>NC_050456.1:58681288-59978788 GCF_903995425.1 Onychomys torridus
TAAGAGTGGGCAGAGGCTACATTTATGACTTGAAGATTTTATTTTTAAATTAATTTGCATGTGCACACACAGGTTCAAACATTTGATGCTGTGTTTATAGAGATTGGAAGATAAATCTTCATAGTCAGTATTCATCTTCTATCTTTGTGGAATCTGGGGACTGGACTCATATTATTAGGCCTGAACACAAAGGTCTCAACCTATTGAGCCATCTTGCTTGTCCAACATTAAATTTCTTAAATATCTTTGGAAGACAACAAAAATTTTGTAAAGCAAAGGATGACAATAAGGTGGGACCATCATCTAAACACACAGGGGGAAAAGGCTGGCTAAAGACAACTGATGTCTGGAGAGAAGAATCAAGAATGTTGCCAAGGATTCCACATCAAACAACTGTGGGTGAGGTGGTCTAAGGAGATGTCTCAAATATAGTTCTTCATGTAGAAAGGCCTCATGGAACATGACTACCTGAAGAATTCACTGCCGTTTCTGGGCCTTACTCAGGTTTCTTTTTTTTTGGGGGGGGAACCACATATACTATACATAAATGTAAATAAAGGTCAAAATAAAAAGTATATGCACATACATTTATAAACACTTACATGAATGGATCCTTGATTTCCTCTCATTCCTCAAGTCATTGTATATGAATTACATATTATATATGTAATAGAGCATAGGCTCTATTACACGTCTCCACCAACCTCTTGGTTTTCCTAAATTTACTATATGTGAGAGTATTTTCTCCATCATCACTATCACCATAATCATCAGTGTCATCATCATCTATATATTTATATATCATATTTTAATTTATACTATTATCCACCCTTAAGGTTAAATCAGGATTTTTTTCCTATAAGCAAGTCATGGGACAGATGTATTGCTACAAAAAAGGCTTGTTCATACTTGAATTTCCTAGAAATGAAATTGCTGGATGGTATATTTTTCAGTTTCATAGAAGCTGTTAATACCAAAAAAAAATTCAAAAGGCTGTGTTTTTATTTTAATACAGTTAAATACTTTTAGCCTTGTCTGGTTTGCTTCTTTCAACCTGAGTTAGTTACAAGTATGCCATTTAATTTCCCCACTGTGGATAATCTTTAATCATCTTAAAATTTTTGCAATGATTTTTATCACCCAGAATATAGTCTACTTTGGAGAAAGTTCAGTGTATACTTTAGCTGCTGGGGGCCTGATCTGAAAGTGTCAGTTAGCTCTTGTCGGTTAATGGTGCACTCTAGTCTTCATTGATTCTTCTGCTAATAGCAGTATTATGAGAAAAAGTGATAATGTTTCTAATTACGGGCCTGCTGTTGTTGGTAATCATTGCTCTCTGTCTTCTGAGGCTCGGTGGAAGTATTACTCCTTCCTTTCACATGGCTTAGTCATGACTCAAATATTCATACTTCCTTCCTTTACATATGAGAACAATGGAGGTTTAACTACATCTTTTAAGTTTTAAAATTTCATGTTTTCAAAATCCTGTCAGAGGGGCCTAAAGAGATGACCCAGCTGGTAAGAGTTCAGATGTAAGTTTAATTCCCTGTGCCTACTTCAGGTAGCTCACAACCCCCTGTAACTTCAGATTCAGGGGGTTGGCACCCTCTTCCAACCTTCACAGGCACTTACACACACACACACACACACACACACACACACACACACACACACAAAGAAATATAATCTTTAAAAAATTGTCCAAATTTTCCATATCATTTTGAAACAGAACCAGCAAAATTAACTAGTCAAATTGAATTATGAAGGAACATTATTTCCTAATCCCTTTGAATAATCAACATGCTAGAGCATACTTCATTTTCCTATATTGCTCCTATGCCCCTATATTTCTATTTAATCTGTGGAATCTCAATTTAAATATATCTTCCAAGGTCATCAAAAATTTAATGCTTCTTTTTAATTTCTATATATTATGTAATCAAGCACTTTAGTACCAAGAAGAAAATACTTATTAAAAAGGAAGATTCTTTGCAATGTTAATAATGCCAGCTTCTGCTTTTTAACAATTCTTTTATCCTTAAAACAAGGCCCTGTTTTTACTGCTGTCTTAAGTCTGAATAGCCCAGTTAGCCAGAACTCTGCAAAATTCAATGGATGAAAGAACTTGCATTTTCTAGTATTTTCCCTGGGCTTCTTCCACTTCTCTTTCATAACTCACATTGTAATTGGTTTCTTAAAAGCTGTTCCAACTTGCCTGAGCTCCTCTGCTAAAGTGATATCTAATGACTGATATTTAACAATGCACACCAAATACTTCCCTCCGAGGAACACTGTTAGTTCAAAGTTTATAAGTGATGCATTTAATTTTAAAGTCTTTTTTTTTTTCCCCTGGAGAAAAGGAAAATAAATGCGTGTATTTCTGGATCTGTGGCAGGAATGTTTTCCTGAACGTCTTTCATCAAATACTGCACACTCTCTCTATGTCCACTCCACCATGAACAGCTGGTATTCCATCAGTGTTCCAGAGAGGTTAACTTCTTCCTCAGGAAACTTCATTCTTTCGGAAAGTTCAAACTGGACATTCCCCTAAAGTCTGCGCTTCATATCTCAACTTGTACCTCTGCTAGTTCTGAGTTTAATCACCTGGGTGGGGCTTTGATTTTCACCAGCAGCCCCCTCCACCATGTAGCCCACTGTCACCTGTAGGAAGAGGATAATAGCAATATATGATGATACACGGAGACTAAAATTGGCTCACTGTGGATGTTGGCACATAGGAGGTCGCTATTCTTACAGCTGCAGGTTCTTTTCTCGTTCTTTCCTCCTCTTTTTCTTTGTTGAGAAAGTCTACATAGCCTAAGCTGCCTTGAACTTACAGTTCTACTGCCACAGCTTTGTGCGTGCAGGAATTCCAAGAATCAGCCATCCTGGGCAGCATTCCTTAGGGCATTGTTCCAGATCACCTCTAAGTCCTCTCCCACTAATACTTTACCATCTGAACCAATGTGAACAGAACTACCAACTATGCAGACCATCTTTTCTACAGGAAATCTAAACTGATTCAACAATGCTATAAACCTCAGGCAACATTCATCACTAGAGTTACAGACTCATGAAAATACTGTTTTACAAACTGGGATTAATGACTTTAAAAATAAACCAAATTGAGTGGGACACCAAATTGAGTGGGTAGGAAAAGGTGGGTCGATTTGGGAGGACTGGGGTGGGAGGCTGGATATGATCAAAGTGTATTGTATGCAATTCTCAAAGAACTAATTAAAAAAAAAAAAAACAAGACCATTTGATGACTCTTCAGGAAGTTTCCTATCAGTATTAGCAAACATAATTATTTCATTATTGACACCTAGTTGTATAAAATTTTATATTCTACACCAAAGGAACTAGGGTATGTAGCATAACGCTATAGTGGGATAAAAAGTTAATATATTTAATTGAATTATCACTTCTGATCCACAACTGTTTTCAGATTTAAAAAAAAAAAATCCCAGTTCAATTTGGATTTTTGCAAAAAAATTTTTTTAACTTAAAAAAAAAAAAAGATGAAATCAAGAAGTTAAACATGGAACCATGTAAGTCCAGATGGTGTTAAAGGAATAAAATGATTCATATTTCCACATGATTTGATTTCCAAGCTAAGATTGGGATGTTTCACCCAAGTAATACTGGGAAAAATGGCAATTAGACTTTTGCTAGATTTCTACACGAATCCTAGAATACAATCATCAGCTTATCATGTATGCTTGGTCTTTATTCTGGAGTCAAAAGTGAGGCCACACAACAAAGGGTATTTCCTAAACTATCACATTCACTTATACTTACACAATTGTTTTCTATATGTTCTTAAATTTTTACTTTACACTCTATGTAAGTCTCCCTCCAAAGTGTGACAAATTGGCTGAGTTGAGGGATGCACAGCAATATATTTGCATAGTAATTTACATTTAGTTTCTCATCAAAGTTGGGAAAAGGTAACTATAAATGACATAATAGGGATAAAAGGGTTAATGCTCTCTTACACTCTCCTACTATTCCCAAGCAATGTCTGTGAAACTGTATGAATACTACACTGGTAATATATTTTAGACTATCAAAAGTGAAATGTCCATGCATTGCCTACAATCTTGAATTTCACTAGGAGTTGTGCACAGCATGGTTTTAGAAGCTAGTGTTGCAGATTTGAGTCAGAAATAGCTGACTTGCGAAAGTGCTGAATGCCATTATTTGCTGTGAGCAAGGCATAAACAAATTACAGAGAGATTCAATGAGTGAGAAGTGACTTCCAGGAGCAAACCAGGGACTGCTATCACACACATGGTTACACTGAACACACATGGCCAAGGGCTTGGGCAACTTCTGCTTTACCTTCCTAAAGACAGCCATTATCAACATATCCTCACCTCTCTCCTCTAATCCTGTAAGCCAGCTGCTTCTTCAAATAGAAGCTGCACACCAACTCTTCAGGCGTAAGTTAAAATCACGGTTTTCTTTTCAGACAGAGGAAGAATGGAAAGGGGGTGTGCCTTCTGTGGTTTTACCAAAAAATTCCAATGTTAATTAAAACCATATATTTAGTATGGATAGAGGTAACAAATGGAGGTTTTTTTGGGGAAACCACGCTCCTCCGTGAATTCAGATTAGTGATGCTGTGTTACTGGCTCACTGTGGACATTCTGTTCTATTTGAAACAGCTGGGGCTGTGAGGAAGAGTGCATTTCCTACAGAAACTCAATTAGGCTGGATGGAAAAGAGGCCATGAAATGCTTCTGTTGTCTACAGAGAGTCAGTGAGAGTGTGCTGGACTCGGCTTTGAGTTGAATTCTAAATATAAACTGAGATCAGGTTTTGTTCACTTAGCTTGGTCAGCTTAGTACACTAGTATATTATCATATTTTTATATTCCATCATGCTGTTAAAATTGTACACATTAGGCTGCTCAGATTCCCCACAGGTTTCTAGAAACCGAATCCTCTTGGTCCTGCTTGTGTCACAGGGGTAGAGAGCAGGAGAGGGCCTCCAGGACTGGGTAGAATGAAAATCCAACTTGCCTGCTTCCTGCTCACACTTCTTTCCCTCCATGGTGTGCTCGTGTAAGATGTTGCATTTCTTTCTTACATGACAGCAATAACATGAGAGAAGCCAGATGCCAATAGGGTCCTACCCTTCCAACAGTTATTTGTCAACAGCAATACAGGAGTCAACCAATGAAATGCTAGTAAACAACCTCTTCCAAATTAAGACATGAACAAAACATTTCCCTGTACCTTGTCATTACAAGCCTTTTTCTAAAGACTCAACAGCCTCGTCCTAAATCCCCAGTAAGGTTGACTGTGGATCCATAACTTTAACTTTTCATCTGCACCATCACTGTTTATATGTTTACATGAAGGATTCTATATTTATATTTATATATGTTTATATATATTATATGAAGGATTTAAATTGATGAGGGCTGGTTCTTCCCTTGATGTGCCAATCTCTTAAGGCCCTACTACCATGGTATATATATATGTAAAATCTAAATTAATGTTCATTGAATACTGACTTCAGAAAAGTAACAAATGTAAACAAGCTCAATTAGAACAGAAGGTCCCCAAAGGCTCACTGATTTGAGTTACATATGTCTAAAAATATTCTAGGCACATAGACAATACACAGCATACACAGAGGAATGATTTTCCAAAATGCTTGGGAAATATTTGACAAAGAAACCATTTTATAGCGTGTAAGGGAAGAGAGACTAGAGTATCAAAATTTTCTTTTTCTAGTTATGAACTGGCAGATTTTTTTTTCATAGAAAGTCAGTAATAAATATTTTAGGGTTTATAGGCCCTATAGTTTCCACTGTTCAGCCAAAGCCTACAGTGAAGCACAAAAGCAACCCCAGATAATACATAACAAATGAGTGTGGTTGTATTCCAATAACGCTTCAGAACTGGCTTTGTCTTAGTTAGATTTAATCAACGTGGGAAGGAAAGGGTTTATTTTTTCTTACACCTCCTGGTAAAAGTCACTGAGGGAAGTTAGGGGAGGAACTCAAGGAAGAAAGGAACCTGGATGCAGGAGTTGATGTGGAGGCCATGGGGAGTGCTGCTTACTTGCTTGCTCAACTTGCTTTCTTATATGCCCCAGGACTACCAGGCCAGGGGTAGGACTACCAGGCCAGGGGTAGGACTACCAGGCCAGGGGTAGCACCACCCATAGTGAGCTGGGCCTTCTCACCCCAATCACTAATTAAGAAAATGCACCACAGGCATTGTCTTTGTTAGGTTTACTATTGCT
This sequence comes from Onychomys torridus, assembly GCF_903995425.1. Taxonomy (NCBI): domain Eukaryota; kingdom Metazoa; phylum Chordata; class Mammalia; order Rodentia; family Cricetidae; genus Onychomys; species Onychomys torridus. Next base: position 58,687,550 of record NC_050456.1, read on the forward strand.
GTGATGAAACGCCATGACCAAAGCAAGTTGGGGAGGAAAGGGTTTATTTGGCTGATGCTTCCATCTCACTCTTCACCAATGAAGACGTCAGGACAGGAACTCAAAGAGAGCAGGTACCTGGTGGCAGAAGCTGATGCAGAGGCCACGAAAGATTCTTGCCTAGTGGCTTGCTCTTCATGGCTTGCTCAGCAGTTTTCTTAAAGAATCCAGGACCACTAGTCCAGGGATGGCCCCACCTACAATGGGCTGGACCCTCCCCCATCAATCACTAATTAAGAAAATGCCCTGTAGGCTTGCCAACAGCCCAATCATAAGGAGATAATTTCTCAATTGAGGCTACTTCCTCTGTGATGACCCTAGCTTGTGTCAAGTTGACATAAAACTAGGTAGAAGGGGCATTTTCTCAATTAAGTTTCCCTCTTCTTAAGTGATTCTAACTTGTGTCAAGTTGACAAAAATCTAACTAGCACAGGCCTCTTCTCTCAGTCTCTTTAAATAATTTATTTGCAAAAATGACTATTGGTGTCCATAACTGGCAAGATAGTCTCATAAAATGTCAGACTACTGCATTATTTAGGGTAGGCATCTGTTGAAGTTGGTGATGATCTATATATTCATCACAAGAATGGCTAAATATGTGAAAATGTTTACTGAGTATTAATTCAGGAGTATGGCCATTGTATAATAGAATTTGGGCTCTGCTACACTTATACCATCTATTTCAAAAATTCTCAAGATTATTTTTTCATATTTCCAAGTTTTTACCCATCAAACAAACAGGCCTGATTCGTCTTCAGCTGTAAATCCAATTTTACATAAAATTTTGCAGTTACTTGCTGCACATGTTAAACATTCATGCCTTTGCCATATGCTATTATGAAAATTGCACTGATTTATAGCAGTTTGACACTACTAGACAACACAGATTCACCTGATAGAAAATCATGTGGTATTGGGAAATAATGTTTTAAATGTTTAATATGCATCCAGACCTCTGTTAAACTGGTAATAATGTAGTTTTGGAGAAAACTTTTACAACATATTAAAAATACAGTCCTATATTTTGTGACTGTGAGCCATATGAAGTCCAAACATAGTCAGTAATAGCATAGTGGTCAAGCACATAGAATATTGCACTTAGGTAGACTTAGGTTTAAATACTGATTCAACTGTTTAACCACTCTGTAACCTTACTTTCCTCAGTAATACAGGGAGACAAATAATATCAATCTGACAGCTGCTGTAAGGAGTAGGCATAACTTCACATAAAACATGCAATACCTGTAAAAGTCTGTTCTAACCTTCTCAATAATCAGTAATTATCACTAGCTCCTATTGTCTACACATTAAGTTCTATTGAAGGAGAAATGAATAATTCAGAATGTATGGGACTATACAGGAATGTTGAAAGAAGATTTAAAAATTGTCATACAAGACAAAAGGTTACTACTGTAGCTAATAATCCTAACTTTAAAAACTGGTAAAAAGGAATAGAATCATGAGAAATTCTCCTAACTGAAGGTATCAAAAATGCAGTAACTATGCTAAAAGGATTTACAGAAATTAGTACTATCTCTCTACCCACTGTGTACTCTATCAAATTATGTTAGGAGGGAGGAGGCTCCTTAGAAATAATACTTGGCTGCAGTAAGTGAATACATACTGTATAACAAATATTCATTAGTATGTGTGTAAAATGGACACTTTTTCGTTTTTGCTTTTATTGTAATTATAAGTACACATCTGAACATAGATGAATTCTCTGTGGGGCAACATTCTTCATGTGTGTGTTTTTGTGTTGGGGGTGGTAATTTTGCCCTGCAGGGGTCATCTGGCAATGCTTGGAGATCTTTTTGGATGTCACAATTTGGGTAGCTGTGCTACTGACACCAAGAGGGATGCTAAGTGGACCTTAGGGATGTTGCCAGCCATCCTATAATGCATAATATAGCCTCTGAGACCAAAAACCTGGCCAGAATATCATGATATTTAAGTTAAGATACTTGGTTTTGAACTAAGATCCTCCAGGACCGTGGTGTTTTGAAAGAAAATGGCCCCCAAAGTGAATGGCACTATTGTTGGAGTAGGTGTGGCCTTGTTGGAGGAAATGTGTTACTCTGGAGGTTGGCTCTGAGGTCTCCTATGCTTAAGTTACTCCCAGTGAGACAGGCTACCTCCTGTTGCCTGAAGTTCAAGATGTAGCAGTGACCTCTCCAGCATCATATCTGTCTGCACGCCAGCACTATGTCTCGCCATGATGAGAATGGATTGTACCTCTAAACTGTAAGTGAGCCACCACAATTCAATGCTTTCTTTCTAAGAGTTGCCATGGCATCTCTTCACAGCAATAGAAACCCTAATTAAGGCAAGGGCCAAATGGGTTCATCTGTCTGCCCTCAATGGATATTGGGGAAGGATTAGGGAATGGTACTTCTTTTATCAATATGATAACATGATCTCATGCATCTATGTACTGGTTACACATTTACATATCAGAAGTCCTAGCATAGAATTTGCCTACCTAAGAGAATAACTATAAATACCAAGGCTACAGGTTAAATAGCACAGGATGCTGGACCTCAAGTGGACTTCAGTGCTGAGAGCAGCTTGTCTTACACATGGAGGAGGACAATCATTTACAGTATCTTTGACCAAGCAAGTGACCAGGGTTTCCCTGGCTCAGGATTTCTTAAGTGGCATCAATTTCCATAGACAGACAACATGCTCTAGTACCAATGGAATCAAGTGCAATTCTTTCTTTCCCAAGTACCCTGACACACTGTCACAGCTGCTTATAAGGTTATAGAATTAAAGATGATTAACAACCCAAGACTTCAAAAACTGTACATAAAGAACATTACTTTAAAGCTCTTGATTCTGTATTTGGTGTCATCTCGGCGCTGTTGAAGAGAATCTCTGTGAATTCTGTATTTAGAGTATCTGCCATCAGTTTTCTCAGATAAACTGGAGGAACCCTGGAAAAGCAAGAAAGGGTTCAAAATTGGTGAATGAAAGAAAAATCAGTGCTAGAAATTAGAGTAAGGAAGTAGTGACATGCGGAAAAGTAACTGTAGTCAGCATTTAGAGAGATACATATGAGAAAAAATAGGTGACCAAGGGAAAAGAAGAAAATGGCCACGCTGTACTTGGCCACAGGGTAAGATGGGTGTGATATACTGTCTGAGACAACTGACCCTCCCTTTCCAGCTGCTAACAACTACCAATTGCTCCACAGCTGGGGAAGGGGCTGTGTGCCAGTGGATCACATACATTTTTAATTTAGTGTTTCATTATTCTTCACAATCATACAAACTCAGAGCACAAATAAATTAAGAAAGCAACATGTTCAGGACCTTTCTTCTATTTTTTTCCCTTCTCTTCATTTTCAGTAGAAAGAAGGAACATGACAATTAGCTATGCCAGGCAATATTTGGGGACAATTTAAAAGAAAATGAGGTAAATGATTTTGGTGTGTACAATCATCTATGGTAGAGAGTCTGAAACAATCCCAGAGAATCTTCGTCTTATTAGTGGTTCAAGTGAGGAAGGGGAATTGTAATTCCAGTTCCAGCCTTTTCATTTTCATGAGGAAAGCAAAGGAAAGAAAAGAAAGCTGCCCAAGGAGTTATAAATGCTTCATCCAGAGATAGGTAATTTGTGGCAGATTTGGGGTGGAATTTAGTACCATACCCTTCCCACCTTATCAAATAAGCAATGTTTAAATACAGATGACAGAGCTGAAGCATTTTTTCTTCAAAAATGGGCTTACAAGAAGATGAAGGGAGAAAAGAAGGGAGGATATAGCCACATTCAAGAAAGAATAAAGTCAAGCATATCAAAATAGGATAGAGTTTCTATGCAGTCATAACCATGGGACTATCAGAAAATACATTTATAAAGTATATTTTTGCATATATATTAGTGGTGGTACCATGAGTAGGACCCACACAGATGATAGTATTTATGTCCTTCAATTTGTTTTAAGAAAGTATTCCCTGAAACATTAAACCATCGGGGCATGAACTTGAACTTGGATAACCGTTTAGGTCTTTGAATTCTTGTTTATATCATATTGTTATATCATACATAATAATAATAATAAGTAATAATTATTATTATAATTAATAATGATTAATAATAATATTTATGATGATGATGATGATGATGATGATGATGATGATGGTGGTAGTTAAGACATTCTCCACACAGGGTTGTATGAGGGTGAAGGAAAACTATGCAGTTCTGTATGCCGATGTCCTAACCGTCTGATGGTGATTTAAACTGTAAATACACATTTACATCGTGAGAAAGAATCAACACTTTAGTAAAGGATACAAAGAACATTTGGTTTATCTGTAGCTCTCTAGTTTCAAGATGTGTCAACCAACTCTTGGATCACACTAAAAACGGTTCAGTTGTGGAATCATCAAAAATACTCATTATATTTTGAGATCTGCATGATATCATTGATTGCAACACAACCATGTTATTGCTTGCTGACATTTCCTACTTAAATGTATCATAAAATAATATGCTATATTTAAAGAGAGCCTAAATATTATGTAAGTCATACTTTTAGTAATTTTTAAGGCCAGTTTGAAACAAGAGGCTACATGTTCACAACATGAACCCGTATCACTTTTAGTTTTAATTTCTTATTTGTAGCTAGTGTGTTGATACTGTAATAAGCTATAAATTGCTAAGGCTATACTTTACATTTGCATCCCCTAAAGGGATGTGTGATGAAATAAACTCTAAACTATTACGAACTTGATTTCACTTGCCACAAGAGAGGAATAACTATGAAATACGATGTCTCTAAAACAGAAAGTATCTCATCTTCCTGTTGTCACTGGTACATCTCACCCCCTTTAATTCTTAGGTTTTCTAAATTGTTGTTACAGCTTTAGAAGGAAAAAGTAAATTTCTAATAGTAAGATAAAAGTTTCCATTTTCCTATATTATATTAATACAAAAGTTTGGTTATTTTCAGTTCTGACTTCACAGATGTCAGTGAACTCTGCTCAGATGGCATTGCTAAAAGTCCCCAGTGTTCTTCAGAAATTCCTCCCTTCCTACAAGCTTCCTTGCACATCAGGAAGATGTCAAGTGTTCTAACTCAGACAAAAATAATGAAAGAGACAAGGCAACTCTTCCTCACTCTGAAGTCTTTGAAATCTTCCAGCAGGCTCAGTTTCTCAGGCACAGATTCCAGATGGTCTAAGGCCACTCGGGTACTCTAGGAAAACAACAAAACAAAGCATAAGGGGACTCAATCAAAAATTAATATTCTCAGAATCAAAATACTGAAAACAAGACACACCACCAGCAGATTAAACTATAAGTTTATAGCCAAATAAGAACAAATATTTTCAATACATCTTTTAAATTGGGGGAATTATTTCCTTTCACAAAGTATATGAGATGCATTTGCAAAGCTGACTCCTTGAAAAGGCTTCCTAGATAATTGCATTCAATTGACATGCTATGAAATTTTCTATAGAGCATTTCATATTTGCATTAATTTACAAAAATTGCTTCAGTGAACACCAGAAATTAACCACCAGGTGATGTTGAGAAAAAGATGAGTTTGCAGGTACATTTCTATGGAACACATTCGACACTCTCAAATGTCATCATTACAAAGAAAAGAGTTCTCAATAATTACTTTTGGGAAAAAAGAAAACGCAAAGTGGTTCTCAGAAGACAACCTTGAGCCAAAGATGGTATATGTACTGGTAACCAGCATTAGCATTTGAATTTGAAAATAATTTTTTAATTAAACAAAGCAAAAACATAGACAGGTGATGTGAAACTCAGGGCATAAATCTTTGAGCTGTAGGTGAGTTAGTGACCACCATGTTCCACTGAGATGTCTGACACCTTTCATGAACTATTGTTGGGAATGTCTTTCTATATACTGTGAATGTGTTGCTCTGATTGATTGATAAATACAATGCTGATTGGCCAGTAGCCAGCCAGGAAGTATAGTATAGGCGGGATAAGCAGAGAGGAGAATTCTGGGAAGTGGAAAGCTGAGTCAGGAGACACTGCCAGCCACCGCCACCATGAGAAGCAAGATGAAAAGTACCAGTAAGCCACAAGCCACGTGACAACTTATAGATTAATAAAAATGGGTTAATTTAAGATATAAGAACTAGATAGCAAGAAGCCTGCCACGGCCATACAGTTTATAAGTAATGTAAGTCTCTGTGTGTTTACTTGGGAAAACTCCAAGTACAAACTATGGTCTAGAAAAGTCATTGGACTTAGCAGTGAGATTCCTCGGCTCTCATTCATACCCAACCCCATCCCACCTCCCTACTCCCCCTGCGCCCCCTTACTCCGCTACACCCGCCGAGAGGACTGCGGGAGCCACATGCTCCAGGTGGTCTGCTCTGAGACAGAGGAAAGCTGCCCACCATGTTGGGTTTCATGTGAGTGAAACAACTTTAACCTTGTTAAGCTGTAGATTTTAGGGTTTGGTATTTATCAACAAACAGCTCAACTAATTAGTTCAAGTGATGCGTACGCTGAGGATTAAGTAATTAAAGTAGGCAAGTCATATGGTCATCTGGCTTTTTATTGTTCAGACAGGTTCTGATTTATGGGCATGGCAGAAGTTTTTCTTTGAGAAGAGTTCATCACTTTTCACTCAATCTCTCTACTTGATCCCCACTCCATTCCAGAGGTTGTGTGCTCTCCCTGATGTCTCACACCAGGGCCTCACCAAGGCAGTTTTTCCAGAACAACTACTTTATGTCTCCCACAGGCTGTGGGCACTGCAATGGCTGGAAGCAAGAAAGTAATGGGATGTCTTTGTTCAACATACTTTCAATTCTCCCCTTCCCACCTCCCCCTTCTTCAGTAAAGGTACTAATGAGTACAATCAAAAGTCTAGCTGGAATTCTGCAGGGCAAATGGTGCTTGCTTTCCATTGCTGTTCCCTTAACAGGCTTGTGGGTTTCACCTTTTCTGTTCTGAGTTCTATATGACATCTTCAGTGTTTTGTAATTTGAGAGTCACAGCTGTTTTCTAGTTTTGTCATATATAATAATAAAAAATTTTGTCATATATAAATCAGTGCTCTTATTCTTCATAAGCTTTTAGAAATTGCCCATGCAGTTTCTACCATTTTGAACAGGAACTTGTTTTGTGCTGGTCCAAGTTAATCAAGTGTTCTTTCTCAGGGTCTATTTAAAAGATTTAGTATTTTGTTCCTTCTACTTAACATTTATATTATCGTTAGTTTTTCTGCTTCATGTACTTACTTAAACTGCCACACACTTTAAATGGATTCACTTAATTTTTCCACAGGTTGTAAAGAGTCATCAAAATGACATTTTTCTTAATATAGGACACAACATGTAGGTTTCAGATATCAGGGAGGATTTTTGTCACTTTGTGGAGCTATATTTACTTAAGTAATAAAATTAGAGATATTTAAGAACTATATTAGCTCATGAAACTAAAACACAAAGCAAAGCTCTGATAACTATTTGAAGACAAAATTATGAATTGAATAAAACTCTTTTCATAAGCAGATTCTAATAGATTTTCAGTACTAAATTTTATTTCCTTTTTCTCTCATTTGGAAGTGATCCTCTGAATCTGAAGAAGTTTAAACTTACTTCTTTCTCCAAATAAGCAAATAACCTCTATAAAACCTGAGTAACTTTCAACCACCCAGATGACTTTATGACCCTTCTCTATTTTGTTTTTGCACGCTCACATATCAGTTTATTAGGACTGTGATATTTTGGGTATATATTCAAATGGCTACATTATTGTGGCATCCATTAAAAGTCTTTGCCTCATTATTAAGCACAATTATTTGTATAGTAGTCCTTTTACCTCATCTATGTCTCCATTAACTCTCTTCATATTTCTCATAATTTATTTCAGTTGGGGAGTGTGTGTATGTGTGTGTGTGTGTGTGTGTGTGTGTGTGTGTGTGTGTTTGTGTGTGTTGTGCATGTTAATGTTGCCTAATACTTTAAAGGGTATGGAAAAGTCTCCATTAACAATCTATAGATTTTTCAAGTATATTTCAGTATATGGTAGCAGCAAATGACATTATTAATTTAATTCTTTAAAACACATCAGATATTTACAGAAAGGTGTAAAAATGGCTCTCCCTGGGCAAGGCAGCACATGCTTGTAACTTCAGCAACTGGGAAGTGGAGGCAAGGGAACTTCCAATTCCAGGAATACCAGGTGAGTCCATATCAAAAAGAAAGAAAGAAGGCTCACTTCTGAAAAGTAATGTAACAGTTATCTACCATATATAGTTCTAGTTTCTTGCAGGGAGCTATACTCACATAGCCTAGAGACAGTGGTTAATCCCAACCCTGTTTAGAAGCATAATGAAAGATCAAATAAAAAATAATTTGCCTGTAAATTCAATCCTGAGTTACATTTTAATCTGCTCTGTACTGCTCACACCACCAAATGCACTGTAGACATATTACTATATTATTATATTACATATTAAAATATTATGAAGGGCCAGAGAGTATAAGCAACAGACAATCTCTCTCTCTCTCTCTCTCTCTCTCTCTCTCTCTCTCTCTCTCTCTCTCTCTCACACACACACACACACACACACACACACACACACACACACAGTAGCAAATCCAGGATGCAAATTCTAGTAACATGAATGCAGAAGTGGCAATGTTCTCACTACAACCACCATGCCACCCCTCCACATTTTTATAAGACTAAGCTAACAAGGCATATGAAGCATCTGGAAGCTGTAATGTGGCTGCTTTATTTCCAATCCCTTTTCAGCCATCAACAATTTCCAGCCATGCTCTGAAGATATGTTCTTGATGGGACTGTTTTTTTTAGCAGTGTTTCAAGAGGAAATCATGAAGAATTTCATCTTTTAAGCTCAGGACCATGCATATCTAATCTATCTATCTATCTATCTATCTATCTATCTATCTATCTATCTATCTATCCACAGCAGTCAGAAAGATAGACACACACACACACACACACATACACACACACATACACACACACATACACACACACACACACATACAAACACAAACACAAACAAAGGGAGTCTGGATATCATAGTGTGTGGGAGGAGAGCACAGACATCTGCTCACAAGAGTTTCCTCAAATAAACATTGACTGAACAAAAACAAATGCAGTTATCATTCTCTAGACAGTCTAATGAACTCATGGATCGTTATTAAATGCCCAGACAAAAGTTTGTTGTTTAATTTTATCTTCTCCTAAAAGTATAAGTAAGTGTTAGAAGAAACTGGAATTTAGAAACTTGTCTGTGAGCCCCTGTGGCTTGCCCACTTACAGATGTGTTCACATGTCTGTCAACAAAGGCAAAGCACAAGCTGCCAACTTCACCCTTCCAAAATTTCAACACACTTCAGCCTCCTATGGAGCCGAGCAGTTTGAACTGGCCTACAGAACTGTTCCCTTAGATCTTCCTTTGTTTCAGACCAGAAGGAAATTGAATAATATCATGTGACAGCATAAGTAGCATCAATTAGGACTTAGAGAGAGGAATGCATTACAAATCTTAGATCCTGTCCCCTGTGGAGAAAACTTACGGAACAAATTTGACCATAGGCTGTACATGCTTCTCTTTGTAAAAATGCATGCACATCTGTTTAATTTTATTAATATATAACAAATACAATTTTCTCACACTGGTATTGAAATTGTATGTGTAGATGATAAAGGAGAAATTGTCTATGTTTTTAGGACTATGTGTATATTTCTGGCACAACATACATGTTAAATAAACAAGGTTATGAAGCAATTTATTTGGGTTCAAAAATGTAATTCTATTTCATTTGGAAAGAAATCTACTGCAAAACTTTCCTGACAAATGGCTGAACGGTGGTGAAAAGACCTGAGTAAACACAGTTCAAGGACAGGAAGGGTGAGCTCACATAAAGGACGAACTGTATGCCTTTCCCTGATGCTGACTCCATCCAGCACAGCTGTATTGGCATTAAAGGGCCCTCTTTTTATCCAAAGTGTCTAACACCCTCTGGAACCAACCCGAACAGTAGCAGGGACCAGGCCTGCAAAGCCTGGTGCTGCTGATGACATCCTTCATGAGGCCCAGAGAAGAAATCTGTGTGGGTTCCTCCAAACATGAACAGAATCCTTCATTTATACACTGAGAGCAGGCCTGCAAAGCCTGGTGCTGCTGATGACATCCTTCATGAGGCCCAGAGAAGAAAGCTGTGTGGGTTCTTCCAAATGCCAAAAGTCTCTGTATTACATCTGCCACTATAAGCCAGGCCAAGAACTTGTGGCTGGGGATGCCCTAGGCCCTAAGAAGAACCTACAACTGTTACTTTGTTAACTGGACATAGCACCAACCTGCCCTCTAGACACTTGTCCTTAGACCCACAGATTAGTACAGCTCACACCCCTAATTGGGGAAGCTTCTTTTTGCAGTGAATTGAGGTTAATAGAAAGACCTACAACAGGTCAGAGGAAGTTGTACAGTGCTTAAATCTAAAAGGGACATCTGTATAGCTCCCTCTGCAGAGAATGTTGCAGAGGAGGGACATGGACAGATTCTAATGGTTAAAGGATGGAGTAGAGTGTTGTGAGATCGTGTCTGGACATAACAAGACCAGCACACCTATGAACTCACACGAGCTGAGGATGCCTGTACAAGGCCCACACAAGATAAAGCCAGTCAACATTTCAGCATAGATATAGGACAGGCTCCTGATAGCCCACCTCTAGCTGAGGAGTTGTTGACAACTGATGGCAGCTGATGGAAGTGGGGGTCAGTTTTCTGCAGGGGTGTTACCCCTAGATGGTTACCCATGTAAACACAGGAAACACTATATTCAGTGAGCTATAAAGTAAACAAATAGCAAAAACTCAGAAGATGACCTGAGGTTGGGAGAGGAACAGAGAGGAGGAGTTTGGAGGGAAAAATGGAGCAATGAGTAAGTGATGATAAAAATATATTGTATACATGTTTGGAATTTTTAAAGAGTGAATAAATATTTTTTAAAAGAGAGAAGATACATTTTCAAACACAGAATTCTCATTCTAGATATAAATTAAAGTCAATCTACTTTCTTCTTATTAGCTTACAAGAGACACAGAGTTCTTTCCAAGTAAGTGGTTTGAAGGGTTGTATTTTTCTTGATGAGGAAACACTAAGAACAAAGTGAATAATGAGAACATAGGGAATAAAGAAACAAGTCTCTCTGCTGGAAACATTCCAGATGTTTTTGTAAATATAGTTCCTAGCACTCCCTTCTATGAAGAGCACAGTTCTCTCTGTGTGCTGAACGAGATGTTAGGTATTTACAGCTCCTTGACAAGGGATGCCTGCAATCTGCTTAATGGATATAATGGTATTTCTTCAAATTGAAACTAAAATGTACTTGCAAGAGAGGGAAACTGAACATTGGGGAGGGGACTGAAGTCACCAGTCCTTACTGAGAAGACACAAAGTTCCAGGAATGTCACTTACATGTATTTTGTGGTTTGGGGAATATCACTTAGCCCTGTTCTCCTAAGCCACAGTTTTTATTTTTTGAAATGGGGATAAATAATGGTAGTCTTTATTATCTTATACCCTCTGGCAGCAGCTGTGATTATCAGGTAAAAGAGTGGATATGAAAGTACACTGAAAATTGTCAAGTACTTCCCAAACATCAAGTATAAAAACGAAACAAAACCAAAACCAAAAACATTGAATCTGAGCCACTATCATCTATAGTAGCTTCCAAATAGAAAAGCGCTGAACAATGATCTACAATTATAGCAAATACAGACTAAGCAAAAAGTGTAATGTAGAGAAACAAGTTATTTTCAGAAGTGCCTGCCATTATACAGACATCACTTTAAAACATAGAAAGAACAATGGCACTTACATTTGGAACATACTGTACCCTCCTCTTTATTTGGAGAACATTTCTGTCATTTTTATGTTTTTATAAGTACATTTTAACATATTGTTCATGATAGTTATATCTCAATTAAAATTTCTAAGTGATAAAATAATACCAAACTTGTTTTAATGAAGTAACAAATAAAGAGATGTATATCCTTTAATTCATCATGTACTTTGCTATGACTGCTTATTCTAAACCCCTATCTTATTCAAAAATAGCTCTCATGTTTAAAAGATTCAAGTTTTCAATATATATATTCAGTATAATCTGGATATCAATATATATATTTTTTCAGTATAATCTATATAAAAGAATCTAGTTTTTAAATTAAACTTTAAATCTATTTACTCTAGATATAGATACACAAATATTTGGGTTAACTCTTTTTATTAAAATTATACAAAAGTTATCAATTTCTAAAACAACATTCAGATTTTATACCTTAAGAATTGTTTTTTATTAAATTGATATCTACATTGTTCTATAGTATAATTAGCCAAGATTTAGAAATTAATTAAATAATGTTTAGGGGTTTTTTTGCTAATATAAATAGAGGACAATACTTTAGTGATTCTTTCCAGAGTCTCATTTATAACCATTTGAATATAAGTAAGATAAATAATGGAGCACAAATAACTGTAAATATGGGGGAACATATAGTCAATTTAGTTTTTTAAAAATGTTATTTTGGTTATTTAAAAAACATGTTTCCATCAGCTGTTATCTTCACTTTTAGGCCAAACTATATTTTGATTATTTTCATTTTAGGTAACTAAATCCTATCATATGTCACGTGTACCTTACCTGGGGCTTGAGTTAGCCTTCCTTTTCCACTTCTGTATCAGAACTGGCATCCTTTCACTATCAGATAAAGACCTTTTGAAATCTATTGACTAGCAGACCACTAACTTCCAGCACCTCAAAAACTATGGATATCACCAGACAGCATCTGAGGCCAGTAGAAAAGCTTCTCCTATCTTGCTGTACCTACGTCTCTAAAGTACCCAGTAATGTATTTTAAACTTGCCTTGATTTACAACTTTGTTATGTAAAACTATAAAAATTCATGAAACTTCTTCTATGTTGGAACAAATGAGCATTTCTAAGCATACAGGAAACAAGAAATGTATAGAGATCATGTATATGCCCATCACCTGATGCTAATAGCATTGTTACATCTGCTTTTCCATGTCAACCCTTTTATCGATAGATAACATAGATGTAGTCTCTAGTCCAATTTATATCTTGGGTGTGTTTCAAGAGTAAATTGACTGGCTCCTTTAATGTAGCTGCCCCCTGCAGCTTTAGAATGCATACCATTCATTCCAGTGAAATACCAGTGTACATTTTCCCCATATCTGTGTGTGTACATGTTTGTGTGTATGTGTGTGTGTGAGAGAGAGAGAGAGATGTCTACGTGTACACATGCATGTGAAGGCCAGAAACAAACTGAGTATTGTTCCTTAGGCGCTATTATCACTAACCTTATTATTGAAACAGGGTCTCTCACTGGGACCTGGGGCACACTGATTTGGCTATGCTGGATACCCAACTAGGCCTAGGGACCTCTTTTGGTTTCTCTGCCTCCTCAGCACAAGGACTATAAGTATGTTCTACCATGTATGGCTTTTTATAGAGTTGCTGAGAATTGAACGCAGGTCTTCATGCTTGCCTGGCAAGTACTTTACCAACTGAGCTTTCTACTTAGTCTTTAGTGTACTATTTAAGTGTGAAGTTTACATATAACAGAATACACAAATCTCAAGGGAACAGATGTTGTTTCCTATCATAGTTCAATTGTGTGTCCTCAGAGACGGCTCCCCTGTCCTCTCTGATTCTATCAAATGAATTCTCTACTACCTCATTAATCTTATTTTGGTATCATTCATCAGAGGACAAATATATTTATCTGTATAATTATTGATCTTAAGAAAGTAATCAAAACAAGAGTAGAAAATACTTTCTCAGCATGCAGCTCAATGTTTACAAAGGTGAGAGATATTCAGTAAATGATTTTTCAGGGAATAAATGATTATTCAATGGAAGAAAGATTTTCCTTTTGAACCCACCTATAAATTTTACTAAAAGTCTACTTTGTACTGAACATTGTTTTGCAGGTAAATAAGTAAGGCAAAAAAAATCTGTCTTCAGGAGGGCTACATTATACTTGGAGGAAGAAACAATTCCTAAAATACACTCTGTAAGGGAAGAAGAGGACCAGGGTGTTCTTTTAAATACCTGGTAGTCCCCAATAGCCCACATGATGAATGGTTTAGAGTAAAGTGAAGGAGAGATTGAGTTATGAGAATGTCCCTGCCCCAGGTGTTGAGCATTTGAGATAGAATAAACTAAGGACAAAAGTAGTAAGGAAGGGTCCTGCCTTTTACCCTGTAGGAATGAATGCCTGAGAACCTGGCATGGCTGGGTGGACATGAGCTCAGTGAGGTCAAGGTAAGACCAAAGACGCCCTGAGTAAGGTTTCATAGACACTAGAAACAAGATCTCAGAGAGCATTTGAGACTGGTCAAGTTTCAGTATTTCATGAGTCCCCACCTCACAACTCCCCAAGTATAGAAAGCAGAGGAGTGAGATCTCTTACTCTGAAATAAGTGTTCTGGGTGTTGTTTAGAGAAGACTGTTAGCCTCAGACTCCTTATCAAGAGTGGAATTTGTGAAGCTCAGAATTTGGTTTTCGTTTATTTATTTAGTACTATGAGGGAAAGTACCCAGAGCCTTGCAAATGTCATGGAAATGTGTTGCCACTTGGCCATTACTCACACATCCTCTGAATGTGTGGAGTTTGGGAGTATTCAAGGAAGGCTGGGGGCTTCATAAACAACACAAGGGTTCTGAGTCCCTCCAGGTGCCATTGGTGTGGAACTCTGTGAAAGATCTGGTTCCAGATGGGCACGGGTGTCACACCAATGTACCTGATTTACCCCAAATTCTCACACCTCAAGAGCATGGATCATGACATAAAGTTCTGAGGATGTCAACTGTCCATAAAATGTCTTCTGTACATGTATAACATGTTTTCTTTTCTTTTTCAATGCCTTTCTACTTAAGGAACATGGCAAGATGCTTTGGAAATGAAATACTAGTTGCAACAAGAAGACACAATGGTTTATCTCAGTGTTGACAAAACCAGTTGTACGAATCTGGGTAAATTATTCAACCCATGGGCCGAAGCTTTCAAGTCCTGAACACGAGAAGTTCAGATATGAACATAATAATGACCTTTGTTCTAATCTTAGTTCACGATAGGCTTAAGTTCTTCCCATGGTAGCTTGAAATCTGAAATTTAAGGCTAAAAAGCTTAAAAAGTGTGTGTGTGTGTGTGTGTATCTGTTGTGGCTGTGGCTACTCACTCCAAAGATAAAGTGGGCAAAGCCACTCTGTGATCAGATTGCTCGGAGTTCTTTACCCAGAAACACCTGTGCAGCAGAAGACTATTAGTAGGAAGAACCACTCTTAATCATATGACAAACAGAGATGGCTTCTTGGGTGTTTGCACCCAAACTACCAACTGCAAATATTTGTCATTTTATGTTTTTTAGAATGATGCTTCTAAAAGCATACAAAAACAAACAAAACAAAACAAGAAACCCCTTCCACTCTTTCACTTTATAACTGGCTCACAACACCAAAAATAACAACGTCTGTGTTCCGTTCTAAATGCCCAGTGCTCCTGCCACAAACGTTAGTCTATACTCGATTTCTCTCCCCAAAGCTTCTGTGCCTGATGACTCTATGCACCAAGGCCCATCTGCCCAGGATGCCGTGTTTTTCCATACACAGAGCTTTAATTAGCTCCTGAGTCTCTGCTGGGATTTGCCTGGGCCACCACTCCCTCTAAGATGGCATTTAAAAAGCATGGGCTCTTAAGCCATCTGTCTAAGTTTAAATACTGGTTTAGTCATTTACTTGCTATGAGTCCTTAGGGAAGTTCCTGATGCATGGGAATACTTGGGACTCTTCCCTCGTGTATAAATAGAAATGATAAAAATACCTCTCGTGTAGTGTCATGAGTAGCAAGTACATTAACAAGTAAGTCTGTAGAGCAGGGCCTGCAGGTAGTAAGCAAGCAGTAAACAGTAGGTGCAATTACAGTGATAACAGTGGTTATCATTTCATGAACTTTCCTTTAAACCATAAGTTAGAAGCATAGGAGTCTGATTCCTATGTGAATATGTCTCCTATCACATGCCAAATCAATTCTCTATGTGTGTGTTTAAGTAGACAGCAAGTTCACTAAAGGAAGGCCAATGTCATATACTTTTAGTGCTGAATACAAGCAAATTTGACCTGAAAATTGCATATCTGCATAAATGCAAAACTGATAATTTTCATTCTTATGAGGGTAAAAAGGCCCATCAGGAAGATGAAGATATTTAGCAACTCAGAAACATTGCAAAAACAGCAAAATTATTTCTGAGATATAGAACTTAAAATTGTTTTTGAAGGATAGAGAATATTTCTAAATACTCAAAACTAAAGGAAAAAAAAGACCCAAAAGAAGGAGCTGGAGAGGTCAAGTTAAATAGTGTGAGCTGAGGTTAAAAAGTAGGGCACAAGAACAGTATCTAATATATGGTGCAGGAAGTGTGGCTTTGAAGAGTAGCCTGCTTTATATGCATGAGCCAAAAAGGGTTTAAGCACACTGGCCAGTGATGGGGACAATGAAGAGGGCCGATACTGAGGAATGCTCACTGCTTTCCAAGCATGCTTCCCACAGGCCCCCAATACACATTGAAGCATGCAATCATATTTATCTTGTTCACATTTTACGCAGAGCAGAGGGTCCCAATGCAGAACAATGATACAGGATGATTATTGTTCTGGTGAGACCGATTAATTTAAAAACACCTGGGTGAAGTGAACATAACTAATCTGTACTTTCAAAGTGATGGGGTACTTCCTGTTTAAAAGGTGTTCTATACTCTTTTAGAGGATGACAAAACACATTAATCATGTTCTATTGCTCCACACACAGCGCTTGGATGTTGAAAGAGCCTCTGAACAGTTAATCCCCCTATGGGTGACTTTCCTGTGACAGACCGGTCAGATCTAAATAGAAATCAGGCAAGGTGTACTTTATTTTTATCATTGTACCTTTGAGAATTAATTCACCAGGAACTGAGATAAACTGTCAATATTTTTAAAGGTTGCTTTCATAATTAATCCTTTTTATGAACACTCAGAGATACTGCCTTGGATTTTGTACAGTGCATCCCCCTGGTGACTGGTCAAAGCAGACAGAAGCAGAGACTATTGAGTATATTTTTAAACTACCCAAATCCAACTATACTTCCTCTCAAGGACTTCTCACTAATAGAACCTACTTGGTTCAAATACCAACACTTTCCTACTAGGGTGATGGTTTATGGCAGATATCTCCTCTCAGCAGCTGTCATGAAAAGTAAACATTAGCATATTTCACACGGGCTAGCCAGGCAGGACTAACTAAGCCAGGTGTCAAATGTTCAACCATTGGCTGAGAAAGGTGCACCATGAAAGCCAGTGGGCACAAAACAGCTTTCAGGGTTATTTGGTGAGCAAATTCTTCTGACAATTGCCAGAACCAATTGTTTTCCCGAATCTGAAGTTGCTAACATTTCTTTTTCTTCTTTCCAGATGAAAGTCACACACTCATTCAACTGGACAACAACGGAGTGTTGTGGCATGGTGGCTGGTATGCAAAGAAGCCGTCTTGTCAAAGCATCTGGAATTCTGAACTTAGGGCCCCTCTCCTACTTCATTTTAACATGTCCAATTACAGCGAACACGTTCGGCAGCCTTTACTCAACATATTAAAAGTGGCCTGAACCACACGCTATGCAAAAGTATGCTAGGGGGACTATAAGAACATGTCATTCATAGAACTGGAGAGAATTCCACATACACTGGCTAGGACACCACCTTTATTAAATACCTACTGTGTACAATCGAATCTATTCGCATCCCTACACTAAACTTCATTCTTCTAAATAGATTTAACACAGGAATATTCAAGTTTTTAACAAAAAGAAACTATTTGGACCATGGTGAGACAGAAAGAGTACACACACACACACACACACACACACACACACACACACACACATACACTCACATAAACATACACACATAGACACACACACAATTTTATAATTTTTCATTTCCTTTCCCCTTTTCCTATTAACTTAAAAATCCTTAAGTATAAGACTAGCTGCTATTACAAACACTAAATATTGTGTAGAATAGACTTGAAATATTTATTCCTCAGGACAGGAAATCTATGATTGAGGAACCAACAGATTCCCAATCCTGGTAAGGAACAATCACCTTTATACTATACCCTCATGTGAGGGTTGAGTGGGGGAAACTCTTTCTCTGGTATTTTTCTTTTTCTTATGTGGTCACTAATTGCATGATGGGAATTCCATCCTCACCTAAACCTTGTAAAATTCCAAAACTCCTATTTCCTAATATCATCTTGAATGAGGTTATTTTGACATATAATTATGGAGGGACACACACATGGCATCTATAACAGGGCCTACCTTCACACACTATTCTTTGAATTGATAGCATTAAGGTGTAATAATTACTGAATAAATATGGTTTGAATTTGATGGTACAGTTATTCTCAGTCATCTCTAATAACTATGTACATATTTCAGTTTTTATATTGATTTCCCACTCCTACAGCTTATACTCCCAGGCTTTAGCCAGAGGATGAAGGTGTTAGATTTGCTGATATCATTTTTAACAGGATGCAGATAATAGGTTGTATCTAAGCTACATGCTTAGCCATTCATTAAAAGTATTCTTTTTAATGTATATACTGTAATATATCTTAATATGTTGTAGTGTAAATAAGATACCTATTGATGAGAAAAACACAATTTCACTTGAAGAAGTTAGTTGCCATTTATACATCTTGAAAACCACAGAAGACCCTTTGTGAGAATAAAAACAACAAAACAGACAGACATGGAATGGCAATTTGCTTTCATTAGATTTTTAATATATCAGAATAATTAGAACCATTTACTATCCAGTTTCAATGGGTGTTAAATTCTTTAAATTTTAATTCTTTGTATTTAATTAATTTATTGTAGACAAATAGCTACATAGGAATTTAAAAATAACTTAAAACTACTAAATATCCATTTGTTTGGAGAGGTGTGGTAGTTTGAAAGAAAATGGCCCCTAAAGGGAGTGGCAGTAATAGGAGGTGTGGCCTTGTTGGAGGAAATCTGTCACTGTGGGGGTGGGCTTTGAGGTCTCTTTTGTCCAAACTTCCCTCTGTGTGACTGCCAGTCTACTTCCTGTTGCCTGTAAGATGTAGGACTCTCAGCTCCAGCACCATGTCTGCCTGCATGCTGCCATGCTCCCCACCAGGATGATAATAGACTGAACATCTGACACTATAAGCAACCCACTCCAAATAAATGTTTTCTTAATGAGTTGCTGTGGCCATGATGTCTCTTCACAGCAATGAAAACACTAAGACAGGAGGTATACAGCCGAAAAGTGGCCATTAATAAGCCTGGAACATACTTGTCTGGCAAATACTGGTTTCTGATTTTAAATACATTTCTTGAGTACTTTAATTAATTGCTACTACCAGGCCATTCTTCTTGGGGTTCCATCTTCAAAGCACATTACTTTTAAAAACATAATAACTTGTATCTTTTTCAAACAATTGCTGGTAAATCCCACACTGTGATATCATGTTATTCCGAAGCAATTTTTTTTTTTTTTAATAATGGATGCCAGGGCTACATTTGTGTTTTGTCTCTAAAAACATGTTCCTGGGTCAAGAGATGGCCAAGAAGGTAAAAAACGACAACTGTGTAAACGTAAGCAGAGCCCCAACACCCACGTTACAAGCCAGGCATGGCAAAGTGTGTCTGTAACCCCAGCACTGGAGTAAGGTGGACACAGGAAGGTGCAGAGACTTGGGGCCAGCTAGCTAATCAAAATGAGCTAGAATGGTCTAGTGAAGGACCCTGTCTCAGATGATGGAGAAGTAACTGTGGAAAATATCTTAATGTCAGTCTCTAGCCCTGCTATATTCCTGCAATGTTATCTCCCCCCAAAACTGTTCAGAAACTGACTCTTGAAGTTATAGCACTTTCTGTAGGTTCCCATCATTTAGAGATTCAGTTTGACCTTCTGCTTATACAACCATGATCATCAGAGTCTGATGCTAACAGTACTTTGACTCTTTCTTCTGAGTCTCTGGGAAAATGTCTTCCTCTGTCAGCTTCCTGTTCTTTGTCATCCTAGGGGATACGTTTTAATCCTTATCTATTATTCAATAAAATTAATAATTGTAACAGATGGTAAGATACCTTTATACATTGCTAAAAGATGATAAAGGATCTTGGTGGAAAATGTCTCCCAGGATTACTACCCACCTGTGGCATATTTGGTCCCAGACTAGCTTTACAAGGATGCCTGTACAGCAAACAGACTCAGAGGTAGAACTTTTACTTCCTTTTGTGCAGAAAAAAAAAAAAAAAAAAATATATATATATATATATATATATATATATATATATATATATATATATATATATAGTGCTAAAATGACTCTGAGGGACATTCTGCTATACTCGCAGATCAGTGCCTTATTCAGCCATTACCAGAGAGGCTTCCTCCTGCAGCAGATGGGAACAGATGCAGAGACCTCAGCTGGACATTATTCAGAGTGAGAGACCTTGGAACTCTCAGTCCCAAATGGGATGTCTCCATCAAATCCCTCCCCTCAGAGCTCAGGGAACCCTACACAAGAGGCGGCAGAAGGAATGTGAGGGTCAGAGGGGAAGGAGGACACTAAGAAAACAAGGCCCTCTAAATCAACTGAGCAAAGCTCATATGAATTCACAGAGCCTGGGGTGGCATGCGCAGGGACTATACAGGTATATACCAGGTCCTTGGTGCATATATTATGGCTTCCACTTTAGTGTTTTTGTGGTACTCCTGAGTGTGTAAACAAGTAGGTCTTTGATTTTTGTGCCTTCTCTTAGGCTCTTTTTCTTCCATTGGTTTGACTTCTCCATCTTCAATGTGATAGTTTTTGTTTTATCCCATTACATATAATTTTGTTATATGTAATGAATATAAATGAATGAATGAAAACCTAGCTACTAAGATAATTAAATGTTAACAACCAAACTGTTACTTATACCTTACTGGGAGAGGGAAAATCAGCTTTATCTGATAGAATGACAATGGGTCTATCAACTCCAAGACAGGCCTCATGTTCAGGAGTAGTTGACCACCTTATAATGGACTCCACAGTTTTTGAGTCTCTCTCTCTCTCTCTCTCTCTCTCTCTCTCTCTCTCTCTCTCTCTCTCTCTCTCTCTGTGTGTGTGTGTGTGTGTGTGTGTGTGTGTGTGTGTGTGTGTGTATGTGTGTGTGTGTGTATGTGTGTGTGTGTGTATGTGTGTGCATGCTTGCGCTTTTTTTGGGTTGTTTTTGTTTCCCTCCCCCCATCTTGGGAATGGTTCTATTTTGTTTTCTTGGTGTTGGGGAGGGATGTTGTCATTGTATTGGGTTTTTGTTTGATTTTTGAGAAATAACTTAAAGTTGGGTAGATAGAGATGGGGAGAGATCTGGAAGGACTTGAGGTAGGGGAAGAATATGATCAAAATAAATTGTTTTAAATAATAAGTTAAAAAAAACAAAGGCTTTAAGTATTTTCATATCAGCATTCCTTAGCATATAAGTAACAAATTAGTTATCTTTGGGTTGTATTATATACGAATACTTGATTTTAATAATTGCTGTTTGAGATGCTGCCTTGAGATTCATAAAATTAAAAAAAAAATCTTAAGGACAAAAACCAAGATTGGGTCCAATGGACCTTAATGAAATATTAACAGTACACCCACCATTGAAAAGCTCTCCATTTTTTATCATCATGCAAGCCTTTTAGCCCTCTCAGTCATAAGTATCTCCTTCCAGGGAGCCCCCTTAAATTACTTCTGTGGAGACTGATATAACATCTGATAGACTTCATGGCTGCTGTCCCAAGATGCCTTGCAGTAGTGTCCCTATGAAAGGACAATGTTTAGACTTCACTGTTTTGCATGTAGCTGGCTGCCACATAAAGAAGGGAGATAGGGATGGAAAGTGATGCCATGGGGGAGTCACAGAGCCTTGAAAGAAATCAGCGAGGGAAGAGGCAGTTTATGTATTCTTACTCAACTGCCTCAAATAAATTAATATTTCTTTGAGTAAAGAATGGGCAAAATTGACAAATTTGCCCATTATGTTGATTTCCTTTAAAATATGTGCTAACTTCTTATATGGTTTCTAAAGATACCAACTTTGTATATTGTCCCAGTTTGTTACAAGTCAAAGGACACGATTGAACAAACCAGCTCTTCAAATGCAGTCAGACAATTTTTAATTTTACATTCTGTAAGAGTCTAAAAACTAAGCTCTCGAGGTTTATGCAAGACTCAAGAAAGTAAGACAAGACAAGGAATGGTGCTAGTACTATCTTGGTAGGTCAGAAGGCCTTAGGAGAAAAACCACAATGGCCTCAGCATAGGAGAAATAAAACTCACCTAATGGCAACAGAGAATGAAGACAGCATGGGAAGGCCCAATGCAATGATAAAAAAAAAAACCATTGTGTGTATCACCGCCATCTAGGGAGACAGACCTGAGGCTGGGGTATGCAGAACTAAGGCTACTGGGATTTCTGTAAGAAGGGTAAGTACAAGTTAACACCATGGAATTTTGGAGGTAAAATTTAGAAAATGCCAAGACACCTAGTATGGCAAAACCAGGAGTCAAATGGAAACGTTCAGGTTAATAAGTCAACCCTTTTCCATTTGCTCTTGTGTCTGGTAACAAACATTTAAAAAATTAGAAAAATATTTTCCCATCCATGATCTCATTGGATCTTCTCAGCCTGTGAGACATCTGGACAAATCTTAGATTCATTTCACAATAGCAGAAATTGGGGTGAGAGAGGCTAGGTGAGCTACTGTGTGCTGAGCCAGAAGTTCATAGCGGGTCGTCTTGTAACTCCCATGTACCAAATCCTAATCATTCCCTGCACATCTTACCCTCACTTGATTTTGCCTGACTTAACACTGAACTTACACACCCAGAAAAAGTAGGAAAAACTAATTCCCAAATGGGAGCATTGAGGCATCCCAGGATAAAATGAGTTCTGAGTGAGATATAGAGGAGTAGAGATGGGAACAGGATAATGTTCTAAACAGAAGACAGTACTTCTTAGAATGCAGTGAGCATCACTGAGTCTACCTGCTTGACACAGGTCATCTTGCTTGTGTCTGATAGCAATGAAGCATGTTGGGAACATTAGCCTTCACAGTGGCCATATGTAGAAGGGAGAACTACTAGAGAAAAACTATTGAAATGCCCCAGAAAAACACTCACAGAAAGTCAGCTGTGCAAAATAATTAAGAGCACCCAGGAGGATAATGAGGGAAAGGCTACTTTAATGGTTTGGCTTTTACTGTTTGATGTTCAAATATAATGCAGTTGGGGGCAATGATAGGTTGAAATCGTCCATTAAGGTTAAATAATTAACATGAAGCCATCTAGGGTATTTATATTAATAATGCTAATAGTGACAGTTTATACTGTCTCCAGCCTTTCATCTGAGATCAAAGTTTATTAAAAGCCCAAAACAAACTATATAAACACTTGTGAAAGTAATATTAGAGCTGTTATGTAGATGCCTGAAATAAAGAAAGATCAACTGAGGTGTTTAATAGAAGGGAACAAGCTCAAGACAGAACTAGTACTGCAGCCTAGGGGCACGTCAACATTCGCAAGCAAGGAGGAATAGAGATCAAAGCTGCTTTATGGGACTCTGTTTACCAATAAGTTTGGGGCAAATTCTGAACATGGTCCATGGATGTCAGCCCCTCATTTCTCTCTACTTGTTTTAAGTAGCCTTGTTTAAGGTAAGTATAGAAACTAGTGACTAATGTTCTCCCTCTTTGCTCTTCCCCTTACTCTGTATGAGTCATAAGACAATTTGAAGAGTTCCACTGGCATGCATTTATTTACCCTTACCAGTCACAGCAGAGAATACAGAATGGAAAGAATATTGCCATAAATCAGGACACTTAGTTGTAACTCCAGGTTTTGTCCCACTCATGAAGTCATGAGCTTCCTGGTATACAAACTACGCCCACACAGATCAGGGATGTGTTACAAGGACTTTTCAGACTCAATCCAGTCTGAACATTTTCAAAAATGTGAGCACCCTGGCCTAGGAGCTGGTTGGCTGTACTGTGTGGCAAGTGAAACATAGTAGAGACTAGGAAAGTATCTGATACACACTACTTCTTAATTAAGCCAGTATAGAGTGCTTGATAACAAATACTAACAGGGTGGACATTTCATGAAACTCTCATGTAGCTTCTGGAAGACTAAACCAGACGAATATGAAGAAGGAGCTTTTATAATTTTACCAGATCCACCCCAATCACTACAAAAAAGCCCACATATACATGAAATGAAGAGAAAATTAATAACTCACCCAGGGTCATGTAACTGGCTATCATGGCAACTTGACTAGAACCTAGACTTTCTCCTGGTGACCTGGTATTATTTTTACAAATCTGTACCCATCACTGAAAAACAAGGCAACTATCAAGGCAACCTAAAACTTGTCGTTTTTCAGAGACATACATACATACAATGAAAATGCCCCAAATCAGGTTTTTAAAGCTTATTTCCAAAACATGTACCTACATTATTCCTACATAGGATATATTAAAAGTGTGACTTCATTTTTTTTTCTAGCTGATTTGGGATCTAAAGTAAAAGCCTCACATACTACCCTGCAAGTTTTATCCAGATAGGTTCTTTTCAAGAGAGAAGGCATTTCTTATGCCCGTTACACTTTTTTCAGAAAGATGTTTTTATATTGCTTTATAAAGTATATTCATAATTTTCACCCTATAAAGCAAGAGTGTTTTACCTCAAGAATGGAGTTTGTTACTGATAGTGTGCAGACCAGGACTAGAACACACAAGCAAGGCATTTTGACAAGCAGCATGACGCCTTAGTGACATGAAATAGCAAGCTGCCAGCCTGACCTGCAAACCCTGCGCAGCTCCATAAGGCTACTACCCTCCTCACCGCTCCCTATGCCGGCACTTCTGTGAAAATCCTGACAAGGTGGTAAGGCCCATTTCTTTTCCAAGCTGGAAGAAATTGATCTGTAACTTGACCACCTCTCACCACCAGGTTGTGACTATCAACAGGCCACTTGCTTTCGCAGTGTTACTGTTCTTGACCATGAGCAGTCATCTTTTCGAGGCTTAACCCTTTGAAGATGACCCCATTATTGGGAAAGACCAATGCTTTAACACCAGCCAACACAGACCCCCAGCCTGTGTATTTGGGGAAAAGGTGGATGAAGGAGAATGTCTAGATTGTTTCTCTCAAGGTCCCTCATGAGAGATTCATGAGATATTTCCGTCTGCCCTCGATGCGAATGCACAGAAGGTAGACCATTGCTGGAGCAGTGGGAACCTTGGCAGGGCAAGCTGAGACAGGATTTGTGCAAAACCCTTTTCCGGTTTCAGTTTGAATGGGTTCCCAGGAAGTGTCAAGTCCAAACAAATCCAAAATTTTACAATGTGGCTCGGCCAAGACTGCTGAGATTCACCTGATTCTGGGTCAAAAGCGTACAGAGCACACTGCGTTTTATTTGGTGAAGATCCAATTGGACTGAACCTCTCAGGCAGCCTCAATGAGAAGCTCATAGTCCTGGCAAACCCAAAAATGAACATGGCTTCATCTTTGGGTTGGAAACAGCAAGTTTGGGCTTTGTAAAGAGATAAAGCCAACTTTTACTTAGCTTCAAGGTCCTTGCAAATCCTGAGAAGAGGCACTGAAATAATTAACAGTTATCTGGCCTGATTCAGATTCACATACTCAGGTCAGTGTTTCCTGGGCACAGCAGGGGCTCTTAAGAACATTAACTCATTGGTGACCATATACTCCCAAGTGAATAGGGCACAATTCATCTTGTTAACAAAGAATGGCTGCTCTTCTGTTGAGCCTGCAGAGCTCTGTGCGAATGTCATTAATGATAAATAATTACTGTAAGATTTAAGACAGCAAAGGAAAGTCATATTGACTGGACACCCCACCCCACATAGGGAAAAAGTAAGCATACATGGCAGTATGTTACAATTTCCACAAGGACACAGAACACACCCTTGTAAATTTGGTGTAAACACGAACTGGACACCAATATTCAAAGTCATTAGTGTGTGCGTAATTCAAATATGTTACCCCTAATGACAGCAGGATGGATTCTTTAGGTCTTTACAGAATTTCTCTTGAGGCCACAGGGGTTTTAAAAATAATATTTCTCAATTTTTCAGTGGGGTTTAAAATTTTTTGAATAGCTTTAGGTTAGAATTTATAACTATATATCCCAAACTGAGGTAGATTAGATGGTTTTAAGCATTCAAAAAGCAGACTGAAGGCTAACCCACTGCAGCTTCAGAACTGCTTATCTGCTTTCAGTCAGTGGTCTTTCAGAAATTCAATTACTTTCTAAAGTAATTGTTTAAACTATTTAGGTCCTCAGCACATAAGCACATACATAGGTTTTAATGTTTAGATGTTTGCATCATAAGTTTATGCAATTGCAAAAGGTCACATTTCCCCAATGCCAGCATTTCCTCTGTGAGTGTACATGTTACTATGTGTGCATACATTGAATGTGCGTTCGTGTGTGTGTGTGTGTGTGTGTGTGTGTGTGTGCTGTGTGCATGCACACATGTCAGCCAGGGTGTAAAACTGGCTGTCCTCCAATTACTCCCAATCTTAATTTTTTTTTTTTTTTTAAATAACATCTCTTAGACAACCTGGCTAGAAAACCCAAGATTCCTCCTATTTCCCTCTCCTTTGCCATGATCAGCTATTGACATAGTTGTAAGGGGTCAGAACTTGGGTTCTTATGTTGATGTACCAAACACTTTGCTAGCTGAACCATCTATTCCCCAGATATCAATAGTGGCATTTTCAAGTAACACTATCACTCATTACAACTTATTCTGTGAACTCTTGATCTCAATGATACTTTGATACTATTTGCTTGCTTGAAAATTAAAAAAAAAAAGAATTCATTAAAAAAAGCAATATGGGAAGAGACAACAAAAACTATGTTTGATCCCTTAAAAAGAATGGAGGTAGTGTGTGAAGGTAAATAGAGTTATTCCCAGAAGTCGTAAATTATTAAATGAAAATTCCAGTGCCAGGGGTATACCACCTCCCTACCAGTTGTTGACCACAAGGCCTCAAAATAATACAGGCAGTTTCTACCAGAACTAGGTAAGACTCTGTTGCTGAAGATGTCACACACCTTAATCACAGGACACAGTGAAATTGAGCGGAATTGGGGTGGAAGTTTCCTCCCTCATAGGAAAAACCCTCACAGTGCTCTATGAGGAGCTTTTTGGACTTCTGAGGGAACACTGTCATCACATCTTATTCATCTGTGTGCCCTGTGTGTAATGGTACCAAATGAATGAGGAAAACGAGTTTACCTGTACAAGATTGTTAGGAGGATAACTAACCGCTTTCTCACTGGGTTTGATGACTTCTTCACAGAGGGTTTTCAGCTCTTGAATTGTAAATCTACTCAGAAGCCAATGGCTAGGAGTAATAAGTCTTAGTGAGCAAACCACCGCTGCTGTTTTCTACATGGATATAGCATGGCTGCCAAACTGCCTTCTGATAACTGCATTGACGTACATAAGATAGTGCTGTTGCCAACTTTGGACAAAGAAGTTCCTTTTTGTACTGGCCAGCAGTGACTACAGAAACTTACAATTAACCAATGACTACTGATGTCCAGCCCTATGCGGAACATCTATACCCTCCTCGCCAAGGCTCAGGGAACATCATGGAAGAAGCGTCAGAAGGAATGCAAGAGATGAACGAAGTGTGAATTGGAGGTATGGAGTGCTGACTTCCAGGAATGACATCAACTGCAAAAGGTCTGTACAAGATTGGGACCATCAGCTGCTCGTCATGGAGTAGGGAGGTCCTCGTGGAGCCTTACTCTTTCTCAAGCATTTATAAGTGGTTAACAGTTGATACAGCCACTGAAGGAGCTCATGTTCTTGAAAATGACAGTAAGGAAGGTAATTTGGATACTAAGGAAACACATGAAATCCCACAACAGACAATGTGCAGAGTGAGAGACCTTGGAAGACCTAGTCCTAAATGGGGTGTCTCCATCAAAGTCCTCCCTCAGGGTTCAGGGAACCCCGTGAAAAGGAAAAGGAAAGACTGTAAGACAGTGGGGATGGAAGACACCAAGGAAATAAGGCCGTCTATACACAACAAGACTGAGACATGTATGAACTCACAGAGACTGTGACCAGCAAGCACAAGGTATAGGCCAGATGGGGTCCCAGAACTGAGAGAAGTGGATACCTTACCCCATCTCTAACCCAGAAGCTATCTACAACTGATAACTACTTGCAAGAGAAATGTTAGTTTTCTACAACGGGGTCTAACTGAGTATATTAACTGTACTTAGGACAGGCCCCATGCCCAGCAACAGATGGCCAACACTACTCAATAGGTTTTTGGAGACTATTTTTTTTTCTCTTTATTTTCATCTCACATGGTTTGTCTGGGCATTTTTTTTTTTAATTTTACTAGTCTTTTGCTTATATTTATGGTTTCCAATTTTGAGGTTTGATGGCTTTTCTGTATGTCTCTACATTTCTATTTGCTACTTGCGCTTTTACTGTGTTTATTCTTTCTACTTGTTTGTTTTGTTCTGTTTTGGTGGGTTTTTTTTATTTGCCTGTTTTCTAAAGAGAAAGAAGGTGTGAGCTGAATGGATGGGGAGTTGGAGAGGGTCTGGAAGAAGATGGAGAAAGGGAAATCGTGATCAGAATATATCATATTTTTAAAAAATCGGAAAGTAGAAGAGGAGTAGTCAGAATGAGGAATGGCGGGAGGTGTAGCAGGAGGGAGAGGGTAATGGGATAAATTATTAAAATATGGCAAGTATATGTATGGAAACACTATAATGAAACCTATTATTATCTATAATTAATGTATGCTACTGAGAGAGATGAAAATGTTGGAAGTTACATAAAACTAAGGAAGTGAGACAAAGACTTATCTTTATGAAAACCCACTAGTTTATAAGCTAATAAGAACATAATTAAAAACTCTGAGTTTGAACAGAGTCACACTGTATAGGTAGACACAGGGGACAAGGATGCCCCAGAAGATAGTTTGTTCCATGACAATCTTAGAGCCAGGCATGGTTTAGCTCCCTACAAGTTAGTAGTCAGGAATGTCCTAGAAGCACCCAAACAAGCTCAACTACTACCATCTTCTGGGTCGCCACCATAACTAGATGGTAAGATCCTATTGCTAAATATAACTTGGATTGTAGAACACAGAGACATCAATTAGGAACTTTCCCGGCTGACCAGCTTTCATAGTGCTGAAAAGTACTACGCCAGTTACTAGGAGAGAAAAGACATCAGTGGTCTTATCCATCACTGAATCTTGCAAGCTACAACAACAGACCCATCAGGCAACGTGTGCCCACTTGTGCAGGTGGCATGCTACGTGAGTAACTGACCTCTTTCTGATTGGATATGAAATATACTCTGCAGAAGGGATTTCATGCCTGATACTGTAAACCTGGTCAAAAGCCTTTGAATAGACAGATTGTATGCCCTACAAAGGAACCTATTCCTGCTGTTTCACTAAATGTCCATCCAGTCAAACTACATTTAAAAGATTTTTGTTCACACCCTGAGAGTTATGCTGTTCTCAACCTTGGTCAGAAGAGCTTCTTGCAGTGGACATCAGTCAGTGGAGAGAATCACAACTGGTCTAAGTGTTCAGAATAAGTGATTATGACCATAAGTTCTCAGCTCTATACAGAACATCTCTACCAATCTCCAATTTCCAGAGAACACTGGACCAGGGAAGGGAAAGGAAAAGAAAGGGAGGATGAGGAAGAGAGCTATGAAATGCTATCTGCTGAACAAGACATGGCTAGTGCACATGCAAGGGCACATAGCAGGTTCATTGCACCAGATCAAGCCAGTTAAAACTCCAGTATGATGGGGGAGGAGCACCCAAAGTTTCCATCCCTAGCTGGGGAGCCACTGGCAGCTGAGGGCTACCAGAGGAGGGATAGTACTTTTCTTTCAGGTTCTAGCCATTGGTATTGCTTATGGTAAGTGGATGAACCCACACCCATGCATACATGGGTAGCATAAACTGGATTCAGTGGCTTTTATTATTATTATTATTATTTTTATTATTATTATTATTATTATTTACAAAAAATAAAGGCAAAGTTTAAAGAGATATGTGCTAGAGGCCCAGGAGGTGCTAATAGGGAAAGTGGAAGGTGAATGTGATGATCAACACACTCATATGAAAGGTGTGAACAGCATACACTCATGAAAGGTGTGAACAGCATACACTCATATGAAAGGTGTGAACAGCATACACTCATGAAAGGTGTGAACAGCATACACTCATATGAAAGGTGTGATCAACACACTCATGAAAGTTGTGATCAACACACACACTAATATATGAAAGGTATTATCAACATACACTCATATCAAAGGTGTGATCAACATATGGTCATATGAAATTTTCAAAGGCTAAAAAGTAATTTTAAAAGAAAACATGAAAAACACAAATTTTGTCACTGCCCCCTTCCTTTAAATTTCTAATTATTTTTTTTCTTATAATCCTATATTTGCTTCTCTGTCATATAGAGACAAACTACATTCTAAAAGTTTTGGTAACCACAAACTTTAAGTGGATACTACATTTTGTGAGCTAGATTATTATTGTATTAAGAAATTTTAAGAAAAAGTCTCACATATGAAATGGTAGCAAAAAGAATAAGAAATCAAAGTGTATCACTTGATGGAATGGGAATAGCACCTTTTCCCTGCTCCCAGTTAACCCATGTATTCAGGAGCAAATGCTGATTCTGATTCAGTAAGTCAGGTTACCACTGTATCTCTTCTTATTTTGTTTCCATAGATTTAATCATTGAGGAATTTTGTTCACACAAAATTACATAGAGATGAAAGCAGTGCTCTCACATCCACCTTATTCTCTTGACTGTCTTTCTATTTTTATGACAATTATTACATAGTGATCTGTCATCCAAAATTAATTATGATGATTTACCTGTATGATTAAATTCCCTTTGACTTCCTTGAAGGCAAAGGTCTGGAAGCACTTGACAAGTCGAAGGACTGCAGTGTGGTTACTAAGCATTCACTTTCTGGTTTGGGGAGGTATATGGAAGATGCTTACTGTACACTTCTGTGTTGACATTCTCAAGCGCCCGAAGCACTTGCTGTCAGAGAGGAGGCTTTTTGAAAGCTACAGCAGCCTGTTTGAGCAGCCCAGTGTAGAAAAAGTACACTCAGAGCTGAGGCTGGGAAGGGCAATTCTCTTTATACTGTTTGTGCCTGAAACTCCTTGGAAGAGCTTTGCATGTCCCGGGGAGCAGATTACCCCAGCAGGAAGTCACACTATGTTGCACTAGCTATCTTTGGACATCACTGTTAGAGGTGGTAATAATCATTTTGAAGTAAAAACAACAAAACAAAAACCTAGGTTCTGATAACGTTTCAATCCTCTTTGTTTTTGGTAAAATATATCATCGACAAAAAACATGGGGATAATATACATGTACAGGTTAACAAAAGTGACAATTCTTTGTAGTTTTAATTGTCATTCTCCTCATTACTAATGAAGAGGAGCATCTTAAGGAGTCCTACCTCATCTATGAGTATGGTGAATTACATTGGTGAATTTTCTAATGGTAAGCCAATCCATATTCCAGGAATAACTGCAATTTACTCATGATTATGCTTTTAAAATAAATCTGTATTTAAAAAATAAAAATTTATTTTCTAATAATTTGGTACATTAATTTGTATTCATGGTAATAACTGAATAAACATCAATTTTCTTTATTTATACTCTGTCTGGTTTTGCAATAAAATTATGCAGCTCATAACATGAGCTGTACACCTGCCTTCTTCCTTAGTCTCAGGAAGTTTTTGTGAAACTGAATTCCTGCAACACGTGGGAAATTTAATCTAAAACTATTGTGGGTTGGTGACCCTTTGGGAGAAAAATTTCATGAAGACTATGAATTAAGCATGATTTTAGAATTCAGTCATGGGTCTATTTATTAAATTTAATCTTAGTCTTAGAAGTTACGCTTTCCAGGAACATGGTCACTTTCCCTGATATTGCAGTTACAACTTATATAGCACTGAGTTTCTGTGGAAATTCCCCACATCTGCGGTTGTGTCTTCATTAGGAGCAGCAATGGTCACTTGCACCAAGGCAGGATGGTCAAAGCCAATTTGTGGGACAAGCCACCAACTTCACTTCACCAGCCCCACTGCATGGTTGTTTCTCTACAGTTCATTAATTCCTTTCCTTATTCTCTCTTCTCTCTGATTTCTCTACATTTATTATTGTCTTCATCTTAATTTGGATTTTCATCCCTTCTTTTTTATGTAAGCATCTAAGTACCTAAATGTCTCACTAAGCATCATTTCTGCTAATCCGGCACACTTAAACACATCATTATCATCCCAGCCTATACATTTTACAAGCCCCAATACAATTTATGTTTTGATTTATGGGCTTTTTGGAAGTTTGCTTTGAAATTTCCAAATGTCCACTGTTTATATAGTTTTTATTGTTGTTGTTGTTTTTAAACCTTAGAGCTATGTATGGCTGTGCCATTAAATTCTGGCCCAGGGATATGAACAGACATGTGTATACAAATTTCAAATATCATTAAAGGAACTATATACCCTTTTATCTCTTTATTTTCCTTTTACTAGTTATAATGCAGCCATAACAACCAGAGATGGACCAGGCAGGAACACACAGAGGCAGTCAGAGGAAAAAGAAAAGCCTTGGTTCCAAGATTCGGCCATGGAATTTCAAGTACTCATTATGCTTGAACTGATACTAGAAATGAATTTTATCTTATTGAATCTATACTATTATATGGGGGGGGGATGTCTGAGGTACTACAGTCACGCCAAGTTTCAAAACCAGAATATGAGAATCTAAAGTATCAAGGTGTTCAGACTACACCCTGCCTTCATACTGCATTTCAAACCACAGGCAAGGGCACAGAAGCCATGAACCGCTCTCTATGCAATAAATAAAAAAAGTTTACTACTTTTTGGCTCCCAACATTCATCAAGGAAAAGCTAGAATTCCTCCCAAAGATGTCTCAGCATCCAGTGCCAACCAGTAGAAACTGGTTCTCAAAAGGAGTCACTTGGATTTCTGGTGTAACAGATCAAGCCCAAACTCTTTGGTTTGTATTTCACAGCCCCAGACTGTTAACTATTACCATGACAAACTGTTACCTATGTCGAAGGCTGTAGTCAGTCAACCCTGAGAAAACATGAAGGGCTTTGAAAGAAAACAACAGCCAGGCTTCTGGATTTTCCGATGCCACCAGATCGCTCCACCTGGCCTCCACCTGGACTGCTGTTGAGTTTGTATAATTCCGAGCTGTAGACAACTGACAGCAACTAGTTCTCGTTTACAGATGATTACTGTTGTCTAGTTTCAATTGATTTCACTTTGTACCATGGAAGAAACCAATTCACTTCAGGACTGCATACGCCCACGCCATCCCTTCTTGCCCCCTGCCCCACCTCCTCTCTCTGTCTGTAGTTCTTTGGTCTTTTGAATCAGTTAGAATCTCCTGCCCGTGCCATCATTAAACAGTTAAATAAGCACATTTTACAGGAGCTCATTTATAATCACATGAGAATCATGATGTCTATGGTCTTAAGAGTATTACCCTGACCTACCCTATGCTCGTTTTATTACATCCTCATCTGGAATGCCTCCTTTGGCTCTTTCTGCATGGCACTACCAAACTCTTCATATTTCAGAGATAATTCTCTCCTCCTCATTATGTCTTCCAATGACAAAACCTGTAATTTTTATGATGTGCCCAGACCCAATGCTGCTCTGATTTATGTTACCAATCTTCCCTTTGTAACAGCTGCTGCAGTGTAACTGTCTCCCCCACTCAAGTGCTGTGAGCAGTCCATTTACCTCACAGCAGTAACTCACTTACCTGTAAGTGACATCTCTTCTTAACCTGACTACAAGTTCCTTACAGGCACTGATCACAACTTACTTTCCCTTTTTCCCCCTTCAGTCAACACAGTATCTTGAGAGTGCCCAGAAAACACAAACATCTCCTATTACCACTGCCTAGGAGCTGGGGCTTTTAATCTAGAATTTTTCTTGGGTAATCACTTATCTTTATTTGGGAGATCAACTTGCCATATGTTAGCTGAAGGGATTCCTTTTCAAGAAAACTCAAGGTAAACAGGGAAAGTAGCCTGTGCTCAGTAAAACATCAAATAATGTATGGTACTATCTGGAAAGTCCCAGAAATTAATTTAATGTACTTCTGGGAAATGTTTCCCCTCAACTACTGGATTGACAATATTTATACTTGGTTTGCTATGTATAGTCTTGCACAAGAGTTGGACACATAGAGTTCAACATTTTTCATTCAGTGCATATTTACTGAACATGAAGTTTTGACAGGTCTTGGGGATTAATTTACAAATGAAGTGTAATTTGAAATCCAGGAGCCTGTCTGACCGTGAATAGAGGGGAAGTCTGAGGAAGAGTGGACACAGAGGCACAGAACTCAATGGTGACAACTGCCAAATGACGTCACGGGATGACAGAGGAGCACCCTGCTTTTGAGTGTTACAACTACCTGAACATTAAAAATAATCAATCACAAGTAGCCCTGAGGGAATAATGAAACACAAAGTGACATCTGCTCCCACAACACACACCAGCATGTGATTCCTTCTGTAACCTTCAGAGCCACTGCCAAGTGTGGGACACCAGTGTGTGCGGATGCTCTAGAGTCTGAATTATGAGAGGATAGTAAATGATTCAGACTGCTTTCAGCATATTTGATTTTATGAACTATAAAATACTTTATCAGTTGAAGAACCTACCAAGCAAATTAAATTCTGCTCCTTATAATGCCATATGAAGTCAAAGGACTTCATAATATTTAAGCATTAACATTATCACCAAGCATTTTAATTTTTATGGTTTTACTTATGATAATTATTTTTGAGAAAACTGTTACCGTACCAACTTCAGTCCATTTAATCATTTTTATTTTTCTCATGATGACTTTTAATTTTTACCTTTGGTTCCAGGGGACCCCTTGGGAAAGGCCTTTAAGATTCTACTGCATGATACTTCATTAGGAATGATGTTAAGTATAGAAAAAGACCAACAAATACAAAGAAACAAGAAAGAGTTTGCATTGTTGTAACTTAAAATTTTGGATACCACACTGATAAAATTCTGATATTTAAATAAAAAACAACATACAATCACAATGATAATGGCAAACCAACACTAGGCTTTAATATTTTTCCGAGGTTTTCCCTTTTCTGATATTAACACTTGCTAAAAATTATTGTAGTTTTGACATTTTTACAAGTGCAGAATCAGGAAAATACACTTCTGGATGTATATAAATGGTAGTCCGTGCCTTCATCCTGTCTAGAACACACACATTGTCATTTTGCTTATATTTTTGAAGAGAATATTTAAGTCATAAGTGTGTTGGCAAAGCAATTCTAAAACTAAGTAAAAACGTGGAGGAAAAAAAAAAAAAAACTGTACTCCCCTAATGCTATCACACTGACATGGAGAAGGTGAGTGAACTTTTTGAGAGGTCCAGCTAAATCAAAGGAATAAATTACTGAATTTGGACAGTGTCACTCTATAAAAACAGGTCCATTTATTTCTATTTCTTAAACTTAAGATATAGAAACTTTACTTATTAGCTTTATTGCTTAAAGGAGTTTTATTCCTTCCTGTACATTAAAAATTTACCAAAAGAAAAACCACCACTGTTCCCAAGATACCGTTAGTATTTTGTATGGTTTCTTAATGACTATTTAATGCAAAAATATGCATTTCCAGTATTTGCATCAAAGTTTTATACATTGCTATACTTTTCCCCACACACAACAGCATGGCAATCATTACTTCTTCAAATATGTCTTTTTATTGCTGCATAATATTTTGCCATAAAGTAGCACTATAATCTATTCTGCTGTTTTGCTGGCTTCCCTTTACTTAATGTGGTGCCAGAGACTGAACTGAGGGTCTTGCACATGCCAGGCAAGCACTTTACCACTGAATACACCCCGAGCCTTGTTTTTTCCTATTCACGTGGCTACTGTGAAAAAAATGCTCATCATAGTGAAACAGCCATATTTTCTAAACCTGGAAAAGAAAAGAAAATCACAGAACCTAATTATTATCTAACAAGTACCTGATACGGGTATTCTCACTCTTCTGTTTCTTTTTGTTTGTTTGTTTTGTTTTTTGGAAACAGGGTTTCTCTCTGTCTAGTTTTGGTGCCTGTCCTGGATCTTGCCCTGTAGACCAGTCTACCCTTGAACTCACAGAGATCTACCTGGCTTGCCTCCTGAGTGCTGGGATTAAAGGCGTGCGCCACGCCTCCTGGCCCCTCCCTCTTCTGTTTCTCATGGATGTAAAGCATCACTGAAAGGAACAGGAGTTTGTTTCTTGAGTTCGTTTTCATTTGAAATGATAACATAAGCCTCTTCCATAATAACCACAGCATGGTGTGTTACAATTTACTTCAACTATAGATACACTGTTTTCTCTCTTATATTTTAAAATGAATCATTTTTCTAATAAATAAATGCAATCACGTAGTGTTTACACCTAGGTACTTAAAATGGTTCCCAATACTAGATTTTGTCCAGTAAGATTGTCAGAAAAGGGCTAACCAGGCTTTATCTCTCTTTCTTGGGTAATGGTAAAAAGTGAAAGCAGTAAGTTAAAAACTCGGTCTTCAAACTGCTTGCCACCCAACCTTTGCAGTGACAGTGAAATGAAGAAAGACAGGCAAGGCGGATCATATGTGCACCGATCCCGTTATCCGCGGAGCAGCTCATCTTGGCGTCCATTCCGACGCCTGCAATCCTCTTCATGCGTTCATACCTTCATTTTCAAAGTTTTCAACAGACAAGTCTATATTCACATACCTTTTAGACACAGTTTAGCGCCTTCCCCACTGTGAATCTTAGTGGTAGTTTTAGAAATACTTCCTTGAAATGCTTCCTTTGGTGGGCTCTGAAATCCACATCAGAGAGCAGTAATTCTGATACAGGAAGGAAAATGCCCCCACTTACCGTTTCTAATGCATTTACACGGTCCTGCAAATGAAGCATAGTACAGAATTATTAAAGCAAAGCTGTAAGCTGACTTCATTTGCAGGTTTTTCTGTCTACCTGCTATTAGCAACATATTATTTTAAAAATATAAAAACCGAAAACTCCTTATTCAGATGATCTCAGCAACAGAAAAACATCGGGAAAGAAACACAATACCTTTTCTTCTTGCACCGACTGATTGACAGGACCTCAGGGATTAATTTCATAGAAAATATGATGAATTCAGATCCAGTTACTGAGAGGAATAGTTCATATCACTACTGTACTGACAAAATTATCCCCTTATGGATATATAGTGTGAATGTGGGAATCACTTAGCAGTGGCAGCCGTAGCGCAAACGACACTACCAAGTATACTTGCTTCATCAGGCCAACTCCAAGTGTGTGATCTAGTAACCTTTAGATTAACTTCAACAGATGAGAAAGATCCCCGCTACAGAGTTACTCTAGAGTCACTATAGAATCTGGTTTATAGAAACACTGGCTTTAAGGGAGTCACAAACAGCATCACTTATCAAGCCAGATGGTTGAGAAAAAAATAGTTTGGAACTCAATAACTATAATCACAACTCTTTCTAGAGGTGAAAGGTGGAAACTGGACATATTCACCGAGTTCAAAAACTGGATCTGAGAGGAAGCTAAGTCTGAAGCTCAAGATGGAATGACAGATTTTCCAGGGGGCTGAGGCCATGTGCTGTACTTCTGCCATTTGAGCAACTGGAGGAATCCATGGAGTGGGAAATCTTTTCCTTTAATTCAATTGACTCACATTCTTTCAGCCTCACCAGAAACTACAGGCTGTTCTCTCAGGAGTTCTATAAGTAGACCCCAGTCTTCACACTGAGAAACTGAGTTGAATACCCTGTAAATATTTGGCTATGAGGGCACAAGTCAGCATATTAATGCCCTATATTATGGATGGCAACCGAAAGCTGGATGCTGAGCAACACAGTTTGTTTAATTACAGTTTACTAGTATACTTGGTAGGACTTCTCCTTGCCATGGTTTTAATAAATCCGTATTCCATGGTGACTTACAGAGTGTCATGTTTGAGTGATGTCACAAATGCATATGGCACCTCAAAGGGTCACTACTCTGCTGCTACCATGCTTCCTATTCACAGCAAACCTGGAGCATCATCATTCAGCAATGTGTCACTGTACTGTGCAGACTGAAAAGACAGCAGGGAATCCAAATATCTACAACCCTTGCACAGACTTAAAGTTTTCCCTGTCCTATGCCCTGTGGGCTGACAATGTTTAAGATTACTATATTGTAAGAAAACACATATAACTGGCTTGAAACATGCAAATTCATATAATGTCAAAACCGAAGAGCTTAATTTCCATCTGCATTAATTTTGATCACACTCATGGCAAAGATATTATTCTGATTTATTCTATGTCTATCTGAATTCTATCCATCTGTTTTCATCCTTATCACACTTATGGCAAAGATAATCTGATTTATGCTATATGTCTGATTTCTATCTAAATATTTGTATGACATGTAAACATAAGCCTAGTCTACAGAACTATAAACTCAAACAGTCAAATAACACCATCTGTTTAAAACATAAAGGCCAATGAGCACAACACCTACTGTGGCTTACTAAAGCCTACTTGTCTACAGCTAACTTTCTTCCCAAGTGGTAATGGAATCGGGATGCAATGGAAAATGAATGCAAAGAAAGCCATTCGGCCAGGAGGAGCCTGTGATGTGGCATTGTAGGTAGTGCGTGCCAGCAAGCCTGATCACCTGAGTTTGAGCTCTGGGAAATACATAGTCAACTTGTAGGTGTTATCCTCGGACATTTATGGGTGTGCCCCTACCCATACACAAATAAATAAAATGTAAGTGGATTTTTTAAATGAGGGCATTGAGGAAATAGGAAGTTCTTATTAACCTAAATCAAGGTGTCAAACAACAACAGCAGCAGTTAGCAAGAGTTCAGCCATTGCTCCCGTAAGTGAGCATGGTCTAAACCACATAGTTTTAAAGTCTCAATTATAGGTCATAATTAAGAGCAAAACAACTCCTTATTTTTTTTAAATTAAGGTGATTTAAAAACTTATGAATGTAGGAAACCATGACTGGCCACAAATGCAACCAATTACTCTATGGAGACCTTCACTGGTGAGCTGTTCTTTCTTTTTCCTCTTTGAACTGTCAGATGTTGTTGCCATAGATTTTAACTTCAAGCTCTACCTATTGGCTCAACACCTTCTAAAATCCTTATTTTTAAGTATGAACCCTGAAAAAGTATAGTTACATTAAAGGGGTAGTTAAAGGTGAAGGGAAGACAACCTCCACTGTGATGAAGACACTGTCATGGTAATCAAATTATTTTAGGTGATGGATTAGTGACTTTATCTTCACAGTCATAGATTTAAGTGTCTGCTGAAAAGAAATCTTCTAAGGAAAATGAACATTGTCTACAACACACTTATACACATAATTTTATATGGGCTTTAATACAATGGCAGACTCTCCGAAATTATCTAAGGACCTCCAGTTCTTCTACTTCATATAAAAACATCTAAAACGAACTGTAGGAATAGTATACAAATAAATTACAGAATTAAACAAATCTATTTCTCTTTCAGGAAATGTTTCCAGATAGCTAACACTAGGAGCAAAGAGAAAAGAAACAATTAAGACTAATGCAATGGCAAGAACATGAATCTCTGAGAGGATATAAGATTAAACGACAAGATCAAAATAGAAATCAAAGGGAAAAGTTCCTTCAAATATGTTGAAGAAACAAAGTTTAGGGGGGATAAAGTCTATAGTGTTATCATTGGGATTTTTGTGATTAGATAATTCATTTTCCACCATTCCTTAATTATAAGGCAAAGTTTAAGAAACATTTACAGTGGCAACAAATGATTTTAATATATACACAATTCCCACAAAGCTGGACAGTCACTGGCTTAAATGTGCAGGGCTAACAGCTATTCTCACACGTGACCATCATAAACCATCTAGTGAGAAAAATGCAGGAAGACACTGTGTTCTAATTTATTCTGGGCTTGACAGGCCATGTAGACAGAGCTACATTTGAGAGGAAGCTTACAGTATGCATACTGTTAAAATGTATTTTAACTTTTTAGGATGAAGTGAATACTCCACCGTGAACCATAAATATTCATTTACTGATGGTCACAATGGAGTGTGCATTAGAATTCAGGAATGGGCTGAGGCAAATTCATTAACATCACTGCAGATGGTAAAGGACTGTCAGCCAGGTTGGAAATGAGCATGAAATGGATTGCTGGTATCTGAACGGTGGATCACTAACAGTTCACTTGAATCAGCTGAACCAATCAATTAGACACACTGAATTAGCTATCACATTTAAGAGCTGAATTAGATGCTTACAGATTAGAATATTAAGGATTATTTTGCTGTAGAAAAGGACAGTTGAAGAACTCTAGTACACTCATGACAATCTCATAGTGTTTTTAGAGGAGGACTTTAAAAGTATTCTGAACAGAGGAGAAAACAACACTGGCATACAAACATGATGTGAATCTGTCTTTTCCAAGTCAAAGCTCTACAAGTAAACTAATTTGTTATCTTCTTTGGAACAGAAGGATCATAATGGATATATAGCTTTCAAAAAGAAAACCCCGTGGTGAGGACATCTAAAAGCAAACAGCCTATTTTAGAAGGTAACTACTCAGTTTTACCCCAAATAGCCCTGCCCAGGGCTCTTCCTTGTCAATCCCATCACTTCTGTGTGTGTATGAACATGTGTGCCTGTGTGTGTGCATGTGGAGAGCAAGAGTCAATGTTGGGCATCTCCCTCAATCACTTTTCACCTTAGTTTTTGAGGTAGGGTCTCTCAATGAACCTGGAACTCAATCATATGACTAAATTAACTACTCAGCAAACCTGAAAGATCCTCCGTTCTCTAGTTTCCCAATCACTTTGATTACACTCATATACTAAAATGTCCAATTGTGTAAGTGGGAATGGAAATGGTGTCCTCATGCTTGCCCAGTAGGCACATTATCTACTGAGCCATCTCACCAAGCCCAATGTAAACTATATCTGGTGGACAATCATGCTGTACCTATATGACTTTAACAAAGGATATATGTGTGCAACCAAATGCAAGTGCTATATACATTTTTCCTTCTAGGCATTTCCTCATAACAAACAGTTGCATTTAATAGTTAGCCATAGTTTAATAGCTAAAAAAGTAGAAATAACCTTACATTCTTTCCCAAATGTCAAGATAGTGCAAAGAAAGGAAGAACAAAGCTTTCATTGATTATCACCAACAAGATAAGCATTTGCTGGAGGTATTTCAAATAAACTGAAATAAAATGAAAGTTAAAAAACACACTCAACACAGCAACATCAAAAACCTTTACAATATAGCAAAAATTGGTTCTGAATATACTATATATATGCATGCATTTTATGATCTATACATGAAATTGCATGCTCCCTTTCAATAGTCAAACAAAGTTACCCTAGACTCTCTTGAGGATAGATGGTATTAGAGAAGTTTGCACTGGTGTGTCAATCATCCAATGTTCAATTTACTCATCAACAGGTACTAAGCATTTATTGTTAACTTCATCATACTAGATACTATGAGTATATTTGTTATTTCATTAGCGACTTATGTGTTTTTTGCAAACTAACCTTACTTCACGGTCCAAAAAAAAAAAAAAAAAAAAAAAAACAAATCAGAATTAATAAAAGAAATGAAAACAAAACAAAACAAAACACCACAAATGAAGGTTTTATCTTAAAACACTGTCACTAAAAGACCAAACAGTCTTATCAAGAGAAGCAAGTAAGAGACATGTCAAATCCTGGCCTAGACATAGTGTCTATAATACTCCTGGTTATGTGGCCTGGTGTGGCAAGTGTCTGAGATGCATAGACAATCGCAGGATTTAAAAGCAGATTCAAGTATCTCTCTCTTCCACTTTTCTAGTACGTTCTCTGGGTAGGATATTACTGTTGCTAAGATGGAGACCTGCA
Organism: Onychomys torridus; assembly: GCF_903995425.1. Classification (NCBI taxonomy): domain Eukaryota; kingdom Metazoa; phylum Chordata; class Mammalia; order Rodentia; family Cricetidae; genus Onychomys; species Onychomys torridus. The sequence goes on from NC_050456.1 coordinate 58,729,816, forward strand.
AGCCTGCAGCTGTCTTCTGTGCTTTCCTCTTGCTTCGCTCTCAGATTAGCACTTAGCTTTGTGGTTTTCCTTGTTATGAGGTCATTACTGATCATGATAAGTCAGTTGGCTCTTTGGGAGAGGGTGGCATTGTAGCCTCACAAGGATGCTATGCAATTTTGTATCTACTCTTAAGGGAAATACAGAAGGGTCTGAGTGATGGTTTATGGATTGGGGAATGCAAACAGGGTGGATGGATGAAGCTTTGCAAATTTGTCTCTAGAATTCAGACTGGAAAATATGACCAGAAAGGAATGGGGGTGGGGGGTGTTGTTTCAATATGCTATAAATTCTTGCACTTAATTCTATGAAACTAGTACTAAAGTTAGGTTTCTTCACTATATTTGAAAATCAAGAAGCAAAAACTTTTATCTTTTTAAAATGAAGTATCACTTCAAGATTTCTCCATTAAGATACAATGTAATGGGGTATGTAAGTATGTGTCTACAAAAATGTGCCTTAAAGAAAAAAAACAAAGGTGGAAGATAGAATCACCATTCTCCTGGGAGTTCCCAATTCCACATTGACAGGGCTACTAGTGGGAATCAAAGGCGTTTTTGTTCATTGTGTGGCATCTGGGATACAGCACAAGTGAAAATTATCAGCAGATAAAATATAGCCTATGGTGATGTCTGGGGCAAGGTAAATGAGAGCTGATAGCATTTCTAAAATTGACTATTCCCAGAGATACATGAGAGAACAGCAGTTGGAGAGTACAGGAAGAAAGCTAGCAACTCAAAAGCAACACATCATAATTGTTTTCTAGGATTTACACTTTAAAAAGTAGAGTGCAGGTCTCCAGCTGTGAGGTTAGCCACATATTTGCAAAAATGCTCTGAAGCCCGAGCAGGCCGTATTGCAGTGGTGACTCTGTCCTGGCTTATGACCAGGGCTGTGCCATGGAGAATGTGTAGGAGGTAATAGGGCAGATTTGTATTTTCAGGTAGAAGAGAGATATACTTCTGACAGCCTCCAAATGTAGCTGTCCCAAGGAAGGCCCTAAGAATCACATCTCCTTTATTTCCCTCAAGGGCACACATCTCCTGGGCTTCTTGGAAGAAAACTATCACAAGAAAAACATTATAAGCATAGAACCCTTTGGCCCAAGCCCCTTCCTCTTGAGGACTGAATTTACTGGGCCTGTGTGTCACACAGCTGAACCTTAAATGGCACAACCACATAGTCCACTTGGTGATTAAATGGCTCATCTCTTGCAATTCCAATAATCCACATCCTAATTTATATGCAGAGTTATTTACTCAACACTCTGCAGGGAACATGTCAGACAAAAGAGAACATGTTGCATACCTTTTGTTCCCACATTCCTCCTGTGTGCTCCTGTGTGTAGCTACTTCTCAGTGTTACATGCCAGAGGGGGCTACAGGTGAAAGAAATCTAGACCGGAGCTGGAAGTTTTAAAATAATCTATTTGGCTGACTTTGTGTTACATTTTCTTCTTCCTATTTGGTTTGACTTTAATTAAAGCACTATAATTAATTGGTATTTCTCAATACACACAGACAGGTACAAAAGAAAGGCAGTTAAAGAATGCAAGATAAACCTCAGATCCCCTGCCCTTAGGCAACCAATAGGAAGCTATTCTTTATCTATGCTATAAGCTATATCTAATGATATAGAGGAAAAACACAAGTAAATGCTTTGTTTACATATCCCCATGGGAAGCATACCTGAAGGCTGGAATATCCTGTACGCCCTAAAATAAAGCAGATGCATTTTTTTGGCTATTCAATTTAAATATCCTAAATATTCCTATCTATGACATACTTAACTGCTTTATCTTCAAATTGAGCTGCATTCTGAGTTCTCACTGCAGACTGACTAGCTTCTTCCCAGGGTGGAAGCTTAAATAGCAGATTTGGCTGTTTAAGAGAGATGGGAATTATCAATGAGTTGGAGTGCTCTCTTATCTTAAAGTTATTGGGATGCTCAAAGTAGTATAGCTATAAAAGTAACACAAATACAGACCATAAATGCCAACTAATTTTTGAATTTCTACATTTATAGAAAAGGATATCATGCAGTAGTTTAAAATGGTTCCCCAGATATAAGTCCTTATCCAACTTAACACCACAAAGTCTAGAGAAATCATCACTTGAAATTTCAAACATTGTCCCCTTCAGGGTGAAAAAACATAGGGAGTTAGCTCAATGTGCCTAAGTCTTGATTTCACAAAACTGTACTGGAAGAAGGGATACTCATTCCACAGGTCTAAGAGGAAAGGGATTAAGTAGAATTATGGCTTTTCAGCAGCCACCCTGGGCAGTCTCACTACCATGTGTGTTGCTCAGACTCTCAAGTTTACCATGGATAATGGAACACCCAGGATGCTGAGTGACTGTACACCAGGAAGGTCTGATCATATGACAGTAGACTGCCCTTCCATCTGCCAAATTACCCTAAATCCTACCAACAGAAATTTTATCCTTTGTAGACAAAAAAGAATTATTCCCCACTTCATCTTGTGCCAGTTCCTCTTGCAAAAGACAAGCATTTTTCCATTAGATTGCCATGAAGCTAGTCCAAGAGTCAGGAGAGGTAGCCAGATCCAGCCAGCTACCATGCATGGAAATGGTCTTTATATTTTTTATTTGGTCAAACAAAACCAACACAGAATACTACTACTACATGAAATTGCATGAAATCAAAATTTCATTGTCCATAAACAAAGCTTTACTGGAACACAGGTGATTGCTTATACCTTGTCTATGACATTTTCCATGACACAATGAATAGCATGAGCATAAGACATGTACAACTGAAGGTATTTAGCAACGAGACCTTTAGACAAAGCATGGTGGCTATAGAAAGATATTGATGCCTGTTAAGAATGACTTTCTGCATGACAAAGGTCACTGTGGGTTTCTAGGGAGGATAAGCTGATGTGAATACACACACACACACACACACACACACACACACACACACACACGTAGTAGAGAGAAGGAGGAGGAGAGAGAAGAGAGGAGAGAAAGAGTGCCATAGTATTTTTTTAATTTTTTTTTAAATTTTAAAACACTCTTTACAAATTGGGTATACATAAATACCAATACACAGACTACAAACTATTCCTCAGGCCATTGTTTATTCCTTTTACCAATTTTTATTTTTCATTTCCTTCTAAAGCCTTGTTTCTTTTCTTCCTCTCTCCATTTCCACTAATTTCTGCACTTAATTCATTCACATGTATTGAGCTAGGCACTATGTTAGACACAGCATCTCAGCATCTATAAGGAAGATCATTTTACTTTTTTTTTTTTTTTTTTTTTTTTTTTTTTTGGTGGTGATCACATTTCGAAGGAGAAAGCGAAGACATAAAGAAAGAAGGTGCTAGGGCTTGTGCCTCGCTGTGTGTGGGTGGAGGTTTCCTGTGCACAGGCTGGTCAGGGTCAGTCCTTATATAGAGGCAGTATCTGAGGTGATGCTTAAGGATGAAAATGGAAAGTCATTGAAAGGTTCAGGGAAGAGTACAATACAGCGAGTGGGTAGCAATGCAAAGGTCCAGACTTTAGAAAGATTTTTCCTGAATTCTAAGGTTAGAGAACAAAAGGGACACAGAGTGCTCATTGTGCTGTCTACTGAAACATCTCTTTCAGTTGCCTGTATCAAACAGCAACACTGTTTTTTTCAAAGTTTAGGTACCAAAAAATTGTATTAGCTAATTTTAACCTAGTTCTTAATTCTAAAATTTCCCCAAACTCCCAAGGACAGATTAATATTAATTTCATTTAAAGTCAAAAACAGACTAAAAACATTAGTGTTGAATTTCCTATCATGCTTGCATGATAGAGCCTAGTGTGTAATACAAGTCTACTCAAATCAAATTAATCTAATTCATATTCTCTGACTCTCTCTGTCTCTGTCTTTGTCTCTCTCATTTTCCTCTTCATTGAGACGGGATCTTGGTATGTAGGCCAGGCTGGCCTCAAATTTACAATCCTCCTGTCTCAATCTCCCAAGTCCTACTCCACACATTCTTGAAAAAAAAAATATGTTGACCAAATCCTCTTCTTGACTGTCTGGGAAATGAGGCCAATGGAAACACAACATGCTGACAAATGAGGTTTTGTGAGCAAACAAGTAATAAATACTTTCTAATTATCATGGCTATTTTGTGTGCAGGTCTAGAGATAAACTGGAAAGCTTTTCTAAGACCTCCTCCTTACAATGCCTGAAGTCAGAAGAGCGCTCCTGAACCTCATCTTTAATAGCTATCAGATGACAGTGCAACAAAACACATACTACATCATAATAAACTTTAATGTCCAAATAAAAATTGTTATTTGTACATCTTTTTTATATTTATTTCACAACATAATACAAGGGAATGTGTTTTTGCTGTATGTGCTGTTAAGTAAGTACCAGTATCAGGCAAACTCTAACACATGGGTTCAAACTCACTGGGGAAATAGCAGAAGGATAACGGTGCAATCCTAAACTTAATTAGCTAGACACACCCTGCAGTTACAAGACTGCTATTGGGCTGGCACCCCAGTTCTTTTGGGATGTAGACTGCAGCATGTTCTTTACTGTCAGGGAGCCCAAATCCTCCAATTCTGCCTGTACTTGTGGCAACTCTATTGCTTCTTTCTTAAAAATGATGTCAATTCAACCAAGATGGGTAATAAAGGTAGAAGATGGCACATAGGCAGCATTTTCTACCCGCTTTCACAAATGAATACTGAGATATTAAAGACATTGCATGTCATTTACTAACACACTGAAGTCCTCACACTTTAAAAATCAAACAGTAAAATTTAAAGAAATTAAATCCAGAAATAGATGTAGTACAGACACTCTGGAAAACAAGGGTGCAAAACAGCTAATTTTAAAGTCTGAAAACAATCATGGATTATGATATGAGGAAATGCTTATTAGCCATTTTTCCAGCTCATTTTAGTTTTATCACTTTTTATGCAATTTAAAATTTATGGAAATGTTTGAATGGTGCCTTTAATTTTTGCCAGAATATTTTGAACTTGGTTTAAGCCTGAAATTGAAGAAGCCTGAGGAGGGTTTGAATAACAACTTTCTTCAGTCTGTTTATTTAAAACATGATGAATAAGCACAAAGAAAAGGTGCAGAATTGAAAAAAGAAAAACGATCCTTTCTCCTTCCTAGAAGCATTTAAGGTTTCTGGATTGTTCAGCATCTTGAACCAAGAACTGTAATCCTGCTTGCCTGTTAGTACTCAAATATATCTAACATTGTCCTTATTATAGTTTGTGTGTAAACTTGGTTTCTGAGGACTCATGAATAGTTTTAAAGTTATAGGAAATCAGTACGATACTTCCTTGATGTTAAATCCTTGGCATTGCCTGACTTCTTTAATGTGCTAAAAAAATAAATAAATAATAATAATAATAAAACCAACAAAATTTCCTATAGTCTTTTATTTTGAGGAAGTGGAATCCCACTATTTTAACAATACTAAATACCTAGTGTCTGTCAATCAAACATTCTAATAAAAATGAAAGAATAATGAGGAGGAGAAGAACAAAAGAAACTCCAGGAACCTAACTGGAGGGGGTGGTCTCAGTCATCTGTATCTCTGTGCTCCATATGATGTCAAGTACAGTGCAAAGGAGCCTGGTAGGCTTCTACCAGCTACAGTGTTTTCATCCACCAATGAAAACAGCAGTATCTACATTAGAGGGCTGTGTGAGGACTATGACACAGACTTACAAATAGCACAGTGCATGAAATAAAGAACTGCTCTGTGGCTATCAATTCAGAATCTCCCCCAATTCGGAATCCTGCCCCACCCCCACCGCCTGATGTACAGAACGTCACTCTGACTTAATACCATCATTTTGCTGCTAGTGTAGTTGGCTTTGTTTTTGAGACAGGGCTCACCCTGTAGTCTAGGCTGGTCTGCAACCTGGGGGCAATCCTCTGCCTCAACCTCCTACATGCTGGGGTTACAAGCATGAGCAATCATGCCCAGGTTTGATACAGCCCAATCTTGACAAGAATTAGTAAGTGCCACAGAAATATTTGTTAAATTTAAACATAGTGAGTATTGAAGATCCCACACTCAGAAGTATTTGTTCACATTCTAGAAACTCAGTCAGTGACAGGGAAGGGTGAGAACCTAGAAATGACAATCATAGTTTCTTTTAGCAATGTCCAATTCACATTTACAAACTCAAAAGAATCGTTCATGGGTCAATGGAAATTTGTTCCAACTAGAAAGGTATTAGGTATTAGAAAGGTCTTAGGTATCCATTTCCAAGTTGACTAGTCACAGCAGTCATTACTTAAAATATTGCTTTTCATAATTGCCATAGATTGTTATCAGAAGGTGGAAGATAAAACACATTAACATGGCTGCCTTTCCACATTGTAGGCCTGTTTAGGGGTGTCACATGACATGCACAAGCAGGAAACTATTATGGAGCACAATGCTCAAATGATCACTTAATTCCAGCAACGCAAGTGGAAATACCCCAGGTGTAAGGGACTGTTCTGGAGACTTGCAGACTTTCAGACAAGCCCAGCACTATGAAACACCATGATGAGCTGAGAAGCTCTCTCATTTTTCAGAAAAGGGAAAAAAACAAAAAAACAAAACAAAACAAAACAAAACAAAAAAACCCAAGCTGCTATTTACATCAAGCCCTGTGCCTCTGGAGCCCAGAGTGGATCTGAATGTGCCACTGAGGGATGTGGGTTACCTCTATGAAGTCAGCTGCTAGGGACATGGTGCATGAAATTTTATAGACCTACTTTGCTCCTTGTGAGAGCAGTTTATAAAGGCTGAAAAGGATACCTAGTGAAAGTATTTTAGTAAACTTTGCTACAGAGTAAAACTGGAGCTTTTACAGACTATGCTTTGTCTCACTTTGCAAATAGTGTCTTTCTTTTAGGAGGCTTTCTTATTGACTGGACTCAAAACTGCTAAGTCTTGAGGCCTTGTGCTTTTCATACTGGTAAATATCAAAGCTCCACATGCTTTTATATTTCATTTACTCTCAAAAGAAAACAGTCTAGTCAATCAATATCTATATATTAGGTGTTAGACTTTTCTTGGGGTATTCTATTTTCAAGTTTTATTCTGGCATACATTGGAATTAAAATTAAGTTGCAAGTTTCAGGTAAAATAGGGTGATAAAATTTAATGACCACTAAAATATCAGGTGGAATCCACTTTACTGAGCTTGGGTCCCTGCTCTCCAGAGGCTTCTTGATGTAGTAAATTGAAGTGTGCAAATCTAATGAGCTGAGACCCTGCTTCACCTCAAGACATGCTGCTAATGTTCATCTCTGCTGAGACCTCATACCAAATGTGAGGCTTGGTAAGTCGCTCCACCTCTTAAAAAAGCAGGGATTTTAATGAGCTATTAATTGTCTTGCCTTCAAAGTGGCAAAGGGTGGCCTTGCCACTCCACCCCCATAATCATACATGTTTATTTTTGCTGATGCCACTGCTTAGAACACTCCACCCCCACACCTCTCAACAAACAGATGCATAGTCATTTGCAGAATTCAACAGGATGCATCCTGGGAAGACTATGTATGTAGGTGAGTGATGTGATACTTTCTAGTTTCTAGGTTGATGATGCTTCACTGTAGCTCTCAAGAGGAATCCTAGGAACAGACAGGATACCACATGGCCTACCAGATTAATAAAATCTTAAACAGTTAATCTCAATTCATCAGTTTTTCAAACTGAGAATTCTAAAAATACCCTTCACATCTCCTAAGAAAACGAGTATTTCTGGGGCATGGATTGCTCCAATTCACCTGCATGAGAGGACAGGAAAAAAATAATTTTGAAGGCCTTTTAGCAGCTGCCCCACCCCCTTCAAGTGTGGACTGAGAGAAAGCACAATCTTTAGGTATTCTCCAGTCTGGTGGACATGACTGACAGCAGAACCCTGGAAATGACTAAAGTAGTCTGTCGCAAGTCCAGTTTCTCCCATGGTGGTTTAACAGTGGGACTGGCAATCTCCTCAGTCCACTGAGATATTAAAGTACTGTCATGTCAGCTTCTGCTAGGGCATTCATTTCCTTGTGTTAGTCACATTTATGGTGGTTTTCCTTGTTCAACAATGTGCCTGCTAACTCTATCTTGGTATTCTCTATTATAAAACCCTCTAAATTAATGGTTCTCAACCTGTAGGTCACAAACCCTTTTTGGGTCGAATACAAGAGAGGGGGTCACCTAAGACCATCAGAAACACAGACATTTACATTATAATTCATAACAGTAGCAAAATTACAGTTATGAAGTAGCAATGAAATAATTTCATGGTTGGGGGTCACCATACCATGAGGAACTATATTAAAGGGTTGCAGCATTATGAAGGATGAGAACCACTGATCTAGATTAATATTTGTCAGACTTATTTAAAAAAATGAAAACCTAGAAATTCATTCCTTATTCGATTTATTTCTCTTAATATTCTGTGATGCCAAAGGCTGCTGCTCCTAAGTAGCTAGCATAAAGTAATAGATGCAGAAAACATTATCTTCTTCCTATTTATTATAAATGGTTTGCCTATGTACCTTGGAGGTGAAAAAATCAAAAGCTAATCCTAGCCTTCCAACTCTAAAATAGTTGTAAAAGCAATCATCATCATCATCATCATCATCATCATCATCGTCATCATCAAATGCTTCACACAGAAGATGCCACCTAATACAGAAATTAAACATAATTATGGATCATCTGAAAGGTAGAATGTCATCAATATTACTTAATATCCTTCAGGGCACAGCTCTGAAAAAGACCTTCTAATGATTTACTTAACAAACAAACAAAACTCCATTTTAAACAAAGGATTAGCTCTCGTTTCCAGTGAAACTTTCAATAGTATTAAACAATGTGTCCCGAAATAGTTGTGGCAACATTTGGATTATAGATGTTCCTACTAAATGCTTCCACTCTCTTCCAAGATGGTGGAGCTGATACTCATACCCAGGCCCACAATCAACCCTATCCTTGTGCCTGTTTTCTGCTTCTGATTGATTTCATAGATAGCCAGATACCTCACTTCCTTCCAATGCTCTGTCCTAATATGAATTTAAATCACATGGTTGTTCATGGAAGATACAGTGCAGCACAGGAAAGGGGGCTGGAGGAATAGGAGGAGAGAGGAGGGGAAGAGGGAGAAGGAAGAGTTAGGGAAGAAGACGGGAGGGAGGAGGGGACATGAGGATTCCACTGGGGCAAGAACTTCCTCCGGGTTCTTTGATGCTATACTCTAGACAAAGGCACCATGTCTATCATGTATCAGGTACAAGAACACAGTGAGCATGTAGAATTCAGACTCAGTGAGGAGCTGACAGGCAACAAGGCCTTCACAATTCTCACATAAGCCTAGAGTGCAGAAATTAGAACTGTCCATGCTTCTAAATCACAAGGTACGTAATGCGACTCCAAAATATGAGGGAAAATAAAGAGGAAACTCATGCTCATCTAAACTTTAACCCATTTCAACTAAAATGGAAAGAAAGATGTCTGCAAATGAGCAAATGAGGGAGGGCCTAGGAGTTGCTGGGTTCTCTGCTTGTGCCTCTCAGATAGCACTCTGAGCTGTACTTGTGTGTGTGTGTGTTTCCACATGTATGTGCAGGTGCACATGTGTGCACATGTATGTAGAGGTCATAGGATAACATCAAGTGTATTTCCTCAGAAGCTGCCCACATTTTCCTTTTACTTTATTATTAATTGATTGATACAGAATCTCTCACTTGTCTGGAATTCACCAAGCTAACTGGCTGGGCAGATAGGGATCCACCTGCCTCTGCCTCCCCAATACTGGGGCACACCACCAACATAGCCAGCGTTTACATGGGTTCTATGACATTTTTTTCAGACAGAGCCCTGTGATGGTTTTCTTATTCAAGTGTACTTTTGCATTGTGGGGTTTGCATAGCAACACAAAGGAAAAACTTGAAGTCAGTGACAAATGAGTCATATAGATTGGTACTTGAGTAAATGAAAACAAAACCAGCCATCACCAGCAAGATGTCAAGCCAGGGTAGGCATTTCAGTAAATTAATGGAAAACGGATTACCTTTGTGTCTATTTAAATGTTTCTAACAGTACTGGGATTGGAGATGAGATTCATTTCCTTCTATGTATCTCCAGCCCACATGTAAGTAGGACTGTGATATTGCACCACACACTGTACTTGACTTTAGGAAGAGAAACAGACAATGTAACTGCAAATGAATGTCACAAATAGGAGTCAAGCAATGTAAAGCTCCAGTAAAGAATTTGGTTAATTACAAACTTCATTGTAATCATCAGCTGTCACACATTTATCTCCATTGTCTGTGATTCTTTGGAAGACTGCTAGATGGTATTTTCTTCCTGCCATTTTACTCTTTCCTGCTGCCCCTTCCCACACTTGCCAAAGTATGCACTTAGTACAGTTAAAGGAGAATGAAGGGCAGAACAGGAAAGAAAGGATGGGGTGGGTGAAGGAAGGGAGAGAGAAAGCTAGAGGCAGATAGAAAAAAGGGGAGTGAGGGAAGAAACTGAGTGTCCTTGTTGAAGTTTTTAAATGGAAAATGACAGGGTGAGTGCTGTTTTTCACTGGGTGGGCCTTGAGGAGGTGAGTGGGCGCTGTTCATCTGTTTAGTCTACAGAAACTTACCAAGAACCTACTAGGACAAGGCCTGTGCTCAGTAGTAGATACTTGGAAATGAAATACAGGAGAGGTGTGTCATAGGCATAGCAGATTAATAGAGTAGTAAATTTAGTTCTGAGGCCAAACACAGAACTAAAAAGAGTCCTATGATATAACAAATATTTATTCTGTTCTCTTATCAACTTCCCCCTTGATATGAAAAAAAAATACAATCACAGTAAGCTTCATGATACTGTGTTCTTTTGAAGTTTTAATTTAAATCTGACAACTTTAATAGGTTTTTGTCTTTATCTATGATGTAAATATTGGCATTCTCTGTGATCTAGCCTAGGCTTTCATTTTTTTTTCTCATTCTCCATATTCCTGTGAGTGTTAGGTCACCCAAATTCTGTGAACAACAGTCAGTGACATCCAATTCTTCATGCCCACTTCAAGCCCTTCTGAGTTGCAGACTCAGGATTACCACACAAACACAGCTCACCCCTAGGCACTTCGACATATCAATAACTAAAATAATCAGTATCTGACATTCGCTAATGAACTTAACCATTCATGAAGTGGCCTCATCATACAAGCCAAGAGATTTGCTTAATACATTTTTACTTCCTAAAGGCAAATCCATTTTTTTCTTTTTCTATTTCCCTCCTTCCCTCCATTCCTCCCTCCTTTCTTTTTCAATCATAACATATAGTAGGAAGCCCCTACCCTTCCTCATACTGGCTGCTGCCACCTAATGCAAGGCACCACCCCCTCTTGGCAAGTCTCACATCCCCTAGCTGGAGTGGCCTCTTTGTGTTCAATCTTAATCTGCCTCCAGTTATTTTCAACTGTATAATCAGATACATTCAAGGTACAGATTTCATCATACTGTTTTTATGATCTAAACCCTTCACGGAAAGTCCAAGTGTGCACAAGGTCACTGGACCCGTGTTTACTCTATACTCCTGTCTGCTGCCCCTCTTTCGCACATGACTTTCCATCATAATGAACTACACACAGTTCCATGAACTTGGGAGTGTGCTCGTCTGCCACAGCTTTCTGCTCCTAAACCTTCCCCAGATTCCCAAATTCTCTAGATAACTCTTACAGATCATCCTCATGCCAGCCCAACCTACCTGCTTTCAATCTACACATCCCCCCTCATTTTCATCAGCTCTACCTACAAGAAACAAGGACTGGTGTTCTTATTAGATGTTGACACACTTATATTTTTTCTCTAACAGCATTTTTCAATATTCCATTGTAAGTATTCATTTAATGGTTTTCCAATAATTCTGATAGTGAAGGCAGGAATATATCTGTAATAAAGACACATAGCTTAACTAACTACCTAGCACACAGCAATGCCATCCATGTACAATATTATCATTCACTAAATATTTGTTCAATGAGTCTTTATAGAAACTAAATACACAGAAAGCACACCTTAGGAAAATAATGTTAAATGCAGACTGTTATATGTAAGTATACACAGACATAAAACAGGATGATAGTAACTTAATATTTTGGGACTGGTCTACTCTAAATTAAACACTTTAGGAAGATAGTTCTATGATGTGATATCACAGATAAGAAAATGTGCATGGCCAAGTTAACTGAGTTGCCCAAGGTTACCCAATGACTCACAGGCAGACCCAGGTTTCAAAACCCAAGCTCTTGACTTTCACTCTTTACTGTCAATGTTTTTTGGAAAGCACTTCTTCCCATAGAATTACTGGGTGAAGAACTCACTTATTTAAAGTGGTCCTTTGTGGATTCTCACCTATCTGTTTTATACTGGAGTACAGAAACCTAGGGATATGTAACCATCTTCCAGGGTTTTTCCTCTATCCTTTGCCAGTTAAGACTTCTCTGTGATGTGCCTCTGAACTCTTGTCATTCTGAGGCGTCATCTGTTTCTATTTAATTGGATAGCATCAGATATTAGCCACCAGGAAAAGTGGTAGCAATGTTTTACTCTCCTGTTGTAGAACACCATGTTGTGCAATGTGTATCTGTAAATGCCCATGAAGAGTTGGCTTGTTTTTTCTTCTGCACTGATAGACATTTTGGTAAAAATAGTACCAATAATCAACAAACATATGAGGAGCAACATAGGACACTACATTTAATGAGGTAACTGATTCCAAGATTTATATTATGGGAAACATAAAGGATCTATGCTACCATTATAAAAGGCTAGATATATCCAATAGATGTGCTTATACATGCTAGTCTGGGACCAGTGGTAAATGTAACATTGTGCTTCCTATACGAAGCACAACTGGTATTAATTTCAGAGGTGAGCAGGGTGGGTATATACTTGATATACTTTCTGGCCTCATACTTGATGGCATTTTATATCTTAATTTAGTGGGAAAAGATGTTTGAAAAAAACTTTAATCTATACAAAACTATCAATAGCTAACATGTGCTACCCTTGCTGTGTACATGTCCAGAGCATTTTCAGTTCAACTGTACAGTTTTCTCTTAGTGGATATATCATCAAATGAAGAAAATCCGACCCAAAACTATTTCCATTGCTTGCCGTGGCTAACTTGACCCATTCTTCACTTACCAGAAGCAAACATATTCACCCCTAAAGCACTCATGCTAGCTCATTAATTTATCCTCCAGTCTTCCTTTACTGCTCCAGGCCCACAAAGATCTCTAAATGCCTAAAGTATTTACAGTGCTTAATCTCCAACATGACATTAAGTGAGCTGCTTCTGTCATGTGAGTAGGAGTGATTATGTCTGCTCTAATGAAGACAGACAGGTGGGTTACCCATTTGTAAGTTAGCCATGTGGGAAAGCAGGGAGGGAGTTCTTTTAGATGCTGACTGAAAAGCAATTGCTTAGACCATGGAACTATCAATCAGAATTCTAACAGAACCTTTCAAACATAATTTTCCAGTCTGAGATATGTGCATGCGCCCATGGCAAGTAGAGAATCTATTCAAAGTTATCCTGCCTTCCATGAATGTGTTAGCATTCCGAGTTAATCACTGGTAGATAATACCCATGGGGTAAGAATTAGTTTGACTTTGACTTGAAAATATACATTCTATAAATGCATTCTCATCTGCCAGCTCTGCTTTTTGGGAGTGTGTTGTCTTCATCCCTGAATGCCAAGGTTCCCATTACATCGCACCAAGGCATACAAGTATATCAAGAGCAGCCTAGGGGTTGAGCTGGCCGCCCCTTTTGAATGGTAAGTGCTCTTCTCAAAGACAACTAAGGCAAGCAATTTCAGACTTTAATGTTCCCATGTGGCACTCGTCACCTCACATGCTGGAGCAGTCTGAATACAGTCATATGAACAGATAACAGATCAGAAAAGCAAATTATTTGTATCACAACGACACTTGCCCTATTGGGAACTGACTTTACCTGTAAAGTTTCCACTTCTTCTTCTTTTCTTTGAGTCTCTTCTAGCAGACCTACAATAAGAAAATAAAGACCCATGAAAATGCAATGTAAAAATGGGTTACTTCTTAAATCAAATGCTTGTCAAGGTATCAGAAACAGCGTAAAAGTAATGCCCTCTGCTCCCAGCTGACAAATGGGGCGAGTATTCTTAATCCTGTCATTCCTGAAGCCTTGGGAATGAGCCTTGAAGATGAGAATCCCTGGGCATCCTCAACTTTATAGGGCATGAAAGAATCATATCAACTCAATTAGAAACCAAAACAGTGTGCCAATATCAGAAGCACTTGATTCAATGACTATATAACTGACAAGTAACACAAAATTCCTTTAAAAAAAATTAGGAACAAGCCATTTTCTCTCATGTTCTCAAGCCAAGTCCCACCCCAAAGTCAATTTTTGCAACCCAATCTAAACACCTGAAACAGTGAGTGCTATTAATGGAAGCAGAACACTACATCAACTGTAAAACCCTATTATTATTAATTATCATTTTATACTGAGAGAGTGGGATGTATTACAGGTATAGATGACCAAGAGCTTGGCACAGTTTCCAAGAAATGAACAGCAGAAGGAAAAAACAGTCACTTGAAGAGAGCAATGTGCCTTATTGCATGAATATAGCTATAGTTTCCTGGTGCATTAATTTATGCACTTGCCATAAAGGAAAATACATTTGGCAAGCAGAACTTTCTGCCTCCAGCTATACCACTTTGTGCTACAATCTTAGTAGATTTCACAAACCTGAAGAAGGCTGGGCTGAGTCACAACTTGGATAGAATTGGCAAGAATCACCTTTAGCAGTGCGTATTAGAATTCACAATGGCACTACACTGTGACTGGTTTACCTTACCAAGAGGCTGTGCTGAATAAAAGTAAAATACAGCCAGGCGGTGGTGGTGCACGCCTTTAATCCCAGCACCTGGGGGGCAGAGCCAGGTGGATCTCTGTGAGTTTGAGGCCAGCCTGATCTACAGAGCGAGATCTGGGACAGGCACCAAAGCTACACAGAGAAACCCTGTCTTGGGGGCGGGGGAGTAGAATCCAACTGGAAGAGATGCAACACACATATCAGAGAGGCAGATACAAACATTATAGTAAGTGTTAAACTAGATACAGCAGGAGGAAGTGAAATAAAGGGAATAAAGTAACACCGGTGTAAGTCATACCTCGGCAGGTGCTGCCCTGGGACTCTAGGAGAACAGGTAGGTGATAATGGACGGCAGTGACTCTTTGAGGCCGCACTACTATGGCTACAGAGACAGAAGGTATATCCTCTCAAGATGCAGTGCTGCACTGGAGAATCACAGGCAGTTTCAGTTCCGTATTCTCTAAAGGAACTGGCTTTGACTCCAAAAGCCTCTCCGAACTAAAAGTGTACTGCATTGGTCAGTGTCCTCAGTTTTCCTGCCCCCTACTTTACTGTTGCACTGGGATCTACTTCCTGCAGCTAGACTAGCCCTTTGACCTGATTCCACATGAAAACCTCTCTCACAGGTTTTTGCGCATTTCTACTTTTTCACATGGAACTGTCATTACCATGTGAACCAGCCCCACACAACCTGCTAACAAGAGACACTTGGCCCAGGCTACTCCAGCAGGCAGCCAGGAAATGCCCAGAAGCAGTGCTGTCCAGCTGATCTGAAGGTGACGACACATGACTCCCACTGATGTCCATCTGACAGCACACAAAACGCCCAGCTGAGCCACTCTAACTCAGAGAGTCATGAACTTAAGAATGGAATTTGGAATCTGCTTGGCTGAAGCCCAGCTACTGATCATGGCTGAGAAGCAATAATAATCTCCTCCCAAAGCCTCCCATGATAAAGTGAATCAATGATAAAGCAGCAAAGCACTGTTTTAGGGTATATTTGGGGAGAGAGTTTTCATCAGCATCTCAGGGTTTTTAGCAACAAGGCACAGAAACAAACTAGGAATGAATCCAGGAGAATGCGGGATAAGACAGCCAAAGAGGTAAAGGAACACAATACTGTCCCCATGGAGTGTGGCTAGTGCCCCTTGAGTAATTTTATTGTTTGCTCTCACAATAAATACATGAAATCATAACTAATCTAGTTAGTGTTAAAGCCAAGCCTAGAGCCTTGTTCACCTAACTTATAATCTATCTAGCATAGCGCTCACTCACTTGCACCACTCCATACTTAGTTATACTCTTCTGATACACACACACACACACACACACACACACACACACACACACACGCACACACACACACACACACACGCACACACATTGTAGAATATTATTTTAACTAGGCGAAGGTGTATTACATTTGTTTATGCTGCAGAATATTACTTTAACTATGTGAAAGTGTGTTAAATTTGTTTCTGCTGCCTTTGTTTACAATGTAAAGATGTGTCACTTTTGTTTATGCCACATTTGTTTAATTATGTAAAGATGGGTTGTATCTGTTTCACCTTCCTACCTAAAGCACCTGATTGGTCTAATAAAAAGCTGAACAGCTAATAGCTAGGAAGAAGAGGGATAGGCAAGGGTGGTAGGGAGAGAGAATAGGAAGAGGAATCTGGGCTGGAAAAAGAAGGAGGAGGAGGAGGAGGAGGAGGAGGAAGAGGAGGAGGAGGAGGAGGAGGAGGAGGAGGAGGAGGAGGAGGAGGAGGAGGAGGAGGAGAGAGTTCCTCCGGGAGGAGGCGGTCACCAGCCAGCGAGACATGAGAAGCAGTGAAAATAAGGCAATACAGAAGTAAGAAAGGTCATGAGCCCTGAGGCAAAGGGTAGATAAAGAGACACAGGTTAACTTAATTTAAAAGAGCTAGACAGAAATGAGCCTAAGCTAGGCTGAGCATTCAAAACTACTAAGTCTCTGTATCATGATTTAGGAGCTGGTTGATGGCCAAACAGAAAAAAAAAAAAAAAAAAAAAAAAAAGGAGATAAGCCTGCCTCTGCCACCAGAGGGCTGGGATTAAAGGTGTAAGCAACCACTACCTGGCTTTGTTACATAAATTTTTAAAGTGCACATATTTGTATTCCTCTGATTTGCTTTAGGAGTCTTCTGGTATCAATATTCAGGACTTCCCCATGTTTTTAACAACTGTCTCTCTACCTTTGAAAGTTATCTTAAAACCCCCAAATTGCGTTGTTCAGATACCTTTGATGGGAATGAAGACTGGGATTGTGAGGCTCTGTTGGAGAAGTCTAGCTCCTGATCACGGCTGAGAAGCAGTACTCTAATGCCAACAGAAGGAAGCTAGAATACAATAGTAAGACTGCCACACAGGTGAAAGAACTCAGCGCTATCCCCACCAGTGTGTCTAGGGCCCTCTTCATAACGAGAACTCTCCTTTGTTCTCCCAAGGCTCATAACAAATGATTGGGATGAGAAGCTGGAGGGCGGCTCTGCTCCCTTGCTCAGCGCCCCATGCTCACATTCCCTTTATTATTTTATTATCGTCAACTGCCATGGAAGCTGATGTGACTGAACAGCTTACATCGTTGTTACTTAATGAAAAGAACTTAGTGAAAAGGGGAGCATCCTGAGTGCTTTCCATGGATTGGCACCCGTTTTTAAATTAGCCGAAGCTAACTCATTATGATAGATAGTGAGGAGAAATCTTTCCTAGAGAAAAGCAGGGAAGCATAGATGGGAACTAGGGCTCTTGTTTGTGTGTTCTGATGGCATATGGTCGGTTGTTTTTGCTCACAGCGGGGGAGGGGAGGGGGGGAGGCTGTCACTCAGTTCCCAAATAAATCACACATGGAGGCTTATTTTAATTATGAATGCTTGACCTTAGCTTGGCTTGTGTCTAGTCAGCTTTCCTTAACTTATCCCATCTGCCTTTGGCCTCTGGGATTTTTCTGTTCTCTTACTTCTGTAAATCTTACTCTTACTCCATGGCTTGCTGTGTGGCTGGGTGGCTGGGTGGCTCTGTAGCTGGGTGGCTCTGTAGCTGGGTGGCTGGCTAGAGTCCTCCTGCTACTTCTTCTACCTTTTCTTGCTCCTTGATCTCTCCTCCCAGATTTGTCCTTCTATATTCTCTCTGCCTGCCAGCCCTGCCTATCCTTTCTCTTGCTTTGCTATTGGCCGTTCAGCTTTTTATTAGACCATCAGATGTTTTAGGCAGGCACAGGAACACAGCTTCACAGAGTTAGACAAATGCAGCATACAAAAGTAACACCCCTTAAAATCATATTCTACAACAGATGGCACAGTTAGGCTAACACATCATGACAACAGATTTGCTAAGACATTCTGGTGCCACTTCCTTTGCAGTCTTTGCAGTATTCAGCTATTTAAGGAAATTCGATACTGTCTTACCTTGTTTACCTTTTCTTCATTTAAGCAGCATGACCAACACACCTAACTAGTAACTTGATTCTTCTTAGAAATGCTGAAGATCAAGCTTAGAAGTGATGATTTTTTTCCGCTTTAACCTTTTAGTATAAAACACGTCATTCCATCATAACTTAGGGCAGTGATGCTGGGAGGAAGGCACTTGAGATACAGCAGCAATTATGACAACACTTTGGGCAGAAGAGCATTGGGGTTTAGACAGAAGCTTTCACTGTGAGCTGCTGTGCCTAGTTAGTCATGCAGAGGCCCTGCTCCATGTTCCTATGTGTCCTGTCCTTTACTAAGAACAGTGGAGAACATGAATTCTCAAAAGTTCAATACTCAAAATTTAGTCTGTATATTTTTCTTTGTGGACAGCAGTTATGGTGTAATAAAATCAAAGTAGCACAGGGCATCCCACAAGGGATCACAAATGATGGATTTAGCTTTCTATAAGTGTACTTCTGATAATTGAATAGCTGTATACACTAGACAATGGTCATTTTATCTTTTTTCTTCATATTCTTCATCTTCTTTCTACAATATTATAATTATTGGCATTTTAAGAATAGAAGAATCTGGGCAGTGGTGGTGTAACGACTTTAATCCCAGCACTTGGGAGGCAGAGGCAGGTGGATCTCTATGAGTTTGAGGCCAGCCTGGTCTACAAAGTGAGTTCCAGGACAGCCAGAGATATACAGGAAACCCTGTCTAGGAAAACAAACAAACAAAAAGAATAGAAAAGAGAGCAAAAATAATGTAACCCCAAATTTTCACTTTCTTAAGAAATCTATATATGAAATAAACACTCTCTAGTCTATACTTCTACTACATAATTACAGAGCTGAAAGGAAGCAGCTTTAGGTGAAGCTGGAATGGGGTATCCAGGGACATCTGCTAAGCTTCCCTCCTGTTTTGAGATAGACCTCATAGTGTCATGGTAGAACTATATGCTTCAAATGACAGTAATTTAAGAACCCCAGATCTAAGCCTGTCTCCTCATATCATACAGATAAGGACTGAGTTTCAAGATGTTCGTTGCCTCTGTTGGTACCACACAGTAGGCCAGGGCTTCTACAGGACCTTGGTTTTCATGCAACAGCAACTGCCCTCCTCTGTACTGCATGACTTGCATGGAAACGCTATACCATTCCGTCTTCAACCACACATGCTGAATATTGTCTAATTCTTCCCCAAACTGAAAGAAAACTTCACTGAAGCTCAACAGCTACGACATGGCCACCCATGCCTAGGTGTCTACACTGAAGGTCCTCCAGTCCAGGTAGTGTAACATGTGACTGATGGCAGAAAGCAAATACTCAAACAGTTGAGAAAACAGCCCTTTAGAATATTCAGCATACAGCAAACCGAATATCTTATAAACCAAAGCGGTAAGGAAAAGTGGGTTTTCTGTTGTTGTTCAATGATCAATGAATAATTTTCCAGCTCAGTATGACACAGGCGAGCAAATATTTTTCCTATTTCATTATCCTAGTCAAGGTGTTAAGGTAAAAATAATCAGCTATGTTTGGCTTTAACACTGTTGACTCTCTGGGTTCCATATCCATGTATAACACAAACATAGCTTTAAAATAGTCTTTTAAAACTGCGTATGCGATGAACACTTACAGATCTTTCCTGCTATTGTTAATGTACCCTAAAAAGATAATATAACAACTATTTATGTGTCATTTACATTGTGTTGCCTATTGTAAGTAATCTAGGAGTGATTTAAAGTACATGAGATGGTTATGTAATACTGCCCTGTAACTTAATCTGGTGAACTTGCTGCCACAAGATTTTGGTATCTATGGAAATGAATCCCCAATAGGAACTAAGAGACAAATACATATATAAAACACTTAAAATAGTGGCAGGTTCATAATAAAAGTAAGACACATTACTATTTTTTAAAATTTACCCTACTTAACCCTTGTAAAAATCAATAACATGTAAAAACTATGAGCTATAATTTTAAACAAACCAAAGAGGACATTCATCTCATTATCTTAAAAGTCCACCTATGATAGCAAACTACATAATTAAAACTCTGTCATATCTACTGCCACCAACTGGCTATCAGTGAACATACCACAATGAACTAAATGTTTCCTCATCAGACTGGAGCACAGAAAACACAGGTCAAAAAGAAGAGCAGCATTCAAAACCTCTGTCTGTTCCTTGTGATTTGTGAGACACTGAAACAACATATTAGTCCACAGATGGGACTGAACTGGCCCAGTGCATGATGGTTCAATAAATAAATGGTTAACAGGCCATTGTCTGTCTTGGTTATGTGGTAAGACATACAAACGTAGGTGCTTATGTTTTCATTTCAAGCTAATTCATTTATGGGAAAATATTCCCCAAACTTGAACAGTACAGGAAAAAAAAAAAAAAACCCAGCACACTAGTCTATCCCATTCCACCTTGCTTCTTCCTAGCTTGGGGGTTGAGGAAAACCTAGTTACAGAATGCAAGTTCTGGTGTAGCCAACAGTAAAGCTTTTGTCATTTCTATAAAGAGAAAAAGAGAAAGCAAGAGTGTGTTCAGTAAGAAACAAGTAGCTGTCTTAATCTTGCTTTAAAAGACACGTGACTAACAAAATGGGAGAGAGAGATGGATGACTGACTAGAAACACTACTTCAAGGCTCTTATGACAAAATGATGGCATGAAGTCATGCCTATTCACACAGGTACGGCCTCTGGACTGTTCACAAAGTGCAAAGTTGGACATTCCTTAGAGTAGAGGGCAATTTTTCCTGGACTGTGTTCTGATTCTACATTCAAGGAGCGATACATTTTGGGGACTATACAACTTTTGTTTATTTAACTTCTTTGATCAGCTCTTACTTATAGAACCTACAAATAATTCTTGCCTGTTTTTTGATGCAGCTTCTAGTGAGATGCATGATGTCCTCTAGATTATATTCTAGAAATAAAAGAACATGACTGCTCCTAAGGGTTGAGGTTTTTATTATAGATATAAGGGAATACACAGGCAGAGGCATCTGGAAGGGTCCCAAGTGAACACAACCAGCTGACTCAACCGTGCCATGCATGGAGACAGGGGAGGGAACAGAGGAGAGGTAGGAGCCAAGAGGCCAGTACTGAGCCAAAAGACCAAGAGAACAGTGTAGCCAAAATGCCTGGGTTATACAGGGCAGAGAAGCTGGGGGGATGGGTCCAGCCTAATGCCTGGGCTGGGGAGTTTAGGGTAGAGGTGGGGTATGCCAGCCAGGACGTCTCCTTAACAGGTACTGGTTAGTGTCTGCTTTGATATGTTAATAGGCACCTCAGTTAGCCATTTTTCCAGGATTTGAGACCTAACACAGGGTCTGCTCTAGAGCCAAATCCAAGATGAGCTTTTAGAAGAAAATTCTCAGATTTCTGCAACTACTATGATCTAGGTGTATACAGACCTTGTAAAGGGAATGCTAGAATGTGCTAGAACACGCTTGTTATCAAGTACAATTCAACATTAAATACCAACAGTGTCTTGCTGTGGATATTGCTCTGTATAAATAAAATGCTGTTTGGCCAGTGGCCAGGCAGGAAGTATAGGCAGAACAAGAGAAAAGAGAATTCTGGGAAGTGGAAGCTGGGGGAGGAGAGACACAGCCAGCCACCGCGATGACAGAAAAGACATAAGGTACTGGTAAGCCACGAGCCATGTGGCAAAGTATAGATTAATAGAAATGGGTTAATTTAAGATAGAAGAAGTAGATAACAAGAAGCCTGTCATGGCCATACAGTTTGTAAGTAATATAAGTCTCTGTGTGCTTACTTGGACTGACGGGTGAGAGAGATTTTTCCTGACTATGGGCCAGACAAAAAAACTCTAGCTACAGTGTCTCATTTGGGAATTTCCACAGACAGCCCCTAATCTATTTGCTTATGCTGACTTTGAAAATGGAGGAAGGTTTGACATGAATCAAGGCCTGAATACAGCCTCCAGAAGCTAGAAGAGACAAGAAAACAGATTCTTCTCAAGACCCTATATGAAGGAGTGCAATCTTGACTTTAGTCCATGTCAGCTATGACCTCCAGATCAGTCATATGATAAACTGGTAGTGTTTTCAGCCACTAAATTTGTGACATGTAATATAGCATAATAGGAAAGCCATACAACTTAGAAGTTTTAAAAGTGATACATCCTACTAAGAACGCATTCAAGGGCATGCATGACCAATGATCATGGGAGCAAGTAATCAGCATATAATCCCTATGGTACAGGGGACACCAAGGGGATGCACAGAATTCAAGGAACGCCTTGCAAAGAAACCTGTAGCCAAGTAGGAACAGTCAAAATGTGGCCCTTCCAGGCAAATTTTTAAATGTTACATCTGTCATAATTGGTGACTCCAAAGAGAGTCCTATCTTTAGGTACTCCAAAAGTCTTTAATAATGTTTTTAAAAATTATCCCTACTGCTACACCTATACCTACGCTGCAGTATAATTTTATAGAGAATGGTATACAATTTAGACATTCCTATTTTAAAAAAAAAGGCAAATGCTGATGTGAACATGAAGATACAGGATGGTGTAAAATATTCCAAGGGAAGAAACTACTTCTCAGCATAATGTCTCTAGCACCTGCTCTAATGTGTGCCTCGCAATCCGCCTGGTATTCACATGTATTTTTTTTAAGATAATGAAGTCATTCATAAGAATCTGAGTCACAACTGTCAGATGTTGTATGATATTATCTAAAACAATGGAGATACACTTATATTAACTGAATATTTTACCTGCATTAATTCTTCTGGATTATGATCACAAATTCACATAACTTAAGCATTTTATAATTCCTTCTCACATACGGAAAATAGCGAGGCTTTAGAGATATAAATGCCATATCAAGAGCAACAAAAGAAAGCATGTGATTAACAGCTAATAGGACAAAGAATGAGCAGGTGTAGCACAGTTCTGTGGGACACCAACATAGGAACTAGGCAAAGACAAGAATCCAAATGGAATCAGGAACTCACCATCAGATAGCAATCATGTGCTCACTCACACACTGGAAAATTTCCTAATTTTGATCAAACACATAAGCTTCCGATTGAGGAAACCATGGGAATGCTAAACAGAATAAACCTGAGGCAATCCACACTGAGACACCTGGTAGTCAAAGTTCCTGGAAACCAAAGATAAAACATCTTGAAAGCAACACGAAAAAACAAAAACAAAAAACCCATTTAATTCTAAGGGGGAAACAATCAGAAGAACACACATTGTTCCTATTAGAAACCACTGAATTCATAAAGAACCATCATATTTTTTAATGTAAAGGGAAAATGGCTAGCAACCTAGAATCTTCTATTTAGTTAATGTTTTTAGGGATAAAGGTGAAGTTAAGATTTGTTTCCAACGAAAGATTAAATTAGTATGTATCCAGGAGCCCAAAAGAAGCTCTCTAAACAGGAAGGAAATGTATTAAGAAGGAATTTGAGTTGATGGCAAAGAAAGAAACAAAAATTTGAGTTCCAGAGCCTAAGGAGGTAGCTCTGTTGGTAAAGCGCTTGCTATGTGAGCATGGGGCCCAGGAATATGCCTACGAATTAGATCGACCAAAATCTACATTAAAAAGCCAGGCATGCTTATAACTAGTGCTGGGGAGGGAGAGGCAGGCATATTCCTGGGGCTTACTGGTAGGAGGGAGAGTCTAGCCTACTCAATAAGTTATAGGCAAAAAAATTAGATGGAGACTAATTAACAAAAACAATCTGTGGCAACCTCTGGCTTCTACATGTACAAGCATAGCAGAGTACATGCTCCCCCACGCCCACATATAGCACACACATACACACAATCAGTCAAGGAAGGACATTTAGGAAATGCCACAAAAATGATAAAAAGAAAAATACAATATGCCAAATTTCATGATGTCAGTGAATTCATTAAGGAAGTTTGATGCCAGTAAGAGTTGTGAACGTGACAGGAAGCTCACCTAAGAGACAAGCCTCTGGACCTGCCTATGAGGGATTATTTTGATAAGGTTAAGTCACATGTAAAGATCCACCCTAAAAGTGGGTGGCATTATCCCCTTGGCTTGGTCCTGAATAAAAAGGAAAATGCAGAAGAGCACAGCAGTCAGAGTTCTTTGCTTCTTGACAACAGATACAAGGTGACTTGCTCCATCAAGCCCCTGCCACTGTGACTCATCTGCTGTGATGGTCTATTACCTGGAACTAGGAGCCAGAGACAAACCCTTCCTCTCTATGGTGGCTTTGGTCGGGGTATTTGGTCATTTAAGACGGGGGTATTTAGAGTTCATTTTTCAAAGTGCTCCTAGGCATCACGGGAAGACTCATTTGCACTGTTTCTTAATGAGGCCCTTCAGGTGCCCTGGCTTTGGAATATGGCTCAGCAAGCTAGGCAGAGGCCTTTGTGGCCAGTAGCACATCTGATAGCCAAAATAGGAAACAAACCCAACCGTGCATCAAAGGATGAATGAGTGAACAAAAGTGGCACTTAAATATATGCTATATCAATCATTTGGTGATATGAAAAGGCCAGACAGGCAAACCCACAGATGAAATGTCTATCAGGAAATAACAAGGTGGAGGAAGAGGGTGGAAGTGTGTGCTCACAGCTGTGGGGATCTCCTTAGGCTTACGTCTGGCTTTAGACAGAAGTCATGATTGTAAAAACTTCTATACAAAAAAATGTACCCGTAAAAGTAGATTGTTGTTTTGTGTGAATTTTACTTTTGAAAAGACAATCATGTGTCTACATCCCTGTATGAATAAAATACAGGACAGAGCATTGGTGTCAAAATGACTTGAATACAAAATCACCAATCCTCTTTGCACTACTCTGAATAGTGGCCATGAAATAAAAGTCACAATGATGATACTATTCTATCTATCTATCTGTATGTATGTCCATCCCTACATCCGTCCATCTGTCCGTTCATCCATCCATCCATCCTTCTATCTTTTATCTAAAAAGCCTGTAACATGTAAGTCTGTGTCTAAATATACATATATAATTTAAATAAAATCTTTCCATCTGAGCCAACAATGCTCCTTCTGAGAGCCAAAAACCCCAACACCAAGCACGAGAAGCCTTCTTTTGAGTTGCTGGTCAGAGTTGCCTAAGAGACTCCCAAAATAGTACAAGCTACTGCTGTTGCCCTTGGTGCTCCGCAGAGGTGGAAGGTAAGTCCCTATTGCGGAAGACACCATGAACTTCAGACACAGGACCCAAAACACCCTAAGCTGGAAATTATTAGAAAGCATCTTCCCTGAGGACTAGTTTTCATGGTACCAGAAGGCATCATGCAAGTTTTCAAAGCAGTCTATAGTCCTACCAACCTATGCTCCATATGAACCATATGCACAACAACCAGCCTGGCACAATAAACTTAAGGGTACATTAGTGGCATACATACTTTGGTGGTAACCAATAGCTCTCCAACTGAACTTATGCCCACTCAAGAGGGAAATCATGTCTGGTGCTAGAAATCTGATCACCTACCCAGGGTTAGTGAAGTCACAGATCATGAAGAACCTATAACCACCATCTTACCAAACAAACATAATCCCTATCTACACTACAAATATTTGTTCTTATACACAGAGATAAGTTTCCTCATCAAGGAAACTTCTTGTAATATGTGAGACCATTACAGAAAACCAATTAAAATCCAGAGTTGTGGAGCCCAATCAATCTACAATACAACTCCTGCACCTAAGGCTCAGTGATACTTGCAGGAAAGGAGGCAGAAAGTTTGTAAGAGCCAAAGGATCAGGGAGATTGCTGTGAGATTGTGTCTCCTAGGAATGGGAGAAGCTACACCCATAAAGTCTCACCATATGACTAGGAAACATGAGCTGAACAGGACAACAACAGATATGCTAAAGTGGATGGGAGAAAGCCCAGGAGACCTCGATCATACAGGAAGAAGTAGAGGCAACTAGCGAATAGTGAGAACAGGAGAAACAGCCTTCTCCAGGGATGAGTCCTTCAACTGGGTGTCTGACACCAAATGGTCAGCCCTGAAATGGAACATACAAGTAACATTATACAAACA
Organism: Onychomys torridus; assembly: GCF_903995425.1. Taxonomy (NCBI): domain Eukaryota; kingdom Metazoa; phylum Chordata; class Mammalia; order Rodentia; family Cricetidae; genus Onychomys; species Onychomys torridus. The sequence continues at coordinate 58,756,237 of NC_050456.1, forward strand.
GAGCAGATTGTGTGTAGGTACTTATTGATAAGATAGATGGCACAGAGGGTTTGCAATATAAACATTCCCAGAACCCTGATTAAAAAGCTGGGTGCAGCATACATGTATATATGTGTGTAACAACAGACAATGGAAAAAAGAGGCCATGAATTTGAAAGAGCTTGGAAGAGTATATGGAAGGATCTGGCAGAATGAAAGGAAGGAAGTATGATGTAATTATAATCTCAAAAAAAGAGAAATGATTAAAAAAGTAAAGTAAAAAATTAAAGAATTGTTTAATATTTAAATGAGATGCTGTACATCCCTTTCAATTAATAATTAACTTTATCACACCAATTTGCAGATATGATGATTATTATCCATTACATATTAAAATGCATTGAAGACTACCAAACTCACACAGCAGAACAGAAACCATGTTATCAGTAAGATAAAAACCACCCACACTTTCACAGATACCGTATTCTTTCCTGAAATTGATATGCTACAACATATAGCCTTTCTCTCCATAGACCTTACTAAACTAAAATTATATCCTTGCTGCAGTGTTGACTATATAGAGAACTAGCTGAGAAAGCTGTGAAACAATGTAGTTTAATTAAATGCCAAAAGGATGATATGAGTAAAATCAAAATGTTTCCTAAAATATTTCATGACTACAGGGATGGCACAGGGTATAGTGTTTACTTTGAAAGCATGAAGCATGTAGACATGAGTTCAGACTCCCAGGCTCTAGATAAAAAAGCTGGGTGTGTCATTGCATTGCATGCCTAGAACCTGAGCGCTTGAGGTTGAGGGACACAGAGAAGATAGGAAAATTCCTGGTATTTGCAGGCCAGGCAGTGCAGCTGAAATGCCCAACTCCAGATTCAGCAGACAGACACTATCTTAAAGAGTGAGGTGGAGAGAGAGAAAAGCAGACACCCATTGTCAAGCTCTCATTTCCACACATATACACAAAAGAATTTTTCAGGGAAGCAGTGGGATCCTCAGGTCCTATACCTTCATATTGCTTCTAAATTGTACACTCATTCTACTTCCAAATATTTGCAAAAATTCCTGCATCTTGACACAGCAGCATCTGCCTGTTCCCACTCTGGTTTCACAGTACCCTAATCCCTCACCTAAACTTTCTAGTGCTGTGTGGATCTTAAACAGAATTTCTTAATAATAGTAATTTAAAGACATTCTGTGGCTGAGAACTATTTATCAGATTGGATTCCAAAAACATATATGGTCAAGTATGGAAAGGTCTATTCATAACTTTCCTAAAGGTATATAAAACACACAACTGAAACAACTTGAAAAAGAACTCATTGCCCACTGTTTCAGGGGATTTTAGTCCATCATGGGAGGAAAGGCAGGGCAGAGAGTGTGAGGGAGAGCCATACATATGATGTGGGTCCAGAGGCAGATGATGGGAGCAGAAACATGCTGGCTATAACCCTCAAAAACCTGTCACCAGTGACCCAGGTCAATTAGCCAGGCCCCATTTCCTAATGGCTTTATAACCTCCCAACACATCACCACCAGTTTCAGAGCAGATGTTCAAATACCTGGGCCTGGGGAGTGGCATTTCACATTCAAACTGTAACATAGGCATTTAGCTAAATTCCAAGGACTTATTAAACTGCCTACAATTTACTTTCTAAAGATTTACTATCTGTCTCAAAGAAGTTTCTCCTTGTAATGTCTGCAACATCAGTGCAAAGCAAATACCCGCTATTAGCTTTCAGGAACGACACTGTAACAAAATGCCTGAGAAAAGAAAATTTTAAAGAGGAAAGGCTTATTTTGGTTTGTGGGTTCTGAGATTTCATCCCATAACCAGCTGGACTCACTGTTTGGGGTCTGTGGTAGAGCAGCCCATCTGGGAGGGGCATATGTGCCAGAGAAAGGCTATTCAGCTCAGTGAGAGAGAAGCTGAGAAAGTTAGAAGGGATATGTGTCTCAAAATGTCATTAAAGATCCACACCAGTAAGTTAATTCTGCTAGATGGGCCACTCATCCTGCAAGTATCCCCACCACGAACATACAGCCTCCGGACAAGGTCAGATCCACTCCATAACACAGCACAAACTCCACTCAAACACCTTCTGTCCTCTTGGATTACCTTGATCTACTTCAATCATGCCACCATTCTAACATAGTTTATTCTCATATGCTCCTTACATTTCAATAGACTTAAATTCTTTGGTATCATATTTAGAAGCTTTGGTTCTGAATATGATTTAATTAAGACTTGTTTGCTTAATGATTTGTTTTTGTTAGAGGGGATTAAACCTAGCATTAACTCTACCCTGAGTTATGTCAGCAACCCATGGAATTGTGAGTAAATAATAAAAGCAAACTATCCAAAAAGTATTCACACAGTTAAAGAGAAAAAAGAAAATATAAAACATCGACTCTGACTTTGTTTTATTTTGTTCTCTATATCCTTACCCTGATATCTGAGGTCAGTAGCTCACTATCCTGTACTCTTCGAACATCAGATGAAAACAAAATAAGTTACAAAAAATGGCATTTAATAAGAACCACCCTGTTATTACAGCTACAATATACTTTTATCAGGACCCTTTATTGCTTTCTCTGTGTTTTCTGTTTCAGTCCTCCCAAATGTGTACACCGATATTTTAACAGTGGTTGGCAAAAATTAGAAGGATCCAGCCAGCTCTGAAATAGGGGTGACCTGACAAGAAGGTCAATAACAACAGAATGCATAGTTTTCTAGGTCTGCAGTGAGTCACAGAAGGCATTACAGCATGGCACCAAAGTACCAGGATCCAAGTGAGGGGAGCAGGGTTCTCCTGCTGCCGTTCGTTACCTCAGCAGACTTGTCAAAACGGCAGGCAACTCGATGTTTCTTGTCCACAATGTTATAATTATAAATGAAGTCATGGGATTTTATTATTACCCATTTTACAGTGCATGACGTACTCGGCTCTAGCTCAGGAACGTTAAGCACTGCTCTTTGGTATCAAAATGTCATCTTCTTAGCTGAGTTACTCAGTGGGTATGAAGAATAATTATTGCGGATGAATATGGATGGCAATCATCTCCCAAGAAAACTTTGTAAAAACACATTAACAGATTCTTCACTTAGTCTCAGTAATTATTGTCATTGTTAGGCTCATGCGTAGATAATGAGCACTGTGACAAATCATTCCCATTCACCTCTAATACCTGTTTTCTTTTACACCTAGGGTAAACACACTTTACATAATCATAAATCTTTCCTTTTTCTTCTCCACAATTACAATGATTCCTCTATAACTTATCCAGGTCCTTCAAATTCTAATAAACAAATTAAATCACTGTTTCATTTGGAAGCTGAAAACAGCACAAAATAGATTTTTCCCCACACACAAGTGGATTATATAACACTAAAATTTTCATTTGTTAGATCAGTTTCTTTTACATCAGTGTCAAGGCAATAAAAGAACTCTGAAGGTATCCAAAGGACAGATTTCCCCAAACCAGACATCAGAGAAAACCTCTAAAGGGCAGTCAAGCATACCAAACCCAGTTTAAGAGGAAGGGTTGGGGTTTTGGTGGCTGCTGCTCTTTACTATTAATGAGAATTTAAAATGTGAGTCTCATTTCAATAGAAGAGACCGAACAAACACCAAGCTGGATTATAAAAGTAGACAAGACAGTTGCCAATGCAAGATTATAGGCGTGAAAGTGAGCGAGAGCTTTCGTTCATGTTACGTTCAGATGGCAGACAGTTTGCCTGCATAATCTCACAGGTCGTTGCTTCCTTTAATTAGTGGCTTTCATAAACATAAAGAAGCCTCAAGTAATTTTTAATACTGATTACAACTGCCTAGTCCATTAACAAATTGTCACATTAACAGTGCCATGTTGTACCGCCTATCTTTAAAGGTTACTTGTTTCATTTTCATAGACTTTAATTAACGTTTCCTTTCCTGCTGGGGTGGATTATTAAAGAGCAACTGAGGCATTTTGCCTTTTTAATGTTCTATCTCCTCACAATTTTGAGTGAAAAGGAGATCAAGAAAATGTAAATAAATAAGTAAAAATAGAGTCCCCAAATGAGAGAGTAGTGATGAGTCCTTGCTACAAAGACGCCACTCCCTGTCAACTCTCCCAGCACACTGATTGAGTCAAGTTCACATTGCCACAATATTTCCAGAAGTCTCTTTCAAATTCCCCATTCTATCAGTAGCTTCTCTTATTTGCATTAGCTGGGAACAGTACTATAATCATAACTGACAAGCTAGAGAAGGCTTGGGCTTCTAAAACTGGGAATGGAAAGGAAAAATGCTCATTGCTCAGATTTCCTAAAGTAGGAAATGTTTATCTCTATTTGGAAAACAAAATGTACTGTTCTTGCAGGCTAATCCCTAAGTACATCTATGAGTTTTTAATACACAGCAAAGGTTCTACTCTCAAGCAACGACCTCTTTGATAAGCACTTTTCTATATAAATATGTAGAAGCAAGAAGAGTCTGGTGCCAAATGGTTGCAAGCAATATGTGGGTAATATGTACAACCTCTACTCAAAAAGCATCTTGTCAGAAGAACTTCCATGACCCAAAATGATCAAATGTAACCACAGCACTCTGCTTCCATGATGGCTCCTACATCCTTTCACTGCTTGGTATGCATATATGCACATAAACACATATTCTATATGTAGCACATTCATCACCAAATGTCAAAACTGTATCTAAGGACAAATACATACAGTTTGTACATACAATACATACACACACTGAGGAGAACAGACTGAAGATACATAATAAATATGATCAGGAGCAGGGTAAACAGAAACACACAATTAAAGGCAGCAAGGAGGGAAACAATGAACACCAGCAGCAAACACAGCAACAGCAAGGAGAAGTGGAAATGGAATGTGGATGGCTCTTTTATTATTAATTAATGTTCTTTCATTTATTTTTCATCCCTGTCGCAGTTTCTCCTCTCTCCTCTCCTCCCGTTCCTTCCTGCTGCCTCCCTTCTCTCTCCCCACATCTACTCCTCCTCCCTTTCCCTTCAGCAAAGGGCAGGTCTCCCTCATCAAGTTGAGGCAGGACCAAGCTCCTCCCCCAGCATCAAGGCTGGGTGAGACAAGCAAGCATGGAGAACTGTGGCTAGCTCTTAAGAGAAAAATCCCCTTTCATCAAGCTCTAAAAGACCAACTCAGTCTTCAAGGAAAGAATTGGTACTGCCCAATTGCACCAAGCTAGACATATATGTGTATGTATACATATAATTATATACATATACATATATACATTCTATCAGTTCTGTTCCTTTAGAGAACCCTGACTAATACAACTCCCAAGAAATGATCCTGCAATTTGACCATTTTTGGCGTAGTTTTCACTAACTCTGATCTCTTAAGTTTACAGCTTCCCTACGAGTTTTGACTTCCCTTCCTAAAGTAAACTCACTTCAGGTTCTATGTACACACCTTCACCATCCTTTCTACATAACCCCCGCCCCCATCTCTGATACTCACCTATGACTATTTCCCTTGTCATCCCACCTTCAGTACCATGGCTTGCCTGCAGTTCTGGGAAATGACCAAATACCAGGCTGGGGATCTGCCTAGACCACCCTCTATGGAATCCTTTCTTCACTTCATTCTTACTCAATAAGTATGAACTGTTTTGAGCTGCAGAGATTGAAAACAACACACACACACACACACACACACACACACACACACACAACAACAACAACAACAACAACAAAAACAAACAAACAAAAAAAAAAAAAACCCTGTCCCTTCCCACATGCTCTTCAATGACTTTTTCATGCTCCTTTCTGAAACAGGGAACATTATCTATGTAAGCACCATGGTGTCACTGATTTTGATTCCTTGAGTCACAGCATATTCAGACATCTAGACCAGGTCTAGACTCCTAATAGGTGCTCATTAAATATATATTGGATTTATAACTCCATGTCTATCCTTCTGCTCATAGAAATTAAACCTCAGAGAACACAAACATTTCACGCTAACCATTTCAAATGACTTTCAATATATGGTTGTTATTCAGAACATGATGAATTAAAATCCTTTATGGATGGGACTCAGTTTAACTTCTATTCTAGAAACAATATTTACAGGTAAATGTACTACTATGGGATAATGCTTTTGTACACTAGTTTAATAAAACACTGATTGGCCAGTAGGCAGGCAGGAAGTATAGGTGGGATAAGCAGACAAGGAGAATTCCGGGAAAAGGAAGGCTGAGTTTGGAGACACCAGCCTGCCGTCCTGGGAACAGAATGTAATGGCACAGAGGTAAAGCCACAGAAAATGTTGCCACATATAGATTAAAAGAAATGGGCTGAGTTTAAGTGTAAGAGGTAGTCAGTGGTAGGCCTGAGCTAATGGCCAAGCAGTTTTAATTAATATAAACTTCTGAGTGATTATTTTATAAGTGGGCCATAGGACTGTGGGGGATTGGCGGGACCCAGAGAAAACTTTCAACTAAAATGTACCATGCTCCATGGAACTTTGATCCAAGACTTTGGCCAAACAGCCCTACCTTGTTTCTCTGCTGCATCTGAACACACATGTCCTTCCAAATTTACTCATTAAATTTAAATCCCAACATGGTGGTATTACAAGCTGGGGCCCTTAGAATGTGAATGCATAAGGAAGTTGGGACTATTCATGGATGAGAATAGAGACACTCTAAAGATGTTAGAGGAAACTAGCTTGGTTCCTTTGGCTTTCATTCACCCTCTCTTGACTTATGGGGACACAGTGGTAAGCCCCCATCTCCATGCAGGAAGTTCTTGGGAACAGACACCTGGCTTTCACCATATAAAGAAAGGATGAAAGTGTTTCCATCCTAGAATTCTCAACCTCTGTAACCATGTGATAGTAAATTTATATTGTTAATAAAACACCCAGCCCAAAGCATTTTGTTATAGTACAATGGAAAAATTATTCTAATTACTATTTTTCAAATTCCAGCTGCTTTCCCAGATAAGCAAGATGTTCTTGGAAATTGTTTTCACAGAAAGTATCTTCTTTCATATTTGGACATGAATGTTCACACTATTTTACAACATGATTATATATGTATTCCTTACTTATTTTATCCCCTTTCTCTCATTATTTGAAAGTACTTTGAGAATTGTTGAGGATTTCCCTCATACTCACTCAACACCATGCCTAAAAATTAATAATAATGAATATTAACTGAACATATATAGATTAAATATTTATGTTAAAAATTTAGAAATATTCTTTTTGGAGATTTGAGAATACTGACAATATGTAAGGGTGCTACTAAAACTAAAGCTTTCAATTTCATCATTACAGATTCATTTTCAATAAATTACATAATTAAATATTTGTCACATGTAATTTCAAATATAAGGCAGATATTTTAAACCCAGTAAGGCATTTGGATAAGTAAATATTATGTAATTGGGATGGGCTGGGCATGACTCACTTTTTTTTTTTAAGTAACCTTGCTTAATATTTCAAGATTCACCTATAAACTGAGCTTGTAACTGACTTTGAACCCAGTAACACCAACATTAAGTCATGTATCTTCAACTTCACAACACAAATTTAAAAAATTCATATTGTAAAGATGTAAATTTGGGGATTCTATTGAGATAGTCCTCAGCTGCCAAACCTCCCATCATTTGGATGGGCATCTGGGTGTTCATTTTCCCCACATGATGGTAGATTTGCACTGGGCTTCCTAAAGTCTCCCTTAGGCCAGGAACACATTTCAGACATAATTACGGGAGCAGTCTGCGGCAGTGGAAAAAAGTTAATGGAACCACATGGAAATAAACCCATGTCACTGGTGTCATTACCAGTACACTCTAACCAGCAAAGCTAACCTCAATGTAAATAGCAGGCAAAAATAGCACAACACTCCATCTCTTAGAGAAATCAGTTTCTCTGGAAAAACGCAATAAGATGGAAACACCTGGAGAGTCACATTTTCTGGACCAAAAGAGGACACACATGTGGGTTTCTCTCTTTTCTTTGTTTGTCCCCCTCTATGATTGCTCATTTGTTTTTACACATGCGTACATGGGCCAACATAATTTTCAATCAATTAGAATAGGGGTTGGGGAAAAAAGACAAGCTTCACTTGACAATACTTAAATACTGTCTACCTATCTCCCAGAATTATCAAGTCAATTGCTTTCAAAATATGCTTTCAGCTCTCAGTGACCTTGTGCATATATGTGTTGAGGCATATGTAGGTGACATGTGTGCCCAACTATCTTTACCCCAATCTACTTAATCTAATGTTACCAAGTTATGTAGCTGCAAATTGCAGAGGAAGAATATTTGTTTCATTTTTAATTTACACTGCTGGTAACAACACAGTATGCTTTATGCTTTATCTTTTTATTTCTCTCAGAGAAATTTTGAGTTGGCTTAAAAATCAGTCATTGGATTGTCCATTTTTTCCCTACTTATTGAAACAAAACCATGCTATTGCTTTTATACTCTATAGTCAATTATAATTGCCATTGATTACCATTGCTCTTGAGGTTCTGATAACTTACAGGAGTTACAAACTCTAGTAGTGGACATCCCCTAGGAAGACTACTTAGTGTATGTAGTACCATCTCGGAAGTGTTAGAAGCTATCATTCATGGTATTAAAGCTTAAGTGTTGATATATGATTTAAGGATAAAAACATCTGCTTTAACAAGAAGTCAAAGCATAAACACATTATGCACTTAGGTACAAACAGCTTTTACTCACTCAGAGTAAAGGTACAAATGAATACAAAACCATATGGAAGAAAATTATGTAAACTCTACCCAACTAGTCTATCCATATACCCATTGACTTCACAATATGATTTCTGGGAATTCATTTAATAAATAGTTTATTTAATGTATTAAGGACTTTAGGTTGTTAGTCAATGCTGGTTAAAGTAAAAACTGAGAAAAATATCATCAGTAGGGGAATATTAAATAAATTATGGTATATTCATATCATAGAACTTCCTCACTGATGTTAAAACCACTGTATAATCAGTTATGCCAGCACCATTTGTTGACGATACTGTCTTTTTTCTCACTGTATAACTTTGGCTTTTTGTCAAAAATCAGGTGTTCATAGGTGGGTAGTTTTTTACCAGTGTCTTCAATTCAATTTCATTGATCCACCTGTCTGTTTTTAATGGCAATACCATGCTGTTTTTATTACTATAGCTCTCTAGTAGAGTTTGAAATCAGGGATAGTGATACCTCTGGAATTTCCTTTATTATACAGGATTATTTAACTATCCTGGGTTTTTTGTTTTTCCATAAGAAGTTGAATATTCTTCTTTCCAGGTCTGCAAATAATCATGTTGGAATTTTGATGGGGACTGCACTGAATCTGTAGACTGCTTTTGATAAGATCGCCATTTTTACTATCTGTGAGCATGGGAGATCTTTCCATTTTCTGATATCTTCTCCAATTGCTTTCTTCAAAGACTTAAAGTTCTTCCCATATAGGTTTTTCACTTATTTGGTAAGAGTTACCCTGAGATATTTTATATTATTTGTGGCTACTATGAATGATGTTGTTTCTCTGATTTCTTTCTCAGCCTGTTTAATATTTATATATGAGAGCTACTGATTTTTTAGTTAATCTTGTATCTAGCACTTTGCTGAAGATGTTTATCAGTTGTAGGAGTTCCCTGGTAGAATTTTGGGAGTCACATGTACTACAAATAATAATACTTTGACTTCTTCCTTTCCAATATGAATCAACTTGATCTCCTTTTGTTGTCTTATTGCTCTAGCTAGACCTTCAAGTACTATATTGAATAAATATAGAGAGAGTAGACAGACTTGTCTTATTCCTGATTTTAGTGGAATTGTTTTGAGTTTCTCTTCATTTAATTTGATGTTGGCTATTGGCTTGTTGTATATTGCTTTTATTATACTTAGGTATGTTCCTTGTATCCCTGATCTCTCCAAGACTTTTATAAGGAGTGTTAAATCTTGTGGAATGTTTTTTCAGCATCTAATGAGATGATCATGTGTTTGTTTTTTTTTCTTTCGGTTTGTTTATAAAGTGGATTACATTGATATATTTTTGAATGCTGAACCATCCCTGCATCTCTGGGATGAAGCCCACATGATCATGGTGGACGATCTTTCTGATGTGTTCTTGGATTCAGTTTGCGAGTATTTTTATTGAGTATTTTTGCATCAATGTTTATGAGGGAAATTGGTCTGTAATTCTCTCTCTTTGTAGAGTCTTTGTGTGGTTTGAGTATCAGGGTGACTACATGTGGGCACTGCTGAATATAACACCAGTAGCATAGACACTGAGAGCAACAATTAAATTGGACCTCATAAAACTGAAAAGCTTCTGTAAGGCAAAGGATACTGTCAATAAGACAAAATGGCAGCCTACAGAATGGGAAAAGATCTTCACTAATCCCCCATCTGACAGAGGACTGATTTCCAAAATATATAAAGAACTCAAGAAACTAGACATCAAAAAACCAAATAATCCAATTTAAAATGAGGTACAGATGTAACAGAGTGTTCTCAACAGAAGAATCTCAAATGATGGAGAAACACTTAAAGAAATGTTCAATGTCCTTAGTCATCAGAGAAATACAAATCAAAACAACTTTGAGATTCCATTCAGTCAGGATGGCTAAGATCAAAAACACTAATGACAGCTTATACTGGAGAGGATGTGAAGTAAGGGAACACTTTTCCACTGCTGGTGGGAGTGCCAACTTGTACAGATACTTTGGAAATCAATATGGGAGTTTCTCATTGAATTAGGGATCAATCTACCTCAAGACTCAGCTATACCACTCCTGTACACATACCCAAAGACCCAGCTATACCCTGGACACATACCCAAAGGATGCTCAATCATTCCACAAGGACACTTGTACAACTATGTTCATAACAGCATTATTTGTAACAGCTAAAATCTGGAAACAACCTAGATGTCCCTCAACTGAGGAATGGATAAACAAAATGTGGCATATTTACACAATGGAGTACTTACTCAGCTGCTAAAAATAATGACATCAAGAAATTTGAATGCAAATAAATAGAACTAGAAAAAATGATTGAGTGATGTAACTCAGACCCAGAAAGATAAGCATGGTATGTATTCACTAATAAGTGGACATAAGCTGTAAAATAAAGGATAACCAGGCTACAATCCACAGACCCAGAGAGACTAGGTAACAAGGAGGGCCCAAAGTGGGATGGGGACACATGGATTTCCCTGGGAAAGTGAAATAGAAGAGATCTCCTGGGTAGACTGGGAGCCGGCTGGGATGGGAATGTGAGGGATTGAGTTGAGGAGTAGATGGAGGGGGACAGCAATGAAAGACACATCTTGATGGGGGGGCATTTGGGGTCAGGTAACAACCTGATACAAGGGAAACTCCTCTGAATCTACAAGGATGACCCCAGCTAAGACTACTAGCAGTAGTGGAGAGGGTGCCTGAAGTGGCCATATCCTGTAATCAGATTGGTGACTACCCTAATTGACATCAGATAGTCTTCATCCAGTGATTGATGGAAACAAATGCAGAGATCCTCAGGCAAGCATTGAGCAAAGCTCAGAAAATACTGTTGAAGAGAGGGAGAAAGGATTGTACAAGCCAGCAGGGTCACAGTCATCTCAAGGAAACCCACAGAAACAACTAACCTAGGCTCACAGGTTTAATTAAAGATTGTAAATTAAGCAATGCCAGTAAGTATTATTCTCAAAAGCTTAGGTAGACAAGAACCTGATAATACCATAATAATGCTGCTACAGTAAAGCAGATTCATGTCTATGATCTTGTGACTCTATGGAGTACAAGCCAATAGACCATTCAAACATTCTGTAGTGACAAAAATTGGTCATCAAATGTTCTTGAGACATAACAGAGTTATTTTATTATCTGATGGGCCAAGCTCTAAGATTCCAGTAGAAGAGAGAGAATAGGGATTCTATGAGCAAGGGGCATCAAGATCATGATGAGGAAACGTACAGAGACAACCAAACCAAACTAATGGGAACTAATGAACTATGGGCCAATAGCTGTGGAGCCTCCATGGGACTGGACTAGGCCCTCTGCATAGGCGAGACAGTTATGTAGCTTGATCTGCTTAAGGGGACCCCTGGCAGTGGGATCCGGATCCATATGTAGGGCATGAGCTGGCTTTTTGGAGCCACTGCCTATGATTGGACACCTTACACAACCTTAGTCCACAGAGGAGAGGCTTGGATCTGACTCAACTGAGTGTATAAGGCTATGCTGACTCCCCAAAGGAGGCCTTACCTTGGAGGAGGTGGGAATGGGGGTTGGAATGGGGGGAAAGGCTAGAGGCTGGGAGGAGGGAGCATAGGGGATCTGTGGTTGGTATGTAAAATAAATAGAAAATGTATAAATAAATAAATGAGAGAGAGAGAGAGAGAGAGAGAGAGAGAGAGAGAAAGGAATTATGCTTGTGGTCAAATGGGTCCTATGAAAATCCCCAAACAACACAGGCTGTTGCCAAAACAATAAGTTGCTCTTCACAAACTGACAGCAAGGCCCTATTGCCGAAGAAAACACACAGCTCATTGAACATAGAAAAGTCAAGCTAGTGCCTATTTATAACTTTCCCTCCAACATTCTAGTATCCTTGGTATGGGAAGGTATTCTTAGGCTACCAAGAGAAACATAAACAGGAACTCAGCCACAAACTCGGTGATCTACAATGTTGTCACACTGTAAAATATGCTAGGATAGTGATGGCCGAAACCTTGTGGGAGTAACCAACCTGTGTCTGATCTGACTTAGGGCCCACTCCACGAGAATGGAACCAATACCCAACATTGCTCAGGTGACCAAGAACCACAGATTAGAGAGTTAAGAGACCTAGGATAAAACCAAATACTACTGGTCTTAAAAAAATAAAATGAATTTAAAATTTTAAGTAGTGATAAAAATGACTCCTAGTGTTATTCTGTTATACTCAGATCAATGCCTTATTCAGCTGCCATCAGAGAAACTTCCTCCTGCAGCAGATGGGAACAAATACAGAGACCCACAGCCAGACATTACACATACAGAGAGACAGAAACTTTGGAACAAACAGCTCTAAGTGGGATGTCTCCATCAAATCCTTCCCCTCAAAGCTGAGGGAAACCTGAGAAAAGAGGAGGCAGAAAGAGATTAAGAGCCAGAGGGGCTGGAGGACACCAGGAGAACAGGGCCCTCTAAACCAACATGAGCAAAGCTCACAGAAACTAAAGCAGCAAGTGAAAGGCCTACAGGAGTCTATAGAAGGTCCTCTGAGTATACATTATGACTTTCAGTTTAGCACTTTTATGGGACTCCTGAGTGTGTGAACAGGTGGGACTCTGATTCTTGTGACTTCTCTTGGGCTCTTTTCTTTCTGTTGATTTGCCTTGTCCACCTTCGATGTATTATTTTTTGTTTTATCTTATCTTAGTGTTATCCCACAGAAGCCTATTTCCTTTCTAATGAGAGACAGAAAAGGGGAGGATCCAGATGGAAGGGGAGGTGGGAAGGAACTGGGAGGAGCAGAGGGAGAGGAAACTGTAACCAGGATACATTGTGTGAGAAAAGAATCCATTTTCAATAAAAGGGAAAGAAACATTTGTAACAAAAAATACAATTTAGAAATACGTAATCTGCTATTGTGAAGACATTAGAAATGTCATGTTTTCACTAAGTTTTAATTTTTATAAAAATTAAACACAACTTTTTATATTTTACTGTGTGTCCTAACAAATATATAAAACATGTATGTTTGAGCTAAAGCATCACTTATCCTTTACTGGGTATCTCCTTTAAACTTTTCAGGTCAATGCCCAAACTCTTCGTAGATCTGAATCCAGAATACAACAGATCTAACATCAGCTCTGCATCCACTGATAAGCTTCTCCATTCAGGCAGGCTGGATGCTGGCACACACACCATCTTCACAGTGTTACTCTCTCTTCTGATTGTTCTTTAGGGGTTGGAGAATTATTGTTTGCCCTTTAGAATTCAGATTCAGTGTTATTTTTTCTGAGAAAATTTTATAAATCCCTAGGACTCAGTAGTTTTTCTCTATAATTATGCAGAAATCTACTCATGGAACAGCATTCAATACTGAGGAGTTACTAATTTACATGTTGGAGCTCTCCCATTATTTAAACTTTTCAATATAATTTTAAATTAAAATGTAATTTTATCACTTCTCCCTTCCTTTTTCCTCCTTCCAATCCCTCCCAGAAACCTCTACTCCTACAAAGTAGTCATCCTTGAAATCATATGTATATAAATAAAAATCAACTAAGAAGGTCGCATGTGTATTTATACATCTATATATGTTACAATTATAATCAAAGAAAAAGAGAGCATGTCTGAGTTCTTGCTAGACAAAAGAAGGGAAAAACCTCAGAAGACACACAAACTGTTTTAAAGGTAAAGTAGAAAGAGTGCAAAAAGTTACCAGATACACAGTTTTATGAACTTTCATTGAACACATATCTGTACATCACTGTGTATCATGAGACTTCGTGTCCTCACTGGCTAGTAAGTAATAAGCACTAAGTTCAGTGTACAATAAGGAATAACACATGACAATAGTCAGGTTGGTATTGATTAATCATTGTAAGAAATCAGCCTAGTGCTATGATCTAGAAATCAAATTTTAGTGATCAAGACCACACACTACATTTTGCTGTTGTTGTTAAGGGATATGGGTGCTTTGCCTGCATGCATATCTATGCACCATGTGGGTGCTTTGCCTGCATGCATATCTATGCACCATGTGGGTGCTTTGCCTGCATGCATATCTATGCACCATGTGGGTGCTTTGCCTGCATGCATATCTATGCACCATGTGGGTGCTTTGCCTGCATGTATATCTATGCACCATATGAGTGCTTTGCCTGCATGCATATCTATGCACCATATGGGTGCTTTGCCTGCATGCATATCTATGCACCATGTGTGCAACTGGTGCCCGCGAAGGCCAGAAGAGGGCATCAGATCTCCTGGAAATGGAGCTATGCGTGGTTGTGTCCCCACATGTGGGGTGCTTGGAATCAAATCTGGGTCCTTTGGAACAATCAGACAGTGTTCTTAATCTGTGGGCCATCTCTCCAACCCACATATATCATTTTTAAAGGGGAACTCTATAGCCACACAAATTTGTAAATGCAGAGATAATAAAAATTGTAACTCAACAAACATGATGTTAAGTAAAAGTCCTACCAAGAAACCCAAAATACAGAGTTTGGTGCTAAAATCCAGAAAAGTATCAGGGTACATCAAATAAGATTACTTGGGCTAGCATATATTATTAAGACTTAGTGCTATGAGATATAGACCATAGACTATAATTCACAATAAAACTCAGAGGTCTGCATTAAGCAGAGGCAACTCAGAAGGATGGTAACAATGGAACAATTATATTCACCTGCTCCAGGTTGAGGGATGGAGAAGACTGAGCCAGATGTGTAGAGAAAACACTACAGAGGCATCAACAGTGCAGGGCCAAGATGACAGACTTAGAGGTGACGGCTATAGACAGGCCCACTGATAGAGAGGGCTGAGAGAGAGATTAGCTCATTTTATGTCATAACCCGCAGCCTAACCAGCAGAAATTTAAGCACAGAAAGGCTAAACAGGCAGTAGTTGCAGCTACAAAATACAGGAACCAAGGACATTCACCTTCCTCAAAAGAGATCAGGCTGCTTCATTCATTCTGCTTACATGACACTGTGTCTCTACCAGACTCAATTATTTAATAGGTTTTAAAATTTTGCATTCAGTTTGAGTATCACATTATTTCTTCCCTGATTGTTCATTCAGTGAGCACTCCAATGCAAGGACAGACGCTTACCAGGAAGCATCATAGTGACATTGACATTAGAGCAGCTGGACCTGACGATGTGCACTGTGCTCTAGTCACTGTGCTGAGGGTGTGGATGCATTTTCTCATTTCATCGTCATGCAATTGTGCAGACAATTACTTCTTCCCTTTTCTAGGCTAGGGGACAGGTGGACAGAGAAAGTTCCCTATACAATGAGAAGGTAGCAAGATGGCATCTAACCCAGGTCTGACTTCAGCACCTGCACTGTCTCTGTTATGTCAAATTACCTGAATTTAAATGATTTATGGGACACAGTAATTTAAGTTCTAGTGTTTGCGTCTCTAGACACCAAGAAGAATGCTAATAGGATTCTTCAAAGCAAACGTTAAGGGGGTCATGCAAGATGTCCAAATTTACTTGAGTTTTCCAAATATCACTAATGAATTTTACATTCACATTAGTGATTATCAGAATAAGGCATCTGAGTGAGGGAAGAAAGGCAAAGTTAGGTCAACTCATCAAGACCTAATTGTCTCTGGCATTTTAAAAAACCCTAAATTATTATGGCTATTTCTATTTAATTAAGACTACGAGAGCTATAAGGACATTTGCATGTGATATAGTTTGTAGTTAAGAAAAAAATCTGAAAACCACAGAGTACATTACAACTAAAACTAGCCAGACATAGAACAAAGACTCTAAACAGACACTAGCCAAATGATTCCATCTTATCACATTGAAAATAATTTTATTCCTTCAAGAAAAATTTCCAATAGATGGACTAGTGATTTTTCAAGCAATAAACTATATAATAAACTCCAAAGAGAATAAAATGGTGCTAAATCAACTAGCCATTACTATATGGAAGATGCATTGGAAATAAAGATCATCTGGGTTAAAACTTAGGTCTATGATTCATTTAACATAAAATTATAAGCCATCTATTAAAAAACAAAGCCGGGGGGACTAGAATTAACTGCTCATGTGACCACTGGTATGAGTAAGATGGAAACAGGCAAACTGATGCACAAGGCTTGCTCTCCTTTGCTAAAAGGAAACGTGCACTATATTTTGTTTAGAGCACTACCTCTCTAGTAGGCTTCAAGGTTTCAAAACCCACTTCACTTAATATCAAGGTAACCCAGAAACATTACTGAGCTACTGTGAGGCAGGAATCCCATCCATATAAATGGGGGGGGGGTACTAATGGGCAGGTGTTGCATTAGATAGGAATGAAATTAAATAGAACACATCACAAAGGATAAAACAAGAAATCATCTTAAAGAGCAATGAATACATGCTAAGGAATTTCAACAGAGATAGATAATACAACTTCTAGTAACTACATAAAAGCAAAATAGAGAAAGTAATTCTAGAAAATAAAATGACTAAGAATTTTGTAGAACTGGAATCCCAAGAATGATGAACAGAAATATTATTAGGAAAAATAAGTAAATAAAAATGAAGCTATTCTAAGTACCTAAAATGGTAGACCATGGACAAAAAGCACACAGAAAGAAAGAAAAAAAACTTGTTTGTACAAACAACAACTTGGTTGATAAAAGGTAACATTAGCAAAGGCCACAAGAGAGTAAAATACTTTTAAAATGTTGATGGAACATAATTGTCAGTCTTGCCTAATCTATGAAGATAAATAGCCAGTTACCAAGGAAGGCATAATACAGACACTAGATAGAGGAGGAACCTTTTATTCATTAAAAGTAGGACTGGGGATATAGCTCATCATTAAAGCATAAGACACAGCAAGAGCAAGAGCAAGAGAACTGGTAAACAGTGATTTATAATAGTAAAGAAACTGATCCTAATGTCTGCCTCAAGACCGAGGGTGGAGATAATGAACCAGCGTAAGCTTTAAGTCGGGTATGGATAGATTTGGGGGTTGTTGTAGTGATGATAGTGTGCCAATACTGAGGTACACTCCCAGCTTGGGAATAGATAAAGAACCGGCTATTATATATATATATATAATATTTGGATATATATCCAAAACTTAAAGGAAGACAACATAAAATAGAAAAATTGAAGAAAATGCCAAACAAGTAAATAAATAGCAATGTAAGAATGTTACTGGTTCAGAGTAACGATCCTATCTAAAAACTGAGGGAAAGGAAGGATTCTATCAATATATGCCACAAACATCATTCAAATAAGACAAATATCACTATTTTCTAAATCTGGGTTGTGCATAGGAACTTCCCGTGTCTTTATATTATCATGTTTGAAACATTACATTGTGAATTCTGAAGAAATCAAGACATTAAGCTACTAGCCATCATAGTAAGAAAGGTTCAGTTAGCTAGAAAGTAAACTACTTACCATATTGATTTTCCAAAGTCAGACATACTCTAACATGGCATACCTGATGAACAACAGGACTTTTGTGCACCGATTCACTTCAATTCATTTCTTGTTTGATTTGTCTAAGATTCTGATTGTGTAAAATTTATGATTAAAAACTGCATATATTAAAGCCCAAATGTTACATTCTTATTATAAGGGCATTTATTCACGGTCAGAAGCAGACTATGAGTGACAGCTTTTGGAAAGAGCTGTCCATTCATTATACGGAGCTTCTGCAAGGCTAATTAACTGATAGCAATGGCAACGACTGGCAAGAATCACCTGTAATCGGCACCTGGACCTGAAACGCTTCAACCTTCTTGGCCACTCCTTGCACTCCTTCGTGTCTGACCTAAGGTCCTTGTGACTAATAGGTAAAATCCCTTGGAATGTATTAATTTGACAGACCACTAGCTACCACCAACCAAAGGCTAAGCTTATGGGTTGGATAGCATCTGAGGTCTATAACATTAAGAGGGCCACTAGGAGGGATTAATAGCAAAGTTTACAGTTCAAACAAAACCCTGTAAAATTATCTGAAATAATAGTAATATACTAACCAGGTAACGTGTAACAAATAAAAAAGATGGCAAATCACCTGTGATCAGATTGATGCCAGCCTAATTGTCATCAGAGAGGCTTCATGAAGCATCTGATGGAAGCAGATGCAGAGACCAATAAGCAAACATTAGGTGGAGTTCGGGAATCCTGCAGAGGAGGTGGAGAAAGGAGTGTAGGAACCAAAGGGGTCAAGGACACCACAGGAAGGCTCACACAATCTACTAACTGGGGCTCACTGGGCTCACAAAGACTAAACCTACAACCAGGGAGCCTGCATGGTACTGACCTGGGCACTCAGCATATATTTGACAGTTGCATAGCTTGGACCTCTTATGGAACTCCTAACAGCTGGAACAGGGGCTGTCTCTGACTCTTTTACTGGCTTTTGGGAGCCTACTTCTCATACTGGGTCACCTTGCCTTAATACATTTGGAGGTGCTTATTAGTCTTACTGCAACTTGATATGCCATGTTTTGTTGATACTCACAGGAGACAGTCCTTTCCTGGATGAGAAAGAAGAAAAGGTGGATGTGGGGCGGGGGGATGTGGAGGAGGGACTGAGAGGGGAAAATGGGGTAGGAGGCTACAGCTGGGCTGTAAAATAAATAGAGGAATTTTAAAAAAGATGGTAAGATGGGGGGGAGGAGTACATTCTAGTTTGTGAACTTTATTAGCTTTCTTGTCTCACAAATGTCAGTTCTAAATCTACTGAGATATGTTTTTGCTATGACTTCAAAATATCTCTAACCTCAACATTTTTCACTGATAATTCATGTCTTATGCTGGTTACGAGGGGTGTCTTGTTTCTTTTTCCATTTGCTATCACATGAAAATCATGCCTCTGTTCTTTTGAAATGACTCATATGTTATAGCACATTGTTTACTGACTCCCAAAGAATTCCTGTTAGTGACTTTTCTGATATCTGCAAGAGAAGGAAGGCTAAAATTAGACCTTTTGGCTTTGGCTTCTTTCTGGGCAGGTATGTGAAGTCTGTGGCCTTTTATACCTCTCCATTTGCTCATTTCTTATAAGCAAGAGGAGAAGGGCAGAAGTCAGAGACATGGAATTGCTTCCTAACTTTTAAAATGGAAACCAACAGGTACAAGAGAGTAGAAAGCAAACCTGAGTGCATGGATTATTTTAGGGAGCTGCTAAGGGATGTATGAGGCTGAAAATAGGTATGTGGATTCAAGTGGTTCCGCTTGTTTCCTGCATCCTTTGTTGTTTTCTTTTCACACCTAGACAAATGTGGCATCTTCAAAGTTTTATTTTTTAATCCCTGGGCACCTCCAAGCTTTCCTATGTGCTGCCAACCTCTTTTATTCAAGGTACAAAACATTTGCCAGAATCCAAAAAATGCTTTACACTTTGCGGTCAAGAAGTATAAAATGGTCTAATATATACACACATTTTATGCAACAAGAACATGTGTACCAAGATATGAAGCAGATAAACATCAAGGCAGAATGCCACATGGATCAGCACAGGAAGCACTCAAAAAACATTTTCTGAATTTAGTGGAGAGGAAACAAAAGCCAATGGTTTCTTCTACAAATGACAGTTGACAAATACTGTAGGTGTTACAGGCTCTATCTTCTCCTTTTCAAATACTCTACTTTACAAATCCAGATTTACCCTGGGCCAATTCTGAAATAGAATTCAGTGATTTAGAGGACCCTGGATTTGTTTTTTCTTATTTATTATATTTGTATTTTAATTTTACATATCAGCCATGGGTTCCCCTGTCCTCTCCCCTCCCGCCCTCACCTTCCCCCTAGCCTCTCCCCTCCATTCCCATCTCCTCCAGGTCCAAGACTCCCCTGGGGATTCATTTAAACCTGGTGGATTCAGTACAGGCAGGTCCAGTATCCTCCTTACAGGCTGAGCAAAGTGTCCCTGTGTAAGCCCAAGGTTCCAAACAGCCAGCTCATGTACTAAGGACAGGTCCGGGTCCCACTGCCTGGGTGCCTCCCAAACAGTTCAAGCTATTCAATTGTCTCACTTATCCAGAGGGCCTGATCCAGTTGGGGACTCCACAGCTTTTGGTTCATAATTCATATGTTTCGACTAGTTTGGCTATTTATCCCTGTGCTTTTCCAATCTTGGTCTCAACAATTCACACTCTTACAGTCCCTCCTCTTTCTCAACAATTGGACTCCTGGAGCTCCACCTGGGGCCTTGCCGAGGATCTCTGCATCCACTTCCATCAGTTATTGGATGAGAGATCCAGCACGACAGTTAGGGTGTTTGGCCATTTGATCACCAGACTAGGTCATATCAGGCTTTCTATTGACCATTGCCTGCAGTCTACAGAGGATGTATCATTGTGGATTTCTGGGGACTTCTCTAGCACTTTGCTTCTTCCTGCTCTCATGTGGTCTTCAAAAGACACAGGGATTGCCTAATGACAGAGAAATGGATGAGATCTACATGAACAACCTGGACGACAGTGGGAGTAATGAAGGGCAAGATTTGAGGGAAGGGAGGCTTAGGGGAGCAGGAGATCCCAGCTGGATCAAGAACAGAAAGGGAGAATGAGAAATAACAGAGGACCCTGGATTTTATTCTTCAAACTTATGACTAAAATATATACAATTGAATTAGAGAGCATTAAAAGAAATATGGACAACAAATAAAATGCATGAACAAGGTACTTAAAAACTAGTCATTAAGTATATATAGTTTTTCTCTTCAAACACCTTTGCCTGAGACTAGGACAATATAAATCAGATAAAAGCAACATACCTTGAGAGCACATTTATTTGAGCTGAATGTTGTAACAATTTAAATATAAGGATATTCATACTTAGAATCAATGGCTATTCAAGGGCTTCCCTGATATTAAAGTCAGGAAATGTGTGCATGTGTGTACTTTCCTGTATAGTTAGTGAAGTTTTCATCAGGTTTTCATGAAGTCAGTGACTCAAAAATCAGAGGTTAAAACTAATTAAAATTAATACCTCCAGAGTTACCTTTTTAAAAAAATCTAAAAATAAAAACATTAGCATTTAATACACCCCAAAAAGACATTTTCTCCCCATTCAGACCAACTTCAAATAGAACTTAATCATTACCATCAAATACTATAGAAACACAAACATGACAAAATAGTATGCAAATACCACATAAAACTTTAACCTCAACACAGAATCGCATTGCTGTTACTGCTACTGCTGCTGGTAGAACACCATAAGCCTCATTGTAGATGTTCCCGTAACTTTTGATGGGCAAATTAGTGAGTGAATAGAGCATTAAACTAGTATCATTCACTGCATTCGTGATTTAGTAAACTGCACATATATGTGAATCTCATTTAAGAGAAGGGTTTGAAACTTGTATAATTCAAGAATAAAATGGGAACCCTGCAGGGATTCCAAAAGTGATTAGAAAATCTTTAGTAAAATCCAAAACAGTGACTGTTCACTCAAATATTTAGCATTAGACATAATGCAAATAAGAGCACAATTCTACTCAGCTAAGAGAGCAAAGCCTACACCAGAGGCTACCCTCAAATTCCCTTAGGAGGTTTCCCCAGTGTCAGCTGTCAGTGTGTCTAAAGTCGTTCAAAAAAAAATCTCCTCAGTACAGCTCTTTTAAGGGCAGTTTAGTTCTCAGGAGCATGGGAACAAGGAAAGAGCTTAGACTGCAGGATAGAAAGTCTAGTGAACTTGACACGCATGGGTTACAGACCCATAGGGTGGTTTCACAGGCCCAGCTAATCCCTGAACTTGCCCTTTCAATAACAAGTACATGGTTTTGGACAAGAGCTTGAGACTTTACGTGGAAACTAGAGCAATGCATCTGTCATCTGAAAGAGTGAATGCTAGCAAACAATTCTTTCCTCCCTATCCCAGGAAGCATCATATAAAATTACTTATCAATAGCTTTGTACTTTACAGACAGAGGGGACATTTTATTTAGCTCAATTGCCAAATCATTAGGTATGGTTACAATCATTAAATTGTGAAAAAAAATCTACAAATAGTCTTAATATACTAAAAGATAAAAAGAGAATATCATTTTTCTTTTTTTGTTTTTTATTTATTTATTTATTTGGTTTGTTTTCCTTTTTTATTTATTATATTTGTGTTTTACACATCAGCCATGGGTTCCGCTGTCCTCCCCGCTCCCGCCCCCACCTTCCCCCCAGCCCCTCCCCTCCATTCCCATCACCTCCAGGGCCAAGACTCCCCTGGGGATTCATTTAAACCTGGTGGATTCAGTACAGGCAGGTCCAGTCCCCTCCTTCCAGACAGAGCAAAGTGTCCCTGCATAAGCCCAAGGTTCCAAACAGCCAGCTCACGCACCAAGGACAGGTCCTGGTACCACAGCCTGGATGCCTCCCAAACAGTTCAGGCCATTTAATTGTCTCACTTATCCAGAGGGCCTGATCCAGCTGGGGGCTCCACAGCCTTTGGTTCATAATTCATGTGCTTCCATTAGTTTGGCTATTTGTCCCTGTGCTTTTTCCAATCTTGGTCTCAACAATTCACACTCTTACAGTCCCTCCTCTTTCTCACCAATTGGACTCCTGGAGCTCCACCTGGGGCCTGGCCAAGGATCCCTGCATCTACTTCCATCAGTTATTGGACGAGAGTTCCAGCACGACCTTTAGGGTGTTTGGCCATCTAATCACCAGACTAGGTCAGATCAGGCTTTCTCTCGACCATTGCCAGCAGTCTACAGAGGATGTATCATTGTGGATTTCTGGGGACCTCTCCAGCACTCCTGTTCTCATGTGGTCTTCATTTATCATGGTCTGTTATTCCTTGTTCTCCCTTTCTGTTCTTGATCCAGCTGGGATCTCCTGCTCCTCTAAGCTTTCTTTCTCTCGAACCTTGGCCTTCATTACTCCCACTGTTATCCAGGTTGTTCATGTAGATCTCATCCATTTCTCTGTCATTGGGTGATCCCTGTGTCTTTCCTAGGGTCTCATTTTCTAGGTAGCCTCCCTGGAGTTGTGTAGCAGTCTAGTCGTCTTTGTTTTACATCTAGTATCCTACTATGAATGAGTACAAACCATGTTTGCCCTTCTGAATCTGGGTTACCTCACTCAGGATGATTTTTTTCTAGATACACAAGCCACTTTCAACATGAGAACTGACATATCCATATCCTTCTCATGTGTGGAGAAACAGGAGCATTCTTTTTTTTTTTTTTTTTTTTTTTTTTTTGGTTATTTGATACAGGGTTTCACTGTGTAGCTTTGTGCCTTTCCTGGAACTCACTTTGTAGACCAGGCTGGCCTCAAACTCACAGAGATCTGCCTGCCTCTGCCTCCCAAGTGCTGGGATTAAAGGCATACACTACCACCGCCCGGCTGAGCATTCTTAAGTATGTATTTTTGTATTTTTGTTCCATACATAGAGTGACAAAATTTCTCTGATAATGGACTTTCACATTCCAAACACATACTCATCAATAAATTTCTTTTTCAGATAGAAACATCTGTGCTAGGAGACTAAGAAATAAAATTGTAGAAATAAGTTATTAATAAAGGATCTAGGTAAAATTCTTACATATAAGGGAAGGTTTACACAAGTACAATGCCATAAGGCACATTTTTAGAAAAATTCTCAGGTATGCACAAAGGTTTTCTACAAGGCTTTTATGGTTTGTTGGTTCTAAGAGGCTTAAGGTTAACTTACTTAATCTGAGTTTCTGTAACTTTTCACTCACATATTTCTCTGATACTATACTTCTAGAAACAACACAAAAATTAGTTATCCTATTAACAACACATTTTTGCTTTTTTTGTAGAATCATCAAAATTTATTGTATTTTAATGGAATAGTTTGCTATTCATTTTGCCGATCAAGAACTCTGTAAAAATTAAACTAAGTTGTAAAGAAATGTCAGGCAGCTAAAGTATAGTATACTAAATTTTTCTTTGGGGAAACAGATAAAGTTTAGTGCCTAGAGTTTGTATGTAGCAGTCTCAAGACAACAAACTCAATATTCAGCTCTGTATCTCTCTCCTTAAAACCCAACCTAGATAGATGTCATCTTCATATAATGATCATCAACACTAACAAGAAATAAAACAGTGCCTTCTGCTTCGTTCAGTGGGACTGAAACAAGGTGATCAGTGGACTGTGATCAGAGCCATCAGGTTTAAATGCTAATTATTTCAACTATCATGCTTTACCATCTACAGGGACACTTTTATTAATTACATGGCTTTAGGTTCTAAGTGAAAATTAAGTTCCAACAATTAAGAGCAATTCATTGTAAATTATTCAACTGTGATTTTCGAAACACTATAGAATTCCTTATGTGATTATCAATGAATATGTTTTACTAAAATTAAGAACCATGACAGTGTGGTAGAATGGCTTTTTTAGAATTAACTTTTCTCCAGGCTGTAGAGTTTACACTTAGCTGGGAGGAACATTCATTAGGCTAGTCCATCTGCCTATTCTCTTTAAATGAAATCATGAACACTGCTGTAACCCACAAATTAAGAGCTGTTAAGAAATATCCCAAACTCAGCCTTTGAAAGAATCTGAGCCATATGGTCAATACCACATCACAATAGGATCTTACTAGTTACAGCAATACACACATTAGTTGTAAATTATAAGGATAAAAACCCCAATTCCATGAGCCAATAAACAAATACTGCTGTTATGCTTGCATAATTTGTTCTCATGGTGGAACATATAAAAGTCTGCACTAGATAGACTGGCCAATATAACAAAGACTAGTTATCTACATACAAAAAGACAAAGCAGAGCCTGATGCTAGAATCATAAAACAATGACTATTAATGTTCAGGCTAATCTAAGATGAACAGGAAGCAATGATCCTGCAAACACTGTAAAAGAACCGTGTATAAGATGTTTGGCAGGGTTTCTATTTCACATTTATGAGAAAATTTAAGAAGCACATGTTTATAAAGAAATGAAAAAAATTCATACCTGTTTAAGCAAAGAGCTACAATAGAGTGTAGTTTAAAACACTGAATTGTATATATGCAAAGAATTTCTTCTAATTTTCAACAGCCCCATCTTGCAAAGAATCTAATGCCCAATAATAGTAGATTAGTGGTCATCTGCTTTAAGAATCTGATGAATACCTGGGAGGCTTCACCCAGACCAATATACAGGATTGTCTTTCTATAAATGTAAATATATACTTGTGCATACACACTTGTGCATACACACATGCACACAATTATGAGATATTCTGATTTTGAAAATTTAAAGAGGGGTGTGTGTGTGTGTGTGTGTGTGTGTGTGTGTGTGTGTGTGTGAAGAACTTAAGGGAATCAACATTTCAATGGTTAACAGAAATTACTTTCAGGACATAGGGATAAATGCTCAGAGAAGAGCAAAGGGGGTACACTTACTATTCAACTTATACTGTCCTAAAAAACTGAAAGAAGCAATATATATATATATATCCAAAGTTAGAGGCCACAAAGAGACCTGAATACAATAAACCATGTTTACTCATCTCCATTCTGCATAATAAAGACAACTCTACCACTAGCAGTCTCCATACACGATAGCATGGCTGAGGAAACCAGTCACTGAAGCTCTAGAAGGCTCATCTCTGATTTGAAGTTGTAACTACAATTGATGAAGTGTGGAGCAACATGTGTTCTGTCTTGTTCCCTAAGTACATAGAGGTTTTGCCTCATTTGTTTATGTAATTTAACTTCAAAGAATTGTGATAATGGGTCCTGAGTGGTAGCCTAGTGAGGAGGCCCAGGAACAGTTGGTAGACAAAAATGAGGTCCTAGGGAGTCAATTTTGTCTGACTAAAATTTTTACAGATGTGGGAACTGAGGCATGAGAAAAAGATAGTTCCTATTTTGTGCAAGTTGAGAACTGACCTTCACTAAATACTGTCTTGGACTAGTATTGAGTTGTAAAAACATACCTAGATTGCACTAGACTTCCAGGCCAAATAGAACACAAACTGATGGTCTAAGAGCTTGCCACATAGAAGGAGAATTCACGAAGGTTAATTTCCTAAAACTACAACTGAATTTCCACACCTTCATTAAAGAAGGAACTTTGTGAATCCCAAGACCCTACAACTGCAGAGTAACTGAGTGAAATCTGAAGCTAGCTCTGTCTGACTACAAGTCCATATGCTTGGCAAATCTGATATTTGATCCTACTGTATGTACGTTTATAAAATCAACTTCTGATTAAAAATTGGCTTTTTGAGCTGGGTGTGTTTGCACATGCCTCAAATCCCAGCACTCTGAAGGCTGAGGTAGGAAGACTTCCATGAGTTCAAAGTTAGCCTGAGGCCAGCCAGGACTCTGTAATATGACCCTGCTTGAAAGTAACAAATCCAGGGAAAATTAACTTTTTCTATAATGTATAAATTATCTATATGAAAAGCAACAGCAAGCATGTTACAGTAACATTGAGTCAGAAAAATGACAAGAAGAAATAATACAGTTACCATTCAGCATATACAGCTTCATATATAGCCCTGCATAACACACTTTCATCTTATGCCTTTTAATACTATATAAATAGAAGGTAATACATGTATTCTGAGACTTGTTAGTCTGACAACTTTTATATTACTGAGATTCTACCTTGTTAATAAAATAAATGCTCATATATTTAATTTTCATTTTTAAGGTTTTATTTTTTAACAGTTTCTAAGTGTCTTGTTTTATGAAAATACCATTGTTCTAATCTGTGGATGGGGAAGAAATGAGAGAGAGAGAGACAGAGACAGAGACAGAGACAGAGAAAGACAGAGAGAGACACAGAGAGAGAGATACTAAAATTACACATGGTGAATACACACTCTAGTGTACCACCTGGTTCTACTGTCAACACCTTTTCTCTTGGCTGCACATTTACAAAGGGAATTGCTGGTCACACCAAGTGTACATACAACTTTATATAGGATGCTGAGTTATTTTCCAATGTGCTTATTTATAGATTCTCTAAGAGTGAACAAAAGTTCCACCGCTTTAGTCCTCACCACATTATTACATATTTTAAAAAGGAAAATATCTGATAAAGGAAAACACACACACACACACACACACACACACACACACACACACACACACAATCTGTGTTCTTTCATTGCTTTCTTCCAAAGGGATACTATGCTTTGATACAAAAGGGTTACTATGTTAATAGTAATGCTTCACACTGTAAAAGCTTCCCTGTGAAATTTTGCCCATCAGCACTGAGGTGAAAACATTCATGTAATTCTCCTGCCTAGAGCATGAAAGGTGCCCCAGTGGCCCTATAATTAAGTCAACACTCCTCATACGCCATATGAGCTCACTCGATTCTATTAGTAGCCTCTGCTTGCTCTTCAGCCTATTTTATCTTTTTTATTCATTTTCAACACCTCTCCTGCTCTGCCTTGTTCTATCTTTCATATACTATCATGTTTCTCCACCCTGGAATGAAAACTTTCAGTCTTAGAGTTAATGTCCCTCTTGCACTCCTTACTCCCACACCTAGATTTTCTCATCTTGGGTTTTTCAAGACAGTGTCTCATGTAGCCCAGGCTGTCTTTGAACTTGCTACATAGCTAACTTCTGATCTTCCTGTCTGCACCTGCTGAGTGTATTGAGTTTAGGAATGACAGACATGTACCTCCTATTTCCAGCTTATGTGATGCTAGGGACCAAGTTCATGGCCTTGGGCATGCTAGGAAAGTAATCTACCAATTGAGTTATAACTCACCCAAGAGCTCCAACTATGTTCTCTGTTTACAGCTAGACTGTAGAGCTTATAAAGTTGGGGATGAGATCTACCTGATCATATTGTGTATTTCTTGCCTATCTCAATGTCTGCTTTCAAGTTCAGCTCTTAATAAATACATGACTAAATGGCCCATGTTTAAATAAATGTTCTCATGTGAAGCATCGATTCTTAGTAAATTCCTAAACCATAGTAATTGAACTCTGAACAACACAGATGTACCAAGATAAAGAGCTACCTCCAGAGGCCTCTGAGGTCAAAGAACCTCATGTCTAGGATGGGAGTTCTTGAGCCACATAGCTTCTCTCTAGTATATGAAACATCAATAATTCTACACAGCTGTAAACTGTAAGAAGAGCAAAACAAATGAAACTAGACATTTGTCAGAGTCCTGGGTACTGTTACTAAGTCCAGATTCTGTGGTCCAGCAAATAGGAAGAACAGAAAGATTTTAAGCATAAGCTAGTCATGATAATTGGTGTTTCTGGTTAATTACTTAGGAAACTTTACAGAGGAGTACACATCATTAAGAATACAGCTTCTTGTTGAAATCTGCCATGTCAACTCTAATCTTATATTAACTATACTCATAAATAAATGAGGCATTAGTTTCTCTCTCTCTCTCTCTCTCTCTCTCTATATATATATATATATATATATATATATACACACACACACACACACACACATATATCTCTATATATACATACATGCACACATACACATATAGATAGATAGATGCATATTTTAAAAGCTTTTCAAATGGCAGTGATGTCAATATAGATAATTCATGAAGACACAAATAGGAAGCAAATCCAGCAAAGTAATCATTTTTATTGCATCTTTTCCAGTATTTTAATTTCCACAATTCATGAATTTTAGCCTAGTATTTTTTTTTCCAGATTGTACAAGTGAGAAATTAACTAACAACATTATTTCCCCACTATTCTAACAATCACTTCTTCTCAACTTCTAGTTCAGGGAAGGCAACCTCAAAATCTGACTTATCTCCACCTCTTCTCTCCCTTTTCTCTCTCCTCAACCCTATCAGCCTACGTTCTCCTGTGAAATTGCTTAAGGATTTATCCATTTCCTCAGCTACAATATTGGTCTAGTTCCTAATGCTTTGATTACAATAAAAACTTTCCAGCAATTTCTTTAGTTATATATTCTTTCTACTATAGTATATTCCCTACCACAGTCATCATGATAATTTCCATTTTATAATTTTTAACATTTTCTTTTTTTTTAAATTACAACCATGAGTAGTTTTCCATTGCTTAGTTTATCAATGTGAAAATACCACATCTGGGAAAGCCATTATTATAGGACACAGCTTCAGTGCCACCAGACTGCCAAACCCACCAGTAAGCATGACCTCTCTTTGTAGAAGCCAGTCACCTATGAATAAATCTTTTATTTGGCTTGTTCTTTCTAGCTTCCTATTGCCTGCTCTTCACCAGCCTTAAAGAAATATGCCTAGCTTCATCTCATTCATCTCTGATCACTTCCCTAATCGGTCAATGAAAATTCATTACAATGTTCTCCTTGCAGCCAATACTCAATTACATACGAGGCACTTGCTAATTAAATTTCCCCTTGACTTTGACCTATAATAGACTAGACACTCTGAATTCTGATGCAGAGACATCACAGGATGGTGTACATCATCCTACCTCGGCATCACCCCTACTCCAAACTCCACCACTCCCGGAGAAAATAAAAGGACAAAACCAGAGTAGGCTCTCCAGGGTCATCTGCAAGCATCTGAAAACGGTTCTTTTATTGTATTATTCCACATTAATATACAGTCTCAGAAATATTTAAGAGTTTAACATTGTAATGACCATTCCTGATGGTTATATTGAGAGAATACAATGCTATACAATGAAAACGCCTTAAATTACTAATGCAAACACCTAAATGAGCCTTCACTGTGAATCCAGCAGCATTATAGGTAAAGCAGAACTATGAAAGAGTAAAGGACCTAAGTCTGGGGCTGGACCAGGTTTGTATTATTGTATTATTTACTGCTTCTTTGTCCTCTTAGACTGAAATGTTGTGTGGTACTGTGTGACTGTTTTAGATGTAACTATACTTATTGGGAATTATATTTATGTACAAAAATCATTACCAGTTAGAGACATGAAATGGTAGCAGTTAATAGCTTATTAATATTCAAATAATTAAAAAAGCTACTTCTTGGGACAGGGAGAGGGCTCAGCAGGTAGACTATATGCCATGCAACCATAAATTCCTGAGATCAGGTACCAGAGCCCCTATAAAAAGCCAGGTATGACATCGCATGCCTATAATCCAGTGTTCAGAAGGCATACACGGGTGACCTGGGGCTTGCTGGTCAGTGACACTGGTTGAATCGGTGAGCTCCAGGTTCAGACAGAGACAAAGCAGATGGCAATTAAAGAAGACCCTAGATGTCAACCTCTGGTTTCCACATGCACATTAACACAAATAGAAACACAGACACAGGTGCACATGCACACACTCATACACACACACACACACACACACACACACACACACACACACACATACACACCCCACATTCTATGCTGGTATCCATACCCCACTCCTCAGGAACACAGGTTGTCTTACATTGTCCACTTTTTTATCACCTAAAGATACTCCTCTACTTATTTTGAGTGGTCTACTCACGCCAATTCTTCTTCCATTTTGCCTCTCATTTCTATGCTGTTTTTCCTTCTTCTATCCTTAGCACTATGCTTTGCATAAACACATTTGTTCTCTTCTCCAAACCTGCTGTCTCTTCATTTTACAAGCCAAGATACAGGAATGTCATTCCCAATCTGTAGCAGGAAATCCTTTAACATCTTTTTTAAGTTCCGTTGCTGCTCATCATTCCATTGCCACTGCTCCAAGCTCATTCTATAGCTTGCCCTGGATCTTATCTTCCTAGCTTGCCTAAACCCTGCAGCTCTGTAGCTGAGGTTTTCCTAGTCACGCCTGGCTCCCGCAGTCCTGAGGTTCCGCAACCATTCAGACCCAAATGAACACACAGAAGCATATATTAATTACGAACTGTATAGCCTAATGGCTCAGGCTTCTAGCTAGCTAGCTCACACTTCCATATTAAATTCAGCCCATTTCTGTTAATCTATATGTTGCCACATGTTCCATGGCTTTGCCTGTGTGCCATTACATGCTGCTCCCGGGATGGCAGGCTCACCAGAGTCTCCTGACTCAGCCTTCCTCTTCCCAGAATTCTCCTCTCTGTTTATCCTGCCCATACTTCCTGCCTGGCTACTGGCCAATCAGCATTTTATTTATCAACTGATCAGAACAACACATAGTCACAGCATACAGAACATCCCACAGCACAACTCTGTATGACACTAAACAGTTTACCACAGTCTTTCTTAATCATGGTACGTGGAATGAAGTCTCATCAAATATATTCATATTCTAATCCTAGACTGTGAAATGTATCACATGAAAAGGGAATTAAGATCAAACATGGAATTAAGTCTGTGAACCAGGAGATCTCAAGAAATGGATTACTCTGGATTACCCAGACTCATCCCATAGTATCAGAAGGATCCTTAAAAGTAGATGACAAAAGGAGAGGACACTGGGAAAGAGATATGAGGACAGAAGTAAGGTCTTCAAATAGTGCCGTATCAGAAGGATTCAAAGAATCTCATTTTCTCAACTTTCATCTCATTTCTAGGTTCCCTGAGGCCAAAGACTACTCTTAATCCTTTGCTTCTCATGGTAAACATTCACTGAATATTGCATAATGCATGAAGATAATCCAGAAATATTTTCTAACATATAGACATAATTCCTCATATGAACTATTATATTCATGAAAGGTCAATCTCTGCATTATTTTTATCTTCTATGTGATGGACTACATGGACTCCCCAAGAACACACTAAGTACTCTTTCTTGACCCATGAGATTGCTATCTTACATGGTCATCTCTCTGCCAGTGTGACTAAGGAACTTCAAATATATAATATGTAAGATATTATAAAATGTATGACATTATCTATAATATGAGATATTATATAATAGATTATACATTAGATAGATAGATAGATAGATAGATAGATAGATAGATAGATTTTATATAGCACTGCATTATATAGATGCACTATAAATGATTATAGTTCCATTGGCTCCATTTCTTACAGCAGATGATCTCTAAGGGCTTCAAGCCAGGCAAACCTCTCCTCCTATAGGTCAAGATAATAAGTTCTCTAAAACCTTCTGTTTAAGCACTTGTAAATCTACTGATATTTTTTTTCTGATTTTGCCACAGGTGCCACTCAGTTTCATTTTTTGCTAGTGTCCCTTAGACTGAACATAAAACACAAAAGGGATGCTTTCCCAGATAGCCAGAGTGTGGTGCTGGCATCTCAGATGTTGTTCCATGGTCACCTATTCAGCAATGCCTCATCTTCAAATGACCCTCTTTCCTATCCCCGTCCTTACATTTCTTCATAAGTGTGTAACAATTTTCACAGATACATAAAATTATATTTCCACTGATAAATAATTTTTCTTCCCCTTTCACAATGAAATAATGAATCTCAAAAGGGTAGAGACAGTCCCCAGCATGGAGGAAATTCAGTGAATATAATGAATTGATCACTGAACTTAAGGACATGAACAATATGCATCTTTTGAGACTGAAGATTCTAAGCACAGATAAATAAAAGTAGTATATACTAACATTTGAAATGCTAGTGCTGAATTCCACCAAGACCTAGAATTTCAATTTCAGTAGAGTACCACCACTGTGTTTCTGCAGTAAGTACTTTATTGTAAAGCCACTGGATATTAAAAAATGATACAGGCTTTCTTTTCTCTTCTTTCATCCTATTGCAAAGCTATGAAATATGGGGTAAGTAAAATAGTATGGGAAACAGTGTTCTAACTTTCCAATCGATATATGGTTATGATCCAGGCACAAAGTTAAACAGTAACACATCCACAGTAGAGGGTACAAAGGTAGAAACTAACCTAGAGAACCAATCGATATTAAAATTATTCTCACACAACTAAAATATTTGATTATGAAGTTATTCAAACAATCCTTATTCTGACAGATATAAGACATGGTTCAGAAGGTGAGTACAGATTAATCAACTCTATGCAAAGGCTAACACATGGGATAAGTTACCAGATGAAAAGGGCTGAAGCAAGAAACTCCAGTATGTTCCATAGACAGCTTGAGGGTTTTATATACAATCCAACAGAAGATTGTGGGAGAAAAGTAAATGTAAGTTTAGAACCACTGGAATTCTCCCCAGCAATGTGTGCCTGGAGTGAACTCATTGTATTATGATTAAGAGACAATAAAGTATTCTATGTCCATCTGAAATGTACTTCTTGTTGGCATTTATTAGATTCCATTAAACGATGTCCATAGGCCACCCACAGTCTTTGTTCCGATACCATCTGACTTACGTGACCACACCACTAGGGATCACAGTCTCGGTTTGCATGCTTTTGAAGCAGTTCAATCATCCTCCATCCACAGTGACCAACCTTCATCTCTTAGTGTTTTTAAAAGAACAACAACAACGAGCAAGACAAAGCAAGAGACAGAGAAAGACAAAGCAAATGCCCTGACTCCTTTGAGAAGAATTTCAGGAATGGCTCAACAGTTTGTTCTGAAGTTTATAGGTAAGAGTTGACCATTGTTGCTAAATGCTCTCAGAACTAAAGAACAAATAATGGAATTTGTCCAAAAAATAACAACAAAAGGTCTTTCATGTGAAAGCGACTTTCTCATGCATTAAGATGAAAGAAATTATAAGATGAGAGGAAGGATGCATTCCTTCAAACCACCATCCTTCAGATCATGAAAAGATCATTGTTGCTTAATTCTGGAAAAGATGCAATGATGGATTTTTTCTATTACCACTATTATTATTTAATTTTGAATATGTATTTTGATAGTGGCAACTTTATTTTGCAAATGAGGTAAGAATCTATTACTGTTCCATTTAAGAGGCTAGAATGTAGTGTGAATACATCTAAATAAATGTAGGACGCATCCCCACCTTTCTTTTCTATCAGATAAAAAATACATTTTTTTAGTAATAAGACAGGCCAAGCTCAAGATTGGGGATAATTTTTTATTAATAAATTATCATTACTCTTATAGGAAAAAAAAGCTCAGACTAGTAAATACTAGTAATAGGTGAAGACTACTACATTCCCAACATAGAACAGTATGTTGGTATTATTTTCACTCATCCGTTTATTAATTTCTCCCACTACTGTAAAGGTTTGAAATTTCTACCAATACTCTGCCAATTGCTGAGTCCAACAGACATTTTAAATGACTTACCTAAATTTACCTACAGCCAGACCAACTCCTCAAATTTTCTTCTTCAATAACATCCTGTTTTTCTCTCTCTGAACCTTCATTTCTCTAAAACCTTCCCTTTTTAACATTCCTTAAAGATGATAGAGCTCCACAGAAAAAACATTCTTCTCACTGTAGACTTAAGTTTTAGACAATGCTAAAAATGACTTGAACGAGGATTTGTTTATAAATATAACCCAATTTGACCACTCCTGACAGTCTTTTTCTGACCTTAAGGTCAAAATGCTAATAGTCTTCTAGACGATGTGGCAAAGCATAAGTCCAAAGAGATCTGAAACACATCATATACAACTGAAGTTGTTATACACTCCCGTTCTGCCCCCAAAACCAAAAGCTTGAGCACTGGAGCAAGAGAATTATGCAGCTCTATCATAGCCAACTAATATAGTCTCAGGTTATTTATATTCTTTGAGAATTTACTCCAAGAACTAAGCATAGTATACACAATGGTTCTCCATGAACATAGCTTTGAAAGTTCATTTCTCTCTCACTACAACCCCTATTGGGGAATTTCTGAGTTCCTCTGAAAATCTCCCCCTCAGTGGATCCACAGCTGGATAGTAACAGGCTCTATCTACCAAGAGTGTACAAATCCAGCTGCACCATATACCCCCTCACAGCACTGTTCTTGTTTTAGATTACATCTTCAACATTCTCTATTACAATACACTTATAACCATCATTCTAAATGAAACCTTAAACTACTACCCTAAGCATTAAAAAAAAAAAACAAAAAACAGTACATTGGCTCACTAGTGTTTATAGTTTTATCATGGAGCATAAGAACTCCTCAACTAAGTATCCACTTATCTTTTCAGTTTTATTGACTACCATTTCCCCACTATCTTAAGCTTTACCCTCACGCAACTAATGTTGCCTTTGCACCATTTCCCTTTTGATTGTGAGCCCAGACAAGAATATAGAGTGTGCTGATTAGTTTTTGTCAACCTGATACAAGCTAGGGTCATCTGGGAAAAGGGAACCTCAATTGAGAGAATGCCTCCATCAGAATGGCTAATAAACAAGTCTGTAGGGCATTTTCTTGTTAGTGCCTGATGCAGGAGTGTCCAGCCTATCATGGGCAGTTCTAGGCC
Source organism: Onychomys torridus (assembly GCF_903995425.1). Taxonomy (NCBI): domain Eukaryota; kingdom Metazoa; phylum Chordata; class Mammalia; order Rodentia; family Cricetidae; genus Onychomys; species Onychomys torridus. Next base: position 58,792,148 of record NC_050456.1, read on the forward strand.
CTGGGTCCTAGAGGGCTGTTTAAGAACTATGGTATGCGAGCTACAGAGAACAAGCCAGAAAGCAGCATTCTTCCACAGTCTCAACTTGACTTCCTACCTCAAGGTTTCTGCCTTGAACTCCTGCCCTAGCTTCCTTCAGTGACGGGCTGTAAGATGAAAAAACAACAAACAAAAACAACAACAACAACAACAACAAAAATCAAAGAACCTTTCTCCTGCAAGTTGTTTTTGGTCACAGTGTTTGTCACAGCAATGGAGAGCAAACTAGGACACAGAGACTACTACTGTTCCTTTTCTCTAGAATTTGATCTATAATAAAATGTTCACTATGAATAAACACATGCTCGCTGAATTGAAATTCCTTAAACTTTAAAACTTATTTTCAAACTATTCATAACAGTTAATAGAGTATATTCTGGGACCTGGTGGGAATTGACTAAGAGGTCAAAATAGACCTTTTCCTCCCTAGTCAACACTGTCATCCTAGGAGTGAACAAAAGGTCTATTATAAATAATTAAAACAGTCATGTCAGAACAACTTAGCAATACAATTCATTTTCAATTTGTAATGTGGTTAAGTGAGGGAAATACAAAGAGAAGGAGCCAGCTCTACCTTGAACTTGATATGAAAACTACTCAGACTTCTATCAGTGCAGAGATATTCAAACAGCAGGTAGAAAAAGAGTGGCAGGAAAATAAGATCAAAACACAAGAGACCTCCCTCCTAGAAAGACTAATAAAGGCAGTTGAGTTCTGTATAGTAGCAAAGTTTTACTGTTACTGAAAATGAGTAATTTCTAAAGCAGGATATGTGACTAAGATTTATTGCTAGCCCAGAAACCAAGGAGAATTCAGCAACTTATGAATAGAGAAGACAGAGATCTGAAACAAACTTGAAAGAAATGTTTCATTCATCAAGGTCATTAAATGCTTTTGAAATTGTGAGGGATGCTTCTGAACCATGATGTAAGAAACACTGCTTTAGAAGCTTCTTTAGTTGCATAACCTCAAAGGAATGCTTGGTGGCTCCATAGCTCCTGGTATGTCAGCAGTGGTGCCACTGAAGGGGCCTGGCCTCAAGGGAGATGGCAGTGTAGTTGAATCAGTAACAGAGTCCAATGGACATCACAAAAGACACCTGAAAAAGCTCAAAGGCCTTAGTAAATATGAAGGGCCACCCTAATTAGGCAATGAACACATAAATGGTTGTGATGTGTGGATACTCAGCAACAGGCACCCAAAATGGCACAGGTAGTAATTGACACCATATCCAGTCTGACTGGAGCAGAAGTATGCCCAAAGTAAGCACTCTAAGCAAGGAGTCCCAGGACTTGGCTCACACTATACATACAAAATAACTTGCTTTTTCTAAATGTGATTATCTATTCAGGTCATTAAATATTCCTCGGTCATCATTGCAAATGGATGTGCAATAGTGCATTAAATACTCTAAAGAATGTGCTCAACAAAGGGCGCTGAGGCAGATGTCCTGTGACTAACTCACTGTTCTCATTCATTTTGCCAACTATAAATATTTCACTTGGTATCAAAAGAGTAGGACTAACAACCATGTGTCTTTCTAACAGCAATTTCTTAGAAGTGGAATGATGAGCCAAAGAATCTTTTCATTTATGCATTGATAAAAGTAAACACACATACTATTAAATTCAGGAGACATGAATGGAGGGTCTGACAGTGCCTACATCACTACAGTTTAGCACAGCATTAGCTGTCCCAATCTCCTTAGAACCTAATTATCCCCTTTCATACAGTTTTACTCTATATTCCTGTTAAGCTTTTTCAGTGTCTTTGTTTATGGATTGACTTAATGAGTATGTGTGCATATGAGTGAGTGTGCACACACTATGGTGTGTGTGGAGTTCAAAGGTCAGAAATCAAGAGTCAATTCTCTCTTGTCACCTTTAAGGTCCCAAGGAATGAGCTCAGCTTATCAATCAGGTCTGTATGCAACCACCTATCTAACTGCTGAGACATCTCCCAGGTCTTCAGATTATTTTCTCTGCAGGAACTTCAACTCCTATTTTGCAACCCCTCACTTAAAGTCTTGCATTCTGTTGAGTACCAAGCATAAAACATTCTGGAACTATTCTCTTGAAACTTAAAAGAACAGTGTTTTCAAAGCTATATTTTTTTCTCTGAGTATTTAAATACTATTTACTTTTTCTTGAACTAAAATATTTTCAAAGTACACTGTATATTGATGTTCACTCCTCTAATGATCCTTAAGTAAAGGAATAGCTATCAAGACCCCTTTTGTGGTTTGCTAGTGCAGTGTTGCACAACAGAGACTAAGCAATATCTGAAGGCATTTCTGATTGTCATGACAGGACAGAGGAGGTGTACTACTGGCATCATTGAATAGATGGAAGGGAAGTGGATAAACAGTCTAGAATGCACAGCATAGCCTGACCCCCAAAAGAAGTAAAAATCCCAGAATATCAATGGTGCAGGGATTGAAAAGCATATCATTGAGGAGGTAGTTGGATTCCTTGTTCTAGACAAGTTCACAATGTTTGCATCAAGACAATGCAGCTTTAGAGAGAAAGCTGTGAACAATAATTTTACAGCATGGTTCTTAGACCTTCTAGAGAGTTTATTTGTAGAATATTATATTTACACAATATTCAGCTTCAATAATTCTAGGATTCTTTTAGAGTTTAGTACAGAGAATTACGACTACAGTATTAACATGGTCACAATCAGTTCATTCCTTGTGTCCAAATGATTTACTTGCTAAATGCTATTACTTCCCTTCCAATCAGACATATGTATGACTACTTCAACATGCAATACTGACCCTCTAGAGGAGTGGTTCTCAACCTGTGGATCATGACCCCATGGGGGTTGCATATCAGACATTTACATTACAATTCATCACAGTAGCAAAATTACAGTTATGAAGTAGGGATGAAATAATTTTATGGTTGGGTGTCACTACAACATAAGGGACTGTATTTAAGAGTCACAGTATTAGGAAGGTTGAGAACCAGTGGTCTAGAGTAAGATGGCGGATTTCTTACAACATGGCAAGCCAGAAGAGTGCAAACAACAAAGAACAGATTCTCCTCCAAGGAGAACAGGGTTGGAAGGGCATCAGAAGTCACAATGATGCTGAAAAAAACAGCAGATATGTATGAAGAACCAAAGGACAACATGGAAGAAAACAGAGAGGGGAGGCACAGTAAGAAGTTCCAGCCAGGACTCCAAGGAGCCAGGGAAGGCAGAGGGTAGAAGCCAGAGCCATCTTTAGGGTGCGGCTACACGCGGCTCTCTACACCAAAGGGCAGGGAACATACCTAAAAGTAGTCTGTTTTAATCTCAGTAATACTGAGGGCTAAGCCCTCAAAAATGGGTTGCTTATTAAGAACTCCAAATAGAACTGGGAGAAACATCCAAACTAACAAAGACATATAAAATATATCATAGAAACGAGAAATGTGAAAAACAAAGCAACATCTTGTATCTTAAATAAATTTTAAATTTTCAATAATCAAATATGAAGACATTAAGATACCTGAAAGACCAGAAAATGAATTCAATAATAAATTTTTAAGACTAGACACTGACCTAAAGAAGAAATGGGAGAACAAATAAATGAAATAGGAAACAAATTCAAGAGGTAGGTAAGAGAACCAGCAGGATCAAAGAGAAAGTCTGAAGTGTGAGAAGAAATTCAGCAAGAAAGTATAGGTTTAAAACAAAAACAAAAAACAAGGAATGTTGAAAATAAACTCAGTGAAATCAAACAAACAAACTACAATAGCCATTATCAACAGACCAGATCAGGCATAAGAAAGAAAATTAGGTCAAGACTGAGGAAATGGTATCTTCATACACAAAAGAAGAAGAAGGAGGAGGAGGAGGAGGAGGAGGAGGAGGAGGAGGAGGAGGAGGAGGAGGAGGAGAGAAGTAAGATAAACATTGGCATAACTTCTAATAATTCTGGGACTTGATAAAGACACCAAATCAAAGAATCTGTATGTACATCACAAATCTGAAATAAGAACTAGAGGTGTACAATCTAGTATCTGAAACTACAGTAGAAAAGTCCCAAACACAAATAAATCAGAATGACATTAGTGAAAATCCCCAAAGACAGAAAAGCATACAGCTTGTAAGAGGGCTGGGTGTGGACGTAAATACATTAAGTCCCCTCACTCAGCACTCACGAGGCAGAAGCAGATGGAACTCTGTGAGTACTGGGCCAGCTTGGTCTACAAAGTGAGTTCCGAGACAGTCAGGGCTAAACACAGAGCCTGTCTCAAAACTTCAAAAAAAAAAAATAATAATTGAAAGAAAATAAGCAGCAAAAAGGATTATTCTTCAAAACAAAGTTATTTAGGAACTGAAATAGAAGAATAATCAGTTTAAAAGGACACACACACACACAGAAAAAAACAGTTAATAATCACAAAGACAGCATCTCAGAACATACTTGAAGGAACCCTAGATTGACAGAAAGAAGATAGTTTATTATAATGCCCAGAGTATGAGATGAACAGAGGGGCAGATGAGAACTAGGACAGAATCACGCCCAACTCAGTAGACCAAACTCACACAAATAGAGGAGAAAAAGACCAATCAAAAAATGAGCCCACAATATTACAGGAATCAGGAAATCTCTCTCAGTAATAACCTTACATATAAATGACCTTAACTCTCTAATTTAAAGAGTTAGACTGCATGGATTACAAACCATGAGCCAACTGTCTATCAACTAAAAGAAGAAGAAGCTCAATTTACTAGGAAGGAGGCAAAGAGACTGAAAGTAAATAAATGAAACTCAATCTATGAAACAAATGGAAGCCAAAAAACAAGCCAAAAAGCTATACATAAAAGAAAGTGGAAGTAATTTCTTATGTTTTATCTGAACACAGTGTAATAAAAGTAGAGATAGACAGCAGGAGAAAGTACAGAAATTATAAAAATAAATAGAGAATGCAAAATTTACTCTTTTTTTTTTTCCCGAGACAGGGTTTCTCTGTAGCTTTGCGCCTTTCATGGAACTCACTTGGTAGCCCAGGCTGGCCTCCAACTCATAGAGATCTCTGCTTGCCTCTGCCTCCCGAGTGCTGGGATTAAAGGCGTGTACCACTGCCGCCCAGCCAAAATGTACTCTTACATGACAGTCATTAACTAAATTTTAAGTTTTAGAATTTCTAGTAGCAAATGAAAATGAAAGTACAACTGAACCAAACCTCTGGAATAGAGCCACAATAACAGAAAGGACAATAAACGAACAAAAACATAAGCATGTAGATTAAAGTAATAGATCCATAAATGAACATATGCATCTGCAGGGCACTTGATTTCAAATAAATTTGCCCAAAACCTCCACTGAAGAAAAGAGAGGGTTTCATTACCGAAGAATGAAATGAGCCCATTATCCCTCACCCTGTGTAATTCAAACAGAAAACTGTCCAAAACATGGCAAATACATTAAAATCTAAAACTTAAAAACTGCTCCTGGCTGCATGGGGTGCTTTAACATGGTTGCCTCCAGATCCTCCGTTCTGGCCACCTCAACTTATCTAGGACGCCATGATGTACCTGGCTCAGTGTCACCATGGTGGAGCAGGCCATGGCAGTGCTGGGAACTGTGGCTTGGCAGTGATGTGGCTGCAGGAGGTGGGCACAGGGTCAAAGGTCTGGATCTACCTGATCAAGTCCTGCAAAGGGGTGTAGGTATGCAAGACCACGTGCACCAACATGACACTGCACTGCGACAAAGTGTGTGCCAGATTCTGGATCGTGGTTCAGGAAGATGGGCACATGATCACTGCCAGTCAGGAGCCGGACTCAGGCTGGTCTTCATCCCTTGGAGAACCACCATTCAACCCTTACAGCTCCCGGCACGGGCCAGATGGTTTTGCCTACTGAGCTGCCTTCCGCATGTAAGATTCCCAACTGCAAACTATTTGGTCTTGACGTTAAAGGCAAAGAGTGTGGTGATGAGGAAGCTCAAGGGCTCATGAACTCTTTGAAGATGCAATCCTACAGATCGGGTCAGTTGGAGACCAGCCTTAGGACAACAAAGAAACTCAATCCTTCTGATAATTGCCTTCAGGATTATGAGATTGGCTACCCAGACTGCAGCCCTATTCACATGATTTGTGAAGCCTCCACGGTTGATCTCCACACCTGGCTGAAGATGACAGTGAAGATGGAATATTTCAAACCAAACGTGGTGATGTTAGGCTGCAAGGCCTTTGAGGAGGATAACTGGGATGAATTCCTAATTGGTCATATAGAGATGAAAAATCTGTTGAGTTACCCCAGGTGCATTTGGACTACATTGGACCCAGACAGGAAGGAGCTGCTGGAACTGTGAAAACTACTACCTGACTGGTCTTTCAGAGAAAAGCACATGTCAGTCATTCACTCTTTGGGGGACATATTTTTCAGTGGGGGAAAAAAACACAGAATCCTGAGAGTTGTTGAGCCTCTGTATCAGAGGGTGGACTGGTGGGTCCACCAGGATGACATGCTTCCTGGTTCTAGGGGATACTTCAGTGAATCTGTACTGAAAGCCACAGGAATCTTCTACTGCAAACAAATCTATTTTTCCTTCAGAGTTGCATATGGCCTGAGTTAATAATCCAAGAAAAGTACCAGAGGTGGTTTGGGAATATGAGGGTGTAAGCATTTTAGATAATGAGGGTTGGTTTTGTTTTTGTTTTTTTTTTTTTTAAATAAATGAAGTTGTCCGTACAGTTACCTGGAATGTTACCCCAGCTGTTACATTTCCTAATTTTTTCCTTTAATATTGCTGAGTAAGGAAAATTTAAAGAGTCAACTTTAGAAAGCTGCAATTAAAAAAATGTTTATACATTATATAGGTATATTGTTTGAGGAGAAGTGAGAAAGCAAGTCATCATGCCCTGTGTATTTTATGGGCTAACATGCTCACCAATGCCTGTTGGTTGGTCTTGACCTGGCTGTTGAACCCTGCTGAGTTTTTATTCATGGTTTTCCTTGCCTTATCCTTATAGAGCCAGGGTTATGCTTAAACACAGAAATGATTTCATAGATCATGGAATTATTTTGTGAACAAAATAGACAGTGTCTTTATATTTCATTCTGACTCTATCAAGGCATGTAACATTTGTAATTATCAATTTCTCCAATTTTACAAGAGAATGGAATTTTCAGAAGAAGGAATGAGAAGAAGAAATAATGAACATATTCTATATGAAGATATAAATTATGAATAGATATGAAAGGTTCATACCTATTTTTCACAACAAAAAAATGAACTAGTTTGCTATAACAGTAAAAATACCCACTAATATATAGATGAGTTAGCCAACTTACAATTATGTGGTTCCTTTGCCATTAATAAATGAGAATCTCTTCCCCACTCACAAAAGAAAAAAGAAAGAAAGAAAACTACTATGGGCCAACCCACAAATTCTCCAATCAAAACTTTTGCCCCTGCTGACATCACTGGCTCCACTGACCCCCAAAATTACCAGTCTTGGAAAAGCTAAAACACAGTAGAAACCCACTTGATGCTATTTATGCTTTACTGGAAACTTGCTTACATTTTACTATAGTCTTGTTTATTACTTGCTCAAATGAAGAATTGCCTCTGTTCTCACAAAAATTTTAATTTCCCAGAGGCAAAGTGGTGTTTCTGTTTTCATTATGCTATGTTTAAGACAATTACATGTGTAATGAATATTTAATAAATGTAATGTTCACAAGATGAATGAATAAACAGATGAATTTCACCTTCTGTAGTACACTAATATTTTAAGCTAAAAATACACAGATTATGTTCTATAGGTACCCTCAAGTAACTAACATTAATGTTGATGTTTATCACCATATTTTATTATTGTTTATCTAGCTCATGACCTCCATAGAGAACAACTGAGTTAAATGTTAATGTATGAAGTAGGGAAAAAAAACAGTCACACTAATACATTATTGTCAGTAGCTGAAAAACCACACATTTAGGCTTTAGGTTCTGTGAACCTTCTCCCTGTGTCATTCCAAGTGACTAAGTATTTAAAACATAAAGCAACATGGCACAGAAACAAAGAGAACCTTGCAAACAACTTATGATGGCCTCTTCGTGACTTACATGAAATTATTTATGGGACTAATCATGGGATCCCAATACAATAATAATCTCTTGCAATCAGGCTTAAGATTCTGCATTATTAGGAGACTTCTAATAGCACACATATTAACTTTGGAGAGCCACCAGAAGAAAGGTGTGACTACATTTCTGACTGCAAAGCAATTTTGCAGTCTCATCTGAAGACTTCTTCAAAACTGTGGAATACCAGTCATTAGTAGACGTTAATTAACATAGTCTTCTAAGTTTCTTCATTACATAGAACAATGCAGTATTGTTTCTTAATTGCAATCTGGCATAAGGAAAGTATTATTTTACAAAACCTGCCTCTGTCATAACTATGTTTGTATGTGTGTGTATGTGTGTGTGTGTGTGTGTGTGTGTGTGTGTGTGTGTATGTGTATGAGAGGGTTCACTGCTACTCATGTGTATTAGTAACATATAAGAGATTCCTCAGAGAGAGATGTCAAAACTATATGCAAGCTACCACTTTATAGGAATAGAGAAAACTCATAGGCAGCACTGGGTGTGAGGACTTTGGCTCTCTACCTCAGAAGCAAGTGTTGTTGGTGGAGAATTGTGGCTGTTTCCTGTACAGATCTGACCCAATACATCAAAAGTGATCTGGCTGAGTTTTCAAGTCCACTGATAATTATTTAATATTTCTGATTTACTTTGCAATAAATACAGTCAGAAAATATTATATATATATATATATATATATATATATATATATATATATATATATATATATATATATATCTTCATTGACTCTAATGCCCAAGAAAAAGAACTGAAAGGCTTGTATTGTAGAATATTATTTTAAGGTGTGTTACATTTGTTTATGCTATGGAACATTTGTTTAATGATGCAAAGATATGTTGTATTCCTTTTGGGTTTTTTTTTGAGCTGAGGACCGAACCCAGGGCCTTGCACTTGCTAGGCAAGTGCTCTACCACTGAGCTAAATCCCCAACCCCGTGTTGTATTCTTTTATGTTGCATTTGTTTAACTCTGTGAAGCTGTGCTACTTTGGCTATGTAAACACCTGATGGTCTAATAAAGAGCTGAATGGCCAATAGTGAGTCAGGAGAAAGGATAGGCAGAGCTGGTAGGCAGAGAGGATAAATAGAAGGAGAAATCTGGGAGAAAGAAGAAAGAGCAAGAGAACAAGGAGAGGAGAGGATGCTAGGGGCCAGCCACACAGCCAGCCATGGAGCAAGAGTGAAAGTAAGATATACAGAAGTAAAATAAGTTAAATGCTCAGAGGCAAGAGGTAGATGAAAGCTAAGAAAAGCTGGCAAGAAACAAGCCAAGCCAAGGCCTGGCATTTGTAACTAAGAATAAACATCCATGTGTGATTTATTTGGGAGCTGGGTCTCGCCCCCTCCCTCAAAAGAGCAAAAATAACTAACAACAGCTTGAGTAACACTACTTCAGTTTCCTTTGGTGGAAGGTCAGGAAGTTAATAGAAAGGGTGAATATAAGAACTGATCAGCTAGCTACATAGATCAGGAAGGAAAACAGGTTTCAGTTTCTAAAACAAGAATAGGATGTAAACGTGGACATTTTACAAAAAAAAAATTATTCAATCTTTTCTAAGATAAAAAAAAAAAATTGGAATTTTTATCAGGATGTTAGAGATGGTTTTGAAACCCAAATCTAGAAAACAGAAAGGACTGAAATCAGATACAATATGAGTTACATTGCAAAGCTAAATATTTTGCATGAGAAAGTAACCCATGTTCAATCATGCACTATTATAAAAGTACAAGTGAAAGTGGCCATGCACTTTAAAGATGAGGATGAGGAGTGAACCCATTTTAAGTTTCACCAGGGAGATTTGCACATGCCATAGATCACACACTCTCTCTCCACGGGTGAAAAAAAATAAAAAATTCTGTAAAGGGAACCTGATTGATATAAGAAAGACATAGAAGAATTCGGGTGGGAATTTAGAGAAAGGAAGAAGAGCTAGACAGATAGTAGAGAACATTGTGTGGACTACAGCTTTTAAAATAAATTTTGTATGAAGAGTCGGAATTAAAATCTATCTGAAACAGAGCAGGGAAATGAAATAAGTCGTTTTAGAAACTCAGTTTAATATGGTAGTAAGGGAATAGTAATGTCTTCCAATATATTTATATACTTATAAACTTCTCACTTGCATATATATATATATATATATATATATATATATATATATATATATTAGGAAGTATAGTGAACATCTGTTCTGTAACTAAAGAAAAGAGCAATGAGGCAGTATTTCTGGGAGAACAGTATATCTTGTCTTGTTAAAAAGGCAACCAGTAGTTAGCTTGTCTAAGTATATTGCAAAACCAGAAACAGTGAGATACAATAGTGAAGGAAGAACATAAATACCACTATACGGTCACACCTTGCAAGTGACTGTGTCTTACTTATGTATTTCCTGCATATCACTAATCTTCATTTTCTCCCCTTATTTTAAATGTGCACAGTAAATACATAAATGTTCATTCAGTGAATGAATCAAAGAATGAATGAAATTTAATTTAAAAACAATGCATTCAATATATTTTAGATTACTAAGACTGAAGAACAGAAGACATAATCAGGAAACATAATGGCTTCAATTTGGCTTGAATAATAAAATAGTAGCTGGTAGAATAATACAATGTTCATCTAAATGTGAGGTTGGCTTTCACTGGATGCCTTGGGTCCTGGGTGTATTGTTTTGTTTTGTGCATGAAGTAATGGGAAGCTATTAAGGGTTGTTTAAAAACAACAGCCATTATCTAAACACTGGGACAATTACTTGGTAGTGGGTAACTACATGGATTGGAAATTATGGGATAGATAAGGGATCCTAGAAAAGGTACAACAATGACACTTGGAAATCTCTTCATCAGGAAACTTCCTGAAAGTACAAGTGTTTCCATTTTTAAGGCCAATTTACTGTTTGTGAAAGTGTCTTCTAGATAAAAAGTGCCTAGTTGCCAAATGGAATGTCCTATCTTTTAATATACTTTTCTTGGGGTTTTTTTGTTCTGTTTTGTTTTGTTTTGAGGTTTTTAATGCCATTTCCTTCTCCGTTTGTTAGGTTTTTGCCATCCAGGCCATTTCACTGCATGCTCTAAATTCCAGTGAGCTCTAGCATACTCTCTAACTACTGTAGCTTGTCTTCCAAACTTGAGTTTCATGGATTTAGTGATTACAAGAATTGTTCAAAAATACATCTATCTATATCCATAACTATTATTCAGCTATCTATGCACCCATAGATCATTTTCCTATCATATGTCTATCTTCCCTGGATTGATACCAGAGTAATCCTGTTAAATATAGATTTGTTGGTGACATTCTCTTTGTACAACCTGCAATTATAGTTTTAAAAATAATGTACAGAATCCTTACCTAACATGAAATATAATTCATGTTATATATAATATATGTATATATTTAATTTTTTCAAATATAAGCTGAGTATATTAGCCTTCTTATTGCTCTATCAGGAATGGGTAAGGAAAATATGATCTACATAAACATCATTTGCAAAAAAATAGATACAATGGAATATAAGCTTATTAATTAAGTCAATACCACAGAGACAAATATGCATTTTCTCTCATTTTGGTTCTTAGAGTTTATATACAGAAAACTGTATATTCATAAAATGAAAGAATGATTATTTATAATATGTCCATGTTTTCTCCTTCCAGATTATCTACTTTGCTCTGGCCCTTTCTAATAAGCAGATGGGCTCCTCTCCAAGGCTCCTGTTCCCCTCACTGTCCTTTTTCTTCATCTGCCTTGTAACTTCTCTGGGTTTCCAGGCATGTATAGTGACCCACATCTGGCCACACAGAGAACTCCTGTTTCCTTAGCAGAGGGAACAGTTTCCAGGAAGATGGCTGGTAAAAGATGAGCTGAGGAGGTCTTTCCACTTAACTTTCGTTGTGCTTTACAGGAAAAAGATGCCTTCCCCCCAGGGTTAGAGAAAACACAGGGAAGTAACAATCGTTCTTTGATTCATCTTCCCACTGCCCTATTTGTTTGGTAGAAAGAAAGGTGGGTGAGGAAGTGGCTGTCTTTGACAGGAATCTCATGTAGAAAGATGGACAAAAACGAAAAAGAAATCAGTGCACATGCCTGGCACATTCTGGCTTGCATGAATCTAAGAAACTTTTCCCCCTATGTGTGAGCCTGCTTCCATGTAGCATTCTAATGATGCAACTAACCAGGTGCTACCAGATCTCCTCATGTCAGCCATGGGTCACCCTGATCTCTCCTTCAGTGTTGTGCTACTTGACACTCTAGGAAGCATGCATCAGGTCAGAGTTAGGTAAGAAAATGGAGCCTGTTGAAAACCTGAGGAGAAACCAGTTAATCCTCTAAAAGTTCTGTGTTGAGCTGTGAGACTTGATGAAGTTAATAACAATCCATACAGAATTAAGGATCTTCAACTACTTCTTCATAAACCCTAGAAAAGTATGAGTCTTCCATTTAACTTCTTGGTACAGCCTGAGTGACATGAGTGACAGTTTGCATTTGGTCATTTTCACAGAAATGAAAGGCAGTCGCAGGCCAACATATTAGAATACAGGGAAGAACACAGCAGGACTGAGAGAGCAGGGGTGAACACAGCAGGACTGAGAGAGCAGGAGTGAACACAGCAGGACTGAGAGAGCAGGGGTGGAACACAGCAGGACTGAGAGCAGGGGTGAACACAGCAGGACTGAGAGCAGGGGTGAACACAGCAGGACTGAGAGCAGGGGTGGAACACGGCAGGACTGAGAGCAGGGGTGGAACACGGCAGGACTGAGAGCAGGGGTGGAACACGGCAGGACTGAGAGCAGGGGTGGAACACGGCAGGACTGAGAGCAGGGGGGAACACAGCAGGACTGAGAGAGCAGGGGTGAACACAGCAGGACTGAGAGCAGGGGGGAACACGGCAGAACTGAGAGCAGGGGGGAACACAGCAGGACTGAGAGAGCAGGGGTGAACACAGCAGGACTGAGAGCAGGGGTGAACACGGCAGAACTGAGAGAGCAGGGGTGAACACAGCAGGACTGAGAGCAGGGGTGAACACGGCAGAACTGAGAGAGCAGGGAGTGAACACGGCAGGACTGAGAGAGCAGGGAGGAACACAGCAGGACTGAGAGAGCAGAGGTGAACACAGCAGGACTGAGAGCAGGGGTGAACACAGCAGGACTGAGAGCAGGGGTGAACACAGCAGGGCTGAGAGCAGGGGTGGAACACAGCAGGATTGAGAGAGCAGGGGTGAACACGGCAGGACTGAGAGCAGGGGTGAACACGGCAGGACTGAGAGCAGGGGTGGAACACAGCAGGACTGAGAGCAGGGGTGAACACAGCAGGACTGAGAGCAGGGGTGAACACAGCAGGGCTGAGAGCAGGGGTGGAACACAGCAGGATTGAGAGAGCAGGGGTGAACACGGCAGGACTGAGAGGGGTGAACACGGCAGGACTGAGAGCAGGGGTGGAACACAGCAGGACTGAGAGCAGGGGTGAACACGGCAGGACTGAGAGCAGGGGTGAAAACAGCAGGACTGAGAGCAGGGGTGGAACACAGCAGGACTGAGAGTAGGGAAGGAACACAGCAGGACTGAAGAGACAGGACCTCTCCATTTTTTCAGCCTTCAATTTCAAAGTTATTTCCTCTATTAAACATGAGAACTTTCAAAAATTAAGCAGAGAAAGTCTTAAAGTGCCTATGATAATATCCAACTTAGATATAGTCTACCTAAATCTAATGGGCAATTTGTGAATAGTATTCTTAAAGAGAAAATACAATCCAAATTTAACAATTTAAGGCAAAGAAATCAGAACCAGTATTTATGAGCTTCTGTCGTAATATTTTATCTGTGTCCCCCAATAAAGTTTATCAGAGAATCGAAGAAAAAAGCCAGCCAATATATTAAACATAGAAGTCAGGCAATGGTAGCACATGCCTTTAATCCTATCACTTGGGAAGCAGGGATCCATCTGGATCTCTGTGAGTTCAAGATCACACTGGGAACAGCCAGGCATGGTAGTGCATACCTTTAATCCTAGCACTAACCATAAAGGTCTGTACAGACAGACAAGATGTGACAGAGCTGGGCTGGAAGAAAAAGTGATATAGCTGGATGGAGAGGAAATGAGTTGGCAGAACAGACAGGCATATAGGCGTGAGTATACAGGAAGTTGCTCTCTTTGAAAGCTATGGAGTTGGTGAGGTGAGGTTAGCTGTGGCTCTTCCTATTCCTCTGATGTCTCAGATTTTAACCCTGATTTCTGGCTCCAGGTCTCTTATTAATAAGACTGTTTAGCAATTCATCTTACAAGTTTCCGAATTCTCCTCCCCTGCTCAATTCCTAAAACCTAACTCCAACTACACTCCCCCACCCATCTCCCTTCTTTACTATCTCTAGGTCAGAGTAAATGCACAGGTATAGATGTTTCCTATCGTGAGCTGTCCTAGCCTAACAAACCTGGTGTGAATTGAACTTAACTAGACACATCAATAGAACATTCAGTCAGGTTCTATTATTCACAACTTGATTCATTTTCTAGGAATGAAGTGCGTGTGTGTGTGTGTGTGTGTGTGTGTGTGTGTGTGTGTGTGTGTGCGTGTGTGTGGAGGCCAGAGGACAACTTGAAGTATCATTGCTTAGGAGCTATCAATCATTATTTCAAACTGATTTTACTGAGATCATAATATAAGTACATCATTTCCCCTTCCCTTTCTTCCCTCCAAACATTCCCATATACTCTTCCCTACTGTGTTTCAAATTCATGTCCTCTTTTTGCATTTTTATATATGTGTCTCTTCCTAAATGTGTAAATACAACTTGCTCAGTCTGTATGTTACTTCTATGTATGTTTTCAGGGCTTATCATTTGGTAGTAGAAAACCAATTAGTGTGTTCTTTCCCTGGGGAAGGCTATTTCTCCTGCTCTCAGCATTTGTGACTATCTGCAGTTCTTGGTGTAGGGTTGAGGCCTCAGGAGCTTTTCGCCATCCATTTTGGGATATCTATTCCTGTTTTTTGAAACAAGGATTCTCACTGTCCTGTCATTGGCATATTTAGCTAGGCTGGCTGGCCAGCTAGCCACAGAAATACACCTGTCTCTGCCTTCCCTATGCTGGGATTGCAAATGCATAGCAGTACATTTGATATTCATACATAGGTGCTGGGTACCAAACTCAAGTCCTTGGGTTCTCATGAGAACACTTGACTGACTGAGCTGCCAAAAGTAAAACAAATTTTGTTTTGCCTTCTTTTCCTTCAAAATTTACTTTTTAAATAGTTAGTTTGTAGTTATTGTTTTCTCAAAAGGCTGAAGTCCATTGCCTTACATTTGGTGGCCACAGAAAATGTAGATTAAAGCCTCAAAGACATATCAAGAAGCCCCCACTAAGCATGTGATTAAATAGTCCCTATTAATACTTGACAACAAGCATGTAAAATGCTTATGTTGGGAGGGTTAAGGAACTTAAAAGTCTTCACAGTGAAGACAGTCAATAATCACCTTTAAACAAGAACAGGAACACTTTCCTAATCCAATAAATTAATAGGTGATATGTTATTAAGTTGATATTAGGCAAGAAAGCAAAATATAACTTAAATAACATCTTTTAAAGACAAGGAATTGTAAGTTAAAGTTAAAAGTCACTTGTGAACACCATCTCATGCTGTTGTTCATATTTTTAAGTTTTTAAAAGCTATCCTCAAAGCAGAGCACTTTAGATTGATAATTTAAATCTTGTAAGATCATGGGAAAATATTTAAATCTAATTGGTTTTTAATTCACCTAGAACAAGTTTTAAAAAGGTAGTCTGTCATTTATGGAGAGACATTGCTTATGGGCATGGCAACTATAGACAAATTATGGAAGAGGATCCATAAAATGATGGAGAAAGGAAATTGGTTTTGAATCTTCTTGGGTTCGGCATCAACATTCTTCTGTTGTTATTTGCAAGCTTTATTGCCCTATTCATATTTATGCTTGTCAGCAAGTTTCCCATGGCTAAATTCAAGAGGCAGCTGTTCATTCACACTCCCCAATGACTAAATCTATCAAAGCCAATGTGTGGCCCAGGGACATGAGCCGATTTCTAGAAAAGCTGCCAGCTTCATTCTTTTAAGAGACTCACAGTATGTCTTTTGGACCCAGGCAGCTTATGTATTTGTTTATTTTATTAACAATTACTATGTCTCAATAATAATAATTAAAAGATAGAACAATTAATTTGAATGGTACCGAGCCTTGTAGTACTAATGAGTGCAGTATTCTAACATTTCTATAGGTACTGAGCATCTGCATTATCTTAAGTAGACAGATCCTCACAGGAAGCATATAAAAAAGGTCCAATAAATGTGATACTCTTGTGAGCAAATGAGTGATAGATGGTCAGGAATTTGAAACAGGTTGACCATGTACTTGCCTAGTACATGACAAGTATTGTCAGCAAATAAGATATGGGGGGTAAAAGCATCTACACAGACACAAACATATGACAGAACTTGCTGTGGAACAATCCTTCTGTACACTGTGGAAATCTGTTGCTCTCAATGTTAATAAAAAGCTGATTGGCAGATACCTAGGCAGGATTTGGGGGGCAGAGAGAATACTAGGAAGAAGAAGTGGAGTCTGAGGAGCTGGGAGCCAGACACGGAAGAAGCAACATGGGAAGTTCACAGGGGAGTTAAATGAGCCATGGGGCAGCACACAGATTAACATAAGTTGTAAGAGCTGGCTGAAGACAAGCCTAAGGTATCAGCCAAGCATTTATAATTAATAGTATGTCTCTGTGTGGTTATTTAAGAGTGACTGCTGGGACACACAGAAATTTGACTGAGAAGATCTCACTCAGGTGTTCCATCAAAGGCTATTCTGATATAAGAACACTGAGGGAAAAGACATTTTAGTCATAAAGCTTTTCAACCCTTCTGTGAGTCCACTTCCAAATCAGTGATTTAAGATATAGAATACTGACGGCAACAGAAATTACTGTGGGGCTGAAAGAGACTGCCTGAAGCTCAGAATAAAGCAGTTCTGTGGTGTGCAACACAAACAGCAAATGCTGATATAAATATCATCCTTCTTTTTGTTTTAGACAGGGTCTCACTGTACAGCCCTGGCTGTCCTGGAACTCACTATGTAGTTCAAACTGCCCATGAACTCACAGATATACTCTTGCCCCTGTCTCTCAAGTGATTAATAAAGACATGCATCACCACAACCAAAAAAAAAAAAAAAAAAAAAAAAAAAAAAAAAAAGATATAGAATACTGTTGAGTGAGATAAAAAAACAACCAAAGTGAGCCACAATGTTTTCACTTTGGTTAACTGACCACATGAATATGACCACATGAACATGACCACATGAAGTATAACAAATGTTGCCTGTAAAGGAAATTTAGAGACATGATCTCCAGGACAAGAGAAAGAATATTGTGGCAAGCATATGAATGATTTCCAAGGATAAAGGAACTAATAAATTTAACTTTCTCTCAAGGTATAGGCAGTTTACAGTAATTTTAGTTAGAGAAGATAAGCTAGAGAGAAAGCTAGAAAGATTTAGGAAAATTTTTGCTCTACAGAATGAAACAAGTTGAAACTCTGTTTAGAAATTGCCTAATTCTATACTAAAATCATTGATCTTACACACATTATAAGTTACATCTATTATTTACTTGCAGTTCCTTCTCTTTCTTTGGAGTATGTTTCCTGATAACAAGTGGCCTGACACACTGAGTGCACCAAAAGTATTTGCTGCCTGAAGTGGGATGAGTATGCCTTGGTATGCAAGAAGAAACTCATAGCATGGCTATCACAATTTCTGGCTGCCTTCCAGTTAATAAAGCTGGGCTTAACCTGCAGATTTTCCCACTCTACCAGGTTGGGAACTCTCCAATATTGAAAATCTGCCATTATACCAGGGAAAATAAGAAGCATTTGACAGATTAATTATGGTATCGCTACTGGAACATAACAAAGACATTTGTACTTTAATCAGAGTCAGAAGCCACCACCAATCTGTTACACCAGAATCTGGTGGACAACTGAGTATATTACTAACATTTGCTCTTTATTCCCATAAAGCCATTCTAAACAATGAAAGCATTCATTTCTGAAGTTACATTACATGACAAATGTACAGTACTTACAATTTCTTAAATATTGGGATGAATTCTAACTACCTGTGTCCCTCATTAGTGGCTTGAGAGACTTTCTACTAGATGCAACAGAACCCTAAAACTTCCTCAATCTCAATTTCTTTTAATAGCAGTGTACCTGGAACCAAATGGTTTGTGCTAAAGGCTGTATTTATCAAAGAATGAAGATTGGAGATACGTAGCAAATAATTATGAATGGATAGGGAGGTCACTTGTGTGCACTAAAAAACACTAAGATTATAACATCTGCAATCTCTCCATCTATTGTTTCCCTTCTTCCTTTCTTTAGCTGCATACTCTGTCTGTACCCAAGTTTCAAAATAGAATCTGAACTTTATACATAGACAAGCTGAAATAATGGGACAGGACTCACGACACTCTAAGTACCACACTTACAAGTTTTCAGTTTTACATATTACTATGACAATATTTTTTGCTTTTTGTACTATATTAATGCAGAAAGAAATATAGATGCATTGAGATCCATATAGTAACTTAATCTACCAAAGACCCATGGGTAGATTACAGGTAATAAAAAAGTTACTTTTTGCCAGACCTTGTGACTGCAATGATAAATATGCAAAAATTATAACTAACAAAAACACAGCCTCACACATTGTTGGTGGGAAATAAATTAAGGTGGCTATTATGGAAAACATTTTGAAGATTCCTCCAAAGATTAAAAGCAGAACTAATTTATGATTCAATAATTCCAATAGGAAGAATATATCCATAGGAAATAAATATGTTGAATGGACATCTGCACTCCAATGCTCACGGCAGCACAGTTCACTACAGCCAAGAAGGGCTTACCAATGAACGCATGAATAAAGAAATTTTGATAGACACACATCCCTAGAACACTATTCATCCATACAAGAGAATGACATCCTGGCATTTGTGACTACATGGATAGAACTGGAGATCACTATGCTACACAGAACAGCCCAGACCTAGAAACACAAGGATCAAAGGATCTTAAAGTTAATTTCATGAAGTTGAAAGCAGAAGGTGGTTACAGAGACAATGGGGAAGAAAGGAATGGGCAACACAGATTGATGGTACAGTTATATAGGAACAAGTAGCTGTGCTATGCCACGCCAAATAGCAGAGTGAATATCACTAACACTTATATATTATATATTTCTAGAAGATAAAGTATTTAGAAGCTTTTCATCATAAATAGTTAATAGGACAACACAAACCTGTAATATGTAAGTGTAAATAGGCACATGCTAAGCAGCAACTGAAAAGAACTCTCAGCACTGGCACGTTGTCAAGAGACCTTTGGTAACACACAGGTGCTAGGCTAAGCACACTTAATCCTCCCACCTGAAGAAGACTGTGTTGTCATTATCCATGTTTTATTCACAAAAGGAAATGGAGGGTTAGTTGTTGACAGCATTCCCACAGGACAGAGTACAAATGAGTCAGCTTTCTTAACCACTTCTTAGAGCTATCCTCTGTCCTTGGCATATTCACTTTATACTTTAATTGTCTAAATTATCAATTTTACCTTGAAAATTTATTCTACTCAACAGATTCATCTGTTACTTCACTCCTCAAAATATAAATACATATTCCTGTCCAGTGACTGAACCATATTTTTATACAGACCCTTCAGCATAGGAGCCAGAGCAATAGATACTGAGCAAGATTCATGAAGGTCCACTTGCTATATCAAAAACTACTTCCCTGCAATTAAACTTGGTCATTCAATGAAATGAAAATATGGGGTTGAAAAAAAAATTGAGCTAGTTAGGTTTATAAAATTAATTGAATAAGTACATAAAGTAAGACTATAAAAAAAAGTTTGCCTACCAGAAAAAGCAATAGAATCTCACAGCATCTCTTTTTCTTATTTCCCAAGTGTGGTACAGCATCATTTCATGTATTCAAACTTGAGTGCATACTAGCTGGTTATGCTATTATGGTATCATTGCTAGGTCCACTTCCAGACCTCAGAACCACCATCAATACACCTCATGTATATTTCAAATGTATAGAGCTCTTGAACAATCACAAATGAAGGAGGAAGTTACCCTACTAATGGCTCAACATCCATCTTAACTAAAGACTGAAGCTCAGCATGTGATAGGGCCAAAATGGAACTCCACCTTCAAGACTATCAACAACAACAATCCATGAAAATTATTTTGAAGAAAAATACTAAATTTTCCCAAACATTTCATATATACATGTTACATAAATACAAGTATACTGTGATAGATAGCTGTACCCCTTACAAAGACAGGGAATTATAATTTTTATCTTTAAAATAGATCTTTTCTAGTCAGTTCAACCTCAGTTATATGTATTAAATGAGAATTATTTCCCCTGAATATTCTATGTTGTGTAATTCACAAATTTCACTAATGCTGCCTCTTGATGTCAATTAATATGAGTTGGAAAATGATCAACAAAATATAAATGCAAACCAGCATTAGTGAGGGTTTGGCTAATGGACCAAAGTACAGCATTTCTATCATTATACAGAATATACTAAGAAACAATATCATTATTTTCCAACAAATCTATCAGCAGAGACAAAAGTTTTCTGGATGGATAAATGAATGTGCTTTCTAAAATGCTATAGAACTACTTGGCTTTCAGACATGAGCAAGTTGATGTCCACAGAATGAGTAGGAAATATAGAAGTGGCATTTCAATAACCCCAGCATCAGAGGACTTCAGTTAATATATCAAATAAGTAGCCGATTCAAAACAGATACACACACACACACACACACACACACACACACACACACACATACACCATCCATGGGTACTGAAATATGTAAGAACACTAGTTTAGTTAGTCTGTGTCATAGAAAAGATCTGACATACATGTTCCTTCAGATAGATCTAATTGTTCCTATTCAGCATAGAAAATATTAAACATAGTTTTGAACATTGAATTTTAAAGTGTAAAATAAAATTTCTAAGTACTGTACATGTAATAAATAAATATTATAGAAAAGTATTTGTTGGACTTGCAACCATAACCTAGATGTATGAAATATTTGTGTGTTCAATACAATAAAGTAATTATTAAAAGAGAGAGAGACAGAGAGAGAAACAGAGAGAGAGAAATCACCAATTTGGCTGGCCTAGTTAGCCAGCTTGCCCCAAGTCTCTGCTTCCCAAGTCTGGGATGACAGGCCCTGCTCTTATATGGGTACTGAGTAACTTCAGTTACCTTGCTTTTGGAGCAAGCTCCTTACTCATTGAACCAGCCTCTGAGATGAATGATATCCATATATTTTTTAATCAATACCTATATCATTCAACTAGTTGTGCCCATAGTCTTTGCGAAAGTCCAGAAGGTCATGACCAATCTCTCCCCTTTCCACTCAAAAGTAAAAGGCTGTATTCTGATCTTAATTTTGATGGTGTACAGTTACAAGAAAGATATGCAGCATTGCATAAAAAATAAAAATGGGGGGGGGGAAAGCACAAGCTATGTAACTAATATTCTGTAAATTACAATGCACCTACATCTCAATATGTAATTATTAGTTAGAAAATAATAAGATTCTTTTTAAAAAAATGAAAGAGGAAAATAGAACATTAAACACTATCTGAGCTAAAAATAAACATATGCCCCATGAAACCAAGAGAATCCAATCTGTGCATTACTCCTGAGCATCTGAAAAGTGACTGGTACGACTGAGGACTAAGCTTGGCTGTGTAGGTACATAGAGCTAGCTGCATCTATGCTGCAGCTTCATTTCTATACTTCACCATTGTTCATTCCAGTCTTGATCGATAGAGGATGGCCCCAAGGCTTTCTGAAAGCAAACATCACTAAGGAATGACAAGAGTTCAGATCAAACATGACCATTTGAAGGGCTTGAAAAATAATTGGACTGATAAATTCTAAGATAATAACAGCATTAGGGAGTTCAACAAGGTAAATAAACAGGGAGCAAGCTAAGAAAGGCCTGTCAGTGGGATGCAGGGATGCTCTGCCTGCAGGGCAGGTTGCAAGGCAGAGAGAGCAATGAAATAATACTGGATGGATGACCAACTGTAAGACCCTGAGCTGAACAACTACGTGCTACCCATTAAGGAAGTAAGGCCTATTTACCTTCATTTTGCAGATAAAGACAGGCAAGCAAAGTTTAGTGTTATGACAGATTATTTTTAAGTAGTACAGGTACCAGCCTAGAAGATTTCTCAAACAGTAAAATGGTTGCCTCACAAGGAGTAGAGGAAACTGCCAATAAAGGTGAGTATCAGTGTAAAAGCAAGGCCATGGAAAAACAAGGGCTGTGCAGCTGGCCATAAGCTTTGAGACTATGAAGCTCTTTCCTATAGTAAATGTAGGATTTTGCACTCTCGACCCCCCCTCCCTCCAGCAGTATGATTGCTGTGCCGCTCACTAATGTGATGTAATGATACCAAAAAAAAGTAGGTTGACTTTAACAAGACACCAATGAAAAATGGCAGATACTTCTGATGGCAGCAAGTATCTGAGCCACAGAGGCTGGTGAGAATCTATAGCCCTACAGCAGTCTCACACTAGCAGCATGCAAAACACAAAATTAATGTGAGGTCACATCAGAGTCATGTGCTGCATCAGTGAGATTTCTGACTGTCTTTTACAAAAGGCTGGGTTAAATTCTTTTAATTTGAGACATTAAAAAGTCCATGTAAAATGAAGACATTTAGAATTTATACACCAAAATGTTTAGTATTAGAATTATTTAGGTCTCAAATACTTGAAGAAATTTGTCCCCAACCCTAGGTTACACAAGTACATCATGGGCTGTGTACTGCTCTACACAGCTGAAAATCAGCTAGGCTTGCGGCATAACACTGTGATCCACCCATAACTTAAAACAAATAAGATACATGTCTTGACAACACCACCAGCCAGAAATACTATACCATACCCCTAGGATAAAGAAAAAGAAGGTGCAATTAATGGATGATGGCCAGGAGACATGGAAGTTAATTAACTTGGGAGAAAAGCTATAAGGCAGAGATTGAAAGGGGAAAGAGGGAACTCTAGCTTTAATTGCCTACATCGGCTTCAGCACCCACTACTTTATGGTCAGGTTCTCGAGTGTCTAATAGGGTTAGAGTCGTGTTCCTGCTACCATGGATCTATTTTTAACTTCAGTTACAACAACCACAGAAAACATTTCAAACTCCATAAAAGGAAAAAGGAGACAATTCACAGGTTAAACATGAAGAAAATGGAGCAGACCATATAAGAAAGAGAATCACCACCTCAACAATTACTCTTTACTCCCTAACCTCATCCTGGAGTGAATAGAGAGAGGCAGGTAGAGAAGTCCTATGATTTAACTTTTTAATATTGAGTGAGAGAATAGAAAGCAAGATGGCTAAGAAAATACATCTTTGTCTGCTGACCTCACACAATAAGCCCAAAGTCATAAAGAGACAGGTATGGAATAAAGTAAGGAAAAAAAAAAAAAAAACAGAACAAACTCAGAAAAACAAAACCGGAAGATGCCTGTACCAGTGCAAGCAGTGAGAAAGCAAGGCTCAGGCTGAGCGGCGTGAACACTCACTGCAACTGCTCAAGCACTGGAATCAGAAGACTGAAAAAGCGAGAGCGAGTCACACCCCAAATCACAAGGGCCAGCAATCCCTTCCGGGGCAGGAAAACTGTGAGGCCTTTTTCAAGAAGCAGCTGCTAGGGTATATTTAAACATCGGGAGAAAACAAGCACCCTTGGAGTGAACGTTACAGCTGCATCATGCTTGCTGATAACCAGCAGCCAGGGTCAGAGGGCCCTAAGAAAAGCCCAAGTGACCTGTGGATGACAAGGAGATCGCTTGCTTGCAGACTCAAGTCTACAAGAGCAAAGGTAAGCGGGCTCTGTCAGTCTGTAGGACCTGCTGGAGTTGACCTGTTTGTAGCTCTATTTCAGACTCACAGACTCATGTCCAGGGCAGAATAGGCAGGCCTTGAGATGTATATCTTTGAAGAATCAGAGGAAGACTTAATTCTAGGAAAATATATTTGCCTCTGGACACATGTCCCTCTCTCAATCAATCCTGCCATCTCTGAGAAGTGCAGAGAGTCCCAAGCAAACATTAAACAGGAGTCCAGCAAAATGAACCCCTCCAGGACAACAGTGCCCCGCATTACCTGGCACTGCAAAAGTTTCCGGGTCCCTTGTATATAATGAGACTATTTTAAGATGTTAGTACTAAAACAGTGAACAAAGCCTAACATATTCGAGTGGAGAGCACACCAAGACAGACTGCTTAAGAAGACACCTAAATAAATCTAAGAGCACAACAAACATGAGTCCCAGACGGAAACAAATGCAAGCTAAGAGACAGTGCTAAGAAGAAAACTCCTGGACTACTAAAAAGCACAGCAGCTATAGGATGGGGTAGAATTTCAATGCACGCAGGCACCAGGGAACCGAGGTTTGTAAGTTTAGATATATCATAATGTCCCTCTGAAGGAAGAAAATGGATTAGAATTCCTTACCAATATCAATAAATTGTATAATACAATGGAGCAGAATAGGACAAGAAATTTTATATTTAAAGAACTAGGGGGCTGGGGAGATAAAGCAGTCAATAGAGCACTGACCATAAAACATGAGGACCTGAGTTCAAATCTTAGAACTCAAGTTTAAAAAGCAGAGAATGGAGGCAAATGCTTGTAATCCTGGTGCTGGAGAAGCAGAGACTAACACTAACACTAATCCCAGCATTTGGGAGGAAGAGATCCATTCAGATCTCTGTGAGTTCAAGGCCACGCTGGGGAACAGAGCCAGACATGGTGACACAAGCCTTTAATCTCAGCACTAACCACAGAGGTCTGGAGGTCTATACAGAAAGACAAAAAGTGATGTAGCTGGGCAGAGGAAGTGAGAAGCAGAACAGAAAGGCACATAGGTGTGGGTATACAGGAAGCAGCTCTCTTTGGCTAAGGCTTTCCAAGTGGTAAGAACATGGCTGGCTTCCTTCTGCTTTTCTGATCTCTCAGTGTTTACTCCAATATCTGGCTCCGGGTTTTTATTAATAAGACCGTTTAGCAATTTGTCTTATACAATCCTAGGATTCACATAGTTGTAAGAGAGAATTAACTTTTGGAAAGTGTCCTCAGATCACCACACATGTGAATGCCATGTGTACACACACAGACATGCCCATGTGTACAGACAAAAACACACAGAAATATATAAATACATACAAAGAATTATATATTGTTGCAAGCACTAGAAAAAACAATATAGGTACATAAACACACATACACACACACACAGAGAGAGAGAGAGAGACAGAGAAATGAAATTCATATTTCTTCCAATAAAAGTCAAATGTAAGCAATAAATTCTGGAGAACTAGAAAGTGCTGAGTCCTAGGGAACTCATCACATGCAACACAGAGAGATAAAGGACTTATCAAAAATAGCATTGAAGGCAAAGTATATCACATGCAGGAGAGATTGCGAGGTTCCAGTAATCATAGAAATGGCTTAATTTAAGAGAAAAGAAGTAGATAACAAGAAGCCTGCCACAGCCATACAGTTTATAAGTAATAGAAGAATCTGAGTGATTATTTTATACATGGGTTGTGGGACTGCAGGCACCTGGTGAGAAGCTCTTCCGCTACACCAGGGAAAGAATATAAAGGGACCGTCAGACTCATTATGGAATGAAATAATAGTTGAGAATCTTAAGACATGATTTCTCAGATACTAAGTTTGTCTGAAATGTAAGAGTTTAACAAAGGGGAAAAACACTAAGAATATCAAAATAAAACCATGAACTATTACTATCAGATTATAACCTTAAAGACCAATATTGACAAGATAAAACATAAGAGAAAAAAATGACAACTAGTCTGTGGGGATTTTCTCCCCTTTGGACCTGATTTCTAAAAGACAAGTACAATATCTAAAATTTTTTAAGTACAACTTGGTATCCAAGTGAGACTCCATCACCAACATCACACTGTGCCTTCTCACAGAGGATGTCCCCTTGTCCCTCCACTGACACAGGTCACATGATTATCTAAGGCCAATAAGATAAGAAGGAGAAGCAAACACTGAATGGAACATGTTCATCCTGAGGCTCTTCAAGTCATCATCTATTGGTGCATGGACAGAGCAGGTATTCATAGTGGCCAGGATAACCTCACTGTCAAAGCCTGCTGCTCTCCACAAACCAAATAGAGATATTTCTAGGCAAATACACACAGGAAGAATCTACTACTCAAGGACACATCTTACCAACAAATAAAAAGAATTATTGAAGGAATTGTCTATACAGGAAAGAGAGACATCAGGGAAAGTATAGGTTATACAAAACTTTAAAAGCTTAAAATTTAAAAACAAACTGATCTTCCTAAGCTCTACAAATTCCCACAAAATCAGCTTATGATCCTTTTTTGAAATATAAAACAAGAGATAAATCTAGAAATAAGTCCAAGCCTTGACTGGAGCCATTTCCTAAATATGCAGTAAATGTACCATCTAAATCAGTGGTTCTCAACCTGTGGGTCATAATCCCTTTGGGGTTGAATGACCTTTTCACTGGGTTCACCTAAGACCATCAGAAAACACAGATATTTACATTACGGTCATAACAGTAGAAAAATTACAAATATGAAGTAGCAACAAAAATAATTTTATGATTGGGTCACCACAACATTAGGAACTGTATTAAAGGGTCACAGAACTAGAGCATGACTACTCTAAAGTGCTGTGGGAAGATCCTTCTGTACACTGTGAATGTGTGTTGCTCTCACTGGTTGATAATAAAAGCTGATCTGGCCTATAGTCAGGCAGAATAAGGTTGGGCGGGAAAGCCAAATGGAAATACAGGGGGAAGAAGGGCAGGGTCGGCAGATGCCAGTCAGCCACCAAGGAAGCAAAACATGTAGAAAATGAGGTAACAAGCCCCAAAACATGTGGCAAAGCCTAGATTAAAAAAATATATATATGGGTTAATTTGAATGTAAGAGTTAGCTAGTAATAAGCCTGAGCAGTTGGCCAAACATTCTGTAATTAATGTTAAGCCTCTGAGTGATCATTTAAAAATGGCTACCAGAAGGAGCAGGACATGAAAATTTGTTACACTAAAGGTTACTGTTTAAAAACATATAAACCGGTGGGTGCCAGCCGGGGTAGCTCAGTTGGTAGAGCCTGAGACTCTTAATCTCAGGGTCGTGGGTTCATGCTCCACGTTGTGCGCCAGATATTGGTGAAATTATTAAGGCCACTCCATGTAATTAAAAGGCAGGTTTATTTTGTGGGGTAGCTTACAAATGAAGGGATAGGTTGCAGGGTCCAGGAAAGGTATGGCGCAGTCCGGCAGTGTTCTGGGGAGAACTCTGCTCGGTCTACCTCCAGTGTACAGGATCCTGGAACCAAGGGAAGGCTCTCCTCTTGATCCTGGGTCTTCAGCCTCCTCTCTCAGCCCCGCCTTGTAGGCGTGACTATTACTAAAGCCTCAACAGGGGTTGGAACTTTCAGGCCAAGGCTGGAATGGCTACCCACTACAATACTGTCTGCTCTTTATAAAACATAACATAATGTTACATAGAAATGAAATAAATGAGAAAGAAATAAAGCACAAACCTCCAAGACACACAAAGGCAAGTGGCATTATAAAACCAAAGAAATTTACACTGGTTTAGCATAAGGAAGTTGGAGCAAGTTGAACATACAAGCTGTGAAGACTTGATAATGACGAACTTGTATGTACTAAACAATAAAAAGTCAAAAAACTGGAAGTGAGTCGGGCAGTGGTAACACATGCCTTTAATCCCAGCACTTGGGAGGCAGAGCCAGGAAAATCTCTGTGAATCCAAGGCCAGGCTGGTCTACAGAGCAAGCTCCAGGACAGGCACCAAAATAACACAGAGAAACTTTGTCTTGAAACAAACAAAAATTGAAAGTGAATGACACACACTCACAATCTTATCACAGAATTTTAACTTAACTTACCTCTACCAAAAACATATACATTGAGCAGTCAAAAAGATACAGCCAGCTTTGCTTATAAAGAAATGCAGGTGGCACACACAACTCGTTTCAGATCTTACCCTCTAAAGGCCAGCAACCTAGATTGAGGAATGCCTTTAACCCAGTAAGACTTGAGTTCCTGTTTACTTTGGATCATTTGTAAAGACTACGATATTGGAGTGAATTCCATTAAGTTGTTGGTTTTGTTCCAACTTCATTGTAATTTGACTCTAGAAATGAAGTCTTTGATAGTTTTCACTCAGAAAACAACCAAATGCAGAAAAAGATTAACAAGGGTTGATTTCTGTAACTTCCCTCCTAGCTTTATTACAACATTGCTGATAGCAGGGAGTGGAGAGGTGGCTCAGAGAAGAATGAAGGAAGAAGTGCTTGCTGCTCTTGCAGAGGCCTCAAGTGCAGTTGCCAGCACCAATATCAGGCAGATCCTGCAGCAGGAATCTTAAAGGTACTTATTAATGAAATCACACCTGAGGCCAGTTATTGACGTGAATGCTGGAAGATCAGAGAAGCAGAATAAGCCACAGGTACCTCACCTTGCTAGTTCCTCCGTTGATCCTGTTTCCTCAGGCTGAAAGCCTCTGAGTCCTCATCCAGAATGGATCTCAGCTGAACTGTGCTGCTCCAAAGCCTAAAAGCTTAACCAGCCAAATGCTTAACCAGCCAAATGCTGCTAATTTCTGGTCTTCATGCCTTATATATCTTTCTACTTTCTACCATCACTCCCTGGGATTAAAGACTGGATTTCTGGGATTAAAGGCGTGTGTCACCATGCCTGGCTGTTTCTAATGTGGCCTTGAACTCAGAGATCCAGAGGTATTTCTGTCTCTGGAATGCTAGGATTAAAGGCATGCGCTACCATCGCCTATCCTCATGTTTAATATTGTGGCTGTTCTGTTCTCTGACCCCAGATAAGTTTATTAGCCTGCACAATATTTTTGGGAACACAATACCACAAGATCCCAACCACCTATAGCTGAGCATCAAGGGCATCCCATGCCTCCAGTCTCAGGCACCTACACACCTAAGTGTGCATGTATAAAGTAACACACACGCACACACACAGAGAGAACTTAAAATACAAAAAAAAAATCTTTTAAACAGTTATTAATAGTTTAAAATGTGCATGTTTACATGTTTAAGGAAGGTAAACTACTGTTTCAGCCTAAGTATATACTATATTATAAATTTTGTTATTAACATTGATCATCTCACATAATGGAGGGGTGTGTGTGTGTGTGTGTGTGTGTGTGTGTGTGTGTGTGTGTTAAAAACATTTAAAATGCCAGGTGGTGGTGGTGCATGCCTTTAATTCCAGCACTCGAGGCAGAGCCAAGCAGATTTTTACAAGTTTGAGGCCAGCCTAGGCTACAAGGGTGAGATCCAGGACAGGCACCAAAACTACACAGAAAAACCCTGTCTTGGAAAATTTAAAAAGAAAAGAAAAGAACATTTAAAATGAACTCTCTTAGCAATTCATGTATGCACTAACACAGCCTTAACTGAAGATCTCTAGAACTGATTCTTTCTACAAAACTGGAACTTTCTAACTTTTGAAGAACATCTCTCCATTTTATATACCTGCTACCCTGATTATGTGACAGCTTAGTGACATCTGTGATGGAGATGGTTAAATCTTTGTCTTTCTGGGTCTGGAATATTTCACTTAGCATGATGTCCTCCAACTTCATCTACATTGACACAAATGGCTGAAATTTTTAAATAATACTCCATTGCACATGTATGCCATCAGAATTAGAACAGCTATATCAAATCTACTCTCTCCTCAAAAGCAAAGAAACCATGGGGGTTTCAAGGGCAAAGTTCTTAAACATGACTGTCTGAGAGTAACTGAGACAAAAAGTATGCACAGAAGCCATCACAACATTAAAAACAAGATGTTTCCTGCCCACCAACTGTGTGTTCCTTTGAGCTGGCACCACTCTCGTTATTAGTAACTGTGGTTAAGGGTTATTGTTTTACAGTGTGCTGTGGAATCACACACAGTGTCACCTTTATAATGTTTCTCTTGTCTGAACTCCTTTGAACACATCCATGGATAGTTAGGACACACATATTCAACCATAGTTACTTCTTGTCTTTTTGGGGCAATAGGAATCTTAATGTGTAATATGATGTCTTGTGCCTTAATATATTTTCCATGATCTTGAACACTTTCTAAAATACATTTTGAACATGTTCAGTTCTTTTTTTGTTATGGTACCTATTGAGCCCTTTGCTCATTTTGTTTAATCAGATTGAGTTTTGTGCTAAGATGTGTAAGTTCCTCACATATGTCAGCTATTAAGTCCTTATTGTCTGTGTAACCTAACACAGAACACACACAACACAATATAACATAACACAACACAAGACTTTCCACATAACACCTTTCTTTTACTCCTTTTGTGTTTGACTATGCAGAAGCCTTTTTACTTTGCTATATCCCACTTAGTTTTTACTTTTTAGTCTGTGATTTTGGTAACAGACTGAAAACAAAGGCTCCCAAGAATAATGGGAAGAAGCCCCTTCTACATTTTCTCTAAAGAATTTTAACACATTTTAATACACTTTGGGTTGAATTTGAGCATATAAGGACCCAGATTTCTAACACATTCCTTCCCCCATAGTGTATCTTGTTAAAGTTGACTTTATATATGTGTGTGTATATTTGGTGCTCTGCTGTGGAATGTCATTCCGTATGCTATGAATGTGTTGCTCTGATTGGTTGATAAATAAAATGCTAATTGGCCAGTTACCAGGCAGGAAGTATAGGCGGGATAATCAGACAAGGAGAATTCTGGGAAGAGGAAGGCTGAGTCAGGAGTTGTCAACCAGTAACAGAGGAAGAAAGATGACAAGGCAGAACTGAGAAAAGGTACCAAGCCATGTGGCTAAACATAAAAAAGAATTATGGGTTAACTTAAGTGTAAGAGCTAGTCAGTAGTAAGCTTGAGCTAATGGCTGAGCAGTTACAATTAATGTAAGATTCTGAGTGATTATTTTATAAGCAGGCCATGGGACTGCGGAAGCCTAGCAGACCAGAGAACTTTCTGGCTACAATGCTCATTATTCCCCTTTGCTGGACATAAAACCCAAGGACTATGTATAACAGAAAAACGTTCTACTATTGAGCTGCATTCTAGTCCTTGAACTCTCTATTACGCAGTCTTCTAAATGATGAGTATTTAGGCCAGGACCCTATTGTTTTAATTATAATAGTTTTGTAACCTGGTTAGAATCCCTCATCTTTGTTCTTTCCATTGCTCACAGGTTGGAAAAACCGATATGGTTAAAATATTCACACTACTCAAATCCATCTATAGAGTCCATAAAATCACCATCAAAATTATAATGACACACCTCACAGAAATAGAGATAGAAAAAAAGTGTTTGAAACCACAAAAGACCTTTGCTAGATCAATCAGTCTTAAGGAAAGCAAAGCCAGAGGCCTCACTGTACCTTAAATATGGAACAAATTATGACAAGAAATTATTAAGTATAAGGCCCCTGGATTATGGCCTTTATCTTCAAAGTGGCAACTGAGAGTTTTAAAGTAGGTAGAGGAGCTGGAGAAACAGCTGAGCCAGTGAGATGCTCGCCATCCAGGTATGAGTTCTTGGCTTCAATCCCAAGAAGCCAGTAAAACAGCCGAGCATGGTGTCACATGCTTGTAATCCTAGAGCTGGAAAAATGGAGGCAACCTGACCACAGGGACACACACCTTAAATCTCTGTTGAAAGCTAAGAGATGTAGGAATACTTGATAAGCAAGAATTTGAAAATAATTGGGTAAAAACGAAAGTATACCCATGAGATGAATGCTACACTATTTACAGGAGAAAATCCAGGAAAGTGAAAGGTGTGTCTGCTATCCACACTTCAGCGCTTCCTTCTGTCATTGAGATTTTGATTCTTTAAGAAAGTCTCTCCAGGCTTCTGGGGAAACACGGGACACTAACGCTGTTTCCTGTCTCTCTGGGTTCTTCCTGCACTGATTGCTTCTCGCAACTGAAATATCTACCAACCAAAGGTATCTGGAGAAATTGGGAGGAGAGTCCTATAGCACATGATCATTTAGTTTCACCGGAGGCTAATGAAGGCCAGGGGACTAAATGTCCATTTAACCTACAACTGTGGGAGGGCGCCCTCCTGAATTTCCACAGATGAGAGCTTCCAATGTCTAAGGATCTTCACTCACAGCCATCACACACATTTACACCCCAGTGAGTCTGAAAAACACTATAAGCCTTAATTTACTAAAAATGTGAGACTCTACACTGTTTAATCTTTAAATCACTTTGATTCAATAATAGTTACCTTGAGCTACAAGAGGATTTAGCTATTTTTTTTTTCTTCTTACATTTAGGTTCTATTAAGCCTCCGAATCCTTACTTAACCCATGAGGTCAGTGGGGAATGACTACAATCATTTGGTTGCTCTGTAGGATATGGGAGATAATCACATCACACATAGGCCCACAAAGAACACAGACAATGACTTCCAGCATTTCATCGTGATATTACCAAATGAAGCACACTGAAAACTTAGAAGGCTAAATGTTTCCTGCAGGGAAATAAAAATGAGAATCTGAAAAAATGCTATATATTAAACTGTTTACAACTTTTTATTTAAATATAGAGACTGAGGCTTACCGATCATTTCTCTATGGTTAAGTGGCTTTGAATTGTGCTTGCCAGCTTGCTTGCTTGCTCTGACTGAGCCTCACTACACAGGCAGGATGGCCTTGAACTTACAGTGGCCATTCTCATCTCTGCCTCTAGAATACTGGAATTACAGGTATGGACCACCAGAACTGGCTAGACTTTATATTGTGAGAAAGTTGTCATGGCTAGCAGAGGATCAACAAATGTCCATGGTTCTGACAACTTCTCTATCTGTTATATATGGCTCATTATTAATGAGGATGTCATAAGAAGGGCATCTAGAGAAGAGCATTAAACCTAAGATCAATTCAGTCATTCTTAAATTTTAAATCATGAGCCACAGCCATTGCTTCCAAGGCTGAAACAGGATGCACGGACTTTCCTATTCTTCATAGGTAAATCAAAGTTAAAACTCCCTCATGTGCCAAAAACTAGCTATGAAGAGTAAACAGATTCAACCATGCAACCCACTAATGAAAGACCAGAAAGAGTCTGGCTCTGTGAACAATTCTACTGGAAACTCACTCCTTTTTCTGCCAGCTGGGGAAACTGGAAGTTTTCTTTTAATGAGCCATGGAAAAGTACTGACTCATTACAGGAGATGTTGCTTTATGGTTTACTGTTCACAAATCACTGACCTCCTTATTGTAATGTCTATATATAATCATCTCTTTTCTATTTCTGGTTTTAGGGAGAGAAAGAGCAGAGAGGACAGGTGGGAGAAATTTTTATATCTTCAAAATTATCCTCACATATCAAAACTGACAGGCCTCTGA
Source organism: Onychomys torridus (assembly GCF_903995425.1). Lineage (NCBI taxonomy): Eukaryota > Metazoa > Chordata > Mammalia > Rodentia > Cricetidae > Onychomys > Onychomys torridus. The sequence goes on from NC_050456.1 coordinate 58,825,848, forward strand.
AATTTAAAAGCACCTTTCACAATTCCAATTTGGTAAAAGCAAAAACAGATTTACAACAAAGAGGTGGCACATATAAATTGTGACCTTGAAAATTGAGTACTCAATTATAAATTATAGATTATATGCTTATTTTTGAAAATCTACAAGGGCATATAATGTCCCTATCAGATGCAATGTAAATGCATTTATACGATTTATTACATGCAAACTCAAGCTAGGAAGAATAATTTCAATATCTTCGCAAGGAGTATATAAATCTCATTATGTTTTCTCTAAAACATAAATTATCATTAACTTCTGGAATAATTAATAAAAATAGTTAATAAAAGTTTGAAAATGTGTTGACTTGGAAGTTATCATAAAAAAATCTAAAGGTGTTTTGGGATGATAAAGGGAAATAAGATATGCAATACAAACACTAAAGAGGACAAACTCTTTTCTACAGACTGAGAGGATACTAAGTGTCCCTGAAGATATGCAGTTACAACTGATTACCCCATTAAAAGGGTTGGAGGACAGGAAACTCAGTTTGGATTTTGAGAGCTGAAAAATATATTAAAACAGAGGTGCTCTAACTAGTTTTCAGGAAAGGCAGGATAATGAATCCAACCAGACAGAATATCCACATGTCACTGAGACAGGTCTAATGCAACACATCTCAGAGAGGAGGTGAGCAAAACAACAGGAGAAGAACTCACTTCAGGAAAGAAATACTCAGAAGGGTGAAGACCATGAGCTTCTAAATGCTAACTGCAAATCAATGTCCACCAGCCATCTCTGCACTAATAAACTTCAGAGGAAATATGCCAATCACAAACAATTATTACTCCAAGTATTCAGAATAACTGTGGTGATATTTTATCTGTGTCCCCCAGAAAAGTTTATCTGAGGATCAGAGGAAAAAACAAGCCACTGTAGTAACCATAGAGGTCAGGCAATGGTAGCACATGCCGTTAAACCTATCACTTGGAAGGCAGAGATCTGTCTGGATCTCTGTGAGTTCAAAGCCACACTGGGAACAGAGCCAAACATGGTGGGGTATAAACCTTTAATCCCAGCACTAACCATAAAGGTCCATACAGATAGATAGACAGGAAGTGACAGAGCTGGGCAGGAAGAGAAAGTGATGTCGCTGGGCGGAGAGAGGAAATGAGATGGCAGAACAAAAAGACATATAGGCATGAGTATACAGGAAGTAGGTCTCTTTGATGGAGGATCTCCAAGTGATGAGAACGTGGCTGGCTTTTTTCTGCTTTTCTGATCTCTCGGTTCTAACCCCAATATCTGGCTCTGGGTTTTTTATTAATAAGACCGTTTAGCACTTCGTCTTATAAACAATGGATGTGATACAAGGTGATACCAACAAAAGGATGTGCACTATGAAAATTAAAAGTATTTGCAGGTCCAACTCACACAAAAACTGACAATAATATAACTGATTTAGAAGACATACCATATGGTATGAACAACGAATTTCTTAGACAGGTAAAATTAAAACCACAAAGTATGTCTCCCTCAATACCTAGTCAGACACTGTGCGTAAGAATCATTCTAGAGCAAAACAACTTGGTAACACAATAAACAGAATGATTTTGTTGACATGAAATGCATTGCTGAAAAGCTGTAGAAATAAGCTCTTTTCATAAGTACAAAGACATTTTAATATGACCATACAGAAAGTTTCAACAAATTTAAAAGTATAGCATAATACAAAATGAATCACTCAACTTTGTCTGCTTATTCTAACCCTAGAGAGATGTCAGTGTCCTCTACTACAATTGCCTGGATTTTTTTAAAGCTCTGCAATTCTATTAAGTTTTGATTTATATGTTCTGAAACTGTATTGATAGATTAAAAATGAATTTAGAACACCCATCCTAGAAATTTAAATTTAATCTTAATTTAAAAAATGTAAAAAGAAAAAAAAGAATCATTCTAGAGGAAAACATGTGAACGGAAATCTCAGGCAATAACAAATTGTAATATGGCAGGAAGCATTACATAGCAAGATAAAACAGTGTGGAGGGCTCGAACTCCCATCATGATGCCATTACTGACCTCTTAAACGCCCCAATTCATCATACCATCACAGTGGGAATGACATTTTAGCAAGAGTCTGAGGGATCATTCAAACCTGTATAATTAATTATGTTGAAGTTCAGAAAGAGTGCTCACATTTAATGTCTACAAAAAAAAATATTTTATTCCTCAATAGGGCATAAAATGCTCTTTCAAATCTAAATTTTGTTCTATATAAAAACTATTTTAATCATAAAAAAAACTGAAATCATCCTTTCCTTTAGGAAAAAAATAGGCATCAGCTATTTTTAAAGTTTTACAAGGCATCAAATAGAGTGCACACTTCTTTAAAAGAAGGGGGCAAATGGAGAACAATATAAAAGTCCAACAGTAAGTTATAAAAGGTAAAAATTAAAACACAACAGAGCCAATTCTAAACTCAACAACATACTTAAATTTAACCCTCAGGCAGTTATTTGAAATTTAGAATATAATTACACATTTAAAAACAATGTTTTCTATAGGCTACATCACTATACATATGCAAACTAATGGTTTGTGTTACCTTGCCAGAATAGATATACATCAGAAAACCTCATCAATAATTTAAAGGAAAATTACTGCAATTAAATAAAAATCATGTTCAATTTATCTTGAAAGCTAATGCTTCATAGATGATATTTAGAGTAAGTTGAATTAGGGATATGCCATGATATGTTTGGGGGGAGGGGATTGCCCACAAGTGCTGTATTCTCCATAATGTAGATGTAGACAGTGTAAAACTTCACTTTTTTCATTAAAATAGATTTTTGTGCATAATTTTACACATCATCAATATGTGAGGATGGCTTGTTGCTTGGCTTATTAGGTCAATCACATCCCCCACAGTTTATGTCATGATAGGGAGGAAAATAATGGGAAGAAAGGAGAGATTGTTGGAAGGATAATTGTTGTTTGTCAACATGAGGGATGCTGCTTATAACAGAAAAATGAGAAATAAAAGAAATGGAAATGATTCAAATACATCACCCTGTATAAAGGAAAAGCTGTGGTTTGGGAAACACATGATCAGAGGTCGGGAACTGGGCAATGTTTCTGAGAAAAAGATGACACATGCTGAGTTTTGAAAGATAATAAGTTTACCATGAGTTAAGGACAGGGTTTGAGGCAAGGCATTCCCAAAGGATAAAGACAAAAACTTACCAGGATTGTCAACTCATTCAGTAAACAGAGAGCAAGGGGCCTGCTAAGGTATCAGTTGTAATGACCCTTCAAGGAGTGGATAAGAGGCCTTATTATCTTTGAGCATCCCTTATGCACCATATACTTTCAAGAGTCAAGTGACCTGATATCACAGAGCATACACTGGACAGAGGAAGACTGGAGACAGGAAATTGTCCTTGTAGAACACCTAAAGGCTCCATCACTGTATCCTAGAGGCTGGGGAGGAAGGAAGCAACTGAAGAGGATGACTGGAATTGCAGCATTTGCAAGCTAGGCCACATGTCATTATCAGGGACTCAGTCATCATTAGGTATAACTCTAAATATCATTAAGAAGTGTGAACACTGTGTGTTCTCAAATAAGGACAGCCATGTATACGCTTATGACAAGATGAAGTATAATAACCTTTGAGGTGTGTTGCAAGAGTCTTAAAAGGTCTTATTAATAAAAACAAACGCAGAGCCAAGTATTGCGGTGAACACTGAAAGATCAGAGAAACAGAACAAGCCACAGCTTCCTCACCTCGCCAATTCCTCAGTTGATCTTGTTTCCTCAGACTGAAAGCATCTGAATCCTCATCCAAGTGGATCTCAGCTGAATTGCTGCTAAAAGCTAAAAGCTTAAAAAGGCTCTAGTTCCTATACCTTTCTGCTTCCTGCCACTACTTCCTGGGATTAAAGGCATGTGTCACCATGCTTGGTTGTTTCAAGTGTGACTTTGAACCCACAGAGATCCAGACTAGGATTAAAGGTGTGTGTGTGCCACCATTTTCTGGACTCTCTATCTAGTGGCTTTTCTGTTCTCTGACCCCAGATAAGTTTATTAGGGTGCACAACATATTGGGAGACACAACAATACCACAGATGTGGGCTCCATGTCCATCTTAGAAATGTTTAGGACACAGATATCCAAAGAGCATAACTTATGCTATAGTATGTAACAGAGAAAAAGCAATTCCAAGTAGGAAGGGTGTCTAATATGATGTTATTGTCTCACATTTAAGCCACTGTTTAGCGCAATCAGAGAAGAGAATTGTTTTTTGACTTTCCTACAATTACTGAAAAGGAAATACATCTGTCCCATTTCTTTAAATTAAATCAACAACTATTGACACTATAACTTCATGTAACATTGTTTTTGTTACTCAGAACACTACACTGTGGACCTTAGGTGAACAGTTTAAACCACTGACAATAAACAAACACATACACACACACACACACACACACACACACACACACACACACACACACACACACACACACAGAGTGAGCCAGAGCAAACCCTTACCCAGCAGACCCCCAGGCTCCTGCCTTCTTCACAAAGACTGCTCTTCCTAGTTTCCAATGCTGATTACAGACTCAGAAAAGAGCAGGTAGGTCCACACACAGTGTTACCTTACTTATATTTTCAGAGCATCTCCCCAGGCAAGGAAGTGAACATATTTTTAAGCAAACAGCTGAAAATCCCTACTCAGGAAATGTACCTGCTTCCAAGAAGAAATACAGGAAATGTCTCAGCAGGGAAGGTTAGAAGTGGGACTCAGATCCTCAAATACAGTCTTTCAGTCCATAAGTCTGTGAAGATTTTAGGATTTACTGGTCAGTGTCCAAATGCTAGCAAAAAAAAACAATGTTGCCGGATGGTGGCAGCGCAGGCCTTTAATCCCAGCACTGGGGAGGCATAGACAGACTGGATCTCTGTGAGTTCAAGGCCAGCCTGGTCTACAGAGTGAGATCCAGGAAAGGCGCAAAGCTAAACAGAGAAACCTTGTCTTGATTTTAAAAAAGAAAGAAAGAAAGAAAGAAAGAAAGAAAGAAAGAAAGAAAGAAAGAAAGAAAGAAAGAAAGAAAGAAAATGAAGAAAAGAAAAGAAAAGAAAAGAAAAGAAAAGAAAAGAAAAGAAAAGAAAAGAAAAGAAAAGAAACAATGTAAAGTTGTAAGTTTGAAAAGTGGTATATCACTCAGTAGCCACAAGACAATAAACCCCAAGTTGAATGTTTGAAATCACTGCCAAATTAAATTGGCTGTGCACACTTGTGGTGATATATTGTGTACCCTAATAAAATTTCCTGGGAGATCAGAAAAGAGAATAAGCCACTAAGATTAAACACAGAAGCCAGGCAGTGGTGGCACTTGGGAGGAAGGGATCCGTCTGGATCTCTGTGAGTCAAAAGCACCCTCGACTACATGAGACTGATTCAGTGTAGGAGAGAAACAGAGCCAGGCAGTGGTGGTACACACCTTAATCCCAGTATTTGGGAGTCACACGCCTTTAATCCCAGCATTAGGAAGGTTGAGATAAGAAGTGACGGCTGGATGGAGAAAGGTATATAAGGTTTGAGGAGACAGGAACTGAAGCCCTTTCCAGGCTGAGGAGTCCTAGAGGTGAGACATGGCAGTGGCTAGTTCCTTTGTTTCTCTGATCTTGCAGCATTTATCCCAGGTTCTGGCTCTGGGTTTTCTACTGAAAGACCTATTAGAATTCTGCTCCACACACTTCACAAGCCACACCCATCCCTCCTTATTTGCTCATTCGGGATGTTCATCTGCCTTTGGGAACAGGAAGCTGGTGAGCCAGGCTTCCATCACTTATCTGCCAGGACAGACCCCCGGTTTCTGCAACTGACATAGGGCCACACAAGGGACAATTACCAAAAAAGGACTAAACTGCAAATAAGAATGAAGGGCTGGAGAGATGGCTTAGGGGTTAAGAGCGCTGACTCTTCTTCCAGAGGACCCGAGTTCAATTCCCAGCACCCACATGACAGCTCACACCTGTCTGTAACTCCAGTTTCAGGGGACCCTGACACCCATGGCAAAAACACAAATGCACATAAAAATATATTTAAAAGAATAATGAAGGAGTAGTTGAAAACTGATAAAGAGAAGAAATAATCTACCACATCTGTTATACAGCGCCTATGATATCAGATGTTGATTCGATTTCCCTTCTTTGGTCGACCTTTTTTTGTGTGTGTCCAGACCATATATATTGTGCTTCCACATTTTTAAATTAGTGGATGGTACCTTTTCCCTGAGTATGTGCTATCCGTTCATTTGTCATCACACGTGTCGGAATAAGGGTCTAAGTAATAATTCAGGATCCTATTATCCCATTGGGCTTGGTAATAAAAGAAATAATGACATAAGGGATTAAAAGAGAAACAGCAACATGAGACTCATCTTCTGAAACATAGGACAGGCAGGCTGTCAGCTACAGAAAAACCTGCTGGGTTTTTTTCTTCGTATTTGCTTTTAGTCAATCAGGCATGTTTATGTAGCTGTGCGCAGTATGGTTGTAATGTAGATAATATCCCAGCAGGACCGTGACATGGCTACAAGAAAGCCTCAGGAAGGAAGAAACAGCAAGATTTCTTCTAGAAATTAGCTTTCCCTTCTCTACGCTCTGCCCAAAAGGGAGGAGCTCACTACATTAGAAACCTTGGAGCAAGACAAACACTCTAGCTTGGTAGTCTTTGCTTCCTTCTGGAAAGAGATGAACTGCCCAGCTGTCCCAGAATCCAAAGCCTTTTCATGTTGCCAGCAGTGCCCATGCAGGAGGCAGAAGGGCCATCGTTTTTAATGCACTGAGTGGCCTCTGGTTCCAGGACAGTTCTGAGGGGGAAAAGTGGAAGGAGGCACTAAGAGTGGCTGGAACTCCTGCAGGAAAGTAGTCACACTCTAGGGACCTCACACTCTAGGGACAGGATCTCTCACTGGCGTGAAGTTTACCAAGCAGGCCAGGCTGGCTGGCCAGAGAGCCAATGCAGACTACCCGACAGAATCCAACTGAGTATATATGCAGGCCCAGAGGAGTTAAGTAGAGCTGTGGGAACAGAGGGGAATTAAAGACCAGCATTGCCTCATGTGAATGATGCCCAACTGCAGACCATACCAGAATTAGTCAAAATGCATAAAGAACATCACTGTGTTAAAGGAACCAGGTACAACAGTGTTCTCTTCCCTCACAGAGGCATAAATTGCCTCCCCCAGCACTGGAAAGGTTAACTAGGAGATTTAGCTCTCCTAGCCCAGGCAACCTGAATGAAAAGGCTTCCAATTTTAAACTTGATCCAACACTTAGCTTACTTCTTCTTAGTTAACTTTTCTGCTCCAACCATCTCAGACAGGATCTCACTTTTACAACTGTTCAAAGCAAAAGCTTCGTGATCACCTTTGAGTTCGTTCTTTCTCAAAAGCCCCACAGTCACACTCATTACTACTCTGCCTGCTCCAGGCATGCTGGCTTCTTGCTGCTCCTCAAACAAGCTGGATACCGGCTGCATCAGGACCTTTGCATTGGTGCTTGTATCTGATAGGCACATTTGCCTCCCAGATATCCTCATGGATTGTTGCCTTTGGTTCTAAGATCTAATTGCACTCACCATGCATCCTACTCTGATCTCATTAGAAAGGCAATCTGCAACCCTCTAATATCACAAAGCAATAATCTAATATATTCCAGACTGCTGCTTTTAAATTCTGTTTTCACCCAATGCAGTGCAACAGCACAATTGCACAGGTTTCTATGCATTTCTAGTTCCAAAATGAGAAGAGAATTTTAGTAGGCACCCAACAAGTCATGACTAACAAAGACCCTGATGTCCTGCTCATCCACCAGCCCTTGACATGACACATACTCCTGTGCAATGCCCCTTATACTATTACCATCTCCCTTCCTCATGCTCAGTCTCGGGGTTATGTGGTGTCCCATGAGAATCGGACAAAAACCATGACATTTGCAGGAAAACAGCAGTTGATGTTTGCTGATTCCTTTCCTTTCAACACTTTCTATCTATGGATCTGATTGTGGCCCCTCACCAGGTAAACATCATCAACTGCACTAAACGGGGAGAATAAAGGACAAAAACTGCTGGCAAAGTGTCCACAGGTGACAGTGCATGAGGATTCAGACTCAGGCCTTAGGACTTCACAGACACAACTGCGCACACACACACATACATGTCAAAGGGCACTCCTGGGTGTTATCCTCAGGTGCTATCTCCCTTTGTTTTTTATTTGGACAGGGTTCTCTCTCTCTCTCTCTCTCTCTCTCTCTCTCTCTCTCTCTCTCTCTCTCTCCCCTCTCTCTCTCTCTCTCCCTCTCTCTCTCTCATTGGCATGAAGCTTACCAAGCAGGCCATGCTGGCTGGCCAGAGAGCCTTCAGGATCCACCTGTCTCCACCTCCTGGGATTACAAGTGCAGGCCACTGTGTCTGGCCTTCTTGTATGAGTTTCTGTGACTGGAAGCAGGTCCTCATCTACCACAGTAAGCACTGTACAATGTAAGGAGCTATATTCCACATTCCAGTGTCTGTTTTTAAGAACTCACTCAAGTCATATCCTAACTTAAATGTTTTAAAACTCAAACTTAAAACAAGTAAATTAGAAAATAAGCTGTTAACTCAGTTCAGTGTCTAGTTTTGTCAACAATTTTCAATTTAAAAATACTGCAGACATGTCTTATATTTCCTTCTGACTCTGGGATAATTATAGAATCACACACAGTCATACAGAATAAAGAAGACTCTTCTGACTCTTCATCAGTGTCTATGGGTTTCTATTGTATTAAAAAAAAATACCAAAAAGCAAGTTGGGGTGAGGTGGGGGAAGGGTTTATTCAGCTTACACTTCAACATCCCTATTCATCACCAAAAGAAGTCAGCACAGGAACTCAAAATAAGGCAGGAACATGGAAGCAAGAGCTGATGTAGAGGTCATGTAGGGGTGCTCCTTACTGGGTTGCTTCACATGGCTTACTCTGCCTTCTTTGTTATAGAACCTAGTACCACCAGCCCAGGAATGGCACCACTCACCATGGGCTGGGCCCTCCCTCATTGATCACTCATTAAGAAAATGCCTCACAGAGGCATTTACTCAATAGAGGCTCTTTGATGACTCTAGCCTGTGTCAAGTTGACATAAAACTTGCCCAGTCAGCTTCACATATGGATACCATCGTGTGTAACTGCCACTGAGGGTGAAGAAGAGAAAAACCACACAGACACAGCTCACGGATCTTATTCAGACAGCACCAATGTTCCTTGCACTGGTGTGTACGTGAATGTGCTGGCTAGTTCTATGTCAACATGACTTGAGCTAAAGCCATTTGGCAAGAGAGACACTCAAATGAGAAAATGTCTCCATAAGACCAGCCTGAAGAAAGTCTGTAGGGCATTTTCATTCATGACTGATGTGGATCTGTGCCCTAGGGGCAGTGCCAGCCCTGGGCAAGAGGACTTGTATGGTGTAAGAAAGTAGGCTGAGTGAGACATGGGGAGAAAGTCAGGAAGAAACATTCCTCAATGGCCTCAGATCCTGCTCCTGATTCCAGGCTCTTATCCTGAGTTACCACCCTGGCTTCTCCTGGCAATGGACTTATAAGCTTGGAGATACAACAACCTCTTTTCTTCCAAAATTATTTTGGTCATGGTGATCTATCATGGTAGTAGAAACTTTAACTAAGAGAGTGAGTATGTATGTGCTTACATGTGTATAAGAGAGACAGACAGACAGACAGAAAAACAGAGACAGAGAAAAACAGAAGAAACAGTTTAGTTTGGTTCTGAGCAACTGTATGCTATATGTAGACCTCTGTGGACACCATCAAGTCAGGTCAGCCCCATCACGAGAATCTCTGATCCAACACTTTACAGCGACAGCCACCATTTCCCACCCACCCACCCCCATGCATGTTTAGAAGACCAAGGAAAAATAAGTGAGTAGTAATATCTCACTTTTTTTTTCCCAGAGCTGAGAATTGAACCCAGGGCCTTGTGCTTGCTAGGCAAGCACTCTACCACTGAGCTAAATCCCCAACCCCAGTAATATCTCACTTTAAAGTAAACTCAGAATGTGGATACTGATAAAACTTTAAACTACTAGGATTCAGAAGCTATACATTCTACCGAGGCAAATTCTTACATATTTGGAAAGGCACACTAGGAATCACACTTTTATTTGGTCTTTACCACACAATTGCATTTAAAATGATGGAATCTGTATGTATTCTTAGATCATTAGATTTTATTAGGATTAAATTGATAATTAAGCCACTAGTATTCATGTGGAGGGTGAAAAGAAACTAACAAACATTCTAATCAAATGTATTCTAGCCCAAAGAATATTTTTAAATCTAATTAGAGAAAAATGCAGGTAGAATTCTCTAAATAAAATTTAAAACTCAGCTATCTGAAAATAATGAATTCCATGTAAAAGTGAAACATCAAATGGGATTTTATATTTTATACATATAATATAAAAATGTGTAGAGAGTACATACACATTACAATGAAGAGGCTCTGTTCTAAGTTCTCATATTCTTCCCATCACATCTGGACCTGAATAGATGGTACACAGGGCACTTCAGGGTGGAGTCTGGTAGGGTAGATCTTCAGAAGGTAAAGAAACCACTCGGCTATTTTAGGGCTGCAAATGGTGATGTAGCCAAAAATGGCAACACACACCTGGGAAGCAGAGCCAACCTTTAAGTTCCTCTCTCCTTTTCTACCCTGCTCTTCATCCTTACATCTCTCCAGCTTTGTTTCCTCCTTTGTTAATGAAATTGTAGTCATGGAAATTTCCAAGCTTACTCAAAAGGAGGCAGTTGAGAAACCTATCCAATTACAATTATCATCAATGCAAGGCCAATGCTCTTCATCTACATCCCAAGCCACCTAACACTGCAATCAATAAGTTCAAAAGCAAGTATCAGAAGACCTGGGTTCTTAGTATTATTTTACAGTTTAAACCATGCTACAATAACACTCTTATTTACTAGAGGTTTTCTAATATATCCATTATATCTCTGACATAGATTCATTAAAGTAGAGTTGAAGAACCAAAAAATAAAAGGAACTGTACTCACAGTCTTCTTAAAAGGAGCCATATCATTTTACATTCCCATGAGCAATGTATAAGATGGTCTGTTCCCTCACTTCAGAGACAATGTCACACAGTTGGACTTTTTCAAATGCTATTTATATACTACACTTGGTCTGTGAAATACTAGCAAATAATTGACCCCATTTTTTAACTTTGTATTTATGGTGTGCATTCTCTACCAATTTAAAACATATTCCATACAACCTTAACTTCCATTCCTTCTTCCCTTATTGCCTATGAATCCTAGCTACTAGTTAAGCTTTGTCTGACGCCAGGTTATACAGGCATGTATTGGTGAAATTATTAAGGCCACTCCACGTAGTTAAAAGGGAGGTTTATTTTGTGGGCTAACTTACAAATGAAGGGGTAGGTTGCAGGGTCTGCAAAGGTATAGTGCAGTCCGTGTTCTCTGGAGAACTCTGCTCGGTCTACCTCCAGCGTCCAGGGTCCGGGAACCAAGTGAGAGACCTCCTCCCGATCCTTGGTCTTCCGCTTCCTCCTCTGCCCTGCCTTGTGGGCGTGACCATTACCGAAGCCTCAATGGGGGTTGGAACTTCCAGGCCAATGCTGGGATGGCTATCCACTACAGGCATGTGCCTATATTTTATATTTTTTGAGTTAAATATTTTAAAATATCTGAACTACTTAAAATTTATACTAGTAGATGCTGTCATGAATAATATAAGTTTTATATTTTTATACACATCTGGTTTTTATGGCATTTTTATTCAAGAGTCTATCCATCTCTGCTGATTTAAAACCCCAGCTTTCCTCTAAACTAAAGTTCTCTAAGCATTTATTAAGTCTCTTTCTGGATTTCCTATTCTGCACCATTGGATGCTCTTTCTTTCTTTCTTTCTTTTTTTTTAAGAAGTTTTATATTACGCCTTAATGTTTAGCAGAACTAATATTTTTCTCTCCATTTTCAGAGTCTTACTGATATTCTTCCTTTGCATTCCAAAAAATGAACAGTATAATCAGCTTTCTAATGCCCAGTTTAAAATAAATGTGCCCGTGTATATGTACAGAGAGAGGACATTAAGTATAAGAATGAACTAACTTTGTATTGAATGACATTCCATAAAGATGTTTGAGATGGCCTAGCAAAAGAGAATGGTCTGTCAGCTGCATTGTATACTTTTCACCTTTTTCTCAGGCAGGCCTCAGACTCAGTGTACAGTCACAGATGATCTTAAAACCAGGACACAGTGCTGATAAGCAAACACTCTAACAACTGAGCCACATCTACATCAGCAGCCCTGTTTTGATGTTTCTTGTTAGAGATAGTTACTCACATATTTTATTTTTTCATTCTCAAACACAGAAATGGGGCTTCCATTCTATTTTACCATTGGGATTTTTATTCTGAATGGCCTAGTTTCTTATTGTTAACAATATTGAAAATTTGAGGAAGTGGAAATGAATATACAGTATTTGTTTCTGTTACTCCACCACATCAATAGCAAATCCATAAGCAGAAGAAACCTTAACAAGTGATTGTCCAAAACAGAAACTCCTTTGCTAAAACAAACAAACAAAAAAATCAGTTCTGACTAACAGTGGTTTTTTGTTTGTTTGTTTGTTTGTTTGTTTGTTTGTTTTTTAAACCTGGGCCTTTCAGGAGCAGAAATACATTTTATTCTTACAGCTGATGCTACTTAAGGATAAAAGGATGAAACTGGTAGAAATAGAATTCCAACAGAATAATTTTGCACACACTTGCACAACTGTTACATCAGTCACCACTCCATTTCTTGATATTTTGTTACTAGACAATACTTCGTTGACTTTTTCTTGTAGGGGAGTCCACAATTACAGGATGTAATCAGTAAGTCCTATTTAATACAGAGAGAAGGAAGGAACACCAAGAAATTCTGATTCTACATTAGGAAAATGTATCTATATTCAGCTACTTTCCTGCCAGTTGAATTATACATATCTCTGTACTCACTTACCAAAGTAACAAAAATAGATAGTGAAAAATAACCATAACTTACTGATATTACAAAACCTAGCTAGAATATTCTATAAATTCTTTGGACTTCCATAAATACTAATAGACTCATATTTCTATATCTTAAATGCTATTTGACAGATTATAAGTTGAAATAACAGACCTGTGCTTATATTACTGTCCTTTTAAAAACAGCAATAAAATGACTCCTAATGATATTCTGCTATAATCATAGGTCAGTGTCTTGCTCAGTCATCCTCAGAGAAGCTTCCTACTGAAGTAGACAGGTATTAATACAGAGAGAAGGAGAAGGCAGAAAGGGAGTAAGAGTTAGAGGGGATGGAGGACATCAAGAAATCAAGGCCCTCTATATTAACATGATCCAAGCTCAAATGAACTCACAGAGACTGAGACAACATGCACAGAGCCTGCACAGGTCTACCCCAGATCCTCTGCACATGTATTACACCTTCTAGGTAAGTATTTGTATGGGATTCTTGAGTGTGCGTACAAGTGGGTTTCCAATTCTCATGGCTTCTTTTGAGCTCTTTTCCTGCTGTTTGTTTTTTCCAATTCCAATGTGATCAATTTTGTTTTGTCTTATTATTTTGTATTTCATTATATTTTATTATAATCTCTTAGAAGCCTGTTTGCTTTCAAATGAGAGACAGAAAGTGGATTTAAGATGGTAGGGGAGATGGGGAAACATGAGGGAATAGAGGGAAGAGAAACAGAAATTAGGATATATTGTGTAAGAAAAATCTGTTTTCAATGAAGAAAAAACTTTTAAAAGATTTTTTTAATATTTTTTACTTTTTTACATCATCAAATTAATGAATTTGCCAGTTGGTGGTGGCTCACGCCTTTAATCCCAGTACTTGGGAGGCAGAGCCAGGAGGATCTCTGAGTTCGAGGCCAGCCTGGTCTATACATAGAGATCCAGGACAAGCACCAAAACTACACAGAGAAACCCTGTCTTGAAAAAAAAAAATAACAAATTCATCCTTACATCAAGTTATCCAAATGATGAACAAATAGTAAATTTATAGCATATATATTCTATTGACATTAATTGGTTATTTTCTTGAGCAGAATAAGAAAAAAATCAGAAGTGATTTAGAATAACAAGGGTTGACAACAAACCAACCAGAAAAACATTCATGTAGACAAATTTAGAAACCACAATAAGATCTGGGAAATAAACAATCTGATATGTAAATTGTCCAATAGTTTCTTTTAAAGTGATACAAATAAGTATTGGCTGAGATCATTAACTTGCATGCCCTTGTGCATAAATAAATCTTGGTAACTCAGCAAACAGAACAAACATTCATCCACTGCAGAAAACTGAATACAGCTGCTAAAAACATAGTGCTCTTTTGGCATAAGAAGCTAATTAATTTTGTTTTTCTACGTTCACGGAATGGTTTTCATGATTTCCATAGATGGGGTCATATGTTCTCCAAAGGTACGAGTCACATGTTCAACTGAGACAATATAAGACCAATGAACACACTTAGGAAATCTTCATAAATTAGTTATTTAATACTTATCCTTTCGACTATGTGGTCAAAAGACTAATTAATTCACAAGACTGCCACACACATGTGAATGTGTGAATGGTCATCGTTTTTGCATATGTGTGTATTCTTATTATACTATACTTGCATTGGATGAAAAACATAACACTAACCACCCTCCTTCACACAGAAATGCCAGGGGCCAGCACAGTGGGGGAAATCTGTGCACTGTCGTAGTGATATCTTGGTTCTTTAAAATGGAGTGCGAACACTCCCCAAGCCAACAGTATTTACTTACTGAACTATGTGCATGTCAGTTCACTTTGATTAGTTGATTTTGCTATGAACACATGAAATTAATTTGCCTCTTCTAATTAAATTTCATACATGACACAAGGACATCACCAAGGAATTAGTACCTAATATCATAATTCAACAAACCTCTTTAAAAATAAATTAATTTGAATTATGTCTTTAAAAAATTAATAAGATGGCTTTGAAAATTTGGGATTGTAATACTAAGATCTGCCTCAGTCACAGCCAAGGCACCGAGATGGATAAGAAAAGGAAAGCGGTATGCATATTTTCCAAAGTGTGCCACTGAAGATTCCTACTCATTTCAATTTCTGCAACCCCCAAAAAAGCTTACAAGATCTGAGCAGGCTAACTTTGTACTGTCCATCACTTAAATGGAGGTCCACACTTTAGAGGTTTTTCTAAAGCACCAGCCATGCCTAGCACTGAGCAATGAAAACCAATGAACCAGTGAACACAAGCCGACCCCATTGTGCCCTCAGACAGACACTTTGCATCCACAATTAGCTCTGGGGAAATCTGTGTACACCTACAAAAACAGCCCAGCTTGCTCCAAGCATTTGGTCAAGAGAATCCTGGGGCCTGAGTACCCACAATGCAGTACAGGAGTGGGAACTTCCACAGCTGAGTGGACTGGCAGACACCCATGACCCTATGAATGTATTATCTCAGTTCCAAGGAAGCACTTTGCAGGCCGCCTAAGGAGGCTACTGAAGGTCACAGTAACCATCAAGACGTTCTTGCTGGTATTTTTTTTTTTTTTGTCACAGTTTCCCAATCAAGCTATCACAGTCAGTAAGGCACACTGATATTCTGAACTGATGGATAACCAAGTTAGAATCCACAGGAACAATTTCCCGAGCTTTTCATTCCTCATGGTGCAGCCAATTTGCAAATGCCCCAAGCTTACAAACTGTTACTTGAAAAGCACAAGTGTGGACCGATTTCATCTTTCCACAAATGATGAATGACCTGACCTATCTAGGAAGAACACAAGAGTTAAATCTAATCATATCATAAAGCAATAAAGGCAGAGATACTAGCAAGTTAAACAAAACCACAGCTTCTTGCCACCAATACTAATAAAATCACTATAGAGAAGACAGGAGTACTTTATGTGGAAGCCGTTACAGGCAAACATCCTTCCCCTTGTGCCCAGCATTGTCCTATAAATATAATGAGTCAGACTTGCTGTAAAACACATGGTATCTTATATAAAAGACTTTGTAATCTGACAGCCACAGTCCCATGCTTCTCCTTCCTCAGGTCTCATTTGATGAACTGAACTCCTAAAGCTGTCTACGCCTCCACTACTGAGGTTTTTTTTTCTCTCCCATTTCCTCATCAAGTATATATATGAAGTCGGACTGGTTCTTTCCTGACTTCTGACCTAGCCACCTCCTTCAGTTCCTAAACACACATAGCCACAGTTGTATCTCTCTCTATGTCCACATTATTTAGAGCAAGACACAGAAAGGAGTATTACAGTGAGCAGCTTAACTACTGGACCATCACGTCCTCCAAGACAGACAAGATCCCTTACTGCACACTTAGTCAGTTCCATATTGTGCATACGTTTAAACCACAAACTGTGCCTGAGCAGAACACTCCTGTTTACCATCACTAAAGCTCCAGGTAAGTGAAAATGATGAATCACTAATAATGATTTTATTTTTAATTTTATGTAAGTTACATTTATTGTCCTACAACTTAGTTTTACATACACACACACACACACACACACACAAGTTAATTGAATGAAAAGGCATGTCTATTAGAAATTATGAAAAGCAACTGGAAACCAGCCCTTCAGTGCTATAGTCTATTTTATTTAGAAGCATATAGTGTTTATCTCTCACTGTGTGAGTAGAAAACAGCTAGAGAATCCAATTCTCTCATTATCTCTCCACATGGGATCCAATTTTAATATTTGGAAAAGATAAGTTACTTGTAAGAATATATTGAATATTTATTCTTTGCAATAGAGCAGAGATGTGCAAAATTTCAAAATTAAATCTCAGGCATTTAATTGTATAATATTCCTCTTCATAAATAAGCCCATGTATTGTTATTGTTTCAGAGGTATGAGTACAGTAGGAATCCCAGATTTTCCTCATGAGTCCACCAGTTAGAATCACTAATTCAGGGAGAAACATACACAAACCTACAAGGCTGTGTGCCCCATTTGCTTTTTAAAACCATCCATCAGCTGAGAAAAGCTGTGTCGGTCCACAGCTCAATGTACAGGAGTAGATCCGTGTGTGTGTGTGTGTGTGTGTGTGTGTGTGTGTGTGTGTGTTTGTTCAACTAAACACAAAGTACAGGAGTAGATCTGTGTGCATGTGTGTGTGTGTATGTATGTGTGTGTGTGTGTGTGTGTGTGTATGTGTGTGTGTGTGTGTGTGTGTGTGTGTGTGTGTGTGTGTGCTTGTTCAACTAAACACAAAGCACCAAACAACCAGAGTTTCTCAGTCCTTGGAATCCACTAGAACCAGATAAGGAAGATCTAGAAAACAGTTAAGATCTTTGTTAGGTAAGCCTTAAATGTCCCGTATGTTCTCCATGTTAATACAGCAACACTTCAAAGCCCACATGAAACCAAGAGGCAAGAACTGCTCTCCTCACGCTTCACACACGCTTCTGTCCACAACACCTGACAACGGAAGGAGCAGTCTTTATGAAATATTTATAATAACATCCTGTTCTGAAAGGCAATTTCTAATTTTAAATCAATTAAAGGAGAGCATGATACTTGAAAAAATATCATTATTTTATTTTAAAAATTAAAATAAAAGTTGAAAAACAAGAAAATGTGCTTATGATAAACATTGTAGACATAACATGCTCTCTTTCCTACATACATTTAATACTCTGGAAATTGGCCTCCACAATAATTTCACAGTATTTAAAATCCTACCTCACCTAAGCCATTCAGACAGTGAAGAAGAACTGCCTTGAGCTTAAACTATTTGTCAGGTATAATCCCTGAGCAAAAGGACACATAACTAAAATTTATAAGTAACATCATCTCAAACACTGGTAAACGTAATGGAGAAAGTGCATGTAAGAGCTTGGTGGAGAGTTCGAATCTGCAGAGGTAAGATATAAGGCTAGGCACAGCAGCAAATATATGCGCCCCTAGAATTAAGGTTAGGTCTCTGGGACTGGCTAATCACCCAAGCCAGAAGAATCCAATCAATGAGTTCCAGGCTCAGTGAGAAACGCTTTCTCAAGAAGTAAGTGCAGAGCCAGGTGTGGTGGCACATGCCTTTAATCCTAGCACTCAAGAGACAGAGCCAGGCAGATCTCTGTGAGTTCGAGGCCAGTCTGGTCTCCAGAGCGAGATCCAGGAAAGGAGCAAAGCTACACAGAGAAACCCTGTCTCAAAAAACAAAAACAAAAACAAAAACAAAAACAAAGAAGTAAGTGCAGAATGATTAAGAGAGACACACACTGTCTACCTATGGCCTCCACACATGCACATATATCACCCCATAAACACACCAAAATACATGAGAACGACACAGTAAATTAGGTAGTATTTTTTTTTCTATTTTGTTTTATGTGTGGATATGTTTCTATGGATGTAAGTGTGTATGGGTGTGTTGCATGTGTGTGTGTGTGTGTGTGTGTGTGTGTGTGTGTGTGTGTACATGTATACATATATTTTAGGCCAGGTCAACCTTGGGTATCTTTCCACGGGTGCTGTTAACATTGTTGTGTTTTGCTTTGTTTTATTGAGACAGTCTCTCATTGGTTGGCCTAGAGCTTGACAACTAGCTAAGCTGAGTGAGCAGCAAGCCTCAGGGACCCTCCTCTCTCAACTTTCCCAGGACTGGTACTACAAGGCATGCACCACCATGCCCAGATTTATTTTTTCACATGGGGATAGACTCGGTTCCTGATGCTTACACTGGGAACATGTTACCAACTGAGCCATATCCCCAGCCCCAAGTGAGGGCTTTTAAAAGTTTCTCTGCATAGCAATCACAGAAACCAAGAAAACTAGAAGGCTTTAAGAGAAAATAGACTAGGCAGGATAAAGGACAAACAGCTCAAGGCAAAACTAAGACTGGCAGAGGAGCTGAGTAAAACCGAGGGCACAGGAGTGGGAACCACTGGAGAGCCAAGCAAGGGTGGAGGGCATGGAAGCCACTGGCAGGGCACATGCCCTTCAGCTAAGGTCTTCCCTGGGCACTTGCATTTCTTTATAAAACAGGAAGGGTAAGGGAAGCACCTAGTCTAGAGCTGTGGTGAGGATTAAAGAGACTAACACAGGACAGAGCTGGGCACAGCAGGGTGTAAAACTGCATTAACCTCTGTACTCCAGCATTAGTATCATCTACAGTGTCCTCTCCTTTTCCAGAGTGCACACATTCTAAGATTTTTCCATGTATGTCTAGAACATTAGAAAGTAACACATTTTCCAGTGTATATACTGTTTTTTAACCTATATGTACATTCCTATGATAAAGCTTAATGAGTCAATGATGAATATCAAAAGATTAGCAGTAACTAATAGTAAAACAACAATAACAACATAGAATAGTAAATGTTATTTACCCATAAGTCATTTCACTCCAGATTATTTCCACTTCAGATTTCCAGACCAGTCAACCCTGGTAATGGGAATTATAGAGTGAGACACAAGCCTACGACTGTGTACGGCAGAGTTACCAGTTAAAAACTAACTAGTACAGCTGGAGGGTGACAGCAGTCCACTAATCCTTTAATGTTCAGTCATCATTGACTAGAGATAAATAGAAGCTAACAGGAGGCTAAATCAGTAATGTCAAGGCCAAGGATGAATCTGGACCACAGTACAGAAGAAGATGAATCAGAGACACAGTATAGAAGCAGAGCTGAAAGGACTGTTCAGTGAATCACATGTGCACAGGTCAGTTCTCTCCTAGGGGTTCTCATAGGGGTTCCAGGGATCAAACTCAGGTCACCAGGTTTGACAACAAGGACCTCTGCCCACTGAACGATCTCACCAGTCACAGAGTAGTTTTTACTTGGTGACTGAATGATGTACTCGATAGTATTTAAGATTTTACTATTAAGTATAGTTCATTCAAGTATCATCTACCTGGTCATTTCTCACTCTGACTCCCTTCATTTCTCATGTTTTCAAAGTTCGTTCACGTTGTAAGAAGTAGTAATACTATATCTATTCTTATTACTTAATGATAATCATTTTTTGAGTGTTCCATGCCGCATTTATCCATGAACTGGGTAGCCAGTGGGATTGTTTTGTAGTAGAGAAGTAAGGTGGAAAGAAGCATCAAGATTAACACATAAAAGGAGGCCAGTTGACAGGGCTGGAAGCCCCCAGCCCCCATAAGGAAGGACACATGTAAGAGACAAAGCATGCACAAGGTAAGGGCACTCTATTCAGTATGGAAGAAGTCAGGGACCATGAAAAGGATCCACAAAGGCTCACAACTCTTGCGGCCCAGTGACATTGGCGCCTCTAACCTTCCCAGCTCTCTGGCTCACACCCACCTTTGGAAATGCTCCCTTTGCAGCCAGCTCCATTTCTATTGTATTCACATACTCCAGCTGTTTGTTCAGAGACACAATCGCCTGGAAATTCCATGTATGCCATATGCCCATACTGGTTTGTTAGCCACTGTGAACATTGCTGCCTACTGTGACCATACATATGCATGTACCACTGTGAACACACATTTCATGTATAAACTTTCGTAGAATGTATGTTTTTACTTCTCTGAGGCACATGTCTATGAGTAGAAGTGCTAAGTTCTGTGGAAATTCTCTGGTTCATTTAATGGCTGCATCACTTTGTTTCCTCATCAAAGGAATACAAAGGTTCCACTTTTTTGCATCCTTTCTAAGAGCTATTATGTATGATCTGTGTATTTTATTATAGCCACCCTAGTACATATGAACTGTTATCTCCCAGTAGTTTCCATTTGCATTTCCCTGGTGGCTAATGTGCTCACTTCCCTGTGCTCATTAGCCATTTTGTATCTGCTTTAGAGAAGTGTCTATTCAGACCTTTACCCATTTTTAATTGGGTAGTTTATCATTTCATTATGGAGTTACAAAAGCAAAGCTAAGTATACTAATCAAGGCAAAGACTGAAACAAAAAACAAAAAACAAAAAACAGATAAACCTACTGTGAGGTGGTGGCTTCCAAAATTTGAAAGCTCTCAAGGACAGATATTCTATTCACTTTCAATGATACTGTACCTTGCATGGTGATGAGAAGAACAGGAAGTTAAATATTTTAAAGAACATGTGAGAGAATGGCTCAGAGGTTAAGAGCACTGGTTGCTCTTCCAGAGGTCCTGAGTTCAATTCCCAGCAACCATGTGGTGGCTCACAACCATCTGTAATGAGATCTGGTGCCCTCTTCTGGTGTGCAGACATACATGCAGGCAGAACACGGTATACATAATAAATAAGTCTTAAAAAAAAAAAAGAACATAAAAATTAAGGAAATAAAAGAAGGTATCATAATCACTTCAAATGGAAATGCTGTGTTGAGAACTCACTCATCACAGGCACTAACAACCACATTTAATTTTATGTGTCCACTCAAGACAGAGGAAGGGCTACCTCGAGAAAGGGTCGAAGAGGACCAGTGAAATGAGGATGAGAAATGTCTGTCATGACACAAGAAGAGACAATGATAGCACAGATGCCCAGAGAAATCCCAAAGGTTTACATATTTGAAAAAAATAAAATAATTTATATTTTCAGGGAACAACAGTTAGCTTAAACCAAAATAAATTATGGACATGTTTAATAGCATTCATTTTTAAAACTGATCAAAAGAAACCCAAGAATAATCTATCTACCCAAACAGTCACTGGGTGCCATAGTGAAAATGGCATTGGGTTAAATGGGTATCAATCCAATCCGGAGGCCATTTCATACACATTTCCTCAGAACTTCCATCACACACCAAATCCTTATATTCATGTGACTTAAAACACCTGAATGGTAGGCCTGTTGCTTTCCCATGTACTTGAGGATGTGCCTGGTGCAAGAAAGAGATCACACACCTGCCACAATTTACTATCAGAGACAAACTTCCATTGGTACCACTGAATGTGTCTATAGACATTAGTAATGCCAATTCATTCGTTCCAGACTGAAGATGATTTCACAGTAGTTGGCACCTAAGTCATTTTTTTTTCATTTCAACAAATGTGATGATATGTTTGCATCTAATTATTACTAAAAATGCTGCCAAAACCATGTCCTTTTAAAAAGAGTTGCATGATACTGCTTCTGAACAGACTTTTTAAAATGCTGACTCACAAAATGTAAATATAAGTTTCAGTGAAGAAAGAAGTTACAGGGCACAAAAATACAGTAATTTAAGCAATAAAAACACCAAGATGAAACATATACAATCACATTTGCTTGTATACACATCACATAAGGGTAGATTATTTTCTTAGGTTTTCCAAAATTGAAGAGATTAGACTGAGAACTCCGAACACAGAATATGTAAGAGCAGAAACAAAATCAATCACTGTTCCCAAACTTTGTAAACTTAGGTAAAGATGATCCTGAGAATATTCTTAACTTTGTGCAGGAGAACAGAGTCTACACTGGCAGCCTCTATTGTGTATAATAGGCACATGGCCTGGAGTGTTGACATGGCGGGACTCTGCTTAAGAGAAGGAGGATAAAGGTCTAGCTAAGTAAAGCCCAGGAAAGGGTGATCAAGTTGCTCTGTCTGATCACAAGGGTACAGGGTAAACCACACTAGTGTCTCCTAACAGGAAGCCCATCACCTGGCCAACCCAGCTGCTTTTCTCTGAGCATTAACTTATTTCGTTGCTATTACTGCTTTTTCCTCGTGGTATGAAATATGGCTTCTGAAAGATATTTATAATTTTCCAATAAAATTATCAAAGCATTAAAAACAGGATTTTCTCTTCTACTTTGAGTCTGAACGTTCCAATCAGGAGGAATTTAAGAGTGGCCTGGCCTTTTTGCAACAAGCAAGGTGGGCCCAGTTACAAAGCTGGCCATGTAGGGCAGGCCAAGTTGTAGGTCAGGCCATATAGGTCCATTGAAACAAGTGACAGGAAACTAGAAAATTACCCCAATTCACACTGACTACAACTTAGCAACAGTAACAAATGAAACAGAGGAGTAAAAAAAAAAAAAAATAGAATAAGAAAGAAACAAAGAAAGAACAAGTTGGGGTGCAGCACAGGTACTAAAAGGAATTTGTTCTCAACACGTAATTCCTGTGCACAGGTAAGGCCAGTGTACTTGGATGTGTCATAGGCTAAGCAGAAGACATGCTAGTACAAACGGTAACAAGTATGCCAGTCATTTTCCCTACTGTCTGGAAAAACCTGATACAAACAACTTGAAGAAGGAACAATACATTTGGGCTCACTGGTTCAGATATTTTGATCTCAGTTAGTTGGCTCTACTGCTATCAGGACTATAGTGAGGCAGAACACCACGGTGGGCATGTGTGGTGAAGCAAAGCTGTTCACATTACTGTTTGGGAAGCAGAAAGGGGCCAGAGGTAAGTTACATCCTTCAAAGACACACCCATGGACCTACTTCCTCAAACCAACTCCATTTTCTAACATCCCTTTCAACTATGAACTCATCAAGGGATTAATCCATTAATGAATTCAGCACACTCATCATCCAATCACCTTTTAGTAGCATCACCAACAGGAACAAGCCTTCAATATATGAGCCTCTGGGACCATGTTTATCTAACCCATGACAACAATGTCCTGAAATAAGTAAATTGACAGATGCAATGACAGGACTACAAGAGAGGACCTCTTCCAGTTGGGGGAATGCGTGATCTCTAATAAATAAATAAAATCTCTACATGAATGAAGAGGGTCCACAGGCACAACCACCATTCCACAGAGGAGACGGGGGAGCAGGAGGACTGAGATAGAGGAGAAATAGATGTGAATATTGGGAGTCAGAAATGGCCTAAGCATGTAAGAGCCATAAACATGGGGCCAACATAATGCGTATCTATAAAATAAATGTTGGCACTCAGACAACGCCAGAGAGGACAGGACCGTTCAAGAAATACATTCCAACTCAGGGTAAAGAGTCCTGGATATTTTCCCCATTAAGAACCTGTGTCACTGAAGGACTAGGGTAGAGCAGACAGGTAGTATACTATTTTTCACAAAATGATCACTAAATCTGCTGACGGGTGAACAGTGAGAAAAGACCACGGTTTAAGCCGAATGAGGGTCCATGGCAGCCAGCCACATCCTCAGAGGGCTCTCGTTAATTATCCAGAGACCAAGAGTCTTCTTGTACTCCTACTGAGTTTGCATTCCTCATTAGCAAGTCGAGATTGAAAATGGAAGGTTGTCTGTAAAATAACATAATAGTGTAGGC
This sequence comes from Onychomys torridus, assembly GCF_903995425.1. NCBI lineage: Eukaryota > Metazoa > Chordata > Mammalia > Rodentia > Cricetidae > Onychomys > Onychomys torridus. Next base: position 58,850,147 of record NC_050456.1, read on the forward strand.
ACTGAGGAAAGAGTAGGACCCTTCTCATTTATTTCTTGTAGCGTAACATAATAAAGGGGGTCAATTTTCACGAATTTTGAAAAATAAAATATTAGAGCCAAACAATCTGATCTAAGAAGGACAATCAAGTTCCCAAGCTAAGGTAACAACAGTTAAAGACACTGCTTCTCAACATATGGGTCACAACCCCCAGAGGGGTCATACACCAGATATTTACATTACAAATTTTAACAGCAGCAGAATCACAGTTATGAAGATGCAATGAGATGATTTCATGGTTGTGGGTGACCACAGCATGGGGAACTATATTGAAGGGCCACAGCATTACAAAGGTTGAGAACCACTGGTCTAAGAGAAATTACCTTGAACTCAGTAAAACATTTACTAATTTCTATTTGTTAAACCAAAGACTTATGGACGCCAAAGAATAAGCTCTATATAGAACCATAGCCAAAATTCTCAGACTGTCTCTATACAACACAAAGAAAATTCAGGTAAGCAATTAAATGTCCTTGAAATGTCCCTCTTTCTAATTTGTCTGTTATCTTTACCTACTACTGAGATATCTACTATCCAACTAAATCATGTCTACACACTTTAAATTTCTTCTTATAGTATGCCATAACAGGCACAAACTATCTACACTGTAAAGTGTCTAGCAGGTTTTTTGTTTTGGTTTGAGACAGTTTCTCTATGTAGTCCTAGATGTCCTGGAATTTACTGTGTAGACGAGACTGGCTTCAAATTCAGAGTTCTTATCTCTGCCTCCTGAGTGCTAGGTTTAAAACATGGTGATGCACACCATTAATCCCAGCATTCAGGAGGCAGAAGCAGATGGATCTCTGTGAGTTCAAGGCCAGCCTGGTCTACGGAGCTAGTTCCAGAACAGCTAGGGCTATTACACAGAGAAATCCTGTCTCGAAAAATCAGCCAGAAAAAAGAAAAAAAAAAAAGCATGTACCACCATGTTCCAGCTCCAGTAACTGATGATATAGAAAATATTTTCAAAATAATATAATAAATGAGCTTGACTTTGCGTTCATTATTTTGAACCACCAAAAAGAATTCTCAATGATCTTGGCAATCATACTACAGACAATTCTCTCATAAAGAACTATGACAGATACTACATTATCTGATACACATGCCTCTCTCCTAGACAGTATTGTCCAAGAAAGAAGCCATGAGACACATAACATATACTAGACATGTGAAATATGGCTGGTTGAAACTGAGATGTGCTGTGGAGTAATATTTGTAATGTATTTGAAAGGCCCAATCGATAAAGAATGTTAAATACCTCAATAATAGTTCACACACTAAAGTGATCATAAGAAATACATAGCCATATAAATATATTAAAATTAATTTTCACACCTTTCAATGGTGTTATAAGACAAGTTAAAATTATATTTATAGGTGATATTTATGTCTTTGCTTTTGGACAACATTCTTCTATACCATTGAACAGTTTTTAGTAACTATATAAATCTGCTACCAAATATTCCAGGACAGGAATAAATGAAGTCAGAAGGAAGTAGTTGAGTAAAAGTTATGTTCAAATATATATATAGTTAAATTGTTTCAAAATATCACTTAATAATTGAGGATATGCTAAGTTGATGTTATTAGCAAACATTCCTGGAAGGCATTTCATGTAGTAATCAAGGATAATAAATACTTATTAGGACTACATTGTGAAATGAAATGTTTGCGGGTCACAAAAAAGGCATCTGGTACTTCTCTTTAAAGAAATAGAAAGAAAAACAGACAGGAAGGAAGGAAGGAAGGAAGGAAGGAAGGAAGGGAGAGAGGGAGGGAGGGAGGGAGAGAGGGAGGAAGGGAGGGAGGGAGGAAAAAAAGAAAGAGGAAGGGAGGGAGGGAGGCAGATTCAGATAGACAACAGAACACTCTTTTTTCTTTTTTTCTTTTTTTCTTTTTTTTTTGCCATTATAGTATTAAGAGATTTCTTTTTTTTTTTTTAATTGTTTGTTTGTTTGTTTTACATCATGGCCACAGTTTCCCCTCCCATTCCCTCCCCCACATACACTTCCTCTGTTCCCACTCCCCTATCCACTCTCCCTCCATTTCTGTTTAAGAAAGGGCAGGTCTCCCATGAGTCAACAAAGCAGGGCATACTAAGTGACAGTAAGACTCAGCCCCTCCCCATGTATTAAGGCTGGGTAAGATGACCCAGTATGAGGAGTAGGGGAGGACACTCTTCTTATTCAAAGCACAGACAGAACCAGTGGTGCTCGGGGATAAGGACATATAGCTACATGTTGCTCACTGTGTAGAGTGTCTTACGCCTTAAGAACATTTAAATTATCACAGGAGCACTGCTGGGAAACAGCATCTCGCCATTCTATAGGCAGGATCAATGTGATAGAACTCACGTTTACCATTCATGTGATGCCAAGCCCTCATCACTGGGGTTGCACATACTTTGTAAATTCTCCAAAACAACACAAAACCATAAATAACTATCTCTGCTCTTTGGGGTCTAATACTCATAAAGAAAAGACATAGCAAATAACTTATTGTGTCATGATAATATATTTTGCCATTCTCAGTCTAATAAAAAAATAAGTTACTTGAAACATTTCTTATCTATGAGGCAGAATGTTCACATATAAACAAGTAATTTATATAATTTTTCTTCCATGAGCCTTGGATATATTCTAGTCACAGAACTCTTACTTGCTATGTGTAAGGCTGTGAGTACAATCCCGGCATCACAACACAAATTATTCTGAATACTTTTGTTGTCATCCCTCTCTGATTCACAATGGACAAACAATCCAAAAGGGGGGTGCAGGGGGATTCCTGTCATTTGACAGTTGAGGGGTCAGTTCCTTTTTCCTTCAACCTTTTCAAAGGATAGTGCCAATCAAGCATGGACGGGTGAGCAAAAAATTTCATTGGTGCAAAAATGACAAACTCCTCAAAGGAGAAGCCAACAAAGGCATCAAACTGTTGCAAATAGAGATGAGGGTGTTCACTCTATGTCAATAGAAATACATGCATGCATGAAACCCATGGAAAAAAAAATCACACATCCACTGCCAAATCAAAGAAAGGTTCTCTAAAGAACTTACTTCTAGAACTTTACTCAGGCTTACAGCAACAGAAATGTCTTGACTCATGCCTAAATCTAACCAAGCAAAGCTATTTTCTTCAAAAGTTAGGATGTAATACCCTTTTCCAAATGTCTTATTCTATAACTTAATTGCTCCTATAAGAAGCAAGGGGGAAAAACTGTGAACTATAAATTAAGGAGGAAAATCTAACATAATGGAGAAATAGTGTCCAAAAACTGATACCCTTTTTGCATTAAAATATTCAGGGCTAATTATGATTTTAGCACTTGTTTTTATCCTTGCTTTGTTCACTGGCCAAACTTAAACACTTCTCATCTCCTTCAATGAAAGTAGCACTATTATGTTTCTGGAAGCATGGGCAGGGTTCCTCAAAGCCTAATTTCAAGGTCTTAATTGGCTGAGGCAATGGGAGACTATACAAAGCCCACTTCACAGAGAAGGGCAGGATTGCCAGGTCACTTGAGAACAGATGAAGAGCTAACTGGAAGCTATTGCTGAAATCTTGCAGAGTGTTCTGGGAAGTTTTACCAAATAGTAACTTACAGAAAATGGAAGCGAAACATCCATCACCACAGTACTGAACCCAGAGAGGTTGAGCTTGTCAAAACAGAACAATTAAAACATAAAAACAGAGATTCTCACTTAACCGCACATCATCAAGCCAGGAAGGCTGAATGAAGGCAGGGTACCACTATTGGTTCTGTAATATACTTTCAATTTTAGAGATTCTCAGATTATAAATCCTCGTCCTCTCTAACGTCCCAAGAAGGCTGCTATTAACACTTTTCTCCATCTGGTACTATGAGACCCACCTTCTACTGTAACATGTGCAAAATTTGAAGAGTAATTCATCATCAATCCATTCATTTCCAACCCAACATCTGTGGTACTACAAGATAATTAACACATTAAATTATCTTGATCCACAAGCAGCTTAATGCTTAATAATATAACCATAATTAATCATTAATAACATGCATGAGAATAAAAAGAACTTAGGTAAATTGATTTCTTTGTCATCAACTCTAATTACTGGTAACAAATTTCCCAAACAAAACAGACCAATTTTTATTTGTGTAATTTAGACTCTATGAAAAAGACCTAAAATTAAGCTATGAAACCTTTTAAATCATTTTATGTTCACATTAACAATAAAGACACACACTAAAAAAATAAAATTAAATGGCACCTTACACATTTGGGTTCCCAGTGAGGACTTCACTGCTAATTTCCACTTAGCAAGTCAACAGAGAGCTCAGACACTTGCTGACATTTCAGTAAGAAAATATAAATGTGTTTTATTTTACTATTACAAGAAAAATGCAATGTGAAGCTAAGTATTCGTGGGGTTGTCTTTTTTTTTTTTTTAAGAATGGGTTCCCACACAATTCATCTTTCCTAATTTCATACTCTAGTCCCTCCCTTGTTCCACCAGCTTTATTAATCTTTCTTGTATTTATTCTCTGTAAGCTCTGAGGAAAATCCAAGGTCCTGCTTCTTAATAAATTCTACCCTGTGTTAGAGGCAAATATTGTTGACTCGTCTGAGTGTTTTCTCTCTGGGTCACTGGAGTCCAGTTCTTGAGTCCAGGTTTACTCTAGTTCATTCTTATCTTCCTCAAGCATTTTACTGTTGAAAATTGATTCTTTATTGTCTACCGTTCCATAATCAGTTCCCTCAGTTTCAAGCTACCCCCAACAGGAATGAGCAACAAAAAACAAAATACTGTTTTCCTTTATCTTTGCACCAAGCAACAATGACTAGTAATTCTGTAAGTAGCATTATTACATGTATTTTTCTTTGAGTAAGACAAGTTTGAAAAAGTGACGTAATTTGGCAAGTAATAGAAATGGGTGAGTGTGGCTGGACAGTCAATTAATAATGTTCAAACTAAACACAAATGGAATCTCACTGCTAATCTATGTAATAAATAAAATGCCTACAGTTGGTGGTCAAGGAATTTCAAAATGTTAAGAAATTTGGAACAATGGCCAGATATCAGCTCTTTACAAATCTAAAATATAACACACAATTATGCTTCCTTTTTACATTATGATTTTTCTTTCACTAAATGCTAATATGATGCTATTTCATTCATTTTGTTGTCCATTTCTGGGCTCAAAATACTTGGCATGCCTAAGGTGCACTGTGCTATATAGCACTGGAAGTATACCTCTTTGCAACATTTATAAACCACTTCCTTTCTGAAACCTCCATGTTTCCATGTAGCCATATGTCAGTGGACAGATTATCCACCCAATACATTCCTTATCTGCATATGCTGGACGTGTACTGACACAAAAAAAGATGACATGTTTGGGTAAAGACTGTCTAGCTGCTTGCCCAACTGCAGCCACTATTCCTAAGAGAAAACTGTCCATCGTTGAGCTGAGCACAAAAAGGAAAGTAGATGGTGTTTATCTCCTCTAGTGCCTGCCACTTGGAGTCTTGGTTAACAGACACTGACTAAAAACAAACTGAGAAATCATTCTCTGTTACAAAGGTCTTACTTTCTCAAAGGCTACAAATAATTTCCCTTCTTCATATCTTAGCAGTAGCTTTCCTTTTAAAGCTACGCATGTAAATATTTTCTTCTTTGGATTTTACATGCCACATTAATCTAAATACAAAGAAATGATGACAGGGTCAAATACTACATTCTGACAATGAAGCTGATTTGTAACCTAGTGTTAACTAGGGAGTACGACATAAAGCACAGGAAATACGTACAGCTTTGGTCTCAGACTTCCAAAGCCAGCTGTGGAAGTGTACTGTCATTATTGTACTGCCATTAAGAAAAATCAGAAAAGCATCCTTTGACATCTCCTATAGCCACAGCTAACAATACTCAACTGTCTTCTGGATGTGGCCTGGATGGGCAAGCCTCCACATAACACTATTAAGATATGACTTCCTCTTTAACACTTAACCTTTCCATGCATCTCAAAAAGGAAAGTGAAGTTACTTTTAAAAGGAACACTCTGAACAAGCATTGACATATATTAAATTTCAGATTTTCTTAAGGGGACACTACAATGAGCTTCCTGTGCTTCTTAATAGAGTTCATCAATAAGGCAATAAAGCAGTAGCTTAAGAACAACAGTACTTGACTTCACAGGTTTTAGGCATCATTTTTCTCTTTCCTGTTATGATGAACACAACTATACATGTACTTTTCTAAGTCATTTGTGTAAGGTTTGACTCTGTCATAATTTTTCCAAACTCTGTCTTTCTTAGCCCATTATTTTTACCAGTGAGCTTACACCTCCTAATACGTGCATATCTATTTATTGTATTTATTTTTCTGCCACTCAAGCCAGAATAAGGTAAGCTGAATAAAGGACCTTTCCTTTTGGTTGATTCATTGTTCTCACCACCAGGGAGAGATTCCCTAATACAAAATAAGTCTCTGTTGAATGAACGGATATTTGACTTCGATCATTTTATCAGGAGAGAAGACGGAGCCTTACCAAGCCAATCCTCATACACATCCTATAGACACGTACTGAAAGCACAAAAGAGGGTACTGTTGCCAAAGGAAACCTCTCAGGACTCAACAGCTTCCTCTGATAGTCTTGGAAATGAAGAAAGATTGGAGGACAAGAGGCAAGGAAAGAAAACAGTTTAGAAAAAGTCCAAAGTGAAGAAGTACCAGGAGGTTTGTGTCCAGCCCCACGGGCCTATGAAGACAGAGGAGGAGGAGAGGGAGCACACAGACCCACCTCTCTTCTCCTGGTGGAACTCCTCCAGAAGCTGCCCCTGCCTCTCGATGTGCTCAAACAGACAGAGCAGCTCAGACTCCTTGTGCTCCGTCAGGTCCCTGAGCTCCTGTCTGCAGAGCATCAGCTGCTGCCGCATGTTCTTCTCTCTGCTGTCTCTCTCTTTCAGTTCCTCACAGAGCCACTGGAGCTTGGTCTAAAGATAAAAAGACATTTATATCTACTTATTAAAAAGCAAAATGAAAGTCTGGAAGACAACAGCCTATCTATGAGTCAAAAAAAAAAAAAAAGTAACATTACAATAATCCCAATAAATAAAAGACAAATTAAGACACAGTTTGAACCTTTAATTGGCTTAAAGGTTTATAACAGTTAGATGTTATTTCAGGAATTAAGCTATGAAAGTCAAAAGATTCTTGTAAAAATGCCCAGTGCCTTCTATTATCTTTAGAAAGACAACACTAGAGTTTGGCCAACCATGACACAGGTGGAAGTCCCTTAATTTGATATGTCAGACAATTTAGTAAAGCCATTTAAAAGTTTACAAAACACCTGAGAACAGAATAACTTGGATTTAGAGATGGAGGAATGGTAATGAATACATTCATAGTTACAATGACTAGAAATGCACTGTGCCACCCATCCTACAAATCTGCTAGATAGAAAGATTACAGCCCATGCAACTCTCCTGCAAAGATTCCAACCTCACCCACCTTCAATAGCCAGGGGTTTCAAGCAGAATGGGAAATACATTTTTCTACTTTCAATGTAAAATGACTCTGTAAGTGCTGAGAATACCCAAGATAGGTCATCCAAGCCCAGCTGACTTTCAATAATCTTACCAAGGACAAAAGCAAGCCGTGTGAAACATCTGATGGAAAGGAAAAACCAGGCTCAGTGATAGAAGAGAAAACTGCTGGTATACATGTGCAGACACTGAAACCCTGAAAGTCTGCTGGTGAAAGAGCATGTGGTCCACATGTCTGTTTTGGAAAACCACAGTTATAGAAAGGGCTAGACAGAGTTACCATGTAAGCCAGCAACTCTACTAAGCAGAATAGATAAATGAAATCCATGAGAAAGTCATACAGGTATAGTCAAAGTGCCATATTTACAACAGCCCCGAGAAACCAAAAGGCCCATCAAATGACAAATGGATGAATAAAATGAGACCTACCCAAGCAATCAAATATGATGTCAGCATAAGCAAGGCAAACACAACATGACATGAAATGGGTAAACCTTGAAAACAAGTTTTTCTACATAAGAAAGGCAATCACAAAAGAGTATGTTTGTATGATTCCATTTATTTCCCATCCAGAATAAACAAATCAATAGAAACAAGGTGGTTAGTGGTTGAGCAGGACTGGGAGCTGGTGAAAGGTAGGCTGGCAAGTAACAGTGAAGAGTTCTGATTTTCCTTCTGGGTGAAAAGTGATCTAAACTTGTGCTGATGGGTGTACAACTCTATAAACACACTAACGGTAGTGGGCATACCTCAGCTGAGCTTCTCTCTCTCTCTCTCTCTCTCTCTCTCTCTCTCTCTCTCTCTCTCTGTGTGTGTGTGTGTGTGTGTGTGTGTGTGTGTGTGTGTGTGTGTGCACATAGACATATAAAGGGAGGGTACCACATACACAATTATAATGTGGATATGGAGGTTAAAAGTCAATGCCAGCTGTCTTCCTCTTCTGCTCTCTATTTTACTTTTTGAAAAAGTTCCCTCAGTGAACCAGGAACTCACTGATTGAGATTAGCTGGCTGCAAGCTTAGGAGATCCTACTGCTTCTACCTGGCCAGTGCTAGAATTACAGGTGTATGCCACCAGGCCCAGCTTTTTACATGGGTGCTGGGTATCTGAACCCAGGTTCTCACACTTGCACAGTAAGCACTTATTGATTGAGTTATCTATTGTTTAAACAACAATAAAATCAAAAGGCATGGAATGTTACAGGGGCTAGAAAAACAAACCTGAAATTAAGCCTCCCTGAATAAATAAGATCAGGTATTAAGTATATACTATGCTGTCTGTGGGTTTGTCTTATCTGGCCATCATTGAATAAATATAGATGTCCCTCAACTTCAAATGGTCTGTGGAAACAAACTATGACTAAAGAAATTAATAAATCCTGCCTTACTTTCTTACATTCCATTTAAAATATTCATGCAAATGCAAAGATATGAAAAGTTCGACAAGACAGGAGACAAAGAAACATGATCAACTCCTTGCAAGATGAAAGGGACCATTTCCACTGAGGCAGTGAGGAAGTCACAGGGTTGGGCTGACATCGTTATCTTCATTCGCCAGAAAATGGAGTGCCCTTTTGAAAATATAATCTCCATTCCGAGAGGAGCATATATTGGAGGCTGGAAATCAAGGAGCGGTAATACAGCTGCAAACAAATGAAGACCACAGGATGAGCCAGAACCTGCATATTTCAGATCTGACAGTTCCTCCAAACTCACAGTCAGGTAGAAAGAATCAATACTGGTGGCTAAGTTTCTAACTTATGAAGTATGAAACAAGACACCAGAAGCAACAAAGCCTTGGGAATGAGAAGTCAGTGTCAGACTGGAAAATGAAGATCTTGAGCCAATGAGACACAGAGGTGCGTATAAGAGTATAGAGCTCAAGAGAACTGCATAAGGATTCGATTATGGCTCAGCAATGGAGGCAGTGAAAGTTCTCACAACAGATAAGGCTATCCAGTGAGAATGACTAAGAGACAATAAATAGTTCAAGATGTAATGGACAAATGCCTCAAAATGTAGCAGGAAAGTGAGCTTTCAAAGACAGGAGGTAAAGTCAAGACTTCGATGATGAAGCACAAAAACCAAAATACAAGATAGATGTTCTCAATGTCAAGGACTATTGAAAAGAATAAGGACACTATGTGATTCTAAAAGAAGAATCCTTGACCAAAGTACCTGTAGCTCACTCCATCTAACCAAAATAGGACTGGAAAAAATGAGTGTCACACTATTATAGTGATTGTTTCTACTAACACAAAGTAGGAAGAAAAAGAGATCATGACTCAAACTTTATTCTACTCATTTCTGCAGTATCAGAATATTTAAATTGAGAATGCACTTAAAGTATTATGTAATAAAAATTATTCTATATAACTACTAACTCTAGATATCACCTGGAAATGACTCAGATACTAAGTCACGAATTTACCCATGGATAGACCACAAGAATGTACCACACAGCAGGGTTCAATATTAAAACACAATGTGAATCTACACATCGTACTTTTTTCACTTCACAAGTTCTTGCTACTGCCTCAAGCCAAGCATCTGAAAAGCTTCCCTGAGCATCAGACCATTACTGGCATGAAGCAGTGGAAGAGAAGGTTAGATCTAGTTTGGGGAAAAGGTGGCCTAGGCAGCCAAGTCTTTCTGCTATCTATTTGGTAGTTTAAACACATACATTTTTATCCTTGTAAGGGATTTAGATCTTTAAGACTTCCACCAAGAATGTTGTATCTTTACATAAAATCTTCTGTAGAAAGGGCCAGTGTCACACACTGGCATTAGTATGATGTCATAGACTCTGAAGGATCTCACAAATGCAATTAAGTGAAAAGTAAGATGTTTTAAGTTCTAAAATGATACCTCTCATGCATATGTCTATGTATATACATATATTTGTAATGGAGTTATAGCACATTGGCAATGATGCACCACACAAAAGCCATGCAAAACCCCCCAGTATCAGACATAGGAAATCTCCTCTCAAGTTGTTGCCTGGAGGAATATAATCTTGCAAACTAACATGGGCTATTACCATCACCTTAGTTGTCCTCTAGACAACTAAGAGCCTACTGCTTAAAATACAATACAATTTGAACACAGGACTCGGAGGAATCAAGCGGGAACTGACCTGGATGTCTCCTCTCTGAGAACAGGTTCTCCTTGGATTGGCCAGTGCTATGAAAGCTGCCAAAGGAAAAGAGTAATTGGTAGTCCTACCCTGCTGAAAAACTTATGAACCACAATGACTGGACTGGTGAGACAGCCTCAGCTGTACAAAAGTGGCACTTTTATCTTGGGAATGGAAAAGCAACAGCTGTCTCATTGCACCTAAGACTTGTTCAACAAGAGGAAATTTGTGCCTGGTACTGGAAACCCAGTCAGTTACCCATGGATTGAGAAGTCAGAGACCTGGAGGAAAACCTACTGCTACCATTGTTCTAAACCAATATTACTTTTAAATCTATTCTAAATACTAACCTTTATAACTACAGATGAGTGTAGCTCTCATCCCTCATCCAAGAAGCTCTTTATACAATAGACAGAGATTATTACCGAGATGCACCACTGGTCAAACTAAAGAGAATACAGGACTGTGGGGTGTCCAACCTCAACTGATACATCTGCAATGTAACCCCTACAGAGGCTAGAACACTAGCTGCCAGATGTCTCCTAGGCAAGACAGCACAAACGCACCCAACAAATCTCAACAATAGGGTTGCCTGAACAAGACCAGCATACTGAAAACACCAGTTGAGATGCCAATGTGGACAGCAGAAATTTCGCATGGTCTCATACCTAGATGAAGAGCTACAAGTAGCCAATAGCTGCTACAAAAAAAAAAAAAAATAGTTTCCTCCAGGGATGAGCTCCCATAATGTTGAATCTCCAGTGGTTAACCCTAGACACAGGTACATATGAGCAACATTAAATGGACTCAGTAGGTTAGATATACATTGATGTATGTATCACACACATGTAATAATAACAATCAAAAAAGAGTCTAAAATGGTGTGGAGCACAGGAGGAGTTTGAGAGAAAGGGGGAGTGGGAGTGATAGAGATATCGAGTGCCCATGTATGGACAAAGATCTCGAAGTGAAAGAAACCACATCTTACACATTAGCAACAAAAAAAGACACATTTTAGAAGTAAAAAATCCTATTTCTTTTTTAGAATTAGAAATCTGAGCTGACATTACTGGCCATTCAAAAGTAACACATTTTACACCTGCACACTACCAGTTTGAACCATACAATATAGCACAGGAGAGATGGGCTGAGGTCTGTGCCTATGATTGGCCGGGTCAGTACACCCTTTATCCACAGTGTTAGTTGATGTGCCATGGCACTTTAAAGCTACAGGCTCTCATTTATTTCAACCAGTTGGCACGTAAAAATTACTTCACTCAGTAGCATCATGGACTAACCAATGTGCTTAGAAACTGAACAAGTGGTACAAAAAGCTAACTCTCATGGTCAGGTCTCAAAATTAAATTTTCTGAAAACTGAACTATTTAAATTCTTTAATTACTGCCAATGGAAATACAGTAAGCATTAGTTCTCCAAGGATTAGTCTAAAATCTTGCTTATTCAACATTATAGAAAAGTATTCAAACATAGAATATTAAATTGATTTATTAGTATGACGGTATAACTACACTATCTTTTAACAGAGAATAAAATGAAATAACTTTGTAAACAGAAGAAATTCATATGCACAGGACGACATTTAAAAGAGCCAGACCTGAAGGAAGATACATTAAAAAATAACAAACAAATACAGGCTGATACAAGGTATGGGGTTCAGTGGGCCACAAGCTGTACCAGAGGCCATGAAAAATGACCAACAGCAGTGAGGCTGCCAACTTCCTATCAAAAAGAGGATCGCTTACTCTGGGAACACTGCGAGATAGTGCAGGACTTAATTTGATTGGTTTATATCAGATGCAACAAGAGGAAATAGCTACAGAAACCAGGTAGGAAACAGAACTAAATTGAAAGGGGAGAAAACAGCATGTATCTTAAAGTATACTATCATCATTCAGGCTGTTGTTTCACTATTTTAGCATTGTGAACTGCATTTGGATATTTGAAGTACAACAGGCCTTTCTAAAATCAACTGTAAAATGTAACAGTATAATAAAATTCAAGGAACACTTTCCTTCCCATGGTATAAGCATCAGTTTTAATGTGATCAGACCCAACATTCTCCTCAGCTCCCAGGGTTTCCTGACACATGGCGACAAGACCCTGTTCCACCAGATCATCTAGCAACCTAAAGAGACAACAAACTCCACATTGTCATCATGTGTTTTCCTCATCATGCCCAGCGCTTGCTCACTACCACTGCAACACCTGAAAACACCTTTGGTTTAAAAAAAAAAAAAAGAAAAAAATCTTGAGACCACCACTTGCCAGCCTCCATTTACTGGCATTACTGACAGTGTGAATAGAGAGCAACCAATCTGCCTTTTCCTGCTGAAATACAGTAAAAATAACACATAACACACAAAAAAATCATTCCTGAAACTAGCCATCAAACAGATTTCAGTTATAAATTAAATTTCATCCTTTCAGAAGCTATACACTAAAGCAAAAGCCTAAACACATATTTACAGAGCACTGGGGGAGGTGAAAAGAATCACTTTGTAAGGGGAGGACCCTAACCTTGAGAGTTAGTGACTCTGTGAGAAGAACAAGAGACCAAAACTCTTTCCCATAGGATGTACACAGAATACAGATGAAGATGAAGACCCACACAGAAGACAGCCGGGGTGCTACCTTTATCATGGACTCTCGCCCCAACTATGAGAAAATAAATGCCAGTTGTTTAAACAACTAGCCTGTGGGATTTTGCTAGGACGAGCCAAAGAGATGACTATAATGTGACCAATGGCTTTAATCGACTCCTGCAAAGGCTTTATCCTACTGTCAAACAAAATTAAGATTCAGTTATACTTGGAGGCTTCATACAAAGTGAATGTGAATATAGACTGTATTAATAATCCAAAATAAAATTAAAATTTATGGAAATTTAATCAACCAATAATCAATTATGGGAAATCGTGTTTGTTAGATAAATACCCAGCATCTTCATTAAGTATCTTGAAAAAAAAATGACTTGGAACTTAGGACTGTAACCATTGCAAATTATAATTAGCTGGCAAGACTATTAATCATACAGCAGAAACCTTTCTATGAACCACTCACAGGAGCATTTTACAGATTGCATAATAGACTCATTTATTGAACAACATCAACAAGCAGTGCTAAATAAACCAATATAGGGAATTTGGAAATAAGGCAGTTTTTATCTCTGTAGCTCCAGCTCATAATTAGGTGGGAATATTCATAAGCAGCTAGTAAAACTATCACAAGGATCTTTCTATTCTGTGAGAGCCCTCTACTGAGACTTAACATAACACAGCAAAGTCACTAAGTAACGACTCAAAACTCAAAACCAGAGAAAACAGAAAATTCACATAAAAGATGATAGCTTATGTAGTCAGCAATAACACTAGGACCCATAATTTTGCTGCTTTAACTACTATGCTTTCCTCATCAAAACTCTAAAAATAATTTTGAAGAAAAAAATGCTTACATAAGAACCAGGGAGGAAAAAAAGAATGGCAATTTTTTTTTTTTTTAGAATATGCTAAGTCACCAAAGTAAACTGAATCAAACCATGTAATTCAAACAAAAGTCAGATTAAAGGAACATTTTACATGTTTATGTGGCACTAGGGATCGAACCTAGGGCCTCACACATGCTAGGCAAGTGCTCTACTACTAAGCCAATCTCCAGCCATTTTTACTTTGGTTTTGAGACACAGTCTCACTAAGTCTACCCTTGAAGTGATTGTGATCTCCTGCCTCAACCTCCTAAACAGGTGGATTATAGGCCAGACTCAGATTAGGATTATCATTTTTAAGTAATACTTGCTTCACATTTTATTTCTAAATATTAACAAAAAAGAAAAATCTCCATAATAACAGTATGTTTAAAGATTTAGTTTCCCCTAAACTGTGCATTTTCCATATATATACCCTAAAGCATATTTCCAACAGATGAAACAAACATTGAGTATGCTATTTTCATTTTGGCTGAAGGACAGAGTATTAGATAATTATTCATATCTTAAACAAGAACATACAGTACCAAACATTTTTTGACACACACTATTTCAGAGGTAATATCCAAAAATGTAAAGTTTTATTTGAAAATGGACTATAGAACTAACATAGAAAAACAAAGAATTTGGTAATCAAAGTACAAAACCCTTCTCAATAATTCAGGAGCTTCTGTTCCCGATAAAACTCAAAATCATGGCAGCCTCTATTCTCTGATCTGGAACAGGAACAGTTACACTCTATTTTCTCATATCACTTGAGTGGACCACAGTAAACAAGGGACTTTCCAATGCCTAGCATGGGTAATACTATTAACACAAAAAGTGTGACTCTGAGAACGATCCCAAAACAGGAGAACACAGGAACTTCAACTCCAGGACTGTTGAAGTGTACTTCCTGTCTATTCAATCTTGAAGTTCATGGATCTGAGTTAATGAAAGAAATACTTGGGGATTAAACAACATAATGAAGGCTGGGAATGGTGAACCAACAAGGAAGGACATTTACTGAAATTCCATGTGTTCACTACTCATCCTTCTGTAATTATAAAGCAGAGGAAGTACTTTGAATGCAAAAATGTAAAATCTCCAATGGAATGGTTCTTTGGGATAGGAAGTTATTGAGCATTTAGTGAGGCACAGTGCAAAAAGTGTGAAAAGTGTAACAAGGAAACCAGACAAAGAATGTCCTCCACCTGGGTTAAAAACTAGAGGAGTGAATGGGAATTCAGTGCAAGGGACAACAGCCAAAAAGAAAGGATGCAACATTCTACTCTGAATTCATTTTTTAACATGTTAAAGGATTAATTACATTGGACTCTGAAAACATGTAAACCACACAGCATTCAGGATTTCGCCTTATGCATGACATCAGTTTTCCTTTACTGACTTCGATGGTTGAATGAAAATGGCCCCCAGAGGCTCATAGGGAGTGGCAGATTAGGCCTTGTTGGAGTAGGTGTGGCCTTATTGGAAGAAATGTGTCTCTAGGAGCAGGCTTTGAAGTTTCAGACGCTCAAGCCAGGCCCAGTGTGGTACTCTTCCTGCTGTCTGCTGATCTGGATATAGAACTTTCAGTTTCCTCTCCAGCACCATGTCTGACTGTATGCCACCATGCCTCCCACTATGATGATAACAGACTAAACCTCTGAACTGTAAGCCAGCCCCAATTAAATGTTTTCCTTTATAAGAGTTGCCATGGTCATGGTGTCTCTTCATAGGAAAAGAAACCCTAACTAAGGTACTATCCTAAGAAAGGAACTTAGGTATGGAATGAACAGTCATCCAAAATAGCATGTAGCCCCATCCTATAGTACCTGCCTGCTAGATTTGAGACTTCATCCCTATTGTCTCATCAACAATGTTTTTTTTTTTTCATTTCCCATTTTCCTTCATTTAAACCTACATGTCCTTGCTTCTCTTTGAACTTTACTATCCAAACAGATATTTCAAAATATGGATTCCTCTATTAGCTAGCTTACTAGAGATGACTCTGCCTGCCATTTATTTAAGGATCAATTCTTTCTAGTACTCTTCCAGTTTGACCTAAAAAAAAAAAAAAAAATACATCCTAGTCTCCACCACTTCTGACATGACAACAACTGTTATTTGAGTGTTATTGCCAAAATATTGCCGCCTTCTTTTCGTGAATGTAAGTCTCTGAACAATTTCTTCAGCTCAAGCATCAGTATCCCTCAACCTCATACACTCACTTCAATCCCACCACCTCTAACCCAGCCAGCTCTTACATCACCAGAATGTGATACTTCCATAACACAAACATGAGCACCTCACTCCCTTTTTCAAATTCCTTCCTGATTATTCATGAAATGCAGATCTGAATCTGAACTCCTAGAAGTGGCCTAAGATGTCTTCCCCCATAAGCCTAATCCCCATCTCAGCCTGGAGCCTCCACCTGCCATTTCCTGCCTTGCCCTTTCAGACTCTGCTCTGGTCAAACCGCTTGGAGTTTGTTTGCATTCTCTCTGCACACATGTGTCACTGTCAGGATCAATAAGGGACATCAGACTTCCATGGCAGCCTCTGCATATACCCATTAAACTCTTCATATAATACTCAAATTCATGTTCATCTACCTTTCCTAACAAAGCAGGTTCCTCTAGGGCTTATTAACTTTGATGTCACAAAATGCACCACAGCATCTAGGACATAATATTATTCTCTGTTAAGCAAAGGAAAGCACAGTCTCTACAGTCTGCTAGAATTTATAACAAAATCTCATCCTTAATCTATGGGAACTACTTGCCTGGCATTCCTTAATAGCTATCTCAACTCTCCTCCTTCCTATAACATCTTATTGAGATGCTCCGTTGGTTATTTTATCTGAAAATCTGGACCAACTCAGTTGGACTTCATGTTTATGTCATGCCACCACTGCCTACAACGAGACAGTGATTTAAAAAAAAAAAAAAAAAAAAAAAACACCTACCCAGCCTGCTGCTGCTTCTACAGTTAACACTAACCAAAGAAATTCATTAAGTAGATTTATGAAAACAATTACCAAATGTCCTCTGAGGTCCTTCCAATACCGCGAGATGTCAGCATGGACTAGCTGAATAGCAGATCTACTTTCCATATACTTTTTGTCCCTTGATTTCAGATCTTATCTCCAATACTTATAGAGCTGTCCAGTCATAGTTCATGGACAGTACAGGACTGCAGCCCATCAATAACCCTCGCCATCTTCCTGGTAAATAGATTCAATTCCTTCCTAGTCAGTTGGGCAGCATGGTATTTTTTATCACACCCTTTTACACTGTGGACAGAACAGTTGTCTCATGCAGTATTAAAGCTGGTCTGATCACAAGTTCAATCCCATTAAATGATAAGAGAAAACTGCTCACCAGCTCCCCAATTAAAGAGCTATGATTAAGAGTCATCTCCGCCTCTCATAATTTAACCGAGCCACAGCAGTGAAAGCTTTCTGTTGAGAAATGATAAAGATTTTAACTCGAAGGGAAATTCTAAGTACATTGCTCTTGTTGTCAGAACTGCAGAGTTAGGGAAAAGAAAAAGAGAAATGTTCAATTAATGCACAACCCAAGTTCCCAGCCAAGGAATTCTGAGATACCAAAACCTACATTCTACACTTCCCATGCACGGGGTAAAAACGTGAATTTGCATCTGTTTCTAACAAAAACGGTTGAAATGTGCAGAATTGATGTTTTTCAAAGAAGAGGAAGAGTTTTGTACAGTAAGGTAAAGTCTGTGCTCATTCACAGTATTTTATTTTTTTACTCTCCTGCCTACAGCGTGGATGACCTTCCGATGTGCTGTCATAGCATCCCAAAAGCAGCCCCCTCAGCAACCTCAGCAGTGGCTAATCTAGTATTCTGAGCTGCCCACCACTGTTTTACCCATAATTAGTCAATTAACTTCCACATGATTTTTTTTACTTTATATGTATAGATGTCTTATCTATATGTATCGGTATTTCATCTGTGGACCACTCATGTTCCTGGTGCCTCCAGAGGCCAGAAAAGCACTTTAGACCCCCTGCAACTAGACTGTTGTCAGCTGCCATGTGGCGGCTGGTAACCAAACACAGGTAATTTGGAGGAACAGTCCATGCTCTAAACTGCTGATCCATCTCTCCAACACTTACATAATTTTTGTTTGTTTGTTTTTATTTTTTAATATTTTTTTCTTTATTATTATGTGTTTTAAAGTTCATATATCAGCCATGGGTTCAGCTGTCCTCCCCCATCCCGCCCTCACCCCCAACTTCCCCCCAGCCCCTCCCCTCCATTCCCATGTCCTCCAGGATCAAGACACCCCTGGGGATTCATTTAAACCTGGTGGATTCAGTACAGGCAGGTCCTGTCACCTCCTTCCAGACTGAGCAAAGTGTCCCGGTGTAAGCCCAAGGTTTCAAACAGCCAGCTCATGCACTAAGGACAGATCCTGGTCCCACAGACTGGGTGCCTCCCAAACAGATCAAACTATTCAACTGTCTCACTTATCCAGAGGGCCTGATTCAGCTGGGGGCTCCACAGCCTTTGGTTCATAATTCATGTGCTTCCATTCGTTTGGCTATTTGTCCCTGTGTTTTTTGCAATCTTGGATTCAACAATTCACGCTCTTGCAGACCCTCCTCTTTCTCGACAGTTGGACACCTGGAGCTCCACCTGGCGCCAGGCTGAGGATCTCTGCATCCACTTCCATCAGTTATTGGATGAGAGTTCCAAGACGACTGTTAGGGTGTTTGACCATCTGATCACCAGACTAGGTCAGATCAGGCTTTCTCTCAACCATTGTCAGCAGACTACAGAGGATATATCATTGTGGATTTCTGGGGACCTCTCCAGCACTCTGCCTATTCCTGTTCTCATGTGATCTTCATTTATCATGGTCTGTTATTCCTCATTCTCCCTTTCTGTTCTTGATCCAGCTGCTCCCCTAAGCTTTCTTTCCCTCAAAACTTGCCCTTCACTACTCCCACTGTCATCCAGGTTGTTCATGTAGATCTCATCCATTTCTCTGTCATTAGATGATCCTTGTGTCTTTCCTAGGGTCCCGTTTTCTAGGTAGCCTCCCTGGAGTTGTGTAGCAGTCTAGTCATCTTTGTTTCACATCTAGTATCCTCCTATGAGTGAATACATACCATGTTTGTCCTTCTGAGTCTGGGTTACCTCACTCAGGATGATTTTTTTCTAGATCCATCCATTTGCCTGCAAACCTCATGATGTCATTGTTTTTCTCTGCTCCATTGTGTATATGTACCATATTTTCTTTACCCATTCTTCAGTTGAAGGGCATCTAGGTTGTTTCCAGGTTCTGGCTATTACAAACAAAGCTGATACGAACATAGTTGAGCAAATGCCCTTGTGGTATGATTGAACATTCCTTGGGTAGATGCCCAAGAGTGCGATAGCTGGGTCTTGGGGGAGATGAATTCCCAATTTCCTAAAGAAGCGCCATATTGATTTCCAAAGTGGCTGTACAAGCTTGCATTCCCACCAGCAGTGAAGGAGAGTTCCCCTTGCTCCACATCCTCTCCAGCATAAGCTGTCTTCTGTGCTTTTGATCTTAGCCATTCTGACAGGTGTAAGGTGGTATCTCAGAGTCGTTTTGATTTGCATTTCCCAGATAATTAGGGATGTTGAGCAATTCATTAAATGTCTTTCAGCCATTTGAACTTCCTCTGTGGAGAATTCGCTGTTTAGTTCTATAGCCCATTTCTTAATTGGACTGTAGGGCATTTTGATGTCTAATTTCTTGAGTTATTTATATATTCTGTCAGATGTGGGGTTGGTGAAGACCTTTTCCCATTCTGTAGGCTGTCGCTTTGTCTTATTGACAGTGTCCTTTGCTCTACAAAAGCTTCTCAGTTTCAACAGGTCCCATTGATTGATTGTTTCTCTCAGTGTCTGTGCTACTGGTGTTATATTTAGAAAGTGATCTCTGGTGCCAATGAGTTCAAGAGTACTTCCTACTTTCTCTACTATCAGGTTCAGAGTAGCTGGATTTATGTTGAGGTCTTTGATCCACTTGGATTTAAGTTTTGTGCATGGTGACAGATATAGATCTATTTGCAGCCTTCTACACATTGACATCCAGTTATGCCAGCACCATGTGTTGAAGATACTTTCTTTTTTCCATTGTACATTTTTGGCTTCTTTGTCAAAAATTATATGTTCATAGGTGTGCGGGTTAATGTCAGGATCTTCAATTCGATTCCATTGGTCCACATGTTGGTTTTTATGCCAGTACCAAGCTGTTTTTATTATAGTAGCTCTACAGTAGAGCTTGAGGTCGGGGATTGTGATGCCTCCAGAAATTGTTTTATTGTACAGGATTCTTTTGGCTATCCTGGGTTTTTCATTTTTCCACATGAAGTTGAATATTATTCTTTCCAGATCTGTGAAGAATCGTGTTGGTAATTTAATTGTAATGGAATTGTGTTGAATCTGTAGATTGCTTTTGGTAAGATCACCATTTTTACTATGTTAATCCTGCCTATCCATGAGCATGGGAGAGCTTTCCATTTTCTGACATCTTCTTCAATTTCTTTTTTCAAGGACTTAAAGTTCTTGTCATATAGGTCCTTCACATGCTTAGTTAGAGTAACCCCAAGGTATTTTATATCATTTGTGGCTATTGTAAAGGGTGATGTATCTCTGATTTCCTTCTCAGCCTCTTTGTCTACTGTATATACAAGGGCTACTGGTTTTTTTGAGTTGATCTTGTATCCTGTAATGTTGCTGAAGGTTTTTATTAGCTGTATCAGTTCCTTGGTTGAATTTTTGGGGTCACTCATGTATACTAACATGTCATCTGCAAATACGGAGAGCTTGACTTCTTCCTTTCCAATTTGTATACCCTTAATCTCTTTATGTTGTCTTATAGCTCTGGCTAGAATTTCAAGTACTATATTGAATAAATAGGGGGAGAGGGGACAGCCTTGCCTTGTTCCTGATTTAAGTGGTATTGCTTTGAGTTTGTCTCCATTTAATTTGATGTTGGCTGTTGGCTTGCTGTACATTGCCTTTATTATGTTTAGGTATGTTCCCTGTATTCCTGATCACTCCAAGACCTTTATCATGAAGGGGTGTTGGATTTTGTCAAATGCCTTTTCTGCATCTAGTGAGATGATCATGTTTTTTTTTTTTTCCCTTGAGTTTGTTTATATGGTGTATTACATTGACAGACTTTCATATGTTGAACCACCCTTGCATCCCTGGGATGAAGCCTACTTGATCATGGTGGATAATTATTTTGATGTGTTCTTGGAGTCTGTTTGCCAGAATTTTATTGAGTATTTTTGCATCAATGTTCACGAGAGAGATCGGTCTGTAGGTCTCTTTCTTTGTTGCATCTTTGTTTGGTTTAGGAATCAGGGTAATTGTAGCCTCATAGAAGGAGTTTGGTAATATACCTTCTGCTTCTATTGTGTAGACAATTTAAAGAGTATTGGTATTAAGTCTTCTTTGAAGATCTGGTAGAATTCTGCAGTGAAACCATCAGGTCCAGGGCTTTTTTTTGGCTGGGAGACTTTTAATGACTGATTCTATTTCCTTAGGGGTTATTGGACTATTTAAATGGTTTATCTGGTCTTGATTTAACTTAGGTATGTGGTACCTATCCAGAAAATTATCCATTTCTTTTAGATTTTCCAGTTTGTGGAGTAGAGGTTTTTGAAGTATGACCTGATGATTCTCTGTATTTCCTCATTGTCTGTTGTTATGTCCCCCTTTTCATTTCTGATTTTGTTAATTTGGATGCTCTCTCTCTGTCTTTTGGTTAGTTTGGATAAGGGCTTGTCTATCTTGTTGATCTTCTCAAAAAACCAACTCTTTGTTTCATTAATCCTTTGTATTGTTCTCTTTATTTCTATTTTATTGATTTCAGCTCTCAATTTGATAATTTCCTGGCATCTGTTCCTCCTGGGAGACTTCACTTCTTCCTGTTCAAGGGCTTTCAGGTGTCCTGTCAAGTCACTAGCGTGAGATTTCTCCAGCTTCTTTATGTGGCCATTTAGTACTATGAATTTTCCTCTTAGCACTGCTTTTCTAGTGTCCCATAAGTTTAGGTATGTGGTATATTCATTCTCATTGATATCTAGGAAGTCTTTAATTTCTTTCTTTATTTCTTCCTTAACCCATTGGTGATTCAGTTGAGCATTATTCAGTTTCCATGAGGTTGTAGGATTTCTGTAGTTTTTTTCTGTTGTTGAAATCTAACTTTAAACCATGGTGGTCTGATAGAACACAGGGGGTTATTCCAATTGTTTTGTATCTGTTGAGATTTGCTTTGTGGCCAAGTATGTGGTCAATTTTAGAGAATGTTCCATGGGGTGCTAAGAAGAAGGTATATTCTTTTTTCTTTGGGTGGAATGTTCTGTAGCTATGGATTAAGTCCATTTGAGCCATAACATCAGGTAAGTCTATTATGTCTCTGTTAAGTTTCAATTTGGCCGATCTGTCCAGAGGTGAAAGTGGGGTGTTGAAGTCTCCCACTATTAATAAATGGGGTTTTATATATGTTTTAAGCTTTAGTAATGTTTTTTTACATATGTGGGTGCCCTTGTGTTTGGGGCATAAATGTTCAGAACTGAGACTTCATCTTGGTGGATCTTTCCTCTGATGAGTATGTAATGTCTTTCATCATCTCTCTTGATTGATTTTAGTTTGAAGTCTATTTTGCTGGATATTAGGATGGCTAAGACCATTTGTTGGGAATG
The DNA here is from genome assembly GCF_903995425.1 of Onychomys torridus. Taxonomy (NCBI): domain Eukaryota; kingdom Metazoa; phylum Chordata; class Mammalia; order Rodentia; family Cricetidae; genus Onychomys; species Onychomys torridus. The sequence goes on from NC_050456.1 coordinate 58,873,053, forward strand.
TCTTTTCCCAGCCTTTTATTCTTAGGAGGTGTCTGTCTTTAAAGTTGAGGTGTGTTTCTTGTATGCAGCAGAAAGATGGGTCCTGTTTTCATATCCATTCTGTTAGTCTGTGTCTTCTTATAGGTGAATTAAGTCCATTGATATTAAGGGATATTAATGACCAGTGATTGTTCGTTCCTGTTGTTATTTTTATTTTTTGGTGGTAGTGTGTGTGTACTTCTCTTCTTTGGGGTTTACTGCTGTGGTGTTATCTATTGCCTGTGTTTTCATAGGTGTATCTGCCTTCCTTAGGTTGGAATTTTCCTTCTAGTGCTTTCTGTAAGGCTGGGTTTGTGAATAAGTATTGTTTAAATCTGGTTTTGTCTTGGAAGGTCTTGATCACTCCATCTATGATGATTGAAAGTTTTGCTGGGTATATTAGTCTAGGCTGGCATCCATGATCTCTTAGCGTCTGCATTATATCTGTCCAGGGCCTTCTGACTTTCAAAGTCTCCATCGAGAAATCGGGTGTTATTCTGATGGGTTTGCCTTTATAAGTCACTTGGCTTTTTTCCTTTGCTGCCCTTAAAATTCTTTCTTTATTCTGTATGTTTAGTTGTTTAATTATTATGTGGCGAGGGGACTTTTTTGGGGGGTCTAGTCTGTTTGGTGTTCTATAGGCTTCTTGTATCTTCATAGGCATTTCCTTCTTTAAGTTGGGAAAGTTTTCTTCTATGATCTTGTTAAATATATTTTCTGTGCCTTTGAATTGGTATTCTTCTCCTTCCTCTATCCCTATTATTCATAGGTTTGGTCTTTTCATGGTGTCCCAAATTTCTTGGACATTTTGGGTCATGACTTTGTTGGTTTTAGTGTTTTCTTTGACTGATGAATGTATTTCTTCTACCATTTCTTCAACACCAGAGATCCTCTCTTCCATCTCTTGCATTCTGTTGGTTATACTTGCATCTGAAGTTCCTGTTCATTTACTCAGATTTTCTATTTCCTACACTCCTTCTGCTAGTGTCTTCTTCATTTTTTCTATTTCCCTCTTCAGGTCTTGGATTGTCTCCCTTGCTTTTTCATGATTTTCATTCAAGGATTTATTGTTTTCTTCTGCTTTAATTGTCCTTTCCTCTAGTTTTTTATAGTGTTCTTCCCATTTTTTGTTTGTCTGTTCCTCCACTTTATTTTTGATTTCTTCTCTATAAGGCTCTAGCCTCTTCATGATGTTACTTATAAGGTTGTTTTCTTCTTCTTCTTCCTTTCCGTGATGTTCAGGTCTAGCTGTTGGAGAAGGACTAGGTTCTCATGATGCTGTATTGCTCTTTATTTTGTTGTATGTACTTCTGCCTTGACATCTGCCCATCTCCTCTTGTGTTCGTTCTTGGTCTTATCAGTGTACTTGGTCCAGAGAGAGTTGACAGATTTAGGGAGCCTCTCTCTGGTCCAGATGGAAGCTCTGGGCCAGATGGGAGCACTGGTCCAGATGACAGTGCTGGCCCAATAGGAGCTGGGGGGCTGGACTCTGAGTCTTGGGAAGTCCCTGGGGTCTCCTTATTTTGTTCAGATGGGAGCTCCTCTTGTCCAGATGGGAGTTCCTCTGGTCTCTGGTCCAGATGGGAGTTCCAGGACAGGATGGAAGCTGGGGGCTGGTCTCTGATTCTCAGGAAGTGGCTGGGGTCTCCAGCAGATGGGCGTGGGGGCAGGGTGTGGAGACTGCAGTGTCTGCCTGTGGTCTTGGAAAAGGGGAGCCTTCCCGCAGGGCCTGCCGATTGGCAGGCAACTGGGGCCAAGTTGGTCAGGTCCTCCCAGGGTGGCCTGTGTCCAGTGGTGGGACCCAGGCACAGTTGCCTCTCTGACTATAACACAGGCACTCACCTCTGGTCCAGATGGGAGTTCCGGGGTGGAGATGGGAGTTCCGGGGTGGACCCATAATTTTTATAAGACCAAATTTAAGCATTGTCTGTCCTTCCAGTAGCTTATTATGACACTCTTGCAACATTCTAGCCCACCATCTTGCCAGCACAAACATTTTCCTATGCTCCTTTGTCAATGTCTCTAAATAGCTCTACAATAACTTAACACACTTCAAAGACATTTTGGAATCTGTCCACACCTCAGTATTAGACCAGAGACTACATGAGAGCCATGGAGACTGACACAAAGGGTTACAGACTACATGAATTTTGGCTGCATAAGCAAATACTAAGAAAGACAATGCATACAGCAGTACGACATTGTGAGTCAGATGGTAGGTAATATTCATTCTTTACATGGTAGTGAACAAGTTACTTTCCTCCTGTGAGACTTCACTTTTCTCACATTTTTAAAGAAGCATATTGGGAATGTGGAGTGTAGTCCAGTGGTACATACAACGTGTAAGGACTTAGATTCAAGCACAGCAATCAATCAATCAGTCAATCAACAAACAAACTTAAAAGTCTCTTCATACAGGAAACTAGAAAACAGAAAGTATAATTAGCTGGTTTTACTACAGGTGATTTTATGATGAAGCTTAAATAAAATAAAAAGATTCATATATGTGTAACTTAACGTTGCAAAATTATTCTATAAAAAAACTGCAAGTGCATAGGAGTAATAATCTCCCATATATTTTAATCAGTGAATTTGCAAATTGATCTATCATACAAAAGTAGTTGTTATATATCCCATAGTGAAAAATGATAGAAAGACTATAAGAGGAATTGGGGTGGGAGTTATTAAAACATATCATGTGCATGTAAGAAATTTTCATGCAATAAAAAGGCATATACCATTGTGTAGAATTTTAAATAAAAACAGAAAATCATTAATTTTTAACTTCTGTTAATTTACAACTATTTTTTCAGTGATGACGAGAAGTTATCTTTAGAACATAAAATAGGCCCTTCTCATCTTGTAAACAGCAACCTAGGGAGTGAAGGGAGGTGCTTGAGACAAACAAAGTCAGCAGGCTGTAAGCTCACACAAAAGAATCAGGGTGCATTCAATAAATGTGTAAAATAAACATGAGTTCTAGCTAGTCTGACATTTAGACACTTCCACAGAGACACTCACCTAAATAAAAACCAGAAAATTTTGTCTCTATTACAATCTGGGCCTTAATTTAAAATTTTTATCACCCTTTATTTTCTTATGTTTGTCTATACAACAATACACTTAAGATAAATACTAAATGAGAGAAAAGAAACTTAGATGCTTCTAACATGTAATGCAGTAATGGTTCTCTGGCAACCAAGTGTTACATCTTTATATACTCAGTTATACAACAAAATATATATGGTTAAGCTAGGCATGGTAATGCACAGCTGTAATAGCAGCACTCAGGAGGCAGAGGTGAGTAGATCTCTGTGGGTTCGAGGCCAGCCTGCTCCATATAGCTAATTCCATAATGCCAGAGCTACACATTGAGACCTTGCCTCAAAATAGATAGATAGATGTATCAGGAATCTTAAAAGTTTTTATTAATAAAATCAAACCTGAGGCCAGTTATTGGGGTGAATGCTGGAAGATCAGAGAAGCAGAACAAGCCACAAGCTTCCTCACCTCACCAGTTCCTCAGCTGATCCTGTTTCTTCAGACTGGAAGCCTCTGAGTTCTCATCTGAGTGAATCTCAACTGAACTGCTGCTAAAAGCCTAAAAGCTTAACCAGACTCTAGTTCCTGGTTTTCACACCTTATATACCATTCTGCTTTCTGCCCTCACTTCCTGGGATTAAAGGCTCACTTTCTGGGATTAAAGGCGTGTGTCACCATGCCTGGCTGTTTCCAGTGTGTCCTTGAACTCACAGAGATCCAGATGGATTTCTGCCTCTATAATGCTAGGATTAAAGGCGTGAGGGCCACCATTTTTTAGCCTCTGTATCTAGTGGCTGTTCTAGTCTGACCCCAGATAAGTTTATTAGGGTGCACAATACCACCATAGATAAGTAGATAGATAGATAGATAGATAGATAGATAGATAGATAGATAGATAGATAGATAGATACATAGATAGATAGATAGATAGATAGATAGATAGATAGATAGATAGATAGATAGATAGATAGGAAGGCAGGCAGGCAGGCAGGCAGGCAGAAGATATATATGGCCATACCAAATATAGCTTATTAAAGATCATAAACTTTAGGATTCCATGATGAAATACCTTGCTTTCAGCTAACCAACGATGTGGGTCATAATTTATTTCAGGCCCAGAGGTAAATACCTACAAAAAAAGAAGAAAGAATATTAGAAATAGGTTTTCTCTAGCATGAAAGTACATGCATAAAATTACCGACCACAACATCCAAATAAGTAGTCCTTAAATGTAAGGCTTTGAAAAGAGGAAGATTATATCAAGTATGCAATCAATTTCAAAGCACAGTTATTAGGTGCCTATTATGTATTTATTTACTTGATGACAACAGCCAGCCAGCTCAGATATAGACACATAAGATGAGCTAGCTGTCAAGTGCTCCCCTCACCAGCCTCTGGAGGTGAGCCCATGAGGTCTCACCTAGCCTCAACCTTGATTAAAGTCTGTTTGCTTTGCCTCTGACTTCCTCTCAGTGCTCTTCCAGTAACAGACTTCACAGAGGTTTAAATGTGCCTACAGAGAAACTTGATTCTGTCTCGTTTATCCATCTTTATTCCTTGGGGTCCATTTTGTTTTATCAAAGACTATAAAGAGCAGCTCATCAAAATAAATTTATGCAAACATTGCTTTATATTTCAAAACAGACACAAAATTTTGAATTAAGCTATTGCCTTTATTAGCTGCTCTGATTTCCTTTATACCAACTCATTTATAAAATCACTCAACATCTGCTTTTGTCTTGTTACTGAGCTAAATCTACACTCAAATGCTGCTGATGTCTTTATAATTGTAAACACAAATTACATTATTCCCAGTTCTTCAAACTCAGTGCTACATAGGATATTTTTGCAGAACTCCTCAATATGTTTTATCTAAAATACCCTTTCTTTTCTAAAGAGATGTCTATTTCTACTCTCCAATGCTTACATATCTCCAGATGTATGCACATAGTTCTCTGTCAGAATAACAGTAGTTAATTCACTCAAATACATACTTAATACATATTAGGTATATACAAAGTGTAGTGACAATACACCCAATCACTTTTTTCTTTAAGTCTAACCCACCTCTTCCAATGCTTTGTTTTGTTTCACTTTGTCCTGTGTTTTGAAGTGGGGTGTTGCTATGTAGCCCTGGCTTCTCTGGAACTGTGGACACCAATCTAGAGGAGACTGGCCTCTCTTCTATGGCTCCCATGCTAGATTAAAGGCCTGAACCACCACATCCAGCTCTAACCTAAGTTTAGGTGCTCCACCTTTTCAATCAGGCTTTCCCTAATTGCCAAAATTCTCTATTTTTTCTTCCTCTTTCAACAACATGCTATGCTGCTAAATATCTGTGAGCACCTGTTTGTCATCAATTATACTTTCCTTTTCATTAACCAACTCTGTTAAATCTTTACTACCTCAATCAAATCTTCCCTTTGAGTAATAATATTTATTTTGATATAATACAAGCAATGTCATGATTTGCTCCACAGATTTGCAAATGATTTCATGTTTTAAAGAACACCTTTAACCAGTTATAAGTCAGAACTGTATCAGTGTCGTGGGACTAAGATACTAACATAAGGTCAAAGTATAAATCAAATGCACAAGTGTTTCTCTACAGCAAGGAACACGAAGCCCACTCAATAGACAACTATGACTGCCCATCAAGATGTCATCCTAGTAACCCTCAAGGAACTGGGACACGAGCGCTGTAACAGGCCTGTGCTGTGAAGAAAAAAAGGAACGAAAACACGTATATGTACATCTAAACACAACAAAACACGGAATTACTTTCAGAGTGTACTAAAAGGACAATTTGTTCCTATAAAGCAGTGAGTGCCTCTCAACCTTCCTCATGCTGTGGTGACCCTCAACCATAAAATTATTTTTGTTGCTACTTCATGACTGTAATTTCACTACTGTTATGAACTGTAATACAAATATCTGTGTTTTCTGATGGTCTTAGGTGATCCCTATGAAAACATTGTTTAACCTCCAAAGGGGCTATGAACCACAGGTTGAGAACCACTGCTATAAAGGAACAAAAGTATTTAAGAATGTTCCTGTCCATGAAATTGATGTGTGTTTTTTTAATAGCTGCATGTAACAAGGCTTAGTATGCATTTTATATCGTGATTTACATGTTTTGATTTTAACGCTCACATATGACTGAAAACTACCCAAAATGAAATATTTAAACATGGAGTAAATGCTACATTGCTAATATGTGTTCCTTTCATGAAATTAGGGTTTACAAGTCACGTGCTCAGAGAAGCCTTAACATTTAAGAAAACAGCATTAGACAGGAAAGAGATAAGGCAGCATATAAAGACCCTGTGGCATCCCCAGACTCAGCTCTCCACTTAAACCCAACCCCTGCTCCTCTAAGTCTCACAGCCTTGTCACACTGTCTCAAAGGAACAAATACAAAATATCCATCAACTCTATTCACTCTACCAATTGAAATATTTGTAATATAGTTGAAGCCTTAGAAACCTTTTCCTGAAACAGCAGGATCGTATCTTTATTTCCTTTCAAATATCACTTAGAGAAAAAGGAAGATAGGGGAAAAGTCAGGAAAGTGGGAAGAGATCTCAGGAGAGCTCTGAGGAAGAAAGAACAACCCAGCCCCAACATAAAACCACCTAAGGGCAATATCACGTTTCAGTGTGATCATGTCCTAAAATGGAATAAACACTACTGAATGTGAGGCCACAGCCTAATGTGTTAGGAGTACACCATGTGAATATAGCATGCCAGAGGCTACATTTGAAAAGCATCTACCTTCAAGGAATTCAAACACCCATGGGACACTTTTTATATGTCATCTCCTGACAACATTAATTGAGAAACAATGAACCCATCTAAATATGGGAAAGAGTACACCCAATTAGAACTCGAACAACAGAAACCATGCAACAGCAAAGCGTTTACTTCATAGGGCCCCAGTCGGTCCGCAAAGTTTCAATTCCTACTTCAGACTTTATCACACTGATATGTAGGAGCAAGAATACAGCCCCTCCAGGTGTGGGTCTCTTTTCTACACTAGATTTCATGGAGCACTGGAGAGACAGGTTGATTTTAAGGGCTAAGGGAGACACAGCACACACCATTCTTATCATTAAACCTCTCAAGAAGAATTCAACAGCATCGATAACAAGCTACCATGGTGGAAAATTCAGAATCCAGGCTGCTTGACTCAAAGAACGTTTCCTTGATCAATATTCCTGCCTCTTCATTGAGGATCTTTCACACAGTGAGACATGGGTAACTCAGTAGAACAACATCACACTTTCACCAGGCTATGTAGTAATAGTTTCTAACTTCTAAGCAATGCAAGAAGTTATTTTGTTTCATAAAACTTACTGAAATAAAAATGTGACTCCCAAGCAATCACATGTTCCAATCTCATTATAATTATATATTAGAAAATTAACTGAAAATTTAAGGTACAATGAGAACTCATAATTACTTTCAATTTCTCCACTGAGTCTTTGGAGAAAGTTTGACAAGCTGCATCAATTTCCCTTCCTATTACACCAAGAATGGATTCCTGTTCCGTCTCCAAACAAAGAAGTTGATCCTTGAGCTGCAGCCTGGCCTCTTCCATCCTCCTCAAGTGCTCTTCTTCATTACTTATATGTTTCTCCTGTAACATGAGAAATAAAACAGAACCTTAGTAAGTAAGCAGACCCAACACACAGTTACCCATGGACCAAACCTAAGAATAAGATTGAAAAACAGGTATGAGTGGCCATCTCTCCACTTACCAAAATAGATATCCCATGAGAACTAAGGTATAAACAACTGGCAAAAATACTATAAAAATTCTGGGAACAAAAGAAACAGTGTTGAAAATGTCCTCTGCCATTTGACAACAGTGTGTTAGTGGGTCAGAAGAAAAGCTAAAACCACAAACTGATCATGGATAAACCCTAAACATTCGTAAAATACCAGAAATATAAATTACCAAACACAGTGCTTGCTTTCAATGTGTTATCACCTAAATTCCATCACAAAACATTCCTACAAAGTTCTCATTTTTGAATGCCATCATGCCACACACACGCTTTTGAGACATGAAAATTCAATAAAAACCAAGCTGGAAACACATCCCAAGTAAACAAATACATCTAATGAGAAGGTTTTTCAGGAGGCCTTGAAGAGATCACAAGTGCTTTGGGGTCGCCTCTAGGCAGAACAATTTGCAATCATTAGTACTCATTACACAATTCTCAACAGTTATGATTAAACAATTTCATTAAAACCAAGCATCCTTGACAAGAAAATTCAAAATCTCCTATGCCTCCAAGTCCATAGCTTTAGGTACACTGATACAACACTCAGAATGCTTCACTTTGGGTTGTGAATTAGGAATGTTAAAATGGTAAAGTCAATACAAACAATCTAAACCCTCAAAAGCTCGACAATACAAGCTTTTTTTAACACATGCTGGAGAAATTCAAAGCCATGTAACACAGGGCATGCAAGATAAAGAAATTACTTGAACTGTATAAATAACAAACCAAAGTCTAGTTTAATATGTGTTTGGTCATTACACACTGGCCTAGTAATCTCTAACAACTAATTAGACACAAGTAAACAAGCAAGAGTATGTGGGCATCAAACCCACTCTGAATTTCAAAGAAAAAAGAAAAGGAACACAATTGTTAAAAATCAATCACTGGGGCTGGAAAGATGGATCAGCAGTTAGGAACACTGGCTGCTCTTCCAGTGGGCCTCAGTTCAATTCCCAGCACCTACGTGGCAGCTCACAAGTGTCTGTATCTGGTTCCAAGGAATCAGATGCCCTCTTCTAGCCTCTGTGGCACCAGACACACAAGTGGTGCACAGACAGACTTTCAGGTACAACATTCCATATAAAATAAAAATAAATCTTTTTTTTCCTTTTATTGGAAATAGATTCTTTTCTCGTAGAATATGTCCTGATGATAGTTTCCCCTCCCTCAACTCCTCCCATTCCTGCCCTCATCCACTCCCTTCCTGTCTCTCATTAGAAAAGAATGGGCTCCTAAATGATAACAACCGAACATGACAGGAGGAAATAGAGTAAGATGGATTTGGACACGGCAACTCAACGGGAGAAAAGGAGTCCTAGGAGCAGGCTCAAGATTCAGAGACCCACTCACTCTCATACTCAGGAGTCCCCAAAAACGACTAAGCTAAAAGCTGTAGTATGCATACAGAGGACATGGTAGAAACCGATGTAGGCCCTGTGCTTGCCTCTTCAGTCTCTGAGAGCTCATCTGTGTCTTGCTTAGTTGATTCAGAGCGAATAATATTTTAACCATGAAAGGAAGAGTAATGTCTAAATAAAAAAATACAAAATAAATGAAAGCTGCTCTGCCAACAAGTGCAGAGCCTTTGACAACTTCTCTTCTGCCCTTACATGCAGCCTTTCCTTCTTTCTACTGCCTCCTACTCTGACTCAGTTTCTCAAACATACCTACTTATGTCTACCCTGAATTCATGGATTTTTACAACTCTGCCTGAAGTTGTTCTACCTCAAAATAGGGTTGGTGCTGAGAAACCATTTGTTTTGATGAGTTCAACTTAATCCATACCCAGACCTGCCCTCAGCTTTATGAACATGGAACTGGACTTTTGTTTCTTCTAAAGACTGAGTGGAGTCAACTCTCAGAAGGAGAACAACATTAAGCTCATAAAGAAATTAATGTAAAGAACAGAATGCCATTCAGTTAACTATATCTAATTTGCAACAAGAACTAGAACTACCATATGGATCAAAATCACGTCAGTATAACCAATATCTGCCCCATAGACTGCAGTGGAGCAAACGTTGTCTCATAAGCAGGAGACACAGTTTGCTTCTTGAAGTAATATTTAAATGTTGTCCACTCGCAGCAGTATGACATGGCTAACTACACATTGTGGTCTTAGAAACCATGATGCCAGGTATGTTTCAGTCTCCTAAGCAGTGCTAAGATAAAGGCGGCCGAGGTATACTGCCTTTTTTCCTCTGTCCAAACTCTCCTGATCGATATACATTTCCATATACATCAACTGCTATTTATACCAGATCTCTCTCTCATACAGGAATCTGTCTGACAAATTAATACTCTGGCTTTGAAAAATGTTTGATAATTTTGACTTATTTATTAGGAAATAACCTTTATTGCAAAGTCCCTAGGTAAGATGCTTGCCTTCCAGTTAATTATTCCTATGTACTTAGCACTATATTATATCTTACTACTACTCCATCCTGCCTATTATTGCTTCACACTGTATTCTTTAAAGTTTATTCTTCAAGATCCACTTCCACTTCTTGGTCATCAAAAGCATGTTATTTATATTAATTTTTGGTTTACCAAATCTTAGTGTAATTATCTGTCCATGCATCTTTAACCCACAAATATTGCTTGTGTTTATTCCTAAATTCCCACACTTTGCTGAATAAATTATTTTGGTATTTTTTATGAAGACTCAACTTCAACATTGTAAAGACAATCTCACAAATTCCCATGCAGGTCTATACTTTCTGAGGCATTAAGTGGCTATGGTGGTCTCACTGATGCAATGCTAAAAAGGTGTTCTGTCAGAAGGTACTGATGCATAGGAGACTGTCTACCTTCTAAACCTCAGGAATTCACAATGACTTTCTAAAGGAATTCTTTTCTGCCACACAGCCATCTCTTATATAATATCTTTATGCCCCAGAACACTCACTCTCTCCATGGTTTGAAGACTGTAAGGAGACACAACTGTAACAAAAATATAACAGCTTCAAAAATAAAGAACAAATCCAAAATGCTCCCTCATGACAGGCACTGTGACACAGACTGTTAGCCTCAAGGAACTGAAGGCTGAGGCAGGAGGATTGAAAGTTGAAGCCCTATCTTGTCTTCAGAGCATAGACAAATTATAGAGACGTTGTCTCAAAATATAAAAACAAGAAATATTTTCAAGGAACAATAACAAGCTGGGCATGGTAGTACACATCTTTAATTTTAGCACTCCACAGGCAGAACTTCTATGAGTTTGAAGCCAGCCTGGTCTATAGAGTGAGTTCCAGTACAGCCTGGGCTACATAGTGAGGCCCAGACTTGAAAAGTAAACGAAGAGAGTGGACTCTATGGAGTTATCCCCTGACCTACACATGCACACAACAGCACATGAACTACATGCATACACATCACTTATATACATAGAGATACACAGTAATAATAAATGAAATAAAAAAGAGATAGCAACTCTGAACTCAAGAAATGAGACAGCACTTCATAGATTCATACTTGCCATCTTGAGAACAATAGTACTGAGAAACCAACACAAAAAGAAGTAGTTCAGGAACGCTGAGAATTCTTCACTAAAGTGCAGCACCGTGTACCTTGCTGTCCACATGGACATTATAGTAACAACATAAAACCTCAGGCTTCAACCAGGAACATGGTCCATTCCCATGGTACCTCAAGTGGCCTCATATTATACCACCTGCCATGATAACACATCTTATGTAGGGCCCCTCACCAGTCTGAGTACCTCTGAGACAAAAATGTTATTCCTCTTTGTTGCCTCATGGAGTATCTCAAATACTAATTAATTAATAAATCATTTCATTTATGAGCATTTCCTTAATGTAGCCTCTTACATGTCAAGGATAACAGATCCCAATCATACAACAATATGAGCTAGGCATAAGGAAACAAATTTTTTGAAGTCAAGCAATTCTTGTGTTTTGATAAGTTTCTTGAGGGGTGTTTAATTTTGAACTCACTGAGGCCATGTGTACACGAATGAGCTGGTTCTTTATGAATATTTAAACAAGCAAATGAAAGAACACTGCAACTCCACTGGAAGACTGATGTTCTCAAACAAAAATGCTACTCTGTAGGTTACATGCACACTGTACCTTCTCTTTTATAGACATACTTTTTGCATCATTTCCTCCAAAGGATGCGGGAAGAGTTAGCCTGAGATGCTGACTAAGACAGCAGAGCTGACAGGAGACACGGTGAATTAGAACATGGGCTCTGACCTCATACATTCTAAAATCCAGATGGGAATGGCTTCCAATCCACAGTGTTGGCTGCAGCAAGCTTCAAAGGTTATGCATAAGACAAACAAAAACAGCAAAAATTTAAATTTAAACTTTCAACCCCCATTTAAGGAAAATTATTCTTGGCTCAGGCCTTTAAGCACCCTCTTCTAAGATAGGATTGAGTAATACACAGATCATTATCAGCATAATCAAAAGATGGTGGGGTGTGCATGGGCTATATTCCTAGAAATTAATATTCACAGTTAGAAAAAAGAACACTTTCTAGGGGGCATTTTGCATTCGCTATTAGGATCATTCTGTAATTATTACGTATTTCTCTTAATCTAAATGCCTAGAAACAGAAATAACATTTGGTATTTAAAAGTCAGCTACTTCTGATGCATTTCTACTTATGAAACAAAATATGAACAAGAACACAAACAAATGTGGTATTTGGGATGAGTGTTGCTTAATTTTCAGAGAAAAAAAATGACATGGTATCTCAAAGAACGTATTTGTATGTTTAGATATGGCTCTGAAAACCATCAGGATTTCTTCCTCTCCTTTCTCCTTTAAAGCATCACTACTCATGAAAGAGAATGGAAGGAAGTGTGAAAATAAATCACCAAATCACAGAGCTAATATCTACAGCAAAAAAATATCTCCTATTGGTTTTTATCTAAAATCTACAGAACACTGCTCGGTCATCACCGAATGAGAAAATGAATTGAGTCAATAGGCACTTTAAGCATCAATAAAAGAAAAAGTCAATGAAAACAAACACAGGCAGCCATTTTAAATTCCCTTTTAAGGTCAATAAGGGCCAGCAAGGCCTAATTAACTTCAAAGCAATGACCAAAACAGGTACGATATGAAATTGTCATATGGCTTTAGTTTCACACCATAGTCAATCATACTCAGCATCACTTAGCCTGATATTTATCATGGGAATCATATGCAATTGTGTAAGTAAAGAAAAGCAGACAAATTGAACAGGATTTTCATGGATTTACACGTTTGCTTTTCTCTCCATACCTGTAACTATCAACCAGGAATTGAGTTAAGAAATGGCAGGCTTCTCCACCAAATCAGGAGCTAATACAACTGGCAAACTTGGACTTTTACTATTTCAATGCATTTAAAATCAGCCTCTATGGGGTTGAAAAGGTAGCTGGGTGGGCAAAATGCTTGCTGTCCAAGGACAAGGACCTAAGCTCTAACATCCAGCACACATTTATAAAACCCAGGTGCAGCAGCATATACCTGTAACCCCAGCAAGGGAAGACTGAGACAAGGAGATTCCTGGGCCAGGCATGGTGGCACATACCTTTAATCCCAGCACTTGAAAGACAGGGGCAGATGGAGTTCTAGTCCAGCCAGCATGGCCTACATAGTGAGTTCCAGAGCTACAGTCTCAAAAACACAAGACTCCCAGGGCTTGCTGACCAGCCAGTCAAGCTGAATCAAGGGGCTCTATGTGAGTCAAGGGAAGACCCTGTTCAAAAAAAGGGGGGGGGGGGGGCAATTGAAGAGGATACCCAGTATCTGGACTATACCGATACATACACATACTCAAATGTACACACACACACACACACACACATCTCTGAGGAATCTGTTGGTACAGAAGGTACTTCCAATGAAGCAGAGTCTGGGAACAACTCCCAGCACACCTATGTTCTAGATCAGACCTGAAGACCTGAAGACCTATGCACTCTGATTTCATGCCCAATTCTCAGCCAAGGATGCCTTCAGAGTATATTCTCACTTCATTTTTGCATCCTGATTTTTTTCACAATAACTGACATATTTTGACAGCCATGTGTTGGGTCAGTTAATTCTCTGCCAAAGTCAAAGGCTACTTTGAGCTTAATAACAAATAATCCAATTAAAAGCAAAATATTCAAATACAAAACAAATAACAAATTATTCAATTATTGACCAGGGGAAGATACTTTATTTCTCTTATAATTTTTCATTGACATTTTAACTTGTTGTTTTGAAAAAGATGGAAATCAACAAAACTCCTTAAAACATTTACTATTTAGAACAGTGGTTCTCAATCTAAAGTTGCTACCCTTTAATACAGTTCCTCATGCTGTGGTGACCCCCAACCATTAAATTATTTCATTGCTACTTCATAACTGTAATTCTGCTACTGTTATGAATTGTAATATAATTATCTGATATGCAGGATATCTGATCTGTGACCCCCAAGGGGTCGGGACCCACGGGTTGATAAACCCTGATTTATCTGACTTAAGATGCCATCAGTTACGTGGTGACTATAGCTTGTTTCCTACTTAGAGAAGTTACAAAATACAAAGTTTGAAATATACTTAAAATATCAGAAAAAGAAAACATTATGCTTAAAGTAGCCCAAAGCATGAGACAGTAAATGTTAGCAGTCAGTAGCTCATATAATTTCCTTTATCCTCGTTCTTCTGGAAAACTTTGACATCAAGAACTTCTTCCTGCTGCCGTCAAACAGCCAAGTCAAAAGCAAGACGGTGTGATTTTGCAAAGTAGTGAATACTGTAAAGAGCACATATCTTGCACTCATATATTTTTTCAAAATAAAAAAAAAATAATTGTAAGCAGATGTCAAAATAGAAACAAATGATAGTTTTTTTAACTGACAGATAACATTGTTTTTATTGTGTATAACACATTTAAAGACATGTACACACCTTGAGGCCTGATTAAATCTAACATTAATGCATTACCTCAGTGCCTATCATCTCTATTGTTGAGAGCACTCCATCTACCCTCTTTACATCTCCAAAGCACAGAGACCTATGTACTCATTCATTCCTGACTTTCACAGATACATTATACAGAAAATTTCAGGTTTTCATTAGGGTTTTCTAACAAAAATCAATAATTATTTCCATCAAAAACATATCAAAGTAAAAGAAAAATTGCTGAAAGTAGTAACCATGAACTAGATTCAATGCTACAAATTCAACAAAAGGACACAAACCTGATTCATTTTTATTGGTGAAATTATTAAGGCCACGCCACATAGTTAAAAGGGAGGTTTATTTGTGGGGTAGCTTACAAATGAAGGGGTACGTTGCAGGGTCTGGGAAAGGTATGGTACAGTCCGGTGGTGTTCTCTGGAGAACTCGGTCTACCTCCAGCGTCCAGGGTCCTGGAACCAAGAGAAGCCTCTCCTTTTGATCCTGGGTCTTCAGCATCCTCTCTCAGCCCCGTCTTGTAGGCGTGACCATTACCGAAGCCTCAATGGGGGTTGGAACTTCCAGGCCAAGGCTGGAATGGCTACCCACTACACATTTTAGTGACACTAAATAAAGAAGAAAATTCAAGGAATCTGTGTCCTGCTCTATCCCACCCTGCTTCTATCTCAGTGCCAGGCAAGTCATTACATTTCCTCAGTTTTAGAGTCCAACACTGAAAATATGCACAAATATAAATGGTAATTATCATTTGGCAGGTCTCATTTGTATAAGAAAATTACCTCCAGTGCTTTGTCCAATATATCCAGGCCTCACTTTACAAATGATTTAAATAAAGCATTTCACAGGAACAAAAACACACATCCATGAACTGGGATACAGCAGCATTTAATGTTCCCCTGTTCCTTCAATAGCTCACAGTCTGTGATCTTAAAGTATTTACTGACGGTTTCATTGAAGTTAATCTCATCCCTGTAAAGAACTCATAGCAGAAAACAAGATCCTGGACAGACAGCTCAGGACAGCTACTGAAATAAGCAAGTAATAGCTGAGCATCTCAGATGAGCTATAACATCTGCCGGAAGAACAGAGAAAGTACCAAGTCTCATACGATGGCGAGAACAGGATTGCCCACCTCACCTCCAAAGGACTGGGCTGAGTCCTCAATACACCTTTGCCTCTGGTCCACTGTTGCCTAATAAGCACAGCAATGCTAGCAGAGACTTTGTGGCATATAAAAACTTGGACAAACCTGAAGAATTTCAACGTTGTTGCAGCTAACCAATTAAAGGTATGCATATGACAGCAACTCCTGAGAGTGGTGCATATATGTACAACTATTAAAGGAGAAATGTAAAATGAAGGTGCCTTCCTCTAGTTACGTGTAGGTAGAAGGAAGAAACATATAGAATAATTTTCGTTAGAATATTCAAGAATAAGATGTACTTTCCACCCATATAATTTCTCATCTTCTTGTATGCTGAAATACAAGGAATCAGTAAAGAAAAATGCTAACAATGAAAATAAATGTCCTTCTGATGTTTGTTGAAATTATAAAAATAACAATGAACATTTCTTTAATTTTTTTCACTGTTTTTCTCATTGGCTATATATGTATCTACATCAACTATTGGGTATGTTATTTGACAATATGGCCACAATGTACAAGCTAAGGGAAAAGACAATGTACAGTTGGAGGTTTTCCTAGGTCCCACCCAGTCCCGCAGCTGCTGAGGCTTATATTATTTATCAACTGTATAGCCTAAAGGCTCAGGCTTCTTACTAGCTAGCTCTTACAACTTAACTCAGCCCATTTCTATTAGTCTATGCATTGTTATGTGTCTTTATGGAGTTAGCTGTTCTCTCACATCTTGCCTCTCTTGGCAGTCACTCACAGTGTCCCCTGACTCCACCTTCTTCCTCTCCATCTCCAGTTTGAATATACTGCCTATTCTTATTCTGCCTCACTTTTGGCCAAACAGCTTTATTATCAACCAATGAGAGCCACATATATTCATAGCATAAAGAAAGACATCCCAGGCTGGAGAGATGGCTCAGCAGTTAAGAGCACTGGCTATTCTTCTAAAGGTCCTGAGTTCAATTCCCAGCAACTGCATGGTAGCTCACAATCATTTGTAATGAGATCTGGCAACCTCTTCTGGCATGCATGCAGAACACTGCATACATAATAAATAAATCTTGAAAGAAAGAAAGAAAGAAAGAAAGAAAGAAAGAAAGAAAGAAAGAAAGAAAGAAAGAAAGAGGAAGGAAGGAAGGAAGGAAGGAAGGAGGGAAGAAAGGAAGAGAGAGAGAGAGAGAAAGAGAGAGTGAAAGAAAGAAAGAAAGAAAGAAAGAAAGAAAGAAAGAAAGAAAGACATCCCACAGCATTTGCCCTTTTCTGTCTAATCAAAAAGGAAGGTATTCACTTTAACATAGTAAAGTTATATATAACAAAATAGTTATCAAGCAAGAATTACAGTTACAATATGTAGTCTATTTGTATTTGGCAAAATTAAAGAAAATATTCTATCAATCCTATTTTTGTGAGTCTAAAGTTTTATATCTGATTTACATTTTATCATGATTAAGGAAAACTATAATTATAACTCTCTAGTCTTCAATTCCATCAAAGACCTCAGAAGGATATAATATTACCTGAGTAAACAGGAAGTGCATTATAAGCAACTTCCAAATTTCTAAAAAGGAGAGAAACAGCTGGCTGCCTAGACAACTACCCAAAGTTCCTCTGCAACATTAGGGAATCCATCTTCAGCCTACAGGCCTAGAATCCCTGGCAGACATTCAGTAAAGCAGGAAATTTGAAGAATTGTCTCGCCTATTGGCAAAGTTTATCAGTCGCTTTCTTCTGTGTCCTGCAGAATGTCTGGCAGTATCTTCCATGAAGCAGAAACCTGAAGGACTATCTCACCTTGTTTTGGCAAAGTTCAGTGGTCATTTTCCCATGGGTCTTGTATGTCCAGTTTATACAAGATATTGTTAAGCAGTCCAAGCAAGAGCAGACTCTTTCCCACATGGCCAGTTTTGCCAAGAAGAAGATAATCTCCATATGGAGTGTCTTCAATGACCATCTTCTTCTTTGAAGTAAATCAGTACTGCCAGGAGCAGACACATCTCATTGTCCAGAAAAAAATCTAAGTTTTTAAAATATTTTAAATGCCATATTTTGTAGGTCTTTGAAGTGTTTAAAGATTACCTATCTAATTGAAATAAATCTATGTATACCCAGTAAACTTAATTAATATGACTATAAGTTTAATTATCATAGATTACTAATTATTATCTGTATTTTCTAATTATATATTACAATTTAAAATGAATTGCATAAACAAAATATCTTAAACAAGAGTAGAAATATACAATATAACAAAATTAACTTTAAAGTGTGTCAATTAACTAAAATCCATAGCAATGTAAAATATTTCAAATAAGTTGTTATTTTCTAAAGGTGGATTTAATAATCTACCCTTTTATTCTATCATATCTATATCCTCTTTTCTTCTTTAGAAAGAGATTGCATTTATAATCAACCCCTTTTAAATAAAAATAAACATTTATAAACAATTCATACTACTTCCTGCTGATTGGGGGCGCAGGCAATCTTATGGGAATCCTGAGAAAATTTGAGATAATGGTCAAGTCCTGGGAAGACCAGGTATAACCTTTGTTGACAGATACCATCTATCAAGGTTCAGGAGGTCTGCTTAATCAAATGTGATCCACCTGAACCTGGAACAAATCCACAGCCTCTTGCTTCCTATAGAAACAAAAGCAGAGCCTCCTTTACAAAGCAACATACACTTAAATACAAATTTTGAAGTGAAGATGCCATATATATATATATATATATATATATATATATATATACATGTTTAACTTAGCAGCCTTTTTACAATCAACTGTCTTTTTGCAGTTAGCTCATTAATAAGCAAAAAAATTGAAGAAAACATAATATACATAATCTAGACTTTCTGTATAATTTCCATCTTTATGTGGCTTTTTTATATATTATTTTATTTTTTAAGACTTTATTTTATTTTTATGACTATATCCTTTCTCTTCTCTCTCATAAGCCTATGTATCTTTTACATACATTGTAAACCATTTAGAGGTTTATTCCATCTGAATCTGTTCTGTACCTATAATCTTTTCTTGGCCAAGAGAAATTTTAAACTGTTCAGCTGCATGGCTAGGATGAAATCTGTAGCCCTGGCTGCTACACCCTTGCCCTCAGCTTCCCAACATGGCAGAGATACATTTACCACCAGCTCTGTGAGCCATGCTAACCCCTGACTCTGAGAAGCAGTGGGTCTATGCCTCCATCAAGCAGCATGTATCCCAGAAATATATTTTTATTTGGTCTGTATTAGCAAAAGCTAAATCCACCAGGCATTGCGCTACATGGCTTGGATACAGCTCTGTGTACTGTGGCAAGAATCCACCATGGTGTGCTCAAGTTCAAATGCCAGGGTGTCTCCATACAGTGACATCTCTGTACCATGGTCCCCATGAGTGATACGAACTAGGAAGCTGTTCTTAATTCTATTTTAATAAGTTCTCTCAGGTTTTAGGTGGAAACTCTTGCAATCACCTTTTGGTGCCAGCAATGTGTATAGTATAAATATAATAATCTATTAAATATTGTCATAATTTTAAACACCCAATTATTTCTAAAATATTGTACAAGCATGTTCAACATTAAAATCCCATCCTAGTACACAAGCTATCCAATCTGCACAATCACTTTGAAACCTCTTGAAGGAGTAACAGCATGATTTATAAACTTCTACCTATTAGATTATGATTTTTTAAAATTAGATCGGACACAGTGCTGTACACTTCAGACATTTAAACTATCAATGTAGAAACACTATGCTTACTTGCTGAGCAAAGCTGATAGAATTACCCACTAATTCTGGTGGATCCCCACATGCTAGTGAAACCAATACAAATATGTCTCAGGTATTGAATACGATTATGAATTTTGAGATAAATGCCAGAACAATCAACAGGTTAACATCAACAAGATTATTTTAGAACAATGGAAAAAATAAAGAATTTTTCTATAAAACTGAAGCAAAAGGAATAATAAACTTTAATGACAGCATGCATAGAAGAAAATTAATTCTGTAACAATTCAAAAGACCATTTCTCTGATAATAGGCTTAATAAAAGTCTGAAATGCATGTATAAATGTTCTATGAGTTACACAATACTTATTCCCTGTCATAGAAAATGGAAAAATAACACTTGACAAAGTATCAGATGTTAGAGAAAATACATTCCAATACAACACATCACCACTAAATATATTAATAAGAAATGTGGAAAGTAGTTACTTGGTACACACAGACTCACAGCAATCCCAATCAATGCTATCACTGTTGCTAATGCTTTATACAAACTTTAACGCAATCTTAGCATTTCTTACCATATCTTTGGAAAATAAATACAGCCAAAAGAAAGGACACAAACATGATATTTTAAGAGGTGTGAAAATATATAAGGACGTGTGTGACAGTGTATGTGCACACGTGTGTGTGTGTGTGTGTGTGTGTGTGTGTGTGTGTGAGAGAGAGAGAGAGAGAGAGAGAGAGAGAGAGAGAGAGAGAGAGAGAGAGTTGCCATATGTTTATGTTACTGTTAAAGATGGACAAGCAAGAATACCCTGTTAAGTAAAGGCTTTTGGTTACAACACTGCCAAAGGAAAACCTGTTATCTGTTTCACTTCATGAAGTCCCATTAGCCAAGTCACTGTGCTGCTTAAACAGTAACTTAAAGGCTACTAGTCCTTAGCTTTCCTTCATTAACAGCAGGTTGGTTGGTTGGTTGGTTTGCTTTATCTTATTTTGTTGTTATTGTTGTTTTCCCATCTTAGCTTACTACATGTGTATATGCACATACACATGTCTAGCAGTTTACTACTATGTATCAGACCCCTGTGCCTCATCTGAGATATGAAAAGATAACCAAGGTGATTCCTCTCTACCAATAGCAAACATGGCCATAAAACTGCCCACGCATCTGATTCATCTAATTTCCCCCCACCAAGGAAGATATACTACATATGCGTCCTCAACTTTAAAGTACCAAGACCATCTTTGCTCTGCATTGTAACACACTATCATGACTTGACTAGATTGAACATTGCAAATCCAAAAGTACAAAATCTTTAAGTTTCCAAAATGCACACCTTTTGAGCAGAGGAAGTTGTCACAAGTGAAAAACTACAACTGACCTCATGAAATGTTTTACAACCTAAACAATCAAACTAAATGCAAAAGTACTTTCAGGTTCCACACATAAGGAGTATATATCATGAATGATTCCTGGATTTGGACTTTACTCCTGTTCTCAGGATATCTAATTATGTATATGCAAATACTAAAAAAATCTGAAAAATCCAAAAGCAGAAACACGCTGGCTCAAAAAATTTCCAAAAGAAGTGGGGTAGGGGGCAGGGGTGGGGGATACTGTGTATATGACTCTAACAAGTGAAAAGGTTATTCATAGCCCTGTGTCTCATCTGTGTCCTTCCCTGGGAATCATGCTTCACTCATAGCAATGCAACTAAACCATTAACTCTTCAAACTTGGTTCTAAGGTGATTATTCCATTTCTCTGACTCTGGGACAACATATACATACCTGGAACATTACCAACAAAAGCAGATAAGACACATTTAAATTAAGTAGAGCAAAGTGAACTTTGCATTTCCAACTGACCACATTTTCTAACAATTTTTTTTGAAGATTTACTTTTATTTACTAGTATGTGTATTGTGATGGTGTGCTGTAATATGTATGGATGCCTGTGGAGGTTAGAAAGGGTTGGATCTCCTGGAGCTAGAGTTACAGGCAGTTTGTGAGCAACCTTATGTGGGTGATGGGAACCAGACTAGGGTCCTCTGGAAAAGCAGCAAACTCTCTTAACCACTGAGCCATATCGTTAGCCCTTTGACACTGTTTCTAAAGTGTAGATAAAGAAATACAAAACATGTCACCCCCTCCCCCAAAAAAAAACCACTTTAGCCAGGTGGTGGTGGTGCACACCTTTAATCTCAGCACTTGGGAGACAGAGGCAGGTGGGAGTTTGAGGCCAGCTCTGACCTAAAGAGCAAGCTCCTGAATAGGCTTCAAAGGTACACAAAGAAGCACTGTCTTGAAAAAAATTAAATAAATAAATAAATAAATAAATAAATAAACAAACAAACATGTCACACTATATTTTCATTGTGGAACATGTAGCATCATATCCACAGCAATAATACACTGGTAACAGATACATTAAGTATGCAGAGTATTAGAGAGAACCAAACAAAGCAGGCCATAACAGTAGAGCACAGCTGGTAACCACACATACCTGGAATCCTAGCACTCAGGAGCCGGGGAGGAGAAAGGAGGGGAAGGGAAGAGAGGAGAAGAGGAGGGGGAAGTCGCAGGCAGAGGGAGGACAGACACATAGGTAGGTAGACAAGACAGTACACTGAAATCCCTAAATGTAAACATACTTACTTGCAAATTCCAAACTAACCTTGCCTCCAAATTCCTCCCTGAAAGCCTAGTAAGGAATTGAAAACAAATGTCCCCGAGTGTGACTGGTTGGTGGAAATAACAAAAATCAGATCATTCTAATAAACTATCTTTTTTCCCAGCACCAATACAGCTTTTCGAAAGACTCAGAATACTCTTTGTTAAGTAGCATCAACAAAGTCCATTTGGAGAGAGAAGTCCTTTAAACAGGGATTCCATCCCGCTCTTACCTTTTCCTCTAGTTCCTCCTTCAGACACTGGTACTTCTGCTTCAGTTTCCTGTTCTCATTTTCATTCTGGGCTAACTCCTCCGTCAGTTTCTCACACTGGGACGTCAGCTTCTCCAGCTGACAGCGGTGGGCTTTGGCCATATTCTTGTCTTCCAGGCTCTCCGCCTGATGGAAAGACAGGGAGAAAAGAGCGAGCTCAGTGGCTGCAGCTGAAGGACACCACACATAATCCACATCTAGCACCAGGAAACTGCTACAAGAGTTTAGCACTCTTGTTCACACACAGAAACAGAGCACAAAGCAAACGTTCTTTGCATGGGTTCGGAACATCTCAAACACTTGCTAAGTGACAGGTACCACAATAAGGTGCTCAAGCTGATAGATATGAACCATAGGAAAGGCTGAGAAAACAGCCAGTTTGACATCAATAAAAGAGAAGTACTTCCTGGCTATTTTGGGCTACCTGCTGAGCAAAGATGGCATTATTAGAGAGGATCCCCAAAGGGACCCTTCAAGACGAAGCTTTTGACTGGTCAGTTTCCTCATCTACAAAAGGCTTAACTTTCTTCTTTTTCTTCCCTTCCTGGATGTTAGGAAAGACTCACACACTTCTCATACAATGTAACATTGATACTACTCTCATGAGACATAGGAGAATCATATAAATGAGCTGTCCATCACCAGTAGGATAATAAAGTCCCTTCTGGTCTACCTTGATTTGGGTATAACCAAACTCAATATTTTTTTTCTCATTTATTTTTGAGATTATAATTTCACTGTGTTTCTACCTTCCTTTTCCTCCCTTCAAACCTCCTATAATACCTCTCCCCACTCTCCGTCAAATCGTGGTCTTTTTCCACTAATTGTTATTGCATGCATATATATTCCTAAATCTAACCTGTTGAGTCCATACAATGTTACATGTGTGTGCATGTGTGTGTGTGTGTGTGTGTGTGTGTGTGTGTGTGTGTGCGTGTGTGTGTGGGGGTGTGTGGGTGTTTTCTCACTGGACAAGTAATTGGTATGCTCTTTTCTGGGGAGGACCATCATTCCTGCCCCAAGTTTTACTCCATTGCCTGAAGTTCACTGCACAAACTTGAGGCTTTGGGCCTTTTTCAAATCCCATCTGACAAGCTCATTTGGTGTCATCCTTGTTTGGCTCAGGCTGGGTGGTCATGAAACTCAACTTTTAAAAGATACATATTAGGGTCCTACAAGTAGCACACAAGTGCATGCATGTGTGCGCATGCGTGGGCGCGTGCGGGCATGCACACACACACACACACACACACACACACACACACACCATCTTAAAATTCATATGGAAACACAGAGACCAAGAGTAAAAAAAAAAAATCCTTAACAAAAAGATTTTGCAGGAGGTATTATCATACATGACTTCGAATGTCAGCAACAGTTTTATCTCCTTTATCTTCTCAACACCATGAGCAGGAAGGTGCCATTCCTCAATATTGACTCCTATTTTCCAACTCAAGCTGTTAGAAACTAGTAACTTATGCAGGTATACTGTACTTGGAAGCAGACAGAGGACCTGAACCCAGGACTTCTTCCAAATATCTGCATTCTCAACAGGAACGCTGCAACAAGGCTTTAAAAACACCTGAACACAAGTGTCGGCAGTAATGTGAGACACCTATGAGTCACTAGCAGTTGACAAGCAATTTCATACAAGCTGTTGAAAACATACGTGTAACATCCAACATGCACGTGCTTTCTTTTCTTCTGTGGTTGGCATGGGATGCATGGAATACACATGCATGCTAGGCAAACACTCTACCTGAGCTACACAGCAGCCCTGCCTCCTTCATTATTATGTCTTGTACCCATGACTAATTGAGTATGTAGGAATACAATCATTGGAAACAACTTCCGGAAAGAAGTTTTGGGAGTTTTAAACAAAATCTATATTTTATTTCCTCCACAAAAATTAGCTAAGACCTGATGCCGCTTTGAATTAACAAAGGAATTGATTTTTTCATGAGGAATCTTGTATTCACAATCCCAAAATAAATTTACAAAATGAAGTCTCTCATCAGGAAAATCGCTCAATTACAATTTTAAGTTTCAATAGACTGCTTTTTACTTTACTTTATGTCCTATAAAAAGCACAGGTGAATAGGATACTGCTCCTGAAGATTAGTGAGGCCTAGAGCCTGCTCCAAGGACCTCAGGAGACAGCCATACTCTTGTCCCTTCCACCCCACCCCTGCCCAGTCATGCCTCATTTAAAATCAGTGAAGTGTTAGACATCTACACCACAGTACTTGCCAAATTCTACGTTAGAGGTTTTTCCTCTACACAGAGCCTATTTTTAAGATGTAAGTTTTTAATTTCCCTAAGACTTTATCTGTTTGATGCTTTTTTTTTTTAGATCTGCTTTTCATTTGAGGATTTGCAAAGTCATGTGCTCATGATAACCAAGAGGTATAAAAGCATTTCTTGTTCCTATTTTAGTAGTAAAGCATTAAAGGCGATACAGCTTTACCAATATCATGGAGCCAACAATGGCAAAAAAAAAAACGTATCCTTCAGCTCCGGGCTCTCATAGAAGGCTCTAGAAAATGACTAATGGGAATCAACCTAATATTCTGAAAAGGTATGAGGATAGTGACTAGAGGTGATGGTGTGATTTGTACAGACTAACCATAGGCGATGGTGCCAAGAATTAGCCTCACAAAAAAATGATGTAAATTATGTGAAGTCGAAAGACATAAAATACTGCATGTATGTTTCTATTTTTGTTTGAGGTATACTGCCTATGCAATTCCATTGGATATTTGGGGTGAAGTTCTAGTTTTTGAAAGCTATTATTATAAACTATATAGGAAAATCATGAACATAGGTTAGTGGTTAGTCATTTATAACAATCAAAATTGTTGATGTTAGGTTTGCTTTCCAGATAATATAGAGATATATTTTAGATAGATAGATGGTCTTCAAACCTTTCAAAGACCTACAGAATATGGCATTTAAAATGTTTTGTTAACTTATGGCTTTTCATAACAATGAGACACATCTGCTCCTGGCAGCATCAATTTACTTCAGAAATGATGGGCATCAAAGAAACTCCTTATGGAGATAGCTTTCAATGTGGCTAAGGCTAGCAAGAAGCTACTCTTGCCTGGACTGCTTGGCAGTATTTTGTATAAACTGGTCATGCAGCACCTACAGGAAAGTGACCATTGAACTTTGCCAAAATGAGGTAGGATGGTCCTTCAACAAAAACCTAACATTACAGCACTGACAGCCAAAAGCTATCCTGTGTTTCATTCAGGATGGGAAATCTGTAAGGACCTTTACTATCAACTAATTTTACTAAATATAAATAGGTAAATAAATAGAGTGGCATTAAAAAAAATAACATGAAGTGAGAGCTGTTCCCTCAGGATAACTGATCTGATTTAAAGTTCTGTGCCATCATTGCCTCAGCACATCTTGCAGGCAAGACAGCTTGTAGGTCAAAGGTTTTGTGGTTGGGTTGATGTACCAATCCCACTGCTATGAGCCTTGCCTGGTTATAGAAGAGGGACAGTCCAGGCTCTGTATCCCTCATTACTAGGAGACTTCCTTAGGGTCGCTCTTGTAGATTGCAGAGAGTTTCCACTACACTAGGATTCTGCATCACCCCAATTCCAGTCCTTTCTCCCAGTACTCTGTCCTTCCATCTCTCCCACCCCCAATCCACTCACAAAAACTATTCTGTTTCTCCTTCCCAGGGAGATCCATGCATCACTCCTTGATTCCTCCTTGTCCTTAACCTCTGGTGGATTATAACATGATTATCCTTTATTAAACAGCTAATGTCCACTTATAAGTGAATATATACTATGATTGTCTTTCTGGGTGGGTCTGAGTTACCTCACTCAGGATGATCTATCTATTGCGTAAATGTACATTTCTTTATCCATTCTTCATTTGAGGAACAGCTGTGTTGTTTCTGGCTGTTGCAAATAAAGCTGCAATAAACATGGTTGAGCAAGTGTCCTTGTAGTAAAATTGAGCATCCTTTGGGTATACATTCACAAGGGGTATAGCTAGGTCTTGAGGTAGATCAATTCTCAATTTTCTAAGGAACTGCCATATTGATTTCCATAGTGGTTGTACTAGTTTGCACTCTCACCAGCAATGGAGGGGTGTTCCCCTTGCGCCCCAGCATGTGCTGTTACTCGTGTTTTTGATCTTTGCTATTCTAACAGGTGTAAAATGGAATCTCAAAACAGCCTTGATTTTGCATTTGCCTAATGGCTAAGGATGTTGAACATTTCTTTAAGTCTTTCTCAGCAATTTGAGATTCCTCCACTGATAATTTTGTTTAGATCTGTACCCCAAAATTTAATTGTATTATTTTGCTTGTTGATATCTAGTTTCTTGAGTTATTTACATATTTGGAATATATGCCCTCTGTTGGATGTGAAGTTAGTGAGAGTTGTCCTTTAAAAGTCTGTAAAGAACAGTATTGGAATTTTGATGGGGATTGCATTGGATCTATAGATTTTTTTTGGTATAAAGGGTATTTTTACTATGTTAATCCTACATATCCATGAGCATGAGAGATCTTTTCATCTTCTGCTGTATTCTTCAATTTCCTTCTTTAAAGGCTGTTTTTGTCATGCAAAAAAAGGGTCCTTCAGATGCCAGGCCCTAAGACCTCTTCGGGGTTCAGAAAAGGCACTACAGCAAGGAAAGGAAACCTAAGAATCTGAGGGCAAATGAATCAATTCACACATGTCTTCTTTTTAGCATGTCTCTTTATTGTTCTGCTGTTCTCTCTTTTCTGTTGACTCTCCTTGAGTCTCCAAAGTTCCCAGTTTATATACACATACAATCAACAATTCTCTGCCCAAAGCAAGGTCACAAGGCTTGAACTTTTCAGGGTCATAAAAACAGATAAGAGTTGCACAAGGCAGTGACTGTCAATTTCTTTATGAATCAAGGTGGGAGTGACTTGTGAAAAAGCCCCTGTGAACTCTTAAAGTGAAAGGTATCAATAAAGGGGGAGACCTTAAATCACTAGGAAAATCTAACAAGGGAAGAGGGGAATTCCTGTGCTACACTACATTCCTACGTGTGACTAGATAATAAGCTAGAATCTTGCATCAATAAATCAAAGTAAAAGTGTCAAAAGCTTGCTTAAGGTTAGTGCAAGGTTAGCTTGGGGCAGCGCTTCCCTATCTGCTGGCAGGGTGAATCTGGGACATGTTTGTTCCTATTCTGAGGGCTACAGATCAACAAACTCAGACATGTAGTAACTGTTCTTGGGAGGGTCTTAATGAAGGCTCCAATTGTGATCTATTTGTATAGACACTTTTTCTGACCAAGCATCCTGCCATAAAGATAATTGCAGGGAGAAGACTTCTAAGTTAATGATGGGGAATGGAACAAAGATCTGGTTGTGTGAAAAAGCAGGCTATTAAGTATCTACAGCCCACATGGAACAATAGCTCTAGCTACAAAAAAATATCCTAGTATATTTTCTATATATCAAAATTGTACAGCTAATGAGAAGTCATCTTCCTGACCATCCATGGATACATATGTGCCCATAAGATTGAGATGCAATCATGAGATTACATATACACATCTCATGAAAATGCAAGGAAATGGGGAGATATCATAGCTGTTATTACACAAGAAATTACAGATGAGAGCAACAGTATTCAGAGTCAGTGGCCTGCAAACCTTGCTTGCCAGGTACCCCTCTGAGAATCATTCCTCTAGTGGGTTAACATCTGAATTATCAATTGCTATAAGCTGTATTTATGTCCTGGCCCAAAATGGCTCCTAACAGGACAAGTTTTTCACTTACTTAATTAGTGAACCCAAGATAGTATACAGTATTTGTGGCTATGGTGAAGGGTATTTGCTTTCCTTTTTTCTTCCTAAGTCTATTTGTCAATTGTGTATAGAAGGGCTACTGTTTTTGGTTTTGGTTTTGGGTTTTGGGTTTGGGTTTTGTTTTGTTTTGTTTTGTTTTGGTGGGGGGGGGAGTGTTAATCTTGCATCTAGCCACTTCACTAAAGGAGTTTTTCTTAGCTATAGGAATTCTCTGGTAGAATTTTTGGGGTTATTTATATATATTATCATATGCTCTGCAAATAATACTTCAATGTCTTTCTTTCCAATTTGGATCCTAATTCCTTCAGTTGTCTTACTGTGCTCACTAGAATTTCAATTATTATATTGAACAGATATGGAGAAAGTAGACAGCCTTGTCTTATTCCTGCATTTCTCTCCATTTAATTTGATGTTGACTATCAGCTTGAGATATATTGCCTTTATTCTGTATAGGTACATCTCTTGTAACCCTGATCTCTCCAAGACTTTCATCATGAAGGGGTGCTGGATTTTGTCAAAGGCTTTTTCAGCATCTAATGAGATGACCATGTGTTTTCTTTAAGTTTGTTTATATGGTGGATTATATTGACTTATTCTCATATATTTAACCATCTCTGCATTTCTGGGATGAAGCCTACTTGATCATGGTGGATGATCTTCTTGATGTGTTCTTGGGTTCATTTTGCAAGTATTTTATTAAGTATTTTTGCATCTATGTTCATGAGGGAAACTGGTCTGTAATTCTCTTTGTTGAATCTTTGTGTGGTTTGGGTATCAGGGTAACTGTAGCCTCATAAAAAGAGTTTGGCAATGTTCCATCTGTTTCTATTGTGTGGAACAATGTAAAGAGTATTAGTGTTAGCTCTTCTTTGAAAGTCTGGTATAATTCTGCGCTAAAACCTTCTGGCCCTGGTCCTTTTGGGTTGGGAGACTTTTAAGGACTGTTTCTATTTCCTTAGGGATTATAGGCCAATTTAAATTATTTATCTGATCTTGATTTAACTTTGGTAAGTGATATCTATCAAGAAAATTGTCAATTTCTTTTACATTTTTTCCAATTTTGTGGAGTACAGGTTTTTGAAGTAAGACCTAACGATTGTTTGCATTTCCTCAGTGTCTGTTGTATTCCCCTTTTTGTTTCTGATTTTTAGTTTGGATATTCTCATATTCATTCTCATTCTCTCTCTCTCTCTCTCTCTCTCTCTCTCTCTCTCTCTCTCTCTCTCTCTCTCTCCCTCCCTCCCTCCCTCTCCCTGCCCCCCCTTCTCTCTCTGCCTTCTAGTTAGCTTGGATAAGGGCTTGTCTATCTTGTTGATTTTCTCAAGAACCAACTTTTTGTTTCATTAACACTTTGTATTATTCCCCTTGTTTGTATTCTGGTCCAATCTATTTGGTGTTCTGTAAACTCCTTTAGGTTACAAAAATTTTCTTCTATGATTTTGTTAAAAAATATATTCTAGGCCTGTGAGCAGAGATTCTTCTTCTTCTATTCCTACTATTCTTAGTTTTGGTTCTTTTCAGTGTCCCAGATTTCCTGAATGTTTTGCATCAGCAATTTTTTTTAATTTAACACTTTCTTTGATACATGTATCAATTTCTTCTATCGTATCTTCTATGCCTAAGATTCTCTCTCCCATCTCTTGTATTCTGTTGGTGATCTTGCACCTGTAGTTCTCAGTGGCTCACCTAGATTTTCTATTTCCAGGATTCCCTCAGTTTGTGTTTTCTTTATTGCTTCTATTTCCATCTTCAGGTCTCGAACAGTTTTATTCATTTCTTTCACCTGTTTGCTTTTTCTGGGCTTTCTTAGCTTTCTTGGAGGAATTTATTCATGTCTTCTAATTGTTTGTATGTGTTTTCCTGGTTATCTCTGAGGGATTCTGTTCCTGTAAAGATGATCCTGAACCTACTCTAACTAAACAAATTATTACCAGTTCCCCAAAAGTAACATGAAGCTTACCACACAACCTAGTTAACAGTGGTAAGCAGAAGTGAAGAGAATGAAAGGATGCTCCATTTTCAATGACACTCAAAACTATAATCTCCTTGGAAAGACCCATATGTCAAGGCACAGTCCCGTACAGCTGACAAAACATTTCATGATCACCATCATGCAAAGGCAGCTTTCCTGTAAGGTTTACACTACTCCTCCACACCCCTTGTCCTTGATGACAACAGCTCATGAACCCATCACCCTCTTTATGGAGATTTTTTACATATGATGAATTAATCCCTTCATAATAGTACCATAACTGTCCACATGTCCACCCACCAAGCTAACCTCAGAATTACTTATTCAATTTCAGATCCTTCACCCACATTCACAATGGAAACCCAGTGGATGACTACATGGACTTTAACTCTAAAAATCTGCCCTCAAAGAATTTCTGACTGAATAAAAAATCCTCTAAAAATGGACCTTTAGTGCCAGCCTCTCTCTCTTTCATTTACCAGAAATGCTTATTCTTCTACTCTAGTTGTACAGCAGTACTCACAAGCACCCACACTGATCTACATCAGTCTTCCCATCAGTGTTTGCCTATTGCTGCTCAATTCTACTTTTCCCAGTTACAATGACTCCTCCAGACCATCCCTAGCAGTGACCATGCTCAACAGTGTCTTCCAAAGCCTGCAGAGAAAGATATGCTTTGTCTACTGTTAGACCCAGGACCCTTACATTTCCTTATGGGCCTTTGCTGTAAAATAGAATGAGCACATTTACTTCTTTTAGTTTATCACATGTGACACTAAATATTTTGTTTTTATTTTATTTTCTGTGTAGGGGTATTTTGCCTGCATGTATGTCTGTGCACCATAGTCATGCCTGGATCTCATGGAGATGAAAAAAGGCATTGGATCCCCTTGAACTAGAGTTATAGGCAGTTGCGAGCCACCATGTGGTGCTGGGACTGAACCCAGGTCCTCTAGAAGAGCAGCTAGTGTTGTACTTGCTGAGCCATCTCTCCAGTCCCTTGGTCATACTTTTCTTGAAATATCCTGAGTTTCCAAGATAGCATTATCACCTGATTTCCCTCCTGTCTCTCATGTAGTCTTTTATTCATATTTTCTAGACCCTCTTTCTCAGTTATTTCTTTAAATGCTGGTATTCTAAAGATTTTTCTCTCCTCTTTGGCCATGTACAATGCCCCAAATCTTGCGAGAGAAGCTAACACTCATGAGTTCCTGGTTCCTACATAATTTTGTTCTAATTTCAATTGCCCCTCACCTCCTGACCCTGTATGTACTCAAGTGCTTTATACCTAGACTTTCCTAATTAAGTGTAAGACCCTCCCACCTAACTCAACATAGTAAGAAACTAGATTTGACATTTTTCTCTCCAGATTTTCTGTACTGTCTGTACATACTAAGTTCACAAATAGTGATTATTCACCTATCCACCAAACTTACTACCCAGTTGGTTTTGGTTCTAAATCTTTCCCAGAACAGCCAAGTGACAACTCAAGCAGTTGACTACATGGGTTCAAATCATGTCTCTAGCATTCTCCAGGCATGTTATTACTTAACACTTACGTTTCAATTTCCTTGTGAGTGAGAAAGCACACTATTGTCAGGGGTGATGAATTCAACTCAAAAATATTTTCTAACTATATTATTGTAGTAGCCAGCATGTAATCTGAGCTCTCCTTCATAACCCTAATTCCACTTTTATTCATGTCTTCATCCTTCTAAAGGGCTATTGCACCTAATTTACTAAATATTAAAATACAAGTTTTTCAGATTTTTCCATCTCCCATTTGGGATGTTAGCTTAGGTGACAGGATGTCGCAGTTCCACATGTAGGAGACAGTATTTTTTTTTCTTAGTAGCATGCAACAAAAGTGCACCTTAAAACTGCGGTGTCACAGACTACTAGTGCAACCTCACCTATTTGTCTACCCTTCTTTCTGATCTGCCACGTCAGGAAATGGTCCTAAGATGTCTAGTGCCAGAGAGCTAGACAAAACTCTGAAAAAAAAAAAAAAACTATGAAACAGTGTTCTACAAGGTATAAACTACTTCAGTATCATGTTCTCTTCATCTCAAGTACTTCTACAGCAGTAGTTGCATTGCAAAAACTTCTGAAGAAAAACGATTACCAACCTTCAACAATTTACCCGTTTGTTCACCCATTAAACAAATACGTGCAAGGTATCAGAAACTACCTGAGGCTCTGATCACACAGCTAAACAAATCCAACTTCTCAGGAGTTTCAGTCTGACTAAGGGGAACTAAAAACGTAAGTAGGTATTACAGAACCTACACCGTTTATAGAGGAAAAGCAAAGTGGGAAGGTAGATATACTGAACGCACCTGACAGCATGTGATACCAGTGACTGCCCCGCATGGTGACAATGCCAATGACATTAGACTTTCAAAACATTTCCACAAATGCAAGAAATCTCAATTAGGAATCTACTTAGGAAGCATTGATTGAAAAGAGATAGAGCCGGGCAGTGGTGGTGCACGCCTCTAATCCTAGGACTCAGGAGGCAGAGGCAGGAGGATCTCTGTGAGTTCAAGGCCAGCCTGGTCTACAGAGCAAGTTCCAGGACAAAAAAAAAAAAAAAAAAAGAGAGAGAGAGAGAGAGAGAGAAAGAGGAAATTGCAGGGGCCTTGGGTTCTCACAACCTACATGCTGTGTAGCTTTAGTTAACAGACAATAAGGACTGTGGCTACAGCTTCTGTGGCCTTGACAAGTCTTTGCCTTTTGTATTTTAGGAGGTCATAAATGTTGAATGAGGGCACATTTCAGGTCTAGGACTACTGCCACCTCTACCATTCCTGAACTCCCAAAATAGCTAAATGTTCTCTTTAAAAGGCTCCTATGCTCTGAAATGGATGTTCCCAGGTGGCTGCTATAACTCATTTCGACCTGGCCGAACAGGCATGAATAAACCTCTTTATTGTTGGCTTTATCTTCCCTGCAATGCTTGGGAATACAGAATGATCTCTAAAAGTTCACGCTTTATTAACTTCAAGAGGCACTGGGAAAAAAATTCTGTCAGTATCATCAAGATAATTAAGCACAGGTACCTTCAGTGTCCTGATATGATTCTCTGCTTCACTCTTTTCTTTCTTAAAGTGCTTCATCAGCTCCTGGATATTCTGTTCATGCTTCGTTTTCACGCTGTGCAGTGAGGATGTGAGATCTTTCAGCTCCCTCTGGTGAACGTCTCGTTCTAAGTTTAACTGTGTGATAATGGTAGCCATTTCTTCCTCTTTAGACTTGGCCTGGGCCATCAGTTCAGAAAGGTCCTTGAACACAGCTTTCTTGGCTCTCTCTTCTTCGGCCAATTTATTGGCGAGATCTGCTCGGATGGCACTCAAGTCCTTGATGGACTCCTGCATCTCAAGAAGTTTGACTTTGTCCTGGGCCTGGCTCATCTTTAGCTCTGCAATTTCTTCCTCCAGGCGAATCTTCTCATCTTTTATCTGGTTTTGAATCTTACTCTGTCTTTTCAATTCACTTTCCAGCCGATGGATGGTGTCAAGGGAATTCTTGACCTCCAGTTCAAGTTCAACTTGGTGAGACTGAACATCGCTGAGTTTCTGGTCCTTACAGTGAAGCTCCTCCTCCTGCATGGCACGCTTGGTTAGGACGTCATTCAGTTCCTTCCTGAGATTCTCAATCTGTTGTAATGCTCCATAAAACTGGCTTTTCAATTCATCCTTCTCTTTTAGAAGCTAGTGGGTCATGGATACAAGACGAAAAGATGGTTAATGCAAAATTTACCACAAATCTTCCACGTAACAAGATCAAACCTAATCCATAAGAAGAAGAAAATTTCACTAAATCATATTTGGCCTTTTTTAATGAAAAATATTTTTAGGATGGAAGTTGGAAAAGCACATAATCATTATATAGCTACATAAAATCACATATTATACTACCTCACTGGTATAAACATGTATTTCAAATACCTATTACCAAAATGTACTAATCCATAATGATCAACAATTACTTAAATGGAAGATAAAATCAAGCAAAGGAATGAAGAGGGGAAAAAAAACCTGTTGTGACTTACTAGATACTGAAATATTAAAACATTGCTTAAAATAACAGTAATGTATATTCCAGTGAGACACTCAAAAAGAAGAGATAAATGATAATATGGGGAACATAGACAACATCAAATAAAGGATAAGATACATGTGTGTCTCTTGTGATAAACTAATCAAATAATGTCAATGTCTGATAAGAAACACAGCAATAAACAAGAAACCTGTAGAGCCCACAATGATGGACATAAACTCTTTATAAGGCATGGGAAGGAACTCAAGAGAAATACATCTCCTGGAGGGGAAGTGTAAACTGGGCAACAGAGGCCAAGAACCAACCATCCTGGTGTCTGATTCTCAGCATGTTCATTTCAAAGGCAACAGTGGCCAGTACAGCCAAAGCTGTTTCCACCACACACTGACCAGGAGCGATGCTTCATGCTTGCTGCCCAAGCTCAGCACACCCTCCTTGCTATGACTTTTGTCATTTTAGTTCTTGTCTTTTACTTTTAACAGAGAAAAATGCTGTGTATACTTATGAAATGCTGTAAAGTAAATATTAAGGTTCCTTTCAGAATCTGGAAGGTCAATTTGAAACAGACTTTACAAAGATACATAAAATCACATATGTAAACATATGTACAAATGGAGAGGTAAGACTGTCCAGAGGGACAAAGGAGACCACAACAAACAGGGAGGGGTAAGAAAGAGAGGGTAGTGGACCATGAGGGAAAATGTATTCAACACACTATATACATAAATGAAATGAAATAATAAAAGGAAAAAAGAAAAGAGGGGTGACTAAGCTGTAACCTTTGACCTGAAAAAATTGAATTTTGCTTACCAGTTCTGCCATAAATAGGACCATGGACTTAAATTTTTTTAATTATTTATCTTCAAAGAAAAAAACAATTAAGTCATGCTATGACTCAGCACAATGGATTTCTCTAAATGCTAGAACCATGTTCTTGGACTCCCCAGCCTCCAGAACTGTAAGCCCAATAAAATTCTATTGTTTACCTTCAGTCTGTGGAGTTCTGGTACAACAGGTAATAGCCTCATACAAGTTGTAATAACAAATACAGTTCCAGAAACTAAAGACAAACATCTTGTTAAAGGAATCATTATATTTATGCTACTAAGGAAGATGAAAATACCCTATAAGGATAATAGGGCAAGGTTCTAAGAGGAGACAGCTTAAGTACGTGGATTTGTGCTTAACCCAAGCCATGAGTTAAGAGGCTTTCAGCTAGAGATGAAGGCTGGAGTCTCAGGACAAAACTATCTGGTAGAACATTCTTCTCCTGAAATTGGTCACAACAGCAAGAATCCTTCTTGTTCTCACAATGCAACAGGTCCAGAAATACAATGATTTAGTAGCAGTCCTTTGAATCCCAGGCTCTGCTACTTTACAACTGTCTAGTGTTCACCATCTTCCCAGTGTTCCAAAATCCTATCAGTTCACATGAGAATGGACAGCTCAAGCTGGAGAGAAAAAAGACACTAGTCAGGTCTGGAATGTTCTTCAGTAATATAGACACTGAAAACCAAGTGGTATTTGTATATTTGCTTCTGGCTAAGGGCTAGGTGTGGTTAGTTTAAAAAAAAAAAGTGAATAAAAGAATTGATAAATCCCAGATCAAGATTTTGGAACTGAAAGAGAGAATGAAGAACTATTATAGACGAAGAATAATCTGAATTGTATGAATCAGTAGCTCAAGGAGAGCCACTGGAAGATCACTGTGAAGAAGGACAACAGTGAAGAGTGAAATACGGACTTGAGTGAGATCCTGACAAATTCTGAATGACGACAGTGGTGTACGAGGGCGGGGGGGGGAGGGGGGGTCCAGCATGGCAAGCTGTGAGGAATAAGAATGAGAAAAGAATGTTCTAGCCAGGCAAGCACAAGAATGACAAAACCTTGGTAGGGGCAGAAAGAAGGACAGCTCCTGCAAGGCCTCACACTAATGTCCATATCACCATCTTAATTTTACTAAGGGGTTCATGGGGGAGGTTTTAATGTTATTCTCCATTTGAAAAAAAAATGCAGAAAATGCCAGTACTTTCCTGAACTGCATCTCATAGGCTGCAGCACAGGCTCAGAAAGTGGAACACATTAGCAAAGAGCCTTCTTACCTTAAACTATTAGAATAGTTCAGCTCTCACAGAGCAGGATATAACATCTCTCAGCAGGGGAGAAATTCATAGATGGAAAAGACCACAAGTGAAGATTCTTAAAGTCAAACACTATCAAGTAAAAAGCTCAATACACAAGCAGGCCGAAAATTCCGTCAATTCAGCAGGAGACAGAAAAGAAATGCAGAGAATACTAGCCATACTAACTCCAGTAGAGGAACACTAGGAACACACACACTACGATCAAATTCGGATTCCTAAGTCTTCCTCTTTATTTTTCAAAGCACATCTGAAAACCAACGATTTCCAACAGCACTGAGAAAAGAAAACAAGAAACTAAGCGGTCCTGACAGCCAGATCACTGCAGTCTCCCTGTGTGTTCATCTGCACACTACTCAGGTGCATCATGGTCCCTGGTCCTTGCTATGTCCTCTTCCTTGAAGGGAAAAAAAAAAATGACCTGGCCTTAATTTCTTTTTGATGCCATTTTTCTGTGATTATACGATTTTTGGTTAAAATTACATGTCCATTAGTAAGTAAAATAGTTTTGGGTCATGTGACCAAATTTCCCTAAATGTACAAAAGAAGAATAGAAGTCAGGGGAATTTGAAGAGAAAAGAAGCATTTAGTCTTTTAACACACTTTTACGCGGCAAATCTTAAAGCAGAATATAAATTATGCTACAAAGAGAAACAGACTAAGCATAAGAGCATTTTACAAATAAAAAAACTGTATCATTTAACTACACAAAATGGGTCAACACAGCTACAAAGTTATTAACGAACTCATTCATTCATCCTTTAAGCCATAAGATGTCATATTTGTATCATTTTCCTTTAAAATACACTTTCAAATGTACCCAAAAGTCATTTTATGAAACTAATTAGCCCCAAACTGAAAAGTGGACTAGTTATGCCTTAAGGTGTCTTTGTGATTTTTTTTCTTAAGAATTAAATGTTAAGTAAATACTCTATCTGTACCTGGAAGTTTTCTGGTGTTTCACCCAGTCCCGCAGCCACTCAGACCCAAGTAAACACACAGAGGCTTGTATTAATTACAAATGGGATGGCCTATGGCTTAAGCTTCTTGCTAGCTAGCTCTCATATCTTAAATTAACCCATTTCTATTAATCTATGTTTTGCCACG
The DNA here is from genome assembly GCF_903995425.1 of Onychomys torridus. Classification (NCBI taxonomy): domain Eukaryota; kingdom Metazoa; phylum Chordata; class Mammalia; order Rodentia; family Cricetidae; genus Onychomys; species Onychomys torridus. Next base: position 58,910,739 of record NC_050456.1, read on the forward strand.
TGTTCAGTGGCTTACCTGCTGGCATGTTGTTCCTTGGGCAGCAAGCGGGCGTCTCTCTGCCTCTCCTTTCTCTTCCTGTCTCTCCACCTGGATTTCCTACCTGCCTCTAAGCTGCCTTGCCATAGGCCAAACAGCTATTTATCAACCAATCAGAGAAACACATATTCACAGCATACAGAAAGACATCCCATACCAAGTTCCTTACAGGCAATATTCACTAAGCTGCTCTCTGTCTCTCTGTCTCTGTCTCTCTCTCTCTCTCTCTCTCTCTCTCTCTCTCTCTCTCTCTGTGTGTGTGTGTGTGTATGTGTGTGTGTGTGTGTGTGTGTGTCTGTGTGTCTGTGTGTCTGTGTGTGTTACTGGGAATTGAACCCAGGGCACTGAATATGCCAAATGTGTACTGTACCACTGACCTATGACCCCAGCCCAATATCAGGATGTCATGCTCTATTTACTCTCTACCTTATTGTTTTAAAGCCGGTTTCACATTGAACCTAAAGCTTGATATTTTGACTAACCAGACTGGTCAGGAAGCCCCTCAGATGCACCTGTCTCTGATTCTCAGTCCTGGGATCACAGATGTCTACCACTGTACCTAGCTTTTAGATAGCTTTTTAAGACCCAATTGCAAGTTTTCATACTTGTACAGCAAGTATGTACTAGCTACTGGATACTTTTTAAATTTTCCAAAATTATTCACCACATATTTGTACATCACAGATTTACCAGACACTTGCAGCCTCTGTGAAACATTTCTAATCCTTTCTCTTTTGATTAACCATTGCTCGAACTGCGACATGCTGCATTAATTTTTAAGGTTTTTAAAGGATAAATTACAATGCCTGCTGTGATAATTGTATTCCTACCCTAACTGCAGCAATCATTTTAAAACTACTCTGCTTATCATCAGTAATGATAAATGAAAAGAAAATAATTTTATCAGGAAGATTCTGAGAAATTTTTTAATAATTTTCATATTCTGAAAACTCAATCTAATAAATGATCAGCACCATAAATTGGGATACTACCTGGTGACATGGACCCTTCTAAATTACCTCTAATGAAGGAAGATCCACAGATAGCTCCCAGTCAATCAACAGCTACTCTTTGCTCTCTAGCTGCCTTCCCTTATAGGCATGGTCTCATAACCAGTTGCCAAGCCAGACCAACAACAAGATAATCAAGGTAAAGGAATTTTCTAGAATCCAATCAATTTAGATTAGTCCAAAAGCCTTAGGACTGCTTTACCTCCTGGCAACCCATCACTCACTGTGTGTCAGATGAGTTAAAACAAAAAGCACTCCACATGGAGCAGGTTTCCCTAATCTTAAATCTGAGAAAATGCATATTTAAACAGTAAAGCATCATGGTCATGCCATTTGACCCAAAATAAGCATCTGCCATTATAAGTAATGTCAATGGATCCTATAAATATAACTGTCCTGAATTTTCCTTTTATGATGCTATTGTTATTATTTCCAAAGAGAGTTCACTTAACCAAATGGTTATTCAGGACTATTTTGAGTTCTTGACAAACAACAAAGTATATATGATAATCCTAGACCAAACATGGACAAACATCAATCATGACTTTGTGCTTTATTCTTTTTAACATCTGTGTTTAGTTAAAACAAAGAAATAGTTGAAAATCAACATAGGATCATTAAATCTATTTAAAGTAACTGATTGTGTAAGAGACAAGATAATGTGACTACATACCAAGATTAGCACAAGGCTTTCTGTTGCTGTTAAGAGAGCATTAAAAAAAAAAAAAAAAAAAAAAAAAACAGCCTTGTGATCTGCTGGCACTGTTCTGCCAAAGACACTCTCAATGTCCCCATTTATATCAGCCTATGATAGCACCTCCCAGAGTAAATCATTAGTCACTACTACAGACTTAACCCTCTCCTTTCCACCCTGGCCTTAAATCAAAATACTCAAACAAAGGAGATTGGAAAACATGTGCAGTAGGGGGAGAGCCACAATGTTAACAGAGATTAAGAGATTAAGTGACTTTTCCTCTGGAAAGTTAGAATACTGAAAAATAATTCAAATTAGGGAATTCACAAGCTAAACTGAAGTGAAAGGTAGAAGATTCCTTCCCAATTCTGAAAAGGACCAAATATTAGAATCATTTAGAAAATTTGAAAAATCCAAACACTAAATAATGTTTTCCCTTCAACTAGACAATACTTAATGGCTTTTTGTCTGAGACCTATCAATAGCTGTAGACACAGCATGGTCCTCAGGTGTTTAGTCAAAGGATGAACAAAGGGGTAGGAATCTAGCTCTTATACCTGATTGTTCTTTTCTGTCAGCTGGTCAAGGGTTTCAGCTTGTTTCTCCAAGGCCCGCTCCAGCTTCTTGTGCTTCACCTTCCACTGGCGGATGGAGTCCTGGGCCTTCATTTTCAGGTCTTCTCGCCTCTTCTCTGCCTCCTCTCGCAGGGCCTCTGACCTCTGGAATTCACTAAGGTAGTGTTCGGCCTGCTTGGTCGCATCCTCTGCGTGGTGAGTCAGCTCTGAGATCTGGAGGTCAGTGTGCTTACGATCGGCCTCACAGGTCTCAAAGTGATTCTGGATCTCCTTAAGTTGATCCAACATCTGCAATTGTTGTTTTTCCCTGTTCTCCAAGTCACGTGTTAGAGTCTAGAATTAACCACATGGAATATTAAGATTAAATTCTTATCAGGGTTGGGTGTGTACCATGCAAACCAAGACACTCTACTGTCACTGAGACAAAGGCCATCACCACCCAATTTCATTCACAATCAGTCTAGAATGTAGGCTTCATTTCTGAGTATTTAATAGTCAAATTAACTAGGGATAAAGTATTACCTATCTTTCACACTATATTCTTCTAATTGTCACAAAATTAGAAGGCAGTGCTGAGAAAAACGTGTTATTTTAGTAAAAATCTACCTACTGCTTTGTTTGACTGAAGCAAAGACAGTGATTTAAAATATGTCAGATTATTAGAAAACACTTAGAAGCAATTGTGCAGTGTTTCAATTTCTAGCAGCACATGAAATTTATTATGATAAAATAATAAATCAGTAGCAATAAAACGAGCACTGATGATGGAAGCACTGTGTTGATAATACTATGTTTAACAGCTCCTTTCAAAGATCCCCTGTGAAGGGGTCACAGTTATTTCCAGCCATAGTAATGTAATATGAGTCTAAACAGTTCTCTCATGCTGCTAGGAACTACTGCGGTACACATTTGAAAATCAACTTATTCAGGACAGTTCTTTAGTCAAGGCAAGTATCTTTAAACCTAAATTTCTTCCAACAGGATGGGGTGGTTAATTTTTACATTTGGAAGTTTACACTAAATCATGTTGGACAATATATATTTAATATGAGAATAATTAAATATTGAATGCAAAAATGAGAATAACTGGTTTTATACAATTAAAACAATGTTACTTCACTCAAAACTTTATAAGGAAGCCACAAGTACAGAAATTAAGCATTCATAATGTTTCACAAGAGATATCCCTCCTGACAGTCATTTCCATACACCTAGAAATAACAAATAACTCTAAAATGTCATTGTTCTTAAAAATAATGAATCCAACAGGCTAAAAAGATGCTGTGATTCAGAGGAGCAATAAACACCATCTATGTACCTGGAGGCATTGACAAATAGGCAGGCTAGAAGCCCTTACAGAGTTCTGGCCTCAAGAGCAGCATTTTTCAACCTCAATTTCATTAACCATGATCAGTGGCTCAAACTAAGCATCATCCGCCCTTAATTTAATCATAATCAAGCTACAATGCACAGAACTACAGAGAATAGGTATAGAGTAAGGAAGTAAGGGGACAGAAAGATCTCCTTAGGAAAGGGAAAGAATACTTACAGATGAGTAGGGAGGCTGGAACAGGAGAATCCAGTGGGGAGGGGGAGGATAGAGGGATACAAAGGATGGAATACAGGGAAAGACAGCTATACCTAAGGGCAATATGAAGGATATTATGGAAAAATAATATAGTAGAAGCTTCATAAAATATAAACATATTGAAGGTGATCTAAATGAAATCATCAAGTAATGGGGAAGACAGGAACCCAACTGGCCATCTCTTGTTACCAAATGAAGCTTCCAGTCCTGGGATTAGGTTAATCTAATTGAGTTGTTGGCCAGAGGGGTCCCATGGGAACCACCAAACAACCTAGGCTGTTGCCAAGACTATAGGTTGCTCTCCACAAACTGACAACAATGCTCCATTGCTGAAGACAACACCTACACAACCCATTGAACATGGAGAAGTTGAGCTGGTGCCTACATATAGCCTTCACCTCTACCTGCTACCAGCTTTGTTTGGTATAAGACAGCACTGCATGCTAACAAAAGAGAAACATAGACACCAATCTAACCACAAATCCTTTGATCTACAATAGAGTCTGGCCTGCAAGATAAACTAGAGCAATAGTGGCACAAGGCTTGTGGGAACAACCAACCCATTTCTGATATGACTTAAGGCTCACTGTCTAAGATATAATCCATATCTGATACTGCTTGGTTGTCCAAGAACCTGAGACTAGATAGCCCCGGGACCTAGAGTAAAACCAAATACTATTGTTTTAAAAAGAGGAAGAGGAAGAAGAAGAGGAAGAAGAAGAAGAAGAAGAAGAAGAAGAAGAAGAAGAAGAAGAAGAAGAAGAAGAAGAAGAAGAAGAAAATTAGCAATAAAATGACTCCTAATGACATTTTGCTATACCCATAGACCAGTGCCTTGCTCAGCAATCATCAGAGAAGCTTCTTTCTGCAGCAGATGGGAACAAAAACAGAGACTACAGCCAGACATAATGCTGGTTTGAGGCTTGGAACACTCAGCCCTAGATGGGATGTCTCCATCAAATCCCACCCCTCAGGGCTCCAGAACTCTGTAGAAGAGAGGGCAGAAAGAGTATAAGAACAAGACGAGATGTAGAACATCAGGAAAACAAGGCCCTCTAAATCAAGATGAGCAATGGTCTTTGAATTCACAGAGACTGAGACAGCATGCACAAAGCCTGCATGGGTCTGTACCAAGTCCTTTATGTATATGTTATGGCTTCCAGTTTAGTGTTTTTATGAGTTCCTGTATGTGCAAACAAATGGGTCTTTAGTTCTTGTGCCTTCTCTTGGGATTTTTTCCTTGTTTTTTTTTTTTCTTTTTTTAATCCTATTCCAATGTGTTAGTTTTAGTTTTATCTTACTATATTTTATTTTATTATCATCCCTTAAAAGCCTATTTCTTTTCTAATGAGAGACAAAAAGGGGTAGATCCAGATGGGAGGGAAGTTGGGGAAGAACAGGGAGGAGTAGAGAGAAGGATACCATAATCAGGATATATTAAGTGAAGAAAAAAAACTTTTTCAATATAAATAAAAAGTCAGTTTGACATTATAACAAAAATCCTTTTTTAAACAAATAACCATTCCTTGAAACAAGGTTCATTTTTAGAGCAACAGGCTTGCATCTGCTCAGTTCACCAAGTTCAAGGCAGCCTGGAAGACATGAGTCACTCTTTTGTCCACCCAAATCAAACAGGAAACTGAGAACTGTGCACTTGTTTGCATGGAAAATTCTACGCTGAGATCAGAAAACTCTAGTGATTGTGGTTTACCAAATATTTGCCCTTTTTCTACAAGCTTTACCAATATTCTAGAAATCAACCTTATTAATGGGCAACAACCATATGATTCCGTATTTGATGACAACAACAACAAAAGTGAACCTTGTTGTTTCCTTCTTGTCGCTTTTGGCACCAAACAACCTAAAAGGAGAACAACTGCAACTACCCTGTGTCAGATACCTGGCTCCTAGACACAGTGTAAATACCAAAGAAACAATTTAGTTGGGAAGGTATTCACAACCAACCTCTAATTAACATTCAACAACAGCGAAAGCTAAAACATGGTGCAGAACTGTCTACAGGCTTACATTCTACAGTCATGCCCCCATGCTATTTCACATTTTGGTGTCAGGCAACCAAGATTTGCTACACTTAAAAACCAGTCCAAGATGATACATTCTGTATGTGAAGGAAAGGTGCTGGACACAGTCTGATTCCAGAAGCTCTGTTTGTCAACCTTTGCTAAACCACCTGATCCTCGAAGACCCTCAAATCCAATAATTATCAATAACTAAATCCTTTAGTTATCAATCCCACTAGTTAGCATCTAATCTATAATAATAGATGCTAATCTATCCAGTTCCTCGACTCCCTTCCTGTTGCTAAACCTGATCATTCAGGAGAGGACCTTTTGCTTGTCATCCTTTCTGTGAGCTTTCAAACCTGGGTTGCTAACTTCCATAGTCTTTCCCTTTAGTCATTTTCTTGCTGACATCTCAAACTCTAAACTGCTCATCAACAAACCATCAGCTGTGGGTGAACTAGGCAGTTTCCTAAGCCCTACCACAAGCTCTGAATCTCTTAAGGAGAAAAATAAGTCACACAGGAAGGAGTATCAGTCAATTTAATCACAGATCAAGAGCCACTCATCAGCACTCAGAAAAATTTCCACACCACCATCCAATTTAAACAATGATCATTCCAAACTATCTCATTTAAGACTCTTACATCCTTCACCCACTTTTAATATGAACCCAGCTCTTCCTTCATAGGCTAAATTGAGGCCGTCACGGCAGGACACCACTGAAACAGTCTACTAGTACAATTCTGAACCTTACCAATGACTAATCTGTCTTCTCCTGAGACCTCTACAAGACTCTGTCATACTATACAAATGAGCCAGGAATGCTATTTCCTAGAGGCAACTTCTACCCTGAAGAACTCTGTATTTAGAAGACATAGAATTATCTCAGTCCCTATAGCATATCACTTCATGGCGTTTATTCTGTTTAAATGCCATCAAAGAAGAAAGTCAAAAACAAAAAACAAAAAAAAAACCACAGACCACAGACACTCCCATGTAACTAAGAATTCTTTCTTATACATTATCAAAATGTTATTAGATCTTCCAACTAAATCTGAAACTTTACATAACTCAATTCCATTTCTATTCTCATTCTTCAAGGGCAAGAAAATGTTGGTGTGTACTTATTTTATAGACCTCAGGTTTGGTGAGATCTCAAAGGATATAGAGGACTCAACACATCATAGTCAGACTCACAATAAAATTTAGTAAGAAGAAAGAATACCAAGAAAAATCAGCAAAGGAAAGGGGAAGAGAGGCTGAAACCCATGGAAAATAGGAATGAGTATCCAGTTCTCTTTCCCAGTGGAGTTAAATGTGAAATGCACAATCCCTCTAGAGGGAATTAACAATATTTATAAAATGTCATCAATTAGGAAAACTCATTAGAAGCTCCATCTATGGGATTTAACTATTGGATGGTCTCATAAGTGCCATTTGCCTATCAGATATCAAAACTCAAACTTCAACACAAAAACAAACAACAACAACAACAACAAAACCCCCTAGATATTCAACATAAATCACATTATTTACACAGTCTAAGCAAAGTAAGCAGTAGTAAGAGTCACACAAGACTGACTTCAAATCACAACTCTGGGACTCTGTGGCCTAAAAGGAACAGCTTATTCTCTTTGAACTAAAGCTATTCCATTTACAACATGAGCCAAAGAATATCAACTTCTCAGAGGAACCACTGCCCACACATAATCTCGAAATCACATGAATAGTGAGTGGCAAGCACATTTTCGGGACTTAGGGATGAATAGATTTTTTTTATATCTAACCAGAGGCCATATTGTGATTAGAAAGATAGTCCAGTATCTACATTTTAGAGAGGGGAAGTTGAAGCAGAGTGATCGATACAAGATAAAACACGGATTTGACGCAGAAAGGACTAGTCATAAGTCCTTATGACTCCATATTTCACTCTATTAATTACCTGAATATAGGCTAAAAAACTTTAATATCTATATAAGTGGCCAGAAACAAAAAGGAACCCTGAAATAGGAATTACATAAACATCATTGCACAGATATTTCTAGGAACTCAGGGAAAAAAAGAACCACAGGATAAGGCTTGAGTTGAGTTTAAATAAAAACCAGGAGCTAGGGTCATAGTCCAGTGGTAAAGTGCTTGCCTACAATGGGCAAGGCCCTGGGCTCAACCCCCAGTATTAGCGGGGAAAACCCTTCATACCTTGTTGGGCATGCTGGCTCAAGCATGTAATCCCAATACTTGGGAAGCTAAGGCAGGAGGATTAACAAATACTCATTATTAGCCTAGGGTACATAGTGAATTCCAGGTCAACTATGACACATAGTAAGACCCTGTCTCAATAAGAAACACTATATAAATGAATCAACAAACAGACAGACCCATATCAGAGGTGAACACTTACTACCTACAATGTCAAGACCCAAGACCATGTGCCCAGAGGAAAGTACAGCACAAGAAATGCTGCCTGGAAGGGAAGACACACTGGTGTAAGGAGTGGAGACATGATTTCGGTCAGTAGATTCTGTTCAGTAAGACTTAAAACAGGAAGAAAGAAGATTAGCAGGCAGTGTGAACTGTGAGAAAGAAAGGATCTGACTAAAAGAGTGGAAATGAACCTGAACAAGAATTTCCACCATGAGTCCCTAGTGGTTGATGGTAGAGAGTGACAGTTATAAAGGCTAAAGAAAGACTGGAAACTAAGGTCAGAAATTGGGCTGAAGGGATGTCAAAATCCACTTGGAACTTCAAAGATTTCCTGGCAAGGGAATAACATAATCAGACATGTAACTGAGATAAGATTAATCACTAAAGGACATTATGCTAATACTACATATTAAAATATTATAGCAACATTAAAAATAATTGAACATTATCCACTTAAAGTGGGAATGGACTTTTAGAACCAATTCTTTTCTCAATTCAACTCAATTTCAGCAAAGTCAATAAAGCTGGCTTATAACAGGGGAGAACAACCTGTAGCATGCAAGAATTAAAAAGGAAAAAGAACACTTGTCAGTCTTTCTAAGAAAAATCCTCTGCGTGTTTCTGTTCAATGCAGTAAATATTTACTGTGCTGAAGAATATGCAAGCTGCTAGGATAAAAAGACAAATGTGACGGTCTGGCTCTATGTTCTGTTGTTCCAGAGAACCACACAGCCTTGTAGGGAAGATGAAGAGATGAGTTCCTTCGCATACATGGGATATGGCTGAGCAACCCTTCTCTGTTTCAAATCTCACTTTCCTCACAATTCTAGCTGCCAAGTAAGTCCTGGTGTCCCATCCCCTGGTGCCTTCACATCATCAGAAGAAGTTTCCTAATTAGCAATAGTGGTCCTTGCAAAAGATGCCTGAACTACCTTAGGTACTGACTAGGAGATAAGTCACATTGCTAATGAAAGTGCTTGAAAGAAGAGAAGCAGGGATGGGGACATGAGACAGAAACTGAAAAAAAGGATGTCAAGCTCAGCCAACATGAGAATTCAATTCCCGGCATCACTAGAGGGACCACGGGTCTAACCTCCTAACCTCTGCTTTCCTCCAGCATTCTTCATGATTCTGTCACTATGAACCTTGATGTTGACACAGCAAAGTATTGGGAGGACAATGGGAAAGAAAGAAAAGATAAACAAGTGGATGGGACCAAAAGAAAGGTCCCCCCAACACTACCCAAACAACAGCTGATTGAAGGATTCAAACTAACATGATGTCACAATTGTTTGTTAAATAATTCCAAAACTTAGTGTAGCCAAATGAAAATATAATCATTGGTAAATTTTGTGTTTTCTACTGAAAACTAGTGAAAAGGTTACTTGTTAAATTGGTTCAGTTTTTCCAGTTTTATAACATTTGAAAAAACTGGGGAGAAAAGCCCTTCTAAATCCCAAGAGAAGGAAGTGACTATCATTATAATGTCTCTAGTAGCTGCTCTGTCAGGTGTGTGGGAGCAAACACACACACACACACATACACACACACACACACACACACACACACACACACACACACACACACACACGTATGTGTGTGTATATATATATATATATATATATATATATATATATACACATACATATATATATACCAAATATGCAATAGATATGGCCTTATGTTTATACACACACTGTTAAATGTACTTCAATAAAAAATGCACTTTATAAAATTATACAGATGTTTATATTGCAGTTGTTTAATGGACCACAAAGAGTAACTTTCACATTTTAATTATTATAGCAAATTAAAATTTGTATATTTTTATTAAGTTTAGGAATAATCATTTGGTTAAAAATCTTTGCTAAGAACATGTATTAGTGACAATATTTCTCATAAAAACTCTTCAACCACATGAGAATGATTGGTTCTACAACACAGTTTCTATAAACACACTGCTTGTCTGAATGTACGGGAACAGCACATTAACACAAAATGGCATCTCAAGCATTGGCATTCAAAGTTTTGTTCTTCTAAAACATAAGAGCAGTAGCCCCAAAGCAAAAAATGGTCAACAAGCCACTGGAAATAAGATTTCATATAAATTAACTATCATTTGAAAGAAATTCAACAAATTATCATTAATAATGACCCTATTAACAAAGACTCCCCTGCACTCTCCTGAGTTAGGCTTTCCGGAGTACAAATCAGATCCCTAAATGTCATAGAGAGATTTGGAAAGCAGGAGTAAGGCAAAAGGCGTGTTCTTACTCCCTCTTTGACACTAATGGCAGTCAAAGAGATGCCATGTTGTCCCATGATGAATAACCACTGTTTGCCTCAGAGGGTTTTGCAGCATCAGCTTCCAATGCTTCTTGGAAGTCTAGGCCGGATGGCAGGACCTGGTCTGGTAATTATGTAAACAACACGGAGGGTTACAAAAATATCTAGACCAGTTCTTCCCACATTATACATCAATATTAGAGTCTTACCTTTAATGGACTTAACAGGGTTTCATCTGAAATTCTCAGATTTTCAATTAAATCAGGCCCCACTCATCTCTGTTGCAAATTGGCCTGACATGCTATTGCATGTCTTGATGAACTCACTCATTTCAGGATAATTTCAGTGTTTTATGAACTGGTACTGAAAGGACAACTCATCAGTTGTCCAGTCAGAAGAACTAAGACAAGCTTCTTTGAACAAAAGAACTCAAATCAATCAAAGCAAGTCTGCAGCTTTGAAACATATCTCCTCAAAGCTAAATTAGGCCATCACTCACTGAGTCCATAATACAGAAGGCTTCTTTCAAAGTACAGGGATGGCAAAGGAGAATGCACACTTAAAATCAGGGAGCAAATTCTTACCTCAAGCAAAACGCACATTAAACTGATTCAAACTTTTAACAAGTTATGGAGAAAATAAGACATCAAGGACCAATTTAGTGCCATGTCAAAAGAGTTTTATGTAACTTTCCATTTCTAGCACATTAATTTTAACCACATACACTCTTATCATTTTCTTCCTAATAAGTAGAGAAATATATACATGACACTAATCCAACATGCTAGGTCCCTTAAGTCTTAGTGATTAAAAATAATTGTTTCTCCACACATCCTATGGGAACATATGTTAGTACTTGTATTTTTTAATGAAGTATCATACCAAGCCTAAGGAAAGTACAGGAAATAATGTTCAATTAATTAAATGCATTCATCTCTGTGAAGAAATGAAATATTAACGTGTTTCACTAACTGTAATGCTCATTATCCAGATCTTAAATACACATCTCTTCAGAATGTTTAACTTAAAACATAAGGGGCATATAGCTAACTTCTAGGACCCAGCAATATACAAGGGAAAATCTGACCCTCGTATTTTCTTCATTTTCTTCACACTCCATTAGACTGATAATTTCAACCATGTAACTCTTGATGTTTAACTTGACACTTTGAGAAAAAAAGTTCAGGGCTGGAGAGAAGGCTTAGTGTAGTGGGTTTGTCTCTGCCATGCCCTGAAGCTCCACCCCTAGTGAGGCAGCACATAGGTCCTAGGTACCTGCCCTTGGGTGTGGCCCAGACGGGGACCCTTGAAACCAGAGATGCACATACATTCACTCTCTTCTCTTCACTACCTCGTGGTCTTGGATGCTGGTACAGAGCAGGGGAACTTTCTATGATCCCTATTTCCTGTATTGGGAGTTTGCTGTATCGTGAGTTAACGCCCCAGTAAATTCCTATAATCGTTAATCTTTTTCCATGGAGTGGTAGCGATTTAATCACATTAGGTTGGTGGTCAAGAGCATTAGTTGCACCAGCAGAGGATTGAATCCCAGCACCCACTTGACAGTCCAAAACTGTCTATAACTCCAGTACCAGGGATCTGATCTCTGTGGGCTCCTGGCACAGACATGGGCCACATACATACTTGTAGGCAAAACACTTGTATACATAAAATAGTAAAACAAATCTAAAAAATTTTGACACAGTAAACAGGTATATTGTATAAAACTACTCTGTTTTCAGGGCTAAAAAAATTGGCTCAGAGGTTAAGAGCACTGGCTGCCCTTTCACATTCCAGAGGTCCTGAGTTCAATTCCCAGCAACCACAGGGTAGCTCACAACCATCTATAACGAGATCTGGTGTCTCTTCTGTCCTGCAGGCATACATGCAGATACAACACTGTATACATAATAAATAAGTAAACCTTAAAAAAACTATTCTGCATAAACAGATTGGTTTGGGGATCCCTCTAAATGAGTGGAACAAACTGCTATGTAAAGTAGCAGGCCAACTCAGACTGCAACCCAACTCTGGAGAGGCTACCTAACAGGAAAGACCCTAGGAGGGACACATGGATGATCCTGTGAAGGAGAAGTGGATGAGATCTACATGAGTGGACTGGGGGAGGGGGAATGGCAGATGGCAAGGAGTGGGGGGTGAGAACATAGGGAAATGGGAGGGTCAAGCTGGAACAGGGACATAGTGGGAGGGCAGGGAGGAAGACACCATGATAGATGAGGACATCATGGGAATAGGAAGAGGCAGGGTGCTGGGGAGGCTCTCAGGAATCCACAAGGTTGGCCCCACCTTGGTCTGCTGGCAGTGGTCCAGAGGGTGCTTGGACTTGTCTACTCTGGTGAATAACCTAACCGTCATGATAGAGCCTTTGTCCAGTGACTGATGGAGGGAGATACAGAGATCCACAGCCAGGCACCAGGCTGAGCTCCAGGAATCCAATTGATGAGAGAGAGGAGAGATACTGCAGGTGAGGGACGTCGAGATCATGATGGGAAAATGTACAGAGATGACTGTCCACACTAGTGGAAGCCCATGAACTGTGGAGCCCCCATGGGACTGGACTAAGCTCTCTGGATATTTGGGGGGCACCCAGGCAGGGGGATTGGGATCTGTCACTGGTCTGTGGGCAGGCTTCTGGAATCTGGTGCCTATGGTGTGACACCTTGCACAGCCTTGGTGTCGTGGGAAGGGGCTTGGACCTGCCTAGGCTCAGTGTGCTAGGCTCTGCTGACTCCCCATGGGAGACCTCGATTTGGGGGATGTGGGGATGCGGGGTGGCTTGGGAAAGAGGGCTGAGGTGTGAGAGGATGGAGGAGGGGGAGTCTGTAGATAGCATTGGAGTGAGTAGAAAATGTCTTAATAAAGAAAAATGAAAAAAAAAAAGTAGCAGGCCAACACAGGCGTCAGTGAGAAGCATATACCCATACCTCCCCAATATTGATGTAGTCGCAAAGAAGTCTAGAACAAACTACATAGGACAACTGAAGTACATTATGTCCAATTTCATACCACACACTGAAAATGAGAAACTCAATGTAAGCTAACCTGTACTGTCAATATAATGCACCATTACAGAGCAATGCATTATATTTCAATACATTGTTGTGAAAGACCAACCAGGCTAAATTTGGTGAAAGCTAATAGTGGATAACATAACAACAGAGTTAGATGTCCTAGACTGATGGAGAGATAAGGAAGACAGTGTGTCAAAAGATCCCAACTAAAGCCATACTCACCTCAGGTAATAGAAACTGTACATACAATGTAGAAGTGACATCAGATAGAGCACGTTGCCCAGAAAAAAGGTTTAAATAAAGTGTTTCATCCAATTCACTAAATTAGTTTTTTAAGGATGGGGAGTGAATCAGAATTACATAATACAAATATTATCTAAAATATCCCATTTCAGCAAAAATTATGACATTCAGCAAAACATGAAAGTGTGGCATATAAGTGAAAAGAGCACAGAAATAGCCTTTTAGGAAGAGTCCAGATGTTGAACTTATCAAAGACTTCACATTAGCTATTATATTCAAAGAGCTAAAAGAAACCTCATCAAGTAAAGCCATAAAAAGACAAAAGCCACTTGTATTATTCCTATTCAAGCTGCTGTGACCAAGTGCTGAAAAGAAGCAACTTAAGGTGGGGAGAATTTCTTTGGGCTCCAAGTTCCCAGAAGACAGTCCATCATGGCCCAAGGACAGGCTGACTTGATGACAGCTTGTAGCAGACACCACCAACATCTTGGCAGCAGAGTAAGCAGAGAAAACTTTGGCCAGGAGCAGGCAAAGTTGCACCAACTCACAGCCTGACCTAAAATCCCAACTTCTACCAACCATGCCTTCTGCTCCAAAGGTTCCAAAACTGCCTCAAACAGGCTTGCCAGCTATGGGGTCAAGAATTCAAATAACTGAGCCCATGGAATACATTATAATTCAAAACATAATTTTTAATGGGAAATCTGGAACTAAAATGTATGGTTGTAAACGGAAATGAAAAATCCACATCAAAGTGTCAATAGTTAATTTGTACTGCCAAAGAGTCTACAATCAATGGAGATCATGCAATCTGAAGACAAGTAAAGAGAATTTTGAAAAATGAATATAGCTTCAGAGAAATGTAAGACACCAAACACACATAATGAGAATACCGAATGAAAAGGAAGGAGAGAAAGGGGCAGGAAAATGCTGGATATGGCAAAAGCTAGAAAACTCCAGAAGTTGAAATAAACTATTAGTCTACATATACAAGGAATTCCAAGAGGAATAAATATGGGATTAAATTCAAAAAAACAGACCTCAAGAAAACCTTGAAGACAGAAAAGGTGACTCAACATATAAGAGAATTCAGTAAGATTATAATCTGATTTCTTATGAAGAATAACCAAGACCTGAGGCGTATCTCAGTTGATAGGTTACTAGAACGCAAAAGATCTCCAGTCACTTAAGCTTGGCATGCTGGCACACCCGTGTAATGCAAGCATGTAGGATTAGAAATTCAAAGTAATCCTTGGCTACAGAGTGAATTCAGGGATAGCTTTGCCTGCGTAAGACCCTGTCTCATATAACAAAAACAAAATAAAAGTTTAATGGAAACCAGAAAACATACACGCACTATATTCTAGTGGCTAAAAGAAAGGCAATTAGCATTTCAGACCCAGCATAACTGTCCTTTAAAATGAAAATAAGGGCATTCCCAGATAAACAAAAATTGAAAGAACATGGAACTAGTAGGACAGCCTTATCTAAAACACTAAGAGAGAATTAAGGATGAAAGCAATTGCTACCTATTATTTATTCACATCTACATGATGTGATACAACAGTGACTCCACCACCCTGGCCGCAGATACCCTCCTTTGCTTTTCTGTTATTGTAACCAAACACTAGAACCAAAAGCAACTTGGAGAGTACAGAGTTCATTTGGCTCCTGTCTTCAGGTCACCACCGTCATTGGGGGAAGTCAAAGCAGGGACTCAATCAGGAACTAGCAAACATGGAGGAATGTTGTTCACCTCTGAATTCATCATCTGCTTTGATCTGCTAGCCCAGAAACCGCCTACATAGGTATGGTACTGTCCACAGCGGGCTGGGCCATCCACATCTACTAACAGTCAAGACAATACCTCACAGATGTGGCCACAAGCCGACCTGATTGAGGCCCTTCATCTCAGAAGAGAGACTTCTCAGGAACCTCTAGCTTGTGTGGATTTAACATAAAAACTAACCAGAACAATAGATAACTAGATGAATAAATTAATAGCTAAACTGAAGCCAAGTCTCAATAAGGATAGAGTCAATGTGGTAACAGCATGAAATTTGTTATCGTCACAAGGTCATAAACCCTACCTGTTCAGCTATTAAAATTCAGCCATTTTATATAGGTTATAAGATTTCAGGGAGGTGGAGAGATGGCTCCGGGGTTAAGAGAACCGACTGCTCTTCCAGAGGTCCTGAGTTCAATTTCCAGCAACCACATGGTGGCTCACAACCACTTGTAATGAGATCTGGTGCCCTCTTCTGGCCTGCAGGGACACATGCAGTCAGAATATTGTATACATAATAAATAAATAAATCTTTTTTTAAAAAAGATTTCAGAATAATTTTTATAATTTCGAATTATTTGCTGTAATTATTAATTTGTTAGCATATGTGTAACGTATTTTAAAATTGATTTCTGTTACTTCAATGCCTCAATACTCAAAGAATCTATATGCCTATTTCTGTTTGTTGCCTGGTTGTTGTGTTTTGGTTTTTGTTTTTTTTTTCTCTTTTGATTGTGATGACTGAATGCCAGACCCTATATGACAAATCATATAAATAATGCAAGGCTCAAAGTGATATCATTCTCCCCAAAATACTTGCTTTTGGGGGGAGAGACCACTACAAAAGGAAGAAACAGCATCAAAGCAGATTCAAGGCGATGCTACAATGTGACAGTCCTTGTGTTTAGTATATTTTCAGCTCATCAAGGCTCCAAGAGGTTAACATAGGGTAAAAGTCTGAGCGGTTTCCCAGGATTCTTCATCTTCAGTCAGCCCAGAAGTCTACCCTGGGCCTTTTTCCAGTTTGTGAATCAGCACACATTACAGGAAAAATGTGCTGCAAAAAAAGTCAAAACCACCACTGAACTTGGAATTTCAACAAAATACCCGAAGCCTCTTTTCCTTGATTTGTTAATAAATCCCTAATTCTTTCAAAGTTTTAAAAATTGGTGCCTGTAGTGATTAATGTTAACTGTCAACTTGACAGCATTTAGAATCACAGCAGGAAATACTTATGGGTATAACTATGAGGCTATTTCCAAAAAGGTTTAACTGAGGGAGGGAAGACCTGCCCTGAGTATGGGTGATACCATCCCATTGCCGGGGTCCCTGAGTGAACAGGAGAAAGCTGCCTCAGGTTCCTGCTGCCATGCCCTCCCTACCATAGCAGACTGTTTCCCTTTAAACTGTAATCCAAATGAGCCTTTCCCACTTAAGGTGCTTTCAGTCAGGTGAATGCTTTCATTGTAACTAGAAACCTAACAAACACAAAGTCTTCCAGCGTTTCTGCAAAAACCTAGTGCATCCTTAAAGGCAGTAACTAGCTCTTTAACCCAGACCTGACAGAAGTTTGCCTGATTCTAATCTCATATTACTAGCAGTCCCCTTAAAAAGGAGACCATTAATTTGCTATGAACCCACTCTCTACCTAAGTGAAATACAGCAAATTAAATGCATCAGTGGATTTGGGGAGGAAAATCACTAACACTGACTTTTGTTCAATTACTCATGTTACTTATCGGTACCCAAAACATTGAATGATTTAACTTCATATTTTAGAGATAATTTTACTATTTGCAAACTTTAAAGAGTCTAACAGGGCCACCCATGCTTATGTGAGGTGGAGTGCAATCTTGTCTCGTTTTATGCCCTTGTAGAAAGCTCCCTGAAACAAACATATAAAAAACAATTTAATTTGCCACTTAAAATGATATGCTATCAAATTAAAATTTCTCTAAAGATAAGGTAACAATAAAGACTGCAGGAGTAATATACAAACAGCTAAATTTGCATGTTATAAAGCCTATGTATGTCTCTTAATGGCATCTGCGGTAGTGAAGGACTTATATACTGCTTTAACAGCATCTCATTGGCTTCTGACTACCCATCTTTCCAAGCCAAGTTATTATGTCCAAAGTGTATTTTATCTTTTTAATTGCTTTAGACATTAAACCAACCTAATATGAAGCTATTGATACTTCACAAATTGTGGGTCACACTTAATATCCTGTTTCCCCCAGGTATCACTCACACACAAATGCACAACACACACGACATGCGCAGATACAAGTCTTATCCTTATGTATGTCTGTTTTGTTTTAAAAATTAGGACTTACCACAATTTCAGAAAAGAAAACTGGAAAAATATTCTCATTCCTGAATTATTTCTTTATTAAATATCTTCAAATGATAACATGTAAATACTAGTGATGCCTTAAAGAAAACAATTAAGGCATTCAGCCTACTTCTACTTTCTAACCTACAGAGTTCCCATGCCACTGAAAGAGTACAGAAAACAGAAAGGCTGTCTTATTTTCCAAATTCTTAAACGCCTAGGTTTTTGTACTGGAAGAAGGCTGAGGGAATTAAACTAAACACTCCAGAACTACAAATTCTGCTTGGGTTTGGTTTATTCACTTGTCCAGTGTCTTTGCCAAGAGACACCTTTTGTAAATACTTAGGAACACAGAGCATTGACGGACTTAACAATTTCCACAAGGTTAGAGGTACACTAAGTTCTACCAAGTTCAATAAATTTGGCCTCTATGTTTTCTTAAAAATAGATCTTGAGTATTAAAAATTGGGAATAGTGCCTTTTTTTACAACATATATTTGGATTAGGAAAAGGTTATTAAGATTTTAAACAGGGAATTACATGCAGAGTAATAAAGCTCTTCAGACCTCTGTCTGCAAGAATCCCATCACTAAGCATGGCACTTTACAACTAAGTCCCCAGATCTGCTCAGGAAAGGGAAGGCTCAAGAGACCTTCTGCTAAGAACCAGACTTCTCTGCTTCTAGTGGGCAAAATATGGTTTTAGGTCTGGGTTTGTTCACTACCTTCTCCTTTTCAAAAGTGCATTCTGGAACTACAGTCTCAGTGATTTCCTTATGAATAATCATGTCAGCTGTCACTCCATTATTACTCTACATTAAATCTAAGTTATGTTCAGCAGCTTGGTGTAATTTGGATGTTTTTTTTTTTTTTTATTTTCTTTCAAGTTCTTAGCTGAATTTAAAAGTCAAATTTTTTCATGAAGAGTTAAGTTAATGGAAGATGGAGGCAAAGATTAAATCAGGGGGAATCACTCACTGATCAAGGGTGCTTGGAATTCTTATGAATACAAATAACCTATCAAGGTTAATGAGGTTCAACCTAAGTTTAGAAGAAGGGGAAAAATGTTCTTATTTTCTGTGCATTTACAGATTGACATTCTCAGGGAGAATTTAAAGTACAGATTACACAAACTCAAACACATTTGGGGTTCCAAGAGATACTTCCACTCTTATCTCCCAATATAAAACAACTGCTTCAAATACATATTCTCAATAACAAAAGCCAATACAACGGTCGAACAAAGCAAAGATTGACGGCTCTTATAGAAACCAATGTGCTTTCAAGAAGTGACTCTGAATATTTGCTGCATAAGCATGATATGAGAACCTGAGTTCAGAACCCCAGCACCCACATAAAAAACTGAAGACAAGATCACTGGTGTTGCTGGCCTCTAGTCCAACTCCAGGTTCAGTGACCCTTTCTCAAGGAGTAAAGTGAAAAGTGATAGAACAGGACATTTGATGGCTTCTGCTAGCCTAGGCACACATACCTATATATACACATATACATAACACACACACACACACACACACACACACACACACACACACACACCACTGTAGGTGGATTTTTCTGTCCCAACTGCCAGCTGTGAAATAACCACATGGAGACTTATTAGTTTTAAAAGATAGGCCAATAGCTTAGGCTTGTTACTAACTAGCTCTTACAACATAAAGTAACCCATTTTTATAAACCTACTTTTTCTCTCATTATTATGGCTTTATTATCTTTACTCTGTACTGCCATGCTTCTTCCTCTACATCTGGGTGTTGACTTCGCTTTTCTTCTTCCCAGAGCTTGCTCTGTCCCCAGAAGTCCCACCTAAACTCTTTCCCTGCCTAGCTATTGGCCATTCAGTTCTTTATTAAACCAATCAGAGGGTGCTTTGGCAAAGACAAAAGGAAAAAAGAAAGAGGCTGAACAACAAACATTAGCTTTCAAAATTACTAAAAGATTTTCCTATAATTACCTTCACCAACAAATGGTAACTGAGCATATAATTCAGGTTAATACATTGTCTGGTAGTACAGTAGGGCACAGAGAGTAAATCTGATTTTAACCCACACCCACACCCACATCCACACCCACACCCACACAAGAGCTCCTACTACACTACAAGTTTGCATTTTAACATCAACACATACTAGTAGATTGCCCACAGCAAAATCTGTGCACAGCGAAATATCAAAACAAAAGGAAACAAAATAATGAACATCAGAGTGAAAACACAGTGAGTCAATCTTAAAAAGACAAGCAACATCAGGAAAAAACACTATGGGAGAAAAGACAGGAAATCAGAAGGATTCCTGTAACAGCATATGAAAGAGCTAGAAACCTCACTGTAGCCACAAACACACGTCCTTTTAGACATCATTGTCTCTCATTCTGTCTTCAACAGGCAAGTTTTTGGTTTCAAATTCCAAAACCTAGATACAGACAATTAGAGACGCATGATAGTTCCTTAAAATGTACACAGGCTCCCACGGTGTAAGTAGATGAACCAACACACTCCGGCCTTGCTCTTTGCTGAGCTGCACTGCTGATGGGAGCCAGTCACCTGGATCACTTTAATGGCCGGACACAGAACACACATCTCCAGATAAGAAGACGATATTCTGACAAGATGTCTTACCAAGATAAAAGCATTAGCGTCAACTCTGTCTTGGTGACGGGGCTGCTGGCTTAATCTTGTAACTCCACTTTATTGTGACCTACTTTGAAATTTTAAAGGAATATAACCAGATCAAATTAAGCCAATGTAAAGACAGTAATAAAAAAAAATATTAGTGATGTGGACAAAAGACAGCTGGAAAGATTGTCACTTACATCTGCTACACTCCAAAAAGGCTTTGGGGAGGGAATACTTTACGATTTCCTCAAAAAGATAGAGAAGCAGTGAAAAACTCAAACTAAGGCAAAATAAAGGATGGAAATTTGGGAACTCTAGGAAAAAAAATGTTATTGTCAAGATTTTTTATGGGATTCTATAGAACTACAGGAAATTTGTGGTTAGAAAGAAATAGCATCGATGATTAAACAAATCCTAAGCCAGGTGGTGGCAGCACGAGCCAAGCAGTGGTGGTGCACACCTCAGTCTCAGCACCTGGGAGGCAGAGGCAGGCAGATCTCTGAGTTCAAGGCCAGCCTGGTCTACAGAGCAAGTTCCACAACAGCCAGGGCTGCACAGAGAAAGCTCTCTCAAGAAAACCAAAACAACAACAACAACCAAAAATTCTAAGGTCTACTATCACATCCATGCTCTTGGGCTGGCCAAGTACATGTTCATCTATTTTGGTTTACCATATTTGATCTTTAAAAAGTAAAGAAGTGCTGGCTCAGAGGGGAAATGCCTATTGTGCAAGTATCAAAGACCTGAGTTCCATCCCAAAACCCAAGTCAAAGACAAGCACAATAACATGTTTGTAACCCTGACACTGGGGTGGGGGTGGGGGATGGGAACAGGTGGATCCCTAAAGATCACTGGCCAGCCTAGCTAAATCAGAGACTTTCAAGAATAGTGAGCAACTCTGTCTCAAACATACAGTGGAGGGCCAGCAAGGTGACTCTTTGGCTTTGTAAAGGGACTTGTCACCAAGCCTAACAAATTGGGTTCATCCCTGGGACCACATGGTAGAAACAAATGACTCTTGCAAGGTGTCCTCCAATCTCTACCCACTTTGTGGTATGTGCACATGTGGACACACACACAATAAATAAGCAAATAATTTTGGTTTTTTAGTATGTTTCTAACTGAAATAGAATTATATCACTTCCCTCCTCCCTCTACTTCCTCCAGCTACTCCTGGCTTCCTTCCCTCAAATCTGTCCCATTCCCCCACTCTAAAGTTGGTAGCCTATTTTTCTTTTATTGTTACACATGCATACACAGACATACACACACACACACACACACACACAACTTGCCAAGTCCATTTTTTAGTTTGTGTGTATGTGGTTTCACTGATAACCAGCTGCTACAGAGAAGACTGATCCAGAAGAGAGGCTAATTCTCCTCCCAGAAGTCAACAGGTGACTACATCTATTGCCTACAAAGATGACTGAAAAGATACATCCATATTACAGTTCCTGCTTCTATGGCACAAGGAACATCCCAGAAGAGAAGGGAGATGTATTTTAAAAGTCAGAATATCAAAAAATCTGTTGTTCTGTTGTGAAACAGTATCCATTCGGAATGGATGCATAAACAAGACTAGAAGAATAGCAAGATCAATGGGCATGTTCACGTGGGAGTGGGGGGGGGGGGAGGGGGTTAAAAGTATAGACACAGTTTTTAAAAGTACAAAAAATAAAAAATAAGAAGATGGAGAAGCTGTCAGAGGGAAAAAAAAAAAACACCCAAGGTTGACTTCTGGCATGAATACACACACACCACCAAACATACATTCACAAACATATAAATAAGTACATCCACCAAACATGGGTACACACACAAAACACACAAGCAACCAAAGGAGATTAATTTCTATTTGGTTATAAAGTACATAAGGCAACAATAGCTCAATGGTCCCAAATTAGCTAACATTTTTTGAAAATGCCCCAAAACACTAAATGGAATTTAACTATATTTCAGAGGTAGTCTCAACTGTCAGCAGCTACTCCTCAGTAACCTATAACCTCTATTTCCCTGAGAGCCAAGACTAGACATCACTTGGAGAACAAAACCATAAGGTGTGACAAAGAAGGTGTAATCAGAAGTGCTGCTAAATCCAAAACAACTGAGAGGAACTTGATCCATGCTATTGTTAAAGGTTAGGGGTTTGAAGCCAGCCTGTGCTATGCAGTTGATCTAAGGCCACTCTGGGCTACAAAGACAGGCCATGTCTAAAGGAGAGGGTGGGGTGGAGGAACAGAGAAGCAAGGAGCTGTAAGTAAAACTATTTTTTCCTGGAGATGAATGCTAACCTCTTTGCAATGTCTTCTTAAAGACAATGGGGGGAGGGGCCACACCACAGGACACAACAATGTTTCAAGAGCACCTGAAATGCAACTCACAATGAGCGGTACTGGGTATGTGAACGTGAGCCTCTCTCCAATGCTTTGCAAACCAAACCCTGTACCACCAGTCCTAACCTATATGAAAATCACTCCCATGGATGACGACTAAGTTAGAAACAGAGAATCAGGCTCCTTGAGACCATCGTTACGCTACTATAAACCATTTTTTAGTGTCCATGAACTTCGGGACTTCCCCCACCACCACCCAATTTATAACAAAAATAAAAAAGAAGAAACTAGGGAGAAAGGGAAGGAGAGCACAAAAAATAAGCTCTAGTTAAAACTACAGCAGTTTTTTGTTGTTTTTTTTTTCCACCTTTGAAACTTGCTGTTTTGCTTTGGCTTTACTTAGCTTCTGTTAAACAATCTACTTTGACATTTTCATCAGCAGGACCAGGGGCCACACTGATACCCGTGAAGCAAATTTCACAAGTCATATTGTAGCACTAGAGCTATTTCTGGGATTTATTAAACATCTAGGAGGCCGAGGAAAGAGCATGCCAATATTTCTTTATCTTTACTATCTCTATGATCTAAATCTTGAATGAAATCTAAAAGGTATTCTTAGTGCATGCTGACAGATAAAAGAAAAACTCAGACTGAAGAAGTGTTCCGTACTTCCTTTGGGTTATACAAAGTCAGGAGCTGTGAGCATCAATTTTCTACCTATCATTATAATTATGGAAACTCTTCAAATGCGGCAACTTATTAGAAGACAACTGCACTAATAAACAGATGCAGGGGGAGAGCTGATACATATCTATTTCCAAATGTGCCAACTATGTTTGATCTAATTTGCATAATTATAATTAGAATTAAGTTATTTCCTTTCATGAGGTCCTTTTCTTTGATTTTTAATATATTCTGATAATTACCTCATCTAAGCTAGATAAGAGATGCACAGGAAATGGCAGCTGCCTGCCTTTGCTTCATTCACGGGTTACCACATTTTCATGAGCACCCCATAACTCCAGTTCCTGGAGGCTTCACAGCGCGACCTCAGGCCAACAGCTACAGATAGGGGAACCTGAAGCATTCCAAAGAAGAGACATCACCGGGTTCTTTTCACTCTGCCATCGGGCACGTTCATCCCCAAAATAAATCACTGCTGCTGTCTCAGAGAAGAAAACCCTTCCTGCATGCAGGACCCAAAGTAACTTCAAGGTTAAGAAGAGAAAGAGGCTTTCGCTATGAAATAATGAAGAAAACTAAAAAAGACTTCATTTCGGAGTCCCAAAAGAAAATCCAAACGCTAAGGAGGTGCTATATAGGAGTCAGGTAGTTGTTAGGTTCATTTTATATCATTTACCTCCAAAAGTAGCTCTCAAAATTATACAACTTTGAGTTAAATTTCTTTAAGCAATTCCAGTAAATAAAACTATCTTCCAAATGTAGATTAAAGACGGACGTCACCTCTACTTGGGCCGCCAAACTGGCTTTCTCCTTGTCCTTCCGTTCCATGCACCGCTTCACCTCCTCTAACTCGGAAGCCATGGCGTTGAAGTTCAGGTGCACCCGCAGCTCCGCCATCTGCCTCTCCAGACTCTGTTTCTCCCGCTCTACCCCTTAAGAGGCAAATGTAAAGCTCTTTGGTTACTCTTTATTCACAGGAGAGTGTACTGTCCAACAGTTACTATTTGGGTCTTAATGTGCTAGCTAGCATAATCCACTCAATAAGCATTGCAGATTTCTCCAATCTGCCATCTCAGGTCTCATGGTTCCCACACATTCATGAGCACCACAGTACCATGCCCCAATCAGCTAAATTCAAAGTACAGTATCAAGTCTTAAATACTTTTCAAAACTACACAGGCAGCTATGCCATCCTATTTTATGACATAGTAATATTTTCAATGTTTCCTAATTTCTAATACAATTTATTTCAGGAAACTCCTATACCTTTTATTCACTACGTTCCTTGTGTGGCTACATTACTTGCAAACTATAAAGCAAAAACACTGAGTTCAACCAGGCTACTACATGCTGATGCTACTAAGGCTTACACAATGAAATATTGTTCTTACATATAAACAACAAATGGTTCTCCTCAATCTCCATAAGACTGACGGCTGGTTCACTAATTCTCCCTAATCCTTTAGGCTATACCTTAAATTGTAAGACTGAACAATATACATTAATTATTTAATTCAACACTAAATGCTTGGTCAATGAGACATAGGATATTTTATCATATTCTTCACATATGAAGATGGACAACATAAAAATCCACTGACAATGAGCTTGCATTATAAGAATGAAAAAACACACAAAATGCTTCCTTTACTCTAAAATATTATCAATTAGAATATATATTAACAATTCAACACTGTTTTCCCAATAATTTTCTTCCTAGAAAAGGAGTGAAATAAATATGACCAAATCAAATCTGTATATAATTTATGAATTACATTCCAACTTGAGAAACAGTAAAGGTCTCAAAACCACACACTGAAAGGGAAGGCATATAGGTTCTTCAATAGCATAAGAACAGCCTGACAGATGACAGTTTTAAAAAACACAGTCATAATGGGGAACTAAGCCATACTTACACAATAGATACAGATTTCACTAAACTAAGAGAGAGGGCATTGGAGTGTTACCCTGGATAACAAAACAGCATAAAGTCCAGGTTACAAGAGGATTTAATATTCAGGTAACAGCTTTATACTGAACAATTAACAAATACAAGGACAGGAAGAGACAGAGGCAGCAGGGAGCTCACATATGGGCAGGGACTGGGACCTTCAATTTTCCAAAAAACTAAGAGATAGCAAGATTTAATCTTGCAGGTTATATAACAAGTATTTGAATGAGCCAGGTAGTCATACACATCAGTTAATTCCAGTTCTCAAGAGGCTAAGCCAGGAGGATCACAGGTTCAAGACTAGCCTGCCCTCCATAGACATGTGTTTTCATAAATTTTATAAATATACTATAAATAAGCATATGTAGAATTCTATACATATGTATAACAAGCCTCAGTAATATGACTATATAATATTTTTCATGATACATATAACATTAGTGTGGCTACCTACAAGAACATATACTAGTAGGAAGTATACAATACTAGAACATATTATTGTATAAAATACATCGGCTTAAATGTATATATAAATAAAACTTCACAAAATATGTATATATTTGGAACAGATACATACCAAATGTTTTGTAACATTTTTAAACACATAAAACACCAATGTGAATAAATATACCTATGTATATACACAAGTTTCATATGCAATAAAATATTTCACAAAATTCAAATATTTAAAACATTAACAATAAAATAGAACAAAAATTACACTCTCCTCACAAATCTAGAGGATTGTTACCTACACACTGTCAGGGATGATGCTTGTTGCATTATGGTACAGTAATTAGAAACTCAAGTTTGTGGAAGCAGATTAACGTCTACCTATGGTTTGAATAGCCCATCAAAAACTCATGCTGAAGCCTGCTAATGCAATACTGTTAAGATGAAGAATCTTCAAGACCTTCCTATCTCCTAAGAGTTCCACTCTTCTGGATGGGTTAATGCCCTGCTATGGGAGTGTGAGTCATCGGAGTATGACTTTGTTATAAATGGTTTTGCTAGTTGCCTCTCCCATATGCACACTGTCATGTTGACTCTATGTGCATTCTCATTCACCAGCTCTCGCTTCTCTCTCCCCTTCTTCCCAACACACATTGGCCATGTTGTCTGGCCGTTGCCTCTCCTTCTCGGCAGTCTTTTCTCATCATGTAATGCCATCCACTATGTTTTTATACAGTGAGGCTGCCACCACACGCAGCCCTTGCATCTGAACTTCCCAGCTGTCAAATCTGTGAGAAATGCATTTATTTTCTTTAATCAGTGAAATGAACCGTACCTTTCTCCCTAGAATGGTTCCATGAGTAAGGAAGATAATGTACAGGGAGTGAGCAATATCTCTTATCTGGTTAGAATCCAACACACGGTAGTGAGAGGTTGTAGTGAAGATACGAAAACCAACAGCTATTGTCTTGGAAGGATGCCCTGAGTAGCAGTATAGGAGAGAGGCTTAGGGGAGCCAGAGCACAGCAAGGCAAGTAAAAATGGAAGGACAAGTGAGCTGACATATGTCAAAGCTGGGGTGATGGAATAAGGAAAAAAGAGGTGACAGATCTGAGAGCTATCAGAAGCCATGAGTGACAGGTGCCTGTAATCCCAAGAGCCAGAGACTACAGCAGGTGATCCCCACTGCGAGGCTAGCCTGACCTAGTGAGTAAGATCTTGTCCCATAACACAGAAGAAAAGAAGAGAGATGCAGACAGAGACAGAACAGGAGGTAGGGACCAATTAATGAGTGGAGAAAAAAAAATAATTCCAGATGTTCCTTTGTGTTTTAGACTGAAGTATCTAGATTGGGGGATGAAACCATTTATTGGGACAGGAAGGAGAAAAGGGGTCTAATTTTGCTTTTTACTTAGAAAATATTTCATTTCAGCAAGAACTTATTTATACTGTATAATACCATGTACAAATGAAGAAAAATTTAATGTTTCCAGACCATTATGGCTGTCAATTTCTTCACAAAGCCTATTCAACAATGTAAAATGGGAAACTTCCTTCCAAAGCTAACAACACAGTTTCCACAATTCAAACATTTTAGGTACATGAAATATATGAAGACCAGTAATAGCAATATGTTATGTGTCAAAGAGAACAACAGCTTTTCCAGCTGTTGATACAAAATTATTGAGAATTCCAGAAAAAAGAAAAAAAAAAGGAAGAAGGGCAAAATGTAAAACCCTGGGAAATATCAATCTTCTCTTACTCTAGTGGTTACCTGGCACCAGTTTGTTTTATTAGCTTTTCAATCATCAGCCAGAGAGAAAGCATTCTATAGTGGCATCATTAAAACCAGATAAGGCACAGTCAATACTATGTCACAAGGCAGGAACAAGACACTTCACATCCACAGAGGTATGGAAAGTGCTGTCATACACCTACATAATCCTGGAGGACAGAATTCCAAAGGCATTAGAAAAACATGCTTTGAAGAGAAGATGGATTGGTTGTAAATCTGCTGACTGCACAGTCTGTAGATGAGCATATGTAAAAACAACCAGCAACTCCATCTGCTCGGCTGAAGTCCAGAGACTGAGTAGAAGCAGACTCAGGGGTGGTGCTGGCAGGTGATAGCTAAAGCACAGGAGTAAATGGCTTCTCTGGAGAACTACTAAATATGAAAAGCCATCAAGAGGACAGTAAGCAAAACCAACCTCTGAACACGGGATGTGAACAAAGGAACAACAGATAAGGCAGAAGAAGAACTAGGAAGGCTCAGGGCATGAATGTCAGTGGAAGAGCTTTAAGAACCAGAAACGGGCAAGTGAGCTAAGTAATGAAGAAGCCTCTGCATTGTACTATGTCAGTACTGCAGGACACTGAGACTGGATTCCATTCTCCCATCTCCAGATAACAGGCTCTGAATATTAATGGTTCACACATTAAAAATTAGGGGAAAAAAAGAAAAGATAAAATAAAGGCATGTTTACAACTTAATTATAAAAGCACCCAGGCAAGGAGAAGAGAGAAACTGAAAACTTCACCAAAACCTTAGGATGTTCTTTCACAGACAATGCCCATGAGACCAGCAGGTTTGACAAGAGAAATAGGTCGAGAAATCAAGCAAAAGAGACATTCAAATCAGACTCGAGAATATGGCCAACTTGTTTGAAAACCTCATGGATGATTAAGAAATTTGGAAAGATTGATTTAGCACGACAGGAGTGCAGCCCAGGGGAAGGGGAAGCCACACATCCAGCATCCAGAACTATACCTCTTCTAAACCTCCAGTCATCTCTCTGATCATCTTGGCAGCTTGAGTGTTGCTTGGATACTTGGTGTTGTAAGCCCTTCCGGTCACCTTCAGCTTTCGTCAGTTGAGTACGCAGCTCTTCCACCTAAAATCATGAAGTCAAAAATCAAACTGCTAACAAGTTCAAAAGCGAAAAGCAAATAGACTTACAGATTGTTATGAACTGTTTCCTGGGGAAAATATCTGCTTTTAATGGGCTATTGTGGTCCAATTTAAAGCCAGCTTAATCCCCAGGCTGTCCCACACATAGCAGAAAAGGCTTCTACTCCATGCTTTCAGTCCACCATTCCTTTCACAAGAGATGTCTTTTCCTTCCCTGTGTCCATAGTGACAAACAACTTCAACACCTCTTAGTTTTCCCTTTGGAGTTCTAGGAATTTAACCCAAAACCCTTTTTTTAACCGTAATGTCTCTATTTCCAAATGATTATGACCATCTAGTTGTATCCACTGTCTGAGATAATTATTAAATGGCTTCCAGGTTCAACATTATTGTGGATCTTGCAGTAAGACCCTTGGAAGCCTCACAGAGAAAATCTGAGTTATGCAAATAGGAGGGTTACCACAGGATATTTGCACAAGTTGCCCACAAAATGAATGAGTACCTTACTTTCATTTACATCCTTGGACTTCACCACTCTCTAACCTAAAGCAAGGATGATATGTCTACATCAAGACCCAGCTATACCACTCTTGGGCATATATCCAAAGGATGCTCAATCATACCACAAGAACACTCGCTCAAATATGTTCATAGCAGCATTATTTATAATAGCCAGAACCTGGAAACATCCTAAATGCTCCTCAACTGAGGGAAGGATAAAGTAAATGTGGTACATTTACACAATGGAGGATTATTCATCTGTTAAAAACAAGGACATCAGGAAATCTGCAGGCAAATGGATGAAATTAGAAAAAAATCACCGAGTGAGGTAACCCAGACCCAGAAAGACAAACATGGTATGTACTCACTCCTAAGTTGATAGTAAATGAAAAGTAAAGGATAACCATGCTACATCCCACAGACCCAGAGAGGCTAGGAAACCAGGAGGACCCACGGGAGGAATGCATGGATCTCCCAGGGAAGGGAAATAGAGGAGATCTCCTGGTTAGACTGGGGGCAGGTGGGCATGGGAACTTGAGGAATAGGTTTGGGAAGTGGGGAGAGTGCTGAGAACGATGTCTGGAAAGGGGGCCTTTATGGAGTTGGGTAGAAGCCTGATGCAAGGGAAACTTCCATGAGTTCCAGAACCTTGTAAAGGCAGGCAAGTGTGCTACCACTGAGCAACAGCCTAATCATGGTGGTATGAATAAGAATGCTCCCCCACAGGCTCATATATTTGAATGCTTAGGGAGTGGCATTAGAAGGTGTGGCCTTGTTGGAGTAGATGTGGCCCTGTTAGAGGAAGTGTGTCACTGGGGTGGGCTTTGGGGCTTCAAATGCTTGAGGCAGGCCCAGGGTCTCTTTCTTTGAGCTGCCTTCTGACCTGGATGTAGAACTCTCAGCTATTTCTCCAGCACCAAATCTGCCTGCCTGTTGCAATGCTTCCCTCTATGGCAATGGACTAAACCTCTGAAAATCGAAACAAGCCCCAATTAAATGCTTCCCTTTATAAGAGTTGCCATGGTCATGGTGTCTCTCCACAGCAATAGAACAGTGACTAACTCACTAATCTAACTACATTTTAATTTTTTAAACTGTTTTTCTTACATATCGTAGGTTAGCTTCTTGCAGCAATCCTCCTGCCTCAGATTTCTGAGTTCTAAGATTACAAGCATGTGCTATTGTGTCTGGTTCAAATACATCTGTATATGACCTCATTACTGCTCATCACCTCTAATTTATTTTCTTAATCTTTACCTGTTTTCTATCATTAAAAACATGCTACGCTGGTAATTAAACTACAATGAAGGGATCATGACATAACATATTATATCAAAGTAGACCTCAGAAAATCAGTAGACATGTAAGCTTCTGAAGTTACGAGCTGCCTTACTCATCTTGATATATATATAAAGAGACTGGCAAATTTTCTACCGCATAATAAATATATTCCCAAAAAACAAAATCAAGTAAGCAATGGAAAAACAACTTGGCCAAAATCATAATGACAACCTGCAAAGAAATCTCTTGCATCAAAAACTGAAAAAAGATTACAAATAGGCACTTAAATAATATAAGAAATCAACATATAATTAAATACCAACATCCAGAAAACAAATACTGAACTCTGCCAACAGTAGTTCCTCATGACCACTGACTATAAACAAGTCAATCAACATTTTAAAGGCTCTGCAAAGCAGGTGCCATGATGCATTTTCAGTGCCACTATGAGGATGCACAGGGACTTCTGAATGCCTATGACACTGGACACCCTGGCCTGAAGAGCATATCGTGTAGTTGAAAATTGAAACCACATCAAAAAAACAGAAGGGGGCATGATCTGATTTAGTGAACATAAGGAGAATGGCAGTTAGAAACACATCTACCCTTATCAAGTATATGTAAGATGACCATTTAAAGTTACTCAACTTTGGATATCAGAAGCCTCCAACTCCTATTAAGGCTAATGAGCCACAAAGCATTATACCTAAAAACTAAGCCTCATCTTTGGTTAAAACCAGCAACATCTTGACCATAAGAGCAAAGGCAGTGATGTATTCAAAGTAACTTAAACATTCAAAGGTCTGTTCAACGTATTTTCTCCTTCCTCTTTCTTCTCCAGTGCCTCCTTGAATAAAATTAAGCTCCTGGGAAATTTTATCTTACACATCCAGGGTGCTTGTACACTGTTCTGCTGAGAGAGATAAGTAGGAAGTCAGAGCAGCAGTCAGCAAAATACATTGTCACAGTGGAAACAAGGGCTGGCTTCTCTGCGAGCTCTCTGAATCGTCTGTCTGCATTCTGTGCTAACACACATGCCCAAGGGAAAAATTCTAGATCTAGATTTTTTTTTTCTTCTCACAAAGATATTTGAGAGAGAAGACTCCATCTAGATTTAATAAAACAGCAGACTGTCTTAGTCTGATAGACTCACCTGATGCAAAAGTGTTTCTCTGCTGCCTTCAGATTGATTCAGCAGCCTGCGAGAGAGCTCCAATTCCTGTTCCAGCTACGTTCCAACAAGACAGAACCATGTAAAATGAGGCATAAAATAACTGTGCCCAATGAACAAAATATGCCCAATGGGCCACAACTTAAGAAGAAAACAGCAAAATAGTTTCCAGGAGATGCTCACAATGAGTGGGCATTTCACCATGAACACACATTTAACTTTTATTAAAATTATGTTAATTATGTAACAAAAAGGGAGTTGCATACAGCCTCCCATGCCTCACACAGAAGGGGTATGGAAGCAAAAGTAAAGTCCACAGAGAATGCCAAGTTCTTTCAGGAGGTAAGGATAGAAAAGGGGTACTGGGCTAACAGCAGGAACTTTCCTTCCAAGTGCCTTATCTTGGGCTTATCTTAAAACTACTTGTTTAAAAACTGAGAGTATGTTTGGCCTCTGAATCACCTTTTAGAGCTAAAGTGCTGGACTCTGTATATTCACAGATGTGCTATCTATTAAAGGGCCTTACCAACTAATGAGAATGCAGGGCGTGGTGGTTGGAGTAAGAATGACCCCTGTAGGCTCACATATTTGAATGCATAGTCACCAGGGAGTGGAACTGCTTTGAAGGGTTAGAAAGACTAGGAGGTGTGGCCCTGTTGGAGTAGATGCAGCCTTACTGGAAGAAATGTGTCCCTGGGGGTGGTCTGTAAGGTTTCAAAACCCATGCCAAGCCTGGTGTCATTCTCTCTGCCTACAGATCAGGATGTAGAACTCTCAGCTACTGCTGTATGCCTACCTGTATGCTGCCATGCTCCCTGCCATGATAATAATGGACTCTCTGAAACTGTAAGCAAGCTCCTAATAAAATGATTGCTTTCATAAGAGTTGTTTTGTTCACAGCGTCTCTTCAGAGTCACAGATGGTGACTAAGACAGAGGGTATTTTCAAAACTGAGCTGCAAAACTACACTTACCTATTATAAAGAAAATGAATATATACAAAATGTCTAGCCTTCACACAGTAGGTCTTTCCTGACTATCCCTTCAACAATCAAGTGTTTTCAGTGTTCTCCAGCAAGGAAATAGAAAGCTTACTCTCAGAAAGGAGAGAGATCCAAGATGGCATGGCAGCAAATGAACTGTGTGTGCTTTTAAGAGTGAAGGTAGAGCTATAAACCACCTCTCCTCACAGCATGCTCTACAAGGTGATCTCAGGGACACTTTTCACAGTGCTCAACAAGTATCAATGACCCCCAACCACCACACTGATCCAAGGCTATCTTTCAAGGTCTTACATGACTCTTCTCAGTTTCAGTTTGCCGTAGCTTGTTTTTCATGATGTCCTCATTCTCATCTTCTTTAGCTTCTTGTTTCTTCAGGGCCTACAGTAGAAGCAAATGAGAACAGTATATTATCCCAGAATATGCACGAAGCTCAAAGCTACCACTAGGATGCATTGATGAAGGGCCCAGGAAAATACTGAGTTACACAAAATCTGCAAATAAATTCCAGCTTGTTCATTAGAAGCCCTAGCAACACTTCAGTGAGGGTCAAATGCAAACAACTTCTTGGTTTCCACAAGCTTCATCATTTTCTCCATCTTTGAGAATCTTACTACATAGTCAGAGAGGGTAAACTATTAACAACTGTCTTGGAAACAAAGTTTACTGCACATCAAAGTAGTCATCCTAAATGTTGTCTTAGTTATTTGTTGTTGTGAAGAGACACCATGACCAAGGCAACTCTAATAAAAGAAAGCATTTAATTGGAACTAGCTTTCAAAGTTTCAAAGGCTTAGTCCATTATCATAATGGCAGGGAGTGTGGTGGTACAGATGGCACTGGAGCTGGAGCTGAGAGATACATCCTGAAACACAGGCCGAATGAGAGAGACAATGGGCCTGGACTGGGCTTTTGAAAGCCCAAAGCACACCCCCAGTGACACACTTCCTCCAACAAGGCCACACCTCCTAACCTTCCTCTAATCCCTTCATAGAGTTCCACTCCCCGGTGACTAAGTATTCAAATAAAAGGGCCTATTGGGACCATTCTTATTCAACAGCCACAGCGGGTTTCATAACCTGCTGGATTTACATAACACCATAACCTAGTCACTGGTTTTTCTGGTACTAAAGCAAACCATCCATTACATAAAAACACTCCCCAAGGAGTGCAAGATCACCATAATGTAGATGACATACAAAACAGGCCAGACCATCCAAACTCTACTCTACCTGGAGAAACATACCCATTCTTACCGAGTTTCCCATCTTTAATGATAAAAGAAGTTAAAGAAAATTCTTTCAATAGCTAACTACAAAAATGTTTGCCTGGGTTTGTTTCTATGTCAAAAAAAAAAAAAAAATTAAACAAGGGGAAAGAACTTAAAACAGATTTACAATATATAAGTGGCATTCTGTTCAAATAAGAAAAAAAGTTGATCATTTTAGCATTTATGTTTGGCAAGATATATGTAAAGGTCACACAAATTGAGGAAATGGAAACTACCTATAAAGTCTTTTCCAACAAGGAAGGAAATATGTAAATGTGGTAAAAATCAACTTTAATGTAAATATACGAGCATAATCCATTTCATCAACCTACATATTCAAATACATCTTAAATCTACTTCCTGTATATCAAGCATTGTTATGGAAGCTACTAGTATACACAGGTGTAAGATACACATGGCCCTACAACTCAGGAAATGAGCTCCCTTTACCATGGTTTCTCCTCACACTAAGTAAAATACCATCTAGGCAAAAAGGCAGAGAAGCTTTATCAAAGTAAGTAGTAGCTTGCTGTAACAATAAACACTTCTATGGTGATCAATGCATCTAGGAAATCTTACATATGTTAAACATGTCACATACATTTAAAGATTATATTTAATCTATTTAATCTTCATGATAATAATGTATGTTAGTAAGCTCATTTTAGCATCAGAATTTTGGGACATAGAGAACTAAATAATTGCCCAAGAACACTCTCTAGTTAGTGACAGAGAAAATGAGACTCAGACAGCCTGTCATTTAACCACTGAATGGCACTGTCTTCTCTTCTCCATCATGAAACAGCATCTGTCTGACAGGGCTGTGCTGCAGACTAGCTGATATATTCATGAAGCTTATAAACTAATGCTCGGTATATAACAAATATGCAATAAAAGCCAAAAATTGTTATTATTGAAAATGATAAAGTATTAAAATCATAATGCTGTTCAGGTAACTATCAAGTTATTTGCTCTTTATTATAGAGCAAATAGAATTTACAACAATATTTAATTCTGTATATACAGTATATTCAATTTTGGATGGTGGAATGAGTTTATAAATTTTTCATGAACAAAATCTTAAAAATCTGAAAATTAATATTGGCACCCTTATCTTTTCCATGACTCCTTGGCCTCTCCCCCAATATCAATCTATCTCTCTCTTTCTGTGTGTGTGTGAGAGAGAGACAGAGAGATTTAAAAATGTTAAGGAAAGTGATATAAAGTTGTAACATTTTTAAATACTTTTTATTTAAAGTAAAACAATAATTTCTTATCTATATACAATGTAGTTTTATTATATACCTCCCCTTGGATTACATTCCCTAGCTTCCCATATGATTTTTCAACATGGCTTCTAAAAAATTCTAAACCGTCTTATTCCAAAACACCTTCATTCTATCTTGGGCTAATCTTGTTTTTTTGTTAATATTTCTTCACTGGATTAAAAATCTAATTGGTTTTTTAACTGGATGTTTGCACAAAGGGGATGATTAGGATTAAGAAAAGACTTCTTCGGGCAATTGATAAGTTTCATCCAACTATAAACAGCCTCAACTTCTGGATTCAAACCCCTGAGTAGAACCACTCCAAATGAGCCTGCAGTGAGGGCTACAGTGAGCTTGCAGTGAAGGCTGGTCCAGGTCAGGCAAGATCATCTGAAACCACAGCATGAAAAGGACAAAGAGAATAAACAACTCCAAACAGACTGACCCAAGCACAGGAATCATTCCCTTCCAAAGCTGAGTTCCGAGTCAAACTAAGAAGATACTGTAACTCTAAGCAGTGGTGTAGGATGAAGTGACCTTCAGTGCTGCTCGGGGCCCTGGCTTACACATGGAACAGGAGTCATCATCAGCTGCTGAGCTTCACAAACTTAACCTAACCTCATGCTTCAACTCAGGATTTAATTTAGGTAAAAACATAAACTCCCAAAGTTCCCCAGTGAAGAAATTTTCCAGTTTACCATCTGGAATTTATCCATTTCTTCCCTTTCCCAGGATTTCCAAAAATTAAATTTGAAAAATTGTAACATTTAAGACTAGAAAAACAAGAAAGATATGTTAACTGTTAACATTTTCCAAATGTTTGCTTACTTTAGTGTTTGATCAAGCACACTAAAAATACATACATATATATACATGCAAACTTATTTAGATGTATTTAGAGACATTTAAAATAATCATTCAAGACTTTACTTATTTCAAAACAATTCTCATTTACCAAGAGGCTTATATTTCCAAAGAGTAATAGAAAGGTTGTCATTTTATTAGAGTAACTCTTCAGAAGACCAAGACCTTGTCTGTTAGTCACACTGCATTTTTAAGACAGTATCTGGCATATATTAAGTTGTAGAGCATGCTGTTGGCTGCATAAATAAATACTCCTTTAAAATCTCTGATAGACTTGCCAGATAGGCCCTTTACATACCAGAAGCCTTCCTAAATTTCTCCCACCTCTTATTTATTTTTAATTATGTGTATCTGTTTATATCTATGTACAGGTATGTGCAGGCACGAGCAGAGACCAGAAGAGGACATCAGACCTCAGAGTATAGGAGGCATATAAGCACTTGTGCTCATAGACAGGGGAACCAGGAATGTTAAACACACAGGGTTGTCTCTCCAAGGAGAAAGGTGTAGAACCTGCTTCCTGTGCAGAAGGAGAGGAATTTGTAGCCACATGGCTAAGTCACACTGGCTCCCCCAGACCTTTGTATTAAGACTGTTTATCACAGTCCATTTATGGTGCTATCCTCCCCCAGACCTTATCATATACATTGTTTATCTCACGTCTGCTTCCTTAATCTATGGAACATATTTTTCTGGAAGTACATGTCTTGTACTTTACAAGAGTTTCAATGTAATCATGTCTCACATTTGTTGTACACATGGGACTGAGTTAATTATCACCAGGTGGTCTTTGAGGTCTCAGATGCTCAAGCCAGACCCAATGTGACACTCTCTCTTCCTGTTGTTCTCTGCTCATCTAGATGTAGAACTCTCAGCTACCTCTCCAGCACCATGCCTACCTTCATCCTGTCAAGCTCCCAGCCATGATGACAACAGATTTATAGTGATATTTTATTGGTACTGAAATGTGATTTTATTTGTATATTAA
This sequence comes from Onychomys torridus, assembly GCF_903995425.1. Lineage (NCBI taxonomy): Eukaryota > Metazoa > Chordata > Mammalia > Rodentia > Cricetidae > Onychomys > Onychomys torridus. The sequence continues at coordinate 58,948,081 of NC_050456.1, forward strand.
TAAAGTTGCCTTGGGGTCAGAGCAAGCCATAGCAGAAGCTGGGCGGTGGTGATGCACGCCTTTAATCCCAGCACTTGGTAGGCAAAGCTAGGCAGATCTCTGTGTGTTCAAGGATACAGCCAGCATAGAGACACACGCCTTTAATCTCAATACCAACCACAGAAGACCTGGAGGTCTGTACAGACAGGCAATGATGAGGAGGTCATGTGGTTGGGTTTATAACCAATGAGAAGGCAGAACAGAAAGTCTATAAAAAAAAGAGAAAAACACAGGAAGTAGGTCTCTTGCAGAGAGGGAAAAACAGCAGAAGCAGTGAAGGGTAAGGTTTTCAGCTCTCAGCTAATTGCTCTGACCTCTTGGCTTTTAACTCTGAAAAAAAAATATAAACTATAAGCCATCCCAATTAAATGTTTTCCGTTATAAGTGTTTCCATGGTCATAGTATCTGTTCACAGCAATAGAAACCCTAAGTAGGACAGTCTCCAATCATACCTACTTTCAAAGGGAAAATTAATCTTCACCTCCAACATGAAAATATCAAGCAATTTGGTTAAATGAGTAAAAGGCAGCATTACAGTTTTACTGGGGGATATTTTGAGGCTCTACAAATATAAAGCTTCACAAAATTCTAGCTCAAATCCAAAGCCATAGTTCAGCACAGTCTTTTTGCTAGCCCCAGAATTTCCCCATCAACAGTCCGACACTGTCCAGACTCCTAGTAAGTTTACTCACAAGTTCTTCCCACTGGTTAATAAAATCCTGAACCTCTTCATACAAACACAAAAGGCTTGTTTGTGTAAACCCAAAAATACTTATATCAAAATTATTAACGAGTGATCTAGAATTAAAGAAAAACTATATAAGTAAGTGGATAAAATACACTCATCAAATCCCCATCAAGCATGTCTGTTTTCTGAGTTTTCCTAGGGCACTCCAACCACCTGGATCTTACCACCTCGTCTCTTCTTGTATATCTAGCAAGTATGAAGGTTGGTCTCTGTGGCTTGTAACACTTTGCAGCCTTCGAAACCCCACCTGAGTTATGCAGAGCAATCTGCTGCCGTGTTAGTTAGCATCTAAACTCATCAACACCCCTCACACCTCAATTTCCCCACTTCACTTTTTAGAGAAAGAATTTATCACGTAGGTGGTCACATGGAAAACAGCCATCTTCCTTCTCACACAAATGGACATTGACTCCGCTTTACATGTCTCATAATTAATATATTTATTATTCCAATTGGGATTAGATGAAACTCAATAATCTTAACTTTAATCATGTTATAAATTGAAAACTACCTTTTTAATTTAAATCTCCATATGAATAGGATTAATTTTTAAAAGCTCTATTTCTCTCAACTATACAGGAACATAAAGTGATCTTGTGTTTCCCTTCCCGATCTTAGCACTGGGTCACCTCTTCACGCCAACTCTTCGCAAAGCCAGTACAGTCTTCTGCTGTAGTCTGCTTACTGCCCAACACTGCACTTCATATTTTTTAATATCTCTTATAGTCTAAGGCTATATAAGACACAGAGATTTCAGTCAATGGGATCCTAAATTCTATAGTCTCAGTAAGAAGTGCACATGTGAGGAGGCACTGGGGAGCCATCAGAACAAGCCGCTCTACTTCTGCCCCAGCAAGAAATGCCGTCGCATCCAAACATCCTCACTGCTGTCACAGCAGCAGCAGCAGCAGCAGCAGCAGCATCACAAGTCAGTGGACACATCAGCACAGGTGCAGTACTCTAGCCTGGAATATTAAAGCAATTCTTCTATATTATGTAGCTCAGCCTAAACGACAGCAAAATCTATACTATTTAGTCTGGATTGGAACATTTTCAACTTCTGAAAACAGATCAACACTAAAAGAGAAATATTTTACAAATGACAAATCAAAATTATGAGTCATTTCGTTAGCATTAACCAGGAGTGTTAACTCATCCGCTTCTTTTCTGAAGGGGCTAAGTCCGCACCACATTCTGTTTCTCTATGACTTAGACCAGACAACTGAGAATTACATTAAACAGACCTGGTAGTTTCTCTATGACAGACCAGGCAACTCAGAAGTACACTAAAACAGACCTGGTAAAAGCAGTTAGAAAAGAAGAGAAAACATCACATGCCGATGAATGTCTGTAACTATGTTGTTTTGCCCTTTTAAAGCTTGGTTTTCTTAGAGCAGCTTAGCCATAAAACTGCAGCATGCCCTGCTCCAGAAATCACATTATCTTTTAGAGTTTTAAGATCACAGGAACACCACAGAGCCTTAATAGAGGGCCTCTGGGGCACATTTAAATCTTTAATAACAATAATTTTTCTTTTTTCCTTGAGTATGCCTATTTCCATTAAAAGGACGAACACTATTACAGTCCTTTAGAGGCAGATGATTCTAGACACTTACTGTTACGAATTTACCAAGGATCCAACCTTCCCTTTAGTGAGTGAAGAGAAAGGGAAAAAGAAAATGTGTGTGGAAACTCTTGCATCTTTCACAATAAATGTTTACTAAGCACCTCTAATAGATGACACATTCAAATATGTGGAACAAATAGAAATTACAGGCTCCTTGTGTCTGCTGCAAACGGACCAGCAAATCTGGTTATAATAATGGCATGAGAATCCTTAGGTAAAGATTACACACTAACTCCCTCATGGGCCAGGCCACTGAAATTCTCAGAGAAAAGCCATGAACATCATGTGTCTTGATTCATCCTCAGCAGTGCTACAATGCATAGCTCCAGCCACAGGGAAGAACATGGAAATGATTCACTCATAAACCCACAAATTTAAAACAAAGGAAAAAAGTCTGCAATCATCTGAAACAAGAGTCAGAATCATCATCACACTTGAAGGGACAAACTGTCAGGACAAAAAGTCAGGTCAAACTGTCAGGTCAAACTTTTTTCCAAAAAGAGTAAAGATATGTCACTGATAAATAGAAAATAGTTGCTTTTCCTTTATTTTTATATTTAAAGTCTCCATGTAAATATGAAATTAAAGTCAGAGAACAAATAGCTTAAGCGTCCCAGAATATAATGGGATTACAACCCAAATTACACCATATGATATATACATTCAAGTTCGGAGTTGACCTCTATGAATATTATAAATGTCAACAACATCTTTGAGGACATTTGTTTAGCATGTCAAAAAGAAATTCTATTAAGGAGACAGGATTTATGAAACATTATGACAGAAACTGAATTTTTTTTAAGAGGGTGACCTGGGGACTAGCTCCGAAATTCTCTGTAGAGACCTAAACTCCACTCCAAAGCATCAAGCAAATGGACTGATAGAAAGTGGAAGGAAGGAAGGTGTGTTGGACACAGCAAGACACTGTCACTAAGAACAAGTGTTACTTGCTTAAATTAATGGAGATTTTAGTTCATTGAGTTCCACAAATTTCCAAATGCTGTTTTTTTTTTCCTAAATCAAGTCAGAGATTGCTCCCCATGAGAAATAGCTCAAGTCATGGAAAATCTTAGCCTTTAAGTCCATCCAGTTGAAAATTATTTGTGCCAACAAAAACCAATGCCCCAAAACACAGTTTCTTTCAAGATGAAAAACAATACACTCACATTCTACATCCCTAAACAAACAAGTTTTGGACTCAAAATTAGCTAGGTGGCTTTTACTAAAATTGTTAAAAAGCAATTTATTTTATAGCCATGACAAAGCAAAGAAAATTCTACATTAAAAACTACAACTAAAACAAACAAAAGCCGTTTGGTGAGTTAAGGGGAAGTGCATGGTGGAAGTTCCAGGGGAATCCAGTACACATGCCACAGTGACACTCACTCCTCTGTAGCCATCAGTGTAAAGAGGAATGTTCAAAGTCCTGACAGCTGCTACACCTTTAGCCTCAGCACCTAGGAGACAGAGGCAGGCGGCTCTCTGTGAGTTGGAAGCCAGCCTGGTCTATAGAGTGAGTTCCAGGATAGACTGAGCTACATAGTGAGACCTGTCTAAAAAAACCTGCTGACAGCTGAACCTGTGGGCTTTCCTGATGTGACTGGCAAGCACATGAGTTGATAAGGCACAGTAATTCTGGTTTTGAATGGTCATGGCAGACTCTAGTACATGTGGTTAAGTGGAAGCCATTAGAAGTAAAGCATTATCTGATAGTAATTATAACCGTGTGGAATGAGCCTTAAAGATATTTAAGGTTTTCAAACATAAAGGTCAAAGTTTTTCTTTGGGAACAGGCCTCCATGGCATCTTTTTACCTCCTCTTCGTAAGGTGCTTTCTATGCTGGGGATCCAATAGACCTTACAGGGAATATTGTGGTAGGATACATCAGAACTTATTCTGACCTACTTTCCCTATGGAAACTTAGAGAAATTTCTCAGCACTAGACAGAGTGTATTAGTGGAGTCTGTTACTATTTGGGGCACCTGGATCCAAGGAGGCCAAACAAGGTCATGGGTTCAATCACCATGAATGCCAATTTTCCTTTGCTGTGCTCCACAGCCATAATCTTTACCCCTAAACCTTAGCCAAAGGCCACATAGAAGACTAGGCCAGAGATAATGGAATGAGTCAGCAAAACTCCACTGCCATGACTATGAAAATAATTCAAAATTCAAAACCCTCCTGACCAGTGTCAGGATTTCAGCCTTCAAATGTTTTTAAATTTGCCAATCTGCAAAACAAATGCTTAATTACTGCTTAAGAAGTTGGTGTGCTGAAATGTCATGCAAGTCTTCTAACATCTTTAATTCAAAAACAACAGTGGTAATAAGCATTATTCCCTGAAAGGCCACTGCTTTTACTGGAATAGATTGTATTTTTATGCAATCTTTTACTTAATAGAAAACTTGCAAGGAGAGTTAAATGTGAACCCTACAAGGGACTTTCCAGGATTTCCTTCAAAATCAAAAGGCAAAATGCTCTTAGCAAAGGGTCTGTTTTCATCTGAGTAGTTTCCTCTCAAAAGAGAGACCCGTGGTTTTATTAGAAACCCAGAGCAATGTGATACTCCATTTGACTCTCTAAGTAGGACTGCTGAGTTAGAACTGTTGACAAACAGAAGATCATAGGTAATTACAGAATTTAAATTAGAATTTCTCAAGGTTTATATGTCTTTGAACAGAAAAGCCTGTAAACATACAACATCTTTCATTGTTCAGAGTTAGAGAATGTTATTTTATTCCTTTGGGTTCGGGGATCTGGGGTTTTTACTACTTTCTAATAAAAATAAAACAGAACCAAGTAGATGAATAAAGCTATCTGTAGCAGAGTGGCCTTTGTTTGTACAATGTTATTATGCATTCAGTAGTTGCCCAATAAATATTAATTGATAATGATGGAAAAGGATTTTAGAAACAGATGGCCTAACAAAAATTCGCTGAAAGATGTAGACAAAAACATTGCCCCTCTTTAAGAAAAGCATAACACAGGGATTTCACAAATCCTACTTACAGGAAATCTCAGGCTATGGTCAGGAGTCAACAATGACAAAAGACATTTTTTCATCATCACAAAATCAGCAACACTGAACACTTATCTGCATATCATTCTGTACAAAGGGACACAAGCAGACTCCTGGAGCCTTAGTTGTTATGATTTGTAAAGAAAAGGTAGGGGGGAGGGAACGAGAGCCAATAACAAAATACACATAATTTAAACAATACTTTGAGATCTAGTAATACGTGGTATGAACACAAAGAATACATCAGCCCTAAACCCGACTCACAGTAGCAATAAGAGTAAGTATCCATAACGTTAACTTCCAATACTTCCACACAAAATCAGGAGAACTTTACCAAAACACCTACACGTATGCCCAAAGATAAAGGTTGCTAAAATGTAAAGTGTGACGCTATAATAAAGAGAATTGAAATGCTTCCAAATCCCAAAGGTATGAATGATCAGAACAATGATCAGATCCTACAAAGAGTAATTCCTAACAGGGTAGGAGGGAGGAAGCTATAAGCAAACTGACCCACCTTAGAAGAATTACTACACACACACACACACACACACACACACACACACACACACACACACACACACTTTTCAAACTAAATAAAAAGTATAAATTAATATAGTCTATTGAATTGTAGAGAAATGAGGAAGTAAGGGAGCAGAAAGTGTGCCACAAGCATTTAATAACTAATAGAGTGAATGATGTTTCTCAAAACGTGAAAGCTTCGCTGGGGTGGTGGCACACGCCTTTAATCCCAGCACTCGGGAGGCAGAGCCAGGCGGATCTCTGTGAGGTTGAGGCCAGCCTGGGCTACAGAGCAAGTTCCAGAACAACCAGTGCTACACAGAGAAACCCTGCCTCAACAACAATAACAAAAAGAAACCTGAAAGCCAAGAAGACTGACCTAAGTGTTGCTTGCAACAAAAAGAGGTCCTGGTCCTTGGGACATCTTACACTACACACCATCTCACCAAAGTGCACTCTAAGGAGTCCAAAAGCTAACGGGGATAACAATGAGCATGTGGCTGCTTCTATGCTGCAGAACATGTTCTAAACTCCACTTGTAGCTTAAAGGTCTGATTCAGTGGAACATTTTAATACAGGCAGCATTTCCCAGAGCTGCAGTGGCTTGCAAAGACTGTCAATGGAGTTTGTGAACCACTAAGCTTCCCTGAATGGAGATAAAAACCCATTACAATGTTGATTCCAAAGTCTCCAAAATGGTTCCCAGCTTTGCTCCCAGAAACTTTGGGGGAACTGTTTCACACTGAAAAGAAAATATTATTGTTTTAGTGTCATCAGACATAATCAAAGCCCAAGAAAACAGTCTACAGGCTGAGCAAAGAGCTGGGAGGCAAAGAGGGAAACCATGAAAAACCTAAGGAAGAAGATATAACAGAACATATCTTGGACCTCCGTATCACAAGTTGCGCCTAAGGGCGTTCAAATATCTTTGCAAGGTAAAACCCATTAAAAGCTGATCACTATTATCCACCCATTTCCTTTTTATCAGCATGACACTGATGATTCTTTCACATCCCTTACAAAGAACAGCATCTGCTGCCTCTTTGCCAAGAAAAATAATAAACATAACCCATACATAACAAACACAGAAGAACAAGAAAACAATTAATATGACATAAAATGATAAGAGAAAGAGCAGTGGTGTGACTCAAAACCATGTCAGTCATAATTCAAGTACTTCAACCGTGGATTGAGAAACTGCTTGACATGTTAGCAAGTAAGCAAAGAGACAAAAATCACACCCTTAAAAACATTTCCCAGACTGACTGGAAAACACTAAGCCCCAGCAAAAAATACAGCCCCTCAAGCACAAAATTTCCCACAAAGGGCCTACACAGGTAACTTTTTCCCCTCCAGTGTGCTCTAGAGCCCATGTGTCTGGAAATATTGCCTTACAGTAATTATGAAGAGTCCCCAAAGGCAAGACAGTATCTTAGGTAACCTTAGAGCAGCACAGCGCCTGGCACACAGCACACTATAGTGCTCAGCAAATGAACATCTTCCTAGGTGGTGTTCTGAGGATGCAGGGTTCAGCATTCATTCTTTCACTCATCAAACACCTAGCATATTTCTCAGGCACTGTTACAGGGCCACGAGCAGAAGCCATGAAAGGCTCATCCTCAAGGGCTAATGCCCTGGTTAGGGGACAGACAGATCACAGATAATGGAAAGGGTGTTGCTAGAGAAAAAAGGAATACATGTAACGAACTCAGAAGGGAAGGAGAGTATCTTTCTAAAGTAGAGTTCTAGAGGACAGGGGGGCATACTGTGTGCAACAAGAAATCAACTTCTTGTCTCTGAAACCAGGAAGCACACAGGTCCAAATGCAGGAAGTACAGAGCATGCCCACAGAATGGCAAGAAGGCCAGTGTAACTGACAGTGAGTACATGGTCCATATGCATGCTTGGATAGCAGAGAACAACTTGCAAAGTCCATTCTCTGCTTCCACCATCAGCGTTCAGGGGATCAAACTCAGGTTATCCCTCTATGCACCAAGCACCTGTACCACTAAGTCATTTTTATGGCTCAAGGTCAATGTACCTGGTCTACAGTTATCAGGAGCAGGAACAACAGAAAACTGCAGAGAGAAGAAATCAGGGACCAGATCCCAGGGGCTTTTAGTGGAAGACTTTTAGATTTATTCTAGTTGTAGTAAAAGAAGACTGTGACAATCACCTGAATGTCAGACAGGTGACATAGAGGTGAGACCTGAGGACAAGGGCCTTCTCTGTTTGCATAAGAAAAAGAAGACAGAGGCAGAGACAGCAGTCAGTAGGAATTGCAAAGCAGATAAAGAGCCAATTTTCACAAATATTTTTAAATCAGAGTTGACAAGGTGTGAAGAATGAGGGAAAGGCAGACAACAGAGACAACGAAGAACAGCGTTCTCAACACTTAAAAGAACGATTATTTGTCATCCAGATGATTTTCCATCCTTTTTAGAAGACATGTGATCTATTTCCTTAGATGAAATCCACAAAAGGATAAGGCCTAACACCTCTGGAAGTTTGTGGGTCAGAGAGGTCAGAGCAGGGAAGCAGAGATGCAGACCCCAGTCTGTGCACACTCCGGCTATGAGAGGTAACATCAGTGTGACCTGATCCCTAGCCAAGCAGGAGGTGGCCAGTGAGGCGGCAGAAACCTCCTTCTACTCTGTTCTTCCTCCCATCCAAGGTCCATCAATTGAGGGAAGAGCCTTACAGCTCTGAACACAGCTTGGAAGCTTCCCCACAAAGGGACAAATGAGTTTTAGAAACAAGCTGCTCCTCCCTTCTTGAGCAACAATTAGCACCTGTTTTAGTATGTGAGAAAATAAAAAGAACTCAGGAATCTAAATAATATAAATTAATTAAATGCAGTAAGCAGTGACCATGCCTGTTTATCACGGAAAATCAAGATCAGCTTACAGAAAAATTAACAGTATTAATGACTCCACTGGAGGTGAATGGACAACAAGGGGCAAAGGGGTCAATGAATGAAAGAAATTCCATGAAGAAAGGCTCGTGTGAGATGAAATTTTAGAAAAGTAGTGACATGAAAAGTGGAAAGGAATAAGGAATATATGAAATGATCTCCCAGAACAAACAAAGGCCTCTGCTTTTCTGTGTCTAAACAGAACACCTCCTAGAGGAAGCGAAGGAAGGAGGCAGGGAGGGAAGCCTGGGCCAAGTACAAGAGCAGCATAACTGGGCAGCCCGGGCGGGCCACAGGAAGTGGGAGTCAACCTGCAATGCATGAGGTGTCACTTAATTTTTCAACAGTGTGAAGCAAAATAGTTTCAAATTTAAATTTTTAAATGGAGAATAATTAATTATATTGCTTTTAGTTGCTAGACTTATGTCAAGGACAGTTTCCAGAAATGCTAAGAGCTGGGATATATATTCTGTAGGGAAACCATCTTAAATAGACATGGAACCTGAAGAAACAATGCCTACTGGTTCATCATTGATGGTTCAATACTGACGACTAGTGGTCAAAAAATACAGTAACCCCCTTAGCAAGCATTTGTCCTACCATTTTTATCAAATTTGAAACCCTGAATGCAAACTGCATGAAATTTTTAATTGAAACACTCAGAAAAAAAAAAAAAAACACTAAGGGAAAGAAATATATCCAAAGTTCTTTAAGTTTTTATTCTGAAATCCAGCATGGTGGGCATATATCTACAATCCCAGCACTTAGGTGGTTGAGGCAAGATCAGGAGTTCCAGATCAACCTCACTATGTTTTAAAACTGTTTTCTGTCCACTATTTGGACAATGTTCCAAAGTGGAAGCCACTCGGGACCTGCTATTGAACTATATTTTTGTGTTATATTATCTACAACCTCAGAACTGAATGATCTTGCAGAAATAATATGTCAAAAAGGTCTTACTTTCAGAATCCATATATCTAAGGTATAAACTTCCTAAACTTTCTAACACTTTCATATAAATTATTCCTGGGATAGTATGGGGCTTAGGACAGGTGTCTTTACATTTTCAACACAATGTCAGGACCAGAAGCCTGTTATGTAAAAAATGTTCTTTATATAATATTAATATTATATAATAATAATGCTTGGGTGGTCCTAGTTCCGCCACTTGAACCATCTCCTACAGAAGCTCCATGAAGTAGAGTTCACCTTTGTCTTCTCTGGAAAAACCTTTACATGAGACCATCTTCCCCAAAAATGTCATGGACAGCAAGGATCTTTACATCTGAAAATACCACTCATCTGCTCAGTGGCTGTGGGCAGCATAACAGTGTACTTCATGGTGGAGCCAGCACTGCCAGGCCCAGAACAAGGGTGGACAGGAGCAACCTAGTCCCTGCAAAGGAGATCACATTCTAGGGATCTGACATACGGCCAGAAGTGAAAAAACATCAATTACAGTTTGTTAGTGCTATAGAAATGTATTCGCTATGATACTCAACATGTGACACTGGAGGGCCATGTCAGAAGGAGAGAGGAAGGGTAGACAGTCCTATGTCAGAAGGAGAGAGAGAGAGGAAGGGTAGACAGTCCTATGTCAGAAGGAGAGAGAGAGGAAGGGTAGACAGTCTATGTCAGAAGGAGAGAGAGGAAGGGTAGACAATCCTGTGTCAGAAGGAGAGAGAGAGGGTAGACAGTCCTGTGTCAGAAGGAGAGAGAGGAAGGGTAGACAGTCCTATGTCAGAAGGAGAGAGAGAGGGTAGACAGTCCTGTGTCAGAAGGAGAGAGAGGAAGGGTAGACAGTCCTATGTCAGAAGGAGAGAGAGAGGAAGGGTAGACAGTCCTATGTCAGAAGGAGAGAGAGAGGGTAGACAGTCCTGTGTCAGAAGGAGAGAGAGAGGGTAGACAGTCCTGTGTCAGAAGGAGAGAGAGAGGGTAGACAGTCCTGTGTCAGAAGGAGAGAGAGAGGGTAGACAGTCCTGTGTCAGAAGGAGAGAGGAAGGGTAGACAGTCCTATGTCAGAAGGAGAGAGAGGAAGAGTAGACAGTCCTATGTCAGAAGGAGAGAGAGGAAGGGTAGACAGTCCTATGTCAGAAGGAAAGAGAGAGGGTAGACAGTTCTATGTCAGAAGGAGAGAGAGAGGGTAGACAATCCTACCTGATGGTGGAATAAAGTTATGTTAAGCTGAACTGGAATAAAAATGTTCTAATAAAACAGAAGAAACCACTCTGGATAGGACAGCTTTACAGAATGACATACATAAGTAGGTATGCCCAAATGTTTAGAATAAGGCTGGAGAGATGGCTCAGTCAGATAAGTGCTCACACAAGCATAAGGACATAAATTCAGTCCCCTACAACACTCAGAAGAAAGCTGAGTTCAGCAGCACATGCCTGTAACTACAGGGAAGGCACAGACAGGAAGATTCCTCAGACTCGCTAACTTATCAGTCTCCTGAACGGGTGAGCTCTGAGTTCTCAAAAAGATCCTGTCTCAAAAACTAAGGTGGATAGTGACTGATGATACCTGAGGTTGACCTCTGCCCTCCACATGCACACATATGTGCAGGCATACCTGTATGCTTGCATGCACATACACACACAAACACATAAAAAAAATTTACAATATTCATTAAAAGTGAACACAGGGGTTGGGGATTTAGCTCAGTGGTAGAGCGCTCGCCTAGCAAGCACAAGGCCCTGGGTTCTATCCTCAGCTCCAAAAAAATAAATAAATAAATAAATAATAAATAAATAAAAGTGAACACAGAATCTGAAACTGCAAAGTCCACACAAACTATAAAACAATCCAATAGAAAACAGTAACAGGAGAAAAAGAGGGTAGATGATAACATTCCTAGGGTATCAATAAAGCTAAACTTACCTAATGAGGCTGCTTTGTTGATGGCCACTGATAAGGTACTTATGAGGAAAATGAACAGAAGGACTAAATAAAGAGGGAAATTACACAAAAGAGAGACCTTGATAGTGCTAGTATCCAGAAGCTCACTATGAGCCAAGCATGGTGGCCCATACTCACTCAGCTCTCACTCAGGAGGCACAAGAACAGGAAGGCAGATCTCTGTGAGCTCTACATGGCGAGTTCCAGACCAGCCAGGGCTATACAGTGAGACCCTGTCTGAAAACAAAACAATAATAATAACATAATAATAACAATAAAACAACCCACCACTATGCACGTTTTTTAAAAACAACGGACCAGGAGACTGAAATATTCAAGAAGCCACAGACACCATTAGAAAAAGCAAAACTGACAAAAATCACAGGGAGAAGCTGAGCCTGATACATTGAACAGGAATGCAGTAGAACAGAACGAAACTGACAAATGAGAGCTACAGGCTATACTTAAGTATCTGCATCTCCTACAGATTCACATAAAATGCTGGACCCAAGGAAGGCAGAAAATCAGATGATGGTTTTACTCTAGCATCCTTAACCCTGATACCAAAAAACCATGGAATAAAGTCAAATAAATTTCAAAAGAATCAAAAATAGTTTTTTTTTTTAAACTGAGTTTGAAAACTATAGCTGGGCAGTGGTAGCCCACAGCTTTAATGCCAGCACTCAAGAGAAGGAGGCACGAAGATCTTTGAGAGATCAAGGCCAGCCTGGTCCACAAAGCAAGTTCCAAGACAGCCAGGGATAAGGAGAAACGCTGTCTTGAGAGAGAAAAAAAAATTATAAAAGGCTCCTGAAAATTGGAAAGAGGCATATAGGAAATCGTAATAGCCACTATAAAGAATTTCAAAAGTACCCTAAAAGAACAGTAAATCAAAACATATGCTCATTCAGTGATAAATCTAAAGTACTGACTTTTTAAAAAAAAAAAGTAATATGCAAGGCTAAAAGTCATAGAGCAAATGTTGAAACAATAGACAAAGTTTCTCAAAAAGAACTATTAAGTATATTCATATTTCTAGCAGAGCACATGGAACGAGGAACGGTATATCTAATAATGCTAAGAATTATCACTGCTTTACAAATCAATAAGCTCTATAAACCAAGTATGCAACTACACAAGATTTTATGTTCCAGTTCTAACAAACTTAAAGAAATGGATCTCTCTGTGGTGATATTTTATTTGTGCACCCCAATAGAGATTATCTGAGGATCAGAGGAAAAAGCTAGCCACTATATTAAACATAGAGCCAGGCAGTGGTAGCACCCATCTTTAATTCTAGCATTCAGGAGGCAGAGATTCCTCCAGATCTCTCTGAGTTCAAGGCCACACTAGGAACTGAGCCAGGAGTGGTAACACATGGCTTTAAATCCCAGTACTAGTTAACCATAGAGCTCTGGAGGTCTATACAGACAGACAGGAAATGATGGAGCTGGGCAGAAAGAGGAAGTGATGGAACTGGATGGAGATTGGAAGTAAGATGGCAGGGCACAGAAAGGTTTATAGGCATGAGTATAGAGGAAGTAGCTCTCTCTTGGCTGAGATTTTCCTAGCGGCAAGAACATGGCTGGCTTCTTTCTGCTTCTTTGATCTCTCAGTTTTCACCCCAATATCTATTTCCAGGTTTTTTATTAATAAGAGGTTTAGCAATTTGTCTTACATCTCTCAAACAAACTGAACCAGGAAAAGTAAAGATGAAACCTATCCAAACTCACATTTTAAGATCAGTGTAACTTTGCTTCTTTTCTTTTTTTTTTTCCTGAAAATACATTTTTTCATAGATACATCCTGATTATGGTTTCCCCTCACCTACTCTTTCCAGACCCTCCCCAAGTCCCCTCTCACCTATCCCCACACTTTTTTTCTCTCTCTCCTTAGAAATCAAGCTAAATAATAATAATAAATTAATTAAATAAAATAAAACAATATTAGAAAAAGCACCAAAGAAAAAGCCCAAGAAACATATAAACACAGACAGAAATCCCATAAAAACACAGAAGTGGAGACTATAATATATACGCAGAACACCTGTAAGGCAAAAGGAAAAAAGGAAACAAAAAGACTCTGACAAAGCATTATGAGACAAAGAACCTCCAAAACTTGAGTTTCTTTTGTGTTGGCCACCTACCGTTGGGCACAGAGCCTGCCCTGAAGTGTGGTTTACATACCCAGTAACCCTCCACTGGACAAAACAAATTCATCTTTTGCAAGCGGTTATCAACTAGAGATAGCTTCTGAATTAGTGTCTTCATTAGGGGCTCTGTTGCTGTGAAGAGACAACATTGACCATGGAAACTTTTTTTTTTCCTCTGGTTTTTTGAGACGGGGTTTCTCTGTGTAACAGCCCTAGCTGGCCTCTGCTCCCAAGTGCTGGGATTAAAGGTGAGTGCCACCACCACCCAACTGACCAGGGTAACCCTTATAAGAGAAAACACTTAATTGGGGTGGCTTACACTTCAGAGGTTTAGTCTACTATCATCATAGTGGGACATGGCAGCATGTAGGCAGATATGGTGCTGGTGAAGGAGCTAAGAATTCTACATCTTGATCCAATAGCAACAGGAAATGAACTGAGACACTGGGCATGGCTTGAGCATATATGAGACCTCAAAGTCCACTTCCACAGTGACACACTTCCTCCAACAAGGCCATACCTACTCCAACAAAGCTACACTTCCTAACAGGGTCACTCCTTATGAGCTTATGGGGGCAATTACATTCAAGCTACCACAGTTAGGGATGAGGGCTTGTGTCTACTTCCCCTCTCAGCTCTGGGGCCCCATTGGGGTTACGCCTGTGCAGGTCCTGTACATGCTACCACAGTCTCTGTGAGTTTATGTGTGCATCAGTCCTGTTGTATCTAGAAGGTCTTGTCTTCTTGGTGTCCTCCATCCCTTCTGGCTCTTACAATCTCTCTATATCCTCTTCTACAGAGTATTCTAAGCTCCTGAGGGGAGGGATTTGATGAAGACATCCCATGTAGGACCGAGTGTTCCAAAGTCTCTATTCTCTGCACCCTGTCTAGCTGTGGCTCTCTGTATTTGTTCCCATCTATTGCAGGAGGAAGCTTCTCTGATGATGACTAAGTAAGATACTGAGCTATTAGTAAAGCAGAATGTCATTAAGAGTGATTTTGTTGCCAGGCGGTGGTGGTGCATGCCTTTCATCCCAGCACTAGGGAGGCAGAGCTAGGTGGGTTTCTGTGAGTGCGAGGCCAGCCTGGTCTACACAGCAAGGTCCCTAGAATGAGAGAGAGAGAGAGAGAGAGAGAGAGAGAGAGAGAGAGAGAGAAATTTTGTCTACGTTCCTTTAGCAGAACAATAGTATTTGGTTTTCCCTAGGTCCATGGCCTATCTAGTCTCGGGTTCTTGGCCATCTGAGCAGTGTTGGGTATGAGTTCCACCTCATGGACTGGGCCTTAAATCCAATCAGATATTGGTTGATTACTCCTACTGGCTTTGTGCCACTATTGTCCCAGCATATCTTGCAGTAAGTCACCATTGTAAATGGAAGGTTTTGTAGCTGGGTTGGTGTTTACCTTTCTCTTTTCAGAGTTCAGAGTACTTTCCAGTATTAGGAACACTAGTTAGTGGGGTGAGGGCTCTCAGCAGGCACTAGCTTGACTTCACTGAGTTCTGTAGGTGCTGTCTTCAGCAACAGTGCCTTACCATCAGTCTATAGGCAGCAACCTCTTGGGCTGTTTGAAGGTTTCCATGAGGCCCCTTTGGCCAACAACTCAATTGGATGTAACCCATTCTCAGCTATGGATATTTCATTTGGTGATGAGAGCTGTCTAGTTGGGGCTCAGTCTCTCCTGTTATTTGGTGGTTTCATTTAGATTTCTTCCATACATGTATATATTTTAAGAAGCTTCTGCTGTATTAGCTTTCCATGAAACTCCTCAAATGTCCCTTAGTTTTAGCTGTTCCATCCCCTCTTCCCTCCCACTCCCTGTTTGAGCCTCTGTTCCAGCCCCATCACCCACACCCCCGACCCTTGTCCAAATATAACTCTTCTAGTTCCTCTTCCTAGGGAGATCCACACCTCCTTCTAGTCAATTACTCTATGCCTAACTTCTGTGGTTATACAGATTGAAGCCTGTTATCAAAGACTTTACAGATAACATCCATATATAAGCAAACAGATACCACATTTATCTTTTTATGTCTGGGTTACCTCAATCACTCAGGATTTTTTTTCTTTCTAACTCCATCCATTTACCTGCGTAATATTCCATTGTGTAAAGGTACAACATTTTCTTTACCCATTCATCTATTGACTGACATCTAGTCTATTTTAAACTTCTGGCTATTATGAATAGAACAGCCATGAACAAGGCAAATGTCTCTGTAGTAGGAGGAAACATCCTTTCAATATATGCCCAAGAGTGGTATAACTGGATCTTGAAGTAAATCCCAGCTTCCCAAGGAAGTGCCACTGATTTCCATAGTGGTTGTACAAGTTTACATTTGCATCAGCAATGATGAGTACTCCCTTTATCCCATATCCTAGCCAGCATGAGATGTCATTGTTTTGTTGATCTTGGACATTCTGACTGGGAAAAGATGAAATCTCAAAGTAATTTTGATTTGCATTTCCCTGATGACTAAGAACATCGATCATTTCTTTAAGTGTTTCTTAGCCATTTGAGAATTCTGTTTAGAGCTATACCTCATTTTTAACTGGGTGGTTTGTTTTCGTGATGTCCATTTTTTGAGTTCTTTATGTATTTTAACTGTTAGCCCTTTAGAGGATGTGTAGTTGGTAAAAATCCTTTTCCATTCCGTAGCCTGCTGCTTTGTCTGGATAAAGGTGTCCTTTGCTATGCAGAAGCTTTTCAGTTTCATGAGGTCCCATTTATTGACTGTTGATCTTAGTGACTGTGCTAACAGTGTTCTGTTCAGAAAGTCTTTTCCTGTGCCAATGAGTTCAAGGCTATTCCCCACTTTCTCTTCTATCAGGTTCTGAGCACCTGGCCTTATGTTGAGGTTCTTGAACCACTTGAAGTTGAGTTCTGTGCAGGGTGGCAAGTATGAATATAACCTTGAGTCTTAAAATTGGGGAAGGTTGCACAAAGAAAATGCTATGAACTGATCACAGTAATAAATGTAAACATAAAAATGCTAAAGAAAACATCAGCAAGTTAATTCAGCACAAATGCATAAATACAACATATCATTAATAGTTCTCAGCTAGTTAAGTCAACTCAACAACTACTGATCACCAACAATACTAAAATCAACCACATGAAAATGTCATAAGAAAAAACAAAGTACCTAGGTTCTACATCTGTCATAACTAATCATGATTTTAAACAGAAATACGGAATCAAAACACACAAAAATTTCTCCTGTCAAATAAAGAACAAAAGGAAATGCTTAGAGGATCAGTAGTTGTTTCAAACCTAGGAGCAGATACCACACAAGGAGACACTTCAGAAACACAGCAACCGAAGAATAAGGTCACAATCCATGCTGACTGTGGTTCTAGTCCACATTGCCCCTCAGGTTCTACCCATGAAAAGAGACCAATTTGGGAGTTGGAGGGAATAAAGAGGTAATTAAAACCAGTCCATTGTGCCTCTAAGACTATTGAATAAAAAAGTTACTTACAAACTAGTTCCTCTTCTATATACTATAAATAACCAGTCAGATGCAGTGAAAGGAAGCATCTCATTCCCACTAAGAAGAAAAGTCCTAGGGCACCAAGGAATAATTTTAAAGTGCATAGGAACCTCAAATTAACAACCTCTATAAAATATTATTGAAAAACATTATGAAAGACCTTCCATTCAAATTAGTCTACATATTTAATATAATTATGATCAAAATGCCAACAGGGTTTTTCATGGAGCATAATGAAGGATCTTCATTTTCATTATTTACAATATGATAATGAAAGTCCTGATGATTAAGACAAAATGATACCAGAATAGCAATAGGCAAACAGATCAATTGTGAGACATACAGGGACCAGACAGATGTATTGGGAAACAGGTATATAATAGACATGGTCTTCACATTAGAGGAGAAAAACCAAGTGCTCAAACAATATGCTTAGACAGTTAATAGTCACAGAAAAATAACTCAGGTTCTTTCTCTACTTTAAAAAAAAATGTTCAGAAAATCCAAATAACCCAGTAATTTTACATGAGCAAAAGTAATAAACAAGTGATCCACAAAAGCACAAATGCACAGCCAACAAACATGCAAAAGCCTACTCCAAGTCACTAAGAAAAAAAGTGTGATGATATGGAAATGATTCAACACTTATGGCCTCCTTTACCCCTGGTGTTCTCAAAGCCTCATCTCACTTCTGGTTTGCTGGCTCTCAGCTTCCTGCTCAGACAGCTACTGCCATACCTTCCATGACCTCATGGACTCCCTCTCAGAAGCTGTACACCCAAATAAACTCTTTCTTACGTTAGTCACTTTGCATCATAGTGTTTTAATCATGGCAACAAAAGTGACTCATCCCATCACCCAAACTTAAAAGGCTATGTGGAGAGAGGCCTTCCCAAACTATAACCAACTAGCTACCCCAAAGAGACTTTCCTGAGATATTGTACCAAGCTGCTCTGATGCAGGGATCCAAAGCCTCTGAACAGCCTTACTTCTGTGAAAAAGCCTGTCCTTCACCTGCTGCAACAATAGGAGTTGTGATATATTGTGTTGCCAAAAATATACTGTGTCCAAAAAAAAAAAAAAAAATTTATCTGAGGATCAGAGGAAAAAGCCAGCCACTATATAGAAGTTAGGCAATAGTAGCACAGGCCTCTAATCCTATCACTTGGGAAGTAGTGATCTGTCTGGATCTCTGTGAGTTCAAGGCCACACTGGGAACAGAGCCAGGCATGGTGGCACACACCTTAAATCCCAGCACTAACCATAGAGATATGGAGGTCTGTACAGACAGACAGGAAGTGACAGAGCTGGGCAGGAAGAGGAAGTGATATAGCTAGGCTGAGAGAACAGAACAGAAAGGCATATAGGCATGGATGTACAGGAAGTAGCTCTCTTTGGAAGCTGAGGTGTCAGTAAGGCTAGGTTAGCTGTGGCTTTTCCTAGTCCTCTGATCTCTTAGGGTTTCAACCCCGATATCTGGCTCCATGTTTTTTATTTAATAAAACTGTTCAGCAATTTGTGCTATAAGGAGTGGCTGTACTCAAACAGGAAATGAAATCCCAGAGCTTGTAGCAATAGAAAGAAGGGAAATAATTCTGTAGGAACTAACTTGAAACAAGAAAAGGAGATTGACTTTGCTTCCACCAATTTCCAATTGCTTTTCATCATGGAAAGAAGAGGAAGTCCCTGGGCTTTATCGGCCGTCAGAAGCATCTGGTGTGTCTGGCCTCTCCTTTGAGCTCCAGCTGAAAGTGACTTTCAACCTCCAACTCCTAGGATAGTGAGTCTTCCTAGTTTCTCAATTTTTAAGAGTCTTAATTTTTCACATTTTAAAAATGTAAAGGAGTACAATGGCTAAAAATATCTAGGCCCTCTTACCCACCTATGACTTCAACTCCCACCAAAGCCAGACACAAACACACCAGTGACTATTACCATTTAGTGTAGGAATTTCCATAAGCATTTTCAAATATGAGAAAGAAAGCAAAGCGTTCTCCTTAAACATGACCTTTCCAGAACACTCTAAGCCATTTAACTTGGGAGCAGGAAAAAGCCCAAATTAATCTTTTCCAGTTTCGAATGCTCTGTTTATAAGCCACAAGCACCTTTTAAAAATGTACAGGTCACTGCTTACATTAAAGTGACAAAATAGGAAATTAAAGGGTTCTTATCAACAGTGATCCTCTATTGTACTGTCAGAGATGCAATCCAAATCACAGCTCAGCGCCAGCTTTGAGCCAATTGGAAATCGCAATGTCCATACTCGGGCTTTGGCCTCAAGAATTGAGGTGGGAAGCAATCTTCCTCTACCCTTTCTTTGTAATTCTGTGCATTCTGCAAAGAGGGGGAAATAAGTGCAGAAATTTTCTCTAATTTTCTCCTGCAGAAAAGAACAATTGTCACTTCAGTGCTATTCTGATGCTCACCAGATGCAATCTGCTTGCAGAACAAATGTATAAAATCAAGATCAAACAAAGGGGGGCTACCCACATGCTCTATCTAATAATTCAACAAAACATCCCCTAAGTAATTACCAGGTACAGGGGCATGCCTCTTTTTGTGAAATGGAGAAAAAAAAAAAAAAAAAAAAAAAACAGATTTTTTTTTTTTTTTTTTAGCAAGGCAAATGTTTTCTTTCAGCTTACACTACACTTTCAGGGTAGAATCTTTTTTCCTGGTTTGAACTGGCAATGTCTACAAACACTTGAAAAAAGTTGCCAATTGATAAAGGTCAGAAATCTGCAACCACATATATTTTTGAAATTTCTAGGAAAAAGCATTTTAAATGAGACAAAAATCCTGATTTGTTTTGGTTCTTTGCTTTTCTGGTTTTTCTCATTTTTTAGACTTCATAGATATATTAAATACTGAATAGGAATCTCAATATAACAACTCTCAATGACAGGGAAGAAATATAATCAAAGTAATAAAATAAGAATCTCCACTAAGATAGACAGATGCACAGACAGGGAGAGAGGGAGGGAGGCAGAAAAGGTCAGACAGACCATAGGAAAAGAAAATCCTTGCTGCAGGGTCCCATACATATGGAAGGGATCAATGGCAGAGTTGTGGCTTTGGATCACTATTTGGCACCACCTACAGTAACAACTGTTTCACAAAAAGTCGGAAACATCTACCCAAATTAGTGGGCAAGATATGATTTGAAAACTAGAATTGTTTTCAAGTCTCCTCATAAAACAAGTAGAAATGAATTACAGTAGTACTGTGGTGAAGCAGCCTGGCAGGCAACCCCACGGTCAAGTGCTCAGCTCTCGACACACGTCTTCTGGTGTGGGATTCTGAAATGGACACAATACTAGTTTCTGTGGGATGTTCTGTATGTTAAATGTGTTGCTCTGATTGGTTAATAAATAAAACACTGATTGTCCAGTAGCCAGGCAGGAAGTGTAGGTGGGACAAGCAGAGAGGAGAATTCTGGGAAGTGGAAGGCTGAGTCTGAGAGACACTGCCAGCCGCCACCATGACAAGGGAGATGTAAGGTACTGATAAGCCACAAGCCACGTGGCAAAGTATAGAATGATAGATATGGGTTAATTTAAGGTAGAGGAACTAGATAATAAGAAGCCTGCCACGGCCATACATTTTGTAAGCAATATAAGTCTCTGTGTGTTTACTTGGTTGGGTCTGAGCAGCTGTGGAACTGGCGGGTGAGAGAGATTTGTCCTGACTGTGGGCCAGGCAGGAAAACTCTAACTACAAAGAGAAAACTCTAGCAACAACTAGTAGTTTTCTGGGTTCCCTGCCAAGAATCCAAAAACCCCAAAATCAAAGGCACCCTATAAAATATTCTATAAAGTGACCACTAATGAAAATTAAAACTGTTGCAGAAGTCAACAAACACTATGTGGCCTTGGTTTTCACTCTGGACCCAGGAAGAACATGACTAGCAAAACTTGCATAAGCCCTACAGTTCAGTCATAATACTGGATGGTGCTAAGTAGCTCGCTAAAATCACTGTCCTGTGATTCCAGAAGAAAGCACACAGGATAAATTAAATACAAAAAACTTACACTAAGGATGGAGCATGGACAAGAGGAGCAAAAGCTGTTAGTAACCCCAGAAGGGGGAGAACTGGAAGAAGGGCCAACTGCTGGAGAGGTGGAGCACAGGGCTCAAGATGGATGATCGTAAACCCAGGACTACCAAATAAAACTAAGTTTTCAATATCATAGCCAGAACAAAGAACCAACTTCCAGAATCAGAAAGGAAGCTGCTGGAAGACACACTGACACACACTGGACTCACCGCTGGCTCAGTGGCTTGATGGCAGTCTTTTACAGAGCACCAGACATGAAATGCAGGCGCAGATGGCTGCTACCCACCAATGGCAATGATCCTTTCTGACAGGGACTGGCCTTACAAAAGCTTATAAGTTTACCTCTGAGTACAGGTGATTTGAATGCAAAGCCTGAGCCATACACACAGTGACTCTTTCATTTTGTTCTGTGTGGTTTATGCCCTGTTGTTTTGGCTGTACCTGTGAACAGTGACTTAGGAGCCAGGAATCAATCAGCTCCGCTGCCAGAGGAAGGAAACATCTTTAGTTACCACATTAGAGTGTTTAACCCTGTCTTAGAAAGATGTCATTTCCCATTTTACTTCAGACTGTGTTTGTAGCACTCTTTGGGTCTAAACAATATAAACTACTTATAAAGGCCCTTTAATGTAAATATATTTACATTTGTCCTGGGTGGGTTTTGTTAACCTGACACAAGTTAAGAGTTACTGGGGAAGAAGTCTCTCAATTGACAAAAAAATGCCTCCAGAAGATTTGCCTGTAGGCAAGTCTGTAGTGCATCTTCTTGAGTGATGAGGAGAGGGCCCGGCTAATTGTGGGTGGTACCAGTCTTGGGCTTGCAGTCCCCGGTGTTAATAGAAAGCAGGCTAAGTAAGCCATGAAGAGCAAGACAGTACGCCACATTTTTCCATGGCCTCTCCACCAGC
The DNA here is from genome assembly GCF_903995425.1 of Onychomys torridus. Taxonomy (NCBI): domain Eukaryota; kingdom Metazoa; phylum Chordata; class Mammalia; order Rodentia; family Cricetidae; genus Onychomys; species Onychomys torridus. The sequence goes on from NC_050456.1 coordinate 58,970,459, forward strand.
TCCTGCCCCCAGGTTCCCACCCTCACTTCACTAAGAGATGGAGTGTGATGGGAGCTGCAAGCTGAGATAAACCCTTTTCTCCCCACGTGGCTTATGGTCATGTTGTTTGATCACAGCAACAGAGGCCCTGAGACAGCATTACACCTGCAGCCTTCTCAAAACCGTTTCAGAAGAAAACACTGTGCACTATATTAGAAAAGATGATAAAGTCAGACTGGTAAAACATGAATATCAAGGAGACTCAATTACACAAAAATTCTTTGTTTGAATTTTTAACATTATGAATCTAAAATTTCAAAACAAAAAGGGATGAACATGGAAAGAGCAACTTCTGCTTCTGAACTGGTTTAATGACAAACTAGTTCACAGGCAGGCAAACTTCGGTAAAGTCCAGAGAGCCAACAGCAGGAATTTTCTGTCACAACAACTCAAATCTGCCACTGTGTCACACAAGCATCCAAGGATGGTATTTGCATGAGCAGGAATGGCTGGGACCCAATAAAACTTTATTTACACAATTAGCCACAGTGTGGTGTTCCCCAGTGTCTCGTCCCTACTGGCAAAACAGTCAGTGTAATTACACTTTAAGTTCAGACTCCTGTGCTCATCCCAGACAATGTGAAATGCTTCGCCAGCGTTAACTCATTTATCCTCTCATCCACGCGATTAGGTAGAGATTATTATTCCCATTTTCTACGGAAGAAACTGGAAACAAAAGGTGTTTAAAAACAAAAACACAGAAACTTACCAAGGGCACACAAACTATGGCATGGCTCATTCTACACTCTGAACTGTAACTGGATGCTTTACTTCTCTTATGGCATGAATTCCATGCAATGTCGGCTCCAACCTATGGAACTGTGACTGCTTCTTATCCTCCTGGCCCCACCTCCCAAGTGTGGGGATTTCAGGTGGGCAACAGCGCCACACCCAGAGTATGTGGTGTTCTGCCAATCAAGCTACATCCCAACCCAGAATTATCATCATTTTAGCAATGACTAAATAGCAATCCAAATCCCAGGAAGGACATCTCTCAGACCTCCTGAAGCTTCAAGGACATGAGTCCCAGCTGATCCTGTCGTCTTTCCACCAGCTCTCTTTCTGTGCGCATCTCTCTTTCTATTTCCTGTAGCCGCCGCTCCACTCGATCTGAAACCTCAATATGAACAGAGAAACAGTGGCATTAGGGAGCGAGCAGGAGAGGAGACTGAGAATACACCATGTCCCAGACACACTGGGCCTAAAGCATTGACTTGTTTATAGAAACCTCTAAGGACACCATTTAGGACACCTGGCAAAAAAGTTAATTGGAAGTTACAAAACAAAGCAATCATCAGTATTCAAAAGACCCAGACCTAGACCCCACCCACAGGACTCCTAGACCCCACCCACAGGACTCCTAGACCCCACCCACAGGACTCCTAGACCCCACCAAGAGGGCTCAAATTTTTCGACCACCACCACAGCAACTGCTCAGCATACAAACACGTTAAGAAAAGAGCGCCCTCTGGTGATGCAAAGTGAAATACCAGTACCCCAATGTTTATCCAATTCAACTGTCCTATCACTTCCGTTCTTTTTCATCCATGAATGTGACAATCTGGAAGGCCCTGTTACGAGTGTGCACTACACTACATCATCCAAAGTGCTCTGCATGAGCTTGCCAAGGTTTTAAACTGTGTTTTACTAAAAATAAAAAGTTGAAAAGATCAAACACAAAAGGCAAATATTTAATTGGGACTCAAACACAAACATGAAAGAATTCTTCTCTCTGACACAAGATCTTCCTTAGTAAAATTCTGTGCAAACTAAAACAGATTTTATATATGACAGTATATATCTCCACAAAATAATTTACAGTGGCAATGTATATTCCTATTGACTTAGAATAAATAAAGACCTATTATTAAAAAACATTTTGTTGCTAGTTCTGTGTTCCACAAAAAGTCAGAAATGGTCTATTCATGGAGCTAGAGAGACAGCCGAGTAGTTAAGGTGCTTGCCACGCGACCACGAGAGCCTGAGCTTGAAGCAGCAGAGGGTCAGGCATGTGCAATCCTAGATCTCTTACAGCAGGATGAGCTGAGGACAGGAGGATGCCCAGAAGCTCCCGGGCCAGCTCACCTGACAGACACGGCACTAAACAAGACACCCAGCCTCAAACAAGGCAGAAGGTGACCCATGAAGTGGCCCTGACTGCCTACGTCAGTGTTTCTCAACCTGTGAAGGTTTACTCAAGACCATCAGAAAACACAGGTATTTACATGATAATTCGTAACAGTAGCAAGATTATAGTTATGAAGTAGCAACGAAAACAGTTTTATGTCCCGGGGTCATTGCAACATTAGGAAGGTTGATAGCTGTAGCTTACACACACACATACACACACACACACACACAGATATCTTTTTAGGAACACATGTGGGATCTTGCTGGGGTGATAGTAATGCTCTAAATTGAACTGTGGGACAGTTGAACAACTAGGTAAATTTACTACAAAGCACTAAATTACACATTAAAGTAGATTAATTTGATGATAAACCATAGCTCAGTAAACCTGTCATTGAAAAGACATATAAAGCAAGGTTTGGCAGTGCATGACTTTATCTCCAGTGCTTGAAAAATAAAGATAGGGGAGTTATGAGTTCAAGGACAACCCTGGGCTACATAGGGAGTTTGAGGCCAGCATGAGCCTCAGAAATCTAAGAGAAGGGAAAGGTTTGAATAGTCAACTTGACACAACCTCATGTCATCTGAGAGGAAAGCCTCTATTGAGGAGTTTTCTAGATCAAATGGGCCTATGGGGGGATTGTATTGGTTATTAATTGATGCAAGAGGGCCCAGCCCATTCTGAACAGCATTCCCTGGGCAGATGGTCCTGAGCTGCATAAAATAGCTAGCTAAGTTGAGCCTGGAATGAGCTATGAGTAACATCCCTCCAAGGTTTTGGCTTCAAGAGTCTGTTCCAGTTCCTACTCTGGCTTCCCTCAGTGATGAACTATGACCTAGAAGTCGAAGCCAAATAAATTCTTCCTTTCCCTAAATCACTTTTGGTCATGGTGTTCATCACTGCGGTAGAGTGAAACTGAACACCATTTAAATAAATAATTGTTATTTTTCCTGTTGTTGGGATCAACACAACACCCATGTTAGACTACATGCAGTAGAGACTAAATCTTAGAATTCCACCAACAACCATCGGGGTCAAAAAGAGCTGGATCTATGTTTACATTTGGTTTTAATAGGGACCCGACTATAGAAAACTAAAGTAAATTGAAATTTTCTCCATAAACAATCAAAATATATACACTCCAATGATACTCGACAGGGTGAAATGTTAACTAATGAATGGAAATTTCCCCTATGAGGACTATGCAACTTGGATTATCACAATTAAGTGTTAGCAGAAAACACTCACCATAATTCATGCTATCAATAATAACTATTCCTTTCCAATGCACAGTTTGAATCAAACAACAAAAGAACCCTATGACTCACAAAGAATGAACAATTCATATTTTGGCATGTGTAGCAATAACCAATACTTTTTGTCTCTCGAAGAAAAATATGTTTCATAAACTTCCAAGATATATTTTATTTACTGAGAAAATGCATGATAACAATTGCAGCCTCAGAATAGTGTACAATAAATGTGATTAACAGTGAGCCCCAACAGAAAGTGAAGTGGTGGGGTTGGAGGCCGTTTATCTTCTCTTCTATATGTGTTCAATATTTAAATTCCCACAGTGGCCTGTAATTCTCTCTAAACTTAACTCTGGAGGGGAGAACAGCTGCAGCTTCTGTGAAGTGTAAAGCTCTCTCAACACACCTGCAGCTTCTGTGACAGCATGCTCTCCTGAATTCACAGATATAGCCCAATAAGTCAGCCAGTCCCAAACTGTAAATGTTGACATCGACTGGAAGAAGTGAGTCACAAAACCTAAATTAAGCTTTGTTCAAACATCATGTGTCCTTCAACAGGCCTGCTAAAATTGAACAATATTGCTTTAAGCTTTGATTAAGATTGCTGGTTATAATGAGGACTGCATACCAAGTGAGGTTGAAGAAGCCCTTGTTCAAGCCTGGCTTACCAGAAAACCTTACTTAACAGATAGTGAAGAAACATACAGCTGTAATAGATCTTGATAAGAACTGGCAGGTGTGTAATTCAGCATAGTACACAATCAGACATCTCAAATTTTCTGGTTTAATAGAAAGGCTCCGCCTTAATGGGGGAGGGGATGCGCACTGGATGGCTGGGTAGCAGGTTTTGTTTTATATTTATATATACATATATGAAACAACAGCTATATCTGATCTGGAGTAACTCCCTGATGCATGGCAATGACGATACAAGTGAATTCGGACTGACTTCTAGGGATCTCAACTCACTGTTGTTTCTTACTGGACCCTTACTCTTTGTGTGTACAATAAAACCCTAGAATATATGGAGGATGATATTTGGCAATTTTACTGCTTAGTGGATATAATTCAAATGAAAGGACAACTGCTCAGTTCAAGTATCTCATCCCAGGGAAAATGGGATAACTTAAGAAAAGTGTGCACTACCAAGGCTAATATTAACAAATTCCAAATTCAAACCAACAACTATGCAATGATTTCAGAAAGAAAACTGTGATGGTGTAAGTGAACACAACCATGGTTCACTCAGGTATGAGAACCTCAGCAAAATACTGGAGATGTCTGAATGTGGAGTACAGCCTATTTGTAGGAACTGGGGAAACAGGTTAGTGAGAAAGAGCACTTACTAAATAATCAAGCATGAAGACCTGAGTTCTAATTCTCCAAAACCCACACAAAAAGCCAGCTGTGGTCCTGGGGAAAAAAAGACAAGAGGACACCCACACTCACAAGACCATGGGTGGCCCGGATCTGACCCCGCTCCTTACCTCAGGCTGCATTCAGTGATCTAGCCTAGGCAATGCTGGAGAGCTCACCTAGTTATGATGATGAGGGAAAGCTGGCAGGCTGGCCACCCCAGCCCAGATCCAGGGCTATGAGTTGGCCACCCCAGCATCCACCTCATCTATGAACTGCTAGAGCATGTGAAGGGGACAAACCTACAGATCCAAAACTGCAGGATCCCCAGGACACAGGACAACAACAGGATATCCAAAAGGAGCCCAGTGAGAGCCCATATCAATGGTATAGCACAACCCACAGGCTTCATGCCAGACCAGTAAGTACTTGCAAGTAAAGATGAATGGGCTAAAGAGTAACTGTGTGACTCAATGGGCCACACTACAGCTATCATAAGATTCTTCTCTTTTTTATTTTGTTTGTTTCTTTGTTTTGTTTCTTTGTTAGTTTTTGGTTTTGCCTTTAAAATTTTCCCCCAGGGGAGTTGCATGGGCAGAGGGCGGATGTGAGGAAGATGGGGAAATAAGTGGGATCAGAATGCATGATGTGAAATTCACAAAGAATCAATAAAAGTTAAAAAAAAAAAAAAGACAAGAAGTCAGCTGGAACTTGATGGCTGCCAACACAACCAAAAAATGGTGAACTCTGGGTTCGGTAAGAGACCGATAAAATAACAAAGACAAGCTTAATTCAATAGAAAATTGAGCAAAAAGTACAATCTGGTATTTTATAAACAAAAATTTCCAACAGCCCACGAGCATTCAAAAAGAAGATCATTAGTAATCATGAAAATGCAAAGCCACCCGTGGTAGACAACATGACTCCTGTCATACTAGTTAAAAGACGACGGAGCTGCAGGTGCCAGGAAGTACGAAGAGCTCCACAAATTCTCAGACTGTCCATGGGGGTAAGTCAGTGCGTCCAGCTTAGGGATCAATGCACTGCTCTCTACTAAACTTGAAAGCACTCTGTGTCATGTATGTACCATCAGAGATGCATGTACACGTACAAGAAAAGAACAACAGCTGTGGAAGCTGAATTGGCTCCTAACAGCCCAAATTCTGAAATAACTCAAGTGTCTATCATGGGATGTTAAAATACATTATGATACATCCATGCAGTGCTGAAACAAGTAAAGAGAGCAAGACCCTGAAACAACACCCATAACCAGCACAACATGGCAAATAGCAAAAGGAGTCAGACACAATAGCGCATGCACTGAATATTCCACTTAGATAAGAGTGCATTAAGGGAAGTGTTAACTTACAGCATGGGAAGCCCAAACAGCAGGGACCCTAGAAAGGACTGAAGGGCTGGGGGCGGGGAAGGACAGTAAGGAGCTCTCTAAGGATGCTGCGAATGTGCCATGTGCAGATCTAGGTGGTAGAAGAAGGATGTTTAGCTGTGGGAATTCATCAAAACACACAATGGCACATGGAGCTTTCTAGATGTCCATTTTAACCACGCTTTTTCAAAACCTTAAAGAGCATGGCCAAGATCAAGAAGTCCTATCTAGTGACAGACACGTTCTAGAATTCATAAGAACTGGATCATCATTTCGTAAGTTGAAGAGAGCATTAAAGTCACATTATAAATGTCTACACTCAGCTCACACTTAGCTAATGTGTCTATCAGACAACGGCTTAGACTTTCCTGTCACATAATTATTCAGTTAACTAGAAAGTCAGTATGTTCAAACGAAAAGAGACTTCTTTTAATAGAGTATCATTTATTATTGTTGTTATTGAGCGTGTGTGTGTGTGTGTGTGTGTGTGTGTGTGTGTGTGTGTGTGTGTGTCCATGAGCATGCCCTGGTGCATCTGTGGAGGTCAGAAGACACCTTCCAGAGGAAGTTCTCTCTGTCTCAGATGGTTCTGGGGATGGAACTCCAGCTTGCATGGCAAGGGTGTATACCCACTGAGCCATCTCACCAGCCCCAGAAATGACGGATGATTGAAGTACTTAATGTTTTAAACATTTCAAATTGATAAAATGTAAACTTAGGTGAAACTGATAGACCTGGAAAAAAATCTAGGACTACATGTGACAATGTAAGCATCCCCCACCCTGGTCACCTCCCCACTCCCCAGTCTTAATGGGAAAGAGTCTGTGGACTTCCCCAGAAGATAAATATTAATATTAAGTCTTCATTTTCCACTGGCTCTTCTATTTTCTTCTCTTATCTTGGAAAAACAAAATGTGGGAAGTGAAAATATTGCTCCTGGAGTTGACAAGTTTGTTAACACTTTAGTGAAATTTTCTATTAATATTCTTCTTAAAAAAAAAAAAAAGGAAGAAAGAAAAGAGAAAAGAAAACCGGAATGAGGGTAAAAACATTATTTGTTTACAGTGTAATGTTTTGAAACTGAGTCTCAATATGTAGCCCAAGCTGGAATAGACTCAAGGATAAAGATTTGATAAAAGTAAATACATGAACAATAAAACTTGGTCATTAGGAAATGTTTAAACATCACTATATTCAATAAATAGTATATTCATTACATTTCTTGTCACTGTTACCAAAGACCTGACAGACCAGTTTCAGGTAGAGGGATTTTCAACATTTGCTAGAACTTGGCTGGCTTTCTCCTTTCTCCCCTTACATTTTGTCTAGGCCCTAGCCTATTATGTGCTATCTCCCACATCCAGGGAAGCTTGTCTCCCTGAAGATAATCCTCCCCAGAACAGCCCTCACAAGCTCACCAGTGTGTGCCTCACCCATCTTCAGGATGACTAATCGTCATGGAGAACAGTGATGACCCACAGCCCGCATGACTATAGAGTCATGGAGATAGTCTGAACACACCTAATAGTGAGTGCTGCACAGCCTCCAAATACTTAATAAACTGTAGAGAACCACTGATCATAACTTCAAAATAGCTTTCAAATATTCATAAAAAATTCTACAATTCCACTGGGTGGTGGTGACACACACCTCTTACCCCAGCACCAGGTGGATCTCTGTGAGTTTGATGCCAGCCTGTTCTACAGAGGGATATCCAAGACAGGCACCAAAACTACACAGAGAAACCCTGTCTCTGAAAAAAAAATTCTATAATTTCAAAATTTAGAAATTAATTCTACCTGTTATCTCTTACTATTATGAGATTTTAAACTTAAATTCATTAAATGCACAAACATTTCATAATAGGTACAAGAACATACGTATTGACAAAATGACTTATGGTACCCAAAAAGTTCCTCCGCTAAGTGTCATTAGAGTCTGACCAGTTGTCCCCATTCTCCCATTTATCTACAAGTGGAAAAAACTTTGGTTTGCAAATTTGATTTTGTTTTTTGGATTTTTCTTTTGGGGGGGGGGGGGCAACAGTGTCCTGCTATGCATTCAGACTAGTCTAGAACCATCTACATTACCCAAGCTGGCTTCAAACTTGGGATCCTCCACCTCAACCACCAGTCCCAGCTTATGAAACAACACTTTATAAAGAAGGCCTCCTCACCACATCTTGTTTCTGGGCTTCATTAAGCTTTTCAGTCAGTTCTTCCAAAACCCTTTTTGTTTCAGCATCCGACCTAAGCAAAGAAAGAAACAGGTTTCAAACTAACTAAATTGTTTAAAGGTTTGTGTTTTTTGTTGACGTCGTCATTGTTTTGAGCTGGGAACCAAACCCAGGGTCTTGCACTTCCTAGGCAAGTGCTTTACTACTGAGCTATACTGCCACCCCTCACAGTAATTGTTATTCTACCATTCTCAACTGAAGCCTCCTTAGGTGTGTTAAAATACGCCAAGGGGGCCTACCTACCAAATATCAGAATCAGGAAATCAGGGATAGGGCCCAAGACTGTGCATTTCTGCAAATTCCTACATAATACTGAAGCTGTGGACCTGGGTCCCCAACTTTGAGCATCATCACCATGAGCCCTCATTCTCACATTAAGAAGAAACAAAAAATGAGTTCTAAAAAAAACAAAGGGAAAATAAAACTCGATCTCATAACCTATTTGAGAATCACAAACTCCATACTTCTTAGTGCATCAAATTAGTGACAGCAGCACTCATGCAGTCTAGAAGACTTGCAGGGAAAGGCCTTCCTCCCATCTCTACTCCCTTTGGATGCACTCCCAACTCGCACCCCAACACCTTCTCCATTTGTAATCCTTCTGCTTGTTACCGCCATCATTTTCAAAAACTATCCACTGACTCTTTGTTGTGAAGTATCTAGCTCACTAACTCCTCGGCAAAACTGGGAATATTTATTGCTACCAGTTACCTGTGTGATTTCACAAAGTGTGTGTTATGCAGGGTGTCCTTCACACTTCTGGACGGAGGCTCTTGTACTTGCCTCCTATCTCACATAGTTCAATCAGCCTCACGCTTGGATGTTACTCTGGGGCTTTTGTTTCCCCTAGTTCTCATCATTTGTTGGTATTTACCATGTCCACTGATATCCCCTTCCCGCATGAACTATCATAACCTAGTCCCTTCGCTTGGCAACATTCTTCTCAAAGGCCTCTTACTTTCTTATTATAACTTGGATGAACTGCAGGCTTGGTATGTGGTTGTCATTTGGGGGTTATCTACACTGGGTTATTAGGATAGCTTTACTATTTCTTCTTTTGCTTCATTTTTTTAACTTTATAATTACTTTTTGCTGGTATAAAGGAAAGCAAATGTCACTGTAATATTAACCCAGTATACCCAACATTACTGTAATAACCTGGTAATCTCAGAAGACACCTTTTGACTGCTGTATTTCACAATATCCACTACTTCTAATTTGTATCTTTCTCGTAGTTATATTACTATTATATTTATATAATTTATATTTAGATAATTTCTCAGAAAGAAGTATCTTAAAAGCTAAGTTTTCTGAGCTGTTAATCTCTGAAAGAGTATGTTCTTTTTACCTCCCTCTTGATTTGGATATTCCCATTCTCTCCTGGGTTTCCCAGTTCTCATCATCTGATCTTCAAGCCAGGTCCACGTCATAGACAAGGCTCCTAAATATCTGACCTCTCTGGTACTCAGCTCTGCCCCTGAAACTTCTCTATAGTTTTTCTCTTTATGTCATCCATTACCTAAGGATTAGCTATTTTACATTTCTTCTTGGATGTCTCACAGGAATATTAAATCTAACATAACCAAGGAAGCCTCTTGATTTCTACCCCTCAGCTCGCTCAACCAACCTTTCTAATATCATAAAGGAGAAATGTTGTTTAACTAGTTTCTCAAGTAGAAATCTGTGAGTTACCCTTGATATACATCCTTCACATACACTCCATTACCAAATCCTGACTCTTCAGCCTCCAATAATGCATTCTGAAACTGACCCCTGTCCTCTCCTTCCTGACTTCTCTCTGGTCAAGCCGTCATCAGTTCTGACACACTAAAGCAACAGACTGCCATTTCACACTTTTCAAATGCATTCTCCATAGGGCACTCAGTTTAAAGCTCATTTCTCTGTGTTTTCATACGTCAATATAGTTTTGAAAAGCCAAAAAACAAAAAATTAAGCCAGATGTGGTAGTGCACGCATTTAACTCCAGCACTTGGGAGGCAGAGGCATGTGGGTCTCTGTGAGTTCAAGACCAGCCTGATCTACAGAGCTACACAGTAAGACCCTGTCTCAAAAAAGAAAAAGAAAAAAAGAAAGAAGTAATTAAATGGGAATACCAACACGTCTGAATCAAATCATTCCCTATCCAGTATGTTTAGAAACATGAATACAATTACTGGTACAGGCAAAGTGTTCGATTTTACTCCACTAAAATTCAGTGTCATCTCATTTCACAAATAAATAAATAAATAAATAAATAAATAAATAAATAAATAAATAACTCTGATTTATACTCGAGAGTAAATAAAGTTTCTCTGCCTCACCTGTGCCTCCAAATGACAGGCACTTCCCAAATGGTGCGGTTTCTAGGTCAGAAGAGCCGCCGGACAACGCTGCATTTACTGGGGACCACATAACCAGTCCACCAGCTCATCTGTACATCTCCTCCAGGACCTCCCTCCAAGACAACAAACTCATGAACCCAGTGCTTCATTGACACCCTTGCTCCAAAGGGAGAAAGTCTACACAGAAAAATCACTCCAGGTTCAAACAATGCTTTCTGTCAATTTTATCACCTTGTCAAAAGAAATACAAGCACCAAGTTCTCTAGCTTTCCAGTAAGTAAGCTCACAATTCAGTAGCTCCATCCACATCAGCTACATGTGAAAACGGTCTTGAACCACAGTGAATGTGTGTGGTAAAGGGCAGAGGCTCTGGGGTCTTACTGCCCAGATTTGAATTCTGACCCTGCTACATTTCTCATTTTCTATCTCCAGCCAACAGACTGATTTCATCTCTTTGTGCCCATTTTCTCATCCATTAAATGGAGAAAATAATGACTAGACAGTTTAGGGTAAATAGAGTGAGTGTTTGTTATCGGCAGTACTAATAACACTAATGATGGCAGAGTCTTGTTTCCAGCCCTAACGCTCCTGCCCTCCTCTTGTAAAATCAGGAAAGTTGCACAGACTACACTGGATACAGCTGACAGCTGTACTCACTGAACTGGTATGTAATAGAATTTAGCCAGAATATGCAAATAAACATAGAACTCGAATTTCACTTTCTCACTCCCTAACCTTTGATGTATAGAGCCTTTACTTCTTATTTATTAATTAAGGGTGGAAACACATGCATGTGGAAGTCAGAGGACAACCTGTAGGAGTTGACTCGCTCCTTTCACCACGTAGATCCTGGGGACAGAACTTAGGTCGTCAGGCTTTTTTGCAGTGAACCTCCTCAACAGCTCTAGAATCTAACTCTTAGGAAAATACACTGACCTGCCTGGACTGAATCTACCAGGTTGAGCAGAATCCCCAGGGGAGTCTTGGCCCTAGAGGAGATGGGAATGGAGGGGAGGGGTTGGGGAGAAGGTGGGTACTGTGGATATCACTCTGTATAAATAAAGTGCTGATTGGCCAGTAGCCAGGCAGGAAGGATAGGGTAGATGGGACAAAGAAGAGGAGAAGGCTGGGAACAGGAAGGCTGGGAGGTGACACTGCCAGCCGCTGCCATGAGAAGCAACATGTAAAGACACCGGTAAGCCACAAGCCATGTGGCAAAGTATAGACTAACAGAAATGGGCTAAATATAAGAGTAAGAGCTAGACAATGGTAGGCCTGAGCTAATGGCCAAGCAGTTCAAATAATATGAATGTCTGTGTATTTATTTTATAAATGGCTTGTTGGACTAATAGGGCTTGGCGGGGGCTGGAGAGAAGCTCTCCAACTACAAATGACGCCCAACGTGGGGCAAGAGTTTCCACCTAAAACCTGGAAAAAAAAAAGATTCTAAAACAGCTTCCTAGTTGTCTCTCTCAAGTTAGCAGCAGCCTGCCGGTTTGAGCTACTATGGCGGGTTCCTGGTGTATGCGTCTGACCTGCAGTGTGGCGGGAATGAGGAATCTACAAACAACACTTTACTCTGCTGCATGTTGGATTTAGCCTTTGCTAGTTTAAAAAAAAAAAAAAAAAAAAAAAACAAGGTTTCTGGGCTATACACTGCTTTGATAAAACTGCTTCTGATAGTTGATGGTACACATGGCTCCAGACCCAGAGCTGGCAGTAAACTGTACCCCCCCCCCCCGCCATGTTGTGAAGTTGAGGTGGGCAGAGCCAGCAGCCACAGCAGTGTTCAGTCTTACAAAGATGGATATTACACAGAGAATCTGGTTTATGTTGTCTCTGGGATTTTTAACTGCAGAAAAAGATTTGATCATAAAAGCTGTTGAGTTAAATAAATATGTAAATTTTAAAGGTACCTTGACTTCAAAATTTGGATATAAGGATATGTTGCTTTGAAAAAGAGTCTCTGCTTTTGTTTCCACAGAAAGCCAGAGGCTATGGATTTGTTCCAGATTAAGATACATCAGGTTTGATCAGCCAAGACCACCTGAAAGGTCTCCGATGACACAATGGCCCAGATGATCCGACATCCAAAATGGTTTCAAGGCAACTGGATCAGAGGTTTACCCTCATGAACTACTCCATAATCCTAAAATTTTCTTTATGTCCCCATAAGAAACAGCGCCCCCTCCAACAGGAAGTAATAAAAATTAAAAAAAATAAAAAAAACTACACCCAAATTCCCAGCTGGTTTTGGAGATGGAATGGGCTCACTCCTTCTCTAAACCCAAGCACATTGTTTAAAAAAAAGGTTAAGAGATTCTTGTGTCCCAAATCAAAAGAGCCCTCTGGTGTGGGACATAAAAAAACCAATATTTTATTTAAAACAGGTTGATTATAAATAAAATCTCTTTCTAAAGATAAAAAGGGGATATGATATAGATATGATAGGATGAAAGGGTAGATTAATGAACTTACTTCTAAAGAGCAACAACTCATTTAAAATATTTTACATTGGTATAGATTTTAGTCTATTGATACAAACTTAAAGTTAATTTTGTTATGCTGTGTGTATATTTCTACTCTTATTTAAGATATTGTGTTTGTACAGCTCATTTAAAATTATAATGGAGAATTAAAAATAGATTAATAACTGGTCATCTATGATAATCATACTCATAGCCATGTTAGTTAAGTCTTCTAGGTATACACAGAGATATTTCTGACAGACAGGTAATCTTCAAACACTTCAAAGGTCTACAGAATATGGCATTTAAAATACTTTTAAAATTTAGACTTTCTGGACAGTGAGACATGTCTGCTCCTGGCAACACCAATTTACTTCAGAGAGGAGGATGGGCATTAAAGACACTTCATATAGACTCTATCTTCACCTTGGCAAAAATAGCCATTTGGGCAAGAAACTGTTCTTGCCTGAACTGCTTGATCGACTGGACATGCAGGACCCATAGAAAGGTGATCACTAAACTTTGCTTGACAAAATGGTCCTTCAGGTTCCTGCTTCGCAGAGGAAACTGCCAGACATTCTACAGGACACTGAGAGAAGTGACCAAGAGACTCTAGCCCTGTGGGCTGAAGACAAATGCCCCAACTTTACAAAGAAACATTAGGTGACTGTCCAGGCTGCCAGCTGTCTCTGTCTACCCTGCAAGACTCCCAAAAGTTGCTTGCATCCTTCTCCCGGTTCTCAGGTACTATTATATCCTTCTGAGGTCTTTGATGTGGCTGAAGACTAGTTATAATTTCCTCAGTTATGATAAAAGATAAGTTAGATATAAAACTTTAGACTCACAAATATAAGTAGATAGGATATCTTCTTTAATATTGTAACTATAATTCTTGCTTGATAACTATTTTGTTATCTGTAATTTTATTATGTAAAAGTTAACCCTCCTTTTTTTAACAAAAAAGAAAAGGGGAAGTGCTGTGGATATCACTCTGTATAAATAAAGTGCTGATTGGCCAGTAGCCAGGCAAGAGGGATAAGGGAGATGGGACAAGGAAGAGGAGAAGGCTGGGAACAGGAAGGCTGGGAGGTGACACTGCCAGCCGCTGCCATGAGAAGCAACATGTAAAGACACCGGTAAGCCACAAGCCATGTGGAGTATAGACTAACAGAAATGGGCTAAATATAAGAGTAAGAGCTAGACAATGGTAGGCCTGAGCTAATGGCCAAGCAGTTTAAATAATATGAATGTCTGTGTGTTTATTTTATAAATGGTTTGTTGGACTAATAGGGCTTGGCGGGGGCTGGAAAGAAGCTCTCCAACTACAGGTGGGGGCCGGGGGCGGGAGGGGGGAGGATAGGGGAACCCATGGCTGATGTGTAAAATTAAAACACAAATATAATAATAATAATAATAATAATAATAATAATAATGAAAATATAAAAACCTTCACTTCTTTAATAAACAAAAAAATGACCTTCCAAGTAAAGCACTTGTTACTGCTGATGAAGAAAATGAAAGAGTGAGGAATTTTTATATTATGTGACGGCTTTTGGGAACACTCCAGCACCAGCAAAAGTTTGCAGTTTAACTGCAAGCTCTTTTACCACAGGCTTTCAAAGGTCGCAACTCAACTGAGGTATCAGATTCTCAATGGCTTGGGTCTACACACAGGCAAGGTACATGTTCTAATTTTTTTTTCTGAACTGCTAAGAGTCAGTAAACAAACTAGCCAGTCTCTACCTCTACATTTGTCTGTCTGTCTCCTCTCTCTCCCTAAAATATCTAAGTACATCTTCTTTACTAATGTCTCTCAAAATGGATCTCACCATAATATCAGCATTCTATTATGTGAGAATGTTTTCAGAAATCTAAAATTTACTCCTAACTTTCCTGTCTTCCTCTTCTAAAATCAGGCAAGTTGTACAGACTATGCTTGATATATTTGACAGCTAGAGTTTGAACTCATTGCAGCAAAAATCAATGAGTCGTGATAAGCTATATAAATTTAAAAGGCTTTGAACTGTGTTATTAATAAATACTAGAGACTGTGGACATAGCTCAGTTGCTAAGATGTTAGTCACACAACCATGAGGACCTGTGTTCACTCTCTCACACCCATGTAAAAAGCGGGGTGCTTGTCATCCAAGCACTTGTTAGGTAAAGATTGGAAAGCCCATAGAAATTGCTAGCCAGGCATCCTAATCAATGAGCATTGGCACTATCTCAAAAAAACATGGTACAGGGATGAAGAGATAGTCCAGTGGTTAAGAGCATTTGCTGCTCTTTCAGAAGACCAGGTATTAACGACTCCCTGTAACTCCCTATAGCTCCAGAAGATCAGACCCCTCTTCTGGCCTCCAAATACCCACACACACATGTCCACATACATAGTGCATATACACATACAAATAAAAATAAGTCTTCAAAGAGAATAAGGCCATTGGCTCCTAAGAATACCCACGTTTGAGCTACAGCCTCCATTTGCACACACATGCACATGCATCTGCACACACAGGAACACACATTCACACATGCATATAAACACACACACACACAAATAAATCTTAACATGCTCATGTAAAAGCACAACATCATTTTTGTGATCTACATAAACATGTCATTGCAAAAATGAATTTATTCTTTTGATAATTCACGCCTCCCAAGAAAACCCTGTCCCCATTTTACCGGCTTCTTCTGGAAATCTCCTTGTTGAAATCATCTCCAAGCCGAACTTGTTCACTGCTGAGGTCTCGGAGGGACTGATGAAATGCATGCAGCTATGAAAGCAAAGCACATTCAGCCACTTAGGGTTCTGCTCGCGCTTCCATAAATAAATAAGTGAGTGAGTGAATGAATGAATGAATGAATTGACCAAAGGAAGAGCTCTCTTCCACAAAAAGAACCAAATTCTGTATCATCATTAATAATCAACAGATACTTGTCATTCATTAAGACACAAGTCTAACAGTGGCCATCACACTCTCCCCAGCATAGCAATTTTACCCCTTGTGTGTGACCTGGAGATGACAAGTATTTCCGAACTGCAAGTTCTGTCATCGCTGTCAACCATGCCACTGGAGTGCAGAACTAACCCAAAGCAAATGAACATGCTGTGGTACCGGTACTCTTCACCACATCAGCCCACATGCCTGGTCAACACCACATGCCAAGACACTACTGCCAACACATGAGCAACCATGTGCAAGAAGGCATTATTATTCCTAACAAAATTGCTAAATTCAACCCCACAGACCAGAACATAATATTTCATATGTATTCTTTGAGAGGATCATACAGTAGTGCAAATGCCATCAGAACCACTGCACATCAGTAAGGCTAGACGGCAAAACATATGATATACGGTAGCATTCAATTCATGCAGTTTACAGGCAGGCAACAAGCAATAAAACATAGCCAAGGGTTTTTTTTTAAAAAAAAAAAAAAAAAAAACAGAAATAATGAATGTAAGTCGGGACAGGGCTGGAAAGATGCCTCAGCAGCTAAGAACACTGGCTGCTCCTCCATAGGACACAGGTTCTATTTCAAACAACCATATAATGACTCACAACCATCTGTACTTCCATTTCCAGAAGATCAGATATCTTCTTTTGACCTCTGTGGGTACCAAGTACACATGTGTTGCACAGACATACATGTAAACAAAACACACATACACACACACACATAAAACTTTAAAAATTTTTTTTTTTTTTAGTGCATCTAAAGTCAGGTCAGGATATACCCATTCCTGAAAGAAGGAGCCTACTTAGGATTGTAAAACAGTCTATGTCTGGTACTAGGCAGTGAATACATGGCATTCAATCTATTGTGCCTTAGACATAAATATAAATACTTTATGCATATATGTATCTTATAGTTTATAATAAAATCATTTTAAGTTAAAAAGATTTACTGAAACAAGAAATACCCACTTCAATAATGCTCACTTAACAACTAATCAGTGCTGGCCACCTACTTGGAAATAAGCATATGACAACTTACCATGGGAGAAAAGCATATAAACAAAGCACAGACTTTCACTGGGGCCTAAAGAACACACAGTTAAGAAGAGCCAAAGGTCATCTGGAGAAGATGGGCTTACAGATAAACAACAGAATCCACTTAGCTTTGCCATCAGGAAGTCATGAATCCCAATCTGTAAAACAAATTCTGAGGATCCCTGCCTTCCCCATGCAGTTATCTAACCTTCAAACCCTATCAATTTTACCCATTTCATAGATTTAAAATCTACTTCCTTTTCTCCAACTCCACATATCCTAACACAAATGGCCATCTATTCCCATCTAAACATAATACTGTCCTAGTCCATGTGTCCACACTGGCGACTGACCATCAGCCTTTGTTAATCTTTCAGCCTGCAGACTGCCTTATAGCATCTAGATGCTGTCTTCCCTCTTGCCAAGCTAACTGTCCTCTCGGATGACACTTGAGACTAAACCTGATAGCCTTCTGTTTCAATTAGGGTTTCTATTCCCATGACCAAAAGAAATAACTTATTTCACCTTTTGGTCCATTGTCCAAACGAATTAGGCCATGACTGCAGCCAGTTCAGAGGCCATGAAGGATGCTGCCCACTGGCTTGCTCCTCGTGATTTGCTCAGCCTACTTTCTTATACCATCTTGCTTGGTGATGGCACTGTCCACAGTGAGTGGGGCCCTTCCACATCAACTGTTAATACAGACTTGCCTATAGGCTAATCTTATGGATGCATTTTCTCAATTAGGATCCCTTCCTCCCAGACATGTCACAAAAAACAACCAGCACACCTGCTATGTAGTCAGACTTTAAGAGAACAATATAAAAATCAACCTTTCTTACTTTGGCTTTCTCGTGTAATCTACAGCTTTCATATATATTCTCCATATCCCTGACCCAGAGAGCAATGCACTGTGTATATGTAGCTGTGTATAAAGGTATGTTAATCATTTGTTGAAAAGAGAAAACAGATCAAAAGCAACCTTACACAACAAACACCCACCATAAATGTTGGTAATGGCACTTTGCAGTACTGACTTCTTTGGGATTATTTGGGGTCAATTTGAATCAATGACTTAATCCCTTGTAAAACTCTGTTAAAGATTTCTGTAAAGTAGCCCCCATTCCTGCATAAATTTTCCTATACTGTTCACTAAATACAAAGGAAAGCCCTTGGTTAGGGACAGGCAGGTGACAGGGACATATCAGTTATATAGAACAGATAGAATACAGACAGGCCAGAAATCACAAACTACAGACAGACAGAAGACACAGAGAGAGAAATGGAGAATTCAAACATGGGCTTACTTTTGGTCAAATTAACCCAAGAGAAGTGCTGGTTTTTCTTTCCTCAAAGTAACACCAACACATTTTGGCTCCACAGAGGCTACCTTTAATGTGTTTACCTGACACGTTTGCTTATCTCTCTTTCAACCTAGAGAGCTAACTTTGCAGGGTTTTCTGAAGAGTGAGCCACCTGCACAGGAAATGAAAAAATAAAATAAAATACATCCGACTAAATTCAACTGTTTTTTTTTTTTCTTTTTTGGTTTTTTTCAAGACAGGGTTTCTCTGTGTAGCTTTGTGCCTTTCCTGGATCTCGCTTGGTAGACCAGGCTGGCCTCAAACTCACAAAGATCTGCCTGGCTCTGTCTCCCGAGTGCTGGGATTAAAGGTGTGCGCCACCACCGCCCGGCCTCAACTGTTTTTTTTATGGCTAGTTTTATGTCAACTTGATACAAACTAGAGCTATCTGAAAGGAAGGAACCTCAATTGAGAAAATCCTCCATATATCTGGCTCTAAGGCATTTTCTTACTTAGTGATTGATGGGGGAGGGCTCAGCCCATTATGGGTGGTGCCAAAACTGGGCTGGTGACCCAGTTTCTATAAGAAAGTAGACTGAGAAATCCATGAGAAACAAACCAGTAAGCATCACATCCTCATGCTCTATATCAGCTCCTGTCTCCAGATTTCTGCCCTGTTTGACTTCCTATCCTGACTTCCTTCAGTGATAGTGATATGAACCTGTAGGTCAAATAAATCCTTTCCTGTCCAAGGTGCTTTGGTCATGGTGTTTCATCACAGCAATATTAGGTAACACACTCAGTTTTAATTCTTTTTTTTGTTTTGTTTTGGTTTGGTTTTTTTGTTTTGTTTTTTGTTTGTTTGTTTCTTCTCTCATTAAACTTGTTTTAATGGGTCTCAAAATTCTGTGGCAGATTTTTGGTCAAGTTGTTTCCATTAAAAAGTACTGATTTTGAAAACTAATAACTTAAAACTGCCACACACACACAAAAAAAATAATGATCCACAAAACATTCTCCTTTCCTTCTGAAGGTTTTACGATGCATTGTTATCATTAACCAGTCTTTTACTATTAAACTTAAATGGCCAATTGAGACAAGCAGTTCTGAGACCGTTCTTCCACCACTGATTAAGACTGGGGTGGCAGGTATTAGAGAGAATATTCATTTAGTCTTCTGAGCTTTCTGGGCAGACTTGGTGACTTTGCCAGCTCCAGCAGCCTTCTTGTCCACAGCTTTGATGACACCCACAGCAACTGTCTGCCTCATGTCACAAACAGCAAAACGACCCAATGGAGGACAATCAGAGAAGCTCTCAACACACATGGGCTTGCCAGGAACCATATCAACGATGGCTGCATCGCCAGATTTCAAGAATCTACGGCCATCTTCCAGCTTTTTACCAGAACAATGATCAATCTTTTCTTTAAGCTCAGCAAACTTGCATGCTATTTGAGCAGTATGACAATCCAGTACAGGAGCATAGCCAGCACTGATTTGGCCTTGATGGTTCAGGATAATCACCTGAGCAGTGAAGCCAGCAGCTTCCATGGGTGGGTCATTTTTGCTGTCACCAGCAACATTGCCACGTCTAACGTCTTTGATGGACAATTCTTTACATTGAAGCCCACATTGTCCCCAGGAAGAGCTTCACTCAAAGCTTCATGGTGCATTTCAACAGACTTGACTTCTGTTGTCACATTGACTGGAGCAAAGGTAACCACCATTCCAGGTTTTAAAACACCAGTCTCCACTGGGCCCACAGGGACGGTCCCAATACCACCAATTTTGTAGACATCCTGGAGGGGCAGTCGCAGAGGCTTGTCAGTTGGACAAGTTGGTGGCAGGATGCAATCCAAAGCTTCCAGCAGTGTGGTCCCACTGGCACTGCCATCTTTGCGGGTGACTTTCCATCCTTGAACCAAGCCACATTAGCACTTGGCTCCAGCATGTTGTCACCATTCCAACTGGAAATTGGCACAAATGCTACTGTGTCAGGGTTGTAGCCAATTTTCTTAATGTAGGTGCTGACTTCCTTAACAATTTCCTCATATCTCTTCTGGCTGTAGAGTGGCTCAGTGGAATCCACTTTGTTGACACCAACAATTAGCTGTTTCACACCCAGGGTGTAAGCCAGAGGGGCATGCTCACAGGTCTGCCCGTTCTTGGAGATACCAGCTTCAAATTCACCAACACCAGCAGCAACAATGTGTGTATATGTACATGTATGTGTGTATGTATAAGTATATTTTTAGCAAGCTTCTTTAGCAGTGGGTTTCCACATGGCTTCTTCAAATGTGTTCAATATTAGATATCCACCCATACTCTCTTCTACCCACCCCTTCCAACACCCACCACATTTAGCCCTTTCTGTCTCACTATTCCCCTCTCCTGCTTCATGTCACCTACATGCCTACCTCACCTGAGATGCACTCACTACAACACGGCCCCTTACTGGTTTCCTGACTTCTACGGATATGCTCCAATCCAAACACACATATCTAAAGATTCAAAACTAGCATCAATACATGACAAAGAATATACAATCTTTGTCTTTGTGGGTCTGGGTTATCTTACTCAGAATGGCTGTTTCAATTCCAACTATTTACCTGTGAATTTCAATTTTTCATTTTTTAAGGATGAATAATATTCTACTATTACACACACACATTTTCATTATCAAATCATCCACTGATGGGCATTTAGATTGTTTCAACTTCCTGGACATTGTGAATCTGCTGTCGTTTGCTTCACTTCTCTTAGCCATTCTGACTGGGATAAGGCAAAATCTCAAAGCAGTTTTAACTTGCACTTCCCCTGACAGCTAAGGTTGTTGAACTTTTAAACATATTTCTTAGCCATCTCTATTCCTTTCTTTTTTTGAGAATTCTCTTTAATAAATCTTCATAATATAATTCTCCACAAAAAAATCCAAAACATATGATACAGATTTGTACACAGAAAATACACTCACAAATTGTAAGGAATGTTCTTCCTAGTGAAAGCAGCTGCTAAAGATGAGGAACAGAGAAGGGACATGTGAGACTTGTCTACTGCACTGGGGACTCCTCTCAATTTTAAAGAATAAAAAAAGTATCTGTACATTGAATATAAAATATATTTGGCTTAAAAAGAAAAAATTATGCAAAATTATTGTTGATCAACTTCTTAGTTAAGATATGCCCATGACATCATTTATATACAAATAGAGGACATGACAATAAACTACCCAGTGTGACAAAGTACCTGGACCATGTCCTCTGTCTCCCGAATAAACCGAACCCCAGTTCTGGACCTGTTTCGTTTAATACCCTGGGTATCATAGTCCTTCAGCGGTGAGGTAGGTGTGAAGCGAAGACTCTCTTTCCAATGCAAAGAAGAAGAAAGGGGCATTAAAACACTGCATGAGAACAATCTAAAACTTCACTTGATACTGAAGATCAGACATGAAGATACAGTTACTTTAGCCTAGGCTTTCCAAGATCACAACACTGCTCTTAAAGTGGGTAAAACGAACAAACTTAGCCTGAAAACAGAACATGCCCAAAGGTCCCATTTTTAACACTGCCCACAGCAGCAACATATTTTCTCCTAACATAAAAATAATTATTAAATACTTCAAATCATTATTCCTCCCTAAAATATAATATCCCACTAATAAGATCAAACTTTGCAAATACCAAATCAATTAATCTAAAGCCAAAACAATGCATAACAATCAATAAAAACAAACTACATAAAAATAAATGATAGTGTCCAACTCTTATCACTATTATGAGTAATAGCAGTATTCACAATGCAGAATACCAATGTCCATCCAACTATATCACTCCCATCACTGTAGATGTTTCTGTGTGATTCAAACATGATTCTCAGCACTACAGGGAAATATGAGATTAATTATAACAAAGTGTTTAATAACTTTTAACATAATCATTGGCATCTACCTGAACACCAAGGCTAAAATTCACCTGCTTTTAAATATGTGTAGCTCAAAGTTTCTCTGTGTCCTGGCTGGCCAGCAGTTGGGACCAATCTCTCCCACTCAAGTTCCCCAAGAAAACACACAGGGGTTTATATTGATTATAATGGCTCAGCCATTAGCTCAGGCTTATTACTGATTAGCTCTTACACTTAAATTAAACCATAATTCTTACCTATATTTAGCCACATGCCTTGGTACCTTGTTCTCAGTTCTGCCTTTGTCACCTTGCTTCCTCTGTGTCTGGCTGGTGACTCTTGAGTCAGCCTTCCTCTTCCCAGAATTCTCCTTGTCTGCTTATCCTGCCTATATTCCTGCCAGGCTACTGGCCAATCAGCATTTTATTTATCAACCAATCAAAGCAGCACATATTCACAGCATACAGAACGACATCCCCACCACATGTGCTACAGCATATTTGATAATCAGAAATTTTAAAAACAACTATGCCAGGACAAGATTAGAAAGAAAACATACCAAAGTAGATTTTAAGTTGTGCATGTGTTTTGAAGCTTGGGCAGCAATTAAAATCCAGGCTTAGTTGAGTAAAGCTCCATGTCTACACAGCCTGAGGAAAATAAAACTAACAAACCCAGACTATCAAAGACCCTTTTTTAAAAAATGCACTAGACTGTCCAACAACTGCATGTGTTGTGTATGTGTAGTATATAATCTATAAGATCTATAATCTTGTGTATTCCTCCAAAGATTAAATGCATTCAGTATGTATCTCAGAAATATTTTTGAAATTTAAAGAAGAAAAAAGGCGTTTAGTCCACACGAGGGTTTACCTGCCATGGTGCCGCCATCGAGATCACTTGCACTCAGGCTGGTAACAGAAACACTTCTCCCTCCTGAGTTTCTCTGTAAGCGCTGACTCCGCAGTTGGCTTATAGACTGCTCCAAATCTTCCTTTAACTGAAGAAGATGATGGAGAGTTACTCTTCTTAAAAAACTCCTAAGCACAATACACATCTGACAGTGGTTTCTGAACTATCTGACTTGCCAGAAAAAAACATGGCTATCAGAGGAATTTTGAAATGAGTTATGTTATGAAATAGAAAAACTAATAAATGTAAGTATTTGGAGAACAAATGCTATGGTCTGACTTATAACAGTAACTATTACTACCTTATCCTCTCTTCCTATTGCCAGAAAGGAGACATTCACCTTATTTAAGGGCTTGCAAACTAGACTGAAATGATTAACTCACATTTATGAAGAAAAATAACAAGGCCAGCCACCACATTTGAAGGAAAAAGAAAAAGCATTCTTCTAAACATTCTGTCAGAAACCCCAGACATGTAGGAGTGGGCTTGGAACAGTTATCGAAGAGACTGAGGCTACTAGAACAAAGCACACCACCAAACAGAACATCACATCCTTCAATGAAAGAAGACATATCCCAGAGAACTGTGAGAACAAATGTCAGCATGTACTACAGACTGGTGGTATTAACACACACATGCTCCCACCTTAGAATGCTAAAAGAGCTATCTATAGTGAACAAAATTTGCTAAATACTGGGAATAGTATCCAGACAAACCAACAGTTGGAGACCTAAGAAGAAACCTCAACTAACATCCCAAAAACAAAAAGGAAAAATCTATCCACCCGGATTTCTAGGACACCTCAGCTCAAGCTAGGTACCTTTATGCAAACATGAATTATGCATGAATCCATCTCAAATCATCTCTAGCTCTTTGAAAACAAGGTCGGAACAAAACAGTTGATCGAGAAGAAACTTCCTGAGCTCTGCCGGAGTGAAAAGGTAGAATAGCCCTTATTGCCAGCACAGGTAAGTATTTAATAACCTGGGGAAGTGTACAGAAGCTAGCCAGCCCAGCCACAGGAAAAGCATGGACAAAACAGAGAGATCACATAGGAGGCAAATCGGTTTTCATTTCAACTCGTTAAACTATGCTAAACCTAAAGCAAAGTTAGCTGCCATTTTTTCCTATTGTTTTTGTAAAATAATCTGGCTTTTTTGTTTCATATTAAGTCATCTGTGTTTTCCCTTCAACTGAGGCTACTTTCTTCCAGAAGCCCCACACACCCATGATAACCATATTTTTATCCATCCTCGTATAAAACATTCAGAAGTTTTCTCTTTAACTTCTCCATTGTTCTTCCATGTGTCTATGTGAGTTCTATTTGTTTTAATCCTATTTTTTAACCCATAGAGATCACAGAATGAATAAATTGATATCTTTCATGTGTTATAAATTCTGTCATTCACTGTTTTTGCCCTATTCTCTCCTCTCATCTCCTCCTGTCCCTTGTCTTCTCCTTCATAAGGGTTTGGTTTGGTTTTGTTGAGACAGGGTCATGCCTGTGGCCATGTTAGAGGAGCAGCAGATGGCAATTGAAGTTCGGGGTGTCAGCCCACCAGGAAGTGAATCCCTGATGGGTGAATCTGGAATAGGCAAGGCTCCATGCCCACAGACTCCAGAATGTCTTTTGCTTCTGCTGTGCCTTTACATGTTTGCTGCGGCCATCGTGTGGTGTGAATGGGTGTTGGGAGATCCCCACTACCTGTAATGTAGTGTGTTTATCTCATGGATACATCCTATTCTACTGGGCATTTTCACCTGTGAATTATTATGAAGATAATTTCTTCCTAACCTGTACTGTCTAATTGATTATAATAATGTTAGTTTAAATAGCGTTTTGATGATGATTAAAAAAAGAAGCAAGGAAGTGTCACAGAGCTAGAACACATGAGTTTCTATTGAGGAGCCACAAAAACTGTGGCTTAGGTTAATGATTAAGAAAAACAACCGAGTCCCAATAGCCCAGGTAGATTAAATTCTTCTAATCTTCATGTTGGGAGGTATGTTCATAGGTTTTGGAGTGCATCATAAGTGAAACAAAGCTTCGAAAATAACTTAAAGTTAAACTAAGATATTTTTGTTAAATAGCTCTGAGGTAAAAAACCCAAGAAGACAATCTAAAGTTTTAGAGAGGCACATGGTTGAGTGAGGAACTCTTTAAGGTCAGGGAACAAGAACAAAACAGAACAATTATCATTGCTGACATGCCTTTCTTGCCAGGATTGGTTGCCGACCAAAGGTCACGATTAATTCCTTGTACCCATTTTTGTCCTCAGTCTCCCAATATAAAAAACTATTGATAAGTGTGTATGTACCTTAAAGACTTAAAGTAGAGCTGAATAATTGTTTTGCATATATAAAAGTTTAGATTTGTGATTCCTTTAAGATTCCTTTTAAGATTATCTTTCAAGATAAGTAATAAAGTGATTGGCCCTTTCTTTGTAACTGCAAGATGCAGCCTGCCAGTAAAAGAATACCTTGCTTGCCTACACAGTTAATCTATAGCAAGTTGCTTGGATAAGAATGTACATGGGTTCTTGGATAATTTGTTTTTCACCTGTAATACATAAAATGTTTAATCATGTTAAGGGATATGGAAAACATGCTGTTTTTTACTTGTATTCATTTTAAGTCATTCACTTAAAAACTAGAATGTAACCACACTGTAATTTTTATATTGCTTAAAAGATTTTGCTGGGGTATATAAACTATAAGGGAAAAAATAAAGATAGAGTGAGAAGGAAAACATCAAGAATGAAATAATTAGGAGGAAAACATTAAAAGAGTTAGAAGGAAAACATCAAGAGAGACACAAGAGAGACAGAAGAGACTTTTCTGGATAGAGATAAGAAAGGAGAATAGAAGTCAGAAGGTGGTGGTGGTGGTGTACTCCTTTAATCCCAGCACTCCAGAGGATCTCTGTGAGTTCAAGGTCAGCCTGGAGTTCCAGGACAGGCTCCAAAGCTATACAGAGAAACCCGCTCTCAAAAAAAAAAAAAAAAGAAAAGAAAAGAAAAGAAAGAAGGAAACCATAAGAGGAATGTGTGAGTGTATTTTCCCCTTTCCCCCTCAGATAAAAAAGTCACAGTACGCCGACTCCGTCGATTTCTCTTTGAATCCCATGCTGCGGAGGGCTGGTCCCCAGGCAGTAAAAGGGTCTCCCACTGTAGCCCAGGCTGGCTTGAAACTCATGGTAATCTTCCTGTGCCAGCCTCATGAGTGTTGTGATCACCACCATGTGTGAGCCACCACACCTGGTATTCATTGTTATTTTAATGACATCCTTTCTTATCCTATTGATCTTCCATCATTCTCTTTTCCATAAGGTTCACCCTTTCATCATACATGCTTCTCTTTGGATATCTTCTTTGGTCTGTCTTTCAGCTCATTGTGTTTGCAACTGCCTACCAACTTCTATTTAATCCTTCCATTGAAAGTTGCTTGGATATTTAAGTCATCTAATATTCTACTTTTAGTCACTTGTATTTAGTTTTCAATTACTTGTCATAAAATTTCTTGAGCATATTATCCTGGTTGTTCATAGTTCCACTGTGATCAACTGTCTACATTTGCCTTTGTTTTTTTTCAGTCACATTTTATATTCTCTTGTGCTTGCTGATTTTTTTATCATGAAGAGACAATATATACGAAAATCCACAGCAATAATTCAAAGTTCTGAAGGATGCATAGCCCTTCAGAAGGTCATGTGACTTTCCTTCCAGTGGTAAGTCGGCTTAGAATCAGTAGAAAGCCCAAACACCCTCAAACAGTGAATTCATTCTGTCCCCCTGTTTTCAGTTTGATTCATCACTTCTCCTAGATTGCCCTTTGGGGTCAGAGCTGATTTTTGCAAGGCCCTAATCTAGGTTTTTCATTGCCTGGTGATTTCCGATTCCCGTCTCTCTATTTTTAAGCCACCTCTGGAATTAACTATGCCCTTGAAGAAGGGAAAGAGTTCAGGACTGACCCTTCTAAACTTCCTTTTCTCCCAGAGCCGGAAACAAGGCTCTGCACCACCTCGGTGGCCCCTGGTCATGCACAGCATCACTGCTGCATTTTCTTTACCTGTCTATCGGTCTCCAGAGGAGACTGGTCCCAAAAGCAGGTGTCACAGTCACTTAGACATCAGTGTGCCTGCTAACAAACCCTAAGCTATAGCTGAAGGTAAGATAACAGAGACAAGGAGCAGGCACACACAGAGATCACACAGACCAGCCATAAACACCAAAAAAAAAAAAAAAAAAGAAGAAGAAGAAGCCCCATGCAGCCTGAGTGGCCAGTGCTGACTGTGGGGTTGTGGGGTTGTGGGGTCACAGATAATAATTAAAATATCAGTAGATTCATGTACAGCCACTAAGCCAAAAGAAAAACATCATTTAGTGCCCAACATGGAGCACCGAATATAGTTTTACTTTCCTGTTGGGACCGCCATCTCCAACAACAGAGACTTATGATTAATTTTGAAAGCTTGACCTTACCCCACTAGCTCTTATAACTTAACCTGTTTTCATTGATCTATATTTTGTCATGTGGCTTGTCTGTCTTTCATTCTGTATGTCCGACTCCTTCCAGGTCTCGTTGGCATCTTCCCCACGTGTACTTAGATTCATCTCAAGTTCCTCTTTTTCCCGGAAGTCCCGCCTATTTCTCCTGCCTCGCTATGGTCATTCAGCTTCTTACTCAACCAATCACAATGATACATCATCAGACAGTGTACAAACATCCCACAAAATAATTTATAACTTTTCATATTGGGGCTGAAGAAATGGTTCAGCACAAGCACTGGCTGCAGGTGGCAAGAGAGAACTGACTCCTGAGAGTTGTCTTCTGACTCTAGCCATGAGCTGTGCCTGTGCACACCTACACACACACACACACACACACACACACACACACACACACACACACAGAAATAAAGTACATTTTAAAGGGGTTTGGCAAATGCTCAATAATGGTGATTTTTCAGATAAATTTAACAAATTACAAATAAACATTTAGAATATGTCCAAAAACATTATGAGGATTTAAATATTAGCATAATGAAGCATGCATAATTATGTTCATTTTGAAATAATAAAACTCAGTCACCAAACAGTTTAATAATTTGTTCAAAGTAACTTTGGTAATTTCTAAGGAGGAAAAAAAAAAAATCAGAAATCAGAATTCAATTTCAATTCTGGCTACAAAGAAGACATTTCTTCCATAAGTGTCAAGAAAATTCTTTTCACTTTTTTTTTGTTGTTTTTTTTGTTTTTTTTGTTTCTCGAGACAGGGTTTATTTTTAAAACATGTGAGTACACATGTGTGTGGGAGAGCCCATGGCAGGGCACACATGTGGAGATCAAAGGACAACTTTCTGGAGTTGGGTCTCTCTTTTCCCCATGTGGGTTCCAGGGATTGAACTCGGCCTGCCAGATACGCATGGCAAGCGCCTTCACCCTCTAACCCTTCCTCTGGGGGGAGAAAAGTATTTTCACATCTAGTAGTGTCCCAAGAAACTTGGAGATAAAATTTTCAACAAGAGAATAATTAACCTAATTCAAAAATCTGAAGTACATTGATAAAATGAACTTAACAGCATGTGACCAATTAAATTTCTCAGCCATAGATCGCCATGACTTAAAGTTATTGAAAGACTAGACAGCTCTTACTTTCAAGCACCTAATAAATGAGTGCAGATCAGCCAGGGAAGGCGCGGGGACCTTCAAGTCTGGGCTGTGAGAAGTGGCCAATGTCTGGCTTAAGCCACCTTCTCTGCTGTCATCAGGTACTTTTGACAAGTAAAACCCATTACATAAAAAGAAAAACCTGGACTTTATTTAACATTCTCAAGAATTCAGATACCAGAGGCAACTTCATATTATTCCCAAAGGAAAATTTTAATCAGAGGACTTATTAGAAAAAAAATTACCTATTACTGCAAGTTTCCATGCTATAATTTGATTTTAAGTCTTTATCCCATCTTTATCTTAAAAATTTAACTTAATTACCTGCTGGTTTGAAGCAAGAACTGTACTTTTATAACCCACTATTAACTATTTTAGCCTCCTCAACATCAGCCTAAATTTCTACCACAGGCAGTACTAACATTGTATGTTAACTACTCAGCCTTCAGGAGAGTCTGTCTTTATATCAGCACAAGAAGACACCTTGTTTTCTCACTAACAGTAACACAGGGTTCTAGAAGAAGCAAGATGAAGCTAATTCACTGAACAGTTCTTAAAATATTCCAATACAAGAAGCAAAACATGTTCCAAATCTGCACATTAAATACTGAAACAAAACCTCCTCACACATTCTCTGTGACTAAAACGTTCTCGGAGCTCACAGGAAGTTCACAGCATGAGAAATAACTCAGAGTCAAGAGCTTCAGAATCCCAAAAAGTCTAAGGCACACTGTACAGCTAATATGTTCACATACAACATGTAACACATACAAGAAGGCAGTGTGAAGATACATGTTGGTGGTGAAGAGGGAAGCCAATGGTACACCAGGTGACTCGACTCTAGCCCACTGCTGAAGCAGTGACGAGAACCGCTGCTTTCTAGGCCCCTGGATCCCAGCTCAGTTCCAGACTCCTTCCCATCTCCATTCTGCATGGGTTCCATCTTGCTCTCATAGGCCTTGTGCCAGCCATGATAGAATGACTTTCTGACGCTGGGCTTATTTTATGTAAATGCAAGTCTCTCCAAAATCTAGTTCTTCAATGAGTGATCATATAACCCTCCAAACATTCGATTTAAGGTCCTCATTTTCAGAAATATAAAGTCAAAGCACAGAGAGATAGTTCAACAGAAGAGCACATGCAGCTTTTACAGAGAACAGGAGTTCACCTCCCTGGACCCATGTTGGACAGCTCACAACCACCTGTAATTCCAGCTCCAGGGGATCCAACACATTCTGGACTCTTCAAAAATGGACACAGTTGCATGCACATAAATAAAAACAAATTTTTAAAGTTACACCATTGTGAAAATGTGAGTAACCATGACAACTCAAAGGAGTAACTGAATCCTGATGCTAGGTTCTAAGATGCTCCCTATCATTGACTACATCACTTAAAAAACCATAGGCAAATCAGTGACCATTCTGTGACCCAGTTCTTTTATCTTAAACATGAAAATATATGGACAGTGGTGGTGCACACCTTTAATCCTAGCACTTGGGAGGCAGAGCTTTCAGGAGGATCAGGAGGTTCGAGGACAGCCCGGTCTACAGAGCAAGCTCTAGGACAGTCAGGGCTACACAGAGAAATCCTGCCTCAAAAAATACAAAGCAAAAAACACACAACAAAAAAGAAAATATAAACAGCATTTCTTACAGCATTGTTAAGACAATAACATTTAAAATCTAAAGTAATGGAGAAATCCCTAAAAAAACTATAGAAAGTTAGGTACTGTTCCTGCATTAGAACCAGAGACTTCATGATCCTCTAACACTGCTGGAGTCTTCAGAGGCCTCATGGGTTATAAGCAAAGAACTCAGTTTATGGTTAGATGAAGGAATCATAGACAACTCGCTACAGAGATCCTACACAGACTTGCTTATCTGTTCTACTGATGACAGCCCAAAGCATGGAACCAGCCCAGCTCCTACCAACAGATGATCAAGAAAACATGACACATATCACAAATGCATACATACATAAATATACACATATGCATGCAATGTGGTATATTATCCAGCCATGAAGAAAAATGAAGGCATATCATTTCCGGGAAAATGAAGATCACCACAAAAAGCAAATTAGGCCTGACTCAGACGGACTAAATGACATGAAAATAGAAGAAAAGCTATTTGAGAAAAAGAAGAGCATAGTCAAGGGAAGAGAAGATAAAGGCGGGAGTGGGTGGATGGGCTGAATATCCAAGTGCATCATGTATGAAAAGAATACAGAGGAACCTAACATTTAGTCAGTATAAGCAAGTAAAAAGTTAAAGTGAAATAAAAAATAAACTTGGGGTTGGAGATTATAAAGATTCAAGGGAACAATAGTTAAATACAGAATGTTCTGAGGGCGGAAAAAAAAAAAGCCTAAGCAACCCATAAGCTTTAAAAAACCAAAATGGATACTCACTGTGGTTCCCTTGTTAGGAGAAATTAACTCAAGAGAAAAACATCACAGCAGATATTCATATTTCCAAACTGTTCCCCTCACCCATTGATAAATTATGTTTGCACAGTTAAAATAACAACAACTAAATATTTAAACACACGAACTACATATCCATTTACTGCAGGTTAACAATAATCATTTATAAAATCTAAGTTAATAATAAGAGCCCCTGTCTTCCCTAAGGCAAAAGAGTTGATTCTGTTTTCTAAGAAGTCTCTTTATATTTTAAAAGAAAAATGCTAATTCAAGTAGGCAATGGATATTCACCCTGGTGAAATTTTTTAACAGCTGAACTATTACCGGCTAAAATCTATTATTCCATTATAAAGCATATATGAATAAAAAAGCATGTTCCAGTGGCTGGTGCGGTAGGTAGCTCAGCCAGTAAAAGCACTTTGTCACCAAGCCTGATAATCCAAGTCCATCCCTGGAACCTATATAGTTAAGGGAAAGATCTATTCCTGCAAGTTGTCCTGATTTCAACACACATATTAAGGGGAGCGCGCACGCGCGCGCGCACACACACACACACACACACACACACACACACACACATACATACACACACACGATGAAGAAATAAAATATAATTATTTTTAAAGATTTATTTCTCTTTATTTTATGGGTACGAGTGTTTTGCCTGTAGGTATGTGCACCATGTGCATGCCTAGTGTCCAAAAAGGCCAGAAGGGGGCATTAGATCCCGTGCAACTACAGTTAAAGATGGCTTTGAGCTGCCATGTGTGTGCTGAGAACTGAACTCAGGTCCTCTGGAAGAGCAGCAAGTGCTCTTATAACCAATGAGCTATTGTTCCAGTCCCAATAAAATGTAATTTAAAAAAATAAAAAAAGAGAGAGAGAGAGAGAACAGGAAGGATGGAGAAGCAGCTTAGCTGCTAAAGCGCTTGCCATGCAAGTATCAGAAACTGAGTCCAGTTCCCAGCACACACATGAAAGCATGGTACGGTGGAATTATCGTAACTGTAATTTCAACCAGGAGAGATGGAGACAGGTAAATCCTGGAGACTTGCTGGTCAGCCAGCCTGGTATAATCTATAGTCCTAGTGAGAGACCTTATCTCAAAAAGATAGTCAGTTCCTGAGGACCAATACTAAAGGATGACCCCTGGCCTACACACACACACACACACACACACACACACACACACACATTCACCCAAACACATGCCAAGTTACACACGTACACACATACACACAACTTAATAATTGAGCTTTTTTTTAAAAAGATGGACAATTTTACCAGATACTTTGAGGACTTGAAGATTCTAAGTAAAAAGACTCGGGTAAATGATGTGGTGCATAATACACATAACTTATAGCATCTGATATTACAATCAGCTGTCAGTAAGAAGCCATCAGAATCATTCTGCTGCCTTCCTTCTCTCAACTGCCTGCCTTCCCTCTCCGGATAATTTCTAAGGAGTAGAAGAAAACTGCTGCTCCCCTGATTAGATCAAACATACAGCAATTAGAGCCATCACCCATGGACATGTCAGAATGAAAAATCCATACCAACAGCTGCAGAACAGAACAAGAGTATAAGGAAGCCAGAGAGGGAAACCAGAGCAGGCCAGGGAAGAGCCACAGAAAAGACTCTTGATATCCCGGGTCTTTTTTTTTTTTTTTTTAAGAGTGGCTGGAAACAACACCTGTTAGTTCAACTTGTCACCCCAAAGAGTTCAGCAATATTCAACTCAAGCTGCTGCCATCAGGAAGAATTATCAGTGTGGCAAAGTAGGACTTTTTTTGTCTAGTAAATAATAATGTTCCAATTTTCACAAATAAATTAAAAAGCAGAAAACTCTATTATTAATAAAGTAGTTAACCTAACAGTTTGTGAGCTAACTACATACGTGAAGACAAATACATCATAAAGCATAAAAATCCTGTAGGTGTAAAAATGCCCAGATTTGTTTCCTAAATGAAAGTAGGACAGACCGTTACAAGAGATGATGTGTTTCCTTGTGCTCAATTAGTTTCCAATCACAAGCAAATAATAACAACTACAGTTCTGCTTTGTAAGATGAAGGCAAGTCATCAATTACGACTTGGGAACTATGTAACAGTGGATACAGCACAGATATATAGAAACCATTACTGTGTAAATGTAAATCCTTCTTGTTACAATGTGTACTGCTCCTCCCTTCAAAAAAAAGAAATAGATCTAACTGGGCTTCTAAAAGTGAGCAAGCAAGTTCATAAGAACCTAATGGGTTAGGTTGGCTCTCTGATTTCCTTCACTAAGCTTAAATACAATATAAAATGTAAACAACCTTTTACTTTACACATCTTCTCCCTCAAAAACCACAGAGAATCTAGCAAAAAATTAATAGAAATGCTAACTTCATTCTTGAATTCTGAAGTATCTTTTCTTCTTACACCACATCTGAACTAAACATAAATTGGCTTATCTTTGAATGGCAATTTTTCAAATATGGAGCAAACCTGTAAGTATACATATTCTTTAACCCATCAATCTTATTACCAGAATTCCTACAGGATTACACAAATACATACAAACAAACATACAGAGAGAGAGAGAGTCACCACTATATTCTTCATATTAAAGGAAAACCTTGACACATCCATACTACAGAATATTAGACAACTGTTCAAAAGGAAGTTATGTTAGTTTTATTTCTGATGCTGTGATAAAATATCCTGCCCAGAGAAGAAGAAGAAGAAGAAGAAGAAGAAGAAGAAGAAGAAGAAGAAGAAGAAGAAGAAACAAACAAACAAACAAGCATTCATTTTAGGGTAGAAAGGGTTTATTTTAGACATCAATCCAGGTTACAGGACATCATTGTATGGAAGTTGAAGAAGCCGCAGGAGTTTGACGCGGCCTGTCTCATCACAACCCCAATCGAGAGCAGAGAAAGCATGGGTGTGAATTCATTGGCTTGCTTGCACTCAGCTGCTTCCCCTTCTCTTATATAGTCCAGGAAACAAGTCCATAAACTCGTGCTGCTCAAGTGGGCTGGGTCTTTCCACATCAACTAATGCAAATAAGAAAATTCCTCACAGGTGTGCCCACACTCTAACCTGATCTAGTCAATCCCACAGGTATGCCCACAGTCCAGCCTGATCTAGTCAATCCCACAGGTGTGCCCACAGTCCAGCCTGATCTAGTCAATCCCACAGGCATGCCCACAGTCCAGCCTGATCTAGTCAATCCCACAGGTGTGCCCACAGCCCAGCCTGATCTAGTCAATCCCAGAGGTATGCCCACAGTCCAGCCTGATCTAGTCAGTCCCACAGGTGTGCCCACAGTCCAGCCTGATCTAGTCAGTCCCACAGGTGTGCCCACAGTCCAGCCTGATCTGGTCAATCCCACATTGAGATTCTCTTCCTAGATGATTCCAGTTGTATCTAGTTGACAGTTAAACCCAACCATCATGAAGGTCTGCCCACACAAAGTTGTGTGGATAGCAACAGTACAAAACATGTGCATATGTTGTACTGTTCCACTTTTTAAAGCAATGAGGTATATTCACATAAAAGCATACAAAGTATTTGAAATGACAACCAAAAAATTATCAAAAGTGTTACCTGTGTGGAGTAGAACTTATAGGGGCTTTGAAAGTTTTACTTTTTAAAATAATGAACATAGGGCTGAGGTCAAGAGTAATTAGCTCACAGAGGAGCTAAGTTCAGTTCCCAGTACCCACATCAGGTGGCCCATAACTGGCCTTAACTCCAGCTCCAGGTGATCTGATGCCCTCTTCTAGCCTTCACAGACCTGTATGAATGTGGTACACATACATACATGCAGACAAAACACTCATAATATAAATATAATTAAATCTTAAAAGATAATAATGGTAACAAATGTGTAATTTAAATAAAAATCTTCAAAATTTCTATCCCCTTCTGAGTGGTATTTATGGCCCAACTTCAGCAACTCTAGTTTGTGTCCTGAGTTCTCCCTTCTATGACTAAATCTTTCAAGCTGAGTTAAATCCAAGTTGTAAATCTGAGTTATTTTACTAAATTTAAACTGAAAACAGTAAGACAGTTTAAAATGTAGACTTATTCACAACATTATCTACTCATTTTCCTAAAACTGAAACATCCTCACCTGTTCAATAGCACCCGCATGTCCAATGCTATATTCTCGATATCGTCCAAGCATCTCATCCACTTGTTGCAGGTTCCGGCTGGTGTCCTTGAGAAAGAAAATAATCATCCCAAACAATTTTAGTATTGTCAGAGAATCTAAATCAACATTTTTTAAATGACACTTTGTAAAAAGTACAATTTATGCCAGGTAACTTGGATATCAACATACTTCAAGCACATCAAATCACTACAACTCTCTGAGAGAATTCCAAATCCACCCACAATTTATTTATGTAAATTATGAAGTCTTTAATTTACAAGTCCTTATCCAAGGTTCCCCAATAAGTTGGCAACAAAAGCACAAATTGAGAGGAATCCTCTTCAGAAATGTGTGTGCTTTGTACTTCTCTCTGTTCTTATAGCAAAGCAATCTGGAGCATTAAGAGTGAGCTGGGTGGGCTATGCGCACAGCAAGCTGGAGGCCAGGATGGGCTGTGCTGCAAGGACATAGTGCCAGTATAAGAAAAGGAAGGATTCCATTGTTATGTCAGCTTAAACCAATTTACAAAGAATAGGTGTTGGTACTCTTATGTAAAATGATTACTCCAACAATTACTCTCTTCCCCTCAGGCATACTAATCCAAAGCAATTCAAAACCAAATTTCCTGTTTATATGGGCTAAGGCAAAAGCAAGGGATTAATCAGCTGGAAATAATTCTGTTTCTGGGTTTGTTTCCCACACTACATATCCTATGACCTTCCCAAGCTCTTCATATGGAAATGATCATACTGCACCCATTCAAACTTCCAAACACTATCAGGAATTTCCTTCAAAACCAAAATGGCATCTCTATACCTACTGGTCATCCACTGATAATTCACTTCCCCAAAACTCTACTGGGCACAAGGACACAGGAAGCTAAACATCTGTGCTCACCACAATTTTTACTCCCATAATTTTTACTTGCAAATACAGTTGTATCCTAAAACATTCTCAACCATGTATCCGATAGTTCGGATATCATCACCATGGTAACCAGACTAATAGTCCTCATCAACTTCTGAGTACTAGTTGCTAGAATTATACCTATGAAACTTATACGTCAAAACGGATTGTGTAGTTGTGACTTAAACACCTAGAGTGGAGTTTCTCCTGGATTACTGAGAGAACAGGATGAAATCACAAGTGTCCTTGAAAGAGGTACGGTGTCTGACACTGTGGCTCGGCAGTAAGTGCACTTGCACAGCATGTGCATGACCTTGGCTTGGACCTCTAATATACCAGAAAAAAACATCAGCAACCAAAGGAAGAGGGAGACAGAACGGAGAATATAGCCAGCCAAAGAGATGCAACAGATGGAAGATCCGCCATGAGAGCTAGCTCTGAAGATGAAGGAGGAGAATCCCAAGCCATGAGCAACTACAAAGGGCAAAGGGGCAGAATTTTCTTTCTTCTGACCTACAGAACCATGAGATAAAAAAAACTTGGTTGTTTTAATGCATTTACCTGAGGGTCATTTATTACAGTACTAAAATAGAATACTTTTTAATAAAACAGTATACTGGCTATACCGTTACTCAGCTCAGACTATTCAAAAGCCCGTAACCACTGTCAATCTAACCTGTAAAGTACTGGTTATCGTGTTGACCTTCGCAGTGACATCTACTGTAGGATGACTTCCAGTTTCCCTTTGAACTGTCCTGGTTGCCCATCGACTAAATCGGTTGCGATAGCGGAAGTGGTCTGAATCACTGGATGATTCTGCCATTGATGTATACAAATCCTTCAAAAGAAATCCAAGTCAGTGCCAATCAAGGAACAAACACAGAAATGTGGAGCCCCTTGCTTACTTTCTGGTAGTTTCAAGTATTTACTGCATTCGTCTTCCAGCAAATAGACACACGAGAAAACAGAGAAAGTCATGTCTGCTATACTGCTTCTGCCATGGCTTGCTCTATTCAGAAAATGCTCCCACGTGGCTGCAGTGAGGTATCAACTCCAAGTACCACTGCCTAAAATGTGTGTTCTGATGCCAGGATTAAAAGTACTTTCATATACAATGCTTCACAGCACTGTCAGCCACTCTATCCATGACAAAACAAAACATCCTCTGAAGATGTACAGAGCAAAGGTGACTCAGTTTTGACCTCCACCATCAAAGTAATGCTGGTTAGTTGGGAGCAGAGGATCCCCAGAACAAGCTAGCTAGCTAACCTAATCCGCAAGCTCTGGGTTGAAGAGACCCTACCTCAAAATATAAGGTGCAGAGCAAATGAAGAAAGCATAGGATCAAGGGATGTCAACATCTGCCCTCTGTGTACATAGTCACACACCCCTACATGTTCACATGCACCCACACAGATGATACACCACATACACATGCAAAAATAAATAAATAAATCCTTCAGTTATTAACTGTAGTTCATTATCCTTTCTAAGCTATAAGAATTACCTCTAAACATAAAAATATGGCAGATTCCCTGCAGGAACTATAATAAAATTCCAGTGTGTGGCAGAATGAAAACTCTCCTACAGCCTAATTTAAAATTGCAGAATTAAGCCAATGATGTGATGCAGAAACAAACTTTACACTAACACATTTGTAAGAGCTATTCAACATCTCCATTAGAACAGAAAGCCTACCTTCCAGAGTGGACTTTCAGCAATGGGAATCTCTGAACATGCTTTTCTCCCACCTTTACCTCAATTTTGTCTATTTTATTCATACAAAAAATTATGTGCGCAAGAAACTCTCATTTCAGAAAATAATGAATAGAAGTTAGAGAAACCCAATACCTTTAGAACAAAACAGCACCGGAGGAAACTAAGTTGATCAAATGCAAGAGCTTATTGAGTAGTATTCCAATAATTTCAACTTCTGTTTAATGGAGGGTTAACTCAGTCTTTAATATAAACTGCTATAATAGTCCTTAAATCTACACAGACATTTTTTCCTGGCTTATTCTGTACAGTGTGATCAAATTTTTCTTTCATGACAGAATATTCTGGGTCTTTTGGACCTTCATTTTTTTTTTATTGTATCGTGAAGTACATAATCATGTCTCTAGAGAAGATAAACGACCTTTGCTGTAAATTTAGTTTTTTTCAAAATTAAATTACAGTCTATCTTTGCCACTTCAGAAAAAGAATCCATTACACAAACTGAGAAAGAGCTAGTGAACACCCTCCAAACACCATTCATCTCTCACATACCCATGCCCTGCAGCTTCCTACACCAACTTCTCAGATCTTTGCCGCCTGGATATAAGCAATAAGGTGCCCATGATGGGCTCCCTCCCACAACAGAAAACACGAACAAGAAACAGTACTGAAGTAACTGTTTGGCTTTGCCTTTCCTGGGTCACAACTGTTTTAAGTCCCTGGCCCGCCCTCACCCCCACATAAAAAAGAAGTTCATACAAAGATATCCATGATAATTAATTCTAGGTGAAAATCTGATTAGATTAATAAATACCTGGGGCATTAGAGAAGTTCCAGGTGTGCCTAGGATATTATTTCCAGAAATAATAAGATTATAAAGACTTCTGATATAATAATTAATGGATTAATTTCTTAATAATCTTACAATGACATTGTTGGGATGTGGTAAAGGCTAAGAGGGAAGAAGTAGTTGGAGGAAATGGGTGAGTAAAGAATGCCTTTAGTATGGTCCCTTCCTATATTCCTTCTTTCTCTGCTGCCTGTCCATCAAGAAATGAAGGAGACTGTCCACCCAAGTGGACTATTTGGGAAACTGGTTAAAATAGTTAGTACAGAGAATAATATAGTAAAGCTGCATAGACACACCCCTAGAACTAATTATCAGTAATGACAAATAACAACAGAATGTGCTTGCAACATTTAAAATAAAACATTTAGAAGGTTATATTGTAAATAAAATCTCAGGACTCTCTCAAATCATCTTCCACTCACTCAGTATTATGTCTGCCCCAACCCTCCAAGGAAGACAGACAACATGACTTCATGTGGAAACTCTACACCATACATTTATACTGTTAACTCATCACAGAAAATCATAGTAGAATTAGATGTAATTAAGAGAACATTAAATTACCTGTTACCATGACATAACACAGAAGGAAAAGTCCTATCACTTACCCCAGCTAGGATTACATACTTTCAATAAGATAGAATCCGTTTTTGGCATGAGCTTCCCGGGTGTACTCTAAGTCTTCTGCTATTAATTTCAATTACTTTGAGCAATGAGAGCTGTTCAGACTCCTGCATCTGGTGGAACTCCTGCAGAAGTATCAATATTTAAGAGGATAAGTACTGAGAAATTGCATGGTTTTTCTAAAGCATATGAACATTTGGCAACCCTCTACGTACTTTTTATTACCTAAACTTCACAAATAGTGAACTAAAAGAAGAACAGAATTACATAAATGGATCGTTACATTGGCTGATAAAACTTGGCACTTCCTTCCACTACTACTAATGATAAAAAAGGTTAAGAATGACTCCCACAGCAAACATGAGTGGAAGCCTAACTCTCAGTGCCAGAACACAGAAAACAGCCTTGTGCCAATGATACAATATTACCAAAAGACAGTAATCTATCATGAGGAAAAAATATTAAAAAAAAAAACAACAACACATTCTCTAGACATGGAGTCGATGGTGAAAGAGGAAAACAAAGAAAACCCTCGCCACTGAAGTTGGCAAGAGGTGCGTACATATGTCAAAAGCAAGGGTAGACAATAGACATGCCAATGCGGAAAAAGGAAATCGCACGGGTGCCAACTCAGGCAAAAACCTACAAGGCATGCTGAGACTAGGAAAAGTAGTCTTCCCCCAGGGAGGAGCCCCCAACTGGTTATCCAATACCAAGTGGTCGGCACTGAAATCATAACCATGCAAACAACACTGAATGGCCTCAGTGGGCTATTGGGGTGTGTGTGTATGTGTGTGTGTGTGTGTGTGTGTGTGTGTGTGCGCGCGCCTGTGTGTGTCTTTGTATGTCTCTCTGTGTGTGCAACAATAGCAAAGAGGAGGAAACCATGAACTTGAGAGGGAGGGTGTGGAGTAAGCAGGACCTGAGAGGAGCTGAAAGAAGGAAAGGGAATAGGGAATGGAGGGAAATTATGGAATTTTATTTTAGTAACATTTCTTTAAAGCTAGGGTGGATGTATAGTGGCCATGAAAACAGTTCTAGACCCCAAAGAGAAAAGCACAAAGCAATGGCAATTATATGTTCTTTAGTCATCATTAACAATATATTATTTATGCTACAGTTTAAACAGAGCTTTTAAGTGTGCTGTATCTTAAGATCACAAGCATTAAAGACAATTTACTCCAAAAACCTTTCTCCTCGGTGAAACTAGCTAATGTGTAAGAGTCGGAATCATTTTATGTTGACAATACACTAAGAACGGTCACAAAAGAAAACAAATACGCAGATCCAAAAAAAAAAAAAAAAGCAACAAAATAGTCTAAGAATTTTAAATTAAACCAAGAGGATGCCTTCCTGTCCTGCTGTTTCCATTACATAATAATGTCTATGGATAGCTGGGTTTCAGGAGAAAGCACTCCTAAACTTGTCTAATGGGAATGTGCAAATTGATAGTCTGTCTGGCTGTTAACAGGGAACTACCTGCCAAGAACTGTTTGCACCTTTGACCTAGTAAAATTACATATCCAAAAATGACCCCTAAACAAAACTCAACTGAAAATCTGCATATAAAGGTATTTACTGTGAAGATGTGCTAAGAAGAAAAAGAAAACGACGTGAATTTCAAAATAGAAGAGAATGGTTCAAACACAGAACATCCAGTGGGACAGCTATTACTATACAATGGGACTCTACAATGGGACCGTAAATAGCCATTAAAAATTCTGTTTCCCAACTAACTTGGGCTCACAGACCTCACAGAGGCTCACAGAGACTGAACGGACAACCAGAGACTGGGACTTCAGAGGACTGACACAGGCCTCCTGCATATATGTTACAGTTGTGTCGCTTGGTCTTCGGTGAGGCTCCTAAGGGTGAGAGCAGGGGCTCTCTGACTGTGTTACCTGCTTTGGGGACCCATCGCCCCTACCGGATTGCCTCACTCAGCCTTAACAGAGGAGAATGTGCCTAGTCTCACTGCAACCTGATCCACCATGGCTGTCTGGTATGCATGGGAGGCTGGCCTGTATCTGAAGAGAAACAATAGAGAAGGCATGGATTGGGGGGCAGGGGTACCCAACTGGGAAGGGGGGGAGACTTTGGGATGACAAAACAAATAAGAAGAAAAAGAGGAGGAGGAAGAGGAGAAGGAAGAGGGAGGGGGGGAGGGAGGGAGGGAGGGAGGGAGGGAGGGAGGGAGGGAGGGAGGCAGTCAAGAAGGGAGATTGGTTCTGGTTCCAAAGAAAAATTAATGAAAGCAAGGGTAAAGTATGAGTTCCAGTTTTGTAATAAATGTTCTCTGCTTTCTGTGTATGTACACAAAATTACCAGGATGTAAATTTAGAACCACAGGAAAGGGAGGGATCATAAGGGAACAAGTTACTCTCCCCAAGTATTTCACTCTCAGAAGTTTAATCGCCAGATTGCATTCTTCTAAACTTCTAGTCTCCTATCTTTTATGAATTCTCAATTATGAATTTGTTAATAAAGAATCAGAAGAAAATATAAATATACACTTCAAAGGAAATATAAAGACCACCTTCAAAGACAGCAGACTAAGAAGCTGATAACATGGAAAGGAATTCAACATCCTACATCCTCAGAACTTACTTTTCTTTGGTACTTGCTTCCTTTTCATGCTTGACAACTTCCTGACCTCACCTCCTAGTTCCTGGAACCTTCCAAGGTCAGATCATTTCATTAGCTCTCACTAAGGGATGAGCAAAAGGACCAGTTCACAGGGGCTGGCTGCCTCTACATTCCACTCTAGCTCCAGAACCACTTACCCTGACTTGTGAGCTAAAAGAAACGTTTTCATGCTGTACATTCCTTTGTAGTTTTGCTGAAGGACAGTTATTTTTAAAACTGGCTTATAATCCAAATGAACACACATATCAAAGCACTGTGTGAAAACATGTATATGGACAGACATGGCTTATTGTGGTCAAATGCTGCTTTGGAGGACAAATTAAGAATGGTTCCTGACAGAGTGGGAGAACAAGGAAAGAGATACCATGATAAATGAAGACCCCCATAGAATAGGAAGAAGCAAAGTGCTAGAGAGGTTCCCAGAAATCCACAAAGATACCTCCACAATAGACTACTGGCAATGATTGAGAGAAAGCCCGAGCTGATCTACTCTGGTGATCCAGGAGTCCAATCAGCGGGAGAGAGGAAGGATTAGATGAGCAAGAGATATTGAGACAATGATTGGAAAAAGCACAGGGACAAATAACCAAACTAGTGGAAACACATGAACTGTGAACTAATAGCTGAGGAGCCCCCATCTGGAGCAGGCCCTCTGGATAAGTGAGACACTTGATAAGCTTGAACTATTTAGGAGGCCCCCAGGGAGTGGGACCAGGACCTGTCCTTGGTGCATGAGCTGGCTTTTTGGAACCTAGGGCCTATGCTGAGACACTTTGCTCAGCCTTGGTGTAGGGAGGAAGGGACTGGACCTGCCTCAACTGAATCTACCAGGCTGAGCTGAATCCCCAGGGTAGATCTTACCTTGGAGGAGAAGGGAATGGGGGATGGATTGGAGGGAGGGAAGCTGGGGGGTGGGAGGAGGGAGGACAGGGGAATCTGTGGCTGGTATGTAAATTAACTTAATTATAAAATAAAAAATATTTTTAAAAATTTAAAAAAAGAATGGTTCCTGAGTGACACAGAGTCAATATTGTAATCTGATGCTCAAAGAAGTACTAAGACAAGTAGAAAAACATCTGTGTGGGCCCAGGGAGAGTTTTCATCATTGTTTTAAAAATGCAAAGGAAGAAAAATTTAGTTGAATGAAAAATCCATTTGCATCATTATAAGAAATTTTACCATGATACACGATGGCAGAAAAAAAACAACAGTCAAATGTGAAGAACAACTTAAGGAAACTGAGTCACCAAAATTCTGGCTGAGGGTGAGAAAAGCAGTTCCTTCAGGAAAAACAGAATTACTCTTCTGCACCTTACCACCACCTCCCTGTGCAACACAACTTCTCTCCGAAAGAAACTACTATTTGCTTTTCAGACGTGAGCACGTCCAAGACTCAAGAGAGGAGTGAGATGGGTGACCTTGAGTAAAAGTCCATAAAATCGTCGAGAAAGCTGTGTTTGAACAGCTGCTGGCAGTTCTTAGAATAGTTTATTTAGCTGCTCCCAACACATCAATACTTAAAGATATAAATATCATTGTTTCTGCCTTAATGAGCCTTATAAAGAAGACATACAACCACCGAGCAAGCAAAGAACGCTCGTCAATTCATGCTATCTAAACAAATGTCCATATGCAGCCCTGGACACTGGGGCCAGAGAGAGAAGACTGCAATTGGAACCTTGCAATAAGAGGATTGAAGTGAGCCTTTATAAACTCAAGTCCACCCCTTTTGTTATTTGACCTAAGA
The DNA here is from genome assembly GCF_903995425.1 of Onychomys torridus. Lineage (NCBI taxonomy): Eukaryota > Metazoa > Chordata > Mammalia > Rodentia > Cricetidae > Onychomys > Onychomys torridus. The sequence continues at coordinate 59,014,516 of NC_050456.1, forward strand.
GCCATCAGATTGTCTTCATTGTAATGAGGCACATTTGTATGTATGAGAGCTGTGATTTATTGATTCTCAAATCTCTTTTCCTCAGAGTCAGTTTAAAACAATTAGGATTTGCAAGCTGTTCCATAAAAGATAAGCACTCAGCATCAGGGGTGATATTTCACAAAGACTGAGTAGTGCATGTTAAGTGGGTGATTGCCTCTATAGCCTCCGTGTGCCTCAGCTGTCCCTAGCCAAGGCAACTGTCCTCAAAGAAGATGTTCAAGGTAATGACATTGATATTGAGAAGGGAAATGTGTTTTAAACTTAATCATCAACCAAATTCAATTTTCATAATGAACTTCTCCCTGTCTCAACAGACGTAGAACCTGGGGGTGCAGCTCACCCTGCAGGTGAAAAAGTCACCAAGTCAGCCAAGGTTGCCATGTACAAACAACTGCAGTTGGTTGTTCCTTTTTTCTTTACATCTGTGCACTTCCGTAACTTCACCTCAAACCCTTCCACTAAAATTTACGCAAGATCAAAATTAACAGTCAGTCCATCCCATCCACCAGTTCCCACATATGCAGGAAAACAAGGGACTCCATAAGCCTCTACACCAGAGGTACTCAAACCAGGTTCATTCATTCATCCTTAACTGTATCGCTACTACATTGCAAATGAAAGATAACCCAAGGATGGCAGTCTACACTTGTCATCACAGAATTCAGGAGACAAAGACAGGAGGCTCCAAAGTTCAAGGCCTATCTGAGCAACGTAGCAAGACTCGGTCTCAAACACTGAGGGCTGAGGATGTGTCTCAGTGTTTGAGAACTTGCCTAACAAGTACAAAGCCCTAGGTTCAATCCCCAGCACTGCCAGAGAGAGAGAGAGAGAGATCAAAGAAGAAAGTAAGTAGGTCATAGTCCTTGGTGATAAAGACTGGCAAGAATATCACATTAGAGAGGTAAGAAGTAAGACAAAAATCCCAGGAGTCAGGTCAGAATCCTTCCCTCAACCTGGAGCAGAAGCTGGACACACAGCTAATATAAGGAAATGGGGTGCAGGCAAACTGTCTCAGAGAAACTAGAGAGGGTTCCAACCCACAGAGCTCTCGTGCCTGTGGGCAGTTCTGCTGTCATCTGATTTGCATGTTGTGGAGGGATGGATTTTTTTTTTTTAAAGAATTCTAATACTGAGGCTGGCGAAATGGCTCAATACTTAGCAAGCACTTACTGCTCTTGCAGAGGACCCGAGTGTGGTTCCCAGAACATACATCAAGTAGCGCACAACCTGTAACTCCACCTCCACGGAACAGGATGCCTCAGGCCTCCACAGGTCCCTGCATTCATGCGCACATACCCACATACACATGCACATAATTAAATACTTTTTTAAATCCTTTTTTAAAAGAATTCTAATTTAAAAGAATTCTAAATTAAAAGCAAGCATTTGAATGCCAGTACTGGAAGGGAGGAGAAAAGAATCTTGAGGAGTGACATGATAACAAGCATATCCACGGAGAAGTTTCTAGAGAGGCTACCACAGTCTCCTAGGTGAGCAGCTAAGGCCACGACAGAGAAGAGGAACTAAACATGAGGCAGCAAAACAAAGTCAAAGCGAGTTCTGGGTTCTGTTGGTTGGCTGGATAATGGCTGCTACAGACAGAAAAAAAAAAAAATGACCGAAGAGAAAGAGACTACGAGAATATACTGTAAGTTCTTCCGGTAGAAAGGGATAATCACTGTGTATGGCGGAAAGAAGCGACAGAGAAGCCACCCACCGGGCACCTGGAAACATGCATCGAGGGAACTTTGAGAGCCGTCAGTATGGGAGAAGCTGAGACCACAAAATGAGGTAAGAAAAGAAAGAGAAGAGCAGGGAATCCCAGAAGGACTTCCACATTGAAAAAGGAGAGAGAAGGAACTGGTGAATGAAACAGAAGAAACAAGAGCTAAGGAGAAAACTTAGAGGCATAGTAAACAAATTCTAAAAAGCAAACTTTCAAAGAAGTGAGAAAAATAATTTTCATGAATTTTGCCATTACTTTACTGTCTCAGCTCAATAAAATAAAATAAAACCTTCATTTGCTCAATTATGTTCATAGCTACATTATTTGTAATAGCCAGAACCTGGAAACAACCTAGATGCCCTTCAACTGAAGAATGGATTAAGAAAACGTGGCACATATACACAGTGGAGTATTACACAGTGGTTAAAAAAAAATGACATCATGAAATTTGTAAGCAAATGGATGAAACTAGATAAATTTATCCTGAGTGAGGTAACCCAGACCCAGGAAGACAAACACAGTATGTACTCACTCATAAGTGAATATTAGACACAAAGCAAAGGATAAGCTGGCTACAATCCACAACCCCAGAGAAGCTAGGTAAAGAGAGGGACACTAAGAGGGACGCACGGTCGCCCCAGGAGGGGGAAAGGGTTAAGATCTCCTGGGTAAAGTGGGAGTGTGGAATTGATGGGAGGGGATGGGAGGTGGGAACATGAGGGCTCGAGATGGCCAAGTTGCAGGAGAGACAGGGAGGGAGAGCAATGGAAAAGATATCTTGACAGAGTGTACCATTAAGGGGATGGGGAGAAATCTGCAGATAGGGAAAAGCCCAGGAACTCACAAGATTGTGCCCAGCTAAGACTCATAGCAATGGTGGAGAGGGTGCTTGAACAACCCTTCCCCTGCACTCAGATTGGTGTCTACCCTAATTGTCATCATAGAACCTACATCCAGTGTCCAGTGACTGATGGAAGCAGATGCAGAGACCTACAGCCAACCACTTGGCCACAATCCTGGAGTTCAGTTGAAGAGAAGGAGGAAGGATTATAAGAACAAAGGGTGGGGGGAGCGGGATCAGAATCATGATGGGAAAAACCACAGAGATAACTAACCCAAGCTAGTGGGAGCTCATGGACTCTGGGGAGCCTACATGGGACTGAATGAGGCCTTCTGAATGTGGGTGAAAGTTGCGTGACTTGATACGTTTGTGGGTCCCCTAGCAACGGGACCAGGATTTATCCCGGTACACAAACTGACTTTTTAGAGCCCATTCCCTATGGTGTGATGCCTTCTCAGCCTTGATGCAGTGGGAAGGGGCTAGATCTGGCCCCAACTTGGTATGCCGGCCTGTGTTGACTACCCAAGGGAGGCCTTACCCTCTATGAGGCGAGGATGAGGATAGGATGGGGATAGGTTAGGGGGAGCAGGAGCAGGGAGGGAGGGGGAACAGGGGTTGTTATGTAAAAGGAAAGAAAACAATTTTTAAATAAAAAAAATTATAAATAAAAAAATAATAACATGACAATGTAAGAGAGGGGGCCAATTTGATTTGGCCTGAGAATGGGTTGAATTTGGTGTATGGAACACTGCTTGCCAACCCTCAAGGCTAAACTCTCCCTATTGAACCTACTATGGGGTAACTACCTCCCTTACTTAGAGGGAAAACTGAACTGTGATGCACCAGTTCAACAGATAGCCACGTAGGAAAAGGATTGGAAAGCACCCTTGGGACTGTTAGTGAGCACATTAAAAACAGTCTCACCAAAGACATGAAAGTGAGGCCACCAGGTCCTGCAAAGAAGGAAAGGCAAAGGACAGGGGCAGTCATATGTGAGCTTTTCATTCTTCTTTGGATATGTGGGGAAAAAAAGAGATGAATTACTACCTGGAAAGGATGTTTGCTCAAGAGATAAAGAAGCCTCTGATTGGAAAAGATGTGGTATATAAACACAAGGCAGGCCCAAGACAGAAGAAATAAAACTGAGCGTGGTGGCCCATGACTATAATCCCAGCACTTCATTGCAAGTTCAAGACCAGCCTCGTCTACACAGTAAAACCTGGTCTCAATCAAAACTAAGAAAGTGAGGGGTGGGGACAAGAACCACCTCCTGGTTAGAGTCACACAAGCAAGCCACTCACTGTCTCAAGCAATACCATCTAAGGACTTACAGTGGCATCTTTGCCATGCCCTCTGAAGTTAGTTTCAGTCTTGAAGAATGCTCTTTACTCTACAGCTACTTAAATTATAGCACCATACAACCTGGTAAATTGGCATAGGTACATTGACACAGCCAAGTTTAGGGTAAGGAAAAAAAACAATTTTGTTCCTGCCTAAGAACTAAAAGAGAAAAATTTGTTGAGTAGGCTTTAAAATTAAAGGACAACATGAAATAGCCTTTAAAAATGAATTCTAAAACAGAAAAACACTGGGTTTAGTAATCAGAACACATGATTACAAATCAGAGTGCCAGAAGTGTGACATGAATCACCATTCATCGGACAGCTAGCTATGACAGGTGCCCGTATGTCAACACTGCAAGGCAAAATTTGTAACCAGAGGGCAGAGGTCATATGTTGTTGACCCCCTTATTCCCTGCTCCAGACCAGCATCTGTCATATTCATTATTTCTATCTTAAAGAATTCCTTTTCTCTGGCTTTTTATCTTTGTTTTATGTGTATTGATGCTTTGCTTGTATTTATGTATTAAATATTAAATTATGTGTGCAGTGCTCATGGAGGCCAGAAGAGGGCACAGGACCTATTGGAACTGGAGTTAACAGACACTTGTGAGCCACCAGGTGGGTGCTGGGAAATGAACCTGTGTCCTCTTGAAGAGCAGTCAGCCCTCCTAACTCTTGAGCCATCTCTCCAGACCCCAAGAATTCCTTAACAATCACTCTACAAAGCAAACACCACAGCAATCCAGCTGTGGGTCAAATATAAAGTGTCCCTGTCCCTAAAATGTCTCCTACATTGAAGGGCTGGTCCCAGTTGGTAGTGCTTCTGTGGGTGGTTCCAGACACTTCCGGAGGTACAGCCTGGCAACAGGAAACAGCTAACACAATGGTCTTGTGGACTATGTCTCTTCCAGCTTCACCCCTGCTTCCTGGCATCAATGAGTTGAACATCTCTGCTCACCAGGCCACCATGATGCCCTGAAACCATCTGCCAAATGGCAGAAAAGTTCCAGAGAAATGGCAGTGGCTACTGCCAAACCTGAGATGAGTGTGTGTGTGTGTGTGTGTGTTACTTGTATTTAGACCTGATAAAACAGGTACACGGCACAATCATTCCCACAATGACAGGCCAGAATTAAACCCTCTGAGAAGACAGGCAACAACTCTCATTTGCCCATACTGACCCAGATTGGTCGAACAAGAGATTAGCACAGACGACAACCTGAGTTTCTGACATCGTTCTATTTAATTCAGGCAATGTAATTTGGAGGAGTACAGAATGAACCCCGTGGACAGATGTCTGTTTGAAATAACTGTGTTATTTTAAAACATGGATCTGAAAACCTCTACTTGACTTGAAAAACTCCAACTTCCAGTTTTCTGGAAGACATCAAAAGCTCTGCCAGTGCTAAAGACTGATCATCCACAGGAGCATGGATGTACACACCACGCTCTAGGCAGACTCACACCTTTCTGTTTGCCCCAATCTCCACCAAACCTGCCTCACACAGTGCGCCACTTGGACGGGCTCCACTTAGCTGAATCTGCAATCGTACTAAGAACTAAAATGAGCCTGACAGTGGTGGTGCACACCTTTAATCCAGCACTCAGGAGGCAGAGCCAGGCAGATCTCTGTGAGTTCGAGGCCAGCCTGGTCTCCAAAAGAGAGTTCCAAGAAAGGCACAAAACTACACAGAAAAACCCTGTCTCAAAAAAGAAAGAAAGAAAGAAAGAAAGAAAGAAAGAAAGAAAGAAAGAAAGAAAGAAAGAAAGAAAGAAAGAAAAAGAAAAGGGCAAAGCTTAGGAGCCCAACTGGCCAGGTGAAAATGAGCAGCCTGGCTGTAAAGAATTAATCAGCAGAGATGCCTGGGGGCTAGTTCCCACTCAGACCAGAAGGAAAGCATGGTAGTGGTTGTCTCCATGGTGGACAGAACATTAGGACGGAGGCTCTGGCAGACATCTAAAATATCCACACCTGCAGACTTTAAAACTGGCATGAAATACTTTTACTTGTCTTTAAGCAAGCTACATAGAAAGACTTTGCACTAACCTGAAGAAACTAAAGGGGGGGGGGGGCTAATTCATTAAATTTCACCCAAAATCTTCACTTTATATATTTCTTTCCCTCCTTCCTGAAAAGCAGTTAACTGCTGACTGTGGGCTCAGCGGCCTACCTTGCCATCAGCAGGATTTTAACCGTAGTGGTCTAAAAAAAGTGGAATTGCTCCCTGGACCTTGCTCTCCCACACCTCTCCTAGCTTCTCCACCTTACTATCTGAAACTCTTCTCAGGCTAGAAAGTGGAGGACATAGGACAGAAAAAAAAAAAAAAAAAAAATCATGAGCCTTCCAGCCTAGAGCAACCAACCAGCCAGCTGATCCGGCCAACTGAACAAGTCTAGCCACGCTAAGTGGACAGCTTAGGGAACCCACTGTAGAGGACTGAACATTGATTGTTGTGCGTATCCAAGGTTCTGTTGGTTATAAAGCAAAGCTAACTGTTGGGTAACTGTTGACTTGATTTGGTTCTGAAAGATTATCTACTGACCTTTCCTCTCAATCCAACTTTCCTTGAGAAAACGAGATGGCTTCAGACCATAGATATATGTGACACCCTTCCAGTGATAAAAGGATGCTTTCAAATCAGAATACACACACACACACACACACACACACACACACACACACACACACACACACACACACAAGCAGGTAATGTGTAGCACATGACAGCCTATCAAGTTTTAAGGGGGAAAAGCAATTATAAAAGTATAATAATTTCAGGGTTATGAAAAGATAAAAACAAAAAATGCTATTTCTCTACATCACAAAGCATACTTTATTTCTCCCTAATTTTAAAAGGAACAGAAACTCCTTGATTTCCTAATGGAAAAAAAAACTGCAAGAAAAGACACCATCTCACAGTGCATTTACCTTTAATTCACACCCTGCTTTAGAGCTTAGACAGGATTTTCATTAGCATCCTCTCATGATTTCTATTGCAATCCTGCAAAGATGGTATAATTACAACCTTACTTTAAAAAGAGAGGGCAATTTGAGTACAGTACTAGCCCACAATTACTTTGTTTTTAAAAATTACAATAACAAAATTGGAGTCTAAATCTTCTACTTCTCTAAGCCATCAAAACACCTTGCTGATGCCTCCTTCCCATTGCCTCCATAATGGAGTAGAGGTTTATGAATCAGGAATTCAAGGGCTCAGGTAGCCACCTTTCTCCCAGCCTTTACTAAGGTCATGAAGAATCCCCCCCCCCATCCACTATCCCAGCTTATTTCAATCTACTCATTGCTTTGGGCACAGCTAAGCACAATCTCAGGAAATCTTCTGTCTCCACAGAGGTAATCTTTCCTCTCACAGATCTAAAATCTTAGGGCTGCATCTCTGAAGAAAGACACTGATTAAACATCCCCATAAAGTTTGACCATTTGCACAATGGAACGCATGCTCAAATCCGGGCACTCATCAACATGCCTATGCCAGTCCTACTATCTAGAACATTCTTTTCACTCTCTGAACCTTTCTCAAAGGCGTGTGTTCCTAACCATCCATCCTTGACTCCTGTTTCTTGGTCAGTTCTGAAGAAGCATCCTTTAGAAAGCCTCCCTTCTCTGCCCCACCCCAACTCTAGGCCCAGTGCCCTCTGCTGTATTCCCTTGACAGATAATTGCCTCAAGCCAGCCTAGGCAGTTCTAACTGACCATCTACTGTCTGTTTACAAAGCCTCTAAATTTCAACAAAGACAGTTTTACTCATGGTTTGCTATGCTTTATATGTTTTAGCCGCACAAAAGTTTGTTTGCAGGAAGCGTAATTTCTAACATTGAAAATCTAATGGCAGTGGAAGCGGTACATCAGTGGTTCTCAACCTTCCTAATGCTACAGTCCCTTAATACAGTTCTTCAGGTTGTGGTGACACCCCCAACCACAAATAGCATACTTCGTTGCTATTTCATAACTGTAATTTTGTACTGTTCTGAATCATAATGTAAATATCTGATATGCAGGATATCTGATATGTGACCCCCCAAAGGGACTGGACCCACAGGTTGATAAACAATGCTCTATCTATATGATGTGAACTAGGGGATGAACACTGAAGGGCACACCCAAAACGGAGATTAATCTCCAACTCTCACGGAGTTAGGTCTTGCACAACCTCATGGACTGACTGCACACCTGAAAAGTAGATTCTTAATAAGCTTTGTCAGCTGGTCCTCCTGCTCCCTCTTCCCTGATCCACTCAGGCACACTACCACCACGATGTGACACATTAGTGGTTCAGGGACTTGTAACAGATCATAGGACTATGCAGTTAGGACCCTGTGACAACTAGAATTATGAACCACATAAATCTATTTCTTTTATAAATCACTGAGCTTCAAATATTCTCTTAAAGAAACACAAAATGGATTCAGATACGGTTGAAGGCCAGCACTCAGCATAGTTCTGGCATGTACTGGACCATTATGAAATTAATTTGCAACTAGACTTTTTTTAATTATTTTGTCTGATTAATCCAGAAACAAAGTTCAAACTACAAATCTTTGCAGAGCAAGTACTAGTTAAGCAATTAAGTAGAGAAATTTCATTAACAGAGGGTCTAAATTAATTACTTGGAGCTGTAAAACAATATTGATTGAGCTGCATACTATTAATACGAATACTATTAATACTAATGTCTAATATATGATAAGCAAGGCAGCAGTTCAAATCAATGTAGCATATACTAAAACTTACTAGTAACTGAATCAAAAACCTAAGTATACTCAGTTATTTGTGAAATCATTTGAACTTTATAATGGTCATTTGCAGTTACTTACAGTCTTCAATTACCTATACCATCAAGCTCTAAACTCCAAATTCCATGGTCTCTTCATCACCTGACTTCATCATCCAGAGAGTTTCAACATTCCAATAGCTGCTCATAAACAAACTCATTTTGACATTTGAAAGCCTTCACCTGCCGACCATCAAGCTTTTCCTTTTTCCTCAATCTATAAAATTGACTATCTATCCTTTAAAGTAACAATCATAGTCTACTTCTTCCACAATGTTGCTCTTTATTTTAAAGAACCTAGCTCCAGCTCAGCTTTAATTCACACATCCATTCATGCATGAGCTTATTCATTCACAAGCACTCACACTCATTCATTCACTCAGGAGCACCTGTTTCATGACAAAACCTGTGCACACAGCAGATTTTAAATATCCATCAGCTAAATGGATTCATGTAACCACAAATGCTGCCTTCTCCAAAATCTCCAGTCACTTAGCAGTACACAGATTTATGCTAAGGGTTATAGTAATTGTAGAAAAATGAATATTCCTAAATATCATAACAAGACACCAGAAGCAAAGGAAAAACTCAGAATATTTGCATTTTATGGGAACTGGGGGATTAATTAGATCTTTAAAAAGCACACAAAAATAATAACACTCCAGTAGTAAAAGTCGCAAAGGACATATAAACAGGCAATTCACAGAATACAAATACCCCTAACAAACACATAAATATAGTTCATCTCACTGGTGAATTGCAAATTGAAACAATAAATGGTGTCCTTGTTTATCTGTTTTGAACAGATGAGCAAAGCTCTCACCCTCAAGGCTGACAAGGGCATTTGGTATACAAGTATTAATTATAAAGGCTCAACAGATAAAAACACTTGTCTAAGCAAGTCTGACCTCCTGAATTTGATCCCCTGGAGCCCACAATGGAAGAAAAAAATCAACTCCAAAAGTTGTCCTCTGACTTCTACACACACGTAGCATGTCCCAACACTTGCACACATCAGTAAATAAATAAAAATATATTATCTATAAAAATAAGAGTAGCTTTTCTAAAGAATAACTCAACAAAACAAGTAAAGTAAATATACATGCTTTGACTCGGAAATTCTGCTTCTATGATCATTGTCTCAAAAAAACACAAGGATGTGTGTGCATGCATGTGCATACACACTTATGTGTAGGACGTATGAATGAGCATCTCATTTAAGAATTATAAGAAACAATAAATCCCTTGATGAGAAATACATTAAATGCATCTAATCACTAGACCACAAAGACAGCAGTTAAACCAGGTAAGACAGAGGCCCAAGAGATTGGAACACACTTAAAACCGAGCACTCAGGAGGCTGAGGCAGGGATCCTAAGTTCCAAACCAGCCTAAGCTGTACTCCAAACCTTGTCTCAAAAGGAAAATAAGACAGTAGACACTATTTAAATGACCATTTAACAATACATTGTTGCATAGGAAAACAGACTCTAAAGAGTATGACTATATTCACACCTGTCTAAGGAGTCCCCAACATTATTAAAGGCACAATAGTGAACCCACTCTAAAATATCATTTATAGAGGTTCCAAATGTGTCAGTTTATACGAGTGAGAAGTCCTGGAATACATTAACCTACTAGGCTTTTGTCTTTCTAACTCTAAAATTCTTTAACTCTAAGAATTTTGTACATCAGAAATCTTGAGTGGAAATTCATCACAAGGCCTCAGAATCCCTCTGTGTGTCAGTGCCTTTTCACCATCAAAACACAAGGAAAGGCAATTTTTTCAATCCAGAATTTTGAATCTATTACAAAAATTAAGCTTTAACACTAACTCTTTGATAATCAATGACAATTTGAGTTGAATATACTCAATTCACGGAAATCACAAATTACGACTCTTTACTTGAATAGACTATGCATTGTGTTTAAAAAAAAAAAAAAAAAGTAGGATCCTTTAAACATTTAAAGAGGTCAATCCAAAACTGTTGAGTGTAAGTCAAACCCACTGGAGAACAATTGCAAACAGCCATGAGGCCTTATACAGGGGCAGGACTGAGAATCTGGAGTCGGAAGATCTGGAAATAAAGATCACTCTTTGGGCTCAAGAATATCCAAGTAAAAGAGCCTCTGACACAGATCTGAGAAATGTGGGTAAGCATGAAAAAGGATTGAACCCAATGCCTGGGAAAGGGACCTCAAGCAGTCTCTGGGCTATAGCGGGTTCCCAAACATCTGCCTAGTAGACAGCTGCTCTGTTGTTTTTGGTAAAGGTGAAAGCATACCTCCACTTATCTGTTCATCTGAATTTTTTAACGTGTCATGCACATTAAACTCACTTTTAATTTTATACCAATGTCAAACAGGAGCTCCTCCTCCACCCACCCCCCCCCCCCACCCCCCCCCCCCAACCCCAACCGCCATCCCCAAATCCTTGCTGTTGGCATACCCTTTCCCACTTTGGAATATACAACAATGTAAAAGATTTCCTCAGATGCTAAACTCAAAGAACAAGCATACGTACAAAGTACACTCCCAGAACTCTGTGTTGCTGTCCTTTGAGCTCAGTGCTCTTCTTAGGCACGGATGCCTGCCTCCTATCATTTCTTCATGAGATTCCGGGCAAAAGGTCTAGTCAAGTAGATGCTCTTTTGGGTTGCCTCTACACTTCCCCCAAAACACCTACAAACCAATGAAACAGGCAGTAAACAGAACTAGAACTTGACATTTTTTAATGAAAATTATCTCATCTTCCCTATGCACAGATTAGAGAATACCACAGAACAGAGACAGTACACTCCTATGATCACCCAAAAACCCAAATGATATCCAAATGCCCAGCCTGCAGATTCCTTATAAGTGGCATTTTCTGCCCATACCTAGTCATCATCATTGGACTTTCTATATCACACTAGGGGATGAACTGTACCTCAAGTCTAGCCAAAAGTACTAAATATATCATCTGGGAGACTAGACTGGGTAATAAAATGAACATGATTTTCTGAATTTGCTGGCTCATTTGTAAGTCTAGGCCACCCTCCACCTCTTTACAGACATATTACATATGGTTGATCAGTTCTCACAGTGAGTGCTAAAATAAATAAACCAAAGTATTATATAGTTGGCTGAAGAAAAGTGCAGTGGGTAGAAGTATTTTCAACACTCTATAACTACTTCTAAAATTGTAAAAATGCACAGAAAAAATCATCAAAGAAAAACACTGTGGGCATATATCAATAAGCCATTTCAAGAAGTGTATTCTGGGAAAAGTTAAATTGCTGAGAACCTGAGAGATGTTCAGGGTGGCCAGCTAAGCAATAGTTTAATACACGCTTTTCTAACAAAGTAGCAAGCCCTACCACATGGTGAGTCCTAGGCACAACGAAATTTCTCTATGCCAGTGGCTCTCAACCTTCCTAATGCTACAACCCTTTAATACAGTTCCTCCTGATGTGGTGACCCCCAACCATAAAACTATTTTCATTGCTACTTCATAACTGTAATTTTGCTACTATTATGAATCATAATGTAAAATTTGTGTTTTCTAGTGGTCTCAGGCAGCCCCTGTGAAAGGGCCAGTTGATCCTGTGGGGTTGCAACCCACAGGTTGAGAACTACTGCTCTATGCCAATATACAGCTGTCAAAGTTCATCTTCCTGCTGTGGTGTCCAGTACAGCAGTCATATGGCTACAACTCTAGAAGTCTGGCCAGTTCAAACTGATATAAACTATAAATATAAAATAATAATACATGCTAGATTCTGAACATCCAATACCATTTCCAAAAAAAATAAAATAAAATAAAATACAGCCCTGGTGGTACCACACACCTTTGATCTCAGCACTGTGCAGGCAGAGGTGTGCAACTCTGTGACTTGGAGACCTGTCTGGTCCATCCACATAAAGAGTTCCAGGTCAACCAGGGCCACACTGTGAGAACCTATCTAAAGTGTGTGTGTGTGTATGTGTGTGTACATATAAGTTTGATATTTACTACATGCCAAATATAAATACTTTATGTACTGTGACAAATAAATTAAGATTAATCTCAGCAGTTTCCTCATACTTTTAATACAGGTACTACAAAATTAAAAACCACCTGTATAGTTTGCATGGTGTTTCTTTCTGTTAGACACAATCAGTTTTAGAAAGAAGTGCTGAGAATTTGCTTTGTGCTAGGCAATGTGCCAAATGTTTTGTATAATCCTGACAGGACGCTACTACAACATTTAGCTTTACCGAACCTTTGCCTAACAGACCTGGTCCCTTAAGACAATACAGGATGCAGCTGGGATTCAGTTCGGTATTTCCACGAATTAATTCCAAAAGGGGGCTGCTAACCGCTAGGACCGCGCATCTCCGAAATTAGCATTAGGAAAATCAAGTGACCAGAGGACAGAGAAGCACCAGCTTACATCCTGGGGGCAGTCAACTAAATGTCAGATAGCTAAAGCGACTAGAAAGCTAGCCCATGGCAAGCTGCTCCAAAGCCAGGACAACGCACGCTCAGAGTGGATTGGCCAGGACCTGACCGTGGACCACCTGTTGAGGGGTGCAAACACGCCATCACCCCCAACTTGCCAACGCTGCACCCACACACCCGGACCCATCCCAAAGTCCCTGGCTGCTCTGGTGTCTCCACCCTGAGACAAGGGGAAGTGGGACCTAAATGTCTCTGCAGGGGGAAGTGACAAAAATGACAAGGGAGCAGAGGGGACAGGTACCTTAGACCCAAGGTGACTCCAGGTTCTTAACGCCGGATCATCGCCGAGGCCCCACCCGGCTCCCGCGGCTACCAGCGACCCCGAAGGTGCAACCGACTCAACGCTGCGGCGCAACCGACTCTGCTCACCCCTGACTCGCAGCTATGGCAACTTGAACTAGCCGCCCAGGCGCGGCTAGGAGCACAGGACGCGCCACCGCCGCTTGGCCCTCTGGGAGCTGTAGTTCATCCCACGCTCCAGAGCACAGAGATCCAGCCACAATGACAGTAGCTAAACTGCAAGTCCCAGCATGCTCTGCGCCTGGCCTCTAGGTTCTTTTCCCGGAAGAAGCTGGATAAGCGGTCTTTACCAACCCAGGGCTCTGCCTTCTAGCCCCGCTCTAATTTTGTTTTTTTAAAGGGCCAGCAGCCTGTGAAGACAACGCCTGGCAGAAAGAGAGTTCAAATGCTATCTTGGCAGTGAGTGAAATTTTATTCATGAGAAAACACCAAAGGATAAATAATAGCCAGCAGTGAGATGTAAAAAATCGCTTTAATGACTTGTTCTAAAGGCTTAGGACTGGAGGGGAATAAAGAAGTTGATCAAGTGAAACACTTTCTGCCTGGAGTGGCTGGACCAAGATCTTACAGCTCTTCCAACCGCAATCTACATATGCAGCACGGGGCGGTCTCTGCATTACTACTGTGTTCCGTCCTCACTAGAACATGAAAGAAGAATTTTCTGCTCAGGAGGGAAAAAAAAAGTCAGTTTCAGCTACGATGAGAGAATTAAAACTTCGACGAGGGAAGGAGCTTTGGAAAAACTAAGAAGTGAAAATCCATTAGGGATGTCGATAATCTTTTCCTTCTACTCTGCCAATAAAGGACACTGACCTGACCCTCCCCCAAACTAGAATCAAAATTTACATGATCTATGGACGTTTTCCTGAAACCTAAAAAAATAAAAATAAACTATCAGTGGTTCTCAACCTGTGGGTTGCAACTATCAGAAAACACATATTTCCTTGGTTGTTGTTGTTATTTTTGTTTTTCGAGATAGTGTTTCTCTGTGAAACAGTCCTGGCTATCCTGGAACTCACTCTGTAGACAAGGCTGGCCTCAAATTTGCCTGGGATTAAAGGCGTGGGCCACCATTGCCCGGCAGAAAACACATATACACATATTTCTTCTGATGGTCTTAACAACTCAGACACCTCTCAGTACCAAAATTTGTTATGAAATAGCAATAAAAATAAATTTAGGGTTGGAGTTCCTAAGACCATCGAAAATGTGATTTTTCTGATGGTCAGGACCCACAGGTTGAGAATTGTTTACTAGACTGTCTTATGATACAGGCTGTCTATTTCCCACTTAATCTTCTCCCTTGGGCCTTAAAACAAAGGGACTTGACTTTTTTTTTTGGGGGGGGTGGTTTTTTGAAACAGGGTTTGTTAGTTATTTAGTTATTTAGGTGCTCTGCGAGGAACACGTCCCGAACACGACAAATCCACAGAAGAGCTGTTTATTAATATAGGATAGAGGATAGAGGTGACAGGCCTGTGTGAAGCACACACGTGAGTGAGGAGAGGAGAGAAGAAGAAGAGGAGACCTGTGCAAAATGGCGCCGGCTTTTTAAAGAGTGAGCCTCGCATGCGTACAGGACTGCATGTGGCTACTCCATGCACGCAGGCACGCATGCGCTTAGATTACATGGCCGTGCGCGCTTTACGCAACCATGTAAAGCCACAGAGTCCTAGTCACATGAGATGTTCTGACCTGGAAATGGCTATTTTGAACCGGAAATAACTAGGCGATCCGCCAGGAAAGCCCAACCGTGTGGACATGTTATGATTTCCTATCAGGGTTTCTCTGGGTAGCTTTGCACCTTTCCTGGAACTCACTTTGGAGACCAGTCTGGCCTAGAACTCACAAAGATCCACCTGCCTCTGCCTCCCGAGTGCTGGGATTAAAGGCATGGGCCACCACAGCCTGGCCTGAGACTTGACTTTTAATGTATCTTCTCCCTTCAAATTTCCACTCTGCTCACACAAAGGCTTTTCCTATCCTGTTTAAACATACATTCTTCGAAAGACTTACCTAAGTATTTGCATCAACAGTTGTGCCTCTAAAATACACTCCACCTGACAAAGAGAAAAACATAATTCAGAACAGTCATTCAAACAATGCCTGCAGAGGCATAATGGCTCTGTTTCTTAACGGCTAAATTTCACAAAACAATTTGATTCAGGTTAGCAAATGTGCATATTGAATCACCTTAGGATCCTGTCATTCTATTAGACACAAGACACAAGGGTAATTGAAGAGATTAAAAAGAACAATCCTTTGGTTTAAGCTGCTCAGAGCCAATGGAAGGAGATGACAATTCATTACAATGCTGGGGGCTGGAGAGGTAGACACGACATCAGTATCTAAGTAGAAACATAAAAGAGAATCTTCCTTCGGAAATACATCTGATCAACTGCCAAAAAATGTACTATCAAAATGCTAGAATAACTTTGAACTATGTTAGTATAAAATTGGTTATTGATAACATTTTTGTCCAGCTGTATTTATAAGATTGTATTCAATTCTATTGACTCTATCTTAAAGCAATATTGGCCAAGTGAAGAAAAAAAATTTCTGAAGACACAGCTGGAGACCACAGAAAAAGAAATCAGATTTGAGTTCATTATGATTAAAAATTTGGAGCTAGGCATGGTGGCCAACGCCTTTAATCCCAGCACTTAGGAGGCAGAGGCAGGAAGATCTCTGTGACTTTGAGGCCAGCCTGAAAAGAGAGTTCCAAAATAACCAGGGCTGTTACAGAAACCCCGCAAAAAAAAAAAAAAAAAAAAAAAAAGAATATGTATGATTAAATTAAAAACTATTGTCATATGCCTCAGCTGACAAATGGGACATGGTAGGAGATGGAATGTAGTGAAGTCAGATCTTAGAATGTTTCTCATTTACTTCTTAACAAGATATATTTTTACTCAGAAACTGGTCTTGCAGCTTCCAAAGGATATTAAATTTCTTTTAATGATGTAACTGGTGCATGGTCGCCACCCTCCACACACCACCACTACATTCAATCGGAATCACATGAATCTAGAGTTAGGCAACTCCATAAGGATTATTTGAAGTTCTCCTTCTTTGTAAGTCATTAAACAGGAGCACACATGGTGAGTTAGTTTGCTAAGGCTGCCGTAACAAAATGCCATAGACTAGGTGGCTTAAATGATGAAATTAAAGGAAAAGAGTGAGAAAGAGGGAAAATGTGTCAAATATTTGAAGGCTGAGAGTCCCACATTGAAATATCAGTCAATGGGAGTTCTCTCTCTTTCTTCTGTATGTCCTCAAATAGCATTGTCCTTTTGTATACACAAAATTGTTGTCTCTCTACCTGTAAAATAGATAAATAAAGTCAGTTACATTGGATTAAGGACCCATGAGCTTATTTAATTTTCCTCTTTAATGAACCTGTCTCCAAATTCGGTCACAATGGCAGTTTGAGGAAATGAATTTTTCAAGGGCACAAAACAGTTCATAACACATCACTTCCCCTAACCCATTAAGCCTTAGTGTCGTGTTTTCCCACTGTGCCAGAGAGGGCGACGTGGTACATATTTTCATATGCCTTGCCCATATCACATCTTATGATACAGGCTAAATGTAGAAACAATCATACCCACACTAAGAGTCCCCAGACTCATGTATATTATAGAGATCACTATCCTCTGACATGCTGGCAAGGAGTAGACATTCCAAACAGCCTGGGCCTATGGGGGTCTTTATGCATTAATAACTTAAAATCAAATCCAGATTCCTAGTTTATGGTCTGATAATCTTGATGTTCAGGTAAGAACTAGGGTAGTCACCATATTCATCTATATTCAACAAGAAGCTGAAAACATCAATCTGAAGATAAATGAATATGGGAGCAAACATCAACAGGAAATACACCCAAGAGACCAGAGCCCTGAATCCAGATAGCTTCCAGGTTCCTGGCACCAACCCCTTTGGGTTGCAACCCCTTAGGGGTTTCTAACAAGCCTTTTACACAGAGGCCACATATCAGATATTTACACTGCGATTCATAGCAGTAGCAAAATTACAGTTATGAAGTAGCAACAAAATAATTTCATGGTTGGGGTCAGCACCACATAACTGTATTAAAGGGTTAGCAGCATCAGAAAGGTTGAGAACCACTGCTGTAGTGCCTCATGGACTAGAGCAAGCTGCGGTGGTTAAATGCACAGATTCAAACCTTCACTGTAATATCTAATGGCTATGTGACTTCACTGCTTCCTCTGGTTTAATTTCTTCTGCCAATGATGGAAAAGAGTAGTAACTTAGTAACTTATGAGTAACATTACTTCGAGAGTAAAATAAATTAACATGTAGGAAGCATTCCATGTGTTGCTATCATAGAGTTTCTACTGCTGTGAAGAGACACCATGACCATGGCAACTCTTATAAAGGAAAACATTTAATGAGGTGGCTTACAATTTCAGAGGTTTAGTCCATTATCATCATGGTAGGACATAACAGTGTGGAGACAGACATGGTGCTAGAAAAGGAGCTGAGAGTCCCACATCTTGATCTGAAGGCAACAGGAAGTGAACTGAGACACTGGGCTTGGCTTGAGTACATCTGAGACCTTAAAGCCTGACTCTACGGTAGCACACTTCCTCCAACAAGGCCATACCTGCTCCAACAAAGCTGTACCTCCTAATAGTGCCACTCCTGATGAGTTTATGGGGGTCAATCACATTCAAACAACCACAGTTGCTCATCGTATGGAGTCCTAAAAAAACGTAATTGATTGGAACTAAATTCACCCTGAAACGTTAGTCTCCTGAGCAACAGGACTTTATTTTGTTCTCAATACTTGGATATCTGTTTGTTTTTGTTGGTTTTCCATTTGAAGGTTTAGATAAGCTCTGCTGGTTAAAACAAGAGCCGAAGATTACACTGGGAAAGCCCAACTGTATGGACTATGAGATCTACAGCACTAATCCCATATCCAGTTTCTTGAACAATCACGTCAAGTATCCTTTTGAGCCATATCAGTGCTCATCTTAGCTCAGCCCATCCTGAGTGGGTATGAACAGGAAAGGAAGGACAGATTCCATATAAGCAGCTGTTGGGTAGCAGATTGGCAGGTAGAGACAAGGCTGTCTCGAGCACATGACACAGACATGTTTTGCTTGTACCTTGCAAACTCATACCACTGTAAAATAGCAACAGCGGATTGATCATGTCCAGGTTGCAGGAAGTTAGATGTCAAAAAATTCTCAAATATTTATTTTTACTGTCTCTCTCTCTCTCTCTCTCTCTCTCTCTCTCTCTCTCTCTCGTTTCTATTTAAGTAAGTTAGATTGCTCTGCATTCAGGGAAAAGAGGGGAAGTGAGGCTGAGAAAAGACAAAAGGGATCCCTTCCTGTCTTCTGAGAATACAGCACAAAGACTCTCAAACAGGACTGACTGTAGGATTTGTAAAATCCAAAACAAAACTGAAATGTAAGGCTGTTGTTCAAGACTCACTAAAGGGCAAATCAGATGCTCCCTGGGTAAAGGTGTTTGATGGGCTAGGCTGGCAACCTGAGTTCAGTCCCCAGAACCCATGGAAAGGTAAATGGTGAGTACCAACTCCACAAAATTGACTTCTGACCTCCACACAGCTGCCATTGCACATACCTTAACACCTACACCCACATACACATGTACATTATGCATTCACATACACAATAATAAATAAACAAATAAATGAATAAATAAATTTTTAAATTTTACTGAGAACATGAGCCTAAAAAGTACAAAGCTGAGAATCCTATATCTTGCAGGCAACAGGAAGTGGTCTCAGACACTGGACGGCATCTTGAGCACAGGAAACCTCAACACTCAACCCCACAATGACACACTTCCTCCAACAAGACCATACCTACTCCAACAAAGCCTCACCTCCTAATAGTGCCACTCCCTGTGAGATTATGGGGGCCAATTACATTCATACTATCACAGGAAGACACAGAGAACAAGGGCAATCCTGGAATTCAGGATAGGGATAAAAGAATAAACCTGAAGGTATAGGAGAAACATCTAAATCCAGAAGGTATCTAACCTCCATATTGGTAACAGGGGAGAATGTCCCTTCAAAACAGCCTCTAGTTTGCCCAGAGTTCCCACATGAGTGATGACTAACTGCAGTTTTAGACTTCACTTGATTGTAATTTGGCCACCACAGATGGCCACACTCCATTACAATATCATAAGAACTAAAACTAAAATGTTCAATTTTTGATTTGGTTGGGCCTGGATAGAAGAGAAATGAACCCACTTTCTACCCATCAAGAAACAAGTATTTAAGGGCTGCTGATAGTATCTTTTGTATTTCCACATAAACTACAAGTCTCTAAGAAGAATCAGAGTATAGAACATGATATTACCACAATAGCATTGTCCACTCATGAAACTGTAATCCTTAATCGTTTGCTACGTAGAAGCACAGCTCATCCCATAATATTCTTTCCTATCATACATTTATAATTTTAAGTAGTTATGGCAAATTTATAACATTGCAGTACAAATGCACTGAGGTCAAAATGAGCAACTAATAATATGTTAAACCATTATAGAGGATTATTAGTATAGTCAAACAGTCCAGCCTCTGCTGCACCTTTTGAAAGGGATAAAACACAAAAGAAATGAAAAATGACACCTTCTGAATTGTGACCAGTGTTAATGGTTCATCTAAGATAAAAGAAAACCTAGCATTCTATAGCTATTCGCATCTATTTGTTACATTTAAAAGGAATTTTTTGGTGTGTGTTAATGGATACACTTTTCTCGTAATGCACTTTATAACTGATTCATCATCTCATCTGCTTCTTTTTTTCTGGTTCAAAATTTATGCTAAGGAAAGAAAATTGCTTTAGTGATTACCATAGTCACTTGCTGAGCAGGCTGTTAGGACATGTTATCCTGAAGGCTTGTTCCAGTTTGCTGAGTTGAAACAGGTAGGCATGAGAGACGCTACTCATATTATCATCTCTACTCAACCAGTTCTATGCTGTCTGAATCTTGGTTTAAAATGTTACGGATTTCAGCACACCACTTCCACTCCCAGTAAAGACAGAGTCACCTCCACCAAATATACCTTGCCCTCAGAATTAAAATAACAGTCAAAATATGGGGGAGATAGTGGGCATCAGACAAAGACTGTGATCTCCGAGAGACAGGCAACAGATGGTGTGGCAAATCTCACGACTGCCACACTCACGAAAGTACCTTAGCTGTGCTATAAAGAAAAGGAACACAGGCAGCAAGTGCCCACTAGATGCTGTAAATTTGGAAAGGGACTTGAGAGCCTTGGGAAGTAGAGGTAGATGGAGTTTTCATGACAAACTAAGAGCAGAAAAGCCATGTGGAGAAAAATTCCTGAGAACCACACCAGATCTCCACCAGATCTCTCAGAAAACTCTTAACTGTTACACACACGTGAAGACATTAAAACTGGAGAAAGGCATGTCTCCCAAGCTCAGAGGAGGAAACACCTGTCACTTATCCAGGACCCAGAATAGCAATGATTCCTACCAACCAGACTGAAACACTTAATCATTCAGGGGTCATTGACTGGGTGTTCAAAAGAGTCTAAGAAATGGTAAGGTATTAGCCCTAGATTAAATGCCGTTCTGGTCACATGTAACAAGTATTTTAAAAACAAAACAAATAAAAGTATAAAATGGTTTTTAAGTATTTTAACTGTAGGAGGGCACGAGGTCCATGTGTTCGCTGATAAGCGCTGAAGACACCAGAATTGTTAAGCAGTTGAAGAAATTGACACCTGTTCACCTGGCAGGCTGGAGTGGATGTTGTCTGATAACTGGCTATTCTGTGGAGCCAGCCCTCACCCGAATCCTCCAGACTTCTGAGTCACCAGAAGCATCCTCATGAAAGATTGTCCCATGCACCTTGTAAAAGAGTCTGCTATTATGCCTGTTACAAACCCTTCCTCCCTGGGTCCTTATCCTAAGCATTGTCTCAAAGTCAAAAGAACCCATTCTTGTAAGAAGAGGTCACAGGTGCTCTGCAAAAGACATGAATTTTGCAAGGGAGTTTCGATGTAGTCATGACTTAAGTTTTGTTGTGATAATGATCAGGAGGAAATTTTTTTCCAGAGTTCTACTGTATTGAAATACTTTTGTTTGTTTGTTTTTGTTTTTCTCTGTAGTTTTGGAGCCTGTCCTGAACTAGCTCTGTAGCCCAGGCTGGCCTTGAACTCACAGAGATCCACCTGCCTCTGCCTCCCGAGTGCTGGGATTACAGGTGTGCGCCACCACCACCTGGCAGGCAAAATACTTTTTGTTTTAACAACTGCTTGGCTTCAGATTCCAGAAGTTTGAACCAGCCCAGCTAACTACGTCGTGCTGCAACAAATTTCATTCTTGCTTTTCCATGGATCATTTCACTGCTGGCTGTAACATCTGCAGGGACCCCCACATTTAACTATATTTAATAATAAATACCAAGAGTATTCACGTTGGTTGCAAAATAAACTGCCAAATGCTGTAACATTTACAGTGTCTGCAATCCAAACAGGTCATGATATAGACAAGGCAGCAGAAAACGTTAACTCGTTTTAGGAAGAAAAATGAGCTAATCTAGATTGACCCGATACCTGCAAAGACACTATAGTTATCAAGCAAGGATACTGTATGGGTTGAATTATGCCTCCCAAAAGGTATCTTCAGTTTGTAATTTGTAGAACTTGTAGATAAGACCTTATTTGAGATATGGCCTTTACATATATTGAAGGGAAGTTTAGGTCATTGTGGATTGGTCCCCAATCCAAGAATGGATATACTTAGAAGAAGAGGGAAATTTAAACAAAAGGGCACATGAGGAGAGAGCCTTTTGATGATGGGGGAGAGTCTAGAATGGTTCAAGGCTAGGGATAATGAGGAGCACTGATGACTATCAAAAGCTACAAAAGCCAGGAAGAATCATCCTCCGGAGCTCTAAGAAACAGTGTGTCCTTGCCCACACCTTGATTGTAGACTTCCAGCCTTACAAACTACAAGAGAATTAATCTATCTCATCCAAAGACATCAAGTGTGTGGAACTTGCTTTGTTACAGCAGGTCTTGGGAACTAACATAGACATCAAAAGAGTCACTGTGTTGTGCAGATTATATGGAGAAAGAGAACTTCTAGAAATAAAAACTGTGGTTTATGATATGAAACATATACTTTAAGGATTAGTGGCAGATCAAATATTCCAGGATAATTTTTGGAAATTGAATTTGGAGACAGAGGAGAAGAAACCACTCAAATGAAAAGCAGAGAGAAAAAATTTTCAGTCTAACCTTCTCCCAATTGAACTATTTTGACATTCAATGAGATGTTATATTCTTGGGAAAAAAATGTTTCAGTATTTTGTTTGTGGGACAACTCCAGCCTGTTGTAAGTAATTGAAATCCTAAATGGAAAGGAATGAGAAAAGGGAACAGAAAAGACACATGGGGGACTGTAGAGATGGCTCAGTGGTTAAGAGCACTGGCTACTCTTCCAGAGGACCTGGGTTCAATTCCCAGCACCCACATGTCTGCACATGTGTACAACTGTCTATAATTCCAGATCCATGGTATCTGACATCTTCACACCAATGCACATAAAATGAATTTAAGTAAATTATTTTTAAAAAGACATATGGCTGATTTCCAATTTTGATTAAAATCATAACCCTACTTGTGATACTTAGTGTCAATTGCCAACTTAACAAAATCTAGAATCATCTGGAGAAAATGCCACTGGGTACACTCATGTGAGATTATCTTGACTATTTTAACTGGGGGGGGGGGGACACACCCACTGTAGCCCGAACCATTCCCTGGCTGAGATCTTGGACTGTATAAATTAAAAAAGGGTACTGAGCTCCGGCATGTATCCATCACTCTCTGCTTCCCAATTGTGGATGTGGTGGGACTTTAAGTTCCTGCTGGCTTGACTTCTCTGTTCTCATGGTGCTACCCTTGAACTGTGAGCCAAAATAAACCCTTTCTCCATCGAGTTATTTTTTTCCAGGGTATTTAAGATCAATGAACAATGACCTTGTTCCTCCTGCCTCTGACTCCCACATGCAGGGATTACAGAAGTATACCACCACACTAAGTTTATCTTCTGCTGGATTTGGAACCTTGGGCATGCTAGGAACCTTGAGCATGCTAGGCAAGTACTCTACCAACTGAGCTACATCCCCAGTCCTAATGTCATGTATATGAATGGTCACATATAAATATATAACTTTAAAATTTTATTTCTTGCACTTATCATTCACATTCAAGATTTATATATGATGTGTAAACTAATGCTGGATTGATTTTACTGTGGAAAGGCATCTGTGCATTCACTATCTTCTTAAAGGATATATGGGGCTGTTTATGACTATCAGTAAGTTTCTATAAACACTAGAGTGTGTGTATCTTAAGCGTACAGTTCAATGAATCTTAATATTTACCTGCCCTTGACCTCCAGCCCGTTACTAATCATGTATTTTCAGAGTCTTCTCTCTTAATGTCTCCTTTGATTCCCAGCACCCTAGCCTTTCCATCCTGTTCTAGAGTTACGTATAAAAGAAACCTTGTTATCAGGAGTGAGTTTTCCTTTTGTTCCTAGAAGAATTAGTAAAGCAAATATACTTTCAAGAAGAAGGCTGACCCAATCCTGTTTTCATTTGTAATTAATATTTTTGGTTGTGCGAGAAGAATGATGTGACACTTGAATGTTCTTTTTACTCTCGTTTTCTGGAGAGGATGGAGGGGAATGAAAGCACAATTTCTAGATTCCTGAGCAGACTCCCTTCCTTCGGCAGAACCAGATTGTCCCCACGCAGCAACGGGACCTGCACGCGCAGTTCCCAGTTCTGCACAGCAGATGGCCCCAGAGCCCAGCGCCTGACTTCACCGAGTTGCTCCGGTTCTTTGGTGAGACAGCGGGTTTCCTGGCTCAAGCTTGAGAGCCACCAGGGAGCGCGACAGTCCCTGCCTGCTCCAGTTTGGAGAGCATGGAGGATCCATCCTCCCAGAATGTCACATCCCCCTTTGGCAGGAACCCGAGGTGGCCCCGACTGGGTTGTCGGCTCCAAATGTCTGCAAAGGTGATTTTAACCTGGAGAAGCCGAAGTTCTGGGGGACATTAGAGTATTCCACAACAGTCTCCTCCGTGCTGATAATAGACGAAGCCCATTTGAGTAGGTCTCCGGTTGTCACAGCTCTTAAAGTCTGCTCAGCCCAGAAAGGTGGAGTTCTGAGACAGGGGAAGAAGAAGGCGCGTCTATGAGGCGTTAGAAAAAAAACTAATGGGTGGTACCGAGAGTACAGCTCAGGGACCAAGGTTGGGTGTCTCGGAACAGAAGGAACTGCGAGGCCGATCGAGTGTGGCAAGCTGACTTGTTTGGATGGAGAGTTGCCTAGGCGAGCGGAGTACTTGAGAGCCTCTCCTGCCCCCTCTCCAGGGTGCTTTCCAGCGATGAGGTCACAGCCCCTCCGAGCCCTCCTCCTCCCTCCCGTCCATCCCGTCCCTCCCGTCCCTCCCGTCCCTCTCGCTCCCCAGTCTCCTCCGGAGTCAGGCGCTGGGCACTGAGAATGAGGCGACAGCTCGCAAAGATGAAGTAGCGCAGGAGGTCCCTTGGAAAATGAGGCCAGGGTACCTGCTGCAGCTCGCGCTGCTGCTCGCCCTGCCCAGGAGCCTGTGGGGCAGAGGGTGTGCGTCTCCACCCTGTGAGTGCCACCAGGAGGACGATTTCAGAGTCACCTGCAAGGAACTCCACCGCATCCCCAGCTTACCACCCAGCACCCAGACGCTGTGAGTAGCCAAGGCCAAGGCTAAGGCCCCTGGACAGAAACCATTGATGCGTGGTGGGGTGCGCGGATGTCTGGTCAATCCCCGCACAAACTCAGTCGCACCGACTTGGGATGGTCGTCTGTGCTGCTGACAAAGGGAAAGAGAACCCTTGACAAAACTTGGTTGGTGACCAAGGGAGCTGTGCTTTCTGAAGAGATACTACTATTCTGTCTACATTTTGTAGGACATAAAGCAGCTTTAGAACTAACTCTAAAGCACAGTCTCAGATAATAAAATTGCTCCTTTCCCGCAATTCCCCTTTCAGTCTCCCTAGGTGAGAACTTACAATTAGCCATTTGACTAATAATAGTTAAAAACTTAATCAGAAATGGGCACAGTGGCTCTCGCCTTTAACTCAAGCAGCCAGGAGGCAAAGGCAGGTGGACCACGGTGAGTTCTGGGCCACCTTGGTCTACAGAGTGAGTTCCAGGATAGCCAGGGCTGTGTAAAGAGATTTTGTTTTTAAAAAAAAACAAAAAACAAAACACTTAATCAGGAGCCCATTTATAAATGTCCCCTTGGACATGTCAGAACAAAGAAGAGTTCCAGAGGAAATGGGAGGGTAGTAAGAGATGGGAATGGGAGAGAGGGGAAATATATATATATTAGAGTAAATTAAAATTATTTAAAAATAATAAAAAGTTCAGTGTGCCCTTCATCCGATATGTATAGATCCTAACTGTGAACTTCCCAACCTGCATTACCACTTATATTCAGAATTTCTTTTTAATATACACGGGAAAGAGATGAAATTTCATAAAGCACATTTTCATCTTTGCGCTAAATGTTAGTTTCTTAACCAATATTTAAACCAGTGATTCCCTAAGACATTGGTTAAAAGTGCCACAGAAAGAACCGTGAGACAGAGGGGCTTCTGACCCCCAGAGGATGTGGAGATAGGTGAAACGCAATCCTGCTTCAAGATTTTTCTCAAGAATTGATCTTATAGGTGCAGTCATCAGGAGATGACTGCCTCTCGGGTTCATGTTTCTGTACTCGGTTTAGCTGAAACTCAGCCATCCACCCTTGTTTCTTATTTCCCATGGATGTGTTACTGCAATAACCTCTGAGTAACATTTCATTCGCCATGCCATCTTCGCAAAGTAAAACACATCCTTACCATAGTGATGAAAAGCCTACAATGGGTTCAGATAGTCTCTAAAATAGAACTCTTGTACAAACTTCAAAATCCATAAGGACAACCCCATTGCCCTTAGTTCATCTGTTTGTATGCTTATCCAAGCAGGCTGAATACCTAACACGGGACTCTGTCATGCAACCTCAAATCCAAAGCAGGCAGCTCACATAGGAAAAAAATGTCTTCAGTGAATGAATAAATAAATTCTTGTCTTGGATTGTCAGAAGCCCAAAGACATGCCTTCTTCACAGAGTTATCATTTGTGAAGAGAGATAAGGTTCTGTGAGTGCAAAGGAACTCAACATCACCCACAAAATGTTGAGAAGGGGAAATGCTGAAAGTGGGCACATTTATTCAAAAGGACTAAGTTTTCCTTCTACTTAAAAGAGGCTTCTGATGCTGCGGTGCAAATGAAGAAAATCACTGGCTCATAGGGCGTGATCGCACAGACAGGGAGATCTGACCGGAGAGTGGTGGGGGCCAGATGCTAGATAGACCCTGAAGAATGAAGCTGTTCTGAGATGAGAAAGACATGGCGGATTTTTAAGTGTGGGTGAATAGCATGACATGCTTGCTCAAATAATGACCTGAGGGATGTTCTCTCACAAGATTTGCATTGTTAGAGTGAATGCCTTCTTTAAACTTTCTTATTGCATTTTGTTAGCATATATTGATTATATGTAATAATGTATTTCATATGATAGACATATATACTGTATATATAATGTATTTGGTCATATTCAGCCCCATTACCCTCTCTTGTTCCCTTCCCCATCCATCTGATCTCCTTTTTCTTCTGAACTAGTCTCCTACGTGTGTGTGTGTGTGTGTGTGTGTGTGTGTGTGTGTGTGTGTGTGTGTGTGTCTCCATGTCCCAACAAGTTTAACTAGGCTTGCTTACAAAACATGAATGAGGAGTTATAGGAGCATGGGCACCTTCCTATGACAAAACCCCTAAAGAAAATATCTCTCCCTCCCCAAGTAACCATTAACCTCCTTTAAATCCTCAGTAGGGGTGGGAGCCTCGTGAGCCCCTACACACTTCATAGCAGGGTGCTGAAAGGTTCAATCTTGTTCAAATTGTGTGCAGGTAATCACAGCTTTTATTAGTACAAGACGGTTGCAGCCCAGACAGTGTTCTGCAAGACTCCACCCCATCCTCTTTTAGAACTGTTAAGAGCTGTGTGACTTATAATGGCTAATGGAGAGCTGTATGCCTCCCTTGGCAACGTGCATTAGGATGCTATGCAAGCATAGGTTGGCCTCTTTACACACTGCTCAGGTGCTGAGGGCATGTGATACGGTGGTGAGAGTGAAGCAGATCTCTTCTGTTTCCACTGCCCAGATGCCTGCGCTGTGGTCTTACAGATAGGAAGGCAACAGTGACAATGTGGCTCTGGAACTTTTCCTTCTCCAGAGGGGAACAGGGCACCCTCATTATAGCAGAGGCAGTGACAAGGTTGTGGGGGGCTGCTATCCTCACTCCCCATTTGCGTCATTCAATCATCTTTGAGATGTAAGAAATCCGAAGAAAACAAGTACTCCTCTTACTTGAGAATCACATGAGGAAACCTAGAGAAAGCAAAAGAACGTAACTAAAGGTTTGGGCCCATAGGGCCAGTGAGATGACTCCGTGGGTAAAAGAGCTTGCTCCACAGTACAGCAACCTGATTTTTCATCCCTGGAAAGAGAACTGACTCTCAGAGGTTGTCCTCTGACCTCCACATGAGTATCATAGCACCCCCCACCCCCCATAAATGAACGAATGAAAATTTACCTCTCTGGAGGATTCTGAGAAAAGTGGAAGGCAAAACAACAGGATTGTGGCACATACTTGTAGATAATATTACCTCCAAACCAAACACACCAAGCTGGACCATCACTCTCCTCTATTCAAAAGGTTGCCTCTCTGCATAAGAGGTTGCCGTTCTCAGAATGGCATTTTGTGTTTTTTATGGATTCTTTCTCCAGAAAAGTGCTGACTCCCCTTGCCTTGTCTTTAACCCAGTAGATAGACAGAGCAGGATATCTGGTATTCTCCCCATCAGCTTCAGGATGGCAGCAACGACCACCTGTGCCTGCTGGCACTTCCTCCGTTGTCTTGAGTCTTGGGCTTTGGTGCAGTAAAAGGGTTTGTCCACCTCGCAGGAGTGTGTCCAGAAATTCTGTTGAGATTTTAAGGTTCTGCTTTTAACTGTTTACATGCTGCACCTAAGGGTTTAATGAGTGACTATCACAGTGTTTTCTAAACTAAACGACCGTGTTCCACCTTCCAGACTGGGGCCATAGCTTCCATTTGTGCTATTTACCACTTATTTACCATGCTTAAGTAGGCTCATTTCTTTAGCTGCAATAAATTTACTTAGGAAAGCTCATGATGCTGCTAGAGACAGAAAGTTAGACTTGATACGTAATAAGTGATGACCAGAAAACAAGACAGAACAAATTAAAAACTATAGTACAGCAACAATACGGAAGGGTGGACCACTGTCTCCAAATGCCCCCACAACCAAGACTGCTTCTCTGACTGTTGAGGGCACTAGAATTTCCCTTTCAGATACTGAAGTGACATCTAAGGCGGCTCAACCCTTTTCACTGCTTGTCATGGTTTGACGTTTTGTCCAACCATGTTCAGGATACTTTGAACATCAATCTCCTACAGCTATTGACTTCACTAGTGCTTCCTGAACTTTTCTGATGTAGTACTCCTGATGGAGAGATGGGTCAGTGTTAAGAGCACTGTCTGTTCTTCCAAAGGACCCAGGTTCAATTCCCAGCACCCGCATGGTGGCTAACAACTGTCTGAGACAGTATTCTTCTGAAAAAGGAACAAAGTCGACACCCAAGAATGGAGGCTCCTTAAAAGTAGTCAAAGAAAGTGAAACATTTGTTTGTCAACTCTGGTTAATCTTTTTAGTTTACAAAAAACTAACACTTGTGTACTACCCCCACCACCACGACACAAGTATTTATTTATATGGTGCCTTGCAGTTTCCGGGAGTAATGTCCCTGAACCTATATGTTAATGTAACTCTACTTAATTATCCAGAATTTTACTCGAAGAGGTGACTTGAATATCCAGAATGGCAGGCACTGTGGGAGGACAGTGAGGTAGTTTGGAAGACAGGAATAAGTTCACTTAACAATCCAGGAACATCATAGAGCAAGATACCTGGCATCCTTCTCCAGCTTCTGCACACATTCGAATGTGGACCTGCACCTGCACACACATGTACACATACACCCGAAACTGGATTCTGAGTTGATGAATGACATGCCTAACTGGAGCTTTCTGTTGTAGCTGGGTTCTTTTTTGTGTACTCATACGCATGTGTATATGTGTGTGTGTTTATATGCACATGTATGTACATGGGTACATGTGCCTCTGTATGTGCACGAGAAGCCATTGTAGTATGTCAGGTATCCTACTTAGAGGTCTGAATCCACAGTTTTTAATTATCCCCATGTCTACAAAAGAAGTGGCTGGACTAGAAACTGATTCTATTTTCTTGTATCACTTCTGACCAGGCAGGACAAATAGAGAAAGCTAATTCACAATGCTCAAAATACATCATTAAATAAGTCACTCTTGTGTGTGTTATTGGACAATTTATCATCAAGGTGCTTTGTTTCCCCCTGTTAAAGCTCGGAAATTGCTCCCATGAATCAATATACTTGATCATTATTTTCTGATTGTATAGGTGTGCCATTTACATTTCAAATTAAAGCCTATTATTCAAGAGGTTCAGAGGTGTCCTAGAAGTCTACCACACTGCTGGGAACCTGGGATTATGTAGAATACTATATGTACACAAATCAGAAAATTTCTTAGATTTTTTTTTACAAAGATATCCTTGACCTGTCAAAAAGTTGAGAAACCACGCATTGGTCTAACCTGTCATTTTTGTGAGGCTATAGGTACACATTTGGTGTCTACTGTGACTAGATCTATTATGTTACAAAGAATACAAAACTGCCTGACCTCATGCTTTTCCTTCTGAACATGTCCTGATGATGATTACTTTCTTCACCGTCTCTTGAAAACACTTTCACACAGAAGTTCACCAAAGGCCCTCAGTCCTTTAAGTCAGTGCTATAACAACATATTTTGCACATTTTCTCATCCATTGTATCTCATTATATTTTTAATACTGTACTGGCAAGATGGCTCATTGGATTAAGGCACTTGCCACCCAACCTGGTAGCCTGAGCTCCATCTCTGGGATTCACAGAGATCCCACAACTCCTGAAAGTTGTCTACTGATTTCCACATATCCACATAAGAGCCATGGCACATACATGCACGCGCATGTGCGTGTGCACACGCACAGACACACACACACACACACACACACACACACACACACACACACACACACACACGAGAGAGAGACAGAGACAGAGACAGAGACAGAGACAGAGACAGAGACAGAGACAGAGACAGACAGATAGTTGAATTAAATGTAGTAAGATATCCTTAACACCATGTTTACTGAAACAGATCTATGTATTCAGCTACTTTTTTATGTTGATTACCACCATTTAAATAACAGAAAAAATGTTAAGAATTGATAGTCCCATTTGTTCAAAACTATAGGTTAGATTTTTTTGTTTTGTATTGTTTTCCGAGACAGGGTTTCTCCGTGTAGCTTGGCGCCTTTTCTGGAACTCACTTGGTAGTCCAGGCTGGCCTCAAACTCACAGAGATCCGCCTGGCTCTGCCTCCCGAGTGCTGGGATTAAAGGTATGTGCCACCACTGCCCGGCCTATAGGTTGGATTTTAAAGTGTGTCATTGAGGTGTCAGACTCAACTGTATGGATTCTTAAGAACACTAGAAAATTTCAAAACAAATTCTTATTCAGATGTAAGGCAAGCTCTTGTGATTTGAAGGCATCCTGTAAATACAGTTTTGGTCATATGTGGACATCCATATACACAAAATCCTGGATTTTTCTGATACAGTCTTAATGATAATAGTTTTCCATCAGAATACATCAGAACTTCAAATATTTCTTCATCATCGTAAAGTAAACATCCCAAATTGCTTTTGCACGTGGAAAACTCTCCCTTTCTCTTTCAGTGGATATGATTTATCCAATTATATAATACATTAAGATTTGGGCGTATGTTTTCAGGCATTAATTTTACCCATTCCTGGTGTTACAATACTCAACCCCAAAGAGAGGATTGAAATATTTCTTATTTCCAGGTGTTGTCACTTTGTATCTTGTTATTTCTATTTTTTTTTTTTTTTTTTTGTAAGGTGAGAAGCTAAAAAGCCAGTCTGGGGAGAAATCCGCACATAGGATGCAGGGAACAGAGAAATGAGGGGTCTCCTAGGAGGATGGCTTTAGTGGACTCTTGGGCTGTGTTGTTTTCATCTCACCAGCCTTCTCAAGTACTTCTGGGCTTATGGACATGGTCTAAAGGGTTAGGAAAACCAGAAATTCTACCTTTAAATAGACATAAGTTACCAGCTCATTCCTTCCTTCCCTCCCTCCCTCCCTTCATTCCTCTTGTTTTTCCAGTAAATATTTATGCTAATACTAGTCTGGCATTGGTGAAACATAATAAATGATCACCTTGACCTTACATTCAAACAGAGAAAACTTCTAAAATGGGCAGAGTAGGGCAGAGTAAAACACAAAGACTGGCAGGTGGTGAAAGTACGCCATCAGAGGAGAAACAGAAAGGGGGAAGAGAGGGAGGAAGAGAGAGAGAAAATAGGGATAATGGAAATTGCCTTCAAATGGTCAGATGCAATGTCTGCTGTTGTGTCATTGGTTTGTAAATGGCCATTTTCTTGTAACTGCACATGGTAGAGCACTGAGCTCATCAGTCTTGTTTCTTATTTTAAGGGCACTGACTTGGTCACAAAAGCCAAAGCTTCACCTTCATGACCTAATTACAACCCAAAGGACTCACTTCCTAAAACTGGCACATTGGGGATTTTGATTCCAGCCCAGTGAATTTTTTGAAGTAGCTCAGATATTCAACCCAAAACAGAAGTCCTCATTGAAAAGCTGACATTCAAGTAGCGTGCTAGATGAGTTAAATGGGGGAAAGAGAGAGCTAGCCCCATATCCAGAAGAGTAAAATTATGAAGAAATGCCAAGATCCAGAAATGAGAGTGACAGAGGAGAAAAATGTGCAGGCTGTTCTGAGAAACAAAGAAAGCTAAGTGGCCAAAGGAGAGAGAGTAAGGGGGAATCCAGTCCTGGGGGTTCCATCATTTTGTGCTTTGTAGGTCATTATATATGATCTATAGAGTATGTAACGTATGTGTATGTATATTCACATACATACATACTGACACACGCATGCATACATATTTTCTGAATGAGTTAAGATGTTCGTAAGCATTTGGAAGAACCCTCCCTCTCCCCCACTCAAAAAAGTGCAAGATCCGGTTTACATTTTGCTAGGATGGCCTTGACTGTTACGTGCATCAGTGAGGTAAGAACTAATCACGGCTAGTACCAGCTGAATAGCAGGAAGGGTGATGAAAAATAGTGGAATCCAAGGTTTATTTTGAAGGTAAATTCAACAAGATTTCCTAAGACTGACTGGTCTTAGCAAAAAACAGCAGCTGGTGATGTCTTAGCCCCAGTTCTTGTGAAAGCAAATTATGCGTGAGAATTCTTACTGGGGAGCTTGATTCCAAGGAACAGAATAGAGGAATGTGGGAATAAAGATCAAAGGGTGGGGAGTTTGCAGCTGGTGTTACCCAGTGGTTGCTGTATCCCATGAGGTCACAGGTCCTAAGCATCTTGGGACTCTGGCTGTACGAAGGAGGGTAAATAAACACATATGCCTTCGTTCTTGTGGGGAAAGGGGTGCACTGGTTTTGCCAGCCTTCCAGGTTTCTTGTTCACAGATGGATAGCCCAGCATATAGTTCACCAATTCTTCAGTGTTTGCATCCCTGAAAATTGTCATGATGCTTATATGTGATGAATTATTAAATCAAGTAGCCTTTAACTCAACTCATTTTAACAGCTCTGTGTGTGTGTGTGTGTGTGTGTGTGTGTGTGTGTGTGTGTGTGTGTGTGTGTGTGTGCAGGTATAGGTGTGAGTATGTGTGTGCACACACATGGAGGAGGCAAGAGGCCAACATCGGGTGGCTTCTTCAGTTACTCTCTATTTTTTTAAAATGATGCGTTTTACTCATACAACCTATACCTCTACTAAAACCCAACCAGCCACAAGCTCCCCATCTGCTATCCTTTATTAAGAGGTCCCACATTCTTATGGGACTCCATCCAAACCAGACAGGTCCCCGAAATATAGCAGGGGGCCTGTCTGGAAGGGGAAGGGAATGACTTAGGATTCCACCACAAATCCCTGGAAACAGAAACCCACCACAGACAGACAGATGGACAGACGGACAGACAAGAGCCGGGGAAGAGAACCCACCTCACTCTTGGTTCTCTCCTCTTTGCATCCACTCAAAAGAAAGTCAAACACTCACCCGCCCATAGCAGTGTTTGTGGGGACCTCCCCCCCTGCAACTGGTGGCCCCAAGGTGACTTCCTATGGCTCTTCCTTCACTTTGGTTTGCTCCTGGCCAACTCAGCACCCTCTGCCTTCCCTCAGCCTCCACCTCAGTCACTCAGTGTCTTCTATCACCTACTGGGACCTTCTCTCTCTTGCTCTCTGCTTTCTAGACATCTTGCCCCAGGGCTTCTTGGGGAAGCAGCATCTCGGGCACCTTCCTGCTACCAAGGGCCCCACTGGACTCTCACAGCTGCTCCACTCTGCTTGAGGTCAGGGGCTGAGCGCTGCCGTTGGCTGCCTGCGGTCCTGCTCATGGAGGGGTGGTGTATGGTGGGTAGCAGGGGCCCTGGCCGCTGGGCTGGGTAAGGTTGGGGCTGCTGTACTCTCTATTTTTTGAGATAGAATCTCTCACCGAAGCTGCAGCTTCACCAATTCTATTCAACTAGCCTGACTGGTCAGCAAGTTCCAGTAACAAGCCCCACCCCATCATCTCCATCTCCCCAGCAACGAGATTATAACTGCATGCCCCCATGCCCAGGTTTTTGTGTCAGTGCTGGGGATCTGAACATGTGTTTGTATCACAGTTCTTTACCAACTAAAACCATCACCCCAGCCCCCATTTTTAATGGTTTTTAATTACAGCAAGAGTTAAATGTCCTTTTCTCTCCTGTCTTTAAAACTCACCACCAGCATGTTTTCTTTTGTTGAATTATGTGTGCTTTGTCAACTCTGGACTACACTCATGTTATGTTTTCATAAACACATATGCCTCACTTATTGCTCAGTGGCTCTGTAAAGCTGGTGTTTGACTCTAAGTTATACTTTTAAAGTAAGACCTAGAAATACTATCTTTCTTCCCCTTTTATGTCATCACCAGTGAGAAAATGTTAATCCCACTGGACAAGTCAATCCCACTACCATAATTTTTGAGCAAAATTTGAAGTACAATTTATTAAATACTGTCTAGGACGATGGACACTGGCCAGGTCCATACCTGAGATTCCCAGGGTATGACATTGAAATACATTAGTCAGAGGCTTGTAAAGGCAAATCTCACAAGGCCATGTATTTCCCATCTTCATCCACTGAGGAGCAAGCATAGATCCTGACGTACTTCCTGCCTGTGTGTTATCAAGCACATCCTGTGCAGTTGGGGCAACCAAGCTTGTTTACAGAAACGAAAACACGTGACTTGTTATCTTACATGAACGCCTCTAGCATTCCGGGAAATTATCTGTCCTTGAGCGAATAGGACTTACAGGTTAGACATATTTTTGTTTTATAGATCTCTTAAGCACATTAATTTAAACTTAAAACATAACTTTAGCCATCACAAAAGTAAGAATTCAAGTGCAGATCTCCTGCTATGAATTCAAGGTGCTCTCTACCCCAGATCTATCTACCCAGAGTTTATTCTCTCTCTCTCTCTCTCTCTCCTCCCTCCTCCTCCTCACCAGCTGTTTTCCTCCTGCTCTCAGCCAGAAAATGCACGCCACAATCATTCTGGAATTTGCTAAGTAACAGCACTTGTTACCTTCACAATACTGTCTGACCATCATCTCTATCCATCTTCAGCTATTTTTCCAGCATCACAAAAGGAGATCCTATGCTAATTAAACAGGCATTTAACAGCCCCTGCCACTCTCAGCCCTTTGGCAACTGTTAATTGGCTGTTTTCTCTATGGTTTCACCTCTCTTCAAGACTTTTTATATAAATAGATATTAAGGATATGTGCCTTTTTGTGCCTTGCTTCTTTGACTGAGAGTATCATCACACTGTAGAAATGGAGTGTGAGTGATTAAACGAGCAACCCGATGGAGAACTGAATGTAAACAGGCCAATCGAAAGACTGCAAGACTTTCCAGGCCCCTTTGATTTTTAACACACCAGTATAGAGAACACCCCCAATCTATGTCTCAGTGGATTTAAAAAAACAAAAAAACAAAAACAAACAAACAAAAAAAAAACCCATAAAACTGAATATTCACACATGTTTTTCAGAAGCTTAAGTGGCAAACTGTTTTCCAATACTAAAGAAACCCTGAGTGCCATCTTGTGAAGGACAGTATTTTTAGCCACTTGGTGTCCATTTGTTGCTTTGGAGCTTTGTGGTAATGTTAGGCAAGGAGATGGTGTAAGAGGAAGGCATATGCCATGGTCTATCATTCTTCAATGAGCCAATATTTAAGCAAAAGGCATTTTTCTGTTATAGAGAAACTGAGGAATAACTCAAGTGATATACCACTTCCACTGGGTTTTTCTATAATAGCTTTGGCTTCTATACCTCATTTTATATCTGGTATAAACGTTTAGCCAATATACCAAGAAAGAAATTATGCTAAGAATTGTATGTTATTTATTACTTTTTAGATTTATTTATTTTATGTGTATGTGCATTTTGCTTGCATGTATGTATGTATGTGTACTGTGTGTATGTTTGGTGCTCACATAGGTCAGAAGAGAGCTTTGGGTCCCCTGAAATTGGAGTGATAGGTGGTTGTGAGCTGCCTCATGGAACCACAGAGTCATCTCTCTGGCCACCTCCCTAAGAATCTTTAAAAAGTTAAACAAAAGAAAATATGCTGCTCTTCCTCTTGCTTTCTTTTGTGTATTTGTTTGTTGTATTTTGTTTTAGTGTTTGAGATAAGATCTCACCATGTTACACTGGTTAGACTCAAACTCACTATTCAAACCAGGCTAGTCTCTACCTCACAGAGATCTGCCTGCTTCTGCCTCCCTAGCGCTAGGATCAAAAGAGTGTGACACCACATCTGGCCGTTATCAGCACTTTTATCCCAGCCATTTCCCCCCAAACTTCTTTGCTCTTAGAGGTAGAAGATGTGAGATCAATTTCTCAACTCCCACAGGTTACTTGGTTGTTTACGTCACAGGGCAAACTAAGCAGGGAGACCTCTGAGATCTGCCATACCCTCCCATCAAGTGGTTATAAGGAGTGCAACACTGGTAGCAAGCATCCCTCGTATTACTATTTAAATACGAAATGTCCCACATGTGTTGAATTCCTGGCCCCTAGATGGTAGTACTATTTTGGCACTTTGGGAAAAGTTGGAAGGTGGGTCCTGCTGGAGCAAGTTCATCACGGGAGGTGTGTCCTTGGGGACAGTATCTTGCTATATTTCCTTCCTATAATCTCTTTTTCTGCTCTCTGTTCACTGGGAGCTAAAAATGCTCCTCCATATTACATATTCCTCCTACCATGGTATTCTTTCTGCCCAGGGGGGTAGAACCAAGCAACCGTGGACTCCCACCTTCTGTAACCATAAGCTGAAATAAACCTTTGTTTTCAGATCTGGGTATTTTGTCGCAGTGATGAGAAAAGCAACTTGGTCCCCAGCCAGTGATGCTAGCTTGGAAAGTTCTGGGATCTTTAGGAGATGGCACTTACCTGAAGGAAGGCCCTGCAGGCATGCCTCTGAAGGTTATATCTGCCCCTGGTCTATTCCTTTCTCTTTGCTTCCTTTCCACCAGGAGAAGAGCCTCTCTTCCCCAAGATCTGGCTTCCCCTGAATCTACCAGGCTAAGCTGAATCCCCAGGGGAGTCCTTGCCCTGGAGGAGGTG
Source organism: Onychomys torridus (assembly GCF_903995425.1). Classification (NCBI taxonomy): domain Eukaryota; kingdom Metazoa; phylum Chordata; class Mammalia; order Rodentia; family Cricetidae; genus Onychomys; species Onychomys torridus. The sequence continues at coordinate 59,052,083 of NC_050456.1, forward strand.
GGAATGGGGGGTGGACTGGGGGAGGGCAGGCGGGAGGAGGGAGGATCGTGGCTGATATGTAAAATTAAATTAATTATAGAATTTTAAAAAAAGAAATCATTTGTCCACCTTGCAAAGGAGGCTTTATGAAAATTTACAAGAATGAGTTTCCCCTTTCAAAGATAATCATCCCAAGGAGTTGCCATCAGCAAGGGATAGTAATTTAAATAAAAATCTGCAGGTCTCATTCCTAATAGAGCCCGTAAATCTGTAAGAATTTATCTGCTCTGTGTCAGAGTTTGGATAACAAGCCTGTTAGTATTTCCAGACCCTCCAGATGCCCATATTTAATGCTTGGCTGGGCTTCTTATGTAGCATAACCAAATAGGCATTTCACAACCACCCTTGATCCTTCCACTCTAAAACAACACAGCCAGAAGCTCCGAAATGTGTTCCATGAAGCATGAAAGAATTCATTAAGGCTCTGTCTGATTCAGTTCTGTGTAACAACACAAGGTCTGATGTTCTTATAAGGGTTCCTCATGGCACTTTACACAGAGAGACCAAAACAGACAGGGGTAGCTTGGAGAAGCTATGGCTGCTGTATTTTTATAATATTATTATATTATATTATATCTGACACCTTCATTATTAATAGCAGTGAAAAAATGGGGAAGGGAAAATATCACACATAAATCTACGCTATCTAGAATTCATGGTGACGAGCAGAGCACTGGTTTCCCACTTAATAGCAAAAGTTATTTTAGGAATGTATGGAAGTGTTAACAGTGTGGTGGCTAGGGCCAGTCTGCCCTTCCCAGATAGATATTATGGACAGATGAAGAGATGTTCTTCCAAGGGCTGACAATTATGAGCCCTTGAGTGCCCATGGCCTGGTGGCTGGACTATCAGAGCTAAAGACTTTCTAGCTACAAACCCAAAAAGCTAGGGGCTGATAGCTGCAGGTTTTAGGGAGTGTAGGCACTCAAGTTGAAGGCTGATTGCTCTAGGCCTTAACTAACAGCATGTCCCGCACCCCCCACTCACTGCCACCACCACATACACATTTAGCAGCTAGTATAATCGGTTTCCAGGCACACAGAGCTATAGTAGTAGACAGCAGCTGCAGAATCAGGCATCACTTATGTTACAGCTTTAACCAGGTTTTGGGCACCAGGATCCTAAGCCCTAGAGTGTTCACTCTTGAGATTGGTTAATGTTACAGTTCTTGGGCCAAGGGCATCTAAGACTCTTAGTCCTTCAGGGTTTATAGCTCACCGAATCCTTCAGTGACTGAGGCCTACGGTGTCTCTGCTCCGATTCTTCACAGCCCTCTGTTTGTTTGTTTTTTCCCCTGTAGCCTCAACTTTCTCCGTCCTGTGCTTTCTTTCCACTTCCATGGCTCCCGGGGTCCCTGCTACTTTTCCGGCTGTTGTTTCTCTCTTGACTGCTCTCCATACTTCAGCTGCCCTCACCTTATTGCTGTTACGACTGCAGTTCCTAGGGTCAGAGCCTGGGCCTTCACAACCCTAGCAAGCTAGGTTCACCTTCCCACTCCAAATACACCAGTTAAATAGGCAACTAGCAGTGAAGAGCAAAGAAGGGATTTATTTGGTACCACCAGAGTGAAAGAAAAAGAAAGATGTCTGCCCAGTGACCCCTCAAGTCCACATTTCAGGTTCTAACATGAGGCTTAGGCTTAACTAGAAAGCAAGAGGTGGGCTGCAGAGATAGCTCTGTGGTTAAGAGCTCTGGCTGCTCTTCCAAGGACAAGGACTCAATTCCCAGCACCCACATGAAGGCTCATGGAAGTCTGTAACTCTAATTCCAAGGGATCCGATGCCCTCTTCTGGCTTCTGCAGGCACCGCACACACAAGCAGGCAAAACATTCATACACATAGAAATATGTAAATAAATATTTTAAAAAGAAAGGAAGGAAGGAAAAAATGAATGAATAACTGGTAGAGCAGTCCTGGCCAAGACGTGGTCCTATCCATCACTGACTCATCAGTAGTAACAGCTTCAATCTCTCCTGCAAGGTGCACTGACAAGCAGTTAGAGCTGTGAAAAATCTTTTCTTGGCAGAAGTGTCTTCTCTTGCTGGTACTAGGGTTTCAGCCTTTTCATTCTCCCAGCAAGAGATTCCTGGAAACTCCTTGGAATTTGTTGTTTCGATAGTCTGATTGTCAAAGGGAAGGGCTCAAGTGTCTTGTAAATCTTCATTCCTACCAGCATGTTTACACTGCCACTGTGGCCACAGCCACTAACCCACTGCCATGTCTATAGTCCTCTGTGTTACCTGGTTTTACTAATGCCAAGGACCAAGAGTGGACAAGAAAAGACTGGTCTGGGGAAGCCTTTTATTGTGCTTAATGTTGTAACACCAGGGGGCAGTGCAGGAGGGTATCTCTCAGCTGACTCAAACATTGAGCTCAGCAGCCTGCTTCTGAAGCCAGACGGGAGTGTGGCAAGGGTGTTTACACCAACTACAGGAGATCTACATGTTCATGAAGGACTATGTTTGTATCAGTCACAGCAAAATCCCTCGTGCAAATGAAGTAGTGTATTTGCACTGAGGCCTTCCGCTGGGCCACCCGGGGAAGTACCCTTCCTCCTTTGCCTGGGTGAAAATGATGACCGAGTTATTTGTGTTGATCCAAAAGACTGGTACAAAATGCTTGAAACAGTCATGACTGCAAGGTCGTTTCCTCCGGTTGTCCACAAAGCTTTCAAAGCAATCAGGTCAGTATGAGGGAGGGCACTCCTACTAGTTGCTTGGCCATAGTCCCTCAATTCAAGTCAGCAGGCACACCAGTGAGGGAATGGTCTAACAGCTGCCAATCATTCCAGCCTTGAACATTATAACTTACCGAAAGGAAACTGCACATTTAAGAGGCTCCTAACAATAATGGCTTATTATTAACAGTGACATATCTATATTAAACACTGTTCTAACAATGTTTAACTCTTGCCTCATTGCCCTAGGGAGAAGTGGGTGGCCCCTGCAATCTATTTCAAAAGGTAATTTACATACAGTTTTCATAGCAATGGAGATTATAAATCAGGAAAGCTTTCATAAGCCACAGACCTTTTACCAAGCATTTACCCCTGCTGTGGCTGACCTTAGGTATCTGTTAAATGAAAACCATAAAGTGGTTCTGGCCTTCAAAGATACTTCTTACTCATCAAAGATATGAAGTCAAAATTCGATAAGAATTTGGTTGTCTCCTGGCTGACCAAAAGAGTGACCCAAACAGTCAGCTCTGCTAAAGACTGATTTTGAGAGGCTTTGAGACTATAGAAGGTGGAAAAGGCAACAAAAACCTGAATATTTGACTTAAAAGCCCCCAAGTTCATCTCTTCTTCCTCTACCATTTCGACAACAGGCCCACCGTTTTCACTGCCCCGTCCTCTTCCCCTTCACATGCTCACAAGGAAGTTTTGGTGAGTTGCTTTCTCGGTGTTTTTACACCCCCCCCCCATTCACCCCTTACACAGTGTGAGCTGGCTCTTGTCCCTGTTATTCAACTGAAGAAGTTCTTGCTAAAGTCACTGCAATCCTTGTTGCAAAACCCAAGAAGCACTTGCAGACTCTTCCCCAGTTCGGACGTCTGGTGGCTTTGTCCTGCTAGTGGCTTCCCTTGGTTTCATCCACATCACTCCTCTTGACTGCCTGGTGCCTCAGGGGGGTTTTCTAGTCAGCGGAGGAGGCAGAGCTGCTGATATTGAGTAAAGAACACGGAGAGTTGCTTCAGTGGGCCAACTGCACTCCTGCAGCTACACAGCAAGAAGCAGACTCCAACAGAATGTTCATCTTGATGACCGCCACAGTCCTCTATAGAGACCTAATTCTTGGCATCCATTTGAGAAGGGTTGTCCAGGATACCAATGGGTTTCTCTTCCCTCGGGGAATCTTAGAAGAGAGTGATTGGGAAGGGAAAAACTCTCACTTGCTGCTGCAATTAGTTTTAAGCCCAAGATTAGTGGTTATCACCTCTTTCACAATGCTCATCCTAAACTTCCCTCAGTTCCCAACTTTCTGGGTTGTGAAATGATCTGGTGATATGACCAAGGCACTCATCGCCAGGGGTTCTGCAGCCACAAATAATATATTCTATGTAAGATGGGACCATTGCAGTGGTCTATTTGTAGTGAGGTATAATGACGTGCCAAGTGGATCTTCTGAGTTCCACCATATTCCTCTCTGCTCTAATAGTGAAGCAGCTGTTGCTCCTTCCTTAGAGTCCACTATTCCCCATAAGAAGTCAACTACTGTAGTCTCTGGTCTCTGTATACAAGATGTCTGAAATATCTAGATCACAACCATAATTCCTAATACCCTGTGGAGTCTAGAGTAATAGGACTAGAAAGAACAGAGTCCTCCAATGCATTGTTGGATATATTGGCTAGTGCAAGCATTCCTACTTTGGCCCTTTGATTCCTATATTCATAATTATTCTAATGGAGAAACAACACCCACATCAAAGGCTGTGAATAGCCCACACAATGGTACCCCAACATGGAAAACTCTTACCTACAATTTGGCATGTCAGTTTTGCCTTTGATCTTCTGTATGATACTTGCTAGAAGCAGAGAACATTCATGGCTGCAAGATTACTCCTTTATCTTCTGCAAAGTGCATCTCACAGGTGGCTACTGAGTTTAATATGTTCCATGACTATGGATCAGATTCAGATTCTGAAATCTCCCCAGACATAGATGTTCCATGAGGGTCTATAAGGAAGAGAAACAGTTACCTGGAATAAGCATTTACACCATGGTAGCAAAACACTGTCTCTTCCAGAAAAAGTCTGACATCCACTTGAGGGGGGAGAGCCACACTGATCTCTGTTGCTAAGAGATTCAACATCAGTGATTGGCATAGCTTGACCACCTCTAAGTGGGAAAGCAGACTGTTAAAAAACTCATTGCCTCTTTGTCTGTCACTATATCATGTATTAGTTAGATTAACTCTCCCAATGAGAGACAGCTTGCTGTGGCACCCTTCATTGGCTGTTTAATGCTTTTTCTATAGTGGCTGCTTTTGGATATTGGTTAAAATATGATACAAGGGGGCTGGAGAGATGGATCAGTGGTTAAGAGCACTGGCTGCTTTTCCAAAAGACCTTGGTTCAGTCCCCATAGCTTATATAACTTTCTCAGGAGCTGCATAAAGGTAGAAGATACAGGTAGAAGAAAAGAAGCAATACCACAAAGTTTCTGCTCCACCAGAGGACCCGAGTTCAGGTCCCAACACAGGTTCCCAACCACCTAGAACTCTAGCTCCAGAGAATCTGACACCCTCTCCTGGCCTCTGGGGATACATGCACACTCATGGCATGCACTCACACAGACATATAGACACACAGACACACAGACAGAAAATAAAAATAAAAAAATAAAAAAACTGCAAATCTCAAAGAACAGTTTTTACTGAATGTAATTGCTTTCATACCTCCATAAAGTAAAAAATGGTAAGTCAGACCATAATGTCACCATCTGTAATTGTTGAACACATCTCTTCAGAAGGTGAAAATTCAATTACCAGCCTGTTAGTTTCCCCACCACTCAGGTACTTCCAGCTTTTCCTTGTGATTGGGTTCTTTCTTCTCTGTGTGTTTTCTCAAGTGCCCTCTTTTCTCAAAGCAGTAAGCCCTTAGCCCTTCTGATAACATCACTCCACCTCTTCTTCAGCCCAGCAGTTTGTAGTTCACAATTTCCTTGGCTGTAAGTTTTCCTTAAACCAAGCAGAGCAGTCCTAACCTTCCCAGATGCCATTTCCAAAGCAATACTGGTTACACCTAAAGCAATTGGTTGTAACACTTTGGTTCTTGCTTGCTGTCTGTGTTCATGGTTGCTAGTTGCCCTGATTTTTTTTTTCCTGGTGAGCCTTGAATCTCGCTTTTTCTCTATACGGGCCTTGGAAATTGGCTCTGTTGTCTTCTATTAGTAGCATCTTAACTCTGCTTCAAGTCTTGTGCGACATCCCTGCATCTTTTCAGAATACACACACACAAAAAATCAATAAACAAATAAACAATAAATAATAGATAAATAAATGAATGAATAAAGGAATGAATGATAAATAAATAAATAAATGGATGAATGAATAATAAATAAATAGATAGATAGATTAATTAATTAATTAATTATTTTATAAAAGATGTGATTGTGTCCCGTGCTTTTATTTGACAGGACCTGAAATTCCTCCACCAGGTTTCTGAACTCTGGGAGCTCAGGGAGCTCTCTATTGCCCCCTGCTGGAAAGTGGCAGACTAGCATTTGGATTATTTTAGATTACTGAGGAAACATTGTTACTTGATGTAATTACCCTTCAGGGTCTCCCTGTACTCTCCCGTTTCACGGCTACTGCTTCTTCATCTTCTACGCATTTATCATCTGTGTTTAGAATGATTTCTGAAGATCCCATACTTCTACCAAAACTTGTGATTCCATGGATATTAGGGGGTTTTGTTTGGTTGGTTTGGTTTGGTTTTTTGGTTTGGTGTTTTGGTTTGGTTTTTATTTTAGGGAGTGTGTATGTGTGTGTGTGTGTGTGTGTGTGTGTGTGTGTGTGTGTGTGTGTGTGTGTGTGTGTCTTCTAGTTTATTCCTGTTATTCAAACTTTTCTTACTTTTTTTCTTACTCGTTTACCCATGGGACAATTATTATAAAGACTTAGAAGTTAGTTCAGAAGTTATCTGCTCTAAGGGATTTCAAATCTGTCATTTTAAGATTTGCTGGAGAGTTTATTTGAAATGATGCCTGGTACACACTCTTGAACATTCTCATATTGTATGTCTGAGATATGTTATAAACCTGGGGGCTGGAGAGACAGCTCAGAGTTAACTGTGGATGCTACTCTTACAGAGGACCGAAGTTTGATTCCCAGCACCCGTGCTGAGCAGATATCAACTGCCTGTTACTCCAGTTCTAAGGAATCCAACCTCTCTGGTCTCCTGCACTCATGTGCACAACCCCCAACACACATAATCAAAAATTAAGCATTTTTAAAAAAGAAGCTCTAAATCTGAATTTTAACATATTTATACAATCAGGTAAAACATGGACTTGGTAAAAAATTTAAATAATACTAAGGGGAAAATGTCAGCAATGGGGGCAGAAATAGAGCTCTATAGGGTCATCATCGGCCACCTGATGTGTCCCCTTCATCTTTTAGCACAACGACTTGGGGAAATCTTGGATTCTTGGCTTTGAAAAGAAGCAGGTGGTGGCGCATGCCTGTAATCCCAGCACTTGGGAGGCAGAGCCAGGAGGATCTCTGTGAGTTCAAGGCCAGCCTGGTCTACAGAGTGAGATCCAGGACAGGCACCAAAACTACACAGAGAAACCCTGTCTCGAGCGCTGCCCCCCCACACACCCCCAAAAGAAAGAAACAGGTCTAGCCAGTTTGGAGCAGTAGTGAAGGTTTTCCTAAAGATCATTTAAATAGACTCTAAGCATGACGCTGAAGAGAAAGAAAGAGAGGTGTTCAGAAATAAAGACATACCCAAATGTTGCTGTGTGCTTCTCAAGAGTGAGTAGGGGAAGGATACGCTCGCCTGTGGGCATGGGCTCCTCACGGCCAGCCTTACTCACCATTTTGATGGCTCTCCACTTACATCGCACTATGTTGCTAAGAAACGTCTCTCCTTTCTTTCTGGACAAGCGGGAGTACAATGTGGTTCTATAGATAACCTGGATGGAACAATAATCTTACAAGCTGAACTCAGTGGCTGTTAGGGTTGCATAGGAATTTAGTATGTGTCCTTTCTCTATAAAGGGGTTTTGGGTAAGACCCCCCAGGAAATTGCAGGTTGGTAACTGGGAAGGAAGAAAGGCATCAAACAGTTGTAAATTGTGCTGGTATTCTTACTACACTGCTGGTGAGAGTCTTCGACAAGACTCAGGATAAGGAGTTCCTTGTCCCCAAACTTTCCTTGTCTTTCTCTCCTGCCTCACTAAGGAGTAAGTCTTGTCCCCTCTGGTTCTAAACTGCCTCCTGAAAACCATCCTCTCTTCAGATTCTAGGGGATCTGCATAGACAAGAAGTCAATGCTTTTGGAAATCTTTCCACTCATCCTATGGACCTGGTCCACCTGGCATGTGATGCCTCTGATTAGATTCAATTTTCCTAAGGTTTGTTTTTCTCTTGACATGGTTTATGCTCGTTGTCCAGCATCCCTGCTAATCTTGATGCTTTCTTGTTGACTTATGCCTCTACCAACATGGGCATCGCCTAAAGGCATTCATTCCTCTTGGCTTTTCTATCTATATTTTTTTTTCCCCTTGGCAATTCTCCCAGACCTCCAAGCTGCTCAAATAATACTCCCCAGCTCTCACAAGATTTCAACCTCACCACAGCAGTTCTCTACTTGCTAGGTAATTTTGCCTGGTTGGCTGGGAGCACCTGAAATTCACTATCCACAACAAATTCATTTTTCAAGCAATATCAAATGTCCCTGCTTATCTGTGTCCCTCCCCTGCCATTTTTAAGTCTCCCACCATCAGTTCTGCCCCTGAAGGATTCCACTTCCATTTCATCTGGGTTTTCTTCACCACAGTTTCTGGCATCCATGTTGTTCAGCATTCCTACTCCCTGCTCACTGCGCCTAAGCCCTATGAGGGTTCCTTGATAGACTGTATCACTGTCTGTGTTCTCAGTTCCTCACTCACGCTCTGATACATAGTATGAACTCTAAAGTAGTCTGAGTCAGTAGATACAAACTGAAAGTTAGACTGGCTTTTTTTTTTAATAAGGTAGTCAATCTCTTCCATTTCTACTTTTCAACATCTTTCATGTAAGCACCTTCATTTACTTCTTGCTTGAGCAAAACTGAAATATTCATGGCTCTCTTTAGTGACCATCTACTTTTGGTGGGGGTTGGGGGAGGCGTTGTTTTTCTTCCTGTTTGAAATGCCCATAGCTGTCCATTATGCTCTGACAAGTCCTTCCAGGGTTGAATCCAGTATCTCATTCTTCACAAAGAACTCTTCCTAAATCCCAAAGGCTCTGGTTCCCATAGAATTTGAATAGCACCTCTCTTACAGAACTGGTTACAATCTTCTATAGAACTAAATTTATTAAATAGTAGGGTTTGGTTGTGGAAGGAATTTAGAATTTATCTTAAGACTACTCTATACCTAATGGCTAAAAACCAAATATCAGTCAGGCTTAGAATACAATTCTCTTTAATCCCTTTCCAGAGCAATATTTGTGCAAATGTTTTACCTTTCCTTGCAGAGTATAAGAAGCAGGGCTGAATTTTACTCAGTTCTGCTTTCTTCACAGTATCCAATGTAATAATCCCTTTCATATAGTATATCCAAGAAACTTGTGGTGGTTTGAATAAGAATGGCCCCCACAGGCTCATAGATTTGAATGCTTAGTCATTGGGGTATGGTGCTACTTGACAGCGATTAGGAGGTATGATCTTGTTGAAGTAGGTGTGGCTTTGATGAAGGAAGTATGTCACTGGGGGCTTTGAGATTTCAGATGCTCAAGCCAGTCCCAGTGTCTCTCTCTGTCAGCTGCCTTCAGATCTGGATGTAGAACTTTCAGCTACTTCTCCAGCACCATGCCTGCCTGTGTGTCACCATGCTTACCGCCGTGATGGCAATGGACTAAACCTCTCAGACTGTAAGCCAGGCCCCAATTTACATGCTTTCCTTTATAAGAGTTGTCATGATTATGATGTCTCGTCACAGCAATGAAAACCCTAAGACAGAACTAGACTGGTTAGAAATGAATGTCTTATGTGCTAGTTGAATGATTTTTTTCAACCAATGCTATCCTAAATTCCCTGAAAAACAGCATGAAGCTGAGGCAGAAATAGGAAGCAACAATATCGTCCCTGTTTCCCAGAGAACCCCTGGAGACTTTGCAGGTGGAGATAATATCTGCACAGATAGACCAACTGTCTATTGATAGGCCCTATGGGAAAACCAGGCCCTGAGTAGCCCCTGCAGGAAGGAATTTACTATCCTTATTTCTTATCACTGTTTCCTACTGATCAGCTATAACCCTGGTCATCTGGATCTATCCTTTGGCTCTTCAATGGCTCCTTGGAAAGACAGAGTCCATGCTCTGCAGGAAGGTTTTTTATTGGAGTCCAGAGTGGAAGAGGCTGAAGATAGAGTGTATCTGATAAAGCATCCTTGAATTTAAGCCTGTTCTTATACTTGTTACCTGAGATTGTTACCTGAGTGTAGCAGTATTGATTTTGGCAACATCAATCCAGCAGCATCTGTTTTATGGAAACAGGCCTGATGGGGGGCTGAAGATGGCTCAGCAGTTAAAAGCACCTGTGGCTCTTGCAGAGGACCTGGGTTCATTTCCCAGTACCCATATGGCAACTCACAACTGTCTATAACTCTAGTTCCAAGAGATCCAATGCCCTCTTCTCACCTCTGCAGCCACCATGCACACACATGGTACATAGACACACATGCAAACAAAACACCCATACACATAGAAATGACAGTAAATAAATCTTTTTAAAACAAAAATCTATTCTTGCCGGGCAGTGGTGGTGCATGCCTTTAATCCCAGCACTTGGGAGGCAGAGCTAGGAGCATCTCTGTGAATCTGAGTCCAGCCTGGTCTACAGAATGAGATCCAGGACAGGCACCAAAACTACACAGAGAAACCCTGTCTCAAAAAACAAACAAAAAAACCACAGACCTAAATGGAGGATATATTTTAAATGTGCTATGCAAATAAATAGTGAAATTCATGAATGATATCAAAATGCATACTGAACAAGTTCTAATTTGTTGTCTCTTGAATAATTTGTAATTCCATATATAATTTTCAGAGATAACTAAGTTCTAGTGCTTCATATTCATATTGTCATGATTCTACATGAAGAAAATAAACTCTTCTCATTACTCAATAAAATGCAAATAAATCCATCCTTTTCTCTCTCCAGTCTTTTTTATAATTTTATTGTGTTTTTTTGACAATTTCAGAATGCATATAGCTCATATTGATTAGTACAGCCCCTGCATCTCTCTCCCATCTCTTAATCCATCCTTTTAGCCTGTGACTTTACCCTCATTTGTAACTCACACTCTTAGTGAAAGTTATTCACCAGCGCACACTTAAGCAAGGGAAAGTGTTTCCTTTTTCCAAGCAAGTAGTTTTACTACTCACAAAGCAGACTTGAGAAAACCTCATGCACTTCAAGACACTCCGAATATTTTTCTTTAGCAAAAATCCCAGTCCAGATGTTCAATAACCAGGTCTGGGTCCATTTAGAAAGAGGAAGAAAAGAAACAAATTTTGTAGATGGAGACTGTTTGAAGGTAATTAATCGTGATGGATCAAAAGGTTATGCTTCATTTTATTATTAACACTGCTACTCTTCTCAGATCTCATTGTCAGATGCCGGAGGGGGAAAGAAAAGTGTAGAAACTAAGGATAAAATTTAATGTGAAGGAGACATTAAAAAGCCAAGTTTAGAGCACAGTGAGATCAATTAAAGGGTAGTCTGACTGCCAGAGACACCGTCAAGTTAGCCAGTGATTACAAATGCCGAATCCAAGGCCCAGGGAGATTCTTGTGACTGACTGATACCCTACAGGAGAGTCCCATGGACTAACAGCAGATGACACACGGTATGGAATTTGTACTAAATGAACTGACACCAATTAGACCAAATGGGTTATACCTCACAGTTCTACAGTGATCCAGTCACAAGTCTGTAAGGGTACAACTATGTGGAATTTGGGAGTTTGGGGAAAATTAATGCGGGGCCATAACCAAGGAGCACTATAGCCTGGGAACCCAGATATGGGTTATCCCAGATTTCATGTTCCAGTGTAGAAATTGTTTCATGAAGCTATTTTTGTTTATCTTTTTATTATAACAGAAAAACAGAAGTCACAAACCAAGGCACTTCTCAAATACATTTGTGGAGACATTAAGTAAGTGGTCACGGCAAAGTGGAGAAAGCCCAGCGATGGGCCTCAGATGTTGGCTGATGACTCTTAACCTATGGTTTCGTTAGTGCATTCCAAAGGGTTTTATCTGTTAGTCACAGGATGCAAGGCCTCCACAGAGGTAGGCAAGGAATGGCTATTTAGTGGGTGTGATGGTTTGAACAAGAATGTCCCTCATCGGCTCACATATTTGAACTCGTGGTCCCTAGTGGGTGGCACTGTTTGGGGAGGACTAGAAGGTGTGGCCTTGCTGGAGGAGGCACATCACTGGGCGCAGGCACTGAGGTTTCATCCACCTTGCAAACATTCTCAACCTGAGGTGCAGCTTCGTTCTGGGAGCTTAAGTTCACACAAACTATGGGTGTTTTCTCATCAAAGGATTTTATTATACCCACCTCACACAGCCAGACATTTTGGCCCTTTCTTGGACTAAACAGTCATATATATATATCATATGTTTTCTCTTTCTCTTTCTCTATATAGGACATTTTGCAAAGAAAGAAACATGAGTTCTTGAAATGTCTATATGCTTTTTCCAATTCTTAAAGAAAATTACTCCAAAAAGCTGGTTTCTTGTTGACTCTGTTTGATTTGATCCAACTTCTCTATCTTCTAATTTAGTTTATATTTTTTAAATCTATGATATTTTTTTAAACTTTCTTTTTATTTATTCTTTGTGTGTTTCACATCATGCATCTCCATCCCATTCATTTCTCTGTCCCTTTGTATCCACCCTTTGCCCTTGAAATCTCCCCCCTAAATAAAGTAAAATAAAATTTAAGAGAAAAAAATGGAAATGAAAAAATCAATCTCATCATGGAAGCTGTAGTGCGACACAATGGGTCACTCAGTAAACCCCTTTATTCATTCTATCTGCTATTTTAAAAAACCATATGCTGTATCCTTACAAATACCTTACATTCTATGCAAGCAGTTGCAGGATAAAAATTAAATGAAGGCATCAGCGGGAATTGAATCAACAATTCTTGCTCTGTGAAATTTCAGTTAAATCTCTAGGCCCCAAAACAAACCCAGAACCCTTATTTGAGTATTCTGATATTCTTTGCTTTACCAATACGTTACCTCTTTCCTCTCTGATCTGAATTACTTTTAAATGAATTGTGGGGCTACATGATGCCACAGAGTCGCAGGATTCTTCCTCACTGCTCGCTTCCTACCTCTCTATGCCCCATACACCTGTCAATTGGTAAAACATTCTGAAGAGCTTTGCTCTGCTGTATTAAGTTCTCAACTCACCAGCAGAGGGAGCGCCAGAAGACACCCCGTGTCTTCCCAAGGCCTGGGTGCACCAGGAGCCTCTGCACATTCAGGTCTGCTCTCTGCGGGAAGAAGAGCTGTGCATGTTTACGTGGAATAAGGTAGAAAAGACCAACTATCAGATACCGATTTGCTGATTTATTTGGTGATTTACTTAAAGCACCCCTTGTACTACCTATTCATCAAGCACCACTTCACTTGTTACCTGGAACGGAATGACCTGGAGAAAGAGCTAAAACAATGGCCGTTCCCCTTAACAACCCGCTGACGGCTTCTGTAAAATATTGCTTGCTGGCCTGCCCCACTTTATGGTTTTATAACATGAGAACAGAGACCGGCCTCAGCACCAAAGCCTCTCAAGAGCTGTCCTGGCTTCGGTCCGCTGGTGACACCTCCCTTCTGCTCTCACTGGTGTGGGAGTGCCTATTCTAGAAAAGTTTTTACAACAACGTATTGGAGAAAGCCGGAGTTCTGTGTGCGGCACCCGTTAGGAGTCCATTCTCTTGCCTAAGATCTTTAGAGGAGGGGGAAGTCTCTCTTGTGCAAGTTTCTCTTCACAGCTCAATGGCTCCGGTTTTTTGAAACCGTAAATAAAGTGATTCTGTGGCTCCCTGGAGGATTAATGAGAGATGGAGAGGAAAAGAAAGGAAGCTCTCACCTAAAATGTTTTATCTAAGTAGCATGTTAAGACGACACTGGTTTATAGGATCTCAAACTATTAAACTAGAGAGTCTATTTTTTCCACCATAAAGAACATGTAGAACAACTGTCCCCTACCATCATCAATCCTCTCTCCCTCCCTCCCTCCCTCTCTCTCTCTCTCTCTCTCTCTCTCTCTCTCTCTCTCTCTCTCTCTCTCTTTCTGTGTGTGTGTGTGTGTGTGTGTGTGTGTGTGTGTGTTTAGAATCAGGTCTCATTGTTCCCATCTATTGAGGAAGAAATAAAAGCATAGTGAAGAATCCAATCAAGGTCACAAACTAGAAAGGTCTTTGTGATTACGAAAGCCAACGTCCTCCCCAGTGTTAAGAAAAATGACAGCATCTCATAGGTATTTTGTACTGTCCAGATCACTCTAACCACTATTATCCCTACTTCTAAATGATTCTGCAACATGAACACAAATAGTAACATCCAACTCGCCCAACTCCTCTTTACCTCTTTAGCTCCTAATTTTAAAAATTAGGTTGGGGGGTTGGGGATTTATCGCAGTGGTAGAGTGCTTGTCTAGCAAGCCCAAGGCCCTGGGTTCGGTCCTTAACTCCAGAAAAAAAAAAAAAAATAGGTTGGAACTGAAAAAAATGTCTCAGTGCTTAAGGACATTTGCTGCTCTTGCAGAGGCCCTGGGTGCATTTTCTTGCACCCACATAGTGGTTTACAAGCACCTGTGACTCTGGTTGCAGGGGATCCAACACTTTCTCATCTCTGCGTGCAGCAGGTATGGGCACAGTACACAGACATAGATGCAGACAAATACTCATACACATACTTTTATTCCTAATTTTAAAAAAAAATCAGAAAACTAAAACTCACAAAATCAAAAGAAGTTTTCTATCTTTATATAAGGAGTGGAGGAGGGAGTGACTGGGACATCACTCTGCTTCGCCACCAGCAGCTGAGAGGACTCAGATTTGCCCTTGACACCTTAATCATTACTAACACGACCATTTCAACCTTGAGTTCTCTTTACAGAAATGAGAATTCTATTATGCTATTTGCAAAGATCAAATGAAATAATATATGAAGATGTTTATCAGATAAGCAAACAATATACAAAGCCATAAGATCCCATTATTAAGATGGTCTTGGGGTAGAGTTAGGAACCAAGTTAGGTGTGTCTTCTGGCAAAATAGGAAGACAGAGCAAATTCATCTTTCGTTTGCTTCTTCAGGTTAGTGTTTGATGGTGCTCACCTTCTACTCTCCAAATCCTGTTACCCACCTTTCCTGCTCGCTTTGTCCTGCCTCTCAGAGAGGAATGTTGCTTGAAAAAAGCATTAGAAGGTATTTAAAGGGCATATCTGCCCTACTTAATTTGTGATGCATCTCCTTGTCTGGCTGTCCTATGAGGTACTACTCATGTATGTGGGAAGCCATCCGCTCCTCATTCTGCCCTCTATTGGACTTGGAGACAGTCTTCTTGTACTTTGGAGTGGCATTCAAAATCAGGCAAGTTGTCACCACTGACGGGTCCCCAACTTCTATTGTAGTGACATTAATCCATCCACAGCAAGTGGAAGAGATCACAGTAAAAAAATGTCCTT
Source organism: Onychomys torridus (assembly GCF_903995425.1). Classification (NCBI taxonomy): domain Eukaryota; kingdom Metazoa; phylum Chordata; class Mammalia; order Rodentia; family Cricetidae; genus Onychomys; species Onychomys torridus. The sequence continues at coordinate 59,067,544 of NC_050456.1, forward strand.
CATGCATCTCCTACCGAACATCACAGCCCAGAGACACTGGGCTGCTGGTTACTGGGTGTTGCCCTGTCATGGCTAGCTGAGATCTATTGTCTTGCCACTCAGAATCATGAAAAAGAAAAACCAGAGTGCTCAGTAACCTGGAAAAAGATAAAAAGCACAGTTTCCATTGAATAGATATTGCTTCCATACTAGCATAAAATTAAAAATTATAGGTCCAAACATCGGTAATTCAAAGACAACTCTGAACTATCATTGTGAACTACTCTGGTGCCCATTTGTTATACTTAAAACTAATGAATTATGAAACAGCTTAAAATGAAGAGATGGAATGTTTGCACTGACCTCTGCACAAAGGCATGAGACAGTAGTGCTTTTTTTTTTTTTTCATCTGTTTGCAATGAAGATAGGCTGGTTTTATTCTCCTGTGAGTCTGTCCCCCAAAAGTGTGTGTATGTGCACTGTGATGAAAAGAGCATTGTGGGAGCAGAAGCTCTGGACTTGCTAGATCTATTTGTACAATTCAGTGTTGTTTGAGTGCTGACATTGTTCTAGGCACCAGGAGTAGATGCTGAACAAGACCAATAGGTTGTGTGTGTTCCTTAAACATGCATTCCAGACAGCTGATATTGATGCAACAATTACATGTATAGTAGGTATGATAAAGGTGAAAAAAATAAGCTTCCAGTGGCTCAAAGTTAATATTTTTAAGGTCAAGTGAAAGCCACTGTGTGAACTCCCAATGATTTACAACACCAAAGACTGTTGGATTTTTTAAATAGCAACTATTATAAAAAAGAAGTGGGAATGGCTAATCTTAGCTCCATCTCTCCAAAGCTAATATAAAGGAAATGGGAGCTTGATAAGATGGCTCAGCAGGAAAGGTACTCGCTGCTGAGCCTGATGATCTAAGTTCAATGCTCTGGATCCGCATGGAGAGAGAGAGAGTCAATTCCTAAGAGGTTGTCTTCAGACCTCCATATCCACACTGTGATATAGACCACCCATAACAAATGAGTATAAAGAATTTTTTTTAAGTAAGAAAGCACAAATTACTTTTAGGAAAAAAAAAATGTAAGAAATGAAAGATTCACTGTTTTGACCGCAAAGACAACTAAACAACCAAAAAACAAAATAAAACCCCAAAAGTGCACACGATAGCTTAAGAGGAGAATCAAAGGGCCTGTTCTAAGAAGAATCATGAATTCTGCTGACTTTTCCTCTTCTTGGCTATAATAATTATTGCGTCTTTTGTAATCATACCCTGCTGGAAACTCTCATGGCTTGGACTGATTTATGCCTACTACAGATTTTGGGTTCCAAAAGCACACGTCCATGACTAAGTAAATAGGCAGTCTCAGGCTGGCTAGCTTCATCAAGAACACTTGCACTTTGGCTGCATAATTGTATAACCAACTAGGATACCACATGATTTGGGGAAGGAAGGGGTATAGAATAATTCTCAGGAACTCACAGAATCCTAGAAGAGGAACTCATCAGCTTTCACCTTCTCCTCAATAGAAGAATCTTAGGACCCCAGTGAAAACCATTCTTCCTCGGAATGATTGTGAAGGGAGGGTGGAGCCACGCATGCGCAAAGGGACATGAGTGAAGGTCAACAGGAAATCTTCCATGTTGTCCTTGCCTTCCTACTTTACTGAGATCGGGTCTCTTTGTTATTCGCTGCTCTGAAAGGCACAACGGCAGGCCTTGAGGCTTCTGGTGTTCTGTGTCTGCTTCCCATCTCCTTGTATGAGTATAGAGATGAGAATATAGACCGGTGCTATTATGCTCAGCTTATATGGATCCTAGGGATTTGAACTTACGTCCTCATTCTTAAAACGATTATCACTTTACCCATTGAGCCATCTCCCCAGCTCCTACTATGCTTTCTTACAGCAGAGAAAATGTGTAACTAATGGTCTTAGATCTATGAGAGCCCCACAGACAAAATCAGATGGAATTTCACTTCTTCTTAATGACTTTGTTCCTCTCTACCACTAATGAGTCCCCCTTTTCCAGTCATGCCAATCTCCCCCACAATTCTTTTGTAACATGACTCTCTAGACTGTAACTAGTCCGGGTGTGGGAGAGGGAAGAGGTGAAAGATCAAAACGTTTATGTCTGTTACCTAAGGCATCTGTTCTTTCTCTCAGCCTTGAAACATTGTCAGATCCCATCAGCACATAGTCCGATCTCCTCATGAGTGTTGCCACATGAGGTGGCTCAACAACTCCTTCTCTTTGGGTCTAGTAAAATTTAAAATTATGTTAGTTTTAAAATTAAACCTGGGTTTGAAGATACTGCCATGATGTTGAGTCACAGAGAGAAATTATTGCTTTCGATTCTAACATACCACCATTTTAATAATGCTGGCAAAGGAAATACAAAGAAACAATCCCGACTTACAGGGTTGTGTTCTAGATGGTTGATTACTTACACAGATGTTACATTTTCAGATCAGCTTACCAAAACCTTTTAACTCCTGAAATACCTGATCATTACAGAAATCAGCCACAAAGTAAAACATAATCTCAGGTTTCTGTTTAGTTATGATTTTGGTTAACCTGTATTTTATACATAACTAGAAATATTCTAGCATCCAGCACTCTATCTAACAATGTTTTTCTGGGTTAATATGGTCAATCACTTCTCTAAATGACTCCAGCCACTTCCCCTCTCCTACCCATCTGGGTGAAAGATGCCTTGGCTGTGTGCTCTGAGCAAAAGTCCTAAGCTCCTTACAGCCTGAGCCCAGAGAGGACTGGAAAATGAGCGCTGTGCCAGATGCTCTAGATCTTGTAGACAAAAGTGCCATTGGGTAGACAAGATGGCTCAGAGAGTAAAGGCACTTGTTCCCAGACCCCACAAAGCCTGACAACATGCATTTAATTCCTGAGCCCCAAATGGCTGACAACGAGAACTGACTCCATAAGTTGTCTTCTGAATGCCACACATATGCCTGCCCAGGATGTACATGCATACACTCTAATAAAGTACAAAAATTATTGTAAATTTTAGAAAATCATATCAATAGCTGCTTATATAGGTCTTCACTGGCCCCACTGAGAGGTATAATCTTCCCTTCATAGCAGTTTTGAAATTTCTTTTCTATGTTTTTTTTCTAGATAGGGTCCTATTATGTAGTCCTGGCTGGCCTGGAACTTACTATATAGACAAGGCTGGCCTCTAACTCACAGAGATCCACTTCTCTCTGCTTCCTGAGCTGTGAAATTAAAGGCACAAGCTACCATGTCTGCCCTTTCCTTCCATATCAGGCCAAGTCACAGTGTCTTACCCAAGCTCACTCACCTTTCACCCTGAAAGTCGCCACCTCATCTTTCAGTTTCATATCGTTTGTTCTGTAAGCACTCTCCAAGGCTCTAACAGGCTTCCAAGATGGTTCCTGAATGAGGAAGCCACAATGACAAATAATTTAAAAGGGAACACTGCTAGACACAGAAAGCAAATGCAGCCATAGAGCCTACCCAGTAGAACCTCTGTGCTTCCAACCTCTCATTATTCCTGATGTAACTTAGACCTGGCAAAGAGAGGCCACTGAGGAGTCAGATAAAATGCATTGACCTTTTGAAGGAAAAGCAAGAGCAGTCCAGTTCGGGACCTTAGAGGAAAATTTGAGGTCATTGTAGAACCCGGACTTGGATAAGGAAGAAGAACAGGGCTCCTTGTGAGACTGGGAACGAGAAGCTGATGTCTCATCTGTTTTGTCTTGCTTTGACTTCTCTGTTCAGGAAGGAACAGTAATTTCAAAGGCCAACACATTATCCAACCTCCTGCTTCTCCATCCAAGAAAGGCTTGGTTGTTGCAAGAACACGGATCCTTATCTATGGTTTTAAAAGTACTACCAGCTCTGAACATGGATGTTTTATGGCAAGTCACCTTCTAACAAGGCTTGGTGCAGGCTGACAGGAGTTTATCTACAATCTTTTTTATATTCACATATTGACCTCAAAAATGTCACTTATCAATCTGATTGTTTTGAAGGGAAGCCCTAGATCCCAATTGGGTGCTGTATTAGTTACTTTTCTATTGCTGGGTTGAAACTCCATGAAGGTATTCCAGAAGAAAAGCTTTATGTAGGCTTGGGGGTCCAAGGGGTTAGAGCTCATTATGCTGAGTGTAGATAGCAGGCTGCAGGTGCAGTAGCTGGAGCAGAAGCCAAGGTCTCGCATCTTGAACCATAAGCAAGATGCAGAGAGAACAAGCAGAGAATGGTTCAAGCAACCTTGTAGCTCACCTGCAGTGATATACTTCCTCCAGCAACACTACCTCCAAACCCTCCTCCAAACAGTGCCACCAACTAGAGATTCAAGTGTTCAGACATCTAAACCTGTGAGGGACATGTTCATTCACACCACCAGAGACAGAATAAAACTTATGTACATTAATGCTCTAAACTTTGTATATCTCAGAATATTTGTATCTGTGAGATTATTGCCCTTTGTTTTCCATGTCTCTCCTTCCAGCAAAGTGAGGTGGAAGAGCATGAACTCTGGTGCTCTGATCTGGATTCAAACCTTGCCTCTGATCTAGCTGAGTGACCTTGCTCTATTGATTTAAGCTTTCTGTACCTTGCTTCCTCCATTTGTAACATGAAGCTAAACACAGCACCTACCCCTGTACTGTTATGAAGATTAAAATAAATGAAGCTTTGTAGTTAGAGTTTTCCTGCCTGGCCCAGAGTCAGGACAAATCTCTCTTACCCGCCAGTCCCACAGTCGCTCAGACCCAACCAAGAAAGCATACAGAAATTTATATTGCTTATAAACTGTATGGCTGTGGCAGGCTGCTTGTTATCTACCTTTTCTATCTTAAATTAACCCATTTCTGTTAATCTGTACTTTGCCACATGGCGTGTGGCTTACCAGTGTCTTTACATGTTGTTTCTCATGGCGGCGGCTGGCGGTGTCTCCCCCCAGCCTTCTCTATCCCAGAATTCTCTTTCTTCTCTCTTGTCCCGCCTATACTTCCTGCCTGGCCACTGGCCAATCAGAACTTTATTTACACAGAGCGATATCCACAGCACTTCCCCTTTTCTTTTTTTTTTTAAGGAAGGTTTTAACTTTTACATAGTACAATTACATAAAACAATTATCAAGCAAGAATTACAGTTACAATATTAAAGAAGATATCCTATCTACCTTATATTTGTGACTCTAAGGTTTTATATCTAACTTATCTTTTATCATAACTGAGGAAATTATAACTATCTAGTCTTTAACCACATCAAAGACCTCAGAAGGATATAATATTACCTGAGAACCGGGAGAAGGATGCAAGCAACTTTCGGGAGTCTTGCAGGGTAGACAGAGACAGCTGGCAGCCTGAACAGTCACCTAATGTTCCTTTGTAAAGTTGGGGCATTTGTCTTCAGCCCACAGGGCTAGAGTCTCTCGGTCACTTCTCTCAGTGTCCCATAGAATGTCTGTCAGTTTCCTCTGTGAAGCAGGAGCCTGAGGACCATTTTGTCAAGCAAAGTTCAGTGGTCACCTTCCTATGGGTCCTGCATGTCCAGTTGATCGAGCAGTCCAGGCAAGAACAGTTTCTTGCCCAAATGGCTATTTTTGTCAAGGTGAAGATAAACTCCATATGAAGTGTCTTTAATGCCCATCCTCCTCTCTGAAGTAAATCGGTGCTGCCAGGAGCAGACATGTCTCACTGTCCAGAAAGTCTAAATTTTAAAAATATTTTAAATGCCATATTTTGAAGGTCTTTGAAGTATTTGAAGATTACCTATCTATCTGAAATATCTCTATGTATACCCAGAAGACTTAACTAACATGGCTATGAGTATGATTATCACAGATGATTAATTATTAATCTATTTTTAATTATCCATTACAATTTTAAATGAGCTATATAAACATAATACCTTAAACAAGAGTAGAAATATACACACAATATAACAAAATTAACTAAGCTTGTATCAATAGACTAAAATCTAAACCAATGTAAAACATTTTAAACAAGTTGTTGCTCTTTAGAAGTTCCTTAATCTACCCTTTCATCCTATTATATCTATATCATTTCCCCTTTTCTTCTTTAGAAAGAGATCTCATTTATAATCAAACTGCTTTAAAGAAAAATATTGTTTTTTCTCTGTCCCACACCAGAGAGCTCTTCTGATTTGGGACACAAGAATCTCTTAACCTTTTTTTTTAGCAATATGTCTGGGTTTAGAGAAGGAGTGAGCCAATTCCATCTCCAAAGCCAGCTTGATAATTTTGGGAATGTGGGCGTAGTTTTTTTCACTACTTCCTGTTGGAGGGGGGCGCTGTATCTTATGGGGATACAAAGAAAATTTTAGGATTATAGAGTAGTCCATTAGGGTGAACCTCTGAGCCAGTTGCCTTGAAACCATTTTGGATGTTGGATCATCTGGGCCATGGTGTCATTGGAGACCTTTCAGGTGGTCTTGGTTGATCAAACCTGATGTATCTTAACCTGGAACAAATCCACAGCCTCTGGCTTTCTGTGGAAACAAAAGCAGAGACTCTTTTCCAAAGCAACATATACTTATATCCAAATTTTGAAGTCAAGGTACCTTTAAAATTTACATACTTGTTTAACTCAACAGCTTTTACGATCAAATCTTTTTCTGCAGTTAAAAATTCCAAAGACAAGACAAACCAGATTCTCTGTGTAATATCCATCTTTATAAGACTGAAGCGCGGCTGTGGCTGCTGGCTCCGCCCACCTCAGCTTCCCAACATGGCGGTGGTACAGTTTACCGCCAGCTCTGGGTCTGGAGCCATGTGCACCATCAACTATCAGAAGCAGTTCTATCAAAGCAGCGCATAGCCTAGAAATCTTTTTTTTTTTAACTGGCAAAGGCTAAATCCACCATGCAGCAGAGTAAAGTGCTGCTTGTGGATTCCTCATTCCCGCCACAGGGCAGGTCAGACGCACACGCCAGGAACCCGCCATAGTAGCTCAAACTGGCAGGCTGCCGCTAACTTGAGACAACTAGGAAGCTGTTTTTAGCTCCGTTTTAGAATCTTTTTTCTCAGGTTTTAGGTGGAAATTCTTGCCAACACGTTGGACGCCATTTGTAGTTAGAGTTTTCCTGCCTGGCCCAGAGTCAGGACAAATCTCTCTTACCCGCCAGTCCCACAAAGCTTACCTTATTATTTCAGTTAGCATACAAAGTAAAAGGTGTCATTTTCATCTTTGGATATAGCTACCATGCTGTGGGATGTCTTTCTGTATGTTGTGAATACATGTTGCTCCCATTGGCTAATAAATAAAGCTGTATTGGCCTGTGGCAGAGCAGGATGGAGCCAGGTGGGTAAATCCAAGAGACAGTGAGAGGAGAAAGGAGAATTGGGGGGGGGACACCAAACCATCACCAAAGGAGCAACAAGATGCCAGCAGACCGGTAGTGCCACAGCCATGTGGTAACATATAGATTAATAGAAATGGGTTGAGTTAAGGTACAAGAGCAGGCTAGCAAGATGCCTAAGCCATAGGCCATATAATTTGCAATTAATATTAAGCCTCTGAGTGATTGTTTTATAAGCAGCTGTGGGCCGGGTGGGAGCAGAGAAATTTACAGCTACACTACCATTATACTTTGCTTTCATTTCCCCCAACTGTCGTCCTCCATTCTCCACCCTTTCTGGGTTGGCTCCCATCCTCTCCCCAGATAGTCACTCCTTCTGCGGTCAACTCATATCCATTCCACTGTTCTCTCTTGTTGCCTCTCCTCCCTTCAGACCTCTTCCTCCTCTCTCATTTTGCATCCTACTTTTATAAATTACACATATACATTTAAGTCTAGATTCCAGTGATGATAGAAGACGTTTGCTGCTTATATTTCTGAATCTGGCTTAATTTGCCTTTACAAGATGACTACAGTTCATACATTAACTTTCCTGCATCTGTGGCCATTTCACTCTTCTACATAGGAGAATGAAATCTGTTGTATTTCTTATCCATTCATCGCTTCATCAATATCCAGGCTGATTCCACATCTTGGCTTCTATGACTAATGCAACAGTGAGTATGGATGTGCAAGCCTCTCTGTGGTATGATGATGGGAATCCTTTGGGTACACCCAGGACTGACTGTTTAGGGTCTTTGTGTTTCCATGTGAATTAAGACTGCTCTTTCTTCAGTTCTGGGGAGAAATGACATAGCAATTTTGATGGGTATTTCACTGACTCTGTAGATCATTTTTAACAACATGGCCATTTTCATAGTATTAATTCTGCTAGTCATGAGCATGAGAGGTCTTTCAATATTCTAGTGTCTTATTCAGTTCTTTAATCTTTTAAATTTAATTGGAGAAGTCTTTCACCCCTTACATTAGATTTATTCATTGTCTTTTTAAGAGTTATTTTATGTGTATAACTGGTTTGTCTTCTTGTATGTATGTTAACTGTATGTGTGCCTGAATTTCCCCATTATAAAACCCTGGTTCTTGACCTTATTTCCCCACAGTTAATCAATTCTCTATCAGCTTTCTTCTCTTTGTGCCTTTAAAAAATATATATATTCTCAGTTCCTGTTTACTGCTCCATGATTGGTAAATGTGGTTTGCCATCCTATTACTCAACTGTGTAGCAATTGCTTTCCAGTGAAGGTCCTGAAAGACTTAATTACCAATTACAAAAGTCACTGTTTAGTTTGTATCCTGATTAATATTTCTGCAACGTATGTGTGATGGTTTGGAAGAAAATGGTCCCCAAAGGGAGTGGCACTGTTAGGAGGTGTGGCCTTGTTAGAGGAAATATGTTACTGTGAGGGTGGCCTTTGAGGTCTCTTTTGCTCAAGCTTCCCTCAGTGTGGTACTCAGTCCATTTCCTGTTGCCTTCTGATCAAGATCTAGCCAGTACCATGTCTACCTGCACACCGCCATGCTCCCTGCCATGATGATAGTGGACTGAACCTCTGAAACTGTAAGTGAGCCACCTCAGTTAAATGTTTTCCTTTATGAGAGTTGTTGTGGCCATGATGTCTTTGCACAGCAACAGAAATCCTAAGTAAGACAGTATGTCAGTGACAAACTCAATTCTCCTCCTACCTAATCTCTATGTATCATTTTCTTGACTTTCTCTCTCCTTAAAGACTGACCTGGAGGGCCACATCCTTTGCCCCTTTTGCAAACTACTCAGGCTTCTTAGAAACTCTCATCCAATTTAACATGCCCACTGTCACTGAACCTGAGCTCTTCCTTGTGCTTCAGGCTACACTCCTCATGGCCTTCTGGACATTTTTACCTGGAAGACTAACAGGAACTCAAATTCAGCATACCTTGACCGAATTATCATTTCACTGACACCCTGCCCCTTTTTCTCACTTGAAAAGAATTTCAAAGCCTGCACACTTCCTAATCTTTAATCTCAGTTTCTGTCTACTAGCTTGAACTGGATAATTTGATCTTTTTCCTCAACTTTTATATGTGATTGGTCACTAAGTCCCACCGATAGTTTTATAGTGGTAGCACCAAGCCTAACCACAGCTTTAGTTAGGGTGTCCATTAAATCTGCAGACTAGCTGCCTGATACTTTCGGTCATGACTCACAGTACAAAACATATCTTTACATTATGCCTCATGTTATAGACGTATTAATGTATACATCTTGCTTTATTTTTCTAAGTGATGTTCATGATAGCCTCAGTTGCCTTTGTAATCTATCAATGAGTTACAACTTACAGTTTGAAAAATTAAACTGAAATAAGGATACTCTACCAGCCCTCTTTCTCTCCTGTGCTTCTACTAGTGACTCAATTCTTGAACACTTCAGAAGAATTTATAGGAATTCCCAAGGGTAGCAGCTATAATTTGACAAAAGAAATGGTCCCCATGAGGTGATTCTGCCACATTGTACATGTTCTACTCAGTCATCAAAACAGTTATGAATATTTAGTTTGATCTGATGTTCATAATCTAATAAGTGTGGCTTGCTGATTTAGTATTTATACTAGTAATTAACAGGACCTAACACTTCTGTACTTTTACACCTCTATACATTTACACATATTATTTCTCCTTTCTTTCATTAGGCAAATATTTACATTAGCATGTTTATAAAAATCTATGTTTTTTTTTTCTAGGGCTAGTGGCACACACCATTAATCCCAGCACTTGGAGTCAGAGGCAGGCAGATTTCTGTGTGTTCAAGGCCAGCCTAGGCTACATATCAAGTTTCAGGACAGCCAGGGCTACATAGACAGATCTTATCTTTTAAAAGAAAAAAAAAGTCTGTGTTTTCATGAGACTATATTGGCAATAGTGGTACTGAGTCTCATCCCCGGGCCTCTCCAGCTACTCTATTTTCTCGTTGCAGTGGTCCTAATTGATAGAAATGGCTCTAACCATTTCTGTCATCAGTGACCTCTGGCACAGTAGCCTGAACCTCAGTTTCCTCTGGTTTGCTTTGCCTCAGAGGTCCTTGAAGGCATCATTTATTAGACAAGGAGAACCACGTATCTGGAGATAACAACCTTAGTGAACACATGGCTTTCTGATTGTGAAAGTTTCCATCCTGGGGACTCTTCTCATTCCCCTCTTGAATGACAAAGTAGCTGCTGTACTGACTACCACGTTATTGATGAGGGAACTGAGAGGGAGAGATAAATTACTCACACAAGTTACTCATAGCAAGTAGAAGAGCCTCGGGGTTTGAAAACAGCTCTTGAAATAAAACTGTGCTCTTGTCTCTGCCATTCTATTAAAGGAAAAAAGAGTAAGAATCCAACTTTAAGCTTGCCCACCTTCTAGTCCCATTTCTCATTAATTCTAGTGACATTATCTCTAAATCATATGTGTGTAAATATTTTAGGTTATCATACAAAGAAGTCAATTTCATCTTGGCATAATCATACATTACAAAGGGGGTGAGATGATATCTCAAAATAACTTTAATTTATATTTCTCTGATTTCTAAAGATATGTCTTGACCATTTATCCCTTGAAAATTCTCAATTCAGTACATTTATTTAGTGGATGATTTGTTTTTGGTGTTATTTATGTATTTATTTAAGTTTTGTAGTTCTTTATGTATTTTAGTTATTTATCTCCAGTTTGATGTGTAGTTGGCAAAGAATTTTTTTTTCTATTCTGTAGACAGTCTCATTATGCTGGTGATTGTTTCCTTTGCTATGTTTCCAAATCTTTTAATGCTTGTTTCCACTCTAAGATACACCTGAAATTTAAACTATGAATCTATATATATGTGGTATAGGCACATATTACTATAAATTATACAACATGTACTATGTAAATTATAAACACATAAAACATAAATTCAGAGAGTATAAATTTTCAAAATTACTAGTATATCCTAATATTTTCTATATCTCAGACTGTTGCTTTAGACGCCATGCTCTGGGGACTAACTGGGAAGTGTTATATCTAACTCTTATATAGGAGTAACACTGTTCCACCAATACTGTTGTGTTTGCGCATTGCATCCCAGAGGACCCCACTGAAGACAAACATTTGTAGTTTCAAATGGACCAGCCTGGATAGGAAAAACAGGCTGCCCCCAATGATAGCCTATGACTCCCATGGCTCTGGAACCACTAGGTTAACAACACCTTTAATTATATGGCCTGTAATGAATGCTAGGACTACACTAAGAGTTCTTCTAAAATCTGTACTCTTTGACAGTATCATACATGTTTGTACATACACCAGGAACCCATGTTAACCTGAATATGTGTAACCTCCATATCCTCTCCTACCCCCTTCCCTCTCTGGTTGAAATCTTTCTTCTTCCTTACTTCCATGTCTTCTTTGTGTGTGATTCATTGAGTTTTGGGTTGTGTGCAAGGGCATGGGTGGGAGATTTACTGGATTATGGGTAATTTATTAATGGCTATACCACTGAGGAAACTGATACCTACTCTCCTAGCAACCACTAACTGTTGATAGTCTTTCACTGAGGAAAATCAATGTTAGTGGGCTCAGTCCTGTGCAGATCTTTGTAAGCAAAGCCATGGTGAGGTCATGAGTTCAATGGCCATGTCATGTCTAGAAGATATCTTTTTTTGCAGTATGCCTCCTCATCCATTGGCTTTTATATTCTTTCTGTTCTCTCTTCTGTAATGTTTCCTGAGCTTTGGAGTGGGTGACAAAGGGCGGGGCACTCCACCGAGAAGCATGACTTCTAAATAATTTGATCTCTCTCTGCAAAAACTATGGGTCTTGCACATGATATTTAATAGTAACAGATACTTTGATTAAATTGCTTTTTGCCTGTATTAGTGTCACTGATACCATACTAATTCTGTGAAGTAAGTAGGGCATGTTCATTTTACAAATGAGCAAAAGTTTACAGAGGACAAATGGCCAGATAATCAGAGGCCTCGGCTTTTCCACAGCACTTATGACTCACTGTCTTGTTTAACCTCATTAGATTTCACTTCTTTAAAATAAGTATTTTAATTTTAGGATAAATCTGATTTAAGAGAAAAAATTGGGAAGTTAGAGAAGGTATTTCTCACATCTCCTTTACTCTAGTTTGTAAGGAAAACAACTTCCCATATTTTATGGCTGTGCTGGAGGCTCAAATTCCAAGATCAAGGTATTGGTAGAGATGGCTTCTTCTGACACTTTACTTTTTCTTTTTGACTTGTACTTTCTATGTTAGTATTGGACATTTGTTATAAACAGTAACCCATGTTGATACATTAGTATTACTAATAGCTTGCACTTAGAGTCCTACTTTTTTCATCCAGTGACCATTATCTGTTATAAAATGCCACCTACAATACAATCTTATGTTTTAGTCATTGTTATGGACTGATTGTATCCTTGCCAAATTTATGTTTAAGATCCAAGTAAAATATGGTGGTGTGGGACTGGAGTGGGTTAGGAGTACGCACTATTCAAATCTGAGCTTGATTCCTGGAAACTGAGTTTTCTTACTAGCACCCATTTTGGGTGGTTCACAATTGCTTGTAACTTCAGCTTCCGGGGAATCCAAGGCCTCTGGCCTCTAACGGCACCTGTAGTCACATGCACATATCCACACACATATAGTGTCTTTAATGTTATGGTATTTGGAGATGGGGCCTTTGGTGGATGATTAGTTTTCCATGAGGCCATGAGGATAAGACCTCCATAGTGAGGTTTGTGTTCATACAAGAAGAGAAATAACAAACAGAACTGAACTCTCTCCACTATATGAAGACGGAGGAAGGAGGTTGCAAGCAAAGGCGTGGACCAGCTATAGGAACCAAACATTCGTGTATCTCAATTTTAACTTTCTACCCTCCCAACCCATGAGAAACAACTGCTGCCTGGTTAATTCAACCATTCTTTGGAGCTTTGTTTTGGCAGCTTGTCTGGCAAACTCAGAGTTTTCCAGATTTAATGGCTCCCATAATTTGAAGAACTACTGGTCTGGGATTTTGTAGAAATGTCCTCCAAGTGGGATATATACAATGTTTCCTCATGATTAGACTAGAGGTATAGGGTTTGGGGGGGATGAGCAGGACACATATAAAGTGCTATTCATCGCCTCTTCCTAAGAATGCCTACTGTCAGCATGCCTTTTCATGACTGATGCTAACCTGCATCACCTGGTTGTGGTGGGAGTGTCAGGTTTCACCAGTCTCCTCCAGAAGGTTGTTCTTTCCCCTTACTCTCCACATTGTACTCTTTGTCAGGAAGTCACCAGGTTTGGCCCACACTTCAGGAGCGGAGAGTTTTGAGGCTTCATCTTTATTATCTGTAAAACAGTGAGTTAAGTTCAGTTTTCCAAACTGCCTTAGATTTTTTGTTTTGGTTTGGTTTTTTGTTTTTGTTTTTTTTGTTGTTGTTGTTATTTGTTTTTTTGCATTTATTTTACTTTATTTTTTTATTTAAATTTTTAAAATTACACATCAGCCATGGGTTCCCCTGTCCTCCCCCCTCCCGCACCCACCCCCACCTTCTCCCCACCCACTCCCCTCTATTCCCATCTCCTTCAGGGCCAAGACTCCCCTGGGCATTCATTTAAACCTGGTGGATTCAGTACAGGCAGGTCAGTCCCCTCCTTCCAGGCTGAGCAAAGTGTCCCTGTGTAAACCCAAGGTTCCACACAGCCAGCTAATGCACTAAGAACAGGTCCCAGTCCCACAGCCTGGATGCCTCCCAAACAGTTCAAGCTATTCAGTTGTCTCACTTATCCAGAGGGCCTGCTCCAGCTGGGGGCTCCACAGCCTTTGGTTCATAATTCATGTGCTTCCATTCATTTGGCTATTTGTCCCTGTGCTTTTTCCAATCTTGGGCTCAACAATTCATGCTCTTACAGTCCCTCCTCTTTCTCGACAATTGGACACCTGGAGCTCTACCTGGGGCCTGGCTGAGGATCTCTGCATCCACTTCCATCAGTTATTGGATGAGAGTTCCAGCTCGACTGGTAGGGTGTCTGGCCATCTGATCACCAGACTAGGTCAGATCAGGCTTTCTCTCAACCATTGCCAGCAGTCTACAGAGGATATATCATTGTGGATTTCAGGGGACCTCTCCAGCACTCTGCCTATTCCTGTTCTCATGTGTCTTCATGTGGTCTGTTATTCCTTGTTCTCCCTTTCTGTTCTTGATCCAGCTGGGATCTTCTGCTCCCCTAAGCTTTCTTTCCCTCAAACCTTGCCCTTCATTACTCCCACTGTCGTCCAGGTTGTTCATGTAGATCTCATCCATTTCTCTGTCATTGGGTGATCCCTGTGTCTTTCCTAGGGTCCCATTTTCTAGGTAGCCTCCCTGGAGTTGTCATCTTTGTTTTACATCTAGTATCCTCCTATGAGTGAGTACATACAATGTTTGTCCTTCTGAGTCTGGGTTACCTCACTCAGGATGATTTTTTCTAGAAACTCAAAGGAATACCACTAAAATCAGGAACAAGGCAAGGCTGTCCCCTCTTCCCATTCTTATTTAATATAGTACTTGAAGTTCTAGCCAGAGCTATAAGACAACATAAAGAGATTAAGGGGATACAAATTGGAAAGGAAGAAGTCAAGTTCTCCCTATTTGCAGATGACATGATAGTATACACGAGTGACCCCAAAAATTCAACCAAGGAACTGATACAGCTAATAAAAACCTTCAGCAACATTGCAGGATACAAGATCAACTCAAAAAAATCAGTAGCCCTCCCATATACAATAGACAAATAGGCTGAGAAGGAAATCAGAGATACATCACCCTTTACAATAGACACAAATGATATAAAATACCTTGGGGTTACTCTAACTAAGCATGTGAAGGACCTATATGACAAGCACTTTAAGTCCCTGAAAAAAGAAATTGAAGAAGATGTCAGAAAATGGAAAGATCTCCCATGCTCATGGATAGGCAGGATTAACATAGTAAAAATGGCGATCTTACCAAAAGCAATCTACAGATTCAATGCAATTCCCATCAAATTACCAACACAATTCTTCACAGATCTGGAAAGAATAATACTCAACTTCATATGGAAAAACAAAAAACCCAGGATAGCTAAAAGAATCCTGTACAATAAAACAACCTCTGGAGGCATCATGATCCCTGACCTCAAGCTCTACTATAGAGCTACAGTAATAAAAACAGCTTGGTACTGGCATAAAAACCGACATGTGGACCAATGGAATCGAATTGAAGACCCTGACATTAACCTGCACACCTATGAACATATAATTTTTGACAAAGAAGCCAAAAATGTACAATGGCAAAAGAAAGCATCTTCAACAAATGCTGCTGGCATAACTGGATGTCAATGTGTAGAAAGCTGCGAATAGATCCATATCTGTCACTGTGCACAAAACTTAAATCCAAGTGGATCAAAGACCTCAACATAAATCCAGCTACTCTGAACCTGATAGTAGAGAAAGTAGGAAGTACTCTTGAACGCATTGGCACCGGACATCACTTTCTAAATATGACACCAGTAGCATAGACACTGAGAGAAACAATCAATCAATGGGACCTGTTGAAACTGAGAAGCTTTTGTAGAGCAAAGGACACGGTCAACAAGACAAAGTGACAGCCTACAGAATGGGAAAATGTCTTCACCAACCCCACATCTGACAGAGGGCTGATATCCAGAATATATAAAGACCTCAAGAAATTAGACATCAAAATGCCCAACAGTCCAATTAAGAAATGGGCTATAGAACTAAACAGAGAATTCTCAACAGAGGAAGTTCAAATGGCTGAAAGACATTTAAGGAATTACTCAACATCCCTAATTATCCGGGAAATGCAAATCAAAATGACTCTGAGATAACACCTTACACCTGTCAGAGTGGCTAAGATAAAAAAACACAGAAGACAGCTTATGCTGGAGAGGATGTGGAGCAAGGGGAACTCTCCTCCACTGCTGGTGGGAATGCAAGCTTGTACAGCCACTTTGGAAATCAATATGGCGCTTCCTTATAAAATTGGGAATCCATCTCCCCCAAGAACCAGCTGTAGTACTCTTGGGCATATACCCAAGGAATGCTCAAACATATCACAAGGGCATTTGCTCAGCTATGTTCATATCAGCATTGTTTGTAATAACCAGAACCTGGAAACAACCTAGCTGTCCTTCAACTGAAGAATGGATAAAGAAAATATGGTACATATACCCAATGGAGTACTACTCAGCAGAGAAAAACAATGACATCATGAGTTTTGCAGGCCTTAGATTTTTAATTGTAATTTGTGAGAAGTACTTTCCCGGTTAAAAATGAAGGGTGGATTCATAGAACAGAGAGAATAGAATCACAGAGGTACAGTTTTAAGCTTCTTAGCAGCTACCCTGGGAGAAACTGAGGACAGAAACATAATGGGAGGGCTCCTTGAAGTTGGTGTTGACAAAATTAGTTAGCTTTGGGCAGAGCACAAATACCTTGTGTTCAGACTCAGCTCTGAAACTGTCTGAAAATAAAGGTGTGTGTCTATTCATACTGGTGACATTGTTTTTCATAAACTGGTCCCCAATAACCATGTGGATTTCTGCTGAATTTCATCTGACAAATACAAGAAACTCATAAGATTATTTTCTAAAACAAAAATATGAATTTTACCAGGAATTTTGCCTTAGATATGAATTCTATGTAATTTACATTGTTTTTCTATCAAATGGCACAAGGATTGATTCTAGCAACACAAGAATGTAAAATGAAGTAAAAAATGACTCCTCAGTAGAAGCTAAGCTCCTTAATCATGCATGAATTATTCATGAGATGTGAAGAATTGCTGTATTTTACATATAACTTCATTATAATGTTATTGAAACACATAAAGAAACTTTTCCTAGAAGTTAATATGTATGATCAAAAATTGTAATTTCTATTTCTTTTATACAGTAAATGTGATTTAATAATTCCATAATATTATTTAATAATACTTGACAAACAGCTATAAAAAGTGATACATGGAAATAACTAACAAAATAAATATCTAGTAAAATTGATTGGTAAAAGGGAAAAAGTACAATACAACTAATAAAATAGACATACATCTAGTAAAATTGATTGATAAAAGAGAAAAATCACAATATATACTCATGCTAGTAATGAAAAGAAGCTAGTATGAAAAGAGCACAAATACAGTAACAATTTAAATTCAAAGACTAGCTCTACTCATAAATTGTAAACAGTTAAAACCTACTGCATCTAAGGATAAGTGCAGTCCTCATCCCTCGTCAAGGAAACTTTTCTTTGCAATAGATGGAGACCAATACAGAACAGCACAGCAAATCAAAATGCAGAGATCACTGCAGAAGAGAGAGTGGAAATATTTTAAGAGCCAGAGGACTGGGGAGTTTGCTGTGAGACTGTGTCTATTAGGAATGTCAGAAGGTACACTCTAAAGCTTGCCACCATGATGGGCCAACCATGAACTGAGT
Source organism: Onychomys torridus (assembly GCF_903995425.1). Taxonomy (NCBI): domain Eukaryota; kingdom Metazoa; phylum Chordata; class Mammalia; order Rodentia; family Cricetidae; genus Onychomys; species Onychomys torridus. The sequence continues at coordinate 59,085,373 of NC_050456.1, forward strand.
AAGGATTCCACCAATAGACACAGTAACATGGACTGTTTGATGACAGGGGAGATCTGTAAAAAGAACTACAGCCAACTAACAAATGCTGAGGACAGAAAAAATAGTCTTCTGGGAAAGAATACACCAATTGGTTATCCAATACCAAATTACCAACCACAAAAACACACAGACAAGTAACATCATATAGACTGAGAAAGTTGTACTTGTATATTCAGGAATATTTGTGTATATATGTGTGTGTATGTATAGATGCATATAGTAATATGTGTGTATATAGATGTATGCACATCTATATACATCTATATGTAATAATAATTTTAAAAAAGAGGCCATGAATTTGATAGTAAGCAAGGAGGGGTGTATGAAAGTATTTAAAGTAAAGGAAGAAATTATGTAACAATATTATAATTTCAAAAAAGACAGAATTTTAAGGGATTGGGGACTTAACTCAGTGGTAGAGTGCTTGCCTAGCAAGCACAAGGCCCCGGGTTCAGTCCTCAGCTCCGAAAAAAGGACAGAATTTTAAAAATTGGCATATCTAGAAATAGATGTAGAAAAACTTAATGAAAATAATAATTTCCATTCTTTCTCTGCCCCCTCCTCTCTCCCTTCATCCTTAAAAGAGCATTGGCCACACTGAAAAATAGGAATTAAGATACCTTTTTCTGTGAAAATTTCTTGCTTAACATTTTTAAAAGATATACATGATTATAAACAGATATAGTTATGTTTCCCCTTAACAAACATATATTCACATGAAATTTATTAGATAGGTGCTCTTGTGATGAGCAGTGATACTATAAAGAAAAACATACTTGTTTGTTCTCTAGGAGTTTTCAAACTAATAGAAATATGTACCCCCTCTTTATTGTACATTGTAATTTCTGCTGTGAGCTACAGATTTTTGAGGGAGATTCTTATGGCACTGAGCAGAGTAAGTAACTAGCCAGGATCCATAGCTAGTGAGCATGGGAGCTTGTATTCTAAATCCAAAGGTCCTCTTCATTTCAGACCATACACATGCCCAAGGGGAGGTATGTACTCTGATTTCTTAGAGTCCAGGGAAAATTTGTCTAGTGGTCTGGCATTGTTTATATTTACCTGGTCTGATTTAGGGTATTTTACAACACTGGTCCTTGATGAAAAGATTTTTATGAGTTAACCTTATGGAATTATTTCCACCCCTGAATGATTGTGTGGGAAATTATTTTCTAGTGCTTAATTTAGTATTAAAACAGGTAGATTATGAATCTATAAATTTAATCATAATTTGGAAAAGGAAACAAATAAATACTTCTGTAATAACTCGATGACTCCTTTATTTTAGTCCCAAAGCCAAATTGAGATCCATTATTTGTCAAAGGTTCTGGGACTTTCTATGAGAAGGAACTGTTCTTCATTTGCTTCTAGTCTAGAAGAGCAGTGAAAATAATGTCCGTGAAGCTCTCTGTGGAGCCTCAAAGGGTCTGCCTGTAAAGGAATGCTTGTCAGCCTAGGAGATTCCAAAGGAGCCGAGCTTAGAGTTGAACAGATGACTAGAAACCAGCAATCAAAGCACTACTACTTTAAGATGTCCTCACTGGATGACAAGATGGCAAATGACAAAATTTCTATAAATGATGAGATCTAGAATGGAGGAATGATGTGCCAGGCAGATATAAAGGAGAATAAGTGGTGTGATTTATAGGAAAAGTCAGGTGGAATATCTGAAAACAGCCTCCAGTAGATTCCTTCTCTGCTTTCTCCTTTCCATCTCAACAATGGCACCCTCCCAACCTTGTCTGTGAATGCTCAGGGTTTGATCCAATGATGGCATCCCACACTCAGTGCTAGAAGATCTTTCAATATGCCTCTGTTATCACAGTTTCACTGGGTGGGAGCAAGGTGGCCATCAAGCTGAGGTGATTTTTGTCTTAGAGTCCCCACACCAAGAAGGAGGCATAGAATGACTTGGAGTCTGAGTCATAGTTCCTGTCATTATTATTCATAGTGCTTTAGTAGAACACAGTTGCGGAACATCATTGCCTAAAAGCTTTCCAAATACTTGGCTCTTTGCACAGATAGTTTTAGCCAACTGTAATGACAGGAAGGAACCAAAGAAAATCCAAAAGAACAGAACTTATCCTTGAGTTTAACTTTGTTTTGGATTGACCATTCCTGAAAAATAAACCCTCAATCAGCTCCTTACCTTTGTTTCAATCCCATCATGAAATGGTGATCTGAGTATTAGCGATGGAGTCCTCAGATTCTGTTTATGTGATAGGAATACAGAAACAGTCTGGTTTCAAAAATTTGGGTCATGTTTAGAGTTTGGATATAAACTTTAAAACTTCTTTGTGTCATGTATAAGTTTCTGAAGCATAAAAGTTGAACTTTTCAGGCAACCTAAATCCCTGTGTCTGAGAAAATTTAAATGATCAAGTTTTCAGTCCGTGAAGTTCCACATTATGTCAAGTTTTGAAAACACAAGGATGGCAAAGAAGTTGGCTAGTTAAAGGAGAAAATGATAGAGAGTTGTAGTTTGTGGTAAATGGGATGAAAGCAGGGAGAAATGAGGAGTTGCTGTCAATTTAAAATTGTGTGTTAAACTTCCAGTACATAGTTATGAAGACCAGCAAGGGTTCTTTTATCCAAATAGTTACAGCAGTGTTAGATGTATGTTCAAAATCCAGTGTGTAAATTTTTCATGATTTCAAATGACAAATAAGATTGTTTATATTTTTGGTCCACAATACGGCACTTTAAAATATGTATACATTTTGGTATGGCCAAATTGAGTTAACATATGCCTCATCTCAACATGTTTACCAAGTTTCCTGATAAACACACCTAAAACTCTCCTGTCAATAACATCTAAGTGCATACTATATTGTTATTAACTATAATCATCCCTTTGTATACTGGATCTCCAGAACTCTTATTTAACTGAAATTTTGTGTCCTCTGTACATCTCCCTGATATCCTCCCTACCCCTATCTCTTCCCCCAGCCACTGGTAAACACCACTTCATTGCCTGCTTCTAAGCATTCATTTATCATTTTAGGTCTTTCTTTGCCTATTATTTCACTTAACATATTATCAATCAGGTTCATCTGTGTTGTTACAACAAGCAGAGTTTTACACTGTTTTTAAAAAGCTGAATACTATTCCCTTTTGTAGTCACAGCGTATCTGCTTCATCTGTTCTTCTTTTGATAGCTATTAGGTTGTTTCCATGTCTTGCCCATCATGGAATTTTACTGCACTGAATGTGGGAGTACAGCTGTCTTTACAAAATGCTGATAAAATCATTATCTGGTACTATTCCAGATGTGGGATCGATAGGCCATATGGTAGCTCTATTTCTACTTATCTTTCTTTTAGGGACTTCTGTACTTTCCTGTCATGGAAATTCCACTTTATATTTACATCCACAGTGGAGGAGGCTTTCCTCTCCCCCTTCCTTTCTCCACATCTGTCAGATCTTTTTCCTAAAAGCCATCCTGACAAGTGTGGCTTTGATTTGCATTTCCTTGATAATCAGTCCATCACATACCTCTTGGCCTCTTTCAAAGTCTGGTCTTGAGAAATGTTTGTTTTTGTTCTCTGCCTGGTCTTAGTAGGGCTTACTTGCTGTTGAGTTCTCCAGTTCCTTATACACTTTGATTAGCCTGTCAGCTACATGGTCAGCAAATGCCATCTTCCAACTAATATGCTGGCCTGCCATTTTGCTAATTATTTCTTTTGTTACGCAGAATTTTTTCAATTGCATTAGTTCTATTTTCCCCCGAGTTTGTTTTCTTTTCTTGTCTGTCTTTCTGAGGTTTGTATCTAAAAACTCATATAATTGAAACAACATCTGGTGCCCGATGTGGGGTGTGAATTCATGAAAAGCCCCTTGCCAGAGCTACATGCAACCAGAGTCCCCACCCTACCAGCTAAGTTTTTGTTGCAGCCTCTCTGTAGCAAACTCCATTGGTTTTTGGAGCCCAAAACCTTCTTTCCTCTCCTGGTGGGTTTTGGCTTTCCTTGGGCCCCCTCCTTAGGCTGCTTCCACACTATCATCTGAATTGCCATTGTCAGCAGATCTGGTGAGTCAATTAAGATTTTTAAAGGGAAAAAATCAGCTAAAAGAAAGGTTTTTTCCCCCCATATTAAAAAATGGGAAACATTTTTACAATGGAGGGAGTTTGGTCACTGTTTGATCATATAATGGATGATCTGAAAAATAGAGTAATTAAATGAGAGGATAGTTAATGTTAATGGGACTTATGTAATGTCAATTATAAATATTATTTGTTTGATCACTTTTGTTTTATTATTTAAAAAGCTGGTTAATATGAGTGCCAAGATAAAAGTTGCAGAAAAAAAACTTATTAAAACAGATCATTGAGATATTCAGATGCAGAGGAATTTCAAGAAGAACCAGTCTCAATATTGCATTATAAGGTTACAGGTAAGCAGCCTATGGCTTTCAAACAGCCAACCTTAATTTATCCAGTAACATTACAGGAACTGCCAAATGATAGATATCCCCAAGACTGTGTATGAGCTGATTGGACTCCTGTGCAAATGTTAGATTTGAAGGGATTCAAAGAAGCAATAATCTCATATGGTATTCACTCATCTTTTGTGAAGCAGATGTGAAACTTGTGGTCAACTTGTAATAGAATTATCCCCCAAGACTGGAGAGATTTGGTTACAGAAGTCTTAGAGGCTGGTCCCTAATTACAATGGAGGACCTGGTGGAAGGATGAGGCTAAGACCATTTAACAACAACAAAGTAGGACTAGAGGTATTGAAATCTTCCAAGATCAACTTCTTGAAGAGGGCGATTATGCTGATATACCAAGAAAATCTTTATATGAAGACCACACCCTGGCTTTATGACTAATGGAAGCCTTGAATGCTTGGGACAGAATTGAAGAAGAAGGAAAGAAAACTGAGTCATTAAAAAAAGTTATACAGGGCCCAAAAGAAACCTTCACTGATTTCTTACAATGACTGACTTTAGCAGTAAATAGAATAATACCAAATTCAGAAGTTAGACAGATAATAATTGAATCTCTGGCTTTTAAAATGCTAATGCACAATGCAAAAGGATAATTAGGCCATTAAAGGCAAGATCAGCACCTTGGAGAAATGGATCAGAGATACAATATTGAATATCATGACCATGATAATGCTTAGATAAGAGAGGTAATTTCCAGAGGTTTGAAGAAAAATAGGAATGTCAATATTTCAAGTAAAGAATGTCACCTAAAAAGGGACTGTAAACAGGGCATACTTAGAAATAATGTCTTTTCAAGGAATAATCCCAAGACAATGCCCCTGCCTTCTGGATTATGCAGAAGGTATGGCAAAGGCAGACATTGGAATAACAAATGTATTTCATCAAGGGACAGACAAGGTAATCCCTTGCCTTTGCCATTGGGAAACTCCCTGAGGGGCTTCTCACAGGACCCCATGTCAAATTTGGTTCAGTCCTTTCCTGTCACCATGGGAGAAACTCCTTCCCACAGCAATGAAAGAACCTAATGCCTATTGTAAAAAATAAACAAAAACAACAACAGCAACAAAAAATATACTGCTCTGGATGATAGAACAGCTATAGAAAAGAGAGCAAAAAATGTAAGGAGAAATTATAAATCAAAACTGATAAAGATTAGATTTAGAACCTTCCCAAAGTTAGGGTCGGGGAAGGGTTTTGTTTTGTCTTTTAAGAGAATGAAGCCTAAGTAATCTGAAGAACACTGGATAAATGAGACATCTGAAGAAAAAAGATAAATAACCCAGAAGACTTGTCCTAAGAAAATGATATTCTACAATGAGCCATGACCACACCTAATGGTGACTTTGAAGTCTCCAAAAAGATGATGGAACCCCACAATGATGATTCCATCAGGACAATGATAATACTATTAAGCTGACAAACACCAATCAAAGATCAGCTTTGAATTACAAACTTCTCAGGACAATATCGAGATGGCTAGCTGAGATGATACAGCTTCACAGACTACCCAATCAGGACTTGACCATACTTCTAAATTTTCTTTATGTCCCCATAAGACTTCCGGCACCCCCCAATCATCAGGAAGTAGCCTAGAAAACTATGTTCACATTCCCAAAAAAATGGATTATGTGGATGTTTGTCTTTGTTTAGAGGTTAGTTAAAAATTATTATTGGTCATAGTCAATCTCTTTCTAAAGGAAGTAAGGGGAACATGAAATAGAAATGTATTATATAGAAATAATAGGATAAAAAGGTAGATTATTGAATCTACTCTGAAAAGAAAAAGGGGAGGATATAGATATGGTAAGATAAAAAGGTAGATTATTGAATCTATGTTTAAAAGCAACTACTAGTTTTAGATATTTTACATTGGATTGAATTTTTGTATATTGTATACAAATTTTGTATATTGATACAAATTTGAGATTAATTTTGTTAGTACATATTGTACATATATTTCTACTCTTGTTCAAGGTATTGTACCTATACAACTCATTTAACAATGTAATGCAATTTTCAAGTCCTTAAAAGTTATTACCAACTAATTAGGATATAAAGAAATGCAAGTTAGTAGTTAGTCACCTATTACAATCAAACTTGTAGTCATATTAGGTATGTTTTCAAGGTCAAACACATATATATTTCAGATATGTCATCTTCAAACACTTCAGAGATCTACAGAATATGGCATTTAAACTGTTTTTATATAACAGACTCTTTTTTTTTTTTTTTTTCAACAATGAGACCTGTCTGCTCCTGGCAGCACCAATCTACTTCAGAGAAGATGATGGGCATTGGAGAAAATTCCATATGGAGTTTACTTTCTTTGTGACAAATTAGCAACCAGGCAAGAAAATGTCCTTGCCTCAACTGATGACAGTATGCTGTCCAAAATAGACAAGCAGGACAGAAAAAAAAAAGGACTGCCAAACCTTGCCAAGACAAGGTAGGAAGGCCCTTCAGAAAATCCTGCTTCACAGATGAGTCTGTTAGATATACTAGGCCTGTAGGCCAAAGATGGATGCCCCAACATTGCAGAGGAACCTTGGGTGATTGTCCAGGTGTTTCTGTCATTCCTCACATTTTTAGAAGTCGCTTATTTGCACCTCCTGGCTACTCAGTAAATGTTATTTCCTTCTTGGATCTCTGAGGGAGTTGAAGATTAGATAGTTATAGTTATAGTTTTCCTTATTAACATATTCAGAAAAGAAACTCACTAAAGAGATATAAAGTATACAAGTTTGAAAGACATCAAAAGGTAGTTTTCAGTTCATAATACAAGTTATGATAGAAAGTAAATTAGGTACACTTTGGACTCACCAAAATAGCATAAAAATGGACTATTTTCTCTGAATCAGTCAAATGTTAATAGACTAGACACTGTTGTCATTCTTGACTGCATATATTTATATACTTACTGTACATATTGTATATAGGTTTTCTTATATTAGTTATAACCTTCTTTTATTATTTTAGACAAAAAGGGTAAATGTGGTGATATATTGTTTACTCTAATAAAATTCGCCTGAATATCAGAGAACAGAACAAGCCACTAGATTAAACATAGCTGCCAGGCAGTAGTGGCACACACCTTTAATCCTAGCACTCAGGAGGCAGAGATATGTCTGGATCTCTGTGAGTTCAAAGCCACCCTGGACTACATGAGATTGACTCAGTCTAGGAGAGAAACAGAGCCAGGCAGTGGTGGCACACACCTTTAATCCCAATACTTGGGAGTCACTTGGCCTTTAATCCCAGCACTAAGAAGGAAGTAATGGGGCTGGACAAAGAAGGTATATAAGGTGTGAGGAAACAGGAACCAGAAGCTTTGGGGCTGAAAGCCCTTTCGACTAGAGACATTTTGCCTGGACAGCTTTCGGCTGAGGACTCAGAGACATTAAGTGAGAGGATTCATGGAGTTGGTGAGGTGAGACGTGGCAGTGGCTTGTTCCTTTGTCTCTCTGATCTTTCAGCATTTACCTCAATATCTGGTTCAGGGATTTTTATTAAAAGACCACATCAGATTTTGTGTTACAAGCTTCCCATGATGTTTTCTTCCAGTGATTGTGTTTAAAGTCTTACCCTTGGATCTCTATCCACTTTGGCTTCTGCATTTGATATAAGAAAAGGATGTTTTATTCTACCTGAATATGAAGATTCGGTTTTCCCAAAACTATTTACTGAAAATACAATCAGTTTGCTTAAGAAAATTTTGTCTCTATCTTATGAAGATGAGGTCACAACATTAGATATATGTCAGAAGTCTAAAGTGTAGATATCCTAAAATTTGAATAATTGAGGGGAAGGAACTAGCAAAGAGTTAAGGAAGTAAGGGAAGGGTAAGATTAGACAGTCAATAAAACATGGAGCATTAGATATGCAAAGTAGGAAAAGAACTGGATTTGGGCTATGTCTCCCCTTTACCTGTTTTTATCTCTCTGATTAACACAGACCAATCCCAGTACTGGAAATAATTTATTAATTAAAATAAAATGTGAAATCAGCTCATACTGTGAATAATCTTCACCTTTGGTTTGCACAGATCAGAATGGACATGGATGCAGAGGGTAAAGGTGACATAATATTTTAGCATCTCGACTAAATTTCTAACCAAGAGAACAGATCATATAATGAAGGCAGAAAAGAAAGAAGGGAAATGAGGAAGGAGGGATTTTAAAAAAGGAAAGACATTCTGATTTGTATTGTTATAAGCCAATAACCCCTCTTTATAGTCTAGATACAGCTTTCTAATACAAAGTAGTCATAAATATTATTAAACAGAGTATCTTCAGAGAGGCAATATGTCAAGATTATTAATGTTTATGTCTTCATGAGTCTGTATACCTACATGTGTATCTGGAATTTTATAATTCTTGAACAAGGTCCTTAACTTTTTTTAGTTCTCAGTTGCTTAGTCTAAAAGATGTACATTATCATGCCGCCTACTTCATGCTATCATGGGAGTAACTAAGTAAGAAAATGCATGTAACAGCACTAGCTTAGACTCTGGGTCGTAAGAGCTCCTAAAGAATATTAACTATTACTTAGGATTATGATGGAGAGAAAAGTGAAAACAGGGATAACTTGGTTTAGGTTTCAAAACGTGAGAAAAAAACCTCAAATTATTCTAAATTCCTTTATGTATATTTTATGGAAATACACTATCTCTAGGGGTTGGGAAATAGTACAGTGGTAGAATACCGGTCTAGCATGTGCAAAGCCCTGAGTTTATTTTCCAGCATTAGCAGAAATGAGCATGAAGCCATTCTTAAATTGGGAAACTTTTCTTAAATTGGGGTACCGGGTTACTTGTGAACTGATCAAGATATTTGATATTTTTCCTAAAGAAAAGAGGATGGAATAATAACGGCCTTTTTTACAAAAACATACTCAGAGACTCTACATCCTTAACAGTTTATCTGTTAGGTAGTTCACTGAGACTCCCAAGCACTGTCTGGAACCTCCAAACCTTGAATGTATAAAAATAATTCACTAGAACTGCCTCCAAATATGTTTTCATTGTGACCCAACATAGAAAATAGATGTTTTAGGAATTACTGAGATCAGCAGAAGTAGGACAGAAAGCTGATGTTGTCATGAATAGCAGCCCTTGCTGACAGAAACTTAGTGCCTACCACAAGGGGGGCATGTTTACTACAACATGGAAGGTAACTAAGGGTGGTGAATACAAACTCCTGGTCTAAAAAAAAAAAACAAAAAATAAAAAAAACTAAAAACAACAACAACAAACACAAGGCACTGACATTCCAACATGAACCCTTAAGAGCCCTTGAAGAGAAAAAGAAAAAGAAATCGCTTTTACAGGGACTATTCCTCTGCCTGCTGTCTGATACCCATGCAGAACGGAGCATGCTCCATGTCCCCCTTGTTTCTTGACCAAGAGACCATAGAACACTGATCCTCACTTAATTAAAAAAAAAAAGGAATACACAATGCAATACTTTTAATAATAGGTTTACTATTTTACTTCAAGGGTGGAGCTCAAGGTTGTCACATTAAAATATATTTTGTTTAAAAGTCTGAAGTTTTTGCTTTGGATCTGAATACTGAAAGTGAATTCTAGATGAATTGTGATACAATATGAAGTATGTTGTTATTCATCTTTTCTATCTTTCTTAATGAATTAGGGCAAATGTAAGCTCCACTGAAAAATCAAGCAGAGTTAAATGTGAATTAAATTGACTTTATCAATGATCTCCCCCTCTTGTGAAATCAGGTTATCTAAGCCTAATGCTGTCACTCAGAAAAGGACTTTATAAGATATAAAAGCGTTTCTGAATGGAGCCAACAATGGCCTTCCAGGTGGCGATGAATCTAAACATTCCACTCATTTAGATTACTCCATTCGAAATGTAAAATCATGGTTTCCTTGCTATTTTTTAAATGAGAGGATTGTAGTAAGAAATGTGCTTGTCTTAGTTATGGTTTTAGTGCTGTGAAGAGATATCATGACCACAGAAACTCTTATAAAGGAAAACATTTAACTGGGGACTGGCTTACAGTTCAGTGGTTTAGCCCATTGTCATCATGGTAAAAAGCATAGCAGAATGCAGGCAAATGTGATGCTGGAGAAGGGCTGAGAATTCTACATCTGGATCCTCAGGCAGCAGGAAGTAATACTGAGCCACTAGGCCTGGCTTGGGCTTCTGAAAACTCAAAGCCCATCCCCCAGTGTCACACTTCTTCCAACAAGGCCACACCTCTAATAATGTCATTCCATATGAGTCTATGGGGGTTATTTTCCTTCAGACCACGACAGTGCTTTTACAGTCATGTTTTTTCGTTATAATCAAGATTACCAGTAGGCAATATGTTGGAACAAATATTGAACACTTTGGAACAAATCAATGAACACTTTGCAGATGATACTTTCCCTTTATGACAGAGGGGAAGTCTTTCCTAAGGAACATGCCTATCTGCTGCCTTTTTATATAAAATTATAGCATCATAAGTTTTTAGGCCTGTCTGTGAAAGCTGAAGTGTTCGGAGAAGCAGGGGATGCTAGCTACTTGTGTGGATAAATAAAATAATCAGAAAATGCTCCAGGTTTCCTTTTACAGAATCAAAAGTCCCAGGATTCCCTGCATAAGTCTCCATCTTGAAAACCTATCTATTCTTTTTTCTGCAGGGGTGAAGGAAATGGGAAACTAACCTGTACAGGCAACTAAGCATCATCTAGTTTGTGATCCTACAGCTGTGCCTTGGAAGGAATTAGTCATCTGATTTTTTTCAGATAACTTTTAGAGAAACTTGAATGGCAGAATGCTATTTTACTGAGCGAATGTGCCATCCTTTATTTACATTCCCTGGTCTGGATATTTCAATTCTCTCTCCCTCCCTTCTTCCCTCCCTCCTTTTGTTTTGCTTAGTGATCAAGAATGAACAATGTTTCCCTCATGTTTGTAGTGGCAGGGGAAGAATTTTAAGAGATGTTATAAAGACTAGGAAAACTGAAAATTACAGACAACTAAACAATATTCAGTTGGCTAACTGTGGGGTGCTTTCAAGTGTTTGATTAAACAAAAGATTTTCAAAAAAAGTCAGGAAAACTATGCACATTGTATCTGGAGACTGAATTGTATCTGGAGACTGAATATATATCCTAAGCACTTTTTAATCTAATGAAAGAAAACCATCATATATACAGTCTCTTCCTTTCTTCCAAGTAGACATTCTAAAAGTAAGCATATAAATACCATCTCTCCTCTGCCATCACCATTCTGGTGATGAAAACACAATGAAAACAAACTCAATGAATTATACATTTTCTGAATGGTTCAGAAAGCTCAAAGTCCAATGAGTCATTTCATAAATGCAAAAACTGTCTATGTAAATAATGTTGAATAAAGGACATTTTTGTTCTCTATTACCACATAAGAATTTGCTCCAAAATGTAGCGTTATTTTTTAAATAAGAGCTACCTCATTACATTTACTTCTGTGCTGTGAAGGAGAGTGGGCTTGTTCTCATGGTATCAACAGCATTCTCTTAGTGGCATTCATGTGACCAGTAGCCTTGGCTGGAGAGCCAGAGATGGCTTCATTTACACGTTGGCAGCCTTAGTGACACTCATCTGAATGCCAGTCTCAGGTGGCACTTGGCAGCTCCTCTGCGGTTTCTCTGCATGGCTGTTTCTGGGTAGTTACACCAACAGAGCAGAACCAAACTCCCAGAAGAAATTCCCCAAGGGACTCTCACAGAAGCAGCATGGCTTCTTATCAAACCTCAAAATCCCATAACTTCACTCCTAAAACCTGCTGAGGCCAACCAAAAGTCAGAGCAACCCCAATTCAAAGAGAGATGGATTTGTGTCCATCTAACTCAGACAGCCCCCTCCCAATGGCGTTTATCATACTGTCTTACTTCTCTATCTAGGAGGAGTAAAAATCAAAAGAAGAGAAAAGTCTGTTTCTCAAGTAAGAGAAAATGCCATTACATTTCAACAAGCCCAGATGATGGCGATGACTTCACAAACCATGACATCAGAACATCTGTGTTAAGCCTTCCTAACCATAATAAAATAAAGAATAACTATGATAAGGAGAAAACAAACAGAAACTCCAAAGAAGACTCAAGTGAAGTAACTAAGATTAGTAGTATATAAAATAAAAACATAGATAGGATTTAGAGAAGTAAACGCTACAGAAAGAAAATTAATCAAAAGTTGGAAACTTAGGAACTGAAAGTAATCTAAAATGAAACGTAAAGAGGAAAAAGACTGAAAAAACCGTAAGAGGGCCTACGAGATGGCACAGTGGCTAAAAGCACTTGCCACCAAGCCTCACTACCTGAGTTCTATCCCTGGGACCCCCACGAAGAAAGGGAGAAGCAATTTCTACAGGTTTTCTTATGACTTCCACATGCATGCTGTGGTGTTTGTGCACATGTATGTATATACACATATATAAATAAAATAAATGTGATTAAAAGAATTGTTTTGTTTTGTTTTGTTTTCAAGACAGGGTTTCTCTGTGTAGCTTTGCACCTTTCTTGGATCTCGCTTTGTAGACTAGGCTGGCCTCAAACTCACAAAGATCCACCTGCCTCTGCTTCCTGAGTGCTGGGATTAAAGGTGTGCGTCACCACCGCCTGGCAATTAAAAGAATTTTTAATGAGCTAGACTAGATTCTAGCATGGTGGAGGAAGGGCTCCTGAGCTCCCACTTCTAAGGAACTATGGACCACTGATAGCATCTAGGGAGAAAGAATCCACTTTTTTTCTAGAAGTTTAGCTCCTGGTAGGTAGACCATACTCCAAAGGAAAGCCTCAATTTGTGAGTATATGGGTAGCACAAGTTGGACTCTTGGGGTTATTTTTTCAAATTATATGAAGTTGTGGTGTTATGTGAGATACTAGAGAGATGAGGATGGATCTGGGAGGAGCTGGAGAAGTAGAGGGTGTATATGATCAAACATATTGTTTGAAATCCTAAAAGAATTAATAAAAATATTATATCTTTAAAAAAATTAAAGATGCATTGATGATCTGGGTAATATCTATCTAGTGACCTAACTTACACAAAACTAGATCTTTTTGTTTGGTTAGTTGGTTGGTTTTGAGACAGGGCTTTTCTCTGTAGCCCTGGCTGTCCTGGAACTCACTCTGTAGACCAGGCTGGCCTTGAACTCACAGAGATCTGCCTGCCTCTGTTCCCTGAGTGCTGGGATTAAAGGCATGTGACACCACCACCCAGATCCACATAACTAACCCTAAGAAGGTGAGAAAGAAATAAAATAAAGGAAAAAGCTTAGACTGATCACAAACCAAATTTTTCAAAATTTGGTAATTCTAAATTCACAAATTCTATAAAATCTAAAAAAAAATAAATGTGAAGAGAATTATAATGGGGTATATGCAATTGAGTTGCTATAAATCAGTATAAAGTGGCTGTAATCGTAGCCAGGAAAAACTGTATGATCCTGTTGTCTACCAAGAGTAAAAACATGTTGTCAAAAAACCACGTGAACTAAAATGTAATCGTATTTAAAGCATTGGAAGAAAATAAGTCTGCCTTTCTAGACTGTTAAATGCCTGGTGAAGCTATCTTTCCATGAAAGCTGAAGAGAAACTCCTTTAAATGAGCAAAGACTTAGCAAAATCATTGCCAGTAGACTGTGTTTAAAAGGAAAAAAGCGAAAGGGAGGAAGGAAGGGAGTGGGGAGAGAATCAAACCACATTAAAGGAAGTTCTTCTGCCAGAAAGAAAACAGAAACTTGAATTTGCATGCATGCCTTAAAGAGCAGTTGGAAATGTGGGTAAGATGAACATGTGGTTTGAGATTAATGCCAAACAATTGAAACGCAAGAACAGTAATAAAAGTTAATTTATGCAGACTTGTTAACACTTAAAATGCAAATTAAGAATAAGAACTTTCTTCTTTGTCGTTTTAAAATAAAATTATTTTTGTCCCAAATAACAACAGTTGCAACAATCAACAACACATATTACCCACTTCCTCAACCACTTGCCTCTGAATAACACATATAGATGATAAATACATGCATGTTCTCTTGAATATCTTGCTCACTGTGCTGATGGGTGATGAAAGATCCTTGAGACAAGCCTCTTCTCTGTGGATATAATTCAAATGCAATGCTCTTAAATTTTAACAAGAGGTAGTAAACTTTCAAACTGCCAAGAATATGTGAGTATGGGGTGGGGAGGGGGGATGTTAAGACTGTGCCAAAGCCAACACTGCCATTTTTTAGAAGAAAACAGAATGCCAGCTGTAGCTATGAACAGTGTTGTTATTATTGTTATTTAGATCCAATCCAGGGTCTTGTGGGGGCTAAACAAAGGCTCTGCAACTAAACATCTTCAGCCCTTGATTTGCTTTGGAGAAAGGAAGTTATTCAGTGCAGGCTAGCCGCTGTAGATGAGACTGACCATGAACTTACAATCCTCTCCCCTCTGCTTTTGAAGACTGAGTTTACAAGCATGTGCCAGGATGTCCAGAAGGACACCGTTTTAGATAAGACCCCTACATTTTCATTACTGATCATCATCAGGGTTTTGTACAGTTGAATTCACTTTCATGTCTACTTTGCCATCACAGAATATCTAGCTGAAGAGGGGAGACACTATCACAACTCTTCATTTAATTTCAATTTAGAAAGCCTTGACCATGCCCCCTTTGCCACCATTTCTAGACCCTTCAGACCCTCCCAATAAACAGAAGCCTTCAGATCTTACCTGAAATCAGTTCTTGGAGATTTATCCTTTTATTGCATTTTTTTCGTATTTTTTTCATATTTTGGTCATGTTTTCCCCTCCTCCACTTGCTCTAAGATCCTACCCACCTCCCTACTTAACCTGACGTTATGTTCTTTTTCTGTTTTCTCTTAAAACACACACACACACACACACACACACACACACACACACACACACACACACACAGGGCAGTGGTGGTGAATGTCTTTAATCCCAGTTCTCAAGAGGCAGAGGGGCAGATCTCCCAGTTGAAGGCCAGCCTGGTCTACAGACTAAGTCCAGGACAGCCAGGGCTACACAAAGAAACTCTGTCTCAAAAACCAAGAAACAAAAACAAGCAACAGAGAAACACAAAAATAAAAATCAAAGCAAACAAGCAAGAGACCAATAACACCAAACAAACAACAACAACAAAAAAGACAAAACAAAGCAAAATGCAACAAAAAGGCCACAGAAATAGCACTAAGTTTGTTTGGGGCTTAGGGACTGCCCTGATGTGTGGTTGATGCACTCAGTGACACTCCGTTGGAGAAAATGGATTTTCCCTTTGTCTGTGGGCATCAACTACACATAGCTTCTTGGAATCCCATGTCTACTTCCCCTTCTCAGTGCTGAGACCCCGGCTGGCTTGGACCTGTGCACTATGTGTATGTATTGTATGTGTTGCCACAGTCTCTGTAAGTTCATATGTGAGTCTGCCCTGTTGTATCTGAAAGATTCTGTTCTCTTGGCATCATCTGTCACCTCTGCCTTTTGCAATCCTTCTGTCTTTTCTTTCTCATAGATCCCTGAGCCCTGAGGGGAGAGTTTGATGAAGACATTTATGACTAAGTGCTCCCAAGTCCCTTACTCTCTGCACAGTGTTCAGGTGTGGGGTTCTGTGTTAGTTCCCATCCACTGCTAGAAGAAGATCCTCTGATGTGGACTGAACAAGGCACAGGTCTATGAGTATTAACAGTATGTGGTTAGGAGTCCTTTTATTGCTATATTCTTTTATCAGAAGAATAATATTAAGTTTCCCCCAAGGCCAATGAGCAGTCTAGTCTAAGGTCTTGGCCACTTTAACAGTATCAGGTATGGGTTCTGTCTCATGGAGTGGGACTTGAACCCGTTTTTTAAAGCAGTTGGTAAATCCCATAACATCTGTGCCACTATTGCCCCAGAGTGTCTTACGGGCAGGTCACTGTTGGAGGTTGCAGAGTTTGGAGCTGAGTAATATTGGTGATTATCTTTCTCCTCCAGTGGCATGCAGAATATGACCCAGTACTATGGATGGCAATAGGTAGGAGTGGAGCTTCTACCTAAACACCAAAATAACTTCTTCCTTGGAGAAGTTTCATACCACATAGATCAGTACTCTTGTTCAAACCACTGACACAATGATAACTATAAAGTTATGAAAAATGTGCTAGTACATATAATACACATTTCCTTCTTAAATTTTATAGTTTTGTAATATTTAGTTGATAAGTGTTCCAGAAGACCCCATTCCTAGTTTAAGAAGGACCTGAACCAAGGAGCATGAGACTAAAGGAACAGAGATAAACAGATACAAGATTTCAGAGTGCAATTGATTGGGAGAATATAGATGTAATTCTAAACACAGAGCCAAATGCACGGTTAAAAGCCCAGAGATCAGAGAGCAGTAGCCAAAAGCTGAGACCGCCTTCTTACCACCTGCTGCCGTCCTTCTCCTGAGAAAGAGACCTACTTCCTGTGTGTCTGTCATTTTATTGACTTTCTGTTCTGCCTTCTCATTGGTTACAAACCCAACCACATGACCTCCTCGTCACTGCCTGTCTATACAGACCTCCAGGTCTCTATGGTTGGTGTTGAGATTAAAGGCGTGTGTCTCCATGCTGGCTGTATCCTTGAACACACAGAGATCAGCCTGTCATGTCATCAGGATTAAGGGTGTGTGCTACCACTGCCAGACTTCTGCTAAATGACTTGCTATTAGCTCTGACCCCCAGGCAACTTTATTTATTAACATACAAATAAAATCACATTTCAGCACAAATAAAATATCACCATAGGAGAATATATAGTCTAGTCCTGTAGGAGAAGTATAGTCCTGTATGGTAGCAAGACCATTTGAATCTCCACAATTTGGATTAGAAATATGGACATGTTTATGGATTAGTTCAAAAGCAATTTCTTCTAGCTAGAATATACCTGGATTATCATTAGGTAATGCCTTAGAGTTAGGTATATCCCTAGAGCCAGAGTGGGGTGCTTTGAATAAGAATGGCCCCCATAGGCTCATATATTTGAGTGTGTTGATTCCCACTTGGTGAACTATTTAGAAAGGATTTGGAGGTGTGGCCTTATTGGAGGGAGGTGGGGAGGGGGAAGTGGGGGGAGGTTTGGAGCTTTCAAAAGCCCAAGCCAGGCCATCTCTCCTTCCCTCTTTGCCACCTTCTTGTAAATGAAATGTAAGCTCTCAGCTAGTGTTCCAGCACCATGCCTACTTGCTTGCTGTCATGCTTCCTGTGGTGATGGATTCACTCTCCAAAACCGTAAGCAAGCCCCCAATTAAATGCTTTCTTTTATAAGTTGCCTTAGTCCCGGTGTATCTTCACAACAATAGAAAAGTGGCTAAGACACAGAGACTAGTTGTAAAGCTCCACACAGCACCCTAATGGATTCTGTCTATATGGTCTAGAGAGCTACACAGGAGAGAATCTAGTTAGTGTCACTGCAGGTCTACCTGGCCGGAGGCAGGCAAGGTGGTGGCAGGTGTGTGAGGCTGAATCTGTAAACCCTGCAACACATGCACTAACATTTCCATCTCTTAATGTAAATAACTAAGAAAACCATTTTAATAAAAATGTTACACTTAATGACGAAATAAAATTTTGATATTTTCAGCAACCTGGAGACATAACCCACAAGTTGTGAAAGAATAGTTCTTCCCCTGATGGCCCTAACCTACTGAATTATTGCTTGGTTTTCTAAGGAAACTCTGTCTGTCCCAAAATCCTGTCTCACAGGCACACTTGAATCCCTAGTGATCTATAGCTCCATTTAAGTTGCAATGTTATACTTTACACCATCTCCTGCAGTTTTTATATTATTAGCAAATAGTTCAACCACAGCATGGAAATCATACTCTCCTACCAGCATTAAAAAAAAAAAAAGTTTAGCAAAATACAGATTTGAAATTCATTCTTATTTAAAAGTAGTCTATATGCAAATCATCCCAGGTGTTTGCATGCATGATCTATCTTGGTCTGCAGTCCTGATCTGAAACCCCATGACTGGTACACAGCTTGCCACAGGATACTGAAATTGCACATTAAAACATATTCACCATGAAGAATTTCATCTCACAAAATAAACCCCAGGCAAATTATGATAAATGTCACATTGAGATTGCACTAACACTGTCTAGTCCAACTTCATAATATCTATATGAATTATTTGTACCAATTCCCTCTCTCTCTATTGCCAATACTTTCTGTGTTCATATAGACTAATTTAATACTGGTTGATAGATTGGCACAGCCCTGAATACACAGAAAGGCCTTGGGATGCAGACCTTGCTATTAAACAAATAAATCTGATAGAGAATCACAGAATATTCTTAGCTTCTTTGCCAATAGATAAAGATACGCCATGTGAATAAGAAATGAGAAAACTGTTGTGACCAGACTGCATAGGCTTAGCTATTCCAAAGAACATCCTTAGACTCAGCTGTGTACATCCACTTGTACTTCAAATTTTTATCATTGCAATGGGTGACATGGAGCATTGGTCAACTTAAATTCCTGTGGTTAATATATTGTGCACCCCAATAAACTTATCTGGGGGTCAGAGAATAGAATAGTCACTATATTAAACATAGAGGTTAGGCAGTGGTGGCACACGCCTTTAATCCTAGCATTTCAGAGGCAGAGATCCATCCGGATCTCTGTGAGTTCAAAGCCACACAGGAAACTGCCAGGCATGGTGACACACGCCTTTAATCCCAGGAAATGATGGCAGGAAGCAGAAACGTATACAAGGTGTGAAATCCAGGAACTAGTGGCTTTTTAAGATTTTAGGCTTTTAGCAGCAGTTCAGCTGAGATCCATTTGGATGAGGACTCAGAGGCTTCCAGTTGAGTAAACAGGATGGGCTGGGAAGTTGTCAAGATGAGGTTAGCTGTGGCTTGTTCTGCTTCTCTGATCTTTCAGCATTTACCCCAAAATCTGGCTCCTGAATGTTTTTTATTAATAAGACCTTTTAAGGTTCATGCTACAAATCCCCCACAGGTGCGCGCGCATGCACACACGCACGCGCGCACACACACACACACACACACACACACACACACACACACACAAGACTGCTCATTTGTAAATAACATTTACTTCTACCCAAATCAGTGGAACAACCATGTTTTCAAGCAGAGGCTTGCTCGTGAGGCCCCCTTTGCTGCCTAGCAACTCACAGGAAGATTATTAGAGATCACACCTAATCCAAAAACACCATCGCCCACTACCAGGCACTGTGTGAGCTGCTATTTCGTGTTAGGAGACACCTTCCCTTACCCCACCATAACCCCTGACCTTGCCTCTCCAAGAGACCTCCTTGGAGTCCTGTACTTCTTCTATGGCTTCCATATTTTTCCGTGTTTGTGAATTTGTATGCCTTTCAATCTTCATCCTGCCAATTTCACTCATGGCTGATAACTTCTGCACCTTCAGAGAGAACACACAAACTTCATAGCTTCTCTGTGGAAGAACCATTAAATATGAGTATTTTTCTATGAAATACTATAAAACTTGTGTTTAAGACAAGTATCTTAGTTACTGTTCCACTGTTGTGATAAGACACCATATCCAAGGCAATTCATAGAAGAAAGCTTTATTTGGGGTTTAGCATTTGAGAGGGTTAGTGTCCATGGCCAGGAGAATGGTAGCAAGTATGCAGGAACTGTGGGAGAGCAGTAGCTTAGAGTTCACATCTTGAGACACAACTACCAGGCAGATAGAGAGTCCACCGGGAATGGCAGAAATCTTTTGAAACCCGAAAGCCTTCCCCCAGTGACACACCTCCTCTAACACATCTGTACTTCCTTGCACCAACTGGGGACCAATTATTCAAACATATGGACCATGTGACCATTATCATTCAAACCTCTACAACAAGGAATTCAAATCTTTTCCTCTAGCCCGATGTATAACTTTCATGCAGATGTCTTATGCTCCCCCACCTCCTCACCCCTGTAAGAACCTTTAAATTTTTTAAGGCCCTGCTATGTTCTAGGCATGAATTAATTGGTCCATCCCCCCTTCACTTTCTTTTTTTTTTTTTAAGATTTATTTATTTATTATGTATACAGAAGAGGGTGCCAGATCTCATTACAGATGGTTGTGAGCCACCATGTGGTTGCTGGGAATTGAACTCAGGACCTCTGGAAGAGCAGTTGGTGCTCTTAACCTCTGAGCCATCTCTCCAGCCCCCCCCCCCCACTTCACTTTCTTAGCACTAATTCTTTTTAAAACTGACCAATCTCAAAAGAATGTTTGAGGCCAAATCCCAGCCAAGTGAGAGAAAGACAGAGTCGCCACCTTCACTAAACTAAAAATCTAAGTTCACTTCCTGCCTCTGTGTGCTTGCTCAGTAAAGTGAGCCTATGAGAGAGATTCCTATGAACAGTCTGACTGCACAGACCATTCTTATTTGGAACATAGGTACAAGTCAGCTGCCTCTATAGCATCAGCTGGATTTTCTTCAAACACAAAAAGACCATTTTAAACTGAATCCTCATTTGCAAAATCTATGGGTCGAGCCATGACATTTTCCATTGATTTCTGTTCTGCATTTTATCTACAATATGCAGACATTTGAGAAATACAAACCAAGATCCGCCCCCAGCACCTCCACCATAGCTTTCAGTTTAAACTCAGAAACACAAAGGTTAGAAGAGTGTTTATCACCCTTAGGAATTATGACTCAGGACTTACACGTTCAGATGGTTCTGAGTTGGTGTTCCCAAGAAATCGGGAGGACAGGAAATTAAAGGGCAATTGGACTATCAGGAGAAGCAGATAAACTTCTGAACATCTGTAAGACAAGAGACCCCAAACCTCTGTATGCACATTTTGAGCCTTTGGCTACAACATATTTGTAATTCTGGTCACTTCAAATATTTGTGACCAAGAGCTATGACCAAAGTTCAAGCTCCAAGTGTTACTGTTGCAGTGGATCAAAAGCCTTGCCTCCGGGAATTCCAATGAGCTCGGTTTGGCCAGCTGCCTTCACACACCAAGTCAAGAACAGTAATGGAGAAAAGAGATTTAGTCGGCATGGTTACATTGGGAAGAGGAGACTCTAAAGGGGTTTGGTGACCCTCCAACTCATTTTGAGGCACTAACATGAGCCTCATGAAGAACTGGATGGACTGGGAGGGGGGAACAGTGTGTGTAAGTATGCATTCTTGATCAGGTATGGTCTAGCTCATTGTTTCCTTTTGGTTCTGCAAGATGAGCTGAAGGATCCTTATTCGTGGAGGGTCTCTGTCTGGTTCCCATAAAGTGATTCATTCAAGAATGCAGCCTCACCGTGACAGATAAATACCTTCCTTTGTGAGGGTAACTTGTTTTGTGAAGTTAGCAATGGCCCCAGTCATTTCCATCTCTTGTCATGAATATGCTTACCCATCAGGCCCGAGAGGATGACTCCAAAGAAAAGGTACCAGAGACAAAAACAAAGCCAGAGATGGACAATGTGACCATTAGGCCAGTGGCTAGCTTGGTCCTTCACAGGCAGCAAATGGAATGGTGCAGTTGATGCAGAACCAACTCCTGACTCCATTTTGAAACCTTTTATAGAGTTATTTTCATAGTAATTTTGATTCACAGAAGAAGGCCCTAAGGAAACAATTGACTCTGTTACATGTTCAGTGGCCATCCATTATATCGTAGAAAACTACATTTAAATTGCATCATCAGCTTATATTTCTTCACACTTATAATTTCTGTCTTACTGCCAACTTAACTATGCAATTACAAAATTCACTGAGGATATGAAATTGTAGCTGTGAAGTTTTTCCCAGTGAGTTTATACATGACGCTAATGCTGAATCATCGATAGTAAACACTCATACTATGAGCAGCAAGTAAGGGTCCTGAGAGTTGTTTTAATTCTATTTTAGAAGAAACTTTTTGTTTTTGCTGATCTTTTCTGTTGAATTTATTCTAAATCATCAGAGGCAAATGAAAAGCACTAATTCTTCAGCACCTGCATATTTCCATCAAAAACAAATGGCTTGCTGTTGGTTTTTTATATAATACAGAAATATCCAGAAGTTTTGCTAACACTTTTGGTGTAAAGTACATATGTACATTTTTCTCCACAAATACTCAAAATATATTCTGAAATTAAGATAAAATATTTTGGTTAATCAGTAATCATTCTTGGATTTTTGTTGTTGTTTGATTTTTTTTTTTAATTTTGTTTTGCTTTATCCTACCCCTAAAGCTGTAATCAGGGTGTCTGAAGATTCTTTGAATAAAAAGTTAGCTGTTGGGAATGTAGGCAATGGAGAGACTGTCCAGCCACTGAGCTCCAGCTGTGAACTGGGACACACAGTGTAGCCACTTCCCTGGGAATACTGCTGAGGCTTAGAGGAATAATTAGATGTCACCAAGGAATCCGCATGTTTCAGGGATGTGTGCTCCTTTGCTGACTTGAGGACTTAAAAATCACAGCTCTCATTTCAAAAAGAATGAGAGAGAGTTTATTGTGGAGCCATTATGAGCAACCTAGGAACCCAGATTTACCTAAATTCCTAAATTACCCATGTTCCAATGTGGCAGCAGTTTCATAAAGATTTTATAGTTTTTGTTTGTTTGTTTGTTTGTTTGTTTTTGTTTTTAACTGAGGATCAAACCCAGGGCCTTGCGCTTGCTAGGCAAGTGCTCTACCACTGAGCTAAATCCCCAACCCTTAAAGTTTTAAAGAACAAAGAAAGTCATATATCAAAGCAAGTTGAAAATCCATTGGTGGGTACCAGAGAGGCAGGTACAATGAGATGGGGGAGCTATTCTATAGGCCCAAGATGCTCTCTGGCGCCATTCTTAGCTCTTGCATTGGTGAAAGATAGAGCTCTGCTAAGTTAATAGCTTCTAAGAGGTTTTTGTTTACTACCACGAGGCATTCGTTCAGATACAGAGTGGGGCAAGGAATGGCTGTAATTAGCCTCTGAACCGGCAAAATTCCAATCTCTCCGCAGTATTGAAATTCCAATTGGTCCACCAGTCTCTGCAGACACAGAAACTCCTTCCAGGAGGTTTTTGTTCACCGGCAGACACAGGTTCTTTTCAGGAATTTTCACGCACACTCTCACACTGTGAATGTGCCATTTCACAGATACAGATGGGCAAGTCAACCTACCTCTCCATGGTGTCAGAATTTATATGTTCATGAACTAGATCTGTTTTGTTGACCATAACTCAGCAATTAGAGCTGCTTTCGCTGGATAATGTGGCCACTGGAGATCAACGTGCTTTTATTCCCATCTAAATTACTAATATTAACTCTCAGATCATACATTCCACTTCTCACAATGACATTAAGGTTGAAGAATGGTTACAAATAGGTTACACAGTTTTCATGGTCCACAGAAGTCCTGTGAACTGCAGAGCAGGCTCAGTGCTGCTGAAGGCAGAGAGTTATCCAATGCAGTTCCTGATCAAGAAGACCTTTGGAGGGTCACTTTGAAGTGGGCAAAACAAACTGCCCTCAAGCTGGGGGCCTGGGGATGGAGGCAACAATCCATCGTTGTGGTGACTGTCCTGGATAAGGCTCACAAGTGACCAGGTGACAAGTCACTGTCCCCTATGACTCAGTCTTAGGGCACTCCTTTTATGGTCATAAATGAGAGATTATATCTGGTGTGTTCAGTAAATTCATGGCCCTGGCTTTTCTGATATGCTCACATGCTCCTAGTGTGCTGCCACGTGTGCATGTGCATGAGGGTAATTATTTTACTTGTGTGAATAAGTTAGCACCTTGTGCCTTGTGGTACATTCTGGACAGGTGGTGACCATTTATTTGCACAATCAGGATGTACAGTCAGCCTCCCTCTGCATTTATACTCAAAGTGGAGCCAGGGCAAGGCCCAGCCCAAAGCCACTGTCCCACCTATAGAACTTAGCACAGGACAGCAACTTAGAACAAGACACAGCTTGGTCTCCAGGCTTGTCTTATTAAGACAAAAACCAGAATATGAGACATGTGTGTAGACATTGTATCTTCATTATTTCATTAAGTAGATGGCATAGTTTCACCTATCTTTTTTTATCTTTATCTGAAGAAATTCAGATGTCTGGATAAGCATTGGGAAGCCATCCTTTCGAAGTGTTTGTTGGAGTTCATCAAACTTTTCAAATTAGAAAAGAAAGCAAGTATACGCAAATATGAGATGATTTTAGGGAGGTAACAAGACTATTTACATTAAAAGTAAAAATAAATGAATTAAAAGTTGTTGAGGTGCTTTTGCATTTCATCTATACATTACTGTGAATATGCACAGCAAAAACTTGTAAATTGGATTGTTATTGAATTTGGATTGATGTGATCGTTTTTCATTCTGACACGTCATTTAATGTTATTGAAGTCAGTCTGTTTTATGATTATCACTGCATTAAATTCACTCAGAAAATCGGCGATTTGTTTTCATTGTCTGCTAAGATGGCTGGCATCACTCTCTTCACTCTCCTAGAAGATTTACCGACCCTACTGTATTGTTACTAAGACAACTGCTCTAAAGTATATGGTCTGTATTGGTCTGTACCTACATGTGTATGAGTAAAAGAGACAGAGAGATAAACAGACAGAAATAGATAGAAGCCGACAGACACAGAAGAAAGAATGACTTGTTCAGATTTAAGTTTATACAAGGTTTTGTGCTTGAGAAAAGAAATACTTTAAGAAACAGGTATGATGAGAGATAGATCCGCAGTTAATAAGAGCACTGGCTACTCTTGCAAGGACCCAGGTTCACACCCACATGGTGGCTCATAACCACCTTAAGTCTAGTTCCATGGGATCCATGACCCCCTTCTGGCCTCCAGGGGCTCCTGCATGCACATGGTGCACATAAACTCACAGTCACATATACATAATTCCCTCTCTCTCTCTCTCTCTCTCTCTCTCTCTCTCTCTCCAGGAAAGTATATAAATACAATTTGAGTTTTAATTGAAAAATATTAAATTTTACTTATATGCTATTTCTGTTCCTCATCAAACGGCTAAAAGCCATTTCAACTTTATTCTAACTCCCATTTAATTTGGCATATATTACTTATTTTAAAATCTTATTTATTATTATTATTATTATTATTATTATTATTATTATTATTATTTTGAACAGTTCTCAATATGTACCCCAGCTGGGCTGAAAACTACAATTGTCCTGCCCCCACTTCCTGGATACTAGAATTACAAATGTACACCCCCAAACCTGACCTGTCTCTCCGCTTTGGATTAGGCTAAGTGCCCCAATGTTTAGTCAGGGAAAGTTGCAGTTTAGGCCCACATATCCCGCCAGCAATGTGAAATCTTATGAAAGGAGGCCCTCAGAATGTTTGCTGTATGCCGCTCTATGAGACCACCTACAGACTCGAGAAACTCAACCTCTTTTCGTGATACCCAACAGGTGTGCATGTTATCCTTTGTTTTCCTTCTGCATGGCCCAATTTTTACACAGAGATTTTAATAGAACAAGTTGTTCTCATATCTTTTTAGCTCCAGAATCCTGGATCTGCATCAATAAGCTTTTAATCATCCTAGTTAAGGCGATATAACCTCAAGTGAAGACAATTTATGGGGTCTGAATTTCTTTCCTTTAATAATAAAAATTTTATTATTGTAATGAACACACAAATAAAAATACCACACAGCTAGATTAAGGTGTCACTCAAACACTGAATTTCTTCCTTCCCCTCACCCCCTTCTCCATCCTTTTTTTTATGCAACAGGGTTACTTTGTGTCACCCTGGCCATTTTGGAACTCACTCTGTAGATCAGGCTGGCCTCAAACTCAGAGATTCATCTGCCTCTGCCTCTGCCTCCCGAGTGCTGGAATTAAAGGTGTGTGATTTCTTAATATCAAAGCAACATTGAACTTCATAGTCAAATACTCAGAGGTTGAGAAGAAGTTAAAAAAAAATCTACTTCTTTCATTCACCTACCCTGGATTTCACTAAAGTTCCTAAGTCCTTTTAAAAATTAAGCTGGCCTGCTGGCGATTTGATAGAGCATGTTCCAGACATTTTTCAAGTACCACTAACGGAAGCAGTCCAAAGAAAGCATAGATGGAAGAAAGGAAGAAAAGAAAGAACAAGAGGAAGAGGAAACAAAGATCATAGAGGAACAATCTGGCAATCTAGAAAGAAAGATGCACTACATTAGTCTATTATCTATATGTAAGTCAGCAAGTGACTAATGTGTGATTTCCAATGTTCAAGGGCAAAAATCAGACATGGGCAGAGATGATTAATGAGCCACATCATTGTCTTTTTGCAAAGTGGGTTGGGACACTGGGAATACCTTTTCCATACAGGATTCTATTCAAGTAATCACTATGTAAAGAAAGGAAGTCAAAAAATGGAACACCTACATGAAGAATCATACCGAAATATTTGAAGATGCTTTCTTCTTGATGAGGAGTCCCAGAAAGGAAAGTTTGGGAATGTCATACCTTCAATTTGCAGGTCCAATAAAGATGACGTATGGTTCTGGGAAAGCATTAGCTTGTCATCAGTTATCATCCAGCTGCAGTAGACTTGATGTTCTCATGAGCAGCCCATAGGGACACACTGTGTTCCTTTTCAGTGAGCAAATGCGGTGTAGCGTTAGACAAAGTATATTACTCCACTGCCAACCCATAGATGATGTTGGAGAATTCATTTTCTGCATCAGTCTCACGTTCTCAGTTCTTTTGTTTGTTTGTTTGTTTGTTTGTTTTTGGAGCTGAGGATCGAACCCAGGGCCTTGTACTTGCTAGGCAAGCTCTCTACCACTGAGCTAAATCCCCAACCCCCTCAGTTCTTATGTTACTGGAGGAGACATGATGGCTTTGTCAGTTTTGTTTGAGTTGTAAAGGTCACCACGCTTCTGAGAAGGGAGTCTTTGTAATTAGGTGAGTTACTAGAAAACACAAATGGTGAGAACTCTAACCATTGTGACTGTCTTTTCCTTAGGAAGCTCATCGAGACTCACCTGAAGACCATCCCCAGTCTTGCGTTTTCAAATCTGCCCAATATTTCCAGGATGTAAGTAATTATTTTAGTATACAGAGAACTTTGCAGTTGTGACATACTACCTTCCAAATGTGCTCTGTCAAAAAAAGCAATTTTTATTGCACTTGCGTAAGTCAATGACATCTGCATTTTTAATGTATTTGAAATTTTTATACGTGATACTTACCTGCTTACTTACTTCTCTGCTTTTTGATCCTTTTAAGTCTAATGCAAATTTAAATTTGTTCGGTCATGTCAAATTCACCATTTTTGTGTATTTCAGTATCTCCAAAAGCCTTAGCTGAGAATCCCCAGACAATTTATGTCTCTCTTACCCATTCATCCTTGATTTTTGTTGATTCATTTCCACCACTAATAAAACATAAACATTTACACTTTGTCACAAATGCAACCAATCATTTCAGATTTCTCTCACTTAAGAATGAATTAAATCTGGGCAGTGGTGGCGCACACCTTTAATCCCAGCACTCGGGAGGCAGAGCCAGGTGGATCTCTGTGAGTTCAAGGCCAGCCTGGTCTACAAAGCGAGATCCAGGAAAGGCACAAAGCTACACAGAGAAACCCTGTCTCAAAAAACCAAAAAAAAAAAAAAAAAAAGAATTAAAAACAATTCTACGCCTTAAAAACAGAGATATGGTAAGTAGACAGATGAGAAAAGGAACTCACACATTAGACTGACAATCACTGTCTGTGTGTAGATTTATAGCCAGTAGTGATTAACTCTGAGTCACCAATAATCCATTGGTGTCCCATTAAGGAAAGAAATAAAAGTGCTTCCTCCTTAAAATCATTTAACCAAGGGCAAGTTCAAATTTGAGTTTTCTACTTCATGCTCCCTGTGTCTGCCCACCTCTGTCTATCTGCTGCTTGAGTCTGAATCTCTGCCTGGTTAGAGACTGTATTAATCAGCCCCTGTGCCTTTGTCTTCCATCTGTGTACTTCTGTGTTTCTGCTGTGTGGTGTATATCTGTCTGTCTGTGTCTCTGTGTGTCCCTCTCCGATCTGCTCTGTATTTATTGGACAGGATAGAAACCATCAATGGGGAAGAAATGGAACTCTTTACAGAAATCTTGGACAGAGTTTTACAAGGATCAAATCGCCAACTCCAACTGATCCCAGCTGACTCAGACAACAAACAGTTACAAAAAACAAATAAAAAAACAAAAACAAAAAAAACAAAAAACAAAAAACCACCATTGTTAATCAACCGATATCCATAAATGGATGCTTTTAACTTTAGGGTAGGTTTTAGGAAGTTGATTTCAACTTTGGTATTTTCTGCTTTCAGCAAATAACACACATGTGGTATTCTGGGTCGGGACATAGAAGAGTACATAACTTAAGATTACTACTATGGATTGGCTTGGGTTGCAAAAGTTGACTACATAGGAAATCCAAAGGAAGGTCAAGTTGATGATGACATTGTTCTCTTAAACCAGGGGAAACAGGTTGAAGACACAGTACACCAGTGGTCTTAAATCTCAAGTGATCTCAAGTTGTATTATCACCTTTGACTATGATATCCAGCAAAAATTCCAGTGTTTTAGAATGTAAGAGATATTTTTGGGACTTTGCATTGCCACAGTCTGCACATGAAATGAGTGAGGTATTTGTCCCATTTAATGGCAGTTCAGGTTAACTCAAGCATAGCCAATAATACCAGGAGTGACCTGGACAGTTCCTAGCTCGATTTATTCCATTTATGGCTATGTGTTGAACATCTTTTGCCTTATTTCAAAGATTTCTTAGCCAGAATCAACTCTGACATTTGCCTGTTTGCCAAAACTGAAGAGGAGAAAGCCACTGGCCTCTAAAGGGTGGAGGTAAAGGATGTGGGAGACATCCTCCCCTGTCCTAGATGGTCACACAGTAAAGAGTCATTGAGTACAAATTGTCAGTGGCACTGAGGCCAAGAAACCTTTCTAACTGAACATGTGTGCAGTTGCTAATCAGCCTACCTTTTTTGTATTCTTGCTTCAAATAAAACAAGGTTGGATGGATAGCTCAGGTGTTAAGAGCATTTGCTGTTCTTACAGAGCACCCAGGTTCAGTCCCCAGTACCCACATGGCAGTTTGCAATGTCTATACAGTTCTATGGTACTGGATGACCTCTGCAGACAAAAGGCACATACATACATGTGGGTAAATATCATATACATAAGATGAAAATAATTATTTAAAAATATGTGCTTAAAACTAAAATGATATGATAACCCTTCCTTAACCCTCTTCTTTTCTCACCCTGACTACTGTTCCTCAGTCTCTTTTTCCTGGAGTCTCATTTTGTTTTATTGTTGACATGGCTAGTTCTTCCATATGCATTGCATTCTAATTTCTCTATTCTCTACTCTTGTTCAGTCAATACTTCCCTTTTTTTTTTTTTTTTTTTTTTTTGCTTTGCTGTCACCTACTGTAGCTATTTATAAACAAATATCAAAGGTCTTGTCTCCCTCCTACAGTTCAAGACTGCAATTAGAACATCACTCCAAATATCACCACTCTGAAGTCGCACAAGTACTCCAAATTCAGTCTATCCAAACTAAACAGGCTGCCTTTCTCCATTTCTTCTCCTTTTAATCACACTGTCATTCAGCCTCTTGTGAGCTGCATGCCTCAAATTCCCCTCTAGGTTTTTCATTTGCCCTCGTGTTCCTTAAACAACTATGTATTTGGTGTCTCTGCTTTGGTACCCCAATAGCTTGTCTATTCTTTTGTTCACACCTTCACCACATATTTATGGAGCCCTACTCTTGCCTCATACTTTACAGAATGCCCTGAAATCAACAGTAGACAACATTCACAGAGTCTTCCATTTCATTTCCATTAAAGTAATAAGCATCATGATGGGGCCAGATACTGAAAACTGTGGGAACTCACACATGAGACATGCTTCTGAGTAGGAGGAAGAAGAAGGGGCTGAGGAAAGCTCGAAGAACAGCACCTCACCTTTGATTCGTGCCAGCTAGCCAAAAGTAGGGGGAAGATCATTATGAAATAGGGGAAAGTCTGAGCCTTCTGAAGAATTAAAATAATTACATTGGGGCTGGAATTTCAGCCACGGAGGAAGCCTAATAAATAAATTGAAAAATAGAAAGACAGTGTACACACACACACACACACACACACACACACACACACACCAGAAATGGTCAAGAACAGGATCTTTTCTTCCTGTTGTGTGAAGGAATATCAAGTCTTCTATAGAACTAAGCCATTGGATGATTTTAAGCAGGCAAGCAAAATGCTCAAATGTTTACTTTCCAAAGCTCTTGGCTGTGCTGTGGGTATGGGTTGAAATTAGAGTCAAAGTGCAAACAGAAAGCTAGTGAATAGACTGGTGTAGTATCATGGTGAAAGGGGAAAGAAAATTGAGTAACAGGGATTAATTAGGATTTAAAAAGATATAACTATTTGAAAAATAAATGAGGGAGAGTTTAAAGCGATTGACTTAAGGATTGTATCCTATTTTTTGTGGGAGATCTGTGTGCTTAATAAGTGTATTAATTGGTATAGAAAAGAAAAATATTGTCCATTTGCAGTGGAGGATAAATGGTAAGTTAGGAATTCTGTTTGCGGCATGTGGCATTTGAGGTATGTGTATATTCTGCAAACATATGACACAGACATATTTTTTTTACTCAGTCAACAAGTATTTATTCCACTTCAGCTATGT
The DNA here is from genome assembly GCF_903995425.1 of Onychomys torridus. Taxonomy (NCBI): domain Eukaryota; kingdom Metazoa; phylum Chordata; class Mammalia; order Rodentia; family Cricetidae; genus Onychomys; species Onychomys torridus. The sequence continues at coordinate 59,116,528 of NC_050456.1, forward strand.
GTACTTACTGCTCTAAAATTATATTCAACTGGGAGGAAACAGATAATGATCCAAAACATAATAAAGTAAATTAGATACTTATTCAGATAGAAAGAATGCCTACAAGAAGGGGGAAATGCAAGGTATAATAAGAAATATTGGATGTTCTTGGCATGTACAGGCTCAGGGGAGTGATGTGAGTAGAGACTGAGATTTTTGGAAGTCATAAAAAGTCTCAAGCTGGGTGGTGGTGGTGGCAGCGGCGCACGCCTTTAATCCCACCACTCAGGAGGCAGAGACAGGTAGATCTCTATGGATTAGAGGCCAGCCTGGAACAGAGCAAGTTCCAGGACAGCCAGGACTACACAGAGAAACCCTGTCTCTAAAAACAGACTCAAATACAAAAGGAAGGCTGTAGGATGGGAGATGCTAAAGGGAGAAACAAGAACAACCTTAAGAGCTTCTGGTCCTTGAGGAGGCAGGAGAAGATCACAGCCAAACAGGATTAGGTGATGTAAGAAAACAGTCCCTTCCTCCACTGTCACGGGAAAGTTACTGGTGGGTAATTCAAGGAATTTCTGTCTCCGGTTTCAATCTTTTCTGGAAGAAGTTTGTCTGCTAAGATGGGTGATGAACAGCCAGAATTCAAAATATTATTTAATAAAGAATAGGCAGTAGGAGGCGGAGCAACTAAGAAATAGATAATACTCGTGAAGATTTGAAAGTCTCAATGAGGCATCCCCCAGGGAGCCAGCACTGGATTTATCGGTCTAAGATTTCCTGTACCTTCTGAGCACTTAATTAATACTTGCTGCATTAATCCTCCTTGATAGTCTGCATCTCCCAGTTCTGTGAGTTCCTTGAAGCTAAGGAACAAGTCTGTTTTATTAATGCCCAGAATGATACCTGACATAAAGTAAATATTCAATATATATACTGTGTATACATATAGTAATAATAGTTAAAGCTGTAGTGTATCTCAGGGGAGGCAAGTGGAGATCACCAAGATGACCCTAGGTTTGCCTGGTAAATTAAAGATCTCCAGCAGTTATTCTGGCAAATGTTTCAATAGGAGAAAAGCACCCTAATTTTATAATAGATTGTATAGTCATCATAGTAATTGAGTAACATTGGCATGCAATGAAGAGATGATGTCTTGATTTTTAAAAAATAAAAATGGGATGAAATAGTCATTGCTTCAATCCCAGTGAATAAATAATTCCTATATTTAAGCTATAACAAGCCCTGAGTTAGAGAAACCAGAACTTCTGTTCAGTGCGGTAGGCAGAATGAGCATCCTCTGAAAATTCAGTGGGAAACGTGGGGCAAAGGCTGTGAGGCAAGCATAGGGAAGTAAGTTGCCAGTCTTCAGAATGAATTTTGCTCCACTTGCACACTTGAATATGAAAAATGTTCTGAGATAATGTTTGGATCAAAACAACTTATGTATGGCTGCTTAGCCACAAAGGACAAAGGGCTGGGAAACCTGATAAATCAAAGATTGTTTGTTTATAGAATAAACAATTCCAATCAGCACAGGGCCACCAGAATAGTAACAGACAACAATGACTGCCCCTCTTATGAAGAGCATCACTTAGTTACAATTACCAAGGAAGCTTTTCAAAGAATATAAGTGCTTGGTCCAGCCCTCATAACCCTGAATCAATGATCCTGGGATGGTCTTGAACATCAATGTGTCCAGTTTAAGACAAACGATCAATTCTATGTTCAGGGCTGAGACTCTCTGTTATGACTATGTTAGTCGTTCCTTTTTCCCAAATGTCATAGAAGTGCCTCTCAGAAGACAGTGGTCATTGAATCATCTAAAACAACACAGTTTACATACAGATTCACAACTGCTCATGCAAATGAGTATCTCTCTTTTTCCCCTTTTTAAGTACCTGAATCGTTTATTTGCATAATATTTTGCTTAATAATTTCAAGACAAATCCTGACTTTGCAGTTTCATTCAAAATCAAAAAGATAGGTCTTAAGAAAGAATGTAGTCGATGTGCACTAATGCATCAGTGATGAACTCTGATTATCAATAATGCATTATGTCATATAGGGGAAAAATTAAAATCTCTTCCCCGTGGAGCCATTTAACCAAAGGGAATCCAGACTTGAGTTCTCTACTTCACGTTCTCTGTGTCTTACATCCTCTGTCTGTCTGTTGTATGAGTCTTAATCTGTGTGTGCCTGAGCACTGTCTGACTGTCGGTGAATCTGCCCCGTGTCTCTATCTGTCTCTGTCTCTGTCTCTCTGTCGGTCTCTGTCTCCGTATGTGTGTATGTGTGTTGTGTGTCTGTCCCTCACAAAAGATTTCACTCTAACTTTATTGAACAGCCAGAAAGCATCATATGGGGAGGAATGGGCAACTTTACATGAATTCTTAATTAAGTTTTTACTAGGTACTGTCACTGGCTCCAGCTGACCCCAACTGACCCAAATAACAAACACTGTTTATCAACCAATATCCATAAATGGATGCTTTCAACCTGTATGGTAGATTTTAGAAAATTGCTTTCAACTTCTGTATTTGCTGCTTTCAACAAATACACATGCATTGTTACAGGACAAGGTCAAGGAAAAGCACATAATTTTTGTTGTTGTTGTTTTTGTTTTTTAAGACAGGGTTTCTCTGTGTAACAGCTCTGGCTTTCCTAGAATTCATTTTGTAGGCCAGGCTGTCCTTGAACTCACAGGGATCTGCCTGCCTCTGCTTCCCAATTGCTGGGATTAAAGACATGTGCCACCACACTCTGCTAAAAAGCACATAATTTAAGGTTACAGCTATACATTAGCTTAGGTTGTAAAAATTGATTACATGGGAAATACAAGGCAAGGAAGGCTGGTTGTCACATTGTACTCTTAAAAGAAGGTCAAATAGGCTGAGCACACAGGAGGCTAGCAGTCTTTAGTCTTAATTGACTTCAAGGTGTATTGTTATCTTTGGCTGTGAGGTTGAGCACAAGTTCCAGTCTCTTAGAATATAAGAGATATTTTCAGAATATTGCATCATCACCATAGTCAACACCCTCTGGAATGCTTCATAGAGAAATGCCATTTCACTCTTTAATTCTTTGGAAATTTCATTTCTATTCCCATGCTTTGAAGCCCTTTATTAAAAATGCTTCTTATTCACTTCAGTGTTCTTTTCTGACACTTTCTGGTTTTGCTATTATGAGTAACGCATCTACTCATCTATTTATTTATGTATTCACTGAGCATATATTTACTGAGCCTGCTTAATGCTAACAACTATAAAGACACTCATAATTCAGTGGTCAAAAGCAGAAACAAACCTCCACATTAGATAACTTACAGTCTAATAACATGACATAAAGCAAACGCTACCCAAAGATGCACTGTGATTATCCATGAAAGAGATGTTCATAGTGCTGTGAAGGTGTACTATGGTAATTTTAGCCTCTTCGGGAAGCTGGTAGAAAGTTTCTGAAGAAAGTGACAGAGGTATGGAACATAACATATTGGGAAATTTTAGACATACTGGGATCTGGGGGAAAATGTAGCTAGAATCTACACACATGATTTGTGCATGGTCTAAGCTTTGGAAAGGCCCTAACAAATAATTTTTTTTTTAAAAAAAAAGGTATGTTTGAAAGACAGATGTGCTGGCACATATTTATAAATCCCAGAATTCTGGAGGTAGAAATAGATGGATATCTGGGGATAGCTGGCCAGCCAGCCTAGTTTACTTAGGTGCTTCACACCAATGAGAGACCTAGTCTGTAAAAGCAATGTGGATGGCATCCTGAGTTATAACAGTCAAAGTTTCCTCTATCACACACACACACACACACACACACACAAATACAATTGTTCATCTGCACACACATGTACCTGCATACACGGGAACACATGCATATATGTACATAAAAAATAGTGTGCTTATATCACAGACTCTTGCACATCCGTGTTTATTGTAGCACTTCTCACACTCCTGAAATTATGGAACCAACCTGGGTGTCCATCAATAGGAGTGGATAAGAAAATGTGGTTTATAGACACAATGGAATTTGTTTCAGCCATAAAGAACAGAAGGTTCAGACAACTGAAGACCATCATGTTAAGTGAATTAAGTCAGTCTCAGAAAGACACATACTGTAAATGTTCTCTCACTTGTGGGTCCTAGACTTTATAGATACATACAGTCACATATATACAGATAACATGGGAAGAGAAGCAATGCTGTCCAGAAGAACAAAGAGGTCTAATGGGAAAGGGGTGAGGTGAGAAAAGGTAGAGAGCAGCGGAATTCAGGGGGATATGCTAAAAGCACATCATATACTTGCCTGTGTAAACCAATATGATAAAATGAAATAGAATGTTTGAAGTTCATTGCTAACTTTCTATTTTGTCTTATTTTTTTTAAATGTTCAGCTATTTATCTATAGATGCAACTCTGCAGCGGCTGGAACCACATTCTTTCTACAATTTGAGTAAAATGACTCACATGTAAGTATAAGGAAAAGCACAGAATAGAGCCAAACCACAACCACCACCATTAAAAATATTCTTTTACATTTGTTTATTTTATTTTTGGGGTGTCGGGTTCAGAAGACAACTTGCAGAAGTCCATTCCTTCCTTTCACCATGTGGGTTTGGAAGGACAGAACTCAGGTCATCAGGACTCAGTAGCAAGCACCCTTATGGGCTGAGTCATCTCACCAAACCCACAAAGAAAGTTCTTGAGAATTTGGCAGCATTAGACTCAAAGTAAAATTACTGCTAAAGGGAATGATTAGGAAAAAGAAAGATGGCCCCATCTGGCCGTATATTCTGTACAGAAAACAATGAACCGCAGAAGAGGGGGTAGATATGTGGGTAAATATAAATAGATTCCGAATGCATAAAACATAACACAGTGGAATTTAAAATACGGGCAACCCACACTCTGCACCGTAGCCTGGCATCCTAAAACTCTGCAGACTGGAACTGGGCAAAGGAACTCAACTACCAATAAGAAAGGTTTGAGTACTTTGTGACATTCAAAATTTTTGCGGGCAGAGGTGGTGCACGCCTGTAATCCCAGCACTCGGGAGGCAGAGGCGGGAGGATCTCTGTGAGTTCGAGGCCAGCCTGGGCTACAAAGCGAGATCCAGCAAAGCTACACAGAGAAACCCTATCTCAAATAAACCAAAAATAATAATTTTTTTTTTTTGCCAAAACATTCAATTTTGTCTTACTATTGCAAACACAGAATGAAAGAAAAGATAGTAAATCTAATGTTGTTTGAATGCACGATTTTAAGCATCAAAAAATATTTAGAATTACAGAATTTAATTGGGTTATCAAAGTTTATTACGAAGTTTAATCTGTGCTTGCCCATTTTTAACTTTGTTATACTATTTTTTATGTACATATATGCATGTGTTGGTGTGTGTGTGTGTGTGTGTGTGTGTGTGTGTGTGTGTGTGTGTATACGCGCCTGTGTGTAGGATAGAGGAAACTTTGATGGTCATAACTCAGGATGTCACCCACATTGTTTTCACAGACAAGGTCTCTCATTGGTGTAGGGCACCCAAGTAGACCAGGCCAGCTGGCCAGCCATCCCCAGATATCCATCTATTACATCCAGTAGTTACAAGAAAGTATCTTTCTAATGTCTTGGCAAATTCTAGGTCTGGATGCTAACATCCAATCCTCTGTCTTCGGTGTAATAAACTATCTCCAAGAATTTCTTTAATGTGTTTTTATTTTGTTTTTGTGGGTTTATTTTTTTTTAGGAGATTGGGAGGTTGTTGATGGTTGCTATGGTTTAGTTTGGTTTGGTTTGGGATTTTGAGGCCAAGTCTCATTCTGTAGCACGAGCTAGCCTCCAACTTGTAACAATCCTCCTGCCTTACTCTCCCAAATGTTGAGATAGGTGAAAACACCATTCCTCGCTTTGAGGTAAAGCAGGGGTGGGGTTGGGGGTTGAAATAGGGTTTAACTTTGCAAGCCAGCCTGGTTAAGAACTATATACTAAGAGCTGGCCTTGAACATCGACAAGTAGGCCCTGTATTTTCATCTCTGTCCATCAATTCTCTCTTTCAATTAACTGATTTCATATTGATCTGCTACTAAGAAACTCATAGGTGATACCCTGTATTCTTTATTGTTTGTGAATAAGCTGAATTGTGATGACAATTACTAGTGACTGAAACAGTGATGTGGTTGGTCGCCTATTGTGATTCTCTCTGTTGTCTACCCAGTGGTGTGTGTAGTGAAGATGGGCAGTAAAGCTTGGTCTTTGCTCTCTTATTCAGCAAACATCTTGTGGTAACTACATTTGAAACTGTACTAAGGCTAGCTGTTTAACTAGATAACAGTAACTGATCTTCATCCATATAAGCACAATGCAAAACAAGGAATGTCTCCATATACACAGAATTAGAATACATGATTTCAAAAAAAAAAAAAAAGAATGAGGAGGTTATTAATGACATTAGAATATTCTAGAGTCTTCAGATTATCTGAGAAGTGGCTGCCCTAGCTGCTTCTCTGTTGCTGGGATAAAACACTAACCAAAATCAGCTTGAGGAAGGATAGGGTTTCTTTGGCTTACAGGTTACAGTCCATCACTGAAGCATGCCAAGGCAGGAACCTGGAGGCAGGAATTGAACCCACAGGGGAAAAGACTGCTTATTAGTTCACTCAACACGGCTTGTTCATCGACCTTTCTTACACACCCAGGCCCACCTGCACAGGGATGGCACTGTGCACAGGTCATGGGCCCTCCAATTAAGAAAATGTCCCCAAACATGCCCATAGGCAAATCTGATAGAGACAATTCCTCAGTAGAGACTCCCTCCTCCCAAGTATGTCTAGGCTTGTGTCAAGTTGACAAAAACTAGCCAGCATAATGGCAAAAGTTCTAACTTAATATCAGACTTTTATAAATCATAAATAATGTTATAATCCATGAGAAAATGACTCAAATAATTATAGAGGAATGGATAACTTATAAGCTTATAGTTGGGAGGCATGAAAGAATTAACTAATGGATGTTTTAAAGGTCAAGAAGTGACAAGAAAGAATTGCCTGAGCAAATAGTAAATTAAATCCCAAAGAACCATTGCATTACATGTAAAATAATAATAATAACAATACCAACTGAATTCTAATTAAAATACAAAGATTTCCATATTGTGTGACTTTAAAAATCTATTTGTACACTGCTTGCAAGAGGCAGATTTATGGGCTGGAGAGATGGCTCAGTGGTTAAGAGCACTGGCTGCTCTTCCAGAGGTCCTGAGTTCAATTCCCAGCAACCACATGGTGGCTCACAACCATCTGTAATGAGATCTGGTGCCCTCTTCTGGCCTGAAGGGATGCAGGCAGAACACTGTATGCATAACAAATAAATAAATAAAATCTTTTTTTTTTTAAAGGCAGATTTAAATGCAACACAGAAGGGTTCAAAGTTGATCAACAGCACTGAATGGCAAAGGTGGGAACAAAGCGGAACAATAGGAACTCGGTGACTGGAGAGCTGCTAATAACACAGGATCTGTGACTCCACTGCTCCTCCTGCTCTGTCTCTGTCCCCACCTTAGGGCTTCTCTCCTCTGCTGCTGCCTTTCCCATACTGTTCATGAAGTTCCTGAGGACGAGTGTCTGCCAAGTTGTTTTATTAAGCAAGCCACTTTCTCTGTTCCTGGTCTCACTAACATTAACAAGTGTTCTCCAGAACACTCTAGAACCTAGACGAGATGCATTTAGTGAATGCTTAATTATTGATCTAAACATTAACTTTAACGTTACACTTTCATCTGCACGTGTACTTTATTTAAAGTGAAAGGGAGTTAAGCAATAATTTCTCAGTTATATACCTTTGGTCCGGGTGATGAGTTCCTTGAAATATTATTCAGAGGAGGAGGAGGAACAATAGTGGGGGAGGAAGGAAGGAGGAAGAAGAGAGAGAAAAGAGGAGATGAGAGGAGAGGAGAGAGGAGGGAAGGGAGGGGAGGGGAGGGGAGAGGAGAGGGGCAAGGAGCTGGGGGGGGGGGTGGATGAACAGGAAGCCTTCCTCAGATTTCCTCCCAACTCGACCTGGAGGGCTGCACTGAAGCCCGATGTGTTTATTCTTTACAGTGTCCTTGCTCTCTCAAAGCACAGGTAGCTTCCTGCATTCTTGGACTGTGATCAAGAATTTCCAAATTGTTTGATTCAAATTCGCCCTCACAGGCATGCTGGGATCTTATTCCAATTGGACTTTCACTGCCTCTGGTGAGAGGTTCTTTACTGCTTACCTCCTGCCCTCCTCCCCTGCTGTCTGTCAAAGGGCTGTGCTGGTTGTATTTTAACTTTTGTTTAAACCTCCTCTGTGTTTCCCCTCCCGGACAGCTCCTCTCTTCTCTTCTAGCCCGTCACTGGGCAACCTTCCTTACCTGAACGGTCCATTGCCCTTTTGCCCACTGCTGCATGACCTTTCACTGTGACTCTTTGGTGCCACCCACTCAAGTTCACTTGTTCAAATAATTGCCTTTTATAAAGCAATTTATGGCTGCAAACCATACCTAGACAATTTTCAAACTCTGTTTCCCATTTGTTTGTCTTTGGTAACAACTCAAGCTCTCCTCCCCAAATGGTAAATTCTGGCAAGCGTGCCACTTGTCTTAGAAAGAGACAGAGAAAACCACCTTGTCCTAGGCAGGATTGTCATGTGAATGTGGAATACAGTGCCTAGGGGCTTCACTCTGTCTAGGATAGAGGGTATTCTAAAGATGCATGCTTTCAGTTTTAAGCTGTGATAGTTTTGAGTTTTAGGTATGAACTTGGTTGGGTAGGAATCATAATTTAATACTTTTGTTTGTTTGTTTTTGTTTTTTGAGATGGGGTTCCTCTGTGTTAATAGTCCTGGCTGGGCTTGAACTCAAAGAGATCCCCCTGCCTCCCAAGTACTGGGACTAAAGGTGTGTGCCACCACCACCACCCAGATTAATTTAATACATTAAGGTTTGTGAACACAGCTAAGACCTTTGGAATGTAAATAGTTAGTACTTACACTTCAAACATTGATGAGTCTTTTTGTAGAAAATCCCAGTAGAGAGTGTTAAATTATTTCCCTGGGTAAGAATCTCCTGGGACAACACAGTTATTTAATGAATAGAATGGACCAGTAAGGTCATGTTCTTATAAATATTAAGATATACATTGTAGAAGGAAAGTGAATAGTTTCCGTCCTCAACCTCCTTCAAGGTGTGTTTCATAGTCATTGTCTTTACAGCACAAATTTCAATTATTTTTTTGCAAGAACATAGTAATACCTTTGTCCCTAAATCTAGATTTGTGAAAATAGCCATAATAAAAACATTATTTGTAGAAAGCTTTCAACTGTAGGATACATCCAATACCTCACAAGAGCCAGTTGAAGGATGAAGTGCTATTATTGTCCCTATTTACAGAGGAGGAAACTATGACTCAAAGGGATCAAGGACCTTATCCAAAGTTATGGGGCCTGAGTGGCAGAGTCAAGATGCCACTGCAAGTCTGGCTATTCAGTAGTAAAAGGAGCAAACTATAGATCTGTGCTACAATGTAGATGAACCTCATCTCACAGACATCAAGCTAAATGGAAGAAGTAAAATACAACAGGTCACTTGCTATATGCATCCATTTATAAGAAAGGTCCACATACGACAAAGTCACAGCAATATTTTAGAGCAGAGTCTGAGATGTAGCTCAGTGGTCTAGCAAGTACTTAGCAGGCACAGAGCTTTGGCTTTGATCCCAAGTACTCAGGGGTTTGGGGGGAGGAGAGAAGAGGAGAGGGAAGGGGAGGAGGAGAGAAGGTCTGGCAGAAAGGAAGTTGAGATAAATTACAAATGTCCAGATGATACTTTTGTCATTGATAGTAGTGATGTGTGTTCTAATGCTGCATTGTTATAATGATCAATTCTGCAAATTTGCTAAAAATTATCGAACCACGTAGCTACAATGTGTGAATTTTGTGAAATGCAAATTATCCTTGAGCAAGCACTTTTGAGAATCACAAAGAGCACATTCCAAGCTTTCCAAATATTAACATGGATGACTGGACACAATACTCATGATGGCCAAGCCTCAGGGGCCATCTACAGAAGGAAAGACTACAGGCCTCAGTGGGTTCTTACTGACTTTCCTTGTCAGCATAAGGAGTGCTATGAACCTCTTTTAGCCAATCTATGTGTGTGCCAAATATTTTTAACTTTACTAGTGACAGTCCACGTTTAACAGTTGTTGTGCACTTACATTAACTATATGTTCTTCATCAGTGAATGCACAAATCTTATTATGTAAGTTACAAACTCATATGATAGCACTACACATATGCTGAAGTTTTAAATTATTGGCATCACAAATTAAACCCAAACAAGCCATTTAGGCTTAACTTGCTCTGTCCCTTTCACCTGAAAGTGCGATGAACAGACACTTGGCCCACTATAGAGGTCATTGTCATGGCAACATCACTGGCTCTTGTTAATAAAAAGATGTCCATCCTCAGCTGCTTGCCAAACCACTATAGGGGTTTTCTTTTCTACCAAAATCCAAAAAGAAAGTGGAGAAGATAAGAAACAAAAGCCACAGACAAACAAAGCTTTGAGACTCCAGTTAAGAGAAAGGTAGTCCATAAATTCAAATTGACTGAGACCATCTCCAGGAGGGCAATCATGTCTGGGGGAGGAGCTAGGTATCTGTGGTCAGTGACTTATAGTTCCTGCCCCACCATATAAATGTATCCGCATCTGTTCATGAACTTTTGTTAAACTTTATCTTTAGTAAAAACAGAAATGGATGCATTTTGCTGACAGTTCTACTGTAACTCTTGCAGAGAAATCCGGAACACCAGAAGTTTAACTTATATAGACCCCAATGCTCTAACGGAACTCCCCTTGCTCAAGTTCCTGTAAGTATGGCCTTCTTTCTTATCGTTGTGTGTGTGTGTGTGTGTGTGTGTGTGTGTGTGTGTGTGTTAGAGTTGTGATGCTGTTGTCCATCAAGAATCTCCCTGAAATGATATTGTCTAGCATCATTTTCGTGGTGTATGGCACAAATCCGATCATTTCTTGTGACTGTTCACCCTTCTCCACTGGGCAAAGTACCAGATGGAGCAGCTCACATATTTAACACTTATCTCCAAAAGTCAGTACATCGTTCTGGGACTAGAGACCTGCTCTGAGAGACAGGAGGAAAAAAACAGTAAAATATATACATAGTCTTTAAGTGTGGATAAAATGAAATCCTGAGAGCCAACTGGTCAATTTTGTTTGGAAACAACAATTTTGTGTTTATATTTTTTAACAAAACAATATTAGAAATTTCAAAAAGCAAATCCTCAGTACAGAAGTGACACACTTCTACTTGGTTTTGGTGATGACTTACAAGCTCGCCATAAACTCCATCAGAGCAAGGAGCATATTGGTTCTGTTTCATCCTTGCTGCCTGCCACCCAGTGGGCACTTCAGAAAAATACCTTGAATGGATGTGAATATTTGACCCAAGGCCCTGTAGACACCAGCTGGAGGGACCTTCTTTCCTGTTGAAATGCAATTTTAAAAATTAGAAAACAAACAAAAAACAGTATAATGAAAATAAAAAGCAATCTTAATCCCTGTGCCTAGAAACAATCACTATTCACATGTAGTTCATTTCCATCCAGACATTTAAAATAAAAGTATATCTCACAGATATTTTAGGGAGTAAATCTTTAAGGATGGATAGAGGTTATTCAGAAAAAATCAGGTACCAGGATAAAGATAGAAACATGAAGCTGCACGGCTCACTTAGGAGAACTGGAAACAAGCCCTTGTTGAAGGGGTAGGAGAGGGAAATTCCAGAGTAATGGCATGTGTGGCTTAAAGGTATCTTGTGGGACAAGGCAGTCAATCCTTTTATGGACTTGCTTTCAACTCAGTAGATGGTTAATCAGATAATTAGGGAGACATCAAAGAAGAAAAGGACTCACTTAGTGGGTTTTGGAGAGTAGAGAGGTCATGGTTCAAGTCCCATTAACCTTTCATTTATTGCCTCCACTGAACTCTCTGGCCTTTTTGTCCTGCTCTTTTTCATGAACCCCCAACCCTAGCTGAACTGTTGCCATATTTCATATACACGCACAGAATATTGCTTCTCTCCTTCTGGAGTATTCCATTTATTTGTTTTGAGCTCTCTGGCTCCTGCTGCCTCTTCAATCCAATGTCTCTCTCTTTAGAAGGAGTCAAGACTGAATTGCCTTTGACTGTATATCAGTGAAACTTGAGTTGTTTTGCACTAGAAGAGCTGGGTAGGGTCTAAGCCTTTCCTTCTCCATACCAAGTCTTTCAAAACTTACAGTTTCCACTACCTATGTTCTAATAGCTGATAAAAGTGTCACAGGGATTAAATCCTGGGGACATTAGGAGCCACTAAACTTTTGTGTTCATGTTATATTTTTGCACATCTTTTAATCTTGACATATTTTTCCCTTGATGACATGAATTTTGGAAGTAGAAGCTAATGTCTTTCCAAGCACATTGTTTAAAAGATCCTGCTGTCTACTCACAGGTCACTACTGCAAAAAAGTCATTCTTAGCAAAATAGTAATGCCATAGGATGTAGATTTTTGGGGTATGGAGAGTCTCTCTACATAATCCTGGCTGTCTTGGAACTCACTGTGTAGAACATGCTGGTCTCTAATTCATAGAGATCCTTCTGCCTCTGCCTCCTGAGTGCTGGGATTAATGGCATGGGCGTGGCATGGCACCAAGCCACAATGTAGAATTTAAAACAGGAAAGCTGACTTGGAGTTAGGTAGTCACGTGTTCTTCCTCCATTGATCTTTTACAGCCCATCCTCTAACACACACACACACACACACACACACACACACACACACACACACACAGAGAGAGAGAGAGAGAGAGAGAGAGAGAGAGAGAGATGCACACACACACACACACACACACACACACACAATGTCCTCCAATTAAAACAGGGATTCTCTCTCTCTCTCTCTCTCTCTCTCTCTCTCTCTCTCTCCCTCCCTCCCTTCCTCTCTCCCTCCCTTCCTCTCTCCCTCCCTCCCTCTCCCTTTCCCTCTCCCTCTCCTCTCTTCTCCTCCCCTCTCCTTTGTCCCTTGCCCTATTTCTAGGAATCTCACTGGGTTCAAAATATTCACAGAGAATTCTAAGCAAAGCATAGGTATCACTACTATTTTCAGGATTAAATTCTCATGCTCTGAAGGAATACCATCCCATTCCAGGGTTAGCACTTGCTACAGTCATGAGGTACTGAGTAGAGGACTTGGGATTTACCTCATAAACTCATATTTCAGCTATTATAGTGTACTTCCTAGGTATTGATTTTCTTACCTAAACTTAACGTTTCTTCTTTTTTAATTTAGTGGCATTTTCAACACTGGACTTAGAATATTCCCTGACCTGACCAAAATTTATTCCACTGATGTATTCTTTATACTGTAAGTATGCTAAACATGCATTATTTGGTATATTTTGTTTGCCCCAGATAAAGAACTGGGGTGCAGTCATGGGAACTGGTAGAAGCCAGGAAAAACAATGGATTTCAAGAGACAGCAGTGAGCAGGGTAACAATGCTGAAAAATGGAGTCAGGCACAAGTGAGGAATGACCACTGAGTTCACAAACTGAGGGCCATTGGTGATTCTGACAAAAACAGTTTTTGTAGGATAATGACGGTAGGAAGCTGAGTTGGAATGGGTGTGTGCTGGCTAGTTTCATGTCAACTTGACACAAGCTAAAGTCATCTGAAAGGAGGGAGCCTCATTAAGAAAATACCTCCATAAAGTCAGATTGTGAGCAGGTTTGTAAGGCATTTTTTTAAATTAGTGATTGGGGAGAGGGCTCAGCCCATTGTGGGTGGTGCCATCTCTGGGCTGGTGGTCCCAGGTTCTATAAGAAAGTAGGCAGAGCAAGCCATGAGGAGCAAGCAAGTAAGCAGCACCCCTCTATGACCTCAGCTCAGCTTCTGCTTCCAGGTTCCTGCCACGCTTGAGTTCCTGTCCTGACTTCCTTCAATGATGGACTGTGACATGGAAGCATAAGCTTCCCATAAATCCTTTCTTCCCCAAGTTTCTTTGGTCATGGTTTCATGACAACAGTAGCAACCCTATTTAAGACAGGGGTCAAGAGAGAATTTCGGGAAAGCATTGTAGAGAGGGAAGAAAGCCAACTCATCAGTTTTATTGTTGTTCTGATTTCATTTATGTCCTCAAAAGACAACAATTGTGAGGGGGCTGGAGAGACGAGCTGAGTCAATAGCTCAGAGGTTAAGAGCTCAAATCTCAATTCTCAGCACCCATGTGGCAGCTCAGAATGGTTTGTAATTCCAGTTCCAAGGGATCCTATACCCTTTTCTGACTTTGATGGTTACAAGGCACACATACTGTGGAGGGGATGGTTTATTTGGCTACAGTTCCAAGTTACTGACCATCATTTCAGGGAAGTCAAGCAGCTGGTCACATCATACTCATAGTCAAGACTAAAGAGACAGGGCCTGGAGAGATGGCTCAGAGGTTAAGAGTACCGACTGCTCTTCCAGAGGTCCTGAGTTCAATTCCCAGCACCCACATGGTGGCTTACAACCATACATAATGAGATCTGGCACCCCCTTCTGTATACATAATAAATAAATAAATCTTAAAAAAGAAAAAGAATAAAGAGACAATAAACATTGCCTTGCTTCCTTGCAACTCAATGAGCTTCCTCTACTCCTATAGGACTAGAATTCAGCCCATGAAATGGTGCCACCCACCTTCAGGGAGGGTCTTCCCACCTTAATTGAGCAGAATGATTCCTAGCTATTTTATTTTGTGTTTTACATTGATTTATTTAGTGTATATGTATCTTTATGTGGAGGTTGGAAGACAACAAGAAGGAGTTGGTTCTCTTCTACTGTGTAGGTTCCCAGAGTCACACTCAGGTTGTCGGGCCTGACAAGCAAGTGCATTCACCCACAGAACTGTCTCAAGGCTCCCCTACCCACATTTAATTTTTAAATGGGAAAATGATCAAATGATTTCTAAGGGGAGTGGCTGAATGAGAGAGGGGGTTTAGATAACAGTGATACCTTATTTTTCATATTTTCTGAAAACTTTTCACTTTCCTAGGCATCATGCTTGCTTTATTTGAAGTACAAAGGGAATTTGTTTGTTTTTGTTTTGTCTTTTTTCAACAGTGAAGCAAAGGACTAGAGAATTCAAATGAGTGTGTGATCTGAGTTCAACAGAGGAGTCGAGGGCATGCTTTTGATTGACTGTCTGGTGTTTTTTGTTTGTTTTTTTTTTCAAAAACTGTGATATAGACCAGTTGTCTTACCTAATCATTCAAATGAAAATGAAAAAAAAAAAAAGTATGTATGCAGGAGAACTGCAAAGGTTGAATTTGCCCTGCAGAGTCAGCAAAGTGTAGAATGATTAGCTGCAAACTCCCTCCCTCACCTCACCTCCTCTCTGTTTTTTCTTTGAGACAAGATTTCTCTGTGTAGCCCTAGCTATCCTGGAACTCACTCTGTAGACCAGGCTGGCCTCGAACTAACTCAGAGATCAGTCTGCCTGTCTCCCAAGGGGTGGGCTTAAAGGTGTGTACCACCACCTCCTGGCACGCTGCAAACTCTTGATATTTTTTTTCCAGGAAAAAAACAATTGCTACAGATAAACTCTGTTTTAAACATAAGCAGTCCTCTGGGAGCACCTGCCTGACAGTGTTTTGCAAATAGAGGACATTCTAATGATACTCATGAAATCCATTGAGTCCTTTCCTTTCTCCTGATCCTCCTATTGACATAGAAAATTCTAGTTGCTATGGACATAGTGTTGCAGTTTCAGAGGTCTCCGAGCTCCAGCTGCTTTGAGATAAGGAGTAATGCAGAGACCTCAGCTCACACTGGAGTTGGTTTGCTCGATGTACACTTGACTCTGAGTGTGTATCCCCTTAGAACAGCCCTCCTCACCTCCTATGACCACCAGTGATTAGAAGCAGGTCAAAGACGCAGCTGAAACTGAGCTGTATGATGGCTGGTTCTTTGAAGTGCATCTACGCAACAAGAACCCATCCCCGGCGTTCTGCTCTCAACTGTTTTCATCATTTTCTCTTGCAGTGAAATCACAGACAACCCTTACATGACTTCAGTCCCCGAAAATGCATTTCAGGGACTATGCAATGAAACCTTGACCTTGTGAGTATTTCCAGTTTCACTCTCGCCAGCACCTGAATTTTATTTGAGTTTTTCCAGCTAAAAATGTGTCTGAGTTTTACAGAAGCATCCAATGCACACTCTGTGACTGGAAGGATTTCATGTAGTTGAGTGTGGCCTTGTGGTGTGATATTCTACAGACCACAAACAGATTGAGATGATAAGAACTGCACATTCTCTATGGCAGGGGCTGGTCATTTGTTCCGAGAAGGGTCAGGTATTCTGTATGCATTGCACTGCCTCATAGCAACTGCCACTGGAAAGCAAAAGCAGCCAAATGCATACATAAGTCTGTGTCACAATTAAGCCCCTCTATAGAAACAGAGTGTGGATCAGATTTGGCCTGTGGGCTTGATGGTACCTCATCCGACATCCAAATATCCCCTAGTCTATATAGGAAGGAACTCCATGGAGTAAATGTGACTTTCACAGAGTCGCTGAATAAAGACTAGTACCACTGAGGGCTTTTCATAGTCTGTAATTACACTTTCGCTCAGAGATCGTAGACTATGACATCACTCCTATAACTGCTTTCAATAGAAAACATAGTGCTTTTATTTGGAACATGACCTGCTCTTTGGTTGTTCAAAAGCAGATGCTAAAGGATGGGGCGATAGCTCTGTTAGTATAGTGTTGGTCTGACATGCATGGAGCCCTGGATTTCATCACCAGTACCCTTAAACTGAGCATGGTGGCACATGCCTGAAATCCCAGCACCTGGGAAGCGGAGGCAGGACGATCTGAGGTTCAAGATCATCCTTGGCTTTATGGCAAGTTCCGGACCCTGCTCCAAAACATAGAAACAAACCAAAGTTGATTCCAAATCAAGGATAGCAATAAAACTTTCTAATAGAAAAGATCTACTGAAAGAAGATAAGTTAATTCTCCAAACTGATAGAAATCTCTCCTCTCATAGTGTTAGCCACAAAGTAGAGTTAGGGCTACCTCTGCAGACCCTTCTCCCTATATCCCGCACACTACCCCCCACCCAAGGCTACTGCTTTTTGTTTGTTTGGTTGGTTGGTTTTGTGTTTACCTGTACAGCCACCCCAGTTCTCTGTCTCTGGTCATACTACAGTCTGGAGTCTTTGTTGGATGCAAATCTGATTTACTTATTCCCTATCGAAATCAATCCAAGCCTCCACTCAGCTTTTCTCAGGAACCCTCCTTTACAAATCACTGCTGATGTATCCATTTGTAGTATGTGAACGACCACAGCTGTTCTCCCTGGGTGGGTCAGGTCAAAGTATCCTTTTCCCAATGTGGGCGGAGCTCTTAGGAAAAGACAAGTGATTCCAACTCAGCCACCTCTACTTTTAGCAACAGTGGGTTCTCAGCTCAGTTCTATGCAAACCCTCTGTAAAGGTTTCCATTGTGCTGGGTAGCATTCTTCCCAAGGAAGCTCCTACATTCTCAGCTCTTTTTTTTTTTTCTTTCTTTCTTTCTTTTTTTTTTTTTTTTTTTTTTAGCTTCCCCTTGTAACACTTTTTCCCCAGGACTTTGTAGCAGGAATCTTAAAAGTCTTATTAATAAAATCAAACCCGAGGCCAGTTATTGGAGTGAATGCTGGAAGATCAGAGAAGCAGAACAAGCCACAGTTTCCTCACCTCGCCAGTTCCTCAGCTGGTCTTATTTCCTCATTCTGCAAACTTCTGTGTCCTCATCCCAATGGCTCTCAGCTGAACTGCTGCTCCAACGCCTAACCAGCCAAATGCTTAACTAACTCTGCTGCCTGGTTTTCACACCTTATATATCTTTCTGTTCTCTGCCGTCACTCCCTGGGATTAAAGGCTCTCTTTCTGGCATTAAAGGTGTGAGTCACCATGCCTGGCTGTTTCCAATGTGGCCTTGAACTCACAAAGACCTGCCTGGCTCTGCCTCCCGAGTGCTGGGATTAAAGGTGTGCGCCACCACTGCCTATCCTCATGTTTAGTATTGTGGCCGTCCTGTTCTCTGACCCCAGATAAGTTTATTTCGGGGAACACAATACCACCACAGGACTTCCTTTCCCTTTCCAAGGAGAACCATCCAATGCCTCCTTTGAGACCCAATGTTTGAATCCTGGCTGTAGAGGTGAGAATGGCATGGGCTTGCCAGGTGATTTTTAAAAATCATGTTCTTATAAAAGCCTTTTCTTCCTTGAAGATCAATCAAGTTCAAAATTTTAAATGTGCAAGGAAAGTGTCTAACAGCAGAATCCATGCCCATGTCCTTTCTTCCCTTCTCTGCCATTTACATTTTTTAAGACCTATGTCTCCATGAAGTTTTATTTAGTCTCTAAAGCACAACTCAAACCAAGAATTGTGTGTGTGTGTGTGTGTGTGTGTGTGTATACTTGTTTGTGTAGGTGTATGCACACGTGTGTATATGTGGAGGCTTACAGGTAGACTGTTTTTTTCTTGATCACTCTCTATGTATATTTTTGGAGCCAAGGTCTCTGGCTGACCCTGAACTTCAGCGATTTGGCTAGGCTGGCTGCCCAATGAGCTTCAAGTATCCACCTACGTGCACTCCACCCCCAGGACAAGGGTCCCAGGCACATGTTGCTACGCTTGACTTCTTAAGTGGGCTCTAGGGATCCAAATTCATGCTTGCATGGCTGGCATTTTCCTGGCTGACCCATCTTTCCCAGCCCATCAAGGACAAAGCTGGAGAAAATAAAAAAGCGCATCATGTTTTGTTTCACATATTTGCAAAGAAGTTGCAGTTCGGGAAAAAGTGGACTTTATCCATTAGCATTTTCCGCTCTCTGTGCCTGAGTTCCTGGAAAATGGATTGCAGTCCACACCCATAATTCTTTAGGAACTAGAAATAAACTTAGTTGTTTAAAAAAAAAAAAAATCAAACAACAAAACCATGAGATTATTCCTCAGTTTCTCACAGTTACCTAGAATGAATTCAGACTTTAGAGTTCTCCTTTAACATGGCCATCTTTTAAGCATTCAGCATTATTAGATATAGTGACTCAGCCTCCCTAGCAACTTGTAATGAGGTATTAGCATCATATTTCTAGAGCTAAAACGGCAGGATGGAAGAGGAAATGAGAGTCTCAGGATCACCCAGCTATTAAGTGGCAGAGCCAGGCCTGGTTGTAAACTTGGAGTCTCCGCTGTAGTTATTGTTTTATCAAGTCCACATGTAGGAGATTAAAATTATTATTGAAGCCGGGTGGTGGTGGCGCACACCTTTAATGCCAGCACTCGGGAGGCAGAGGCAGGCGGATCTCTGTGAGTTCGAGGCCAGCCTGGGCTACAGAGTGAGTTCCCAGACAGGCTCCAAAGCTACACAGAGAAACCTTGTCTCGAAAAAAAAATAAAATAAAATAATAAAATAATTATTGAAATTCTCCCCTGCCTGTCCCGAGGAATTCCTGGGGAGCAGTGCCTAATTGTGGTCATGACTGTTGCTTCTTTAATGCCAATGACTACCAGCAAGAGTGAGTGCCACAGACCCTGGGAGTTCCAGAGACTGGAGTCCTCTCTCTTGCAGAGGTGTGTTTTTGGTAGATAAGAAGAATTGTATTTGAGGTCAAGGATCCTGATTCCTAACAAGTTTAGACTAGCAAGTTCTTGGCAAGTCCCATGTCTCAGTAACTTCACTAGGAAATGAGTGGCAATGTTTCATTCAGGCTGGCTCCTGGAAATTGAGGTAAAAAATTAATAGCATGTTTAAATGTTCAAAAAATTACCACAAAAAGGGCATGACCTATCTACCTTCTTAGAGTCATCTGTAAGGCTCAGTTTAATTCTATAACTATTAAGCATTTGGTTGGTGATAAACTCTGAGACCAAGAAATTTTTTTTTGGCTTTTGTTTTTGTTTTTAGAGAGAGGGGACGAAATAAGACTTTAAATTTAAAAATAACAATCTATGCATTCAGATGAATGTCTTGTCAACTGGTCATCTTAAGAAACTGCTGTCCCTCCTCCAGTGTTGACATGAGCTTAACTGTCATCTAAAACTTCCTTTCCTTTAATATGTCCACATTTTAAAAAAATCCCAAAGGCTGGAGAGAGGACTCGGTAGTTAACAGTGCTTGCTGATCTTGCAGAGGACCTGAGTTTTATTCCCAGAACCCACACAGGACAGCTTGCAACTGCTTGTAATTCAGCATACACGCATGTATGCACGTGCACACACACCACACACACACACACACACAACCCTAAAAAAATAATAAAAATAAACCACCTTTCTTTAAAAAATCCTTTGCGCCTAACGGCGGTGGCACATGCCTTTAATCCCAGCATTCAGGAGGTCAGCCTGGTATACAGAGTGAGATCCAGGACAGGCACTAAAACTACACAGAGAAACCCTGCCTCAGAAAAACAAAACAAAAATCCTTTGCAAACCTTTGTTCTTCAAAGTGAGTCAGCTTCTGGGAAAAGGCTGACATCTTTGCCCCAAACAAGACAGTGTAAGTTTTTTTTTTCTTTCTTAAGGAATGCATATGGATGACGAGTAAAATTTTATGCACATTTCTGATACTAAAGAGATGAAGTCCAACTATTTAAAAAGAAACAACACATATCCCACAGGCCATCTATTTTATTTACTTGTTTATTCAGTTCTGGGCATCTGGTGACTCAGGGCCTTGTATATGCTAGGCGTGTACTCACTATTGAGCTAGATGACCACTGATTTTCTCTCTCGCTCTCTTGATTTTAGGAAACTATACAACAATGGATTTACTTCAATTCAAGGCCATGCTTTCAATGGAACAAAGCTGGACGCTGTGTAAGTTTAGGTTTAGGGTAACCATGGAAATTACCACCATTCCCCACATCTCCCCCCCCCCCCCCCCGGCCCGAAGGACCATCCAGAGAGCCTGAATTCTGTTGAGAGCTATTTCAAGTATCTAAAACTTTGAAAGTAATGCTGAAAGGAAGGACTTCACAGGGGCCATTTGAAGGGAACACTTAATGTTGGTCCCAGTTCTAAATCCCAAAGCTCTTGTTCTCAATAAAATGAAGATGTATGCTGTCACCATCAAGTATCTTATAGGGGTGTAGGTGTGTGTGTGTGTGTGTGTGTGTGTGTGTGTGTGTGTGTGTGTGTGTGTGTGTGTGTGTGTGTGTGTGATTCTATGTTCTCCTATTTTTTAAAACATTCCTACATAGTTGATCTTTACAAAATCTGAAGGCCTTGTGAGTCTAAATGTGTTGTGTACTACGTTGCCTCTCAAATACTATTAGACATGCAAGCCATCTAAGGATCTTGCAAGATATACATTCTGATTCAGTAGATTTGGGCTGGGCTGTGGGATTCTGCATTTCTAACACACTCTCTCACAATGCTGGTGCTGTAGCCCGTGGATTACATTTTAGGTAAACTAGCTGTACAAGTCTGTGCAGAGGGCCTGGGTGGAAAAGAGCACGCATGGAGATTAAGTGCTTTGGATTCTTATTTTGCAAGTTAAGCACTAGATTCTGTAATGGTCCCACTTTAAAACATAAATAGTAACGAGTTTTAAATTTCTTATAGTTAGGCAAGATTCTCTACATCCTGTTGAGATGGAGTCTAGCTCTTGGGTTTAGGGGCTTCCTTCTAGTCTCTATTGGAAGATGAACATCATTCTGTTGGTTGTTTGGTAGGACGGGGTTGTTATGGTTTGATTTCAGTTATCTTTTTAGTATGTAACTACCAAGGAAGCTCTGAAAGAAACCACAGGGTACGTAATTCTTGTCAATACAAGTCACTGACAGAGTTGGAAAGCCTCTCCTTCTGTCTTTGCTTGATTGCACTAATCTCACACAGACCTTCATTGACTTTTCGGCATAGCTACTGTGTGCCCGCAACACACAAAGCCCCATGCTAGCCACAAAATAAGCAAACACAACGTGCTTCCTGCTCACAACGAAAATTACATTCTTGTGGAGTCAATACAAGCCCAGCTACACCAAGGATCAAAGTGTATCAGAAGGAAATTTATCCAATCCAAAATCAGCAGCAGCCAGAAAACATCCAAGTGCTGAATATCCAAATATATTGGCCAGCTACCTTGGAGAAATCAGCATGATTTTTCTCTAAATTTATCCTATGCTTTTTTTTTTTTTTAAGATCAGCATTTAATATTATGCAAATACCATCAAATATGTTCTTTGATTCTAAAGTCTTCACACTTAGGAAAATGGCCCTAGTAATTTAAGTTTCCTGTGGAATATTAGAGTCTCTTAGAAATAATTGTGACTTTAGAGGTACCCAGGGTATAAATATTTCAAAGCATGATAGTATTGTTGTAGACGTTGGGAGCAGAAAGAACTTAGCGTTGAGACAACAGCGAACCACATCAGCAAGCTTGGGGACAGAAATATTTTAAAAACTTCCCACCAGAGAGACTAGAGGTGAGTAAATGGCTCCCAAATGTAGTATATGGACTCCACTTTTGCCTAAGTCAAAGCTGCCTTTCCAGAATTCTGGGAGACTAAGAGAGCCCAAACTTTCAATAATGGATAATTCATTTAGCAAACATTAAAACTCACCATTGTTGCTTCAAAGTATACCCTCTTTGTGTTTGACATCCTGCTCATGTCTAGAGAGCTCTGAAAGGAGGGAGGAGACAATTGTTCAGTTGATGAAGTGCTTGCCGCACAAGCGTGCGGATCTGAGTTCAGATCCCCAGAGCCTGTGTAAAAGCCCAGTGCCACAGTGTGCATCTGGAGTCCCAGAACTGTAGGGTAGAGACAGAGTTAGGGTCTGCTGGCCAGACAATGTAGCTGAATTGGTGAGCTCCAAAGTCCAAAGTTAGAGAGTGCCCAATAGCAACTCTGGTCTCTAGACACATACACACACACACACACACACACACACACACACACACACACACACGCTTGTGCACATGGAAAAGGTCAGGCTGAGGAAATCACTCAGCAGATATGCAAGTACATTTGCTGTGCAAGTACAAGAACCTGAGTTCAGACTCCCAGAACTCACACAAAACCCAACATGGTACCATGCACTGGTAATCCCAGCACTCCTACTGAGAGACAGGAAGTAAAGACAAGATAACCCATGCAAGCCTGTGGTTAGCTGGCATACATTGTAGTGAACAAGAGACCATGTTTCAGAATGCAGGTGAGGACTGAAACCTGAAGTGGTCCTATAACCTCCACACATGTGTGATAGCACATGCACACTCACGCCCATAAATGTATCAGCTTATGTTGTTGTAGGAAAGGGCAAAATCAACACATAAATACAAAACATTGACAAGAACGGGTGTAAGGTGCTGACTGATGGGTCACAGTTTGCAGATCTTCGATGTAGATGAAGCTATTCAGTAAGGAGGATCTTTGTGATTCTGATAAAGGTTAAAAGACAAGCATTTGATTAAGAAAAGAAGTGTCAGGATAAAAATACTTCAGGGCTAAAAAGCTCAGATCCAACCATAATAGACTACAAATCAGCATTTCCCAGTCGGTGTTGGGAATCCAAACAGGAACTCTGCTCCATCTGCTTTCCATCGTCTCCAAAGTACCTTATTTTGATTAAGGAAAAGTTGTTTTTTTCCTACGTTTCAACACTACAGGGAAAATATATCATGTAAATCCAATGTGTATTCAAACTGATGGTCATTAACAGGGCCCTCAAGAGAAGGGCTGCTCCTTAGATGAAGAGAAAAGACGTCATATTTCCATGGTTACTATATTCATTTTGTTGTGGTTTTTAATTAATTTGTGTGTGTGTGTGTGTGTGTGTGTGTGTGTGTGTGTGTACACGCCCATGTGTCACCGTGTGCATCTAGCAGTCTGAGAGGATGTTTGAGAATCAGTTCCTGTAGCAGGAATCTTAAATTTTAGTAATAAAATCAAACTCAGGTCAGTTATTGGGGTGAATGCTGGAAGATCAGAGAAGCAGAACAAACCACAGCTTCCTCACCTTGCCCATTCCTCAGCTGATCCTTGTTCCTCAGACTGGATGCTTCTGAGTCCTCATTCGAATGTGTCTCAGCTGAACTGCTGCTAGAAGCCTAAAAGCTTAACCAGCCAAATGCTTCTAATTTCTGGTCTTCATGCCTTATATATCTTTCTACTTTCTGCCATCACTCCTTGGGATTAAAGGCTTGTGTCACCATGCTTGACTGTATCCAATGTGGCCTTGAACTCACAGAGATCCAGAGGGATATCTGCCTCTGGAATGCTAGGATTAAAGGTGTGAGTGCCACCGCCTAACCTCTTTGTTTAATATTGTGGCTTTTCTGTTCTCTGACCCCAGATATGTTTAATAGGGTGCACAGTATTTTGGGGAACACAATACCACCACAAGTTCCTGCCTTCCACATTGTTGAGGCAGGATCTCTCTTATTGTCTCTTTCCCTGCACAGTGTACTCCATGCTAGCTGGTCCACAAGCTTCAGGTAGATTCTCCTGTCTCTACCTCTGATCCCACCATAGAAATACTGCCATTGCAGCTGTGTGCCACCACTCTAGGCCTTTACTTGGGTCCCAGAGATCAAACTCAGAGAGTCAAGCTTGTATGGAAAATGCTCTAGCCTGGGCCGTCTCTCTAGCCCCTCACACCATGGTTTTAACACAGCTCAATCTTTACTGTGTTTTTCAAACTAAGAAAAACATATCAACCTTCTGTAATAATTTTCCTAACAGGGTTCAAAGATTGAAATAGCATAATCTCTCTAGAACTGTGTTTACATAGCTCTGGGTTCTAGTTGAAGTAATTTGTCATCCAAAACAACACTCATCTACTTCACGCCGATGTACTGAAATTAGGGCGTCTGACCTCGATTACCCCCATTGTTTTAGTGTAGCTGAGTAATGTTATTGCAGTCAAGTTGGACCAATCCCACGCTGAGGGCAAGCGCTGAAGCCAAGCAGCAGTTCTGCCTTGAGGAGTTTGTGAAAATCATGGCAAGTGGGTGAAAACTCATCGCCCTGTGGTTTCCCTGACAGCCAAGCGCCTTGTCATCACTCAGATGACAGATCATTGAGCATGAGTGTCCTTGCTCAAGAGAAGTTGAACTGCTCTCAATCATAAGTTAAGTCCTATGTTCTTTCTCTGGACCTCTCCACCCTTTCTTTATCCAGTCAGCCTTCTAGAACTGAATTGCTTCTCAGGCAGTGTCTGCTTCTCTGAGAGGAATTTTCTACAGCTGGATTCTAGGTAGTCAGCCTCTATCTAGCAGTAAACATTCAGACTAAAAATAAAATAAAATTAAAAAAAAAAAAGTGTTAAAGACTTACCAAAAGAGTAATCGTTATGAGCAGACAAGTCAACACAAACAATGTGCTAATTAGCATCACACATGAGCTGATTAGAAGTAATTCACCACAGCTTGGAGCCACTGGGAAAAGATGACGGTAGAGAAGATTATAGGATTAAGAAGGCTGCTATTTCTCACGGGGTAAGTATTTGAACAGCTCGTAGGATATGCTCCAAGGTTGGCTGTCCCCTCTGCCTCCTACAGTCTTGAACATTTCCTCACCTGTTATTGTCGATAAACAAGTGCCTTGATCCCTGTAACCAACAAGATTTCCACAGAGCAATCCAGTTTCCATTTAGACTAATGGAAGAGCTAGGCAGTGGATCCCTATCATTTTTTTAACAAGAGCCATGTGGGGGGAAAATGGCTCCCTACAGAAGTACTCCCATGTGAATGGCACAACATACCCAGGTGCCACCCCACTTTCCCCTAAGGGAATTATGAAGGAATGATCCTTGAACTCCTCAGAGAATGAAGCCCAGGAGCCATGGCAAATTTACCCAGTACATCATACTCCTTTCTTTGATACTGATCACTTCTGTGGCTGAATAGAAACTGTCCTACCTGTGAGTTACCCAGAAACAGGGCTTTCATTTCTTGTCAAACAAGTCTTTACTGAATGGCTGCTGTGTGTCAAGAATGAATCCAGGGGCTGGAAAGATGGCTCAGTGTTTAAGAGCACCAACTGCTCTTGCAAAAGACCTAAGTTCAATTCCCAGCATCTACATAGATGCTCACAACTGTCTGTAATGCCAGCTCCAGGGGATCTGAACCCCTCTCTTGACCTCTGCAGGCACTCCATGAACATGATCCACAGACACACATGCAGGAGAAACATTCAAAAACATAAAATAAAAATAAATGAGCTTCAAAAAAGAAATTTTAAAAAGTGAGTCTAAGCTGGGCCCTAGTGGTAAACACCTTTAATCCCAGCACTCAGGAGACAGAGGGAGGAGGATCTCTGAGTTCAAGGCCAGCCTGGTGTACTTAGCAAGTTCCAAGACAGCCAGAGGTACAGAGAAACCTTGCCTTGAAAAGCAAAAACAGAAACAAAAAAAAGTAAGTCCAAGAAACTGAAAACACACACACACACACACACACATACACACACACACACACACACACACACACACACACACACAAAACCACAATACGGATGCTGTCCATTAGATACTTTTCCCCAACTCATCACTATCTTCATTT
The DNA here is from genome assembly GCF_903995425.1 of Onychomys torridus. Lineage (NCBI taxonomy): Eukaryota > Metazoa > Chordata > Mammalia > Rodentia > Cricetidae > Onychomys > Onychomys torridus. The sequence goes on from NC_050456.1 coordinate 59,143,123, forward strand.
TCCCAACTCCACTTTTCAGATTCTCAATTATTGAAATATGGAAAATTTGACAACTCTTCTCTAATTGAAATATGGAAAATTTGACAACTCTTTTCTTGGAAAAGCTTAATTTCTTCACCAGGTTCAAAGAGGCAGAACCCATGCAAATAGTGAAGAGTCCTTACACAGGCAGAGTCCACAGCATCTGTTTTACTTTACAAGGAACTATTAAGGCTTTTCTAAAAGCCCTTCCCAGTAATCACATTAGCAACCCTGACTTTTAGGAAATCTCTCCTTTCAACACTTCTGACAAGTCCTCCTAAACTTTTGAACCTTCTTGGAGTTCATCTTCTATTATTATCTGCACATAAAATAGTCATTTGCCTAGAATAGGCTCCCATCTGGTTTACCAAGAGTTGTGACTGATTTATCCAAGTAAATGTACACAGCACAGACTCAAGATAAGTTGGGATCAAGGAACCAGGTGAAGGAGAATGACATTCCCAGACAATGGCATGTGGCTAATGAGGTGAATGGAAGCGTGTCCTTCCTGGATGTGAAAGCTTCTGGGTCCATAATTCCTCCCTCTTGGCTTCTGGTGGGAGCTGGAAGGTGAAATCAGAACCCAAAATTCAAAGCTAACAGAGGCAGCCCTGAAAACTACCAGAGACTCTCAAGGTATGGGAGTCAGAGGCTCATGAGCCCAAGCTCAGCCCTAGTGAGACCCTGTCTCAAAAAAGCCAACACACTGAGCCAGGAAGAGTGGCAGGTTCATTTTTAAGTACCTTATCGTCTTCAGAGGGTAAGTAGGCAAATGACCATACTGTCTTTCAAGAACCTCTGGCTGGCTGGTTCACCTCCCTTCACATGGGCTGTACCTCTTGCTACATTCTTTCTCCCGTTCTGGACTCTGGCTGCCTTCCCCAGTTTGAAACCTTCTGCAACATTTCTGGTAAAGTTCATTGCTTATCAGCCATTCTGCTCATGCTCAGGGGTGTATTAAGTATCAGCTGAAAACACTACAAAATTGGACAAGTGATAATTTAGCTTTTACAATAATTTCTGATTATTAAAGCAAGCCGGTTTTTGCTCTCAATCATTGGAGATAGGAGCTCAGCAGAGATTACTTGATCTGGGGGCAGCCTGGGAACAACATGGAGTCCATAGCCACACTGGCCCAAAAATACAGAAAGAGTTACAAGCCAGTATGGCCGCTATGCCCATCATAGTTGTTATATTACAAAATTGTGCTCATCAAGAGCCTCTCTCCGGTTATTTTTTTCCCAAGGTGAGTCTTACCCAATCCAGCTGCTACCAAACAAAAGATCTTCATAGGCATAATGGGTTTATAATGGAATCAATCTGTGAACATGAAGGTGATGTGACCCAAGCCTTATATGGCATTAACCCATTGGGAACACGTAACGATGCTTTGGCAGCTTACTCAAGTGTCTGAACATATAGAAGACTGGCCTTTTCTATGTGAGACTTCATAACACCCTCTGGTATAGGTGGTATCTGGAATGCCCCCCAAGTCCCACGAATTAAAAGTCTTCACATTCTCATCTTGGTGTTAGTGGGAAACAGTAAAACTTTTAAGAAGATTAGTGAGGGGAAGTTGGATTGTTGGGGACATTCCTTTGAAGGGGATATGGTACCAGGCTCTTCTTTTTCCTGTTATTGGCTTCTCAGCCATGATGAGAAAAGCAGCTTCCTCTGCCTCATCCTCCTGCTATTGTGAGCCATGGTACCACAGACCCCAAAAGAATACAATCAACTTGTCTCCATGACTGTGACCAGAAGTAATCCATTTCTCTTTTTACACTTACTGTATCCATCATTTTGTTATAACATGGAGCTACCAAACACACTCCAGAAGCTGTGTGCTCAGCCACTATCTAAAGAGGCCTTGTGAGGGTCATTCTCTGTAAACGAGATGCCATCAGGAAGGTCGATTTACCCCAAAGCCATCACATCATATGCTATGTCTTCTTTAAACAGTCCTGTGTGTCACCTTCAAAGTATCAGTGTCTCTATCTTGAAGGACAGATCTATTTGTTTGTTTGCTCATTCTCAGTTCCCACCCAGTAAGTACTTATGGAGCCCTGAAGTTGGCAGTGGGTACACAGCAGTAAATAAGGCACAGAACTTCCATTCTTGTTGAAATAACATACTATTCCAGGAAGAAAATAAACTAGGTAATTACAGATTCTGCTAATGTCAGGCACAAATAGAGAGTAGAGGGCAATGTAGATGAATAGTCCCTGACCTCTATTTAAAAAAATAATTGAAAGGCTCTAAACTGTATTCACATGTGTAAGGCCTCATGTCATTGCTTGTAATCCCAGTACTTGTTTGTTAAATCTCTTAGCATGCCCAGAGTGAGGTGGGTGATAAAACTGTTCAACACTGCTTGGTCAATTGTTCTATTCTTACCCACACCACTCCAGCAAAGACACACCTGGATCCAATTAACTAGAGGAACCTTTCTTGATGAAAGCTCTGGAGAAAGAATTCTGGCTGAAAGTCTTCAATTACTCTACTGTTATTAGCCATCATCCTTAAGTACGTGCCATCCTGTAGCGCAAAGCCCACTGATATAATAAAGGAAGGATTATCTATAATTAAGTAGACCTCCCCAAGCGTCTCCACTGTTTAGTTCACATCAAGCCATGGTCACTCACTAGTGTAAATTGCCTACACTATGCTGTGAGTTCATTTAAATATATAAACTGGGGTCCTTTATAACAAAGACAGATATACTTTATTTCATTTTAGATAATTTTACGCTCTAAAAAAACCTATCAGGGGAGAGAAGGGCCAATTTCAAAATCCTTGGGTGCTTTTGTTCATTTGGAGGAAATTTTATTTCAAAAGCACTTTGTGACTTAAATTGCCTAAGAAATATTATCCTTTCAAATGACCAATGTGTTCGAAAAAGGAAAAGATCAACATACCCATCACTTTTCACAAAAGGTATATGCCATAATCTTATTTACATAAATGTCCCAAAACTGGTGTTGTTGGATAAAATGCATGCCATTCAATTAAATCTGAATTTCAGATAAGCAACAGATAAATTTCATGGGAAATATTTACACTTAAAGATTATTCAGTGCTTATCTGTAATTCGAATTTAACTGACATCACGGATTTTAACTTACTAAACCTGGCCACTCTGATCCAAGAAAAGAACTGAGTCTCTGGCCATCTCTACCACCCATCACCACCCTTACCATCTCCATCCCACCTCTTAGTTAAGTTCCAGCTTCAAAGATATATGGAAATAATGGTCAATTTTGAAAAGCAAAATTTGAGCCAAAGTAGATAAAAATGATTGCCAAGAAATAGGCAATTGGGGCAACTTTGATAAAATGTAGAGATGCAAACTAGACCCTAAACATCATTAATTTTCAAAGATCCTGTCACAATGAAATTTGGCATTCCTGTCACCTAGAATGGTGCTTAAGTCAGAAGAATGTAAAGCGTCTTCAAAATTAATATGACCTTGGTTACATTTTATTTTGGTATTGAATCTAATGTTACGTGATGGCTTAAGTTTGCCTAATTCATATTCATATTCCCTCTCCCTCTAGTTACCTAAACAAGAATAAATTCCTGACAGCTATAGACAGAGATGCCTTCGGAGGAGTATTCAGTGGACCAACCTTGCTGTGAGTAACACAAATGAAGGGCTAGTAGCTTTTTATTACTTTTCTCTTTTACTTTTCTGGAATGAAAGAGGTGTGAAGAGAGGTGATTCCAACTGTCTTAGTTAGAATTTCTATTGCTATGAAGAGACACTATGACCACAGCAACTATTATAAAGGAAAACATTTAATTGGGAGCTGGCATAAAGTTCAGAGATTTAGTCCATTATCATCATGAAGGGAAGCATGGAGGAGTGCAGGCAGACATGGTGCTGAAGAGGTAACTGAGAGTTCTATATCTGGATCTGAAGGCTGGAGAGAGAGAGAGAGAGAGAGAGAGAGAGAGAGAGAGAGAGCCAGGGGGCCTGCTGAGTATCAGAAAAACCTACCTCAAAACCCAGCCCCTAGTGACAAGCCCTCAGACAAGCCCACACCTACTTCAACTAAACCATGCCTCCTAATAGTGCCACTCCTTATGAGCCTGGGGGGGCAGCATTTTCATTCAGACCTCCACACCAACATTCAAGACAAGAGAAAGCTGTTGTATAGGGTAAAGGCTTCCGCTGCTATCCCCACTTGGCCCTATAGACCACCTCTTAGAAGTCTTCGAGACTCAGAAGCCCCCAAGTCCCAGGATTCTATCTGCTGCCTGGTCAGGCAACTTATTGGGGTTCTCTTTGTGGACTGGTGTTGTTTACAAAACCCTAAGATATGAGATTTACAAGTAAGTCTTTACAGAGAAATTGTACATGAAGGCAACCATCTGAGGCCAGCACAAAGGAGAAAAATATAAATTGTAGCCTGATTCCTACTTGGAAGAACTTCTAGGGAAGATGGGATATAAGTGTTTCTTTTCTTTAATAGTTGGACAATGCACCTATTTGTGCATTTGTTCTAACTACACCTCCCATGAGTAGTTGGTGATCATGGCCTACCAAGTCTACTTCCCTCAAGCTTCTTTATTACTGTCCCCTTCTTCATTCCCTTGGTTTAAGATCTCATCACTGACCATCTAATTAGTCCTTAATGAAGTGAAACACACAGTGCCCTAAAGATCCACAAGGCAATCCTTTAGAAGCAAGAGGAAAGTATTTATTTCTAAAAATAGAAAACAATTAACATGTATACCAACGGTCATGGAAACTGATAAACAATAGGTGTATCCCAAGAGGAGAGTGGATGGTTGGCAGTCCTGCGCACCTGATACCTCCAGTCTTTCACCTCCAACAATTTATTTCACCTTGGGAATTAATGCACCCAGTTAAGTAGGTTAGTAGCCCAGTTTTCTTAAAATCTTCTGTACTCTATGGGAGTTTCTCCTGACTCATAGTGAAGTATAGACAGAACAATGTGCTAGAGAGAACAATTGCAATTATGAACCCACAGCAGGTGTGGTTGTCTGCACTAAGTCTGTACCACAGTGACCCATCAATGGTCAGGCTAGATAAGGGAGGGGATCAGGGGCTCAGCCCCCCCCCCCCCCCGCCCAGCTGAATATGGGTTAGAGGTAGAATCTGGAGGACAGAGAGTTATTTCCTTCAGTTTTCTATGCACCACTGTGCCCACTATATTCCAATAGATATCTCCAAACTAGTGACCATGTAGACAGCCCTAGTTAAGCACAGTTTGTCACAAAATGAATAAAATAGACATAAATCTGAGAAAGAGATGTAAGGAAAGGGGGAGGTTGGTAGGGATGGGGGTATAAATGAGGATAAATAGAATGCATTATACACATGTATGGCATTGTCTTGGAATAAGTTTAATTAATAAAAAAATCAAATTAGTCTAGTTTGGTAGGTGTTTTATAAAACTTTGGAGCACACAGGACATTGAGCAAGAGGTCCATTCAAACCAAGATATGTAAATAAGAAAGAGGCAAAGACAGAAGAAGCAGCTCATTACAGAACAAAAAAAGCTATAGTTGAAGAACAGTGAAATCCCAATACACAGAGTAACAACCCAAATCCTAGATGTGGCTTTGATTAAATAGGTCCTGAAACTGCTAGGCAAGTCGAGTTATATGAGGAGGGGAAGTGTGTGGGGGTAAAGAAAGGGTCATGGAAAAGTGTTACATTCATGTTCTAGAGAAGAAAACCAGCCAACAAAATCCAAAACAAGTACATGGAGAAATGTAGACAGTTATGGAAGGAATAGCCAAAGTTGAAAGTGATTGACTTGGAGGCCTTAGAAAGTGGACCAAAGATAAGGATTAGAGAGAAACCTGATGTTCAGGTGACAAAGCTTCCAGTGTTTTCATTTACTTCTCAGGAAATGGGGGCACTGGAGAGATCGCTCTGGAGTTAAGAGTGCTTTGCCGCACAAACACGAGAACCAGAGTTCAGACCACACCCCTGTCTAACTACTATAAGCAAGGGCACAATAAGGGAATCACCAAGATGTCTGTCCATGATTTGGTGGGAAGGTTTCTATTGTAGGTATGAGAGAGAAAACATCCAGGGGCATCTAGAAGAGTCCAGAGCAGAAAGGAAAAAAAGCAGATTGGACAATACCAAGCCTATCTGTGACAGAGTGAGAGCACCGGAGAACAGCAAGAGAGAGAAGTGGGGGGGTCCTTATCATTTTAAAAAGAGCAGGAAGTGAGCTGTAATACAGAAAAGATAGTTTAGTGGAGGAGGAAAGGGGGATGTGAGAAGGGCCAGGAGGCCAGCAGGGGCTTTAAGATGCATATCAAGCACAAGTGAATACAGACTGGAAGAGTATAGATTTGGTATATGTCAATTGGCTTTGGTATATGTCAATAGAGAGCGAGATGCCTAATCTGCCAGAGGAAGGAGAAATAGGCAAGTGGCTCTTTCTTGAAGACAGAAGCCTGTTTCATGGGTTCCTGAGGAATACTGAAAGTATCCACCAGCAATCCTATAGTCTGCTGTGAGCTGAGCCAAGACTGTCATTCCTAGACGTATGCACTGCCCTTTGGAGTTTGAGACCCAACAATAACAAGCCAGATATGATTCCATGCAGGCCTATAAATCAGCACTGAGGGAGGTAAGGACAAGAGCATCACCGAGCCTTACCAGTTTTCAGTGTAGAAGAAAAAAAACAAAAACAAAAAAACAGGAGCTCCAGATTCTGAGAGAGACCCCGCCTCAAAAGAACAAGGCCGAGTGAGAGAGGAAGACACCTGAAGCCATCCTCTAGTCCCTTGGCATCCAGAGCTACATGCACCCATATATATCACTCAGATAAAACATATATACCCACATAAACCATACTTACACAAATACATACCCATATATATATATACAAAATTAAAAATAAATTAGGGGTAGAGAGATGACTCAGCAGTTAAAAGCACCTGTTGCTAGGACCTAAGTTCAATTCACAAGCACCCATCTGGTGGTTCAAAACAACTTGTAACTCTACTTCCAGGGGATCTGACACTCTCTTGTAACTTCTGAGAGTACCAGGCACACACATGGTGCATATACATAGATTCAGGCAAAACACCTATACACATAAAACAAAATAAATAATTTTTTAAAAAATTTTAGCCAGGCAGTGGTTGCAAACGCCTGTAATCCCAGCACTCGGGAGCAGAGGCAGGTGGATCTCTGTGAATTTGAGGCCAGCCTGGTCCACAAAGCTAGTCCAGGATAGGCTCCAAAGCTACAGAAAAACCCTGTCTCAAAAAACAAACAAACAAACAAACAAAATTTAATTAAAGAAATAGTACTAAATGAAAAAAAATGGGATAAAAGGAGAAACATTGTTGTGAAATAATCTTTCTGTGCACTGTGAAGATTTGTCACTTGGATTGATTTAATTAAAAGATGAATGGCCAATAGCTAGGCAGGATTTTGGGGGCAGAGAGAATGCTGGGGAAAAAGGTGGAAATGTGGAGAGTCTCCAGCCAAACAGCCAAGCTTTCATTAATTAATAATAAGTCTCCATTTTGTGATTTGGGAGCTGGCAGGCTGGATAGAAAAAGACTAGCTACAAAGTATGGAGAAGTTTTTAATTACTGATAAAAGGGAGAAAGCACGCAGAGAGAAGAATCCAGGCTGAACATGGCCAGCAGACTAAACCAGACCACGAGAGGAAAGACGGGAAGGGAGAGCAGGATAGAAGCCACCAACCAAAAGAGATGGCCTGGGCCGAGAGAGCAGAGTAGCCAAAATGGCTTAGTTATTTAGAGATCAAGGTTAAGGGAGAGGTTTAGGGTAGGGGGCAGAGTGTAAGAAGTGCAGGGAGGAGGCACAGGAACTGAGCAGTGTGGAGAGAGCTGGGAGAAGCCACGGGTACCAAGTGAGACTTGTCCTGAGTCCCAGACCTAACAAATACCATGCATTACAGTAACAAAAATTGTAATTGAATCAAACGAAATGTAAGAAGAAAGTTAGTGAAATCGTCAGCATAAGAAGGTTGAGTAATAGCAAAAATAAGAAACAAGCAACATCATCCTCAAATACCAAGCATGGTTGCTCCCTTCAAATTGTGTATGCATGGCCTGTGACATCTCTTCAGACCTGCATCAAAACCTTCACTTTTTTTCCTACAATCTTCTCCAAACAAGATTTAAAGATCCCTTTCCCACAGGGAAAGACTATGCTTTACAGTTTTGTAATGCCCTCACCAAACCAGGAATTAGCAAATATCCAAATGAATATCAGAAGCATTATAACCGAGGGTCAAATAGCCGAGCCTTGGTTGCCATTTGGTGTACACACCCAACTTGAAAAGTCCAAAGTGCCATCTAAAGACAAGGGAATGTGTGTTATGCATATTTATGCCTCGTGCAGTATATTAGCGAAAGAGTAGCCATCCCCCACAGTCAACAAAAAAATCATTAAACCTACCTATGCAACATCTTTTTTTTTTCAAGGTCATTTCTCCAAGACGAATATGATTCTACTAGGCACAATCCGAGATACCATCTAGTCTGCAGTCCTTACTATTTTCTTTTTCTAAGAAGACTTTTTAATTTGGCTTGGGAACTTAATAACATTTTATTGACTGATTTCTGTCACAGAGGTAGTCAATCTCCCTTTCCATTTTTATACTTTCTATTTTTTGAAAGCCTTGTTTCCTTCCCACTTTATTTTGAAAGAGAAGCTCCTTGTGTTTATAATAGCAAAGAAAACAACACAGTGAAATGTAATGCTTTCCATAACAATCAGGGCTCTCCAGATTCTGAATTATGTAACTTGCCTTAACAGCACTCAGCATGCTGATGATAATTACCATAATAGTCCCAATTACTATTATAAGTATCTCTTAAGAAGAGACAATCTTGGTGTTTGTATTCTTGAGTTTGTATTACATTTATCAACAAAAGATAAGCATTTGCTGCTGTCAGCTGTTTTCAAATTAGTCATTTGAAAAACCCCAGGCATGGCACTGCCAACTTTCTTGGTTTACATCGAGTAAGTTTTTGTTTTCTTTGGCTCTTTATGATCATCCCAAGGTTATACTCTTAGCAGAAATTGTGTGGTGAACTTCTTCCTAGCATGCCTGAAACCCACAGGTGTGTTAAATGCATAATTTTCTAGGTGAGTCCTTTTTTAAAAATTCTTTTTTATATAGGTATAATTTATAGGCAACAACAAACCCAATTTTAATTGTACAGTTTAGTTTCTCTACCCTAGGTAAGCCTGGGAACAATTGTATCCTCTAGGACCTTCTTCACGCTACAATCTCTTATAAACAACCATGTACCTTTTGAATTTTCTAGCGTAAAAATCTAGGAGCAAAATTACCAGGCCATAGGGAAGATGTATGTTTAACTTTATTGGATATACTGCCAAACTGTTTTCTAAAATGGTTATCTTGTTTTCTTTTTTAAGATGTATTTTTTTTAATGTGCATTGGTGTTCTGCCTGCATGTATGTCCATATGAGGGTGCCAGATCTCCTGGAACTGGAGTTACAGACACTTGTGAGCTGCCATGTGGGTGCTAAGACTTGAACCCAGGTCCTCTGGAAGATCAGCCAGTGCCCTTAACTGCAGAGTCATCTCTCCAGCCCTGGTTGTTCGTCTCATTTTCTATTTCCCATCAATAATAGATGAGAGCCTCGTCCCAGCCACCTTTTTTTTCCATTCTAATCAATCAAGTCTTTGTGTGTATATATGTGCGTGTGCTGATGGAGACTGAACGCAGGGCTTGCATACACTAGACAAACATTCTACCACTGAGCTATATCCCAAACCCTTAACTTTTTGAGATAGAGTTTCACTGGGTAGCTTGGGCTGGCCTCAAATTCAAGCTCGTGCTGCAGCGTTACTGTCCATTTGTTTGAGTCTAGTCATTACTCTGTGTATAAATGGTACTTTATTGTGGGCCAGTTTGTGTTTCCCTAATGATGATGATGTTGATCATCTTTTAATGTACTTACTAGCATTCACATATTTTCTTTTGAAAAGTGTCTGTTCAAATCTCGTGCCCATTTTTCTATTGGGTCTTTTGTAAAACAGTGGGAGAGAGGCCTTGGTGGGTGGAGCCAAGGTGCCCCAGGACTGGAGAGGGAGACGTGCCATGCAGACTCAGTGGGTACCAGCCAAAGTCACTTACACCATGCAGACGTGGCACCCCACGGAAAGTTTTATGAAGAGGGGAAGGGAGGGGGAAAGAGAGAGAAAATGGGCAGGGTCTGAGGAGAGGAGGAGAAGAGAAAGAAAGGGGAAAAGAAAGAAAAGGAAGGGAGGAGGTGCGCACTCCTTCAGGGCGAGAGAGGAAGGAAGGGGGGGGGTCTCTTAAAGAGAACTTTTTGTAAGAAGACGTTGTCAGGGCACTGGGTGGGTCAGAGGCGGGTCTGAATGCTAACAGGGCCATCCGTCTTTTATTGACTTGTGATCCTGGGTAACATTTGGTCCTGAAAGAGGTCAGTTTTAGTTCTAACCGCCCTCCCTACGCCAGCACTAGTTTATACTCTATTGTTTTCTTCCTTTCCTGACTGGCTGGCCTAAGGCTAGGTGGGAGTAGATGTTCATTCACTCACTTTTGTCTTGGGCATTTTGTTGAATGAAGAGATGAGACCTCTTCTTTTAGATAGATTAAAACAAAATTTAAGAGAAACGCCAATAAGTGACTATGGCGTAAATTTAAACACCAGAAGAGCCATAAAGAGATATTTAGAAAATCAAGATACTAGCTCTGGGTAGTGTGATTTAGCAAAGACCTTATTAAAGGAGGTGGGCTTCAGGCAGGGGTGGAGGTGGGATGGAGTTAGGTGAGAAAGGGCAAAGGGCAGACTACCTAGGTTCAAAACATAGTTTAAAAGATCCATTGAGATCATATTGCGGAGAATCTGATTGGATGAGGAAGAAGGGCTGGTTGTAGGGTGGCTGTGAGGACATTAGTAGTAGCCAAAGAACTCCTTACAGAGGGTGGCCCTCTTGGACTAACCCACATGCCTTCTTTGCTTTGCCTCTAACCCTGGCTTTATTAGTCCTGGGTACTTCTAGCACTTCTGGATCTCCTAGCTTCTTATAAGGAATTGTGCCTCCCCCAAAGAAGAGAAGCTAGTTCCGAAAACCATATCAGCTTGGACCCCAGCTTTCTTCTGGGCTACTCAGAGAGTCCTGGAAAGGGGAACCTCCTAGGGATTCAAAGTTAGAAGCCCTTGATCTGACCAGTTGCTCTGTTTACTGACTCGGAGAGCATTGCAAACCTAAGACAAACAGATCTGTTGCAGTGCCTGGCCGGCTCAGGAGCCAGGTTGCTAAGGAAACAGCTCAAGTACCTCCTGCCTCTTAAGACACAGCCCCACCTTCATGGTCCCAGCAAAGGCATTGAAAGAGGTTCACAGAAGTCTTTTCAGAGCAAATGTGGACAGTCAGCCCTCCGGCACTATGTGTATTGACTTCTGGGCAAGGGTAGCTTCAATCCTAGGAATCTTCAGATCAAAGGAATGGTACCAGAAACTAAGGATGCTTAAGTTTCCTCCAAATCCTCATTTATTAATGAGATCTCTTACTACTGTAGCTACTGACATGGGGAAAAATTAATACTGAAAAATCACAGCAGTCTCTAATTACTTCTTAACAACTACTGAGATATCATTCTCAGAGTGGATACTAGCTAGTGGGCTTCCTTTTGGAAGGAGAGAGTTGACAGAGTTAGTGCGAAGATCCTCAGAGTCAGATAAATACTGTCTTTCTTCAGCCAACTAAAAATACAACCCGTATCATCCTTCAAAGGGGGGTTTTGTTTCTTGTTTTTATTTTAAATAAAGAAAAAAAATTCACTAAAATCATGAGAACCACTGCCCCGAGAGATTCATTCAGAATAAATGCTTTCATATATGCTAAATGCCGGTAGAATAATGTTTCATCTTTGAGAAAATAATTCAAAAAAATCCATAAGCTCTCTTGTAGCACACAATTACCACAGCCAATTGTTCAAGTAAAGGGCAGCTTTGTGTTTGTCTTTTAGTAGGGTAAAAAACAATGGAACATAAGCAGTTTTGCTGAATGAACCCCAGGAAAACAACCCTGGCAAAACGTCCTAAATGTCAAGATGTCTTGTAAATTTATATTTTATTAACTAGTCAACCTTTGTTAACCAAGATCCTTCCACAGTGATAAGCCTGACAAATGATGTGTTTCACATCTTTATAAAGAGCTACTTTTTGTGAATGCCTATGAGACTCTGACAACCATGTTCACACAAATTTTATCTTGTATTTTCAATTTCAGCAATTATGGCCACTGGGCAGTGGTGGTGGTGGTGCATGCCTTTAATCCCAGCACTCGGGAGGCAGAGGCAGGCGGATCACTGTGAGTTGGAGGCCAGCCTGGTCTCCAAAGTGAGTTCCAGGAGAGGCACAAAGCTACACAGAGAAAACCTGTCTCAAAAAAAACAAAAACAAACAAAACAATCATGGCCTTTCTATCACCACTCATCTCATAAGTTTTGATGGGTTTTTTATATTGATCCAATTACTTATATTTAAAACAATTGAGGATGTATGGGACTTTGTAGTAAAGGTTTAAAAAAATCAAGTGTGTTACATTCCGCAACAACTTTTACTCATGATGCTTTAGTTAACTAGACACTACTGGCAGCTGGCTAGCTGATGGGAGAGGTTGGTCTATCTGGAGTTCTGGTTTTCAACAAATAAGCCACAAACATAAGTTTACATGGAGGTTTTCGTTCATAGACTTATGCACACAATTTGTCCCATGCTAACAGGGGTGAATACGAACTCCTTTGTCTCTCCTACAGTTCTGTTCCCACACTAGTAGAAGGAGAGAGGAAGCTGTGGGCTTTCACGTGAGCACACTCTGACAGGAGTTCTGACTCATAGTCCCTTTGTTCTCCTCTCCTGGTGGTAGAGCTCTTCTCTTGATTGATTCCAGCTTGTGAGAAATTTTTCATTGTAAGATCCATAATGCAGCAGGAAACTCCATGAGATCTCATGACATAAATTATGGTACCTGTAGGCTTTAACTGAATGTCTGATTGTAGTTAAGAAATTACCCTAAGAAAATCCAGGATGAAAAGTGATCCAATAAAAAAAAAAATCGGAGTAAATAAGAAAATATACAGCTTTAAGTTCATTAAAAGGACCCTAAGTTGTTCAGTTTGGGGATTTTCTTCAGACCACCACTCTTTTCCATTAACACTATAGATGGGAGACTGTCTGGTTTAGCTCAGCATTTGGTATCATTTGTGTAAGCTGTTGCACAGTTCATATGCTCAGCAGCATGGTGGCTAAAATAAAAGATGATAGATAGGTTGAGCCTATGCTTTTATTTTCTCTTCTTTTTTAGAGCCTCCTTTAAAAGATGATAAAAGAAAATTTAAGGTATATAAATCTACAAGGGCAAAGAAGATGAGTAAGGACATATCCATGGTCTGGAGAATCTTGAAAACGAATGGCAGGGGAGAAGGAAAGCAAAATGAGGAGATCTCATAGGGAAAGGTAGCCAGAGGGGACTGTCTAACTCTGCACAGAACCTCTCTAGTCCAAGATTTAGAGGTGATCTGTGTGGCCTATGTCAAGAGAGAACGTGGAACTAAATGAAGGATTGGCTGAATGTGTCTGTCTGGTAACATTGACCCCCTGGATTAGTTACTTTCCCTATTGCTGAGATCAAGTACCCTGACCAGCAACTTAAGGGAGAATGGGTTTATTATATTGGCTCACGGTTCAAGGGTATATACAGTCCTTCAGGGCAGGGAAGGCATGGTGGCCAGCTGATCACACTGCATCTGCAGTCAAGAAGCAGACAGAGATGAGTATATGTGCTCAGCTAGCTTTCTCCTTTTTATTTAGTCTAGGATCCCATCCCATGGAATGATAGGTTTTCTCAAGTTTAGGGTAGGATTTCTCATTTCATTTAACCCAAACTCAATAATCCCTCAGAGGCACACATACCCAGGGGCTCATCTCCTCAGTGGCTTTAGATTCTGTCATGTTGACAGTCAAAATTACCATCATCCTCCCTAACACACTCATGCAAAATGATATCTCCTTACGAGGATTTCAGGACTTCAGATTTCAAATCTCCTTTGTGAAGAAGTTAGAAAGCACTGAAACAAAAAAAAAAAAGACACCATAACCTGACGTTTTATAAATATAATACTTTTATTAATTCTCTGGCAGTTGACTACACACATACAATATATTTTGAATATATTCATTCCCCACTTCTCCCACTAACACTTCCCAGAAACACTCCCTGCTCCCTGCCTCCTTCTGAACTTCAAGTCCTTTTGTTTTTTAAAATAATCCAGTGAGTCCAATTTGTGCTGCCAAAATATTCATGCATGTGGGCCATTTGCTGGAGCGTGGAGATCTACCAGAGGCCACACCCTTAAAGAGAATTGATTCTCCCTCACCCAAAAGCCACCAAATATCAGTAGGCCATCAGCAGGGGTAGGGGCTCATGAGCCCCTCTCCCCTGCATGTTGAAATGTAACCTGACATTTTAGAGTCCAATAACATAATGCTCACGTTTCTTTACAATTACCCTAAAACAAAATCAGCCAGTGGCAACACTCACTCTTAAGTGTTAATGAGTAACCAAGGGTCACCAGGTAAAGAATACTTCTAACATGAGAGATCAAAACCCAGGTAAACAAAGGGGAAAGTGAGCCTGAAGAATCAGACATTGCAGAGAACAGCAAGGAACTTCTCACAAAGCAATAATTAGTGACCCACACCTATAACAATAATGACAGCTGGTATTTACTGAGGACACACTGGCAGCCACTACTAAGTGACTATTAGTAAATGAGGAAGCCAGGATTCAGACATGAATTTCAAACTCATCCTCTATATTTGTTTATTTGCCTTGCCAAAATCCAGTGTGGCTTTACCCACATTCAAGAACATCGTGCTGGGTTTCCCAGTTTACCCTGATACCAGAAAAACAAAAGAACAAGAAAGGCTCAAAAATGTTCTCTTGCACTTGAGAAACCCTATTTAGAGCCTTCAGTCTAAGTATCAAAAGTACTGCTCTAGACAGGACAGGGTACCATCTCTCATGAAGCAAAAGCTAAAAATTCAGTACGAGAGATGGGCAATACAGTGAAGGAAGTCTACCAGAAGACTGAAGAGCAAGAGGAGAAAATTACAACTAAAGATGAACATGTGTCTGAGGAATACAAGATGTTTTTTTTTTTCTACTTCCTGGCAATTCCAGAAAGGAGGAAGAGAAAATGGGAAAAATGAGTCGTACCAAGAATGATACAAGAAAAGTTCCCAGAGATGAACATTTCCTAAAGGATCCAAACTCCTGTGCCCAGAAGAAAAAGTGGTAAAAGGATTCACAGCATGGCACAGCTTCATGAAATCTCACACTCAGGATAAAGAGAAGGTTCTAAGGACTTCCAGGGCAGGTTAGACTGTCAGCTGTAGAGTGTATAAACGAGTCTAATCAACATCATGTATATACAGGCAGGTACACACACACACACACACACACACACATATAGAGGGGAAAGAGAGAGTCGGCTAAACAGACAGGCAGACACAGAGAAACAGAGACAGACAGAGAAAGAGAAGGGGGGAGACAGAGAGAGAAAGAGTTAAAGCTAGTCCAACTAATAGGAATTTGAGTCGCATCCTATTTATGAAAAGCACCAGTGGGGTTAGAATATAATAAGACAAATTTTGAAAGAATGATTTTTAAGAAAAGTTTGCAATGCAAAATGCTATAGCCGGGCAAAACACCAATCTAAGGTAAGAATGACACGCAAGCATGCAAAAATCTCTTTCTAGATGGCCTTTCTAAGAAGTTGTTTGAAAATGCAGTCTGACTGAGGGAGAGGATCAAGGTAAATAACACAGAATCTAGGAACAGTCTCCCTGCAGAGGGAAGGGAGAACACACTTCTGAGCAGCTTGAATTCCCTTGAAGGAACCATGCCTTTCATGCTGCTGGAGCAATTTGATGAGATTATGTTTTAGTCAGAACATTCTATTCTAACTGTTAAGGTGGAATCATTAGATTCCTGGGAGACCTTTGCACCATTTTTGCAAAGCGCAGATGAAATGTAATTGAGACCTAAACTATGGTGGCAGGAAGGATCCCAAGAATGTGGGCACATGGACAATGGGGCTGGTATCTGACAGCTGGAGGGGGCACAGTTTTATTTTACTGTAGATGTTTATGGCATGAACGTAGAACAAAGGCAAAGGAGACCACATGAAAGAACATGGGAGCTTCAAACCCTGGAAGCTGCTACAGAAAAGGCAGGAAGGATTTTCTTTGATACCCATAGGAATGAAGGGAGGATTCATTCCAGTTGTTTCAAGTGGAGATAACGTGCAGTGTCGCCAAGGAAACAGAGAGGAGCTGCTACGTTTGTTTCTGATAACATCCCAAGTGTCTGTTGAGGACTTGAGATCTCTGCGAGACAGGGTCAATTTAAAACACAGATGAGGAAAAGAACAGCAAAACCCACTCAGCTGGTGCTTCTTGACCCTGTGAACATGAAGCCATGTGGGTGGAATAACGTGCTTCCGGAGAGTCACACCAGGATGCCTAAAGCGCAGCATGTGCAATGGATGCTTCGAGTTATGTCAGTGGCATTTACACCCCTGAGACCAAAGTTGGAGAGGTTGTCTAGGACCAGATCTGCAAGGCCTTGAAGGAGGAGACAAAGAGTGGATAGGACATTGGGCAATCATCAGGGAGTTGGGCAGGAGAGTGACATTACTCAGTTCTCAACACTGTTCTAGGTGGTGTCTGAAAAACAGATCGAAAGGAAAAAAACAGTAAACATAAAAGCTACTGCAGCAAAAGAAGATGCTAGCTGGCGGGAGAAAGCTAAAGTGAAGAGATGTGATATACCAATAGGCCAATTTACTATTTTTCTTGGCACATTTTTTTTTTGTGGGGGGGGGCTGTCTTTTTTTTTTTTCACATGTCTCATTTGTCCAGCAGTCTTCAGATTCCTTAGCTGAATTCAAACATAGTCATTGTTGATATCTAAGAGGAATTGATTATGGCACCCAATAAGACTATCAAAATCTAGACTGATCAAATCCCTTATATAAAATGGCATTGTATTTGCATATATGTCCTCCCTCCTTATATTTTAAATAATCTCTAAATTGCTTATAGGTACCTTATGCAAAGTAAATGTTATGCTAATATCATCATATTTGGGGGGGGTGATGAGAAAAACTATGTATCTTCAGTGGAGATGCAACTTACCTTTTTAAAAGTTTTCCACATAGAGTTGGTTAAATCCAGGGATCTAGAGCCCAGAGGTACACATTGCTGGATGTGCATGGATTTGAGATCTTTTGAAGTTTAACCCACAGCTCTTTGCTCTGTTAAATGTTGAAGTTCAGCATACTGGAGTTACTCCAAGATTGAGCAACTGAGCTATAGGAGTACTGATTGCTGTGACAGATAAAAATGGAGGATAAGGAGGAGGGGGTGGCAGTAGGTTACCACAAATTACTGCCACCCCTCAGTTTTGACTCTATTAAACTAGAAGTGTCTGTGAGGCACACAGGTAAGATGTCAAGTGAGCAGTTACACATACTAGTTAAGCTCCAGGCTGGAGTTGTATTGACTGGATCCTTTGCTTTGGGTTTGAGTTCAGATAAACTCAAAGTTGAAGACAGAAGGAAATGAAGATATATTGAGCTCCACTAAATTCCTAACACACATCATGCCACAGATGTTTCTCAGGTGTATACTCAAGCTCCAACACTGACCTAGTCCATGCCTGCTGTTAGAGTTACTCTGTGCTATGATGATCTGTCATGACCAAAAGCAAGCTGGGGAAGAAGCAATTTCTTTGGCTGATACTCCCATATCACGGTTCATCATTGAAGAAAGTCAAGACAGGAACTCAAACAGGGTAGGGAACTGGAGGAGGCAGGAGCTGATGCAGAGGCCATGGAGGGGAGCTGCTTACTGACTTGCTCCTCATGGCTTGCTCAGCCTGCTTTCTTACAGAACCCAGGACCACCAGGCCAGAGGTGGCACCGCCCACAGTGCAAAACCAAATTATAAAAACAAGCAAACAAACAAAATCACACATACACATCTCATAATATTTTAAGCAAATTTACAATTTTTGTGTTGGGCCACATTCACATACTATACCAGTCACACTTCCCTGGAAGAGAGCAAGACAGGGAAAATGGGCTAAAAGTTGCTATCCTCCTTCAATGTCACAGACAGATACACGGATGAACTACAGGGTAGAGATACCTAAGTTGCTTCAAGAGAGACTGGAGTTGAAAGATGGCCTGACCTTGAAGACAGTGTGGGGGCGGATAGGAGGAGGGGGGAGTGAGGGGCATCCAAAGGCCAGGCGAGGCCACACTTCACAGCTGTGCTGAAGGCTCTTCCTCCTCCCTCTGCTCTTTCCCCAGCTGCAATGCTATTTGTGCCAATTTCCCAAACATCTTTCTCTAGTGTTAATCACCTGGAGAGCATTCAGAGACAAGTGCCAAAGTTCATTCTCGTTAATAGGCAAGGTTGGCCAACACAGAACTGTAGAATTTTAAATAAAAAACAAACCCAAAATATTAATATGATACCTTCTCCCATAACAATCATGGTTCTATGGTGAAAAAAAAGGATAACATATGAGCTTTATATTTGTTTTTAAAAAAAAGAAGAAGAAGAAGAAGAAGAACAGTATGAAGTTCTGGCCCCCTGGAACCTTGATAATATGACCCCAGTGAAATCTGGCTGTAATAGAAGAAGTTGGCAACACTAGATTTCACTCACTAAGCAGACACTACTAATTGTTTTTTCTTTTTGGTTTTTTTTTTTTTGTAAATTTTTTTTTATTTTTGAGATTATAATACAGTTATATTATTCCCCCCTTCCCTTTTCTCCTTGCAAGCCCTCCCATATGCCCTTCCTCCCTCTCTTTCAAATTCATGGCCTCTATTTTTCATTAAGTATTGTTACACGCACATATACACGTGTACATACCTATATATTTCTAAATATGTAAATGTAACCTGCTCAGTCTGTATAACGTTATTCATGTGTACTTTTTTTATGGCAGCCATTTGGTATTAGATAACTAGTTGGTGTGCTCTTCCCTGGGGAAGACTGTTTCTCGCACTCAGTATTCCTAGCTGCCTGTGGTTCTTTCTGTAGGGTGGAGGCCTTGAGGTAGGTACCCTTCCCCCCAAATCCACTTCAGCATGTCTATTATTATTGTCCTTGTTCCGCTCATGTTTAGGAAGTCAAGTTGATGAGACTTTATGGGTGTAGATTCTGACATTCCCAGGAGATGAAAGCTTCCTGTTCCTCTCATTTACAGTCTTTCTGCCCCCTCTCCTGCAACGAGCCCTGATCCTTGGGTTTAGGAATTGTGCTGTAGGCATATACACTGGGACTGGGCCCCACAACTCTATACTTTGACTGGTTGCGATTTTCTGTGCTGGTCCCCATCTGTTGCAAAGGGAGGATTCCTTAATGAGGGCTGAGGACTGCTCTTATCTGTGGGTAGAGGACAAATATTTAGAATGTAATTAGGGATATGCTAGCTTAGTAAAATAGTGTTGTATTCTCCTCCAGGCCCATGACTTCACTAGTCCTGCTAGTTGCCTGGGTTTCCAGTAGCAAACACCATTTCTCTCTTGTTAAATCAGTCATAAGTTCTATTGGAGAGCTATTGGTTACTACCTAGGTTTGTGGACAGGTTTTCTCATAGTCCAGGCTAGATTGAACTTACTGTGTAGCCAAGGATAATGACCTTGAACTCCTGATTCACCTGCCTCTGCATTCCAAGTGCTGAGATTACAGACATATGCCACCGTGCCAGGCTTATATTAATATTTTTAAATTTGGTTTTGCCTTTTTTTTTTTTTTTTGAGACAAGGTCTCACTCTGTAGTCTTGGATGTCCAGAAACCTGCTATGTAGACCAGGCTGTCCTAGAACTCTGAGAGATCCACCTGCTTCTGCCTCCCATGTGCTATGATTAAAGGCACATACCACCACACCCAGCTTATATTAAATATTTTAAATATAAATATAAAAGCCTTAGATAGGGAATGCATAGTGACTATGTTAATTGATGAAATAAAAGAGAGATGACAGTTTAAATATTCATTGCTTTATTCAAGCTATTTTTTAAGATTTATTTATTTATTATGTATACAGGGTTCTGTTTTGTGTATGTCTGCACACCAGAAGAGGGCACCAGATCTCATTATTGATGGTTGTGAGCCACCATGTGGTTGCTAGGAATTGAACTCCGGACTTCCGGAAGAGCAGTCAGTCTGAGCCATCTCTCCAGCCTTCAAGCTATTTTTCAGTGCAAGAAAAATCATCAACAAGACAGACAGTTGATACCCTTTGGGACTAGAGAAGAGAAAACTGCTACTTAAAAGCCAAAACCATTCTACCTTAATAACCAACATTATTACGCAACTCCTAGCCCTACCACATCTCCCTCCCATAGTCTGAAGAAGTAATGTTAGACTATTAATAAAATAATTAGCTTTTTAAAAATAGGAATACATTTATAGTCTTCTAAAAAGAAACTGTGTTGGGGAGGGTTCTCTTAGCCATGGCTCATTATGTAACTATTGAAATCTTAAGTTCTGCATTTAATGGAGAGTATTTTCATAATGTTGATGCTAATCCCAACAAAGGAATAGTTTATGTGACTCCAAACATGAGCCCCCAACCCCAACTTCACCCCCAGAAAGTGACAACAGTTTGGTTGCCATTGACCTTGTCTGATTTTTTTTTTCCAGGAGATCTTTTAATAGTTGTAAGATGTCATTTTTACAAAATAACATCCATATCCCTCTCTGATTCCAATTTACCGAGAGAATCAAATGTTTGTGTGCTTGTGTTGATTAAATGCAAGACTTCCATGCAATAAAAATAGTAGTTCTAGGCTGGTAAGATGGCTCACCAGGTAAAAAGCACTTGTCACGTAAGCCTGAAGACCTGTGTTCAATCCCCAGAACCCGTGTGAAGATGAAAGAAGTGTAGATATAATTCTGAATGGTTTTATTGAATAAGAAACGCAGAGCCAAATGCAGAGTTAAAAGCCCAAGAGGTCAGAGCAGCAGCCAAGAGCTGAGACCAAAACCCTTCTTACCCCTTGCTGCTGCTGCCGTCCTTCCCCTCAGAAAGAGACCTACTTCCTGTATGTCTGTCTTTTTATTGACTTTCTGTTCTGCCTTCTCATTGGTTGTAAACCCAAGCACATGACCTCCTTGTCACTGTGTGTCTATACAGACCCCCAGGTCTCTATGGTTGGTATTGAGATTAAAGGCGTGTGTCTCCATGCTGGCTGTGTCCTTGAACACACAGAGATCTGTCTGCCATGTGATTGTGATTAAGGGCATGTGCCAGACTTTTGCTAAATGGCTTGTTATTAGCTCTGACCCCCAGGCACTTTTACTTATTAACATACAAATAAAATCACATTTCAGAACAAATAAAATAACACCATAAAGGAGAGAGCTAATTCCACAAATGTGCCCTCTAATTTCCATATGCATACCAGGGCATGTGTGTACTCTCTCACACACACACACACACACACACACACACACACACACACACACACACACAATATACATATGCACAATAATGACTTATTAAAACTTTAAAAAAAAAACAGCAGTTCCTTATAACCTAGATTTAGAAACTCATATCCACTGTGGACCAGTAGAAATAGGTAATGAATTCAGATTGCACAGTCAGTAGCAGAAAGGAACTCATCATCTCCCAGTTAATCTCAGAACTGGGGGATGGGGGTGGGGGACAAAGACAAGAAGGCCCCGGCTGCTCATTGCCTGTCTATGTTGTGTTGTTCTCTGAATCCCAGAGACGTGTCTTCCACCAGCGTCACTGCCCTTCCCTCCAAAGGCCTGGAGCACCTGAAAGAACTGATCGCAAAGGACACTTGGACTCTCAAGAAGCTCCCACTGTCCTTGAGTTTGCTCCACCTCACACGGGCTGACCTCTCTTATCCAAGCCACTGCTGTGCCTTCAAGAACCAGAAGAAAGTCAGGGGGTGAGTAGCAGCACTCTGGAATAAGCAAGGAGCGGTCATGAGGGCAGTTGGATTCGTTTTTAGATTTGGAAGAGAACGGGATTGAAAATCCCAGGAGGGGAAAGAACTGGAAACATCCACATGAGCAGGAAACCCTTGGGCCTGATGGCTGTGGGAGCAAAATGAGAAGTAAGGCCAACATTGTTGGATTGTGGTGGGGAAGGGAAGATGATAAGAAATGATGTCATAGAGACAGGGCTCGCTATGAAGCTAACTTGCCTGGTGTGCACAGACAGTGAAGCAGGGTCAGTTTGTATCCCAAGCCTATCGGCTTCTAGCTGTGTTATCTTAGCCTACTTACTCAACTGTGCTGAGCTTCTAAAGACTGAGACCATCATGTTGTCATCCACAGGGGTTTTGGGAAGATAAAGACGTTTACTGGAAAACACCAAGAATTGAATATCTGGAATGTAACAAGTAAAAAGTATTAACAATGACATGGATTATTTCAATATCTGGGTATTTTCAGGAGTGCCAAGGAGAGATGCTCCTTCACACTTTACTCTCCAAGCTGCCATGGGTTCTTGCTCTGACCTGTTTCCTCTCTTGTGTCTTGTGCCACCTCCTGTTCTAACTCTGCCCTTCATTTATCTATTTCCATCTCCTTTAGTTTCCACACAAGTATATACTAGGTGACTTTCCACACTCATCATTTTAACCAGAAAAAAAAAACATATATATATATATATATATAGATAGATAGATAGATAGATATAGATATAGATATAGATATAGATATATATAGATATATAGATATAGATATATATATATCAGGACCTAGTCACAGAGGCAGATGCAAAGAGGAAGCTTGAAGAGCTAGGACCATCATGGTCATCATAACTACATGGGCACAGGGTGTTGGTCTCAGGAGCTACACTAACACCACAAGGCACTGGAGGGAAAGGACTGGGTGAATGCATGGTTAGAGTAGACCTCACTGGCAGATATAGCTCCGGTAATGTAGTAAAACTGTAAATCCTTCCAGTCCCAACTATGACATAACCCCTGCACCTGAGGCCTGGGGACCACAGAGGAAGAAGGGATGGAAAGATACAGGAGACAGAGGAACAGAGAGTCTGCTATGAGATTGTGTCTCCTAGGAGTGTTGGAGCTACATCTATGGAGTCTCACCAACACAACTCCTAAACACGAGCTGAACAAGGACAACAATAGACATTATGTTGTTGGTGCAAGGAAAGCCCATAGGCCTTGACCCTACACAAAGAACAACAGGCAACTCAGGAATGCTGGGAGTAGGAGAAATGGTCTTCCCAGGGAAGAGCGCACCAGTTTGTTATCCAATACCTATATACATACAGATAACATACATACAAATAACACGATACAGACTGAACAGGCCATATTTATGTATTTAGGAACACACACACACACAATAACTACAATTAACAAAAAAAGGTCATGAATTTGAAAGAGAGCAAGGAGGGGGTATGTGGGAGGGTTCAGAAGGAGGAAACAGAAAGAGGAAATTATGTGATTATACTATAATACCAAAAATATAAAAAATAAATTGAAAAAGTAAGTCTTATTTCTATGACTACACCTGTGTGCTGTGGCCATTTATTCATTTGTTAGCAAATATTTGGTGAGCATCGCCTATGTGCCTGGCATTGTCCTAGCCACAGCAGGAAGTACAAGAAGGCTTCTTGCATGGAGCTTATCATCTACTGGAGGAAGACAACAAACAAAGAAGGAAATGTCAGTTATGGCTGTGAAGGGATGAAACACCAGGGTGGGATGGTTTATTTAAGGAGATCAGGAAAGACTCCTATGAAAAAAGCAGCGTAAGTTTAAAACTGAATAGTAAGTAGAGGTGGCCATGAATTTCTAGGCAAAGGGAGTGTGGAGTCCTGAACTCAAAATAGGAATAGTGTCAACAGCAACCACAATCACATAGATTGCACAGCCCATGCTCCCAGTACCATTGTAACAGCTTAGAAAAGATATGCATCTGTTCATTCAATGCTCTCATTCCATTCACAAACGAACAAGTTTCACAGATCTGCCCAACCAGGCGCAACTAGTAACTAAAGGAGCCATGTTGTAAGTGGGCTCCAATGTCCTTAACTAAAGAAGCCATGTTGTAAGTGGGCTCTAATGTCCATAACTAAAGGAGCCATGTTGTAAGTGGGCTCCAATGTCCATAACTAAAGAAGCCATGTTGTAAGTGGGCTCCAATGTCCATGCTTTTCCATCATGACTCTTCTTCAAGTGGCTCAAGATGACAAGAAAGAAGACCAATGTCGCTGGCCACAATAGGAGAGGTGAGGTCGTATAAACGATGCAGCAGAGAGTGGCAGAGATGGCTCAGAGAGGTGCTTGCTGCCCAGTCTGGTGGCCTGAGTCCCATCCCCAGCACCCACATGGTGGAAAAAGAAAACTGATTCCCACAGGTTGTCCTTTTGAAGAAAAGAAAATGACAAATAGTAAACAAGTGTCATAGAGAACTTACCAATGTTTGCTTAGGAAATATTAATTTACACAGAAGTAGAATTTACCTGAAGAAGTATTGCCTCCGACATAACCCTAAGACAAATCACATACTAACCAAACTTAGGAAGTGTAAGATAAGGAAGGCAGAGCTGTACTAGTGAAATAAATTAGGATGTGTTTCTATAGAACTCCCTCATAGGGAACCCTTCTCATCAGCAAAGGCAAAGAGAAAATGGCCTTGGCTGCCAGCTGTTCAGACAGCAAAGCTGGTTTAACAGAGTACTCTATCTGTGTTGCTCAGTGTAATCTAAAGATAACCAAAACCTGCAGCTTCATTTTGATTCTATAAAACCCACCTAACTGCTCAGAAAATATAGCTTGGGATGGGAGCTTAAAAAGCCACCTGCAGGGGCTGGAGAGGTGGCTCAGAGGCTAAGAATACTGGCAGCTCTTCCAGAGGTCCTGAGTTCAATTCCCAGCAACCACATGGTGGCTCACAACCATCTGTAATGAGATCTGGTACCCTCTTCTGGTGTGTAGGAATATGTATAGACAGAACACTGTATACATAATAAATAAATAAATCATTTTTAAAAGCCACCAGCAAATGAAAGCATATGTAAGGTTACCATGTTATAGTTTAAGTCTCCAAGCCGTAGAGGATTTCTGTCCGTGGCCGGGATCCTATGGGCTTAGCCAGAATCTGGATGCATGCTTTTATTAATGTGTTCTTGTTAATCTTTGAAGTCCTTGGAGTGATTTCTGACTAGGAAGGTTTAATTCTGCCATTTCACTTGGAAGTCCATACTGCACTGTGGTGCAGACACACATAATAAATTAAGTAAATGTTTTTCAATGATGTAGCAGAGGCAGGCCTGACCAGATAGTACAAACTCTGTAGCACCATGAACATTAAAATAAGTAACTTGCATATCTTCCCAGGGGTTAAGGGGATTCAAAGGTGGACTTTAAGCAAGAGGTGACTCATATCTGTTGCCTTCCAGATTCCTAGAGTCCTTGATGTGTAATGAGAGCAGTATCCGGAACCTTCGTCAAAGGAAATCGGTCAATGTCTTGAGAGGTCCCATCTACCAGGAGTACGAGGAAGACCTGGGTGTCAACAGTGTTGGGGACAAACAGAACTCCCAGCTCGAGGAGAGCCCCAGCAACTCTCATTATTATGTATTCTTTGAAGAACAAGAGGATGAGATCATTGGTTTTGGCCAAGTGCTCAAAAATCCTCAGGAAGAGACTCTGCAAGCCTTCGACAGCCACTATGACTACACTGTGTGTGGGGACAATGAAGACATGGTGTGTACCCCTAAATCAGATGAGTTTAACCCCTGTGAAGACATCATGGGCTACAAGTTCCTGAGAATCGTGGTGTGGTTTGTCAGTCTGCTGGCTCTCCTGGGCAATATCTTTGTCCTATTTATTCTCCTTACCAGCCACTACAAACTGACTGTGCCACGTTTCCTCATGTGCAACTTGGCCTTTGCAGATTTCTGCATGGGGGTGTACCTGCTTCTCATTGCCTCAGTAGACCTGTACACACACTCTGAGTACTACAACCATGCCATTGACTGGCAGACAGGCCCTGGGTGCAACACAGCTGGCTTCTTCACTGTGTTTGCCAGTGAATTATCAGTGTACACACTAACAGTCATCACCCTGGAGCGATGGTACGCCATCACCTTCGCCATGCGCCTGGATAGGAAGCTCCGCCTCAGGCACGCATACACCGTCATGGCTGGGGGCTGGGTTTCCTGCTTCCTCCTTGCCCTGCTCCCTATGGTGGGAATAAGCAGCTATGCCAAGGTCAGTATCTGTCTGCCAATGGACACCGACACGCCTCTTGCTCTAGCGTACATTGTCCTTGTTCTGCTGCTCAACGTCATTGCCTTTGTTATCGTCTGCTCTTGCTATGTAAAGATCTACATCACAGTCCGGAGTCCCCAGTACAACCCTCGAGACAAAGACACCAAGATTGCCAAGAGGATGGCTGTGTTGATCTTCACCGACTTCATGTGCATGGCCCCTATCTCCTTCTATGCCCTATCGGCACTTATGAACAAGCCTCTTATCACCGTTACTAACTCCAAAATCTTACTGGTCCTCTTTTACCCACTCAACTCCTGCGCCAATCCATTCCTCTATGCAATTTTTACCAAGGCCTTCCAGAGGGATGTGTTCATCCTGCTCAGCAAGTTCGGCCTCTGTAAACGCCAGGCCCAGGCATATCAAGGTCAGAGAGTCTATCCGAATAACAGCACTGGTATTCAGACTCCAAAGATTCCCCAGGACAGGAGGCAGAGTCTCCCCAACATGCAAGATGCCTATGAACTCCTTGGAAACTCCCACCTGACTCCAAAAATACAGGGACAAAGCTCGGAAGAGTATAAGCAAACAGCCTTGTAAAGTGATGCTACACCATTCACAGTGGGATTTTAAAAGACTGGTTTCTTGAACACGCAATCTAATCTACAACACACAGATGCCTAGCTTCATGCAGGTGATGTTTCATAGGAATACAGTTCGTCTCTAGACAGTATTATCTCCAAGAAGGGAGATAAGGTATCAGCATATCTGAGTCCCAGGTGATATAAAAATAGTCTACGCTCTCTGGGAAACGTGCCTGATGCTCGTCTGTGATACTGTGTTAACATGCTCCACTGATAACAGCTGGACCATTCCCACATCTATTTTCTCTGGTTTATGTAGTGCTGCTTTATAAAAAAAGAAAAGTGTCAGCAGATGGCCAGTGTTCAATTACGTAAGCAGCTCTATGTTGGATCCCCTGATATAACCAAAGAAGGTTTTTGTTCCTTAAAACTAACATGTCACACTTGGGAGGTGAAGGCAGGGAGATCCAAAATTCATGCTTAGCTACATAGTGAGTTCCAAGCCTGCCAGGGCTACATGAGAACCCATCTCAAGAGACCAAAAGAACCTTGGAAAGCCAAACACAACTAGATGGCACACAATTGCTTCCATTAAACATGCAAAGGGAGAAGTTTAACTTAGAGGGGTTTTTGTTCTTTTCTTAGACTCTGAAACTAGTATCTCTTCACCAGAATCTACCTGCTGTGACCCAACTGTTATGCATTGACTAGAGAAACTGCTGAGATTTCATCTTCTGTGGCTGAGCAATCTAAGGAGTATCTTCTTGTAGAAGATGTGAGCTCTAGAAGGCATTTCTAGGCAATATGTGGGAATGAGGGTCGAGCACATGTAGTCACCTGTTGAACAATATTAACTATATGCTACTTAATGTTTGGGCTCTGAGGAAGTCCCTGGAACTCCAAATTCTCTAGAAATGGAGCCACTTGATGCCCTCTTCCATTTTAAGGACATCAGGTATATCTTGTCCTTGAAGATACATTTTCATGACAAAGAGAAAAAGCATCACTTGAGAAGAATCTGGTTTTTCTGTCTTGTGGAGCTATTCTCTACTTCATTTTGGAAACATGATATGACTCAAAAGATTTTTCTTTATTTCATTTTGATCATCAGGTCTGAACCAAAAAATTCTATTGAGTGACTATATGGAGACAGACCTTAGTTATTCACCTAATTCCTTTATCTATACTGCTGTTAAGTCCAAAACAGACTGGAATTTATGTAACAGACTAATAGTATAGCCTGGTGTTGTGGTGCATGCCTTTAATCCCAGCACTGGGAAGGTAAGGCAGGTGGATCTCTGAGTTCGAGGCCAGCCTGGTCTACAAAGCAAGTTCCAAGACAGCCAGGGCTACACAGAGAGACCCTATTTCAAAACAACAACGACAAAAAAGATAGACTAATAAAATAGAGTTATTATTCAACTGTGTAGACTCACTTCAAAACATTTACCTCATCATCACAGATTGGTTCTTAGCCCTCTGCAGCTCACACCACACTAACACTGTCAAGAGAGAAATCTTTCCATCTGATACTGACGGTTTCCTTCTAACCCTGCCAGTCATTGATGTAACACGTTTCTGTCCCAATAGTAACCTTGCTGCAAACAGCCATGAACTGTGTCTACAGGAGTACCTTCTGGGTTTCCTGCCTGGAGAGCTCCTTACTGTGTTGTTCTGGTGTCCCCCTGGAAGCAGATCTGATATTTGCTTCTCAGTGCTCATGAACCAAAACAGGAAATAAAAGGCCTGTGAAGGAGGGTTTATGGGTCATCTAATGCGCACGGTCCTGACGTGACTGGCCCAGTGCTTTGTTACAGTCACATAAGCATTGGCTTTCCCAACAGTTCACTTGTACTACTGAAATTAAACAAATGTGTTACCTTGTGGCGTATGTTTCTCTCTTGTGACATTTTGAAATATCACATCTGGACAGATGATGTGTCTCATCATGAGTAGCTGATCTTGTGCTTTGAAAACAAAGTCCTAGAGGAGTGACTTTAACAAAATTGTTATTAAAAATTCACATTGACAAAATGAAATAAATTTTCTTCCTGGACTAAGGTATACGGTGTTTTGTTTTGTTTTTTTTTAATTTGTCAATTTCTTTTGAGTTTAACATTAGACATGCATGTTAAAATCAAAGAGGAGAAAACACTGTGCGCACTTGCTAAGAAAACCATATTGATTGAAACTGATGGATTAGTAACACCTAGAAGGTTGATTAGGATTCATTAGTAGGCATCTATGGATAAGAAGGAAAGGTAGTAAACCAAAATATATAAAACAAATGATCAGTTCGTAATAGCATACTGAATTTGATAAATACTGAATTTAAATAGCAGGCTAGGTTCTGAAGAGGTGGCTCAGCAGGTAAAGAGCTCTTGTTGCACTCAGAAAGCACTAGAACTTGGTCCTCAGCACCCACATCATGCGGTTCCCATGTCCTATCACTCCAGCTCCAAGGGACCTGACACCCTCTTCTGGCCTCTCAGCATACCTGTAAACATATGGTCATGCAAACAGAGAAATAGACATACTCAAATAAAATATTATTGTAATGAAATAGTACATCTATAAGTCCTCTTAGGCAGTCACTTTAACCGGCATCCTTTAATTATCTGACGACTGACTGACATTAGTGAGGATAAGTTCCAGGAAATGACCCAGTCAGGAAGTACTTACTGTGCAAGCATGAGGACCTGAGTCTGAGCTCCAGCAACAGTGTGAAAAACCAAGTGTGAGAAGTGAGCCTGGTCCTGGGACTTGCTAGCCAGCCAGCCTCACCAAATGGGTGATGTGCCATTCACTGAGAAACTGTCCCTCAAAAAAATACAGAAAAATGGGCTGGAGAGATGGCTCAGAGGTGAAGAGCACTGACTGCTCTTCCAGAGGTCCCAAGTCCAATTCCCAGCAACCACGTGGTGGCTCACAACCATCTGTAATGAGATCTGATGCCCTCTTCTGGCCTTCAGTCATACATACTGTTTGCGTAATAAATAAATAAATCTTTTTTAAAAAATACAGAAAATAGAGGAAGGCACCAATATCTACCTCTGACCTACACACATAAACACATATGCACATGAATACACAAACACTTACACATAACACACACCAAAATTAAATAAACAAACTACCCATAGGCTAGATTTTATAAAATTTGTGTCCTAAGCTGGGTGGTGGTGGTGCACGCCTTTAACCCCAGCAACACAAAGTAAAGAATGATTTGAGCATCATAGTCAGAGTGTCTCCATGCCCAAGTCAAAGAGAGGCATCTGGAGGGAAATCATTTCACACTGTTTGAAGATATTAACCTGCTATGGAATGTCTTTCTGTGTGCTGTCAATATGTGTTGCTCTCATTGGTTGATAAATAAAGCTGTTTAGCCAATAGTGAGGCAGAATAAGGTTAGGCGGTACATTCAAACTGAAGACAGAGCCAAAGAAGGTGGAGTGAGGAGATGCCAGCTTGCCTCCCAAGGAGCAATAAGATGCCCACAGACAGGTAATGCCATGGCCACATGGCAACATATAGATTAATAGAAATGGGCTGAGTTAAGATGAAAGAGCTACCTAGCAAGAAGCCTGAGCCATAGGCTATGCAGTTTGTAATTAATATAAGCCTCTGTGTGTTTACTTGGGACCGAGTGGGTGTGGGACCAGACAGGACACAGGAAAACTTCATCTACATTAACCATCTTAATCCTTCTTTCAAATACATAAATGGACCAAAAGAATTGTCACACACTAAGTAACATTAATAAATGGACAAAGAGAACATTTTCCCAGGGGGGAAAAAACCAGATAATCCAAGTCTGGAATATTAGCATTAAATTTTCAATTAATAGCAACAGAGTAATCTGAAAAACTATTGAACTTCACGACAACAGCTATCTTTAAAGGCAAAAAAAAAAAAAAAAAGTAGCCCCAAATTAGGAATTCTGGAAATTTTAAAATCAGATTGCCAAATCAAAAGCTTTAATGGAAGTTAAAGCTGGGCAATCTCCAAGAATGTTAAGTAAATGAACAACGATGTGAGCTATGAAGTAAAAGGTGAAAGATCCAGGGTTTGGAGATGTGCAGAAGGATCTGAATTTGGAACCCCAGTACTCCAAGGAGGGATGCCGGTGCAGTCAGATTCCTGGAGTTCACTGGCCAGCCAGTCAAGCAGAATGGATGAGCTCTGGGTTCCATCAGAGATCTGTCTCCAAACAATGAGGAGGAGATTAACAGAGAATAGTGCCTGACATGCGTCTCTGGCCTACACATGTGCACATGCAAACATACACACAAAGTTGAAAGATGTCAGTTTCCAAATTCAACATCCTCCACACTGGTCTAGCTAGAGCAGTGGTTCTCAAACATTCCCAGTGCTGCAACCCTCCAAGTTCCTCATGTTGTAGTGACCCCCAACCAAAAAAGTACTTTTGTTGCTACTTCATAACTGTGATTTTGCTACTGTTGTGAATCATAGCATAAATATCTTGTGTTTTCTGATGTTCTTGGGTAACCCCTGTGAAAGGGCCATTCAATAGGTTGTGAACGAACCACTGTCCTAGAGATAGCATAGAAGATACAGTAGGAAGAGAAATAGAAAGAGAAGAATTTGTTCCACTTGTAAAGATAGATACTCTGCACTTAGTAACTGTTAAGATGGATGAGTCAGACTCACCTGTGGAATAGCCCTTTACAATGTCAGCACTCCCAAAGTAAAGAAACATCTAAGGAGAGAACTGAGAGAGAAGTCAGGTCTGGGAAAGAATTAGCAATCAGATTGGAATCTGAAACAACTTGACAATACCTTCAATGCCTTCACAAAAAATACATTTTGAATCTAGGATCCAAAACCATCCAAATTACTGCTCAAATGTGAAAGTAACACATTGGCATTTATACCATTATCATGCAAGCACTGAGAAAAACCTTCTGTTGATGGAAATGTAAATTTGTACAGTTGTCATGGAGGGCAGTATGGAAGTTCCTAAAAAGACAGACAGACAGACGGGAGGGAGGGAGGGAAGAAGAGAGAGAGAGAGAGAGAGAGAGAGAGAGAGAGAGAGAGAGAGAGAGAGAGAAAGAAAGAAAGAAAGAAAGAAAGAAAGAAAGAAAGAAAGAAAGAAAGAAAGAAAAGGAAAGGAAAGGAAAGAAAGCCTGAAGCCAGGTGTGATGGAACACACCTACACTCCCAGCATGGAGAGACTGAGGCAGAAGGAACCATTTCAAGTTTGAGGTCGGCCTCTGCTATATATCTAGATTCTAACTTTAAGGAAAAAAAAGAAGAAAAGAGAAGGAAAGCTAGAATTAAGGTTTTACTCACTCTTGTATTGCTATGAACAGACACAAGACCAAGGCAATTCTCATAAAGAAAAGCATTTAATTGGGGGGTGTGAATGAAAATTCCTGAATAGAAACTGTGTCTAGATGTGAACAAAATCCTCCGGAAGGAGTCATGTCTGCAGAGACTGATGGACAGATTGGACTTTCAGCACTGTGGAAAGATGGGAATTTTGTAGGTTCAGAGGCTAACTACTTGTCTTGGGCTTAGTTTTAGCCTTCTGGAATAGCCATTCCTTGTCCCGCTCTGTATCTGAAATAACACCCTGTGATAATAAACAAAAATCTCTTAGAAGCTATGGATTTAGCAGATCACCAGCTTTTACCAATCCAAGAGCTAAGAATGACATCAGATAGCATCTTATACTGATAGAATAGCTCCCCCATCTCATTGTACCCACCTCTCTGGTGTACTTACCAATGGATTTTAAATTTACCTTGATTCATGACTTTCTTTGTTCTGTAAAACTATTAAAAAAAAAAAAAACTTCATGAAACTGTTTTCATATTGGAACATAGAATTTGAGGTAACCTAAATCTGTGTTTCCAAGCCATGGTCACTCATAATGGCTCCAGAATAAACTATCTCTTATTCCCTGTAAGATAAGGGCTATGATTTTTACATAGACAGGGGCTTGCTTACAGTTTCAGAAGATTGGTCCATTGTCATTATGGCAGGGAGCATGGCAGCAGGAAGGAGACAGGAACCATAAGCCTAAGTGACCCTTGACACATATGCCACCACATTTGGGCTTCTCTTCTCTTTTTCTAGATCTAAGGCCTTGCTTAAGTCTCCATAGCACCAGAACCTCTTCTCAGAAATCAGGTGACCATGCTGAGGTTAGGCAGTTAGACAATAATAGATAATCCCCATAGCAACATACCCTGTTGGCTGAACAACCTATGATTAAGAAAGTCCCTGCTTGCACTCCCCCTTACCCTTATCCATATACGCCTTAAGAGGAAAATAAAAATTTGGAGCTTGATCAGACATCCTGTCTTGCTCTCATTCTTTGTGTCTCTTGTCCCTGTCATTTCACTGGCCCTCCCTTCAGGTCCCCGTTGAAGACCCAGATGGCCAGGGCAAAAAAGCAGACATGATGCTAAAGAAATAGTTAGGAGTTGTATCCTGATCTGCAGGCAGAGAAAAGAGACTGGGCCTGGCATGGGTTTTTCAAACCTCAAAGTCCACCCCCGCCCCAGGGACACATTTCCTCCAACAAGGCCACACCTTCTAATCCTTTCAAACAGTTCTACTCCCTGGTGACCAAGCATTCAAACTACCACAACTACCATGTGATTCAGCAAGCTGTCTGCCGGAAATAAACTCAGAATACTTACGTCGTCGTTAGAAGAACTAGGGGGCTGAGGTTAGAAGGATGGAAGAGCTGCTACTGCAACACTTGGGAGAGCAGGCCCAGCACCTCATCTGGCCGGCACAATAGAACCAGCCCCATTGGCAGAGGTGTGGGTGAGCCAGTCCCAATATTGTGAACATGGAAGAGCTGTCCCCATTACTCACCTCTCCTGTGGCAGCATGGGCAGGGCAGAGATACCCTCCTCCCCATTTCCCATCAATGCCTGAGGCAGGTGGGAGAGCTGGTCCTGAGGTGATAAGAGCAGGAGAGCTAGTCTTGCTCCTCATCTCCTGTAGTACTTGGGAGCGTGGCCCCTACACCACGTCTGTGCAACCTACCCTGAAGGTGTAGATGTGGGAGATCTGACCTTGAGGACATGAAAGCAAGAGAACTGGCCACTCTCCTGGCTCATCACTGCAGAGTGAACTCACCAAGGCAATGAAGGAGAGCCTACCCTGGAGGGGAGGACAAGGGAGAGCTGGCAGGCTGAGCAACCCTGCAACCACCCATGCCCAGAACCAGGGTTATAGGTTGGACCATTGCAATATCCACCCCACCTGTGATCTGCAGGAGCACATGAAGGGACCGGTCCTACAGATACAAAGCTGCAGGATCTCCACAACACAGGGCAACAGCAGGATATCCATGAGGAGTTCCAGTGAGGGTGAAGCACAGATAGTGTAGTAGAAACCAGAGGTCTTGAACCAGACCAATGACACTGCAATGAACACTTGCAAGTAAAGATATATGGACAGAAGGGTTTACTGTATGGACTCACTATGTCACACTACAGCTTCCATGATGAGATTTTTTTTCCCTTTCCTTTTTTTTTCCTTTTCTTTTTTCTCTTAAATTTTGTGGGGGGTGGGGATGCCGCAAGGGCAGAGGGTAGATGTGAAGGGATGGGAAATGAATAGACTTGAGATGCATGATGTGAAAGACACAAAGAATAAATAAAAAGAAAGTTAAAAATATAACAACAACAACAAAAAGAAATGAGGTGAACTTTTGAGAAAAGCAAAACTAGTATTCCCATTTTTTTTTTTTGTAGCAAATTTAAGTTTAGATTTTACTACATTCTATCTCAGTTCCCTGACAGCAGGTGAAAAGGGCTTTAGAATGATAAAGGTTATAGTGAGAACCTCAGAGTAGACATTGACAAATGGTCCGTAGATCTGTGGAAACACGGGACTCCTGATTACATTCTGTTTGCTGAGATGCTTTTCTGCTTTCTCAGAGTTCCTTAAGCACTCTGACAGAAGAGGCACTGGGAAAGTGTTAATAGCTTCAACAAATGTCAGAAAAAAAAGGGATACCCTGCCAATCAACATCACGATCCAGGAGAAAGAGGAGATGGCTGACATCATACCTGTCTGTTTTCGCCATCTCAAAGCCAACTGTAGTGAAAAGGAAAAACTGAGCATGTCTGTGACACTCGTAAGCCATCCCAGACATACATGCTGCCACTTGACTTCTTTAGTTAGTACAGAAGAGCCACTGGTGGGAACAGTACTTGAAATCCAAGCATTTCCTTCTGTTTCTTTAACTGTTTGTCCATCCGATCTGGAGAGCAATCATTCTCTTCCAGCCTACTCACCCAAGGGCCATATTATGTATTATACATGGAAAATGTGCATACTACACTAATTCTCCCAAAAGACACAAGTCTGAATCATCCCCTCCAACCTACTTCATTATGCCCTTGCCCATGTGTCTTTCTAAGTGGGTATATTGGGACTTCTTGCCCCAATACTATCATTAAAACTGGAAAAGGGGCCCACAATGTTGATGCCATATCAAGAATATATTGGGAAACTTCCCAAGAATCATTCTAGATGGCAATGGAAGCAGATAGAAAGCGTGTACAGTAATCATGTAATAGAAATGGTTTAGCACTGGAGGCCTTAATGGTGGTGGTGGTGGTGGTGGTGGTGGTGGTGGTGGTGGTGGTGGTGGTGTCCTAAACAGTGTAAGAGAGAGAAGCAATCTGTGGGTTCTCTCCGCTCTCAACAATGGATGTAACAATTTTAGTTCCTGCTGTGTCTTCCCTGTAATAATAAAATGTAATCTAGAAGTATAAGCCACATCACCCCTTTCCTCCCAAGTGGCTTTTGTCAGTGTATTTGACACAGCAACTGAAGTTGGGAAGAACAGACATGAGAAACTGTGGCTGTTGTTCCCTATCGTCTGCCCTGGGTAGAGGAAAGTGGAATAGAGCTAGGAGTTTCAGACATATGTGGCTGACTCCTACAGCAGTTGCCTGGTATTGCCCATCTCCAGAGAACAATTCTTAACTTTTTTAGTAAGTTATAACAGCCAAATTAGTGGTGGGAAGAAATGCCCAGAAACACAGAGTCCATTTATTTCCAGAAGCAGTTCTTAATTTTGTCCCTTACAAAATGAGGCAGGATAAAGTGATGGGGGGGGGGTGCTATGTAAATGAAAAAGGAGAGGAACAATCCCTCTAAAGTCTGGTTGATGCCTCTTGCCAGCTGAGAATCAAGAATATCAACACACTTCAGGACATTGGTTAAAGTCTTGTCTCCTTTCACAGCTATGAACCAGCAAGTTCATAGAATTCTCACCAGAAACTCCATATATACTACAAGACAATGCTCTAGACCCCATGGGCACTGAGAATCCTGGCAAGTCTACTTTTATCTAGTGAGTTATCTTTTTCTATGAGAAGCCGTTTGGTCCTTGAGGCCAACATCTCTTCCTCATATGCATCTTTTCAGAATATCACATTTCTGATCATTTTGGATATCCACCTATTCTTTGGGACTTAGTTTTTTATAAGCAAAGGCATCACATACCTGCTTATAATAGATATCTCATCAGTTAAAGGCTCCATATCTTCCAGGGTCTCCTAAGTTATCCAAATACATGCCTAGTACCTGAGGAGGCCAAAAGACAATATCAGATCCTCAGGAACTAGTTACAGAGTGTCATGAGCCACCATGTGGGTGTTGGGAATTGAACCAGGGTCTGCAGGAAAACAGACAGTGCTCTTTATCACAGAGCCATCTCTCTAGTCCCTCCACCTTAATTTTTTTTTTAAACATTCTCTTGTTGAACCAATTAGGGTAGATTGACTCACCAGCCAGCACCAACGATCCACCTGTTAATGTTTCCCCAGTGCTGGGCACACCCATGCCCTGCTTTTTGTATGGGTTAGGGTATCTGGACTCGGGTTCTCCTGCTTGCATGGCAGGTACTTTATCAACTTCTCCATCTTCCCAGCTCCAGTTTAGTGTTTAAGGAGACACACCCACCCATAAGTACCTAACCCATGACCTATGTTACAGTCCAACACAGAGTGGTCAAGAAACAAGCATGTTGGTCTTACACAGGGCCTTGCTGTGATTTCTACTCTCTAGTCTGTGACTCAACAGCAGAGAAATTAGTTATACATATCACAATGTGCTGGCTGAGATAGTGACATCAGAAGATGGCAGGTCCAGGAAACAATTCAATTGTACACAGGACCACAGGGAGAGATGTGTCCTGTGTTTCTGTGCTGCTGTGGTGGGAAGAGAGCATTCTATCCAGGCAAGGACTTGGTGTGTAACATCAGTCAACTGTGAATAACCCAACAGGCACTTAATTCTTTGGCAAGAGAAAAGTGGAGAAAGATACATTTTCAAGCAGTTCTGAGAAGGCAGTGCCTCACCTCTCAGGTCAGAACTACTTAACTTTCTACCTCCTTCTCCTCTTTCTGTTCCACTGGTTGACAAGGATCCTTCAGTGTGACTTAGTTCTTGACCTCATTCATTGACCCGACAGGCTGCTGAGTGAGTGTCTTTACTAAGCACCTGGTGACGTAGGTGTATTTCATTAAGGCCTTCTTTTTTGAGTTCTCTGCTGTCATTGTTAGGGTTTCTATTGCTGTGAAAAGACACCATGACCATGGCAGCTCTTATAAAGGAAAACATTTAATTGGGGCAGCTTGCTTCCAGTTCAGAGGTTCAGCCCATTATCATCAGGGTTGGACATGGCAGAGTACAGGCAGATGTGGTGCTGGAGAAGTAGCTGAGAGTCCTACATCTTGCAGGCAACAGGAAGTGGTCTAAGACACTGGGTAGTATCTTGAGCATATATGAGACCTCAACATCCACCTCCACAGTGACGCTTCCTCCAACAAGACCACACCTACTCCAATTTGTAGTAGTAGTGCCTACTCCCTTTAGGGGCCATTATCTTTCAAATCACAACATTCACAAAGGTCCTTTGAAGAATAGCCAATTGTATTTGGCAAAGAACAAAGGAGTTATCACTTAAGAAAGACCATGTTAGCCTTGTCCACATATGGAGGAAGGTTCATCCCTGGCACATTTTGACTTTGTGTGTGTGTGTGTGTGTGCTTTTAAGAGGGAAGCTGTTACTGAATTTTTGGGAGCTTAGGAGGTTTTCAGAGTGAAGTCATAATGCTTCCTAACTCTAAGACTAATGACTCAGTATATAGCCCACCCCCTAGAGGAAATGGTACAAGGCAAAATCTTTTCTCATAGTCTTTGGGAATTTATATGACCAA
The DNA here is from genome assembly GCF_903995425.1 of Onychomys torridus. Classification (NCBI taxonomy): domain Eukaryota; kingdom Metazoa; phylum Chordata; class Mammalia; order Rodentia; family Cricetidae; genus Onychomys; species Onychomys torridus. Next base: position 59,181,306 of record NC_050456.1, read on the forward strand.
CTGTAATTTTCAAATACCCAACTATGTCATAAGGCAGATAACAGCCAAATGTTTTTCTATTTATTTATTTGCTTAATGTGTTTTGCCTGTGTATGTTTTGTGTACCACTTGCATAACTAGTGCCCAAGGAGGCCAGAAGAGGGCATCAGATCCCCTGGAACTATAGTTACAGACAGCTGAGAACCACCATGTGCACACCAGGAGATTGAACTCTGGTCCTCTGGAAGAGCAGCCAGAGCTCCTGACCACTGAGCTGTCTCTCCAATCCATGTTCAAACATTTCTATTGTGCCAGAATTATGATAGTGTAGTTGGGAGGTACTTGTAAGTGCTCACTGTCAATTAAACAAATTATGAACACAGTGATATATTAGACATTCAATTCAAATCAAACAAATATTATGGAGCATCTGCTATGGGCTGGGGGTCATTGTAGTGAATAAAACCAACCCAAATATCTGCCTTTGTGGGGCTCATATTTGGTACATAGCCTGCTAGTAGCCTGGTAATGGTGTAGTAGAAAAAAAATATAGAGTATGATAAGGACATAAGGAAGCAATGTAGGTCAGGGCAGGCCTCACTAACCCTTGCTATTTGGGCCAGTGATTCATGGAGGGGAGAGACTTACTCAGCTACAGGGAGAAAGCATTCTAGACGGTAATGAACAAATGGCAATCTTCTGGTTAGGAGTTCAATCTGGGAATAGAAAGGCAAAGCGGCTAGAATAAAGCCAGCATAGAGGAGATGTATAAGAGATAAAAACTAAGAGGTAATTGATAGCATCCTACAGGCCTTATTTAAGAGCCCTTTGCTGTAGAGAACTGGAGAGCCATCCAGAGGCTTTGGGCGGAAAGAGTGTCCTGAGTGAGTTAAGTGTTGTTGACAGAAACGCCCTGGCTGAGCTGTTGAGAATGCACTGGTTGAGAATGTTCTGGAAAGAGCAGAGTCGTGGGCTGTACACTTCTGCCACAGCTGTTATGGCACAAGACGAGCTACACACAGTAAGAAAATGAGCAACTGGCTGGCTTCCCTTGAAACGATTTAAGAGTGCTCACATTGAGTGTCATGGTTCATATGCTTCAAAATCGTCTTTTTATTTTCCCAACCATTTAAAAATATGAAGCTATAAGGCTGGGGTGATGGCTCAGTTGGAAGTATCTGCTGCCTATGTACTACAATCTGAGTTCAGATTCCCAGGACCCATGCAAAAAGCCAGGGGTAGTACCCTGCTCCTACAACCTTAGTACTGGGTGAGGGTTGACGGGGACAGGGTGAGGGGAGTGAGGACAGATCCCTGAAGCTCACTGGCTGGCCAGCCTAGCCTAATTAATAAGCTTCGGATTTTAAAAATGCTGTCTCAAAAATGAGAGAGAGAGAGAGAGAGAGAGAGAGAGAGAGAGAGAGAGAGAGAGAACACAAATTGGAGAGCAAGTTTGATTAAGGAGACACCTAGCATCCTGATGTTGACCTCAGGCCACACACAGCCATACCCATGTACACATGCAGTCACATACACACATGTACACACACACACACACACACACACACACACACACGCACATCAAAATTCAAAATTTAAACACACACACACACACACACACACACACACACACACACACACAAACAAAAAGCTATTCTTAGCACCTAGGAAATAGAAAAGTAGGCAGTGGCCCAGTTTAGTCACTGAGGAAAGGTAGTTTGTCAACCCTAGCCCTGGAACAGACTGTGGTGAGAGACAAGAGGAGAAAAACAGACCATCAATAGTTGAAGGAGGCGCAGTGACGACAAGCTAGACCAGGGCAACAGTGGTGCAATGGTAAGAAGTAGTTACTGTCTGAATTTGGCAGGTGAAGCCAGAGATTTGATGGTGGTTTGAGATCTAAGGTTTTTTAAAACATTTAAAATTTTATTTTGAGTTTTGAGTGTGTGCTTGCATGTATCCATTTCTGTGTTTTGTTATATATGCACATGAACACAGGTGCCCACAGGGGCCACAAGAGGGTGCCAGATCCACTGGAAGTGGAGTTCCAGGCAGTTAGCAGCTGCCCAATGTAGATGCTAGGAAGCAAGCCCGGGTCCTCTGAAAGAGTAGGAAGCACTCTTAACTGCTGAGCCATCTCTCCAGCCCCAATGTGATTTGAGAGGAGAATCAAGAAGACATCTTGGGTCTTAGCATATGAAAGGCTCTATTTATTATAGTCATTTAAACTGTTAAATGCAGCTCTCACTTAAAAGGGAATAACGGTTTATTCTTGAGCCAAATATGAGTGACCATGTCCCAGGGATATGGAATTAGGTAGTCCCAAACAATATGAAGGTTTGTAGTTACAGAACAAAAGAAATCCATAAACAAGGCACTTTTCAGATATATCAGTGAGGATGTAGGGCAACCAGGGTGGGTAATAATAGCAAAGAGAGGAAATCTTTGGTACAGGTTTCAGATGCCATTGATATTCTTAGCTTTTGGTTAGTGGAAGCTAGTGATCTGCTAATATAATATATTCCAAAAGGTTTGATCTGCTAGTTACAAGGATGTCAGTTAAGTTAGACACAGAGGTGGCAATAATTGGCTATTAAGGGACTAAAGACAGAATTGTAGGCAACAGGGCCAGAGATATGCTCAGTGAGTAAAGGCACTAGCTGTAAGTGTGAAGACTGGAGTTCCTTCTGGAACGTGACAAAAGGCTGGAACTAACATCTACAAACTCTCATCTGCTCATGGAATGCTGTGGTGTACACACACACATCTATACATGAATTGGTTCTGGAGAGATGGCACTCACTTCTCTTGCAGAGACCTAGGTTTGGTTCTCAGCACCCACATGATAGCTCATAACCTTCTGTAACTCCAGTTCCAGGGGACTCGGCATCCTTTATAGGCACTATGCACACATGGTGCACAGACATTCATGCAGACAAAACACCCATACACATAGAAAGTAAAAAAGAAAATAAACAAACTTTAAAATGGTTTAAATTACCATCTTAATTTTAAATGTGCTATCCAGTATTAAGTACATTCATTGGGTTACAAAACTACCTCCAGAATTTTTTCATTTCTCATAGCTGAAACTATATACCCATTAAGCATTTCTTCAATCCCCAGGTCTTGGTATTGACCATTCTGCTATTTCTAAGAACTTCACTACTGTAGATGACTCATTCAAGCCGATTCATACACTACCCTATTTTGGGGATTGCCTTAACCATTTCTATAAAATTTAAGCAAATAATAGACAATAAAATAGGATTCAAATTCACTATTCATGTATTTAACATCTCCGAGTTATAGTTATAAAAATGGTTAGGGTAAGTTTTATGTGGGCTCAACACATTAAAAAAAAAAAAAAAACCTAAGTCCTCACAACAGGGAATTAGAATTGCATTGCTGCTGGACGGTGGTGGTGCACGCCTTTAATCCCAGCACTCGGGAGGCAGAGCCAGGCGGATCTCTGTGTGTTCAAGGCCAGCCTGGTCTACAGAGTGAGTTCCAGAAAAGACACAAAGCTACACTGAGAAACCCTGTCTCCAACCCCCCCCCCAAAAAAAAGTTGCATTGTTGAGAAGCACTAACCCCACTCAAGCCCAAGGTGGCTGAAAAGCAGAAGGAGGACTGGGTAGGGCTCAGTTGCCATCATGTCTGTCTAGTATGCACCAGGCTCTGAGTTTGAGCCCCAGCACCACATAAAGCAGATGTGGTAATACACATCTGTAATCCCAGTACTTGAGAGGTAGAGGCAGGAGGATCAGAGTTCAGGGTCATCCTTGGCTACACAGTGAGTTTGGGGCAGTTGAATCCTTGTCTAAAAAAAAAAAAAAAAAAAAAAAGTTGAATTAAAAGTAAAGGCAAGCTGAAAGCTTGCATCTGTTTTCCTTGGGTCAGATCCCTGCCTCTCTAAATTGCCATGATAATCACCAAGGACTGTCTATCAACTGGACCCATCACTTCCCCAGTCAAAGCTGACATGACAGCACAAAGGGAGATCTGTTCTAAATCTGCAGAAACCTCGGATTCCAGGAACAGAACACCTGCAGGACTGGCCACCTCTAAGCTGAGAACAGTATCTGTGATAAAGAGGCTCTAGCCTGGAGCAGGGGCATCACCTCATTGGAACCAGACTGATGCCCTCTGAGCTCCAAATCACCTAGTAGAAGTGCCGAGACCATCAGCTAGACCACAGCTTGACCAGACTGCCTAATCATGCCCAACTGCTGAATCTTGCCTCAGTTCTTTCTCTGTTTAAACAGAAGGTTCAGGTTAGCGCCATGATGAAGGGCTTAGTAATCACTGGATCCTTGCATCTATCTTCCCAGTGCGGCTGTGTACTGCTTTTTACCATTGCTTGTCTTTATCTGGCATACTTGGAACCGGTGGCTGGGCCTAGACTGTTGAGGCTGGGTTTTTGCCCTAAAGCTCCATTACACAGTGATAACTAAACCGGTTGGAACAAATAATTATTTCTTAGGAAGAGAGGAGTTTTTCCTAGGCATGATTTAGGACTGCTGGAGTTCCATAATAAAAAAAAAAAGTACACTGACGTTAATCAGCATTTTAATCATTTGTACAGGCTCCCAATAATCGATCCTCTCCTTGCTTGCTCCCAGGAGAGACCACACCCCTCACCCCAGCACACCTCTGCTGCTAAACATGCCAAGTGAGGCCGTGTGATTTCACAGCTTTGGCAGCAGGAGCTACTGATCTCAGAGATTTAACTTGGAAGACTGGAGTGTTTATTTTAGTTTCTCATTGTTCTAGAGGCTGGAAAGCCCATGGTCAAGATCCTGGTACACCTAGCATCCTCCAAGAGACCATTCTTTGCTGCACCCTAACACGTGAGGTCAGCTCTCTAACTCTCTGGGGTATCATATAACGACAGTGATCAACTATCTTCATTAAGTGGAGAGATCTCATGACCAATTCACTGCTCAGAGGCCCAACTTCAAATACGATTACTTTCATAGTTAGAATTTCAACATAGGAATCTGAGAGAGACACAAGACTTTCAGATTCAAATAGTAATAACCTAAAAATGCGCTACACATTACTTCATAAGTCAAGACCACCTAATTGCACTGAGAAACTTGGGTTGACTGTAGACAAATCTCCTTTGGGCAAACAAAAATAACTACCCCCTCCATGCCAAAACAAAACAAATCTTTTCCTTTAATTCACTTTACTATTGTGTGAGGTATAAACACTTTAACTGCACTTGGTGGACCCTCACGTGAGCAGCAGTGACTTTGCCCTCAGGCTACCTGACTGAATGACTTAGGAGCTGTTAGGGTTGAAACCTGAGCCCTGGCAGCCATAAGCTAGGTTCAGCCACCTGTCCTCAAGCCAAGTAAAGAGACCAGTATTAGAGATTTATCCAGTGTGGCCGCCTTGGGAAGAACAACAAATCTAGAGGTCCAGTGACACCCTCCCAAGCCCACATCTGGGGGCCTGACTTGGTTTGGGTTTAGACAGAGCTAGAGGTTTGTACTAAGGGTCGGGGCAAGGTGTGGTCTACCCATCAACTGACACATCGTTTTTTTTTAGCTGTGTCTCCTGAAAGGCGGTAATGTGTCTCTCTTTAGAATATCTTCCCTCCTGCTAAGGTGATTAAAAATTAATAATAATCTACTCACCTCATATAGAGATCAGGCAGACAGGAGGGATTCTGCCCCAAACCCAGCTTGCATGTTGATTATCTCAATCCCCAAATAACCTCCCACCTCCTACATGCTCTCACCCCCACACCAAGACCACCCTAGGGGCAGGATGATGTGCAGCAGAGGCAGGGGTCGTGGTGACTGCAATCAGGGGAGGGTATCCTGACCCTTCCCACACCAACAGGTAAACAGCAAGTTTCATTCCCATTACCTTCAAACCCTGTTGGTGGAATCTGTTCTACTTAGTGTTATTGTGGTCGGCACCCAATGTCTTCCCTAAGTCATCATGGCGGTTGAGGTTGTTGGTAACAGACACGTGAAGCCAACAGTTACACTAGACCCTGGGTGATGTGTTTATTTGCTCCCTTGTCTGTTGAAAGACATGAAGATAGTGAAGATCGCAGAAAAGACCCAGCAGCTACAGGCCACAGCCTCTTCCTAACAGGTCTCGCTGTGGTGGAAAGCATTTGTTCCTGGAAACTGAGGCTCGGCCTGCCTAGCCTGGCCCCACTGCGCCGCACCCATGGCATCTTTACTATTCCTTAATTCCACAAACACTGAGTGTGCTTTGACCACACTCTCTGCCCATTGCTCTCTTGTCCCTCTTACCCACCCACACGCCCACACACACACACCCCCACCCACACCCCCACACACTGAATCTTGTCAAGTTTCTCACGGCTTTAAAAAAAAGAAACCCTAGCAGTAGATACAGGCTATGTAACTTGGTTAGAAGGACCAAGCCCACCAAAACACAGGCTACAGCATTGTTCTTGGTTGCCCACAAGGCCTAGCCGTGTTATCGTTAGCATGGAAGTCCATGGCCCAGATGAAGTCAGTGGGCTCTTTACCAACAGGAGAGATTACCACTCACACTCGTGGATTAGTGCTTGGCACCTCCGTGCTCTCTTCACATCACTGCACATGACCCACACACACAGGAATTTTACTTTTAAAATAGTGCAATTCCAAGGCTGGCGAGATGGCTCAATGGTTACCAGCACTGACTACTCTTGCCGAGGACCTGGGTTGGATTCCCAACACCCACATGGTAGCACCCAACTATTCATAACTCCAGTTCCAGGGGATCCAACACCCTCTTCTGATCTCTACGGGCACTGAATGCATGCTCGTGGTGCATGTATATACATGCAAGGGGGAAAAATCATACAAAGTAAAAAAAATTATATAGTTTATCTATCAATTTCAATTTTGAAAAAGCAATTTCGGACATGTAATTCAGGGCATGAAGTCTTCCCACTCTTGATGCCCATACTATCCTCTCCTCTTCCTCCTCTGCCTTGGTCGGATCTTGTTAGCTGCACAGGAGCACCAACTCTCCCTTCTGGGCTTCTTTGTGAATAAACATTTTGGTCTCTCAATCACACAGTTTGTTATTTTGATGATTTACTTTTTTTTTAAAACAGTCATTTTAAATTATCCAAATTATTTCATACTCAAAACCTTGCCATTGTTACTTCTCAGATAGGAACTCAGGTTATAAGGATTAAATCATAATGTAGGAGCTTGAATTAAATTGCAAAATACAAGAAATGCTGGCAATAAATAAAATATCTTTATTATGATTATTTAATAGTTAAAATCTGCATGTTTCCTTAGATAAAGTAGTTTATAACAGGATAAAAAATTACAAAAAGGCAAGCTCTTAATGATTCATTTGAATTAACTATAAAATCAAAATACTGCTAGTAATTTAATATCTTCTAAAGTAACACAAAATATATTCAATATGTAATACAAACCTCAATAATCCAAATCTCCTAATAAGCAATTATTTACAAACTCTGAACTGAGAGAAAACAGTTTAGCCAGACAAAGAAATGAAATGATGTTCTTAGTAACTTCATCCTATGTAATCTAAGCTTTTGAGAAGAAATACTCATTCAATACAATGTTAAGTATATTAACCTTAATTTACATTTAGTTGGTGTGAATTTACCCATCCTAAATGCCTCTGTGCCTGGGAAATACAACTTTTAAACGCACTTAAGATTTCTAAGTTCAACAATTCAGTCTGGCATCCCAAACCCACTACCTTAAAGGTACAGAATTTAACTAAGGGTACAGAATTTAACAATATCCCTATTTTTATTGAACTTTTCCTGTCTAAACTGTATGGTTTTATTCAGTTGTCCATATGCCAATGCCATAGACTAGTAAGCAAAGCAAGCAACATTACTTTTTTTAAATAACATCTTTAATTAAAGATTTTGCAAGGTAAAATATTAAACTTAAAATAGGTCTTAGTACATCAAAATACTAAGCTCTTTAATTGTATTCCAAGATGGTCTTTAAAACCTAACACCCCATATATCACAGAAGAGCAACCTTGATCTATCTGCAAGTGTACAGAATGAATTTTACAAACATAATAAATATATTTACGCCCTTACACATAACAGTATGTACAACAGCAGTCGACAATAGTAGCTCTGAAAAGCTAAGGATCAGCCCCTCCCCAACCGATGCATACCGGACTGATTTAAGGAAGCGTGACTGAATGAGGAGTTACTTATTCAATGTTCTTTTGTTCTCCCCTCAAAAGGGAGGAAGCTTTCGTTCCTCAAAATAAGCAAAATGGTTAAATTTGATGCGTTCTTCCTTAAATCATGCATGCAAGAAAGATGAAAAAGAAAGACAAAAGGCAGGCTTCCAGGTGGAAGAATATAAACCAGAATCATTTCCATAGGGCTAACAGATTAAAATCCAAACCTAAGGAGAAACCCATGAGGAAACACACAAAACAACCATTTTTAAACCCAAAACATCAGTGTCTGCTATAGCTGATTCAGACAGGTAGGCAGGAAACACGAAACAAAAATGTCCAAAGATCAATACAATACTACATTGCACAAAAGCTCCGAAGTTCAAGATGAAGTAATCAGAAAATATTAAGAACTTTCTCAAGTGGAAGAAAATGCTGTTATAAAGGGCAAGTTGCTAAGGAGATATGCTTGTTTTCTTATACAAGGAATACTTACCCTCTAATATGGTGACATTATTGCTATAAGATAATAAAAAAAAATATTCTCAGAGGGACACAACTCTGCATTCGTCCATACAAGCCACCAAAAGAAAAATTCTTTGATTTTTCAATACAACGAAAGAAAGCCTTTATATAAAAACTAGTATATTTTACATTGTTTTCCTAAAGCCAGAATCTAGTATGCTTGTCAAGAACACATTTCAATCACTGCAAACGCTGAGTCGTGATGCCAGCGTGACTTTTTAAAAAGGCAACAGTGTAATATGATGTGTATTTAACAGAAATGTGAACATTTCAGATATAAATGCCCAATATAAATATCCTTCCCTGTCGTGTTTGACTCTAGAAACTGCAGGTGACAAAGCTGTGTTACTCTAAGCAACCACATGCGCCCCAGGCATTCCAGTAGTGAGAGAATACAAATGACCACCAGGCAAGAGTTCGGATACTGAGGCACACATTTCTGCTTTAGTCAGTCCTTCTGTGTAAGTAAGTCTACCTTAGCACTACTGGTATCGTGGTATATAAAAGGTGCCATCACTACTGGTACAAATCTAAACAGATCACCTTCTGAAAACATGGCTCACTTCAATATTTCCAAGTCTGAACGAACTATTTCCACCTTTTGGATAAAAAAGCTACTTTCATCTTAAAATTCTGGGAATCCCTTGCCTTTCCAAAGGAATGACATTCTAATAGACCCTAATGACATCATCTGTTGAATGTAATGGCAAAAGCATAATCAAGAATTCAAATCAAGTGACATTTACGTAGCAAAAGCTAGTATAATAATAATAAAAAAAAAAAAATACATGCTACTTGATTTAAAAAGGAACACAATATACCAGCACAGTCTGGTGAGCAGGGTTGTTTGAACCAGCTTCCAGAGTTTTCACAGAGAAAAGCATTCATCCAGGAGGCCATCGTTAATAGGCAACATACAGGTACAAATACAAATGGTTACTTCCGGCTTCAAAACAGCCCTCTGCTGTCACTCTGAAAGAAGTGGCTGTTCATGTTTGAAAGAACAGGCCGGTGTACAATGACACCTTAAGTAAGTTTGACAGCCCAGGACATGTGCTGAAATTATCATACAGTAAGCCAAGTTTCTGTAGCGTTAACAACTACTGATTAGCCCAAGGGTTTCGCTGAAGCAACACTGCTACAGGCCATAGGCAGTTCAGGTCACTGGCTTCACTGAGGAAACAAACCTCCAGAAACTATACCAAGGGACAACTTAACAACACAACTCCTGGGACTCTACTCCCTCCGCTCTCCAAGTGTTATAATTAAACAGAACTGTGTGTGCTTTGGGAATAGGAGAATAAACAGACTTCCCCCCAAAGGCTACATTAATAAGAAAACAAGAAACTGTACTATCTAGCTACTATTACCTTAAGACACCACCACTTACATCATATGCCACAACATAAATTGGCTCAGTGGGGTGATAAGTGGGGAGGGGGGATCAACTGCATTAAGAAATTTAAAAAATACGTGCTTCAAAAAGCACTAACTCACAGTTTTTCTTTTGTAATATACTTTAGTTTATCTGTTACTTCTGGAACTACATAAAGTCAAATTAAAGGAAGACAAAAATGGAAGACAAAAAAAACCTCTAACAGGCAAGCGAACTTGAATGTAAATTTTGTTAGTCGATGAAGGTGAGCGAGCATCCCTGCAGTTCCCAGGAAGCTGACTCGCTGTAGCGCCACACTGTGAAGAGCCTCTTACAGGAAATGGACCAGAGCTACATCATCACACACAGTACATGTCTAGAGTTCTTCATCTACAAGTCAAATCTCTATACTTTCTTTCCCATGTGCAAACTGGAGCCCATGTCTAGATCATCAATGGCCTGGAAGGGCTACCCAATAAAAGAGAGGTAAATTTGTATTTAGTGGCCCACCTCCCTCTACCCCCTCCACCCCCAAACTTTCCCCTCAAATTACAAAGCTTTTAAAAAATTTGTTCAATTAAAATAATAATTTCTAAAATTCTTTACTAGTAAACACAAGAAACTTTTACAATTACTAAATTGTTTAATAAAAATCCAGTCCTCACCACCTGCCCTTACGCCTCTTCGATCAATGTACAGAATGCCATCTCAATGTTACATAAGACTAAATGCACAGCTAAGCACACACTGTAGCCCAACAAGAAAAACCTTCACACAGCAAGAGTACTGTACAATTTCAGCTCGGTGGTACCTTTGTGAATAAAAACATATTCCTGAGGAGCCAATTTGGGGTTTCTTGAAGTATGGGACTGAGTGCAGTTTTTCTATACGGAAATTAAGCTGTCATTGTCATTCTACTCAACACAGGTAAGACCCAAGTCTTTAAGTTACATTTAACAAGTATGAAACCTAATTAAAAGAAGCATCCATTCTTGGGTCAATTTTGTCTCCAAACTGTGACCACTGATCCTTTCTTTAAATCTAAAGCAGATGTTTCATACAGCAGGGAAGCAAGAGTATTACTAAGGGAGAATAACACGTAAAAATGTTTACGATCTATTACGAGTTTAAACTTTCTTATACAAGTGAATTAAAATTCAACACCATAATTCTTGCCCTTCTGTAAAAAGCTCACACGCAATTTGTACCAAATATAACCACATACAATAAGCAGTTTCAGTTCAATCTATCAAAAGGGAAATTTCTTCAGGTCATTCCAACAAGTATCTTCTGACAGCCCAACTTGGAGAAAGGAATATAGACAAAGCTTTACATGCTAGTTACCAATGGCAGGTTCCTGTATTTAAAATTGACAGTTACAGTTTTCCTACACAAACCCCCCCCCCCCGCCCAACAACCCCAGGTGCTACAGTTCCATGGCTTGCCAGTTAGTAGTGTCTATGTTGTCAAGGTCTAGCTTTGTTTCAGTAGTTTGCTTCTACTGAGCTTTTCTGACATGCAGAAGTGAAGTTTTGGTTGATATATGTTCCAAGTTTCAAACCGTCCATTTTAACTTTTTTAAGTTTCTTTTGTCTTACTTATAAAAGGACAGAAGCAACTCTTCACCACTCTGCATCTCCAATTGCTTTGGAAAATATATAATCTCTTCCATTAAGATTCATAATGCCATCCTTGAGATGAAACTTCCATTTATTTTTACTTCTGTGTATCTAAACAAAAATTGAGAATGCAAAGATGTAATAGGAAAAATACAACAACAAAACCCCATTCATAATACATCAAGAAATACTCTTTAGGCAAGTTCTCATCTGGTAACTTGCTATCATGAATTATGTATTGGGTATTGGCTGCGAGCATGTCTCTTAGGACTTCCTACTGTTTTAACCTCATATTCTTTTTCTACAGGTAACAAAAAATTCCATTTGCTGTACTGTTTGTAGTCAAGGGTAAGTCATAATACACAAAAGCAGATGCTATCAAATTATCAATAATGTATCAGACTTTAGGTTACTGGCATGCAACTGGTCTGGTCTTACCTTTTACTAAGTAAGAACTGCTGTGGGATGGTCTGTATGTCAAATGTGTTGATCTGATTGGTTAAAATAAATAAAGTGCTGACTGGCCAGTAGCCAGGCAGGAAGGATAGGGTAGGCAGAAAAAGGAGAAGAGAATTCTGGGAAGTGAAGGCTGGAGCAGGAAATGCTGCCAGCCGCCGCCATAGTAGCTCAAACCAGCAGGCTGCCGCTAACTTGAGAGAGACAACTAGGAAGCTGTTTTTAGCTTCGTTTAGAATCTTTTTTGTTAGGTTTTAGGTGGAAACTCTTGCCAAGAACACGTTGGGCATCATTTGTATAAGACAGAAGAAGTAGGTAACAAGAAGCCTGCCATGGCCATACAGTTTGTAAACAATGTAAGTTTCTGTGTGTTTACTTGGTTGGTTCTGAGTGTCTATGGGCCTGGCGGGTGAGAGAGATTTGTCCTGACTGTGAGCCAGGCAGGAAAACGCTAACAACAAAGAACCATTACCCTGCATTTTCCTTATAGATCTGTCTGATATGAGCACTACTTATCATATTCGTTGTTAACAACAAAAATTTAAGATTTCTTTAATCTAAAAGGAAATTTCTTGCAGGATACAAATAATGCATGTTCATTACCACAACTCTAGTCCCCAAGTACTTAGGACTCCCTACTTCTCAATAAACATTTCCTTAAGAAACACAGTTTACAAGCTGATGAGGAATGAATACAAAAACAATCATCTCAGGGCTGAAGAGATGGCTCAGCAGTTAAGAGCATTGGTTTCTCTTCCAGAGGACCCGAGTTCAATTCCCAGCACCAACATGGCAGTTCACAACTGTCTGTAACTCCAGTTCCAAGGAATCTGACACCCTCACACAGACATACATTCAGGTAAAACACCAATGCACATGAACTAATAACAAATTTTTACAAAAAGAAAGAGAAATAATCATCTCTCGCTGTCCTACTCATTACTTACTTTTCAAAGGTAATGCTAAGTAATCAGTCTATCCAGACAATCTACGGAACAAACACAATGCTTTCTTTCACACTGTCTATTAAAAGTAAATAAAGAAGAAAAGCTATGTGGGAGCCCATTTTCAGGTTTCCTAGTAGCTTTACCCAACACGTCTGCATCGAGAGGATGATTGGTCCACCACCCCTTGGCATTGCTATAAATAGACCTTTGGAATAAAGTTCTAGGCCGCTGGATAAGGATGATCCACGTCTACCCAAGTCTATCCTGTGTTTTCTCTCTGTTTCTCTCCCCTATTTCTAACTAAGTCTCTTATCCCTCAATCCTCAAAAGTTCCTGGGGTAAATAATGGTGGGGGCTGGTCTCCCACTAAGCTGGACATGGTAGTGTGTACCTATAAACCCAGGCTAAGGCAGGAATACAGTTGAAAATGAAGCCACCCTGAGCTAGCTAGCTACACAGCGTTCCAGGCCATCCTTAGTTGGTAAATACAACCTGGTCTCAGAAATACAACATAAAAGTAAGTATGGGCAGTCATCATCTGCCTACGTCTTTCAGTAAGGCCGAGAAGATGGCTTAGAGGGGAGAGTACGGCACAAACAATGTCCACGAGTACACTGAAGTCCTTACCTTATCATATTGGCATACAACAACGTTTTCTGTGTCAAAGAGTTCCTGTCCTTCCTCATCACTTACATCATCCTCACTATTGAGGGGCTCCTGCAAATAAAAAGAGAATTTATACCTAGATCTTAATGTATTGCTATAGAGTCTCCAACTAACATTTAGTGAAAAGAAGTACAGTGACCTTGATGTTCTCTGAGAACTAAGCATCAGGTGTGTCGTGCTGTCAATACTGAAGGTTTGCCATTGTTATTTCAGCAAGAAATTCAGTAAAAGTTAAGCTATAGAACACAAAAGAATCAAAGGGGTTAAAATTTATTTCCTTTGGGGCTAGAAAGATGGCTCCTTTGTTAAGAGCATGTCTGCTCATGTAGAAGACCTGGGTCCAATTCCCAGCACCCATATGGCAACTCACAACCATTTCTAAATCTAATCCAGGGGACCAGATGCCCTCTTCTGGACTCCCTGGGTACCAGGCACTCACGTGGTAAACAGACACACATGCAGGCAAAACAGCCTTACACAGAAAGTAATTTTTAAGTTCTTCTTTATTCTTTAATAATTGCACAAAAATAGGGAGACAGAGGCAGGCGGATCGCTGTGAGTTTGGGGCCAGCCTGGTCTACAGAGTGAGATCCAGAACAGACACCAAAACTACACAGAGAAACCCTGTCTGGTTTAAAAATAATAATAATAATAATAATAATAATAATAGCACAAAATAAATTCTCACCAATAAATGTTTCAGAGACCTAGAAATAAACCTGAGAAAATACGAAGGTTGTGTTGTGAGATCATGGTATTATGCACCAGCAACAGTAAAACAAACAAAAAACCTGAACCAAACCAACAGTGACACTGGAGAAGAACGCAAAGAACACAATCAGTTTGTAGTATGGCCTTAGGACTACACTAAAAACCAAATCTGTACTGTTTGTCATTGTAATGACATTATGGTGGAGATAGAAGAAATAATTAAGATTTCAATTACTCTTAAATGCAGAGGATAAAATAGCTCAGGGCCAAAAATAAAGCCAAAGGAAGGGATAAACTAAGGCTGAACTTCATTTGTGTATAAGACCAAAGTTTTAACTCAACTGTCTAATGAATGGAGGAAAAAGACGACAAGACAGGTAGAAAGGAAAGCAAGAATGAGAAAAGCCTACGTGCATTAGGTGTATGTCACTCAAACATGGGTGTGCATGGATATATACTCTTTAAATAAAATATCTATGTTAAATGGCGAAAAATGATAAAACTTTAACCCTTTTAGAATGTCCATTTCAACTGCTCTACAGACATTCCTAATGGAATCACTGCTATGTAGCTCCAGAGCACTTCCAGAACCTTACCCATAAGCAATCACTCTACAGTCCCTCCTGTCTCCTGGTAACCACCAATCTGCTGTGACTTCATGAACTTGCCTATCCTGGATATAAAAATTGAGCAACACAATTTGTGGGCGTTTGTGCTGTGCTGTGCTGTCAGGTTTTCGATGTGTACTCATGTAATAGCATGCATCAGTACTTCGTGCTTCTTTGCAGCTAAATGCTATTTTGTTGTATGGATAGGACACATTTCATTTGCCATTCACAAGATACTACAGACATCCAGGACGCCTATTCTGTTTGGATAGACAGTGTTGCCATGAGCACTCATGTACACGTTTTTTGTCTGAACACCTGTTTTCAATTCTTCCCTACATGCACTTGCAAGTGAATCTTGGCAGCACAGGACTCTCTGCTTAACTCTGAGGAACTTAACTACCACACTGTTTTCCATAAAAGCTGTACCACTTCATGTTCACACCAGAAACACACAAGTCTTCTGATTTCTCCAAAATCCTCACCAATGAATATAATCTTTCTTTTAAAATTATACCATCCTGGCTGGAGAGACAGCTCTAGCACTTAAGAACACTGGCTGCTTTTCCAGAGGACCTGAATTCAATTCCAGCACCCACATGGCAGCTCGAAACCATTAAGGGGTCTGACACTCTCTCTTCCTGTCTTTGTAGGCATTGCATGCATGTGGTACACAGAAATATATGCAGGCAAAACACCCATACACGTAATTTAAAAAAGCAAAAAACAAACAAAATGTAGTCTTCCTAGGAGGTGTGACAAACCCCCTAATTGTGGTTTAGATTTGCATTTCCCTAATGACTAAAAATGCTTAGGAAAACCACATCTGTTATTAAAGTTTCTGACGGTCAAAGGTGCAAGCACATAGCACAACATAACAAGTTTTCCTGTTCAGTTTCACAAAGGTTAAAATTCATGGCATCCCAAGACATAATTTCATCTGAATCTTTGGGTCCTTTTCTAAGCTCATTCAGGTTGTTGACAGAACTGAATTGCTTAACGTTTTAAGAATGAGACCTTACTTTAGTAGGTGGTCTCACGAGCTGAGGGACAGGTAGTTCAATGGCAGAATAAAGCAACAAGCTTTAACAATACCCACAGATGCTGCTAACGGTGGCCCACGCCTTTAATCCCAGCACTCGGAAAGCAGAATTAGGTAGATCTGGGTGAGCTACAGACCAGCCTGGTCTATATAACTGAGTTACAGGACAGCCAGAGCTACGTAGTGAGACTCTGCCTTTAAACAACAACACAACCCGCAAATTTAGCCAGGCATAGACAGTGGTGCACAATTTTAATCCCAACACTTAGGAGGTACAGGGTTCCAGGCTGGCAAGGACTACATGAGACCCTGTCTCATAACAACAATAAATTAAAAAACAATAATAACAAAAACAAATATAGGAGAGATTCATATCATCTTTAGAACAACAAAGTCCAAATTCTCCCGTAAGGGTACTATTAACACGAGAACTGGTGAGAAGATGGGAGGAAGGAAGTTACAAGGCTCACGCGCACGGATGCAAAACTTGTCAACCTGAGTCTGGGGTTACAGGGAGCACAGTGCACAGTGACTAAGCTGTGCCATTGCCAATTAAAATCAATCAATGAAATTCATAAATGACAGTCTGAATCAGATATGCTGACTAGCTAATGGTTGCAGAAAAGCATTTAATAACAAAATACATTTCCTTATGGTTTTTTTTTTTTTAAAGCAAAACACTTGGCTAATTACAAAGAGAATGAACTCCTTTAGCCCTAAAAGAATTCCACAAAAAACAAATATACTTATGACTATTAAAAAGCAAGTCCATCTACACAGAAAATATTTATTACAAAAGGCATCATCACGCTGGCTCAATGAGGACTATGAAAAGTTGTATATATATATATATCTCTAACACCAGCAAGCAGGAGGAAATGCAATATAAATGTCCCATAGGGAAGGATCAAAGGTGAGGAAAAGGGCTGGAGACAATGCTAAGGACTTCCACATCACCAAAATACAAATAACAAGTAGATACATGAAAAGAGGCTGAAGCACCTAAGGATTTGAAGAAGTTCAAACTAAAACCAAACCAAGACACCATTTTTCTACCAGACTGGAAAAACCTCAACAGTCTGCCAATAGCAGGAAGTGGTGACATGGACATCTACAAATTACAGACAAAATGGCAGAGCAGATCAGTACAGTAAGTTGGCAAGTACATGTTCACGTACAATACTGAAGAGAAATACATATGTAAGTTCCCAGTAGAAACTAGAGGCCACCCAAAAGTTCAATGGTTCCAAAAAAGGATAATAAAATAATGGTACAGTCAACAGTAAAAATAATTACAGTTATATGCAACAACCTGGCTGAACCTCAGGACTATCTTCTTAAAAAAATAAAGAACAGAAACTACATTAAAAATACTGCATTTACACTATTCGTGGACAAGCAAACCTCAAGCAATATTATCTTTGGAAACATGAACATGGATTGAAATACAAAGACAAGTTAATGAGAGTCTAGCACAGATGCTTTGAGAGCAGAAGGAAGAGGCTGGGACAGGGGAAGAACACCAAAACACTTAACTAATGGAAAAATTTCCCCTCAATGGTAGAGGCCAGGACAGTCATATTTTAAAATATTTTATTCACTCTGCTTCCTCAAATATCTAATAAACTATCTTTAACTAAATTATTTAGGAAAAATAAAATGTTTCAGCACAAATAATAGCCCACACCTATAATCTCAGTACTTGGGATCGCCACAAACTCAAGGCCCATTTGGGCCAGATAATGAGTTATAGACCTGTGGCCTAGGCTACCATGTGAAACTGTCTCCAAAAAAACCAAACAAATAATAAATAAATACAAATAAGTAAAATGAAACAATTTTGTATTAAGTTTTAAAAAAAGAAAGATTCCATTTTATGCCAAAGCAATAGTCATGAAAATTGTGGTGGGCCAAATAATCACCTTGGACATAGTAACTACCCTGGAAGAATGGAGGAACTGGGGACATGTTTATAGGCGTCAAGGAATAGGTATGAGTATCAGATTACTGAGGCCTGGTGGGAATAGGCCAGAGGATGGCTTTGGCTGGGGCTGTCGCATTCAGTTTTTCTCCCGTTTCCTCTCCCCAAAAACTGCCACGCCTTTTTAATCATTAAAACAGGACATAAATTACACCCATCTGTTCTACCAATAGCTTATGCTTAAGCCACGTTAGGAATAACTAAGTGTAAGAATTGATTTGCCCTTTCCCTATTAATATAATTTCCATTTGGTACACATACCTTTAAAAACTGAGCCTGTGGTGGCTACTGTTACTATCAACTTAACAGGATCTGTAATCGCCTAAGAAACAAACCCCCAGGCACACCTATGAGGGATAATCTAGCTCCTGAGAATTCCTATGATGGACTGTGATGATGGTTTTTGAGGTAGGAAGACCCACACTCAAAGGGTCCTGGACAGTAGAAAGAGAGAGCTAGTTGAGGCCAAGCATCCACCTCTCTCTGCCTCTGAAGAGATAGTATATCATTTGTCTGTTGAGCACTAAATCCAACAGTAAATGATGAGTGGCTTCTCTGTTCAAGTCTCTTTTCTTTTGACTAGAAACTTACTTCTTCCACCTGCCCATCTTCAGCTCCATCTTTCTCTTTATCTTCCTCCTCCTCGTCGTCATAGTCTTCTTCCTCATCTTCATCTTCCTCAGATGATGTATCTCCCGTTCCATCAACTTGCAGCACCAATGGAGCTTGCTGCTGAGCGGGCTGGGCCTGTGGCTGCTGCTGACCTGCTGGTATCTGTGCTTGTGCTGGTGTGGGTGCTGCCACTGTTGTAGGGATAACCTGAGTCTTATTTCCTGCAAATAAGATTTGCTGTGGCTGGATGATGACACCAGTCTGTGGTGAAATCCCTCCAGGAAGTGGGGCTAGGACCTAGGGCATACAAAACCATGTATTAGCAGCTGGTAAGAGGGATCAAGAAACCCGAACCAAACTAATAATGATTAAGTTTTAAACATGAGAATGTGAATTAGGCTTGGAGGCCTAATGATGATGGTGATGATGATTGCAATAACATTAATAACAGTTCAGAGTAACACTGTTTTGACTGTGCACATATAAACTTATGGGGGAAAGAGTGAAGAGCCACACAATATATTCATACATCAAAAGCAGCAGTAGCAGATGGATCCCAGAGGATGGTAACACTGCTTTACCTGCTGGATAACAGGAGCTTGTACTCCACCAGGCTGCATCTGTGGAATAACTTGTTGTTGGAGAACAACTGACTGCTGAGGCTGAAAGATATACTGGGCACCATTGGCTGCTCGGACCACCTGAAGAAGCTGGCCTAAGGGGAAAAAAAAAAAAACTTAAAAAAAATTATATATATACATGTGTGTGTATGTATGTATGTATGTATGTATGTATGTATATATATATATATGTATATATATGTGTGTGTGTGTGTGTGTGTGTGTATATATATATATATCCAAGTTGCTATTTCAGCAGTAATCAATACACAAAGAAATGACTTTATATTGCATCCAAGCCAAAAAACCTAGAAATTACCAAGTTAGAAGACTAAACATTATACTAAAAGTTATCAACGATAAACTACAACCATTACTGTTCCCAACTTCCTTCTATATTCTAATGTTTCACCATACTTATTATCTTCAATAGCTCCCCCCCACATGCATTGGTGTTTTACCTGCATACAACTGTGTGTGAGGGTATGGGATTCCCTAGAACTGGAGTTACAGATAGCTGTGAGTTGCCTTGTGGGTGCTGGGAATTGAACCCAAGTCCTCTGGAAGAACAGCCAGTATTCCTAACCACTGAGCCATCTCTCCAGCCCCCTTCATTCACTTTTTACCAATAAAGCTTTAACAACATACTGTAAGACTTGATTACTAAGAGAGTAGGCAGAACACCATATAAATAAATCAATCTTAAAAAGAGAGAGAGAAACTAGAGGGATAGCTCAGCAGTTCTGAGCACTAGCTACTCGTCCTGAGAACTGAGGTTGGTTATATTCCCAGCCCCCACATGGTAGCTCACAGCCAGTTAACTCTAGGTCTAGGGGATCTGATGGCCTCTTCTGGACTCCCAAGGAACTGCAAGCATGTGACACACAAACGAACAAGCAAGTTAGATATTCATACATGTAAGATTTAAAGACTTTCTCTCGACCACTGCCAGTAGTCTACAGTGGAAGTATCATTGTGGATTTCTGGAGACCTCTCTAGCACTTTGCTTCTTCCTGTTCTCATGTGGTCTTTATTTATCATGATTTGTTATTCCTTGTTCTCCCTTTCTGTTCTTGATCCAGCTGGGATCTCCTGCTCCCCTAAGCTTTCTTTCCCTCAAACCTTGCCCTTCATTACTCCCACTGTCGTCCAGGTTGTTCATATAGATCTCATCCATTTCTCTGTCATTGGGCAATCCCTGAGTCTTTCAGCCAAACTAATGGAAACACATGAATTATGAACCAAAAGCTGTGGAGCCCCCAACTGGATCAGGCCCTCTGGATAAGTGAGACAACTGAATAGCTTGAACTGTTTGGGATGCCCCCACGCAGTGGGACCCAAACAGCTGGCTGTTTGGAGCTTGGGGCATATGTGGGGACACTTTGCTCAGCCTGGAAGGAGGGGACTGGACGTGCCTGTACTGAATGTACCAAGTTGAGCTGAATCCCCAGGGGAGTCTTGGCCCTGGAGGAGATGGGAATGGAGGGGAGGGTGGGGGCAAGAGGGGGGAGGGGGAAGGACAGGGGAACCCATGGCTGATATGTAAAGTTAAAACACAAATATAATTTAAAAAAAAAAAAGATTTAATGACAACATCAGAAAGACTTAAACACAGCCCTAATTACTGTTGCTTACATGGTAGCAGTGAAGAAACCATAGTAAACAGTATTAGACATCTCAATGGCTGTTCTGAAACTTTAAAGACACAAAGGTATATATAACATCTCCTTTCTATCTTCAAAGCAAATGAAAATTTGCTAAGCCAATTAGAACTGCTGTACTTATGACTAAATAACATATAATATACAGAATAGTCTCATATTTTTCTTAAGAGTAAATAAAGCATGCACCAAGACAAAGTCCTAATTGGTTTCTCACAAATTTAGAAATTAACAAAGAAAATAAATAAAATAAAGATGATAGACAGTCCATGTAACAGACTGTCTTCAAAAAGATAAGATGAAAAATATGTATTCAACATTAATGCAGAGACACTATGTCTAAAAGTACACAATGCATCGACTCTTCAAATCCTGTGAAATTTAATTTGGTCATCACGTTAACTCAAATATTTCATTTAATTCATTTGGCAAAATAGATGCTTAGTTAAAAAATAAAATGAAACTATTTCTATATAATCCCACTTCTTTGGCAAGGTTCTCATTCACTCCCATTTTAATTTTTTTCTTTTTTTGAATCAGGGTTTCAGCTGAGCTTGAACTCATTATGAAATCAAGGATGACATTGAACTTCTGACCCTCTGCCTCCAAATCCCAAGTGCTGGGATTATGTGTGTTACCATATCTGGCTACAATTTTCATTTTTTCAAGTGTATCCTCAACAAAGACTGCAATTCTCTACCTTATAGCCCTCAAATTATTTTAACAAAAGTTAAAACAAGTATCAGTATTATCTCCCTTCAATGACAATAAAACATTAAACGCCGTTTGGAGTTAATTTCCAACATTAACAACCGCACCCCTTGCTCTAGTACCTGAATTTGTTAGTATCTGTTGGACAGGAGTCACGCCTGCAGGGAGCGCCAAGGTGGCAGCGGTAGCAGCAGCACTCTGGAAAATCAGAACAAAGGGGAAATCGGACCTTCACGTCACCCAACAAGACTTTAGTTTATCTGCAGGGTGCTTTAAGAGTACGCGGAAGAATTGACTAAAATGGCACTCTAAAAACAGGATGAAGTTCCATGGGGCACAAGACGGACAACATGGCCTAAATAACCTAGTCAAGTATTTCAAGAAATTACAAGTCTGTTTGGTTCCCCTGGAGAACCTACTCTAAGCAACCTCACAGGGAAGCTTCCTTCACTCCTGATTCAAGTTCTCACAGACTCGGTCTACGCCGTATGTTTTTAGAAATACATGCAGCACTAGCGGCCATGTTGTACTAGAGGAGACCACCATTTCATGACTGCCATCCTTCCACATCTGGCTCCTTACACCCAATTTCCTGCTTCAAGTAATAATACACTAAAGGCCAAAGTCAACCCATTCTTGTTTCTTCATTTCCTACATTTCTACCAGAATCAGCAGGTCTCCCTACAAAACAATCTGAAGAATTGAAGAATGCCTTGGTTTCTCTAACTGGCACTTCTTCTAAGATGCCACATTATCTCAAAGGAACATGAACACACTGACACAATAGTGTAGGTAAAATTTTGTTTCTTATCCCAAAAGGCTGGAGCCAGAATCTCAAACTTCAGGTATTTCCGTAGGTAAAATTTTGTTTCTTATCCCAAAAGGCTGGAGCCAGAATCTCAAACTTCAGGTATTTCCCCCAGATTTAGAAAGACTTGTGTACACCCACGTACACATATACACACACACAGAGACACCTATATATCCTGGATATGTGAACCCAAAGGTCTATGGATGGTATTTTTCATTCATACATTTATACATACACCCTGGGAATAACTTCGTATTTTAGTAGCCCGTGAGTTTTTCCCCTTTTCCTCTTGTAATAGTCTCATATGTAATCCTCTCAAGCCTGTAACTCAGTGTCCAGACAGACTAGTCTTCAACTTGACAGGATTCTCCTGCCTTTGCCTCCCAAGTACTGGGAACACAAGTGTATACCAACATATTAAGTCTTGTTTTGTTTTGTTTTTTTTTGAGACAGGGTCTTTATTTATTTATTTATTTTTATTTTATGTGCACTAGTGTTTTGCCTGCATGTATGTCTGTGTAAGGGTGTTGGGATCCCCTGGAACTGGAATTACAGACAGCTGTAGCTGCCATGTGGGTGCTGAGCATTGAACCCAGGTCCTCTGGAAGAGCAGCCAGTGCTCTTAACTGCTGAGCCATCTCTCCAGCACCTTAGTCTTTTTTTAAGACAGGGTCTCACTACATAGTCCAGGCTGGCTTCAAACTGGTGATCCTCCTGCCTCTGTCTCCTGAGGGATGGGAATACAAAAGTGCCCTATGGTGGCCCCAGTGAGACTTGAGTTTTGACTGCAACAGGCAAAAATCACTGCATTTATTTCTTCCAAAGATGTCAGTCATTTCTCCTCTTGCTTGTCCCAACAGGTTTACAACACTGTTAGCTTCATTTTGTACTTGTAAGTATTTTTATGCATCTCACTGTAACTACATTTAGGTAGGGGTTTATTCCCTTAAGCTTACATATTCCTCAGGACACCAAACTGTTATACATTCTGTTTAATCCGTAAAGTTTTAGAAAATCCACATCTGGATTAAGTTTAGGGAAATGAGTGTGTAAATGTTGTGGAGAAACTAATACCAAGAGATCAAAATAACTTTGTGCAAAAAGACTGCTCAGCGACCAAGAGCACTTATTGCCTTTGCAGAGGATGCAGTTTCTACTCCCAACATCCATATGGTAGCTCACAACCATCTGTAACTCCAGTTCCAAGGGATCTGACACCCTCTCTTGGGCTCTATAAGCACCAGGCCACGCATGTGAAACACAAATACATATGCAGGCAAACAGACATACTCAAAGAATTTTTTAAAAAAATACAAATAAGTAAAAATAAAATTGGAATTACTAGCATTGTGCAGCAATGTACAATGCTTCTTAGGTATGAATTAGCAAGACTGGTAGTACACAGGAAGAAGTCATGTGACTAGCAGGTGGCCCTACTTCTTATGTGCTTATAAATTACATTTTTGTGAACGTCTATATTCTATAGTTCACAGGTTACCACTCAGAAAGTCAAAGCGTTTGTAAAAATATTCTTCTTTATTAAAAACAAAAACCTCGAGCTGGGCGTTGGTGGCACACATCTTTAATCCCAGCACTCGGGAGGCAGAGACAGGCGGATCTTTGTGAGTTCAAGGCCAGCCTGGTCTATAGAGCGAGATCCAGGAAAGGCGCAAAGCTACACAGAGAAACCCTGTCTCAAAAAAACAAAAAACCTCAATGCTAGCAATACTTATATATTAACCAAGAAACAATTTCAGAAATGATTTTTCCTTTTAAGTAATTCTGGATGAATTTGAATAATAAAATATTGCCAAGTAGTGGTGGCTCATGCCTTTAATCCTAGCACTTGGGAGGCAGAGGCAGGCAGATCTCTGAGTTGGGAGGCCAGCCTGGTCTACAAAGGACAGCCAGGGATACACACAGAAACCCTGTCTTGAACCCCCCCCCAAGTCCACCCCCAAAAAGAATGAAATGAAAGACCACAACTGAGAAACTACCTTTCAAAAGAGCTTACATAGTTTAAGAAAGTAAGCCATTTGTGATAAGGTACTAAATAACTGATCAGATGTGTTTACATGTTTCTTTTCAACACTACAGATCCAGTGAAGACATTCTGAGAGCCTACAGGGCCTCTTTCATCAGTTCACAGTACCACACGCTGATATATCTGAGAAGAGAGATTCCATGCACCAAGTGTGGGGAGAGTACCTGTCTACCTGAAACATCACAGAAGTCTACCATAACTCAACTGCACAAAACACATTTTAAGGTATGAGTTTAGAGATCACAGTAGAACAATCTATTTATTATGTTTAAGTCAGAGCAAAGATAAACATGTGACTTTAAAAATAGTTTCCTTGAATGGCCACATACTCAAGTGCACATGGGCAGTACAATTGGATTTGATGGTTTTTAAAAACACCCAGAAGACACAAACTTGGGTGGGTAGGTAGAAAAGAAGGGGTAGATCTGGGAAGAGTTGGAGTAGGGGGTGAATATGATTAAAATACATCGCATGAAATTCTTAAATAACTAATAAAATTAAATAAATAAAAAAGAAATAGCTATCTTGAAATGTCCAAAACAGTTAATTTTTAACAAGTTTATAAATTTTAAACATTCCTATCCTCTTACACTTAACTGATTTTCTGAAACATTATTTTATGAACTTTAAGCTATTTTGCTCAAATCTTCCATAATCCATGAGTTGCTAAATACAAGATACATATTAGTAATTGCAATTTTAAATTAAATAAGTAAAGCCAACGTATGTGCCATGTTCAAGTCTTACCGTAATACTCGATGCATTCATATGCTGTATTAACTTAGAATCAGGAACAATAACTTGTGGTGCTGTAGCTACAAAAATACAAAGAAAAAAAAGTCACATTTGCAAACGACGATCCTTGAGGATACTTCACAGTCACAGTCATGTTAAAAAATGCGAAATAATTCTTTATTTTTTTCATGCTTTTGTTGTATTTCCCACATTAAAATACTCTAAACCATTTTCTATTTCAGAAGTTCTTAGTTTTTTCTATGGAAATCAACAGCTGGGATATATTCCTTTTATACTGAAAAACATTAAAATGACAATACCTAGGCCAGGCATGGTAGTCCATACCTTTAATTCTAACACTCAGGAAATAGGTAAATCTCTGAGTTCAAGTTCAGCTTGGTCTACACAATGAGACAGTATCTAAAAACAAACAAAAAATCCCCTACAACATCCTTTTTACCATCTTGACAACAAGCACATAGCACAATCATAGCATTTTAATTATTTAGAAAATACATATCAAGGGGCATAAGCGCTTGCTGCATAAGCACGAGGACCTGAGTTTGAATCCCCAGAACACACATGGAAGCCTGCTACATAGCATGAGCTCTAGAGCACCACTGCTCTAGGAAGCAGATGGGGAGCCCTGAGGGCAATGACAGGGGCGCGCACTCTAAGGAGCTTGAGGACAGCTAGCCTGGTGAACACAGAGAACAACAGACACCCTATCTCAAACAAGTGGAAAGAAAAGATCAAGACTCCCAAGTTGTCTTCTGACTTCCATGCATACACCATGGTACAAGAGCACCTACATCTGCATGTGCACACACAGGCCTCCCACACACTATTTAGAAACAATGGCAATGTCAGTTAAAAAACAGGACTGTTTGATCCCGCAAATTTCAGAGAATACACAGATAATCCCATTATCTTGATATTCTCTGAGTGAAAAAAAATCAAGTTTAATTTATGATGACCTAAAATCCTAGTGCCATGCCTAAAGGCAATAGGAGGAACAGTCATCAAAGATGAAAAGGATGAGATCATGTGGGACAGACTTGACATAGGTATTACGTGCTGGTGAGATGGCTCAGTGGGCAAAGGCACCTACCCCCAAGCCTAAAGCCCAGAGTTCCATCCTCAGTACCCACAAGGGGGAAGGAGAGAACAGACTCCTGCAAGTTGTCCTCTGCCTCCCCATGTGGGCCATGGTCTACCACTCCTCCACAACACTAAATTAAGCAAATCTTAAATTGAAAAGAAAAAGATTCAAAATCGATTAGCTATAAACAGTAAACCAAATCATCTAGGCTTTTCTACTACATATTACTGTTCATTTTGTATCTCACGTACAAGATGAAACAAATGAATCCCCAGTTCCCACCTTGAGCCAAGCTTTCAGTTCTCCTGTTTCCTTTGCAGTCAAGATTCATCCAAGAACAATACTGAGGACATTTTGTAACTGAATAGGTTTGTCATATAAAAAAAGATATGTATGATGGATGAGTCTTACCCCACCCCAGGGTATTTCAAGACGGTTTCTCTGTGTAGCCCTGGCTGTCCTGGAACTTAACTCTATAGACCAGGCTGGCCTCGAACTCATAGATCTGCCTGCCTCTGCCTTCCAGGTACTGACATTAAAGGTACGCACCACCATCATCTAACAAGATTCTTAATCTTTCCAGGGCCCAGATTTTCTTCAACTGTGAAATGGAGCTAATAGCTATTCTGCAACACCCCAATAAACGATTAACAAGACAGGACCTTATTTATAATATTTGCATATTGTAAAGAACTATGATTGAAGTCTATAATGAGTTTTTTTTTTAAACCAAACATTAAGATTAAGCTAAATTTTATAATCATTTTCTACTTAAATTAGACTAAATTTTCAGATTACCAAAGTTACACATTTCTCCTGTATTTAAATACACAGATAAAACAAAACAAACATGTTTGTGAAATAACATGTTTCATAAAGAAAACTATCTTATATAAAATAATGAATCCCTTCATAAATAAGCCTCCATAGATCAGGATTCCTATTCTTTTTTCTTAAATACCAACAAGCAGAAACTCAGCCAATAGAGAAGAAAAAGAACAATCAGTGTAGATTACCCCCACAACCAAGCATCTATTTAAAAGGAGGATCCAAGAAACTCAAGAGTCAAAGGAATGCTTTCCAAAGACAAGTGTCATGTGGAAGCCATGGCAGGAACAGCCCTTCTCACCTTGCTGTGAGGCAGGAATAAGGACCTGTTGGGTCTGTGCTTGCTGAGGTACCGTTTGCTGAGGTTGAGCTTGCTGGTGGTGGTGGTGGTGGTGATGCTGCTGCTGTTGGGGTTGATGCTGCTGCTGAACTTGCAACAAAAGCTGCTGTTCTTCTGAATGAAATCCATCTACTGCCCTAGACTGCATTAATTTATTCTCCCACAACTAAGACAAAGAAGAGTAAAGACTTCTCAGTGAGGTAAAGAAAACTCTGGACATACAGGCAAAACATTTACTACGTGTTTAGAAATTCCTCCCATCTTAAGAAATGATACAATCACATAAAATTAGCCTTTAATTTTTTTGTTGTTGTTTTGTTTTGTTTTTCGAGACAGGGTTTCTCTGTGTAGCCCTGGCTGTCCTGGAACTCACTCTGTAGACCACGCTAGCCTCAAACACACACTGATCCGCCTGCCTCTGCCTCCCAAGCCTTTCTTTTCTTTTTTTTTTTTTTTTTTGGTTTTTCTCTGTGTAGCTTTGTGCCTTTCCTGGAACTCAGTTGGTAGTCCAGGCTGACCTCGAACTCACAGAGATACGCCTGACTCTGCCTCCCAAGTGCTGGGATTAAAGGTGTGTGCCACCACTATTCAAGTTTTATATAAGGAAAATAAAGTTTAATCAAATTTCATCTTTATTACTTTAGAATACTGAAGTTTTTTTTTAAACATTCCAAGAAACTTTCTACAGTAATTCCTTAATTAGCAGAAATTACTTAATAAAGAGTTCCCAGAGTCAGTAACTTAATAGTCACAGCTTATCTTTTCATTTCAAAACCATTATTAAATTACTTTTATAGACTCAATACAAATTTCCTATCTCACCAGGCAGTTGTGGCGTACACCTTTATCCCCAGCATTTGGGAGGCAGAGGCAGGTAGATCTCTGGCCAGCCTGGTCTACAGAGAAACCCTGTCTGGAAAAAAAAAGAAAAAAAAGAAAAAAAAACAAAATAAACAAAAACCTCAAATTTTCTATCTCTTAGATAGAAGTCAACAGAACAATTGATAAGCTGGACAGAGAAATGGCTCAAACCTAGATACTACGCTGCTGGTTAGGGAGATTTCATCTTTCTAGTCAGAGTGCACACAACTTAAACCTCACAAACTGCCTACTTCTGGAATAGTTCATTTAATATTTTCTAACAAAGCTGACCAAGTGTAAACAAAACCTCAAAAAATAAGATCAGGGTTTAGAGAGAAGGATCAGTAGTTAAAAGCACTTCTGCTCTTTCAGAGGACCCAGGTTCAATTCCCAGCACCCACATGGCAGCTCACAATAGTCTGTAACCCCAGTTCCGAGGGATCTAACGGCCTCTTATGGCCTCCAAAGGCACCAAGTACATACGGGACAGACATACATGCAAACAAAACACTTACACACAAAATCTATTTTTTAAGAAAGAAGACCACAGATAAGAGGAAACTAATACACTTATTTTAAAAACCGGTGGCTTGGTCCCATGCTCCTACCCCATTTAGCTGCACTCTGGAGTAGATCCTGTTTGCCGTAGACTAGCTGCTGCTGTAACTTGTTCTGTGTGTGTTACAGTACTGAACTACTTCCAATGAATAACCTTAGACTATCCCACTGCTCTTAATCTGCAGTCTTCTAACACGAAAGCATCCAAGTCTCACAGCTTCAAAGAAAAGTAGTCACTAAGGCTGGGCATGATGGTGCACAGCTTTAATCCACAGCACTTGGGAGATAGATGCAGGTGGATCTGTGAGTTCAAGGCCAACCAGGGCTCCAAAAGGGAAAGGGGAACATGGCAGTCACTCCCTATGCATACTAGAAATAGTTCTACTTTTGAATGAACTCCTTCATAAAGAGACTTTTACTCAGGACCTAATAGATAACTAAGAATTTACCACCCATTTAATATATTCAAACCAAATTTGGGACCAAAAAAAAAAAAAACAATTGTTATCTATTTTCTGTACAGCAGGCTACTGGCATTTTAAGCAGAGTATGTCTGTATCATTCAGGATGGTCCCACAGGAAATGAAACATTCCTAGTTCTTGCCTACTAAATGTTAAAGGTGTTAGCTAGTCAGGACACAGGAACATGGTCCCACATACTGCCAAAAGCTCTGCAGGGGCTGGGATTGTCAACTTGAAACAGGACTCAACAATCATGGGAAATGTTCTAGTAACTTAACAAACATAAAAACAACACCATATAACTAAACATCATGCTTATACCATCAAGTAAAACTTGATGTATTCCATGTTATACTTTATCTTCATTTTTTAAAAAAAGATTTATGTGTACAACTGTTTTGCCTGCTTGCATGTATGTGTCTGATACCCACAGAAGTCAGAAGGCCTCGGATTCCCTGGAAAACGGAAGTTATGAATGGTTGTAACTCTCCATGTGGGAACTGAGAATTGAATCAGGTCCTCTGTAAGAGTGGCAAGTGCTCTTAACTGCTGAGCCATCCTTCCAGTCCTTTCATTTCACTTCAGTACAATTTTACCTACATCAAAAACTTCCAGGTTCTAAATACCAGCTGCTGAAACTATGTTACAATGTTTTTGCCATAGTAACTGTATTAGTAATGCTGAAAATGGGAACATTAAATTGTTAAACATTTCTTTTGTTTAGAAAATTAGAAGTGCCCTTTTACTTTATTTACTCCCTTTCCCATGAGTAACTATTCTGGTATACCCACACTTCAGCAATTTTTGCCTAGTATCTAAAATTGACAAACAAAATTTAACTTCTGTTCCCCAAAAGACTAAGGTGTACAACTGTATGTGCTACTATTTAATAACTAAACTTTACTTAGTTCTACATAATAAGTATATATGTAGACAGCATCACCTTCTTTAGAGAAAAAGAACCTGAAGAACAAGAAGTTAGGCAAGTTATCCTAGATCAACCAAGAACAGAAGGCAAAAATCGGATAATTACAACCCAGAAGTCTCATTTCAGTGTCTCTGAATGTTATACCCTGGGTACTCACTCGCCTCACCCTAATGCTGGCTCTAATCCAAGCTTCTATTCTAACCACACTGTTACTTCATCTACTTTCTATTTCATTTTGCTCTTTGGGGAAGCTGAGTTCCCTAACAGCTTTTGGAAGCTCTGAAATGAAATTAGTGGTATACTTTATCCAGGAGCTAGATATTTTGTGAAAACAGGAGAGTTGTTTAAATTTCTAGCCCAGCATACTGCTGAAGAATGGGCAGTTCATAGTTTGACTCAAAAGTAAATTCTAATCATCCCTTGACAAGGGCAGAAATGTGAAAGTAGATCTTTTATCTCATGGAACACCTAGGTTCACATTTCTACTACCTACTAGCTAAATGCTCTTGTCAAAGGATAGAAAGTAGGTAATTTTTCAATTTATAGTCTAGATTTTTTTATCAGTGTATCACGTATCTATGTATGATTAGGGTACATTTAGAAAAGTGGTTCTCAACTTGGGGTGATTTTGCTACTACTTCCTCGGGGAGATTAGCAACAGCATTTCTGAACACAACTAAAAGGTGCTCCTGGCATCTAGTGAGCAGAAGTCACTTATCTGCTACCACACCAATCAATCCAACATGTCAAAAGCACCAAAGCTCAGGCACTATAAACTACAGACACACAGAACCTGCATTTTCAGCCTCATCTGATGAATCTATTTGATCAGCACAGAGGCAAAGGGATGTGGCTCGGTAGCAGAGCATTAGCCAGCACAAGGCTCTAGGTTTAAGCTCCAGCAATGGTAGGGGTACAAAGGTCATGGTTTATATTTCAAGTTGTACTTGCTATTTTGATATAGGCAGGTCTGACAAATTGTTTTCAATCATTTAAGTTTTTGTTTTTACAGGCTTTTTGTTTGTTTGGGTTTTATTTTTGTTTCTTTCTTTTTTGAGATAGCCTCACTAAGTAGTCCTGACTGGCCTAGAACCATGCAGACTAGGTTGGCCTCAAATTTGTACAGATTCTCCTACCTGCCCCTCCTTAGTTGCTTATCCACTTTGAAGAAATTTTCTAGTATTACTCCAATCTACAATCCACTTAAATGCAAGTTTACCGACTATATCTTATGTCCTCCCCACCTCCCAAAGTCCACACATCAAAGTCAGCTCCTAACAATTCAGAAATGATCACAATAACTAGGCTGATTTTTTTTTTTTAATCATGACATTTCCTGCAGTATCTAGTTAAGCTTTAAATTACAGGCATTCTCACCATGCATCTCAGTTCATAATCTAATCTGCCACTTTATCTGATAGCCTTAGAAAGAAACCTTTTGATAATCTGTTAAACAATTAAAAAAGGAGAAAAGCTAGCGCTAAATCAAAGTCCATTATAAATCATAAAATATACAATGGATGTTTACTTTAACAAGAAAATCTGTGTAGCTCACTTTGGTAATCTCTAGCCACATGTAGTAATTTAAATTTAAATTAAGTAAAATTAATAAAAGTGTATTCCTCGGTTCCTCTACTCACATCCCAAATACCTAACAGCCACATGTGGCTCATGAGTAGCATGCAGTCGACAATGGACACAACAGCATTTACATCACTTGTAGAAAGCTGTCTCCTGGACAGGACTAGTGTCCACCTGTTAAATCTAGGGCACATTCTGAAAATTCTAATGAGATCTTGAAAAAATTAGTGCAGAGAATTAAGTTCAATCTGGTCAAACAGCTTTAACTCTTATTACAAACCAAGAAAAAAGAGTATGCCCCACTTAACAACAAAAATAGCATTGTTAAGATTCTGGAGTCACATCTGTTAAAAATATTTAACTGAGTGCCAGCCATATATGCCAGGTATTACGGTAGAATCTGAAGACTAAAAGTTGAATGAGTTACTTTCAAATGTAAAACATGCAAATGAAGATACTTGATTTTTCCAAGACAACCTCAGTTTCTCTGAATTAGAATGTCTTACAGTTATGGGGACCAGTAGGAAGACTGAATTCTCCAGTATGTCAAGAAAATAATAAAATCCCAGATTGACCCCTACCATAAACCAATTAAAGTACTTAAAGCTAATTTCCACACCTATAAAAATTATATAATGTAAGAACAACCACTGAGTGCAGCAAAGTGTAAAACATTCCCTGGTAAATTAAGGATTTACTAAGCATCTCTATTTACCCTTCATGTAACTTAGGTACTTTATGCTGTTCCAACTCCTGTTTCAGAAGAGATATTCTAACACTTGCATCCTTAACCATTAATAACACATTTCTCTCCCACTAGACACTACTCATCTCACTAATATTACTAGATATTACTCATCTCCTTTAGCACACTGGCAAATTCTTTCTGAATATTCTAGAAGATGTTCATGGGTGCTTCAACATATTAAGACATATTTCATCTCCACAATAAAGTTCAGATTTGTTTCACTTAAAGTGAGTGCTGAATTCTAGCTTCCACATCTGAATGAAGACCACAGCTAATGTTCCTAGCCATTTATTAGTTGCGATGAACACAGCTCTAAAGGAACTGCTCCCAATTTCTAAATCAACGGTATACTGTCTTCTGACCTCAGGTTCATTGTGGGTTTTATTATTTTGTGTATGGATGATGGGGAGGGTTCACATCCCACGGAACACGGAGAACAACTTTATGGAATCAGTTTCTGTTCCATTTCTGACTTTAAAAAATTTTAGGTATTTTTAGTGTTATGAAGATTTTTAAATGAAATAAAGGTCTATGTTTACATAAATGACACCAATTTTTCCAGAACAACAACAAAAAACTGGTAGAAAGAATCCAGCTCTCCTATCTGCCTCTGCATTTTGCTACTTCTTTGGTTCAAGGGTAGAAAGAAAATTTCTCTTACAGTTACACTGTTGAAAAAGCAAAAGATATTTTAAAATATTTCTTAATAGTTCAGCAATATGCCGTGTGGTGGTGGTGCTCGCCTTTAATCCCAGTACTCGGGAGGCAGACCCAGGCAGATCTCTGTTAGTTTGAGGCCAGCCTGGTCTACAGATTGAGTTCCAGGACAGACACCAAAGCTACAGAGAAACCCTGTCTCGGAAAAAAAGAAAAAAAAGAAAAATCAGCAATATATCTCAACCTATATACCAATGAACTTTTCATATTTAATTAGAGTAAAATCTACTAATATAGCTTATACTTTGAATGGATCTTTCAACATGCATTGAAAATGAATTATGCAGATCTTTCAAACACATTTCCCTATACAATAAGTATACATCCTCTTTAAAATAGTCATCAGCATAGTAAATGTAACTAAAGCAAGCCTACTGCTCTAAAAGAAAGGTACAGTAAGTACTGTGCACACAAGTGTGAGCTGAGCTGCTGGCTTCTCACTGGACTTTTGTATGTAAGCATGTGGAGCCACAGAAGGATGCTAAGCTTTCCTCCATCACTTTCTACCTTTGCCTGGAGACAGGTCTCTCACTAAATCCTAGAGCTAAGTTTCAGGCTGGCCAGTGAGCTCCTGGGATCCAGATGTCTCCATCCCCCAAACACTGGGATGACAAGCACATGTGGCCATACCTGGCTTTTACGTGGTGCTGGAGATCTGAACTCTGGTCCTCTTAATTTCAGAGCAAGCAGTCTTATTTTATTTAATGAGTCATTTCTCCAACCACACTGGATACAACTTTTAAATGATAAACTGGCTGGGCAGTGGCGGCGCACACCTTTAATCCCAGCACTTGGGAGGCAGAGCCAAGTGGATCTCTGTGAGTTCAAGGTCAGCCTGGGCTACAGAGCGAAATCTAAGAAGGCACCAAAGCTACACAGAGAAACCCTGTCTCAAAAAAACACCAAAAATAGGCTGGGCGGTGGTGGCGCACGCCTTTAATCCCAGCACTCAAGGAAGGCACAGGCAAGATCTTTGTGAGTTCAAGGCCAGCCTTGTCTACAGAGTGAGATTCAAGACAGGCACCAAAGCTACACAGAGAAACCCTGTCTCAAAAACACCAAAAATAAAGATAAACTATGAAATTTTCATTTTCAAACTTGGGCATTTAGTCCAACCGGTACAAAAATACTCCAATTTCAATCATTCTACACAAATCCTATCTTTTTAAAGTTTATTTTTATTATGTCTCTAGGTGTTTTGCCTGCATAAATGTCTGTACACCACCTGTGCACTGGTGCCTGTGAGCCCAGAAGAGGGCATCTTCTGGGACTGTAGTTACAGACTATGGTGAGCCACCACGTGGGTGCTGGGAATTGAAAACTCCAATTTCTTGGGAAAAGCAGCCAGAGCTCTTAACCACTGGGCCATCTCTCCAGTCCCCCACACAAATGCCATTTTACAGATCTAAGTATTTCTGAATAAATTTAAGGGAAAAACTAGCTCTCAATGTTTACTACATAATAAATGGAGCATTTAGTACCTACAAGAAGGATTTGAGTCGAGTACCTAAATTCGTTTATCAAGCATTTGTTCAATCCCTCTAACATAAACAAATCCTAGAATACAAATATAGTAAGATTATAAAAAAATTTAAAAACTGTTACTGACATGTCAAGTAATTGAACCATAAAACACTGCATATGAACAAGTAGAACTATTAGGCATTTTGATAGGTATTCTCTATACTTATTACATTAAATCCTGAGAACAACCATTTCCCAAGTCTGTACTACTTAGAGGAAAAGAAGCTGAAATACAAGATCTCTGCCCACAAGTTAGAATAGATGGCACAGCTGGGCTTAAAATGAACTACCACCCTTCACTACACCACAGTGTCCCTCCTTAACACCAAACATTCATCCTAGAGAAAGTTACTTACTGGTGACTAAGGAAATGGGTTTTCCTTGAGGGTGATATTCTTTAAAAAGAGACAAACTCACAGTTTTTAGTTCCATCAGGACTTGTTCATCCACTCCATCATCCAGAAAGATGTCTCGGACATCATTAATAACATCTTCAATCACAGATCTATACAATTTAGGCTTTAAAGGAAAAATAAGATTCAATAAAACTGATTTCAAAAGTTTAGCAGCCTTTAAGATATTCTTAATTAAATATCTGACCCTTAAATACAAGCCATTTAGTCAATATCTAAAATTTACTTTAAATTGTGCCTTTAAAAATAGCAATCCTAAACCAGACTTATCACTTGGAAGGCACAGACAAGAGGATTTCAGAGTTCCAGGCCAGCCTAGTCCACATAGAGACCCTGTCTTAAAAATAAACACAAACAAACAAACAAAACAAACACCCATAAAACATATTTTGGTCTCATTAAACTGGGTTTGATAACTACCTATTTTATAGAGGTATAAGGCTATGCAATGGAGTTCATAAATCAAAGTTCTTTATATACTGACAGTCCATACAAATCCCAGTTACAATTTCCTTGATTGTGAGCAAAATATCAAGCATCACAATTAATGATAGTTTATGGTAATGTCTGGTTCCTATTATCCGTGCTTGGTTTAACCCCTGTCCTATCTCACAACCTTTCCAATTCTTGGCCTTTGGGGAACTTTTCCTTCACTAGTCATCTCCTGGTCATAACCAGAAGTCTAATCAGTATTTGATCTTATAATAACCCCCTTTTTCCCTGCCCTGGTTTACACCTTCAAGCTACACCTCAAATGTACATTGGCCGTGTAATTTGAAACTGGTAGAACAAATTTCCAGCAAACCAGATGTTTAAATGTTTTAGAAATCTGTTAGCCCAAAATCTTTTCCTTAGAGATTCAGACTTAGGTAAAAATCTGGTTTCACTATGCTTGAAGGAAAAAAGAAACGCTTAAATTCTAACCTTCTCCTGAGCCAGTTTTTGTCTTCAATGCAGACAGTCATTTCGATTTGTCCCTTCAAACCACAATATTCCACACTTTGAAACTGTAAACTAGAGGCCACGTGTGTGGCATTATCAAGTGATTCGCTGGAATTTCCTTTTAGAAGGTACTAATTTTCTGGCACACAATGAAGTAAACTGGGTGGATTTTTACACTGGACCCCATGTTAACCGCAGATAACAATTTAAACCAGTAACAATCTTTAATTCTTAAAATCCAGTTTAGGCTCTGCCTCTTCAAGTACTCTCTTATATATCAATTCATTGTGGGCAAAAAGACCTCACAAGTCACAAGGGACCTCCCGTGCCTTGTGTATTTGTCTTAAGAAAGCACCATGAAACATTAGGAGCTGTATTTCTGACGTTTCCTGAATACTGATGAACAAAACACTACCAAACAAACCAAGGTCCCCTGCGGGAGAAACATTTCATGTACAATGTATTTTTTTAAGCCGAGAATGTGGACAGTACCTCTTCAAGGAAAAAAAAAAAAAAATCATCCTGTGATCTAAAATGATTTAAAATGAAATCCTATAACTAAAGGGGAGGGAGGAAAACCCAAAACGACGCAGCAATTCTGGCCTACTTCCCACTGCAAACAAAGGCAGCGTACCCTGGCTGTTACAGTAAACCACACTCGGATCTGTGAAAGCAGCCTTCCCGGCTCGGAAGCGAAATTTCGGCGTGAAAGGAGCCTAGAAATACATTGAGCTCCGCACGCCGGCGCCTCTCGTCTCGGGAGCACGCACCTCCCAGCCCCGCGCTCAGCAGCTCTCACTATTTAAAGCCGGATCTGGTGTTTAAATGGAGAGGCGGTGACGTAGGCCTGAAAAGCACCTTCCCATCCTGGCAGAGTCTATATTAGAGAGCGGCAATGGCTCTATATAAACAGGGCAGCCAAAGGGAGGAGGACCACAAGGCGCAGGCACTGAAAAGCAGGGTAAGCGGCCGCAGCCATGATGGATCGACCCGAGTCGCCAACGGTACGGGGTCCGGCGGCTGCGGGCTGCTCTGCGGCGTTTGGGGCCGGACCAAAAAAAAAAAAAAAAAAAACACCAAACAAAATAAACAAAAACTAAAAAGATAAAAACTACGTGTTTTATTGTTATAAAAAAAAAATCAAGAGTTGGGGTGGCCTAGTGATCACATTGCGTTGGTGACTATTGAAAAGGTTATTTTTTTTTTTATGTGACTGCTTTTTGCAAACCTACGTGATCGCAAGTAACCAAAAAAGGGAGCAGCGGGAAGAAGTAGGCAAATTTCAAGGCGGATGCAGGGACACTTGGGCCACTCACTGTAAGGCTTTGTTTGTTCTGGTGCTTTTGCCAGTCGAAGATACCACCGGGGTTTTGCTTCCCCTTCGCCATGCTTTCCAACCTCTTTTTTTTTTTCTCTTGTATTTTTTTTTTTTTCCTTTTTGGAGGATTAACATAATCGGCCCCACTGCAGGCTTCCCAAAGCACCACCTCCAGAGAGAGAGCCCCCGAAGGCACGTCGGACCTTGGCAGCGTCCGAGCGGCTCCCCAGGCGCGGGGCTCGATCCGCGGCCGCTCGGAAGGCTGGCCGGGTTCGGGTCCCGCGTGTGGGGTCGCCGCCCGCCTCTCCGCACCCTGGGGTCGGCAAGTCAGGGCCCAACGGCCTGCGTGGCCCGCCCCGCGGCGTCCCCGGCCCCGCCGCCCTCCGCCCGCCAGCCCTCGTCGGCGTCCTCCTCCTCCTCCCCCCCCAACACACACACACACACACACACACCCCGCCGGGCCAGGCCCGGCCCGGCCCGCGGCGGGCAGCGGCGGTGGAGGGCGGAGGGGGAACCGGGTCGGGAGCGCCGCCTCGCCCCGGGCCCGCCCCCGCTCGCCCCGGCCGTTGCCTGCCGCCGGAACCTTCGCAGCCCCCGCCGGCCACCGCACCACGTCCTTACCACGGTGTTTGTGTTTGCCGAGTTCGCCATTTCCACACACAACACAAACAAGAAGGGAACGAGATTTAAAAGGGGGGGGAGGGAAAAAAAAAAAGAAAAAAAGGAAAAAAGAAAAAAAAAAAAAAAACCAACAACAACTCAGACCCGGAGGGTGACCCAAGTCACCCCGCCAAAGCGTGGGGCAAAATGTTCTCAACAAAAACCGATCCCGAAGGAGTCGGGAGGCGGGAGACCAGGAGGAGGGGGGCACTCCTCCCGCAGCTAAGAGCCTCGAGAATCGCCTTAAAGGAAAAAAAAAAAAAAATTACAAAAAAAAAAAAAAAAATACAAGCCACGACCCCTCCGGGGGAGGGGAGGGGAGAGGGGGCGTCGCCCGCTCCCCACTCGGGCGCCGTGGAGGGAAACCCACACCGGTCACCGCTCCCAGCGCCGCCGCCGACGACGACGACGCCGACGCCGCCGACGCTGCCGCTGCTGCTGCTGCCGCCACCGGCTGCAGCTCCAGCCGTCCGGTCCGCCTGTTTCTCCCCTTTATATAGCGAGCCAACAAGCTGCGCGAGCCGCCGCCGCCGCCGCCGCTGCCGCCGAGAGACAGGGCGGAGGGAGGGAGGGGCGGAAAGGGCGGGGGCCGCGGGGGGCGGGGCCGAGCGCGAGACACCGCGAGAGCCGCGTGCGCACGCGCGCCGGGGCGTCGCTGGGGGGCGGGGCGGGGTGGGAGGGGCCGTGGGGGGGTGGCGGGGCGGGGTGGATTGGGGGGGGGGGGATGAGGGGGAGGAGTCGAGTCCAGAAAGGCGCGCTACTGCCGCTGCCGCCGCTGTCACCGCCGTCACCGCCTTTTTCCAAGTCTCGCGTGATCACGTGGCGGGCACACGGCTGGCGGAAGCGTCCCAGGGTGGCGTGCCGCCAGGAGTTGGCCCCGGCGATGGAACTGGAGGACGCTGGTTCTTTAGTGACCCCCCCCACCCACCCTCACCCACACCACCACCACCACCACCACTCTCCCGAGTTCAAGGGTACCTAGCAACGGCTTTCGGGTGGGCGTCCGACCTCCCCTGGTGGGGATGAGGCGTGGAGTAGCCTTGGGGGTGGGGGTGGAGGGGGTACCGGCGCTCTGGAGGGCTGCGGAGGGAGGGCACGTCACGTGGCCCGGCTTCCGGTTCCCCCGCGCGCGCGGGCGCGGGCGCGGGCGCGGTCGGGGCTTGGGACGGTTTGAAATGCGGAGTCATCTTTTGATTCGTGAGCGGAGGTCAGGCGGGGAGAGGAAGTTCGCGCGCCTCTGGCCGAGGATAGACCTGGTACAGTTGTGTGTGGACGTCTGAAGGAGATGATGGGAGAAAGCTTGGGGCTCGCTCTTCTCTGCATTCCTGAACTAGGAGCTAGCTCCCCGAAGGCGTTTTGAGCTGTGTTGTCGCTGCAGATGGAGGCTATAGCGTGGTTTGGCTGCAGCACCCCCCTGCCCCCCAAAGACTCAGCCTCCTACCATCTCGCGTGATCTTTACAGGACTTCTTAACGGTGGTAGAAATGACGAAAAAAAGAAAGAAAACGGAACTCGGATCCATCCACAAGATTGTGGACTACCCGACGACTTTATTGCTTTTGTTTTGTAATGTTATCCAAGTACTGTGATTTGCACATTTGGCCAGCACATAGTGACTAACCACATCTGAAACCCGTGTCCCTGACTCACCAACTTGCCTGGCCTGCCACTTAAAGAGAGTTGGTCGGTATCTTGGAGTGCAACTCCTTAGCAGTTTGACCTGTGACATCCAAGCAAATCCTGCTTTTGCATCAGTGTTCACAGAATGTTCCATAGGCAGGATTTACCGTGCTACTTTTTCCTGGTCCTAGGGATTTTTGGAACCAAGAAAAAAAAAATTATAATGTGGGAATGTAAAGTTTATATC
Organism: Onychomys torridus; assembly: GCF_903995425.1. NCBI lineage: Eukaryota > Metazoa > Chordata > Mammalia > Rodentia > Cricetidae > Onychomys > Onychomys torridus. The sequence goes on from NC_050456.1 coordinate 59,221,435, forward strand.
CAAAAAGCAAATCCCAGCGAACAACGACATTCTATGCTGGTAAAGCCAGCTATGTGAAACAGCAAAGACTAGCAGAACAAGGAGAGGAAATAGCCTGTCTCCCTCGGCCTGGGGAAGGCATTGGAAAGGACAGAAGGCCATGAATACGGAGAAACTGAACATAATAGGGTCTCTCTCAGCCGGGCAGTGGTGGCCCACGCCTTTAATCCCAGCACTCGGGAAGCAACAGCCAGGAAAGGTGCAAAACTACACAGAGAAACTGTCTCGAAAAACAAAACAAAGTCTCTCTTGAGAGATTTCTATTGGATTTGTTTGTTGGTTTTGAGATTTGGGGTGTTTTGTTTGTTTGTTTTTGTTTTTGCTTTTGGGTTGGTTTTTTCGAGACAGAGTTTCTCTGTGCAGATTTGCGCCTTTCCTGGGTCTCGCTCTGTAGACCAGGCTGGCCTCGAACTCGCAAAGATCCACCTCGCTCTGCCTCCCAAGTGCTGGGATTAAAGGCGTGTGCCACCAACGCCCGGCTGTTTTTTGTTTTTGAGACAAGGTTTCTCTGTGTATCCTTGTAGACCAGGCTGGCCTCAAAACTCAAGAGAGCCATTTGCCTCTGCATGGACTAAAGGCATGTGTGGGATTTCAACACCAGCTCCATTCTCTGCTTTAACATTTTGAGTCAAGGTCTACTTAGCTAGTTTCAGGACTGCATATAGAGATTTTAGAACAGGCTGGCCTTGAACTCTCAGAGATCCTCCTCCCTCTGCCTTTTAGTGTGCTTGGAATCAAAGGCATGTACCACTCCAGTGGGCTAATAGTGGGTCAGCAGTTTCCTGCACAGGCGTGTCTGGTCTGGAGCACTAAAATAATTAACAGGACCTAAGTATCCTTGATATATGAAACTGAGTCAACATTCTAAACATATTTAACATTTAGGTAACAATTAGTCTGAAAACTGAGGAGACCCATTCCTAGTGAGTCTCCCTGTTACTTCGAAAACCTGTGTGAATACATACTAGGAACTTTTTGCACCTAGCTTTTCTTGCTGCCACTTGGTATTTGTAACTAAGTGATCAGGTGTTTTGCCATCAGTTAAGACCACTGAAGACAGAACATGGAAGCGAATTAATCTTCATAGGGGATTGATGAGATCTATGTTGTTAGGTCTGATTTATGAAATCAGTGTTAATTGGATTGTTTTTGTTTTACGAGACACGGTTTCTCTGTGTAGCTTTGGAGCCTGTCCTAGATCTCACTCTGTAGACCAGGCTGCCCTTGAACTCACAGAGATCCGCCTGGCTCTGCCTCCGGAGTGCTGGGATTAAAGGAGTGTGCCACCACTGCCCGCTGATTTTTTTTTAAAGGATTCTTTTAAGGTCTTGAAGGATGACTCAGCAGTTCAGAGTACTTGCTACTCTTCCAGAGAACACCCACATCAGGAGACTTAAAACCACTACTGTTCCATCTCTCAGTACCACCTGCACACAAGGGGTAAACACATGTACATACATAAATAAAAATAAATTGTCTTAGAAAAAGATAATACCATAAGACTCCTTACTGGCTCTAAGTTTCCCTTTCTGTACAGTCTAGATTGCAACAATGCCTAGCACTTGATTAATATTATCCCAAGATGCTTCCCCTCTCCAGTGCCCCTGTGCCTGACTTCTAAACACCCACTGTGGATTCTGTATTGTTTCTAATTCTTCATTTAGCTGTAATACTCCTTTAGTCACAATGTATGTGTGTCAGGTATTTTCTGATCTTGTATCAAAATTCTGGAACTTGGACTAGACAGGGGTGGCACACGCCTTTAATCTCAGCACTCAGGAGGTAGAGACAGATGGATCTCTGAGTTCTGAGGCCGGTCTGTTAGAGGGAGTTTTAGGACAGCCAAGGCTATCCAGAGAAACCCAGTCTCAAAAAAAAAAAAAAACAACTCAATAAAATTAAAATTTTTGGAACCTATAGCCCTTTAATAAAACAAAGACTGTAGTCAGGAAGCACTCAAGCAAACAGCATCATTTTAAATTTATTTTTATCTGCCCCTCCCCCTCTTTTGCCTAAAGTTTGAAAGCTTCTAATTTTTATAGCTTTGTGTGAAATATACTGGATTTCCAATTTTTAGTTCTTTTTTTTTTTTTTTTTTTTTTTGGTTTTTAGAGACAGGGTTTCTGTGTAGCTTTGCGCCTGTCCTAGATCTCACTCTGTAGACCAGGCTGCCCTTGAACTCACAGAGATCCGCCTGGCTCTGCCTCCGGAGTGCTGGGATTAAAGGCGTGTGCCACCACCGCCCGGCAGTTCATATTTTTAATGTAAGTAGACACATAATAGTGCTTTTTTTGTAATGAGTTTCTTTAACTTCAAAATATTTTATATACGCTGATTAAGAAAAATACTTGCATAAATGGATCTCCTGGGGAAGCGGAAATAGAAGAGATCTCATGTCCTTAACTCACCAACTTGCCTGTCCAGTCACTTAAGAGATCAGGCAGAGTTTGCTGGTATCTTGGGATGCAACTCATTAGCAGTTTGACCTGTGACATACAAGCAAATTCTGCCTTTGTATCAGTATTTCACTGAACAGACTCCTGTTCTGTAGGCAGAATTAAAATAAAATAAAATAAAATAAATGTAATGTGGAAATGTGAAGTTTACAAGCCAAAAGCAAATCCAAGTGAACATCATTCTATGCCAGTGAAGTATAGCAAAGTCTAGCAAGCAAGGAGAGGATGCAGCCTGTTTCCTACGAACTCAGGGAAGAGTAGAGTGGGTGAGGGGGTTGCGGGGTGCAGATGGAGATGGGAACATGATGGATTGGGTTGGGGGATGGATGGATGGGGAGAGTACTGAAAGAGACGAATGGAAGGGGGGGTCTGTATACTGAGGTCAGGTAGGAACTTGGTGCAAGGGAAATCTACAAGGATAACCCCAGATAAGACTTTTGGCAGTGGTGGATGAGTAGTTTCCTGTGACTGGACAGGCATTCCAGTAGAGGGATTGGGACACCAGCCCAGCCACACAACCTTTGCTCAAGGGTGGCTCAGAGATTGTGGGAGTGGCCAACCAATGACTGGTGTAGCCTCAGACGCATACCTGGAGAATGAGCCCACCCCTTATACTGTCTGGAGTGCCAGGACCCAGAGGCTGGATGGCCCAGAGACCTGGGATAGAACCAAACACAACTGGAGAAGAAAATGTTAATGATATATCCATAGATTGGTGACTACCCCAATTGTCATCAGAGAGCCTTCATCTGGTAACTGATAGAAACGGATGCAGAGACCCACAGCCAAGCATTGGGCCTAGCTCAGGGAATCCTGCTGAAGAGAGGAAGGATTGTACGAGCCAGGAGTGCCAGACCATCCCAAGGGAACCCACAGAAACAACGCGTGAGCTCATAGGAGCTCACAGTCTGAACTAACAACCAGACTGTATGGGACCAGCCCAGGCCCTCTACATATGAGTGACAGTGGGAGCAGTGGGAGCAGGGGCTGTCTCTAATGCTTTAGCTGGCTTTTGGGAACCTACTCCTCATACTGGGTTGCCTTGTTCAGCCTTAATACAAGGGGAGGAACTTAGTCCTGCCTTAAATTAATAATCCCATGCTTCGATGATACCCATGGGAGGCCAGCACCTTTCTGAACAGAAACAGGAGGAATGAATTGGGGTGAGGGAAGGGGGGAAAGGCGGGGGGGGGGGGGGGGAGATGGAGGGGAAACTTCGGTCAGGATGTAAAATAAGTGAATAAATTAAAATAAAATTTAAAAAAATAAAAGATTTAGGGGTTGGGGATTTAGCTCAGTGGTAGAGTGCTTGCCTAGCAAGCGCAAGGCCCTGGGTTCGGTCCTCAGCCCTGGGAAAAAAAAAAGAATAATAATAAAAAAATAAAATAAAATAAAAAAAAAGATTTAAAAAGAGAGAGAGAAAGAAACATCTGCATAAACCAAGCATGGTGACCACACCTTTAATCTCAAGCAGAGACAAGAGGATCCCTGTGAATCCTAGGACAGCAAGGACTACATAGACCCTGTCTCAAACGGGGGTGGGGGGTGGACAAAAAAAAAAAACTTGTAGATTCTGGAGAACCAAGACCTCCATGATGATACCCAAATTAGTGAAAATCATCCTTACCTAGTCTACAGATTGAAATGCTAATGTCTGTCAGTGTGGGAGAGAAGAAATAACAGAGGCAAGAAACAGAGCAGAAACAAAATTCTTTAGCACTGAATCTTGAGAATCATGACGAATTTTCCCATAATTCTTTTCCTCTGTCTTTGAAAAGACCTAGAAGTCAACCTAGCAGCAACAAGTACACTTAGTACCTAACCTCGTGTGTTATTTCAAGGCCAGTGCTCTTGAGAAATTTCAAATTACTGATTCTAAGAAGAGTCCAGAGCACCTCTCAGTTTTTTATTTTACAAAATATGTGCCTCAAAGAGCTTCCAAACAGTGACCAATCCAGTAGCTGAGTAAAACTTGTTTCTGGGTTATGATCTTGAACTATTTCTCACTAGGAGAAATCAGGATTTCTTGGAGATAGTAAACACACTTTCCGGCCATAAAACTGAGCCCATCGACAGCCCTACCAACAAAAACATCCGAGTCCATACATAGTCCTGGGAGAATCTCTAAAGTATTAAGCCTGCTTTTTGGTTTCTATAGCTCCACTTCTAGCTAGCGGTTCTTCTTAACTGAAGTGTGTCAAACCACGATATGATTTTGCGCTTAAAAGTTTACCCGGAGAAAGGCTCAAGGCTACATTGGGATCCTGAATATCCAATGTAATCACCAGCCAGCTAATAAGGGCTTTCTTATTGGCTTAAACCATGTGCAAGTAGTCTCTGGTGGATACCCTACAACAGCTCCATAAATAGTACAAGAAAAAGATGTCTAAGACAGAAGCATGTAAGTCAGTTGGCAGAGTGTATACTATACATAAAGCTCTAGGTTCTGCCCCCAGGGCTTCCTAAAACTGGTCATAGTGCTTGCTGTAAGCCTGTAATCTTAACTGAGGCAGGAGCAAAAGTAGCAAAAGCTCAAAATCATTCTTGACTACATAAGTTCAAGTCCAGCCTGGGCTACATGAAACCTTGTCTCAAAACAAAAATAAAAAAAATTTACTTTAGTCTAAACAAAATTCTCAGTTATTATTCATCCAAGCCAAATGTGAAATATCTTTTCCGACAGATAACCAAAAAAAAAACAAAAAAAAAAAAAAAAGGAGAATTTAATTCCTATTGTGACAAAGGACCATTCACTAAGTAGTTTAAACAAGAATTATTTTTCTCATGGCTTTGGAAACTAACATTCTGAAACTTAGGTGTGGGCAGGTCTATATAGTCACGACACTGGATAGAATCCTGTAATTGTTAATTGTCCTGTGTTAACTTGCCTGAGCGAATGAATGTCCAGATAAGTAATAAAACATTATTTTATATGTGTGTCTGTAAAGATGTATTGTGGTTTGGATATGCACTGGATGCTTGGCTGTCAGTGGATGGAGTTTTAGTAAGGGATTGGATTCTCAAGGCTCTGGACTAGTGAATAGATTATCTCTTGATGAGTAGTAATATGATGGATTGGATTATTATGGGTTAATGAATGTAGGAAATGGGGCCTGTTTTGGAAATAGGTCACTGGAGGCATTCCCTTGGGGTTATATCTTGGCCTAGCCCTTTGTGTAATCCTATTGTCTCTGCTTCTTTCCCACTATGCTGTGAGCCAGTCTGTTCTGCCTTACCCTCCCTGCCATGAGAGTCTGAAACTATGAGTTAAATCTTTCCTCCTTTTTAAGTTGTTCTCTTGGGTATTTTGGTTACGAATATGCATAAGTCACTAATAGAAGTGTATAGTAGATAAAATTAAGACTTGAAACAATGACTTCACTCCAATTAAATATAGTTGTCCTGGTCATCAAAAAATATTTGTTATTGTTGGGCATGATGGTGCACACCTTTAATCTCAGCAGTTTGATCTCTGTGAGTTCAAGGCCAGCCTGATCTACATAATAGTTCCAGGACAGCCAAGGCTATACACAGTGAGTAAGACTCCCTCTCCAGAAACAAACAAAAAAGTCTTTGTAAAATCATTGGAATAACAGATTTTCTCTGCTTCTATATCAGTCAAAAGCCTTCACTTTCCTGTTTTGAAAAGTAATTTCTCAATTACTGAATTTGGCAAAAAGTATTCATGCTCTAGTGAGATTCTTTCTAGTGGAAAAACATTGCCATCTAGTAACACTATAAATTGTAAATGCTTCCATAACACAAGAAAAATGAAGGATGGTCATATTTAGTGGTTGAAAATTGGGAAGGAGAATTCTTTTTATTTTACTTAATGGGCCAATGGCATACCTCCCATTTTGGAAACAGAAAAGCACATTGTGCCCATGCCAATGCTGCTGCTCAGTAATTAGAAGAGAAAGTGTTGGAAAGATCCTGCTACCGCCAGTTCCAGAGTGTGCGTGAGACAAATGGATTCAAGTGCTGTCCTCCCTACGGGCAAATTCCTTCATTTATAAAATGGCATTTGCCACCAGCAGCAGCAGCAGCAGCACCTCAATCCCCTCCACCCCATGCTGACCCCTCGATGCCTGTAGCCCTGGGAGAGCTGGCCCTGAGGTCCTAAGAGCAGAGGAGCTGTCCCTGTCCCCCACCTGGCCTGGGCAGCACCATAGGTGTAGGTGTGGGAGAACCTACCCAGAGGATGTGACAGCCTGAGAACTGGCCCTGACCCACTCCACCACCCCCCCCCCACCCCCACCCCCCACCCCCTGGCTCATTACTGCAAAGAGTGAACTAGCAAGGGCAGTGCTGGAGAGCCCCCCCTGGTGCTAAGGATGAGAGAGAGCTGGCAGGCTAACCAAGCCTGCAACTCCCCGGGCCCAGAATCAGGGTTATAACTTGGCCCACCCCCAAATCCACCCCATCTGTGATCTGCTGGAACATGTGAAGGGGCTAGTCCTGCAGACCCAAAGCTGCAGGATCTCCACCACACAGAGCAACAACAGGATAACCAAGAGGAGTCCCAGTGAGGGCCCAGCAAGGATGGTGTGGCAGAGACCAGAGGCCTCAAACCAGACCAATGACTTTGCAGTGAACACTTGCAGGTAAAAAATATATGGATAAAAGGGTTTACTTTGTGACTCACTGTGTCACACTGCAGCTTCCATGATGAGATTTTTTTTCTCTTAAATTTTATTTTTTTTGGGGGGGGGCTGTTGGGGGTGGAGGGTGGATACAAAGGGATAGAGATACATGATGTAAAAGACACAAAGAACAAAAGAAAGTTAAAAAATAAAATGGCATTCAGTAATACTACTACTTTAGAGAACTATATGAGAATTAAGAAATAACTCCCCCCAAACCCCTGTATAGTGCTTGGCACAAGGTAGATCTTCAGTAAATGTCAGGAACATTGACAATTGATAGCGTAGAAGATTGAATAATGAATTCTCCATTGTCCTTGCCTAGAGCTTATTGAGTGATGGAGTAGAACAAGAACTGGGAGATTAGGGCACAATTGTGAACCCAGGTTACCAGCGAGGCATACGTCTATCTTACAAAGACATGCATGCTTCCATCTGTAAAAAAAAAAACAAGAATCAGAAAAGAAATCAATTGCCAGTTTGAAATTAAACACACATCTCACTCTAAGTATATTTTCTGACAGCTTTTTTGAGCTAAATCTTTTGAGTAACTAATCTGTTTCTCAGTTGAAAACCATCACTTGGTTTCCTGGGATGATTCAACTTATTTAAAACTAGATTCTTTATATCAACATCTAGACAAGCTATATCATTGCTCATTTTTCAAGTGTAAAATATATTTCAAGTTATTCCTCAATAACTGTTAGATTAAAATGGTAGGTGTTTTTTTTTTTTCTTTTTCTAGCCTTCAGGTATATTGTATTATATTATGTGAGGTAGATGACATTCAATATGGTCAGTTGGCTATGGGATGGCAAAATATGCCTGAACTCAGGGGAAAAAAAAAAAAAAAAAAAAAAAAAAAAAAAAACACTGGGCCCTGAAATCACAGTGTCTGGAAACATTTCAGATTTCTAGTCTCCGTGGTGAAATGTGTTGATAACAATGGCTTCATTTTCAAAGTGTAGAATTCCACACATATTTGTGTCTAAAATCTCATTTCAGCCAGAGACGGTCAGGTCTACATCCCTTCTTTCTGACTCTCCTTCTTGTCCCCTCCCCTGACTTTCCCCTTTCCTCTCTTCTTTCTTCCCAACCCCTGTGGTCTTGGTTTTAAACATGTGGAAAGTGATAATATTTGACATAATTGTTGTATATTTTGCTTAGACATCCACATCCACAGGAAAATTAAGGTGAGTGTGCTCCAGTATTCTTATTTTTAATTCTTGTGATTGTTTCTCTTTTGTCTCAAGAGAAAAACTAACGCTGTCCCTACTTCAAAAATATCTGGAAATCCTCTCTTTCCTAAACCTTGTATATATATTCCTGTTTTAAAATATATCTTATGACTATAATTTATGCCTAATTATTATTTTTATATTCATTCAATAAAAGAAAACATACATTTTAAGACCCAGCTCATGGATCCCAGGCTGGCTTTGAATTCACTGTGTAGCTACAGGTGACCTTGAACTTTGATTCTTTTGTTTCTGCCTCTTCAGAGTGCTAGGATTCCACGCACTGTGTTTTTCATTCAACAAATGTCTATTAAGCATCAGTCTGTGTTCTAGGCCACAGCATCTTAAACTGGGTTGTGAACCTGTTTGGGGTTGCATAACTGGAGGTGGATATCTGTAGCTTGGATCCTAATGGCTCCCTCGGGAGGGTGTGAGAATGTGTGGTCAACGACATAGACACTGGGAATCCGTTGAAGGCGAATAACAAACTCCTTTACTCAATAACAGGGAAGGCCTCCCCATACCCAGTCTGTGTGGCCATCCCTCATTGGCTGGGCATGATCAGGAACTCTGACACTGATCAGGAACTCTGACATTGATCAGGAACTCTGACACTGATCAGGAACTCTGACTTTGATCAGGAACTCTGACAGCAACTGTTGCTAGGTCCTCAGGCAGACTCTGCATGATCAGGAACTCTGACAGCAACTAGGAACTCTGACAGTGACAGTGACCGGGAACACTGACAGCTCCTGTTGCTAGGCCCTCAAGCAGACTCCAAGTTGGCTCTTAAGGAATACATTATGTGCATGCCTTGGCAACTGGTCTGAGCCAATCTCCTTGACCCCATGGGCCTGTCCTAATACAGATATCATGAAACATTTAGCAAAAAGAAAGATTCTGAAGGCACATTGACCAAAATCGAATTTCAAATCAAACGAGGACTTTGATGTGTCTCTAGTCATTCTTACTTGTTTTGCATTGTGTGACTTTTAGTGCAGGCTTAGTTCTGAACACACAATGTACACTTTGTAACGCGCATGCTGTCACATCATGCATAGTCCAGCAATGCTGCCTGAAACACTTCAACTCAAGGCTGCCCTTGGCTTCACTATATAATTGAGGAGGAACTTCTGATTCTCCTGCCTCTACCTCCAGATTGCTTGGATTATGTTATGTGCTGCTAGGCCAGTTTATGTGATAGTTGAACACAAACCCAAGGTGTTGCACATGCTAGGCAAGCACCCTTCCACCTGAGCTACATGCACAGCCCTATATAGCTATTTTATATGCCATATGCCCAGGGACACATAAAAAAAATGTTCAGGTGTGGAACTGGAGAGGTAGCTCAGCAGTTGAGTGTTTGCTGCTCTTCCAAAGGACCAGAGTTCAATTTCCAACACCCACATTAGCAGCTTACAACTGAAACTGCAGTTCCAGAGGATCGATGCTCTCTTCTACCCTCCATGGAACCTGCACTCACATGTATAAACATGAACTTGCTGGGTGTGGTGACACACATCTTCAATCCCAGCACCTGGGAGGTAGAGGCAGCTGGATCCTTGGAGGCCAGCCTGGACTACATAGCGAGTTCCAGCCAGAGCTACATGGTGAGACCTTGTCTCAGAGCAACAACAACAAACCCATAAAATTCCACCACTACCCACACTCAGGTGAAAAGGGTCATAAGTGGAAAAAGTTCTGACAATTCTGTTTATTTAAGCCATGATGTGACCAGAATTTCAGGTGTGTTGATCTCTCTGCTGAAAACCAGAAGAAGCTCAAGAAACCAGTGAAAGGAACAGAATTTATTTACAGTTTTGTCTAGAACTGAGGAAGTACAATTCTCAGCTTCTCTCTGCCTGGCAGCAGCGTTAGGATTCACAGAACAAATGAAACAAATTCCAGGAAACGTGTATGTATTGATTCAGCTATGAGATAAGTCACCAAAACTGAGAGAGAAATTTTCCTGTGAGGCAGGGATTGGGCCTATCCTTACCCCCAGGGCAGAATTTCCCGAAGAAATTATAATTAGGACCCCCATTACTGAAATAGTACAGAAAGCCAGGGGGAGTTTTGGAGACTTGAACAGGAAAAGGATCCCCTCACTCTGGAATATGGTTAAAGCCCTTACCAGTCTGAAGCAACAACCCCAGCACAATTATTACCTGTGAAAGAGCCATAAACCTGCAATTTCTAGTAACCTTACCAGAAAACCCATTTCTAAGGAAAGGACATGTACTTACCCCTTGTATAACCCTAGCGACTTTCAGGTTTACCTTGTAAAATCACAATTCTGTTCAAGGCACCCAGAATGGGGAGAGGGGGTTTCTTAATGACTTTTAGATGCAGCCTCAGAGCTACCATGCTAATGCCAAGAAAATGAATGGCTTCCCTGGTCTCCCTTGGGTACTGCATGTCCCCACCTGTGTGTGCCTTACCTTCCTCTGATTGCATCTCTTTCTCTTAACCCTTATGCCCAAGCCTAAAGTATAATATCTTTAATATAGTTTCTAAGTCTGCTTCACTGTATCAGCTGAAATTCTCCATATTCTAAATAACTGAAATTCTCCTCAGCATTGACACCTCAGATCCTGCCTTGGCCTAAATCAAGTGTCCTGAAAACATGGGGGGGGGGGGGGACTCCTCAGGCTAGGGAGGCCAGCAGCTAAGCAGCTAAGGAGACAACAAAAGGTGTTCATAAGTGGGCATTCCCCTTCAAAGTGTGGTACAGTGGCACCCATCATGATTTCAGCTCTAGCCTCTCCCGTGAGCTGGTCTGACATGTCAGCACTCTGTGAAATCCCATTCTCTGGGCATAGGCTCTTTCTCTGGCTGGTATCTAGGCTCTGACCTTTTCCTTCTCCCAGCATGAGACTCCTAGTGAAATTCCAGTTCTTTGGAGACCATTATCTCACTGGTCTGATAGCAAAAGGGAGGGGCAGGAGTGCCTTTGGAACGTTTTCATTACAGCCAGAAGGTTAACATGATCACTGGAGGAGTTGTGGGGAGAAAGTGGAGGCCCTTTCATACTTAGAACCCCAGAAGAGTAAAGGCTCCCTCAGATGAAAAGAAACCGTGAAGGAGCATGTCAGTCAGGAGGAGGGTGGGGAGGAGAGGTGAGACAACAAAGAGAATCGTGTCAGGAAGAAAACCATGAAATGTGTCAGATGCTGCTGAGAGGCACATAAACCTTAGGTTTGTCAAGTTGGAAGACTATGACAAAAGCGTACTTTACTGTGATAGTAGAGATGGATAAGAAATTGGAATGAAGTCAGAGGGAAGTGGCGGATGGGGGCTGCTGGGGAAGCTGTGAATGTGTCGCTCTGATTGATTGGTAAATAAAACGCTGATTGGCCAGTAGCTAGGCAGGAAGTATAGTGTAGGTGGGATAAAGAGAGAGGAGAATTCTGGAAGGTGGAAGGCTGAGTAAAGAGACCCGCCATGAGTAGCAAGATGTAAGACACTGGTAAGCCAGGTAGATTTATAGAAATGGGTTAATATAAGATATATGAACTAGATAGCAAGAAGGCTACCACGGCCATACAGTTTATAAATAATATAAGCTTCTGAGTGATTATTTTATAAGTAGGCTGTGGGACTGTGGGGGCTTGGTGGGACCAGAAAGAAACTTTTCTGTTACAGGTAGCCATCTTGAGAAGCTTTACTGTGAGAGAGTCCAGGTGGAGTTTATTTGGTTGACATAGGGGCTAGGTATCAAATGATTTTTCTCTGTTTTCCTTGTAGTAAATCTCACACATAAAGTGAGATTTACTGTCATACCCATCTTAAGTGAAGAGTTTAGTCATGGCGAATACATTCATAGTGTTGCTCAGTCAGTACCAGCAAGGACCTCTAGAACCCTTTGTGTTTGCCATATTTGATATACACCTAATAAACAACAAATCCCCATTCCTCTTGGTCTACTTTCTGTCTGTATGGTTTTGACTAAATGCCTTGTATAAGCAGTACCATGCCACCCTTAGCTTATTTCTCTTAGAATCTTTCCCAGATGGTTCATATATGCTGTCATGTGCTAGAACACCATTCCCCCCACTTTTTTAAAGAGTCATTTATTTATTATATATACAGCATGTACAGCTTAAGGCCAGAAGAGGGCACCAGATCTCATTACAGATGGTTGTGAGCCATCATGTGGTTACTGGGAATTAAACTCAGGACCTCTAGAAGAGCAGTCAGTGCTCTTAACCTCTGAGCCATCTCTCCAGCCCCCACTATTCCCTTTTAAGGGTATATAACAGTCCATTATGTGTATTTCCAACCTTTCATTTATGTGGCTTTCAAGTGTTAAGTATCACAAATAACGCTGCTGTGACTATATAGATGTAGTTGGTTGTTTTTCACTCTTGGCTTTGGTGGGGGCTGCCACCCTGCTCCCAAATAAATCACACAGAAGCTTATTTTTTATTCTTTCTTATAAATGCCCTCCCTTAGCTTGGCTTATTTCTAGTCAGCTTTCCTTAACTTAAATTGTCCCATCTACTTTTTTTTTTAATTTCTGAAACTTTATTATAAAAATAGTTGAAAACAATCACACACCAAAATTAACCAGACACAAACACAAAGACTATACAACTCAATGAACTTCTATACAATTGGAGCAGACATTTTGAACAGAAGCCGTAGAGCATCACATCCTGTACTGAATTTTGAATTTTCTTCTTCTTCTTCTTCTTCTTCTTCTTCTTCTTCTTCTTCTTCTTCTTCTTCTCTTCTTTTGAACATAAAAACAGGCTATAATTCAAAAGTCCAGAGTAAACACTAAAATATTTTCTCTGTAGAAAACAGTAAAAATGATAACATTTCCCAATAAGCCCTTTTAAGCCAAATGATAGCTGAAGTATACATATAAATATGGATTCAATTTTGGGATACAAAAGAAACCTATCTTCATCGGTTCAGAGAGCTATGTTTTACTTAAGTTGTGTAAATGAGATTCCTACTCATCTTCTCCTTCACTGTTTGATTTACAGCAGACATTTTTCTATAGGATAATCCATAATCTAAAAAGATTTTAGCCTTCCCTCCTGAAAGTATGGCCAGCATACTTTCCTGCAAATTTCATGATGTCATTGTTTTTTTTCTGCTGAGTAGTACTCCATTGTGTATATGTACCACATTTTCTTAATCCATTCTTCAGTTGAGGGGCATCTAGGTTATTTCCAGGTTCTGGCTATTACAAATAATGCTGCTATGAACATAGTTGAGTATGTGTATGACTGAGCATTCTTTGGGTATATGCCCAAGAGTAGTATGGCTGGGTCCTGAGGAGATCGAGTCCCAATTTACTGAGAAACCACCATACTGATTTCCATAGTGGTTGTACAAGTATGCTCTCCCACCAACAGTAAAGGAGTGTTCCCCTTGCTCTGCATCCTCTCCAACATAGACTGTCGTTAGTGTTTTTGATCATAGCCATTCTGACAGGTATAAGGTGGTATCTCAGAGTCGTTTTGATTTGCATTTCTTTGATGACTAATGATGTTGAGTATTTTCTTAAATGTCTTTCAGCCATTGACATTCTTCTTTTCAGAAATCTTTGTTTATCTCTGTAGCCCATCTTTTAATTGAATTGTTCAGTATTTTGATGTCTAGTTTCTTGAGTTCTTTATATACTTTGGAGATCAGTCCTCTCTCAGATGTAGGGTTGGTGAAGATCTGTTCCTCCCATCTACTTTTTGCCTCTAGGCCTTTTCTGCTGCAGGCCACAGGAATATATCATAAGAACTCAGCTGGTTATGGCAAAGTCATTATCTGAAGGGATCAAGGAATTTCTCCAGAGGAAGCCAAATTCCAAGGAGCTTTTGGTGTTATTTGGCTTGTTATATATCAGCTGTATTCTGTTATGAAAATCATGTGGACCTTCATTTTTTCCCTTAAGAAGGGCTAATAGTGTGGACTGATCACTCTCTGGACATACACATTCCAGGTATTTAGAGAACAGCCTCAGGAAAGGCTTCCTCTGGAATCAGATATCTCCCTTAGCCACTTTCAAGACTAGCAGTAATAACAGTCCACATGCAATTCTCCTGATTTAAGGTAAATTCCACAAGGAGACACTGCCTAGGTCAGTAATAGCTTTACACAATTTAGCTCAGACCCTCCTTTCTTACAGCCTTACTAACTTTATAGACCTCTAACTCCTTACCTAACCACTTCTAGGAATATTTAGATAACCTTGTGTACTGACAGCTATGCACAGCCAGAACCCCAGTTCAAGCCTCCCTGTAATTATCACCATTGGCAGCATCTGGCCAGGTCCATCCCCAGACGGAGAAAAATACCTTATCAGAGATACCTCTGTACTCTCTAAGAACAGACTTAAGTGTCCAGGCTACCTGTTTGAGAAGGCCTGGGGGATGTGCCAATTAACTCAATCCTTTCCCAAACCTTACCTCTAGTTCCAGATCTCCCTTTAACTATCACCAGAGGCATCTAGCTGTACACAGGTTGCCTAGTGACAGAGCACACTTTCCCCCACCCCGAAGAAAAATGGCAGATAGCTTGGACAGATAGGAGCCACAGGAAAAAAGAAGGCAGTTTTATTTTCTCCCATTGACCTAGAAACTTATAGATTTTTAACATTTTCTACCAATCACATTTAAGACTATAGTTGAACACATAAGATCCCTCTTCTTAGATATTACCTGAATTTAGCCTTTAGTTAATTCATTTCCCCATTGGTCACTTCCCTTTGGGGTTGCAAATGATAATTAACAGTTATTGCCCCTCTGTGTGATTCTTATCACCCCTCCGTTTGGCCCTGGAAGCCTGGCTTTGCACTGCCAAGGGATTACCGCTTGTAAATATATATATATACATAAATATATACATATATATATACTGGGACTCCCAGGGCACAGGGACGCAGAGAAGAGAAAAGAGAATGGAAGAACTAGATGGGTAAGAACTTGAGAAGAACAAACTGAGACGGGGAAGAACTAGATTGAAGGGCTAGAAGAGAGTACTAGGGGACCGAGATGGAAGATGAGGAAGAGTCAGATAGGAAAGTCTTAGCTGGGTAAGAGCAAGATGAAAAGGACCTAGATGAGGCAGAATTAAGTTGAGAAAATTAAGATAGAACTTAGAGGGAACAGTAGATAAATATAGAGAAATCAGGCAAGAAAGGAGCTAGGCAGAAGAACAGAATTGAAGCTGTGTATGTAGGATGTTATGCCAGAGGAATTAAAGCAAGTGGACTAAAGAGCTCAGTGTGCTGAGATTCTATTTCCCGAAAATAGTCCTCACTGTTAGCAGTTCCCTCTCCTGAGCCCCTGGGATGTGTAATATTAAGACTGGCCCCTCTAATGTTATATAAAATTTTTTCCTTTTCTTATTTCTATAATCTTACTTTCACTCTTACTTTGTGGCTGGCTGTGTGGCCGTGTGGCCGTGTGGCTGGGTGGCTGGGTGGCTAGGTGGCTGGCCCCTTCTTTTCTTGACCCTTGATCTCTCTTGCTTTTTTTTTTTTTTTTTTGGTTTGTTGAGACAGGGTTTCTCTGTGTGGCTTTGCACCTTTCCTGGGACTCACTTGATAACCCAGTCTGGCCTCGAACTCACAGAGATCCACCTGGCTCTGCCTCCCAAGTGCTGGAATTAAAGGCATGCACCACCACCGGCAGCTCTCTTTTAGTTCTTTATCCCCTTTTTCTCCTCCTCTCTATCCTTTCTGCCTGCCAGCCCCAGCTATTCTTTCTCCTGCCTTGTTATTGGCTGTTCAGCTCTTTATTAAACCAACCAGGTGTTTTAGACAAACACAGTAACACAGCTTCACAGAGTTCAACAAATGCAACATAATAGAATGCAACACATCTTTGCATCATTAAAACAAATATTTGACAGCATAAACAAATGTAATGTATCTTACCATGCCACAACATCTAGATATCAGTTTGAAACCCTGCCTTCAATTATTTTGGGTATAGATCCAGACATGGAATTAATTGATGGATCACATAGTAATTACATTTTTATTTTTCCGAGAAAGTGCTACATCGTTTTCCACACTAATTGTGTTGTTTTATACAGCCACTGACATTGCACACAAATCCCAAATTCTCCACATCTTTGCCAACATTTATTTTCTAGATTTTTCTTAAGCATCTAATGGCTTATAAAGTGATACCTTATGTTTTCAGTCCATATCTCCCTAAGGCCTAGTTATGTTAGACATTTTCCATCCATTATTGGCCATTGGCATCTTTGGAAAAATCTCCACTTCAATCCATTGTTCCTTTTGAACTGGGTTGCTTTGTTGAAATTTAAGAGTTCTATGTTGTGGGTATTAAAGCCCTGTCAAACACATGATTTACAAATTGGTTTCCTGTTGTATAGGTTGCAATTCTATTTTTTAATTTCCCAACAGTGTCTTCTTCACATACCATTTCTTGGGATAGGATGGGTTGAGGATGCTAAAGATTGAACCTGGGTTCCCAGGCATGCTAAAATCACATTTAACCTCATTTAAATTTATTTCCATTAAGTCCAATTTGTCTATTTTTTTCTCATGTTGCCTGTACCTTTGGAAACACAGAAATCACTACTAAATCTAACTGAAGTTTTTGTTCTGTACTTTCCTGTAAGATGTTTAGATAGTTAGGTGTTTGGTTTATTTTTAACTGCTTTGAAGTATTTAAGTGTATTTGTGTTTGTTTTGCCTGCTTGTATGTCTGTGCATCATTGACACTCATGGTACCAGTAGAGTCCAGAAGCGGGCATTGGATCCCCAGCCCACTAAAACTGAAGTTATGGATGGTTGTAAGTTTCTATGTGGCTGCTGGGAATCAGTGAAACCCCATCCTCTGGGAGAGCAGTCAGTTGTTTTGTTTTGTTTTGTTTTAATTTCTTTGTCTAGATTAATTCCTTAATATTTTATTATTTTGTTGCTGTTGTACATGGATGTTAGTACAAAGAAGTTCTAACTAGTTTTTGCGTGTTGATTTGATGTCAACTCCACTAAATTGGGTCCTTCTTTAGATTTATTTTTGTTTATTTATTTATTTATTTGTTTGTTTATATTTTTGGTTTTTTTTGAGATGGTGTTTCTCTGTGTAATAGACCAGGCTTATCCTAGAACTCACTATGTAGCCCAGGCTGGCCTGGAACTCACGGAGATCCATCTGCCTCTGCCTCCTGAGTGCTGAGATTAAAGGCATGTGCCACCACCGCACCGCTATTTTTAATTTTTAATTGTGTGTTGTCCGTGTGGGGGTATGTGCATGGGAGTACCCACCACGGTCAGAGGTGTCCAATACGTCCACCCATCGTGGATGCTAGGAATTAAACTGGGGTCCTCTGCAAGAGCAGCATGTACTCTGAACCCCCCGGCCCTCTCTCTGGAGCTAAATTTGCTTTTTTAATTTTGACAATTTTTTACAGAGTCTTCAGAGTTTTACACACACATGATCATACCATCTTGGAGAGAGGTCATTTTGCTACCTCCCCCTGACCCCAATTGGGATGCCTTTTATTTCTTTTTCTTTCCTAATTGCCTCTAGTAAATCTTCCAGCAGTATGATGGGCAGGAATAGCGAAAGTGGGCTGCTCTGCCTTGTTCCTCATCTCAAAGGAAAAGCTTTCATCTTTCACTACCGAACACAATGCTCCCAGCGCTGATGCTTGTGTGGAGAGTATATGGGAAATCTCTTGAGAGCCTGAAACTGTTCTAAAAATATAATCTGTCTAAACTTCAATCAGCCACTGGGCCACAGATCCAAACACTCGGATGGCAGTGTCCTTTGTACCCACGGGGCTCCCACAAGCTGTATGAGAGCTGTTCCTGGAATGAGGGCCTGGCTGTCTGCCGGAAGGTTGAGTGGTAGCTGGAAAACCGTTAATGTGCCCACAGCTGAAAACGACCAAAATTAACAGCGTTTGCCATCTCAGGCTTCTCTGTGGAGTTGCAAGCCTGTGCATTGTGCTCCGAAGTTTACAGCCATTTCTGTCAATGTTACTGCTTGAAGACGGGCTTGTGCTATAAAAGGAGGTGTTTATTCACCTGAGCTCCTCACCCTCACCCCATTGCTAGGGCCTCTATGTACTGTAAGAGAAGAATGAGAAAAACAGGGTTGATGTTGGAGACTATGTAGCTAGCTAGCTAGATTGGTAGATTTGGTGGTGGCTGCTTTCTTCCTTCCTCCCTTCCTTCCTTCCTTCCTTCCTTCCTTCCTTCCTTCCTTCCTTCCTCCCTTCCTTTCTCTCTCTCTTTCTTTCTTCTTTCTCTTTTTCTCTTTCTTTCTTTCTTCTTTCTTTCTTTCTCTCTCTTTCTCTCTCTTTCTCTCTCTTTCTTTCTTTTCTTTCTTTCTTTCTTTCTTTCTTTCTTTCTTTCTTTCTTTCTTTCTTTCTTTCTTTCTTTCTTTCTTTCGACAAAAACTCCATGGTAAAGAGTGGTAAGGGATTGCTGGAGGTCTGCAAATGGCCGAAGTACAAACATGACTGCTATGCAGACTAGGTCATTGTGGTTAAGGTAAGCACCATATCTGCATGCTTCTTGCTGCTTTAGGCTGTCTGTGGGATGCCTTGGAGCAGGTGGGCATTTGGGTTTCACAAATGTGGCACACATAACTGACCTTCTCCAGATATTTATATTTCCTTTTAATAATAGGATGTCTGGAGTTTGTACTAGCTGTTTTAGTCCATTTTGTGGTATTATCCTATGGCTGGGTAATTTACAAATAGTATACATTTTTGGAGTTGGAGAGATGGCTCAGTGGTTAAAAGCACCTGTTGCTCTTACAGAAGAAATACCTGGTTTGAATCCCAGAACACACATGATGGTTATGGTGGTTTGAATGAGAAATCAGCCCCCCCCCCAAATAGGCTCATATAATATTTGCATGCTCAGTCCTCAGTTGAAAAACTGTTTGGGAAGGATTAGGAGGTGTGGCCTTGGAGGAGGTGTGTTGCTGGGGAATGGGGCTTTGAGGTTTCAAAAAGCCCACACCAGTCTCTCTCTCTCTCTCTCTCTCTCTCTCTCTCTCTCTCTGCCTATGGATCAGGACATAAAGCTCTCAGTTACTGCTCTAGCACCCAACATGGGTAGGCCTTCCTGCATACCATCACTCTCCCTGCCATGATGATAATGGACTAACCCTTTGAAGCAGTAAGCCAGCCCCTGATTAAATGCTTTCTTTTATAAGAGTTGCTTTGCCATGGTGTCTCTTTACAGCCATAGAACACTGACTAAGACAGTGACTCGCAACCATCTGTAACTCCACTTCCAGGGGATCCAACACCCTTTCCTGACTTCTGTGGGCACCAGGCATGCATGTAGTACACATACATAGATGCAGGCAAAACGCTCATACACATAAAAAGAAATGTTTTTAAAAGAAGTTAAATGTACATCTTACAGTACTGATGGCTAAGAGTCCATGAGCAAGGAAGGCACCAGCAGGTGCAGCACTTGGTGAGAGGCCAGTCTCCACTTCCAAGATGATGTCTTGCTACCTCATTCTCCAGAGGGGAAGCTGTGTTCTCTTGTGGTATAAGAAACACATAGGGCTAAGCGAGGTAAACTCTGTTGGTCAACGAGGCCCAGAGATGCTCAAAACAAAACAGGCTATTGTCATCGCTCTTGGTTGACTTCTAGAATGTGGTAGTGAAAACACCACACACTTTGGACACAGGACATGGAGGAATCAAGCTGGTGCCAATCAGGTAGCTCCTCCCTGCTGGCTAGCTTTCCAAGTGCTAAAAGGTACTATGTAGGTTGCTGAAGTTGAAAAACAACAGTCTCATCCAACAGTCACTCCTGAGAGTTAAAATAATATCCATACTGGTAAGACATGTCCATTGATCCGATAATGACATTATATGGGTAACCAACCACTTTTTGATTGGATTTAAGGCTCTATGCACAGGACGGAACTTAAGCTTAGTACTGTAAGCTAGGCCAGAGACCCATGGCTGGGGAGGTCGTAAACCTTAGGGGGAAACTGACTACTGTTATTTTGCTAAATAGGCATAGCATTAAACTACTTTCTAAATGCTTACCTTTTAAACTTAAAAAAAAAATTACAGCTGGGGGCTAGGGGGTTGCATATCACACACCTTTTGAACCCAGCACTTGAGAAGCAGAGGCAGGCAGATCTTTGAGTTTGAGGCCAGTCTAGTCTACAGAGCAAGTTCCAGGTTAGAAACATGTATTTATTCTTAGGAGGTAGGCATGTGAGTGGGGGTTAGGGGACAGGTGGCAGGAGTCCTTTTTTTTTGTCCCAGCAATCAAACTCTGATCACCAGGCATGGCTCAGCACATTTGTCTGAAGGGAGCAGGCAGAAGCCCCTTGGCCTGAGTACTGCCGTTTTGACTTCAGACTCCATTTTACCTGTGGGGTGAAATAAAGTTCAGGTTCCCAAGCCCTAGGGGAGATGAGAACTTTCCAATAGCTGACCACCCTCCTCCCTAAACCATAGAATAGTTATTATGCATCTTTAGTTCTCTAGAAACACGCTGGCTGTTCCCTAACAACAGAAGGAACAGAAGAATCTGATTGGCCGGACTGAAAGGCGTGCGTCGCATGTCAGTTGGCAATGATGGAACACGCAAGGCAGCCCCCTAATCTTTGATTTCTGATTGGTGAAAATTGTAACTGTAACTTGGCAACAAATGTTGGTGAATTTTATGCTTATAAACCTCACTTCTGCCCCTGCTCGGGGCTGACAGGAGAAACAAGGCTCCCGAGTCCTTGTCCCGCAGCCCTCCCTGATCGATCAGTGACCCGCTTATGTGGTGGATTCTTAAAATCTTTGGAACCCACACGTGCTGTCTCTCTCCTTCCTCGTGGCGCATAACGGGCTAGGTGTGACAGATCCTTATGTCCTTTGTCATTGGCTGTTATTAATACAGAGACTCGCAACTTGTTAGAATGCAGAGAATAAGCAGACTGGGGAATGCTCAGCCTTAAATGGTTATTTGTGCGACCCACCCCAGCCCCGCAAGGCCCCGGGAACATTTTGGAAGAGGTGGAGAAAAATTTATAAGAGCCAGAGGCAAGGAGAACTGCTGGAAAAAACAAAACAAAACAATGAAAAACAAAAACCAAAAAAATCCCACTGTTTTCTGGATGTGTCAGGACCATCACACCCACAGACTCACAGCAGATGTGGGTCCGAGGGAAACACCTACAAGATCCAACCAGCGACTTTCTAGCACTGGTGGGGGATGGGGGGTGGGCAGGACAACTCCTGCTCCTAGCTGAGGATCGAACAGTAGTTGATGGCTTCTGGGAAAGAGCAGCATTTCCCCCTCCCCCAGGGACATGGCTCCTGGTAGGTGGCTCATGCCCCACTGGATGACCTTGCACTTTTAGGTATATGGGTAGCACTAATTGGATTTAGTGGATTGAAAACAAAACAAAACAAAACAAAACAAGGACTTGTTAGTGGGAATGTGTGGGAGGTGTTAGGGGGGGATTTGCGGAAGGATATGGTCAAATACATGATATATACCCATGATATTCTCAAAGAATAAGTTAAAAATGAAATACATACACACACACATACACATACATACATACATGTATATATGTGTGTATATATATATATATATATATATATATATATATATATATATCCCTTCTCTTAAGTCCTTTTGTAAAGGCAAGAATCTGTTCATGTTGAGCACTCATAACCTAAACACCCCCAAAGCCTGACTTCCCAGCATTGTTACCATGGTGACTGAATTTCTTTCTTTCTTTCTTTCTTTCTTTCTTTTTTTTTCTTTTCTTTTCTTTCTTTCTTTCTTTTTTTTTTTTTTTTTGAGACAGGGTTTCTCTGTGTGTGGCTCTGGCTGTCCTGGAACTCACTCTATAGATGAGGCTCGACAGAGATCCACCTGCCTCTGCCTCACTAGTACTAGGGATCAAAGGCGTGCACCACCACTGCCCAGCAGTGATTGAATTTTAATACCTACATTTCAGGAGACATTTTCAGTGCTGGTCTTGCCTACTAAGAAAATATATTTGGGATCTTGGTTTTTGTTTTGTTTTGAGATGGGAGTCTTTTCATGTAGCTTAGGTTTGCCTCAAGCCTGGTCCTCCTGCCTTGGCCTCGCAAGTGCTGGGGTCACAGGTGTACACCACCACACCCAGTTTCAGAGGCTATTTGTGAACTTCTCTTGCCCTTGTGATCCAGATTCATCCAATGGGACGTGAGCTCTGAGGCTAGCAACTCATGAGTCATTCTCCTAAAGAAGACACTTGCTTGACCTCAGCAACTATGATAATGAACTATTTAGCCTCAGGGGAGGGAGGGGAAGTTTTTATTCTCCAGACTGATGGGAAATAAAATAATAGCCTCATTGAGTGTAAGTTGTAATCAAATAAAAAAGTATTTTGAAAGATTTTTTTTTCAAAGATAGGGATGAAGATCAGCGTATGTTGCTTGGGTTAAGGACAGTACTTATCATAGGCAGAGTGGCTCACACCTGCAATCCTAGCTCTCAGGAGGCTGAACCAGGTGCTACCAAATTAAAGGTCAATTTAGGCTATATACTGAGCCCCTGTCTCAAAAAAGTGTGTATATATGTGTGTGTGTGTGTGTGTGTGTGTGTATACATATATGTGTGTGTGTGTGTGTGTGTGTGTGTGTGTGTGTGATAAATATATCAAGAGTGAGCACCTGAAGTAAATAAGAAAACCATGACAAGAATGTCAAGGAAACAATTATCCTCTGCAGGAGTTTGGCTGATATCAAGAAGAATGGGTCAGGGGCTAGAGAGATAGCGCAGTGGTTAATAGCATTCAGTGCTCTTGTAGAGGACCCAGGTTCCCAGTACACAGAACATGGCTCACAACCATCCAGTTCTAGGGGATCCAGTGTCCTCTTCTGGCCTCTGTGAGCACTGCATGCAAATGGTGCACATTCACTGTACATGTAGGCAAACTACACATAAATGTAAAATAAAATAATCTCAAAAAAAATATGGGTGGGTAAAAAGGCTCATCAGTAAATGTACTCCTTTACCAGTAAGGCTGACAACCTGAATTTGATCCCTGGAACTCACGTGGTAGGAGGGGAGATCTGACTCTTACAAGTTGCCCTATAAACTCCATATGCACGAAGGCAGACATGGTGTTGGAGAAGGAGCCAAGAGTTCTACATCTGTATTGGCAGGCAGCAGGAAGAGAGAGGGAGAGAGATACTGGTTCTGGCTTGAGCATTGGAATCCCAAAGCCCACCTCCAGAGACACACTTCCTCCAACAAGGTCACACTTCTTCCAAGGCCACACCCCCATAATTCGTTCAAATAGTGCCACTCCCTATGAGCCTATGGTGACCATTTTTATTCAAGCCACTACATTAATAGGTAGTTTTCAAAAGGAGAAATAAAATGATCAATAGTAAATATTTGAAAATGTCATCAACAACCTATCAAGGAAGTCCAGATTAATTGCTGGTGAGGGTACTGAGCCCACTGAAAGTCGCTCACCCTCCCAAGCTGAAGAAATTTATGGACAAGAAGTTATCATTGAAGTTAAATGGTAGCTGACATGTACAAGGAATACTACGGGGCTTTGATCCCTTTATGAGTCTTGTGATTGATGCGTGTGTAGAAATGGCAACTAGTGGCCAACAGAATAACATCAGCATGGTGGTCATACGAGGAAACAGCATCATCATTTTAGAAGCCTTGGAAAGAGTCTAACCAATGGCTGTTCAGCAGAGGATTCCACATCCTTCCCCTAAGAACTATTTGACTGGGGTGTAGAATTGGGTCGTGTACGTTTTCATATGAAACTTTTTGCTAAATAAACTTTTGTGATACTCAGAAAAAAAAATTGCTGGTGAGGATGTAGAGAAAGAAAAACCCACATATGCTGCTGGTAGGAATGGAAATTGGTATAGTCACCATGGAAATTAGCATGGAGGTACCTCAAAAACCAAAAACAACAACAATGAAAATCTAAAATTACTACATGACTTACCTATACCTCTCCTGGGAATCTATCTACCCAAAGGACTCCAAGGCTGTGTACCACAGAGATAACAGCATCGTAATGGGGTGGGGGTGAGGGGGCTACAGCCCCCAGCGGAAATCAGTGGGGAAATTGAAGCAGTAAGCTACAGTTCCCAGTTGAGCTTTCACTCCCTGGATGAGCACCTGGTGTTTTGTTTCCTCTGAAGGCTTTTTTCTATCATGAGATAAAGAATGGTAACATCTGTTAGAAATGGTTTAGATTCTAGCCTGTTCTCAAGGCCGCAGTGTTTTTAACACCCTTATCTATCTCCCAGTTACAGACTTAAGTGGCCAGTCTGCCCCAGGACAGGGAGGTTGGGAGGTCGATGAAGACAAACATGCCTAGATCTGAAATGGGGGTGGAAGGACAACCCCACTTCCAGAGCCAGCTTCTCGGCGACTTCAAAGAGCACATGACCATTACCTGTATAGTTTCCATTGTGGTTGCTATGCTGGTTCTGAGAGCCAATTAGAGCAAGGTCAGGAGTCAGGAAGTCCCAGCATGCTTGTAGTCCACTGTTGTCTGGAAAAGAAAAGAATGAACAAAAACCGTTTTCTTAGTTTGAGTTGGTTTCTTAGGTAGTTTTCAGGGAACACAGGCATGGAAAGTCCCAACAATGGCGTCATTCATCAGATTCTCCCCAAACTTCAGTAAGCTTATGTTTCTAAAGTTGCTGAGCCTTGGTTTGTCAATGAAATGGGTGAAATTGGAATAAGGATACTGACTTAATGATTATGAAGAGTAAGTGTGTGATTGATGAAACTACTGACTCCAGTCTGTTACCCTTTTATATGTGTATAATCCTTGCCTATAATTTTGTAGCTCACTAAATAGGCAAAGTATGCCTTCTTCCCTCTTTAATTTAGGTCTGGCCACGTGACTTGATTTGGCTTCTAGAAGGTGGCAGAGGTAGTGCTGGGCTGTTTTTCAGCAGAGGTATCAAGGACCCCTATGTGTTTCTAGCCTCATTCTTGTGCTTCTGTCTTCCCACAAAAAGAATGTATTCCACATTGATCATTGGCTCCAAGAAGAGACATACCAAGTTTGTCTATATTAGTTGAGATGCCCAACTGAACCCAGTCTACAGCAGAGTTCCCAGCCAACATAGACACATGACCAGTCCCCAGTAGACCACAGACACGTGAACTATTAGGAAGGAAAGAAGGGAGGGAGGGAGAGAGAAAAGTAGGAAGGGAGGGAGGGAGGGAGGGAGAGAGAAAAGAAGGGAGGGTGGGAGGGAGGGAGGGAGGAAGGGAGGAGGAAGAGAGAGAAAGGAAAGAAGAAAGAAAGAAGGAAAGAAAGGCAGGGAAGGAGGGGGAGGGGAAGAGTAAGGAAGGAGAAGGGAAGGAAAGGAAGGAGGAAAGAAAGGGCTCTCTCCCATCAATCACTAATTAAGAAAATGCCCTGCAGCTGGATCTCATGGAGGGATTTTCTTTTTTTTCTTGCTGGAGCTGAGGACCGAACCCAGGGCCTTGCGTTTGCTAGGCAAGCGCTCTACCATTGAGCTAAATCCCCAACCCCGGGATCTTAATTGATGTTCCCTCCTTTCAGATAACTAACTTGTGTCAAGTTGACACAAAACTAGCTTGCATAAAGCTGTTGATAGGTAGGGTTAATTGTTACTCGGAAATTATTTACTGGTATGAGATAAAAGGGGTCAAATAATGTCATATGATAATATCAATATTCTGTTTACTCCGTGAGAGAAATGAACGAAATTTGGGAACAGTACTTTCTAATTATGAAGATTAACTCCGTGATAGTGAATTAATGACTGCAGTCTGGTACGCTTTGCCTAAGAGCATTCGATTTTACTAGGACTTCCTAGTACACTTAAGTAGGTGAAGTATGTTTGCTTACCTCTTCGACCTGCATCTGGCCACAGGACTTGATTTCACCTCTAGAGGGCGGCACGAGTGGTGGGCTGGGAGTCTGGATGGGGCTTGACGGAGCCGGCCTCTCTTGGTTTTGTGACATCTGGTACTTGAGCTGGAAGATTCAAAGTCTGAGGCCTGTTATCCTCGGAAGGTTCGGAAGGTTCGTGTAGTGAACCTCGGAAGGTTCGTGTAGCTGTGGGTTCTTCCGTCGGCTGAGACTCTTGCTGGGCTGTCAAATGGAGCAGCTACGTGTGGCCTGCCCAGAGGTAGCAGCAGGGCTCTGAAGGGGAATGTCACAGAGAGAGAGAGAGAGAGAGAGAGAGAGAGAGGGAGGGAGGGAGGGAGGGAGGGAGGGAGGGAGGGAGGGAGGGAGGGAGGCAGAGAGAGAGAGGGAGAGAAAGAAGAAGAAGAAGAAGAAGAAGAAGAAGAAGAAGAAGAAGAAGAAGATGAAGATGATGTATCTTTTTATGGCCTTGTCTTGCAAGTCACACAGCAGTGCTTTCTCTATGCATGTGACCGGAGCAGTCAGGAACCTCTCGGACTGAAGGACTAGAAAAGAGACGTCATTATTCGATGCAGTGTAGGAGGTTCTGGAAGAGCATGGTGCTGAGATATTGCTGCCTACTGCATGTGTTTGGGGGAAATATAGTTTGCCATTTGTACCTTCCATTTTCCTGAAGTGAGGAGATTTCCTCTAAATCCACTGTTTATACTTAATCCTGCCCGTGTCACTTACATCACGGTGTCCTCCAGATGTAGCAGACGTGGAGTGTCCTTGTTCCCCTCACTCTGCTGTGCTTTGCTTTCTGAAGACTCTTTTCTTTTGTGAGCTGGCTCAAAACAATAGTTTTCTAAACTTTCATTTTAATAGGTGTCTGGTTTTCTGCTGGAATCTCTAAAGTCCATACCCCGGTGTCATACAACTCATATAAAGCTTGCCTTATCATCTCTTTATTTTTTCATTATTTTTATTTTATGTGCATGGATGTTCTGCCTAGATGTCTATGCACCACATGCATACAGTGTACGCTGAGAGAGGGCACCAGATCCCTTTGGAACTGGAGTTACAGATGATTGTTAGCCACCATATAGGAACTGGGAATCGAACCCAGGACCTATGAAAGAACCACTAGTGCTCTTAACAACTGAGTCAACTCTCCAACCCACCCCATACATTATTTTCTTAAGCATAATTAATGAGAGCGATAATGATCACATTTTCAAGATTTAGCGCATTTAAAAATTAAGACAAATTTGGCCTGGAAATATAACTCAGTGGTTATTTTTGACTCGTGTATGCAAAGCCCTAGGTTTGATTGAAAAAACAAAAAACAATGAACAAAAAACAAAAAACAAAAAGACTATTTTTCTATGCTTAAGATTGCTGGGTGAGCCCAGACAGTCCAGCCACTAAAGGCGTTTGCTCTCAAGCCTGAGTTAGATCCCTCGGCCACACATGGCAGGAAGAGAGAAGCAGCTTCGGAAACTTGTCCTTCCAACATACACTCATGAATAAATACATAAATGTAAAAAGGATGAGAGCGGGGTGTGGTGGCAGAGGCAGTCGGGTCTCTGTGAGTTTGGGACCAGCCTGGTCTACAAAGTGGGTTCCAGAATAGTCAGGGCTGTTACACAGAGAACCCTGTCTCTAAAAACAAAAAAACAACAAAGAACAAAAAAGGAGGGGGAAAAGGGAGGAGGGAGAGGCCGTAAGTGTTTATGACTGTTGTTGTTGATCTGCAGATTGGACAGAGTAGCCTGAGATCTCATGACAACAATATACATTGTAAGTGCATATGAAATACTCATGGCTGGAGTATGTACAGGACACGTACCTCTCCAAACTATGTTTAGGATCATTTCTGAAGGTGTTTGTTTACTGGTATACCTATCACATTTTCCCAAAGTTTCAAAATTAAGGATGTGTTCATTTCTTTGTGAGCCTTCAACCAGCCTTCTTCCCTGGCTTTGATTTTCATTTGTTGCTTTTTTTTTTTTTCACTTTCAAATACACATCTTTTTCCCACCTCTGTTCCTATTGAGATGAAAATAAAGTCCCGTGGTGAGAGCTAGGGTTCAGGGTTTAAGAGCACTTGTTTCTCTTGCAGATGACCTGGGTTTGATTTATTGTGGTTCACAACCATCCCCAACTCCAGTTCCAGGGGATCTGATGATCTCCTCTGACCAGACATGCATGTGATGCCCGTGCATGCAGACAGGCAAAATGCTCATGTACTTAAAATGAAACAAATAAATCTAAGTATGAAGACATTCAGTTACTGTTCATATAAGTGGATCATTAATTCCAAACTTCTGATAATATCTTGCCTATCCTTAAAAAAATAGGTTTGAAAGTTGAAGGTATGATTCAAATCCCTACCCGGCAACACTCTCTCTCTCTCTCTCTCTCTCTCTCTCTCTCTCTCTCTCTCTCTCTCTCACACACACACACACACACACACACACACACACACACACACACACCACACCACACCTCTAGATTTCCACAGGTCATAATTTGGGAACCAGCTATAGGATTGAGAGTGTGGTGTAGTTTTCAAACTGCAGGGGAAGGCTCTTCTGAGGAGATGGGATGAAGCCTCGCTCTTTACCTACATACAGTATTCTGGACATTCTGGGTGGGGTTGTTATGTCAAAAAGAGCCCCTCAAACATGATGCTCTGGCTCCTGGTGGTGCCGCAAAGTCTGTCTTGTGAACTGGGTGCTTCTGGAACTGTGTCTATTTCATCTTTGTGTCCTGAGAACACAACATATATGCTTAAAAATACTTGACATTTTTCTCAGCCACCAACACCCAAGGCACTCTCTCTCTGAAAACCTGCTGGCCACACTGCCAGCCTGGGAGTCAGGTAGGTGATCTTCACTGTCCTTCCAGTCCTCCAATTCTAATTCCCAGTCTCATCCCTAGCTTCATAGCAGACTACCTGCAGGGACCCATCTTCCCTCTCTTCCTTCATTCTGGGGGGACTCCATTGATCCTCATGGCAGACCCAGCTTTCCCCGTCCTGTAGACCCTCTCAGCCCCTTGCCGTTCTAGCCAATCCCCATTGCTTTGTGTCAGCTCCCAATACCTACAAACAAGGTCTATGCAGGCCCTCATTGGCCACAGTTGGTGGGTGCTCAGAAGCACTCCCTCCCTTCCAGGCAACCCACAGCCATTGCATCCTCCTAAGAATCAGAGATGGCACTGGGCGGTGGTGGCGGCACACGCCTTTAATCCCAGCACTCAGGAGGCAGAGGCAGGAGGATCTCTGTGAGTTCGAGGCCAGCCTGGGCTACCAAGTGAGTTCCAAGAAAGGCGCAAAGCTACACAGAGAAACCCTGTCTGGGGGGGAGGGGGAGATTCAGAGGTGGCAACAGAAACCTGTGGTGATATTATGTTCCCCAAATTATTGTGCACCCTAGTAAACTTATCTGGGGTCAGAGAATAGAACAGCCGCCATAAGGAGGCCAGAAAATGGTGGCATACACGCCTTTAATCCTAGCATTCAAAGGCAGAGATCTCTGTGAGTTCAAGGCCACACTGGAAACAGCTAGGTGTGGTAATGAGAGCCTTTAATCCCAGGGAGTGATGGCAGGAAGCAGAAAGGCTTTTAAGGCGTGAGGATGAGGAACTAGAGCCTGGTTAAGCTTTTAGACTTTTGAGCAGCACGGTTCAGCAGAGAGGCATCCAGTCTGAGGAAAAAGGATCAGCTGAGGAATTGACGAGGTGAGGTAGCTGTGGCTTGTTCTGCTTCTCTGATCTTCCAGCACTCACCTCAATACCTGGTTCCAGGTTTGATTTTATTAATAAGACCCTTTAAGATTCGTGCTACAGAAACCAAGGAAGGGAAGGAAACCCACACAACAAAGGGTTGGGCATGGTGTTGCACGCCTTTCATGTCGACACTCGGGAGGCCGGGGCAGGCCGATGTGTGTGAATTTGAAGCCGTCCTGGCCCACAGAGTGAGTTCTAGGACAGCAACAGCTACATAGTGAGGTCCTGTTTTGAAAACAAACAAACAAACAAGCAAACAACAGGAAGGGAAGAAGTCAAAGTATCTTTATTTGCAGATGAGATGATTGTATACGTTAAGTGACTAATTTTTTACCAGGAAACTCTTAAACTGATAAAACACTTTCATCAAAGGAGCAGGATATAAAATGAGTACACAAAACTCAGTAACCTTCTACAAATGACCAGTGGTCTGAAAAAGAAATCAAGAAAACAATACCTCAAAAAAGGATCTTCAGGTAGCTAAACAACCAAGTGAAAGAATTACATAGTAAAAAACTCTAAGACAAGTGAAGAAAGAAATTGAAGAAGATATCAGAAGATGGAAAAATCCCCCCTGCTCATGGACCCGTAGGATTAATATAGTAATAGACTGATTAATAGAGTAAGTGGTCGTCCTACCAAAAGCAATCTACAGATTCAGTGTAATCCCCATCAAAATTCCAACACAATTAATTCACAGAATTGAAAGGACAGTTTTCAGCTGCATATGAAACCACAAAAACCCCAGGATAACTAAAACAATCCTGAATAATAAAAGAACTGCTGGAGGGTTCTCTATTCCTGACCTCAAATTTTACTACAGAGCTATCATAATAAAAAACAGCATGGTTCAGGTGGTGGCAGTGCAGACCTGTAATTCCAGCCCTCGGGAGGCAGAGGCAGGTGTTTCTCTGTGGGTTTGAGGCCAGCTTGGTGTACAAAGGACATCCAGAACTATTACACAGAGAAACCCTATCTCACAAAACAAACAAACAAACAAAACCCAAACCAAACCAAACCAAACCAAACCAAAAAGGAAAGCCTTCATGGAGCTGGCATTGAAAACAGACTCATCAGTCAATGGAATCAAATTGAAGAGCCAGACATAAGTCCACACACCTATGGTCACCTGATTATTGGTTTAAAAAAAGAAAGAAAGCCAGAATTACACACTGGAAAAAAAGACATCTTCAACAAACAGTTCTGATCAAACTGGATGTCTGCATGTAGAAGAATCCAAATAGACCCATACTTCTCATCCTGCACAAAACTCAACCTCAACATAAGGCTGGATATACTGGATCTGGTAGTAGAGAAAGTGGGAATAGTCTTGAACTCACTGGCACAGGAAAAGACTTTCTGAACTGAACACCTATAGCACAGGCACTAAAAACAATAATTAGTAAGTGAGACCTCATGAAACTTAAAGGCTTTGTCTATATGACAAAGGACACCATCATTTGGACAAAGCAGCAGGCTAGAGAATGGGAAAATTTTTTTACCAATTGCAATCTAATAGAGGACTAATGTCTAAAATACATAAAGAACTTTTAAAAACTTGACATCAAGAAAACAAATAGCACAATTTAAAAATGGGGTACAGATCTAAACAGTATTTTCAAAAGAGGAAACTCAAATGGTTGAGAAGTACATAAAGACATGTTCAACATCCTTAGTCATAGGGAAATGCAAGCCAAAACTACTTTGAGATTTCGTCTTAGACCCGTCAGAATGGCCAGCATCAATAAAACAAATGACAGCTCATACTATCGAGAATGTGGAGTAAGAGGAACACTCATCCATTGCTGGTGGGAGTGCAAACTGGTACAGCCACTATGAAAATCAGTATGGCAGTTACTCAGGAAGCTGGGACTAGATCTACCCCAAGATCCAGCTATGCCACTCTTGGGCATATACCCACAGGACTCCACATCCTACTACAGAGAAACTTGCTCAACCATGTTCATTGCTGCTCTATTCAGAACAGCCAGAAATTGAAAATGGACTAGATGTCTGTCAACAGATAAATGAATAAAGAAAATGTGGTGTGTGTATACCATGGAATATTATACAGATGTAAAAGATGAAATCATGAAATTCACAGGTAAATGGGTCAAGATAGAAAAAAAAAATCTTCCTGAGTGAGGTAACCCAGACCCAAAGGGACAAATATGGTATGGATTTGCTTGTATGTGGATGCTAGCTGTTAAGTCTTTGGTAAGCAAGTTACAATCCGTATAACCACAGAAGTTGGTGTAAGTGACTAGAGGGAAGGGTTTGATCTTCCTAGGAAGGGGAAATAGAATAGTTATAGATGGGCAAGGTGAGGGGTAGGGACTGGAATGGAAGGATCAACAGGGAGGGGGAGGAAATAGGATGAGGGAAAGAGTTAGAGGAGGGGCCAGGGACATCCAAAACTAAGCGTCATTTGAGGGTTATATGGAAACTGAATACAGTAGAAGTTTTCTAAATACATACATATGTGAAGATCTATGTCCTAGTTAGAGTTTTTATTGTTGTCAAGAGACACCAGGACCACAGTAACTCTTATACAGAAAACATTTAATTGGGGTGGCTCACTTACAGTTTCAGAGGTTCAGTCCATTATCATCACAACGGGGAGCGTGGAGATGTGCAGGTAGACATGGTGCTGGAGTTAAGAGTGCTACATCTTGTGTGCAACAGGAAGGTGACTGAGACCCTGGGTGGTATCCTGAGCATAGGAAACCTCAAAGCCTGCCCCCACAGTGACATACTTCCTCCAACAAGGCTTTATCCACTCCAACAAAGCCACACCTCCTAATAGTGACACTCCCTTTGAGGTTATGGGGGCCGATTACATTCAAACGACCACAGAAGGTGATCGAAATGGAATTGCCAAATGATGGCGGAGATGGTGCCCCAACTGGACATCTCTTGTCACCAAATGAAACCTCTAGTTCCAGGAATGGGTTACATCTAATTGAGTTGTTGGCCAAAGGGGTCCCATAGGAACCCTCAAACAACCCAGGCTATTGCCAAGGCTATTAGTTGCTCTCTACAAACTGATGGTAAGTCACCAGTGCTGAAGACACAACTCACTGAATATGGAGAAGTTGTCCATGTTCAGGCTGTTCTATTCCCAATAGCCTGCAAATGAAGACAGCATAGATATCCAACAACTGATGAACAGATAATGAAAATTATCATTATGGAATATTATGTTTGTAAAGAAAAACGAAGTTGGGAAATTCACAGGAAAATGGATGAAGCTACAAATGCTCATTTTGGCTTACATAGAGCCTTCACCACTACTGACTAGTGTTCAGGGTACTGGTAGGTACTCTGCATGCTTCCGAAGGAGAAGAGTGAACACCAACGCAGCTACAAACCCTTAGATCTTCAAGGTGACCTGCCTGTAAGTTGTGCTAGTGCAATAGTGGCAGAAAGCTTTTGGGAGTAACCAACCAATACCTGATTGGATTTAAGACCTACTCCATTTATGGAGCCCATCCCTGACATTGCTGGGTGATCAAGGACCTGAGACTAGATGGGCCAGAGACCCTATGTAGCAATAAAATGATTCCTAACGACATTCCGCTATACTCATAGATGGGTGTCTTGCTCCACCACCCTCAGAGAAGCTTCTTCCTGCAGCAGATAAGAACAAATACAGAGACCCACAGCTGACAATGCAGAGAGCGAGAAACCCGGGAACATTGAGTCCTAAATGGTGTATCTCTCTTAAATCCCTCCCCTCAAGCAAGGGAACTTCATGGAAGAGGAGGCGGAAAGATTGTAAGAGCCAGTGGGGATGGAGGACACCAAGGAAAGGAGGCCTTTGAGACACAACAGGGCTGACACACATATGAAGTCACAGGGGCTGTGGTAGCATGCACAGGGTCTAATCAGGTCTGGGCCAGATGGGGTCCTAGCACTGAGAGGGGAAGTGGACACAAGCCCACATCCCTAACCCAGAAGTTATCTCCAACTGATAAACCACTGGCAAAGGAAGAATTCATTTTGTCCAATGGAGTCTCACTGGTATACAAACCACACTTCAGGGCAGGCTCCATGCCCAGAATAACACAAATTCAATGGCATGTGTTTTGTTTTGTTTTGTTTGTTTGTTTGTTTGTTTGTTTGTTTTGTCTTGTAGTGCTCCTTCAGGACTTCGTGTATTTTTTTTTTAACCTTTACAGGTCCTTTGCATATATATTATGGCTTCTGGTTTTACGTTTTGATGGAATTTCTATGGGTGTGGACATGTTTGTCTTTTTGTCTATATGTGTTTCTTCAGCTTTTTCTTTGGTTCTTTTTCTTCTGTTTGTTTTATCCTATTCTGGTTTATTTGTTTTTAATCTTATAATTGTTATTATTATCATTATTATTTGCCTGTGCTATTCTAATGAGCAACACAAAGAGCGTGGATTTGGGTGAGTAGGGAAGTGAGGAAGATCTGGGAGGAGTTGAAGGGAAAAGAAACTATAACTAGAATATATTGAAGAAAAAAAACTATTGCCTGGTGGTGGTGGTGGTGCACACATTTAATCCCAGCACTCAGGACGCAGAGGTGGGTGGATCTCTGTGAGTTTGAGGTCTATAGAGTGAGTTCTAGGACAGCCAGGACTGCACAGAGGAACCCTGTCTTGAAAAACCAAAAGGAAAGAAAAAAGAAAAGAAAAAAATATTTTGAATAAAGAAGAATGTTTCTTGAGTGAACACTGTATTGGTTAGCAACTGTTTGTTTTTGTTTTTGTTTTGCTTGAGAGGACAGAATAAAGAACCTAGTGCTCATCGGCACCGAGAACAGGGCGGTCCATTCACGACTGTCCTGCAGGGGGCAGACTAACACAGATGGGCGCTCAGCCCCGTCAGACAAGCTCTACCTCTCTTACTTTTTACTACTTTGGGGAAAATCACTTAACCTTTCTGTGGCTCTGGTTTTCTTCTTTTAATCTGTAAAATAAGGGCATCAACAGTCCCCACTTCATAGGCTTGTAAGACGTAAGTATTGCATGTAAAGACAGTAGAGAGCTAGAAATCATGTGACTTTTGAGGCTAGTCTTTGGCAGTCTCGTACATGTATATAATTTATTCTGATTAAATACACATCCAATCATTACCCTTGGTTATCTCACTTCAACTAACCCCTCTTTTCTTCCCAATAAGTCCCCTCTTGCTTCCATGTCTGCGTGTGTGTGTGTGTGTGTGTGTGTGTGTGACAGCACAGTGTGTCAGCCCGAGGATACCTTGTGGGAGTCAGTTCTATGTGGGGACCATGTGGGTTCTGGGAGTGAACTAAGACTTTTCCTTTCCACTAAGCCATCTCTCTGGCTCTGGAGCCTCAAGCGGATTATAAAGGGAAAGTTCTAGAATCTGGTTACAGAGGTGAACAGAACATCACATGCTATTCCATTTGAGCATGCCCTTTTGCACAGAATGTTCTTCAGCTGCAGCATTGTCTACCTGCAACTAAGAACCCCATCACTAGAATTATGATAAAAGGGTCAAAGACCTTGGGGGTGAAACAAGGTCATTTCATTAAAATGGAAGTTGAGTGTTTACCATTGTGGGATTTCCTGAGATCCAGTCCTGATTTTTCCTTGGTTACTCAGCTTTTCATTATCTTTATGTTGCTCTTGGCAAATCATACTTTGTTGGCTCATTCCCAAAGACAGCAAGCTAACACCGTAGATACAAGTTAAGCTAATAATTTCAAAATCTCAGGAAAGAACAACTTTTTATTTGGAATTTTGGCAGCAAAAGAAATGATAGCTTAATTTTTGGTCAATCATTGGGTTTCTGCTAGACTACTTATAAAGTAAACACAGCCAGGTTCAGTGGGGTCTGGCACTATTTCCAGATAGGGCAGGAAATAATTGGGATCAGAGGACACCTCTATGCAGAATCTGCTGCAGTGTTTGAAATGTGTCGGTGTCTTAGTTAGGGTTATTATTGCTGTGATAAAACACCATGACCGAAACAACTTGGGGAGGAGAGTGCTTATTTGGCTTACACTTCCATATGTTCAAACACAGGAACTCAGACAGAGCAGAAACCTGGAGGCTAAAACTGAAGCAGAGGCTATGGAGGGATGCTGTTCACTGGCTTGCTCCCCATGGCTTGCTCAGCCTGTTTTCTGATAGAACCCAGGACCACAAGCCCAGAAGTGTCCCACCCACAATGGCATGGACCATTGGCCACCAATCACTGATTAAGAAAATGCCTCACAGGCTTTCCTACAGCCTGATCTTATGGAGGCATTTCCTTAATTGAGGTTCCTTCCTCTCAGATGACCTTAGCCTGTGTCAAGTTGACACAAGCTACCCAGCACAATGGGGAAGTTCCCACACAGCTAGCATCAGAAATAGCAAGTGACTGTGTGTGGTGATTTGAATGGGAATGGCTCTCACAGGTTCATCTGTCTGGATACTTGGTCCCCAGTTAGTGGAACTGTTGGAGAAGGATTAGGAGGTATGGCCATGTTGGAGAAGGTATGGCTTTGTTGGAGGAGGTCTGTCATTGAGGGTGAGCTTGGAGGTTTCAAGAGCCCACACTAGGCCCGTCTTCCTCTCTACCTGCAACTTGTGGATCCAGGGTTCCTCTGGAAGGGCAACCAGTACTTTTAACTAACTACTGAACCATCTTTCCAGCCTCCCAGCATACAAGTATTAAAAGTAGCAGAGAAGGGGCTGGAGAAATGGCTCAGTTGTTGAGTGTTTACTGTTGTTTCGGAGGACCTAAGATTGGTTCCCAACACCCTCAGAACCTCATGACAACTCACAACCCTCTGTAACTCAAGTCCCAGGGGAATTAAAGCTCTCTTTTGGTCTCTGAGGAGTCCTGCATGCACAGTGTTCATAAAACTCATGGAAAGAACACACACACACACACACACACACACACACACACACACACACACACACACTTTTTAAAAAAGCAGCTGAGGACATTTACAAATTGAGATTGAACAAAATGGGGTCAATGTAGGCAGAGATAATTGGAGTGTTTTAGGTCACTAGATGTGCCCCATTTCTCTATTGCTGCCACTAGATCCTTTAGGATTAACTAGATTAATCATGTTATTTTTAACTGTTTATCACAGTTTAGAGAGGTGAGAGGAGAAGAGGAGGTGTTGGGGAAGAAGAGGACGGCGATTGAAATCCATGGTCTTTGGAGTTTGCTCTGTTGACCTACACTTGTCCAGAATGAAAGTAGTATGTTTTTAAAAAAAGATTAATTGAAGGATTGATTTTGTGTGTGCGTACATGCTACCATGCACATATGGGAGTCAGAGGACAGCGTCTGGCAGTCAGCACTCTCTCCAACCTTGTTTTTGAGGCAGGGTCTTTCTTGCTATTTCTGCAGTATACTTTAACCCCGCATCTCTGCATCCCGCCTTGCAGTGCTGCTGGGGCTGTAAATTCAGATTTGAGCCACTGCATTCATCCTTTTCACGTGGATTCTGGCAATGGACTCCAGAACTCAGGCCATCCGGATTCCCAGAAAACATTTTTGCTTGTTGAGCTCTCTCTCAGGCTCCAGGACTTAAAACTTTTCCTGATAATTTTATCTGTAATTTTTGAGCAACTTTGTATCCTTTGGCAATGCCAGATTGACTTCTTTCATTTGGAAAGATCCTTCACTGGGTACAGGGAAGGATGAGTCAGAGTGGGACTAAACCCACCTTGTATCAGAATGAAGTAGAAAGCGAAGTTATTTTTACTTGCATTCAGGTGGTTTGGTTGGCTATCCTGTTTGCTGGTGTGCCTATGGGGCAGACAAAAGAGTCTGTCCAGTCTGGAACCGTCCATTCATGTCAGTAGATTTCAGGGAATATGTAGGTGACTCATGTTAATGACTTCCTCCCACTATTCATGATCTTGGCTAGTGATGACTGTTAGTATCCACAAGGGAGAAATTAAAAACTGAATTGAGGGTCATAGGGCAACTGTCATTAAAAATCGTCCCTTATCTGGTCTTTGGCCTCCTTTGTGAGCATTTATATGAGGTTTGAGAGTATTCACTTAAGAATACAATCTCCCTTGGGACAGGATGTTCTTAGTCTTCATTGGCAGAGAATGGCTTGGGGACTTGAGGAGTTGGTCTTCTCAGGTTAGGGCTTAAGGAGAAAGTGTTCCATAGGGAATTCCCTCAGTAGAGTATGGTCAGTGACCTTTAGGGTCAGCAGCGTCTGTTTCCGTGCTATAGCTCCTGTTTTTGTTCCTTTTCTATCGCTGTGGAGAGACGCCACGACCAAGGTGACTTATAAATGAGAGTATTCAACTGAGGGCTGTGTACGGTTTCTGAGGGCGAGACTGTGACGGTCACAGTGGGGAGCAGGCCAGCAGGCAAGCATGGCTATGGAGCAATAGCTGAGAACATCTATGTAGAGACAACCACCACAAGGCAGAGAGAGAGAGAGAGAGAGAGAGAGAGAGAGAGAGAGAGAGAGAGAGAGAGAGAGAGAGAGAGAGCGCTAACTGGGAATGGTGTGGGCTTTTTGACTTCTAAGCCCACTCCCAATAACACACCTCCTCTAACAAGCCCACACCTCTTAATCCTTCCTGAACAGTTCCACCAACTGCAGAAACAAGGATTCAGATTTAAGAGCCTATGTGGGCCATTCTCTTTCAAATTGCCATACCATCAGTTCCTGAGTTTTGGCAAAGTTTGTTATATCCACTCACCTGGAAT
This sequence comes from Onychomys torridus, assembly GCF_903995425.1. NCBI lineage: Eukaryota > Metazoa > Chordata > Mammalia > Rodentia > Cricetidae > Onychomys > Onychomys torridus. The sequence goes on from NC_050456.1 coordinate 59,260,125, forward strand.
CAGAGAAAGGTGATTCCTTACATTAAATGAGAAAATACACTGCAGTTTTTTTTTGCACTGGTGGTCTCACCATATTACATTCAGTACATAATTGTGCGAAAATGTTGTCTTTTTGTTTGTTTTGAGACAGGGTCTCACTATGTAGCTCTGTTCAGGAACTATGTAGATCTGGTTGGCTTTGAACTGGAAAGATTCCCCCTGCCTCTGCTTTCTGAGTGCTGGGATTATGGGATTAAAGACATGCACCACTGCACACGGCTTAATACGATGTTTTTTAAGGTTTAAAAAATGTGTTATGTGTGTATATCTGTGTGTAGGTATGTGTAAGTGTGAATGCAGGTACCCACAGAGGCCAGAGTGTTGGTTCTCCTGGAGCTGGAGTTTTTGATGTGTCCTTGGGAAGAGCAGCAAGCACTCTTAACTGGTAAGCCATCTCTAGCTGCTAACTGTCTCAAGAGGAAAGCTGCCCCAGCATGGAGGAATAGAAGATAGTTGGAGGCGACCAAGTGGTGGAGCGGAGTCTAGGACAAATGACAAATGGCACTGAAGACATCTTAACTCTCATCATTCCCTCATCCTCAATTCCCCTACCCAAATTCCGGAGAACAAGGGCAAGCATCTTGACCCCAGTTACTTTTCTACTGGGAAGTTAGAAAAAGAAGACCTAGAAGGCTAAATCTGTAACCATATGGAAGGTATGTGTAACGTGAATCTTAAAAGGTCTTATTAATAAAACAAACCTGGGGCTAGGTATTGGGGTGAATGCTGAACGATCAGAGAGACAGAACAGGCCACAGCTAACCTCACCTCGCCAATTCCTCAGCTGATCTTGTTTCCTCAGACTGGAAGCCTCTGTGTCCTCATCCAGTGGATCTCAGATGAACTGCTGCTAAAAGCCTAAGAGTTTCACAAGATCCTAGTTCCTGGTCCTCATGCCTTAAATACCTTTCTGCTTCCTGCCATTACTTCCTGGGATTAAAGGCATGTGTCACCGTGCCTGGCTGTTTCCAGTGTGGCCTTGAACTCACAGAGATCCAAAGGCGGATCTCTGCCTTTGGAATGCTAGGATTAAAGGTGTGTGAGCCACCATTTTCTGGCCTCTATATCTAGTGGCTGTTCTGTTCTCTGATCCTAGGTAAGTTTATTAGGATGCACAATATTTTTTGGGACATAATATCACCACAGTTATGTCTCCAGATTTATCAAGGGATGGAAGAATAGTAGAAAGGAAAATATTTTCCAGATTTCTCAACTTAAGGAAATGTTGTGCTCCCACTTAGCTGCTAACTCTTGAACACTACTTCCCAGCCCGAGTCTTGTACTGAATAGACTGTGGAATTTTGTGTTCACTTCAGAACAGACCTCTCTGGACAGCAGGAGCCACTGAACTAGTCTGAGCTCTCTCTCACAGTACATGCTTGTGTTTTGTAATAAGATGTTCTTCCTTGGTCAACATGAATGGAACAAAACACAATGCTGCTTTCTTACTTATTTATTTATGCTCTGTTTACTGCTTCTAATCTTTCCCACAGCCTAAAACACTCAATGTGTTTTTGACAGACTAGTCTTTTTTATAAGCAGTAGGCCTCTCCCAAAAGCTACCTTTCCCATAAAAACTACCTAAATATCTTAGTCCACATGTTGACATCAGTAATTAGTATTCATCAATTAATTATTGGTATAGCACTGGCAATAGATCAGGATTTGCATACACTCACTATCTATGGGCTCTATATACTTACTTACTTTCAAGGAAACCTTGGGGACTGTATATGTTCCATTTGTTTTCTCATAGTACTCGGCCACAAAATGAAATGTAATTAATGTATTTCGAACTGACTTAAATTGCATAAATGATGAATTTACCTAGAATAATTTAAGCAAATTACTTGTCAGCGTATGACGAAAAACCATACCGGCTGGGTAATGGACCTCATTAATAAGCATGTAGTCTTGTTCTTTTTTTATTAAAGACATGTGCCACCATATCTGGGAAGCATGTACTCTTTATCATGCCTCTATTCATTAAACACTGCAATGACATTTTGCTTAAATTTTTTTTTTTATTAATACTTCCTTTTCATAGCTCAAAAAAGACATAACAGATTATTCAGCAAATACAAACATCAAACACAAAACATCACCTCTACAGAAATAGCCAGTGTGTAGACTCTGTTACATAGGCACATTCTTTTTAGAGTTAACTGGTTTTACATAAAATTAACTACAATAGTGCAAGAAGTTACACTGAGTGAGGATAAGTGACAGGGAGGGGAAATACAAGCCTTAGATCAGTCAAGTCATTCACTGGATCTTGGGTTCAACTACCTGGACACACTGAAATTCACGTGTATATCACAAAAATGGAGGGTGAGGAGGGAGGCTCCTGTCTTTCCTTTTCTCAAACACTGACCCTGATTAGCCTTCTGAAAATGGCAAAGGGTTCTCCAGTTTCTGTTGGCAAGTGAACATAAACTATTAATAAAGAATGCTGGCTGTAGGGGAAGGGAGTCACCTCATCCTTCTCACACACCATTCTTGCAAACCCTTAAATCCAACAGAGAGCTCCGTGTACACCTGCGTCCACGGAACTGCCGCTGTGGAGTCTCACTGGGATGGCCCATCCAAAAGCATACAGAGGTGAGCTTAAGGTGGTGCCTAAGGCTTCAGTCACGGTGTGGCTAGTGTCCACAGTGAGAACTGGGGTTTCGTCTGAGGTGGAACATGGGAACGAAGAAGGAGAGGATGCTGGGATTTCCATCCAACCAATTAGAACTGACCCATTATATCTGAGTAAGGATAACCAGAGAAGAAACTAAAGTCACATGCAAACATACCCCACAGAGAAGTTATTTTAAAATGATCCACATTAAGTACATTTTAACAGGCGGTATTCTCTCGTTGACTTTGTTATAATTACAGATGGCCGCAGATTAATCTGTCTCCCCCTCCTCCTATAGCCATCTACCTAAAAGGCTGTATCTATGAATCATAGGTCATTTGAACATCTTACATCCTAACATCTTCAGGACTTGGAACGTTAGACCTACTTATATTTTACCTGGCGTTCACATCCCTATAGATCCACTTGGGAGACTGCCCTTTTGACCTTTGTATTGAACTGGTATTTTGAAGTCAACTGCAGAACAGAGAATTGCAGGCTTTCCTGCATTTCTGTCATCTAAGCAGATAGGGAAGGGAAGGAATTTTTAGAGCAGGAAAAAGATAAACTAGCTGATCTCTCCAGCTTACATATTTTAAATTTCTTGGTTCTTAGGCATATATAAAGAATCATATGGACATGCAATTATCCACAAAAATGTGGCAGGAAAGGATATTCTGTGAAACAACCCATAAAACCACAGCTGGGGAAAAAAATAACCAAAGAAACAGAAATTCAGCCCTCTCTCTTTTGTCTCTGGAAACCGAAGTCATGTTGGGAAAATGACAGGTGAGTTAGCAATAGTGATTGTCCCCATGCATGTGCACAGTTACAGAAAGCCCAACTTTTCCCTTAACAAAGCCATCACAGCATGGCTACCAACAACAGTCTTCAGCGTCCTACTGTGCCTGGCTGCAAACACAGACCCTTAACCAGAGCACTTGATGCAATCTGAGCAAAACTGAAGAGCTCTGTTGTCTAGTCCTGTTTTCCTGTAGATTCTGACTTTAAGAGATGGCCTCCAGTTCAGGTCGTGTTGAATCTTGGTGGTCAATGCTCTATATGTTCCACATCTTTTCATACTGAAATTATTATTTTCTTCAATCTGTTCTTTAGCAGCTTTTCATTACATCCAGTTTTTACATCTGCAGAACATAGTACTATTGACACTTTTTACCTTCATGGGCTTGGAATTGCAAGATATTAAAGTATAGGGCTGAACTTTCATTAGCAAATTGTCCAAGGCACACGAGAATATAAAACTTCCATGTTCTGGCTTGTTTGACAACGGGAATATTACTAATATATGCATTTGTTCCTATGCTTAAGATTGCCGTCTATATCTTCCTTCACTTTTATTTCCTTTAATACACAGTTATGAATGATAATAGCCAAAGCCAATCTCATTTAGAAAGAGCATAATTAAAATGTGGTAATGTGTAGGGAATTGGTAAATCGACACTGGTCATGTTTAGCAGACATCCATTAGAATCATAGTGAGAATATACTGACTAATTTTATATAAAATGCTGTTGTAGTTTGGTAGTAAAGTGTTAACACAAGATTCATTTGACAGATGGCATATTTTTATTTAATTTTTTTGTTAGCTGTTCACGGATTCTCTATTGAACTCTAATCACATCTCAACTTCAGACATGCCAGGATTAATTTAAATCAGACATTCTTAGAAGGGTTAAATTTGTGATGGTGGTATAGGCCATTAATTACAGCACTCAGGAGGCAGAGGCAGGGCAATTTCTGTGAGTTCAAGGCTAGCCTGGTCTACAGAGTTCCAGGACAGCCAGAGCCACACAGAGAAAACCTGTCTCGAAATACCCCCCCCAAAAGTTAAATTTACCACTTTTTAATAAAGAGAATTTATAAAAGTAGGTTGGATGATAGCACTTCCTTTTTGTAATAATTAATTTCTAGGACTTTTAAGGAAAAACAGAAAAGAGTCACCTCAATCTCTTTTTATTTTAATCCCTAAACTGATGATAAAACAGAAATATAGAAATCAGCTTTGAAATCATGACTTCCTGTCTCAGACCCCCATCTCATGCGGGGACGCGATGTGCACAGTAGCATTGGTCAGTGGTTACAGTTGGGAGGAGAAAGCCCTGACCCAGCAGGACTGGCTGCGAGCCCCATCCGCTAGTCACTCTCATGGGCAGGGCCGAGGCTCACAGGTCTGTTTTACTGGCAGCAATAAAATGGATCAATGGCCTAACTGTGGGCAGCACCTGCACCTCTCCACCTCTGAAGTGTTTCCCAGTGTGAACAAGGGACACTTCGGGTGAGAGTCAGCTACTCCTTACGTGCCTCTGTCCTGACACTTGGTTGACACTGACGGCAGGGATAAAGCCAGGCAGTTATTTAAGTCCTCTGGAAAATAAATGCTGCTTGCTAGCTACCATGTGAGCGTTGGATGCTAAGCAGAGGGTAAGTAGTCTCAGAGTCAAAGTGCCAACGATTCCCATTCATTTAATGAGTGTGTTTGACTTGGAAGGAAGGAATTAAGGTGGCCGGACCGTATTGTAGCTCACACTTGGTGACAGGCATTTGAACCACAGTGATGGGTTCTTCGTCTTCATGTATCACATTTCTTAGGAATAGAGCTTGTTAGGGACATACATTCCTGATCCCAACCATGTTTCTAGAGTGAGTAGAGGGGGAAGCCCACAGAAAATGAAACGAAGCAGCAGGAACAGCAACAGTCTAGACAATCTAACAAGAACAAAGGCCTAACTTTAGATGAGAACAGCCAACACTGCATCTACAAGTGGGGTTTCAGTGATGTGTCCTCAAAACACCCCCTACTCTCTTTTTTGTTGTTTGTTTATGTGGTACTGGGGGGTTGAACCCGGGACCTTGTGCATGCTAGGTAAGTTCTCTACCACTGTGCTACATTACCAGTCCTCTTGTCTGATAGAGTAGAGTAAGTATACAAGCCCTGGACTCAAAAATAAATAGTTTTTGATTCCATATGACACCAAACATGTTCTAACTATACTGGAAAAATCCATCCTCTTTTTTACATCATTGATAACATAGCCTTTTTTTTTTTTTTTTTGTAACCACAAGAAAAATAAAAACTGAAGTCCAACGTGGCAAGCACAAATTCTGCCTATCAAAAGGATAATTTGTCCAACTATGGTTTTTATGGAGGTTGTTAGTAAGCCCTAAAATACATTTCATTATGCCCCTCAGTTCCCTACATGTAATCCATAATGACCCTAAGCACAGCAGAGGCAAAATGAATTTGATGGAACCAAGGTAGTAGATTTTTAAAAATTAGTGATAATTTGCTTGCTAAATATAAATGGTACAGGGAGGGGGCAGATTTTTTTTTTTTTTTTCAAGGCTTGATTAAGGCAAAGCAACAACAAAATTCCAAACAGTCCAGGAGAAGCACCAAGGCCAGAAGAATTGACCAAATGGGTGGGAGAGAAGACAACACAGGTAATGTGCATGCTACGTTACCAGCGGGGCATGGCCCCTGCCAGGGCTGAGCTAGGGAGGACCTTCATTCCTCTTGCCAAGTCTCCAAGCACATGGATATCCGAGAACTCTCACGGCCTTTAGCTCAGCAGCGGAAAGGACATGGAATTCTGTGACAATGTTTTCGAGGATCCCACTGTCCTCCAACAGCATGAAAACACAGAGGAAAGGTTATCTGGAGCCAGAGAGCCTCGTTCCTATGAAGACTATTTGGAAAACACTTTCCTACCACCGTGGCCAAATCCAACATGACGGTCTCTTCCATAGCGCTTGGGATAGGTGGCTTCGTTAACCTCTGGGCATTTGCTACAGCAGGAGATCTTACTTGACTCCTTCTTTAGAACACTTCTTACTAGAAGATTCTGATATTGAGCAAATATCTGTCATCTGTAAAGTTCTCTTCTGGTTCGATCGTTTTCTTTTTTGTCTTTGAAGTTATGCAAAACAAATCTAACCCCTCTTCTTTAGAGCTTAGCAGAAACTTTGTGGCAGCTATTACATCATTTCCCAACTTCTCTGTACTCCCTTCCCAGCTGTACCCCCTGTTCTGCAGGACACTCCCACCTACCCCCCTGTTCCTTATATAATCACGGTCTTCACAACCTTGGTCACCTGCGTGTGGACACATTCAACATATTAATGTCTCTCTACAATTGAATGTAACCCTCCATTCGGGCGTGGGCTGGCCAATCACTATGCAGAGCTGTTTAAACACCTACCACCACAGATGGAATGCATTAGCCTTGTGAATGGCCATGATATATTCCTGGTTCAAAAATGAACTCCTATTTCCTTAAGAAAACATTTCTATATGAGCTGCTATAAAACCTGAAAGGGTTGTATTTTAAAAACTCAAAATACAGGTCTCCTCATCTATGCCTATGCAGCATGTCCCTTTCGTTTCAATCTAATGCTTAGTTAAAAACATAGTTCAAGCGGGGAGGTGGTGGCGCACTCCTTTAATACCCCACACTCCAGAGGCAGAGGCAGGTGGATCTCTGAGTTTGAGGCCGGCCTTGTGTACAGAGAAGAGTTCCAGGACAGCCAAGGCTACACAGAGAAACCCTGTCTCAAAAACAAAAACAAAAAAACCATAGTTCAAAACACTGCAAGGATGCCAAATGCCAGTACACAGTTCAATCTCACTAAATATGAGCTGAATACACAAATCTTGGATCAGTCAGTCCCAAACTGCAGGTATTTTCCCAAGTCTGATAAAATATACATTCTGTCCCCTCCCTTTATTCTCCATGAGAGGAAACACCAAGGTACAATAAGCAGGGAGTGGGAAGCGGTGGGTAGGCGTGAGCGAAAAAGAGGTCGCTCTGATTCTTGGAATTAGGGGTTCATGGTCATGACACTGGGAAACTGGCTTTCCCCAGCCCTACCCTGGAGCCTTCTGCCTTTTTGAACTTGTCATAACACTGTGACTACCAACCTCTGAATTTGGGGCAAAACTCATTCCAATTAAGCTTTTACAGTGATTTCTTTAGCTTCGATTTCCTGTAAATTTCGCATTAAAGGGACATGTAACAGTCATTGCCTATGAGGTATGAAAAGAACTCCCAAGTGTCTCTCTCTCACAAGCCTCTCTTACAGCTGTGCCTGTATTTCAGGAATTAGAAGTGATCAGTGAGAATTTGGCAGTTCATTATGATTGAAGCTGGCTTCGGAACTGAAGAGAAACTTACATTTAATGTTCCCTTTCCTTCAAATGAAGAAAAACAAGTTCAGCTTTCCTTTCTCTTCAACAGACTGTGAATCCAAGCCAGTCCACTAGCAGAATTAAGCTCCAATCTCTGAATCTGAAAAAATTCAGATTGGCTTTTCCCACTGTCTATCATGACTTAGGATAGCAGATGGGAAAAACAGAAGTTGAAAAAAGTATTTCGATCTTGAACAATCTGGAACCAGAAGGGGAACCTCTGGACAACCTCTGTGGAGTAAAACCAGCCTCGAAAGAATGGAGGGTTTTAGAAAAGGCCTAGCAGGCCCAAAGAGGAAATAGTTTTGAAAGTCCTCTGAGTCTTTCACAGAGGGACCACTAGAGACAGATCCTTGATTAATTTTCCAGGCTGCTTTTCCCAGAAACTTCCAAGTGACAGATGGATATTGGGAGTAAACCATGCCAACACTGATGTTGGCCGTTCTTTTTGGGTCTCTAATAGTCACCACAAACCACACACCAGTGCCATGATATAAGCAGAAAAGAGACGAGGAGGCTCAATATACAATAAACTCCAAAAGCCGGGTGCACCACATGCTTTAGGCGTGCTCAGCGTCAAGGAGTCTATTGGAAGCAACCCCCTCAGGATTTCCTGTCACACACAGGTAACTGCACACAGGAAACGGTAGTAGACCACCCCCAACAAGGAGCAGCCACAGCAGGTGTGGACTTAAACTTGAGTTATTCAGGAAGACACCCAGCGTGAGTCAGCGTTCCTCAGTTCTTTACGCAGTAGGCCACTGTCACTGTACCCCACATTCCTTTGGGTTTTCCAACTCCTCTCCCTCAAAGTCTGGCTTCAAACTCTTTTTCTGTTCAATCTCCACCTGGCAAAATAAAAGATGGAGAACACATCAGGAATAAGAGCAAGGGAGAGGAAAAGCACAAAAGCAAACGAGCCAAAAGAACCTTGCAAAGGTCCTTGGGATTACTTGGAATTCTGTGGATATTCTGGGCTGCTGCCATAATGGAACCACTAGTCCTGAGTATACCATGATCCCCTTTAGCGTGTGGAATTCCCTCTTCTTCACAGTCCTTCTGGGAAATTCTTATTCTTTGTCTGGCAGCATTGCTCAAAAAGTACCTATTGGTGAAATTATTAAGGCCACTCCACGCAGTTAAAAGGGAGGTTTATTTTGTGGGGTAACTTACAAATGAAGGGGTAGGTTGCAGGGTCTGACAAAGGTATGGCGCAGTCTGGCAGTGTTCTCTGGAGAACTCTGCTTGATCTACCTCCTGCGTCCAGCATCCAGTGTCCCAGAACCAAGAGAGAGCCCTCCTCTCTATCCTGGGTCTTCAGCTTCCTCCCTCAGCCCCGCCTTGTGGGCGTGACCATTACTGAAGCCTCAATGGGGGTTGGAACTTCCAGGCCAAGGCTGGAATGGCTATCCACTACAAGTACCTTTGCTCCTCACTCAGTCGGGAGACTGAGTTTCCTCTGAATAGTTCTGGTATCCCTGGATCTGCTATTCCATAGGCTTCACGGGATAGGAGCAAGATCTAGTTCATTTTATCCAACAGTGTAGAAATCCGGTAGCGACTGACGACAGTTTACAGAAGGGATAAATCCTTCTGTCATTGACCACTTCAGCCCCTTCAACTACTTCTTTTCTTCGAAGTCTCTAAGCCGCTAAGTATTGGAGCATTTACTGCTTAGCCTGTCTTCTGCAGAATACTCTCAAGAAGCTGCCCTTTGAAAGTAACATGACTTGGGCTAGAGAGACAGCTCAGTGGTTAAGAGTACTGGATGCTCTTCCAGATGGCCTGGGTTCGCTTCCCAGCACCCACACGGTGGCTCACCACTGTCTGTGACTCCAGTCCCGGGGCCTCCTCGGGTGCTGCAAACATGTGATGCACAGACATGCATGCAGACAAGACACCCACACACATCAAATAAATAATTGATAAAATCTTTTAAAAGACCAACATGCCTTAACTAAAGCCTCTGGTAAGGCAGGAAGGGACTGTTTGAACTGAGGAATCTCATTCCGGCCGCTCCTCAGCCTTACATTGAATATTACGCCTCTCCACTTGGAGGCAACAATTGAAGATAGATTACTGTCCATGGCTGTGGGAATGGTGGTGGTGGGGGGGGAGTGCTAGTTTTTTTCCTGGCCACAAGATGGGGCATTTGTTCTTTTTGGTAGTTGAACGGTTTTAGATGACACAACCGAGAAAATATTTAAAGGCATAATAAGTTACATAAATCTGTGAGAATCATTATTCACAGGAAATTATCAAACAACTTTGCGAAATTTTAAAGCCTCCTTCTCCCCCCTTGTTGGAAGTCGATCTTCTACCAAACGTCTACCTTTTCACATTATAAGTCCTCCTTTGAGGATGATCTACCTATAATCTGAGCATTCAGAGGTAGAAAAACAGAACTTGAACCAGACTGAGCTACAGAGGGAGACTCTGTCTTCAAACACCTCCCCGCTACACACACACTCCCCATCAGGAAAACCAGCTCTCCAGCATCGATGGCAGACATCTCCCATAGCCCCAATCCTATTATCACTGTCAAAGGCTTTGGCTTTTATTTACTGCCTTGTGCCTGCCTCTTTCGTGTTCTGATACACAATTCCTATAGATGAAATACTTGCTTCAGCTGGTCATGTTGCCAGTACTCCCTCCATTGTCAAGTTCACTCCAAAACTCGAATTATGTCATGGATGAGTAAAAATTGTTGCTTGGTCCCATTGCTCTTTTTGTTATTATTCATGATGGCAGACATTATATTCTTCTCTGTCTTCAGCCCCTTAATTCTCTTTTTTTTTTTTCCCCAAACCTTTCTCTTACCCAGGAGAGAACATTTCATTAAAGTCAGAGGCGATTCATCCCCAGCTATGAATGTAAGGTGCCCTGATATGAGAAGCATTTGCTGAAAGGAGTAAGGGGGAGGGGGCGAACGAACAAATGGACTTGGAAACGTCGGCCCGGAGCCCCCCCCCCGAGGCTACCTTGTAGCTGTAGTGGGCAGAGTAATTGACCCACTTCCTGACACCAGGCTTGTCTTCCACAGAGATGGATCTCACAGCTGCTTTGGAGGCAGAAGTGGTGGGCATGCTGAACTCGACGTTTACGTAATTGGCAAATCTGGAAGGCACTTCCCGGTCCGAGCCAAGTTCAAGGTGGCAAAAGAAACAGTGTGGATGACCAGAAGCTAGAACAGAAAGAAAGAATCCAGAGGTCAAGTTCTTTGAAGATGAAATTAAAAAGGAGAAGAAGCTATACAGCCACTTTGGTAATAACGGAGGTCTGCAGGCTGTGCACCTGGTGCTTTTGGAGGGTCCAATGCTGAGCAAGAGGGCTTCCGTAGGCAGACATCAGCCTCTGTGTGCCTCAGACCCTTGGATGCAATGTCTCTTGATTACCGCAGCCTGGAATACTAGCATAAAACCCACAGTCTGAGGGGGCTAGAAGACGGCCCAGTGGTTAAAAGTAATAATGGCTGTTCTTCCAGAGGACCTGGTTCAATTCTTAGCACCCACATGGCAGTTCACGATTGTCTGTAACTCCAGTTCCAGGGGAATCTGACAACCTCACAAAGCCATACACACAGACAAAACAGCAACACGCACAAAATAAATAAATAAATATCAAAGTGACGAAACATTATTTGTAAACAGAACCAGAACCAGAACCCCACAGTCTGAGAAACTGGGGTCTTTATGCGTGTGTAGGTCAAAGAGCTATGTAGCTATGCAGCACAGCCTGAGAGGAAGAATGAAGAAAGGAGATTAGCACTTGGCACCTAATAAAACATCAGTGACAGCCACCAGGGGCAAACCGCTTGCCTTTCCAAGATGAATTTTCTTAATAGCATTTTAAATTTCAGAGATGCCTCAGGCATGTTTCTGTGGGTGGGTGATATATGAAAGTGACAGACTCGCAGATGCATGCCTGAAATCTGGGAATACAGTGCAATGGACAGACAAGCTGATGATCTGCAGTCATAACTTCGCCTTGGTCGCCCTGCAGTTCTCAGAGTGGAAAAGTCCTTTGTTCTCTTCTGACCCGAATCCCTCCTCTGGGAATTGGAGTCATTAGGAGGGGTATGCATGAAAAGGGGCTGTACAATAAGTACAGAATTAAACTGCAGTAGGGTGCTATGGAGAGGAGTAGTAACTCGGTATCGATGGGTCAACTGTACTTACAGGTAGAATTCGGATCTGCTTTTCACTTGGCAAGTTAGAGCTGAGCTCTGCAGCTATGACATTCAAGCATTACCACCCTTCATCAGGCACAGTGGGGACGACTGGGTGCCCTGTGCCTGGGATGACGCTAGCTGCTCCACACGGACCCTCCTGCTGAATTTCACCACAAAGCCTCAAAGCAGCAGCTCTCAACCTGTGGGTCATGACCCTTTCGGGGGTCACATATCAGATATCCTGCATCTCAGATATTTACGTTACGATTCATAACAGTACAGTTTTGAAGTAGGAACGAGATAATTTTATGGTCGGGAGTCACCACAACATGAGGAACTGTATTAAAGGGTTGCAGTGTTAGGAAGGATGAGAACTACTGTCTTAAGGTCAGTGAGGTTTCTGGAAGGCAAAGTAAGCTACCAGAGGTCTCAGCTAGAAATTGGCAGAGCTGTCTATGACTGTGGGTTGTCATCCTTTTGTCTGAGTCATATGACTTCACGGTCCCCAAACACAGAGGCCAGGTTGTGGGACAATAACAAGGAGCTGGAGAGCAGCAAGCTGCAGAGGAGCAGTGTGACATGGCTCTGACTGAATTGTATAAATCTCCCCTGCTCCTCCAAGTCAGCCACTCCAATTTTCTTTATTGCTCTGGGTAGGATTTTTCAATCTCGGAGAGTAAGGAGATACACACCCTCTCTCCAAGGAGAACACTAGAGTGAAGTATTTGTTTTTCTGTTTCACAAATGAAATATAGTTTAATGGTCATTTCTAAAGAACAAGGCTAGGAAATTTAACTGAAAAATTTGCACTGGTTTTTAGGAAAGGAATTGAAATAAGATATATACATAAATAATAAAAATGATGGCATCTGAGAACGAATCTGTTCAATCTATCCTTCTGTGTGCCACAGACTAATTATAGAGCTATCTATCACTTATCAGCATCACTAATACTCTGCCTCACACTTAAAAGCATCACCCAATTTCATTTTGAATGAGCTAGGTATTAATAATCTTACTTCGTAGATGAGAAAAATTAGATTCCTCTGAAAGGGTTAAGTAAATTGCCTGAGGTCACACCACCATTAAGCAGAGGGCTGAAAATAAAATTCGGATCTCTCTGATTCCAAAGCAGGTTCTAAATACTTGGTACACTGCTATGGGATTTGCTTACTACAGTGCAGAAGGTCTCTTCACTTAAACAGATATTCAAACAACTGTTTTTATCTAATTAGCTTTATTTGACATTGCTGGCATTCTGACATTTCTCTTTTTCAAAGGTGATTCCTTCCTCAGATTGTCTTTAAGCATATTCAACAGTTAACTCTGTAAGCCACATACATCTTGTCCTGGATTCCTAACCTCAATTATTGAATGTGTAAGGGTGGTGGACCATTGGAGCAAAACAATTTGAAAGCTGGTATTGTTTAATTCATGGCAACACACACATATATGTTAACTTGTCTTTCTTGATGAAATTGAGCATTAAAATTCAAATTGATTTATTTCCAAAAAAAAAAAGCCATCACATTTGGGTGTGTTTTCTCTTTACCTAGACCAATAAGAAGCAGAACCAGAAAAAAAAAAAAAAAAATTAAAAAGGTACTTGTTCAGGACTGAATGTTTCAGCTCTTAGCGCGTTCTGTGGGCCATGCATGTCCCCATGTAGGACCAGGATACAGTGGACACAGAGGGGCTTGGACCTTTGGGCCTTTGCTAGGATCCAGACACTTTGATGATAATGGAGGTTGTGGTTATGAAAAAACAATCTGTAAAAACCAGTTTACCAGCAGGACAATGGTGGCACAACTCCTTTAGTCCCAGCACTCGGGAGGCAAAGGCTGGTGTATTTCTGTGAGTTCAAGGTCAGCCTGGTCTACAAAGCAAGTTCCAGTACAGCCAGGGCTACACAGAAACCCTGTCCCCTGAAAATCAAAAACCAACCCCCCAAGATGGCAATTTACCAAGGGTAACACCTATACAAAGAACTCAGAAAATGGGGTGGAGTCAGTAGGTCATCACCAGCTCTCTGGTTTTGTGAATAGGAAGGCAGAAGCTGGGCAATGATTGGCAGCTGTACTGGTTAGTTTTATGACAACTTGACACAAGCTAGAGCCATCAGAGAGGAAGGGACCTCAATTGAGAAAATGCCTCCATGAGATGGAGCTGTAGGCAAGCCTGCAGAGCATTTTCTTAATTAGTGGTTGATTGGAGAGGGCACAACCCATGGTGGCTGGTGCCATTCCATTCCTAGGTTGGTAGTCCTGGGCTCTATAAGAAAGCAGGCTGAGCAAGCCATGAGGAGCAAGCCAGTAAGCAGCACCCCGCCATGGTCTCTGCATCTTGATCGCTCTGGTCACTTGTCAACTTGAGCCAAGTGGCCCAAAGGACCAAAAAATGATACTAAAAATGTATTGGTGGAGTTATTAAGGCCACTCCATGTAGTTAAAAGGGAGGTTTTTTTTGTGGGGTAACTTACAAATGAAGGGATAGGTTGTAGGGTCTGGGAAAGGTATGGCGCAGTCCAGCGGTGTGCTCTGGAGAACTCCGCTCGGTCTACCTCCAGCGTCCAGGGTCCCAGAACCAAGAGAGAGCTCTCCTCTCAATCCTGGGTCTTCAGCTTCCTCCCTCAGCCCCGCCTTGTGGGCATGACCATTACCAAAGCCTCAATGGGGGTTGGGACTTCCAGGCCAAGGCTGGGATGGCTACCCACTACAAAAATGTGTCTCCATGGCTGTACCCAGGAGACAACTATGAGTTTCTGTGACTGGTGCTGCTCTGGAGCTCTCTTTTCTGATGATGTGTTGTTTAAGCTTTCCTCACTTCAATGACCTACTCATAGTGAAGGCCCCTCTCCCCCACCCCTATTCCCATTTAAGGTCAGCCCTTGTTGCATATTATAATTAAAATCCTTCACACAGTGCTATTAAGTACTTTTTTCACTTTGAGATTATTTGTCTACACTGAGAAACTACAGATCTTTGTTCCAATGGTGGACATTATTTGAGGCATGTGTCTAATTGGCTTCATCTCTAAAGGGGACCTGGGGTACTAAGAAGAGAACCCTGGATGTGTTTTTTGTGACTTTAGGTGAGTCAAGTCATCTCTTAGGTTTTACTCTTTCATCTGAGGCCCCAGCTTGGAAGCCCAGTACTTTTGTAACTCTCTTTTCCCCAGGGTTTCTGTGCCAAAGGAGAGAGAATCCAGGGCTTCTCGTTTCCACTGGGGAGAGCTCAGTCCCGATGGCCAAGGCGGCAGGCACAAAAGCACCAGGAGAAGCACAGTGCTGAGCAATGAGTAGGCATGTGCAGAGAGGAAGGCTGTTCTCCAAATCCCGTCAGTGTAGAAGCAGAGGGTGGCCGCCCCAGCCTCCGGCACAGAGGTCCGATTGTCTCCTCAGCTCACACTGCTACACCCAGTGTCTGACACAGAATGCCCGGTGTTTGCCTGCTCCCCAGGCAGCCTCAGGAGTTGATTAGACTGCGCGGTCTCTTGCTATCTCATCAAATTCCGTTTAAGATATGATAATGCAGCCATCCTGCACTTGTAGCAGAACGCCCTGAATACACGGTAATCATTCCAAGGTGGTAAGGCAAGAAAGCCTGGGCATGGGGTGGGCACGGCGTTTCAACCAGAAGTTCAAGCCAGTGCTTTTTTTTTTTTTTTTTTTCTTGCTTTTGCCTGACTAAGCTAATCCACTTTCCTTAACAGATGGGCACAGTTTATTACAGACAAGAAGAGAAGTGGTTTAAAGGCTTGTGGGATCACAGGCTCTTCACGGGCCACTGAGGTCACTTAGACATACTCAAAAAAAAAAAAAAAAAAAAAATCAAGCCATTACAGCTGGTTATTGCTGCCTTGTTTTGGCACTCACAAAGTCTCCTTAGCAGCTGCCTTCTGGACCTCCTGAGACACAGCAGCACAGCCTCAGTGAGCAGGACAGCTAGGCTGGGAAGTTTGTTTGTTTAAATCGAACACTCCCTTCTTTACTCTCTGTCTGGTGGAACTCTGGCCCTTTGGACCTTGATATCCTGGATGTTTAGTCTCTTTTCCATCAAGAGTCCCAAAGCCAAACCCTGGGACTGGAGATATGATGATTGACAGTAGCTGGTTGCAGAAGGGCTCACTTCTCCCACATACTGAGTATGTGATTGGATATACAGTGGCTCTTTCACCTTCATGAAGGGGATAAAGATTCCTCTTCAGAACCCACGAGCTTTCCATCATCTGGGAATTGCATTTGGCACCACAGCTAACACTTAATGAGTTCCAGAAGAACAAAACTTCAAGGTGCTGGAGAGACCGCTCAATAAGTACAATGCTAATATAAGGCCCTGCATTTGATCCTAGGAAGTATTGTAAAAGAGCCAGGGGTGGCGGTGCGTGTATATAATCCCAAAGCCAGGGATGGGCTGGAGAGATGGCTCAGAGGTTAAGAGCACTAGCTGCTCTTGCAGAGGACCTGGGTTCTATTCCTACCACCCTCGTGGTGAGTCACAATCCGCTGTAACTTCAGTTCCATGGAATCTGGATCCCTCTTCTGACCTCTGCAAGGCAATGTGCACACGGTGCATAGACGTGTATGGAGCCCAAACACCCATACACAAGCCAGTAAAATAATTCCAACAACCACAAAACGAACCACAACAGGGCAAACAAAGACAGGTGAGTCTCTTGGGCTCACCGGTCAGTCAACATAGCTGAGATGGCAAACTGGGTCCCAGGCCAGTGAGAGACGCTTTCTCACAAACGGGGTGACTAGCACCCCTACCAGTGGCATCTGATGACATTCTCTGGTCTCTACACATATGTGCATACACACACACACACACACACACACACACACACACACTCATGCACACACACACACAACTCAGAAGCTTCCCTAGAAAGCTGTTTAGCGGCTCAGCTGAGTAGTATACAGTACATTTATGGGAGATGAAGGATGCTAAGGTAGGGAACAGATGACATATACTAGGTCATCCTGGCTGTCACTACGTGCAGATTTCCTGGTCTCCTATTCTCCCCTCGCTATTACCACCATTTCCACCCCACGGCATCATCGGATGCTGCACACAGCCATAGGCTGGAGTAGGTTGACCCCAGCTCTTAAGCAGTCTCAGTGGTTGTCTTCTAGAGGATGCCCCACCTACCTGAGTTCTTGTCTGGCAGTCGGTGTATCCTCCACACAATGGCGTTGAAGGCATGCTCATACTTGGCAGTTCCCAGAGTTACTCTCATGACAGGCTCAGAGCCAGAGACACCAGCAGAGCCAAAACTTGCCCCCCGGTTCACTTTGGCTTTCAAAGACTTTTCCCCTAGAACACTTTCCCGGCGGAGGTTTTTCACCCACTCGCTGGGCACTGGGTAGCGAACCATCACGTTCTCACAGGGAACCTGAGTCAGAGGGTCGCGGTTAGAAGAGAAGCCAGGAGACATCCTCAGCCAGCTCTGCACCTCGACCTCTGCCCCGTTGATGCTCGCTGCCGTCCTGAGTGTGAAGGGCAACGTCTTCTCAGCAAATACGGTCCTAAACCTCATTAGCTCAAACCGGCATGCGTCCAAAGGGTTGAAGAGAATAACCCGGGAACTGTTAAACACGTCCTCATCCACACACCCATGGAAACGGCACTCGTGGAGCTTGATCCACTTGGTGGTGGTGGTGGGCATGATGTCCTGACGAGAAACGATTTCGTTGCCCTTGATAAGGATGTCGTTGAGGCCCAAGCGGCACTCGGCGAGCCCGGAGAGGAAACTCAGAATGTGGATCCGGGTCGAGACACGGTGCTGTAAGATCTGTTTGTCTCCTTTGCTCACGGTGCCCGAGAATTCGTCCCTCACATCCACCGTAATCTCCTCTTCGAGGTAGTTTAAGCCAACTGTGCTCAAGTCCATGGACAGCACAGGTAAATCCATGAGACAGTCCTGAACTGCGTGGATGAAGCTCAGGAAGTCATCGTAATTGGTGGTGCCCAGTTTAATCACCTGCTCCCTCTCTGCTGTGTGGGCCACAGCGGGTTTGGGCTGGTATTTCTTTTTTTCCTTGTAAGTGACACGGTCTATCCTCAAGCTGTGGATCCTCCCATTCTCATCATAGTTCTGGAGCCGGGGTTCTGAAACCTCATGGCAGATCTCCAGCTTGAATTCGCGGAATGGTTTTTCTAGCCCCTGCTCATAATACAGCTGCAGGTAACCGCTGCCTGTCAGTTTGATGTAGATTGGCCCCCAGTGCCTGGAGGACATGATGTTTTTCTTCTCGGGGATTCTCAGCATCATTGGCCATCCATCTCTGGGCTGAGACGGAGCTGATGCGGGTGAGTGAGCATCTAGTTCAACCCAGGCTATGGGGTCATCATCGGGCAGGGATGGACTGCCCATGTGATCGGGATCATCAATGTGGAGTTGCTTGAGCCTTTCAATAGCATCAGGGTGGGACTGGCTTTTGCCTGAATCATCAAAACTGATGGCATCCTGGTAGATGACAATGAGAGAATCTCTTTGGCTTTTGCCCGTGGTACTGGAAATTGAACTGTTTTGGGAGCGCCGTTCCTGCTCTTCAAAGAAAGCACTGAACGGGTTGATAGGGGAGGGCTGCACATCCTGCAGAGTCTCATTCAGGAAAGGATTGGTGGCCCTCCAGGGTGGTGCCTCGATTACAGACGGTGGGCGGTTTAAGGAGGAAATATCCAGCTTCTGAACTTTGGAGAAATTCATCAGCGTGCTCTTGGGACGGTCCCTCTTAAATGACCCAGTTGAGTTGTAAGGTACATCTGGGATTGCAGCTGCAACAGATGGCGGATTGGGCTTCGTGGGAGAGGCGACTGGCGGCAAAGGGCAGCTGACTTCATTGTCATCAAAAGTGACCCAGCTGGGGAAACGAGTAGTAGTGGTCCCCGGAGGAACAGCAGGGTGCCCATTCATGGCTGGACTGCCAGCCTGCCAACTGATGGCCTCCATCTCTACTTCTTCATCTTCCTGGAGGGAGGAAGAATTGTCTGAAAGAAAAAGAGAAAGACATGAGGAGCTGCCACACAGATCTTTAAAGGAAATTGAAGCCAGGGAGGCAAAGATTACTGGAATTTTATCTAGAACCCAGTGAATTCCCAAGCAGTTTACTACATGTCTCCAGTGCACAAAGTGAATACTCTGAGCACAAGTCTCATGGTTTTGCAGTGACATTCCAGAGGTGCCACCACATTAAATGTAGTAAGAACATGACAGCTTTGTAAAACAGATGCACTAATGTGTGTAACAGATGCTTTCTGCACTTGGCTCTACAGTGTGTGCTCTTAATTTATAAACATTGAAATGTCTCTCCCATGTGAAATGATACAAACTGACTTTTTAAAATTAAACTATAGTCTATCAGTCATAATGATAGTACAGAGCCTTAATTATGTCCCAAATATGATTAATAAGAATGGATGACAAAGAGACAGGTAAATCTCTGTGAGTTCGAGGCCAGCCTGGGCTACAGAGTGAGTTCTAGGAAAGGTGCCAAAGCTACACAGAGAAACCCTGTCTCAAAAACAACAACAACAACAACAACAACAAAACAAAACAAAACAAAACCAAAACCAAAAAACCAACCAACAAACTGAAAGAACGAATGACAAAATGTGAGCACCTTCAATGTGCACGTAATAAATCCACACAACTGAACAATTTGGTCACTGGTCAGAACATGGTCCAAAATATGGACTTCCGTGCTTGTGAAAAAACTTCAAGAACACAAGACAAGAATCTTGTGACCTCAGTTTCTCCAAAAACAAGGAACTGTTCTAGGACTGTAGCTTCATGCTCCCTCCAGGTGCAGTGGGGTAGGAGTGAGTTTACTTCAGCTGTTGTTAATTCATATGCCTCTAATGAAAAATACGTTTTCCCCATATGTGGCTTGTTCTTGTGGTTGTGCACAGCTTGAACTCATGAGCACTTTACTCATATGACCTTCCTTAACCCTCAGGGTACACTGTCTGATGTTCTGAATAAAGTTAGCTATTGCATGAGACTTTAGTCGGCTTCAGTTCTGGGCTCCATTCTCCCAGATTCCACTGCCTTTACAGCAATAAATAGGTGACTGTTAAGAAATTGAAGCACACACACACACACACACACACACACAAACAAAAAAAAAAAAAAAAAAAAAAAAGAAAGAAAGAAAGAAAAGAACTTTAAGCACACAGTGGAATAATACCTAACCATTACAGTGTTTACAAAATTGTAGTAACACGAGGAAATGATCACGATATAATCTCTTTTTTTTTCTCTAAAGTTTCCATCTCTGGGTTTATGTACTTTATAATTTAAAAGGTTATTACAATTAAAATTCTGCCCTAACGGAGCCTTCAAGAAAGAAAATAATTGATTTGGGTTTTAATAAGAGGATGGTCCAAACTTGTGAAGCATAAGTCCCTAAGTGTAGGAGGAAGTTGTGGGGCAGGGGCCACAGGCTTTTAGCAAGGAGGGCTGGATTCAGACAGATAAAAAAATGTCAGGCATATAGTAAATATTCAGAGTTTTACTGCCCAGATGAGAAAGAAGTTTTGCAATGGGGTAGATCAATGCGCGCACACGTGTGTGTGTGTGTGTGTGTGTGTGTGTGTGTGTGTGTGTCGCCACCCACTGTTTCTCTTGCCAGTCATTAGGGGTCAGCTGGAATTAGACACTTGAGTTTTATGACTGTCTCACTAATCCTTCATGCGTTTCGCATCCAACTGTGCCAAACCAGCCACGCTACACACAATTGCACACATAATTAATTACACATGGAAGGGATGGCTGACTTGTTCTCCACTCTTCCAAGAAATCCATTCAAACATACAGCAATTTCTTTCATTAAAAGGGTCATTTTGAAAGCCAGGCATGGTGGAACTCCAGTACTCTGGAGACTGAGGCAGGAGGAGTGGCATAAACTTGAGGTATGCCTGGACTAGATAGAATCAGACCAGCCAGGACTGCACAGCAAAGTTTTGTCTCCAAGGGGGAAATGAAAAGAAGGGGCTGAAGGTTTCAGTAACATGTTTGTTTTGCAAGCTCAAGGATCTGACTTTGAATCCCAGAACTTATACTAAAAATATAGGGAGATTCTTGATAGACGATAGCTTTACAACTCTAACACACACACACACACACACACACACACACACACACACACACTCCCATTTTGAAAAGACAAGATAAACAAACAGTATGAATACATGCCTATCCAGAGCCCACCCAGAATACAATGAGCAAAAAGCACTTTCTGTATGTGTAACACCGTAGAGATGACTTTCCCTCAGATGTGCTTTTGTAGACATAGAATTTATTTATTTACTTATTCACTGGGGGGAAGGAAACAACCTAAGCTCATAGTATTTATACCTTACACATTTATTAATCTTTTTATTAGATTTATTTATTTATTTATTTATTATTTATTTATTTATTATTATGTACACAGTATTCTGCCTTCATGTGTCCCTGCAGGCCAGAAGAGGGCACCAGATCTCATTACAGATGGTTGTGAGCCACCATGTGGTTGCTGGGAATTGAACTCAGGACCTCTGGAAGAACAGCCAGTGCTCTTAACCTCTGAGCCATCTCTCCAGCCCATTTATTAATCTTTATTGTGTTTGTAATGAGAGATAAGGGGAACACTGTGGATCCATGTAAAATATAGTAACTTCTTTAAAGCTGTCATACCTCTCACAGCTCACAGGAGTCTCAATGTGGTAGCTCCCTGGAAGGCAGTGTCGCCACCCATACAGTCCCTTGCTGGCCATCGCTGTTCCCAGGGACATCCCTTCTGCCTTGAGTTCATCCTCACTCACTGGCTTAAGACAAGCTGAGCCCTGTCCCTTTGGAGGGTGGCTTTTTGCCAAAGCTGTTTATACTCTTGCCAAGGGATTCCCTTCTGTTGAAAACCTTGTCCAGAAAATAGTCCCCTTCATCTTCTGCTGCGACAGAAATTAAAAAAAAAAAAAAAAAAAAAAAGGAAAAGGAAAGAGGAAGAAAGGGCTTGTGTCTCTACTGAAGATAATTTTCTTATAATAAATTCCCCTCAAAGCCAATTTATTTAAAGTTCTAGACATTAGGGACTGAAGCATTAGAGTCAATGCACAATTTATTAATTTCAGCGTTGAGGACTGAACTTAGGTTGTCACTCATGCTAGACGCTCTACCACTGGGCTACATCCTCAGCCATCAAAACACACACACACACACACACACACACACACACACACACACACACACACTTTTCTTTTAAAAGTGACTCAAGAATTCTTACATGAATTTACTTGAGAAAATAGCAAGTTTGTCACAATGTACAGAGGGGATGTTTATCATAGCTTATCATAGCAATGTTTAGATCACTGAAGAGCTATAAATAGCAAACACTTCAACAACAGAAAACCATTCTATAAACTGCTGTGCCCTTAAAATAGAACCCTGTGTCATCTTTGAGATAATGCTCTTGCTGCCGGTTTGTGGAGGGCAAATCAAGTCCCTACGATCTGAATTTGAATTGCTCATGTTTTAATTATGTGTCAGGATCTTACTAAAGCTACTTAACTTTGGGTATATCTTTAACTTCTGTGTCTCAGTTTTCTATCTATGGGCTAAATATTATTACATTATTTTTATTTATTTAATATGAAATGAAATTTAAGAAAATTATTAAATCCTACTGGATAGGTCAAGAACCTAATGTTGAGTGGCTGCTCTTCCCATTACCCCTAGAAGAATAAATTTCATCTATAAAGTAACTAGGTGTCTGAAAACATTAAGGTTCAGTATTTCATAAGCCTTTGGAGACAAATGGTTCACGGAGTAAAAACAGGATTGAAAAATATAAACTGGGCCTGGGGAGATGCCTCAGGGAGTCAAGTACCAGCCACATGAGTGTGAGGCCCTGAATTCAGATTCTGCAAGCTACAGTCTCTATATTTGGGGCACAGTAGACACCCTGCCACCACTATCTGCCCCCCCCCAACATGGTTGTTAACCAGACTCATTAATGTAATGCCATCATGCAGGAGACCTATTTGCAAGATGCCCACTGAATTTGTTGGGAGAGGCGTGAGCAAAGTTCTCTGCTGCAGGTTTCTCAACATCAGAAAACAACCATAGTTATATAAGAGGAAACATTTAGGGTTGTAGCCAGCTCTACTAGATGTCAGGCACTTAAGCGGCCATACAGCAATCTACGGTGTGAAAAGAGGAACACAGCATTTCTTAGAGATAGGAAAACTTAACCCCTTCTCTGCTGAGAAGACCATGGTGTGGTGGTTTTAAGACAACTACTCAGAGGCTAAGGAGATGGCTCAGTGGTTAAAACTTGGGTCCCTGCCAGCCACATGGCAGCTCTCAACCATATGAAATTCCAGGTTCAGGGCTCTAACACCCTCTCCTAGCTCTAAGTATTGCACTCGTGTGGTGCATATACATCCGTGCAGGCAAAAGATGCATTCATGTAAAATAAAAATAAATAAATCTTAAAAGAAAAACTGCCTCTCCAGTGAGATTAGAAGCCTTCTTGCTTTAAATTTTCATGCCTTCTTGCTTTAAATTTCCATTAACCATTATTTCATTCATGCACGGCTCACTACTGTAAAATCTGATTAAGGTTTTCCACTGGAGACTGGCAACAGTCATGCTGACATCAACTTCTTAGGGGTTTCATCCAATTTGAGGGGAAAGAGGGTAATTAAACAGAGGCTGACATCTTTGTTTACACAGAAGTTTCCAGGCAAAAAGTCACACACTATGTTAACCCCAATGTGTGAATGTGTAAGGGCAAAAGAGTCACTCGAACGAACTTCTCAGAGGAGCGTCTAACTTTAAAAAGTACAGTGAGATCATTCAACTCCACGATAAAACACGGCCAGAGATGAAGCTCTACTTCCCTCACCTCTGTCCAGGTGATGATGCTTTCATGCTGGTAAAGTGACCTGGCCAGAGATTTCCCGAACGCAGGAACAAATGCATCAAACCACCACTCAGCACACGTAACACGCGCAATAAGACGTTCCTTTGGATCTACCAAGTGCCTTCTTCAAATGGTGGACACAGGCTTCCTGCCAGTTTATCTCTCTGCTTATCAAGACTGGCTGACCCGACATGTAGAGGAAAGAAGCGGGCATCAGAATTTGGAGTCTGTCAAATGTTTCAGGAAAATTCCATTTTCCTGCAAGTTGCCAATGTGTATCCTTACATATGGCCAGGGATTGGTCTTTTCTCTGGAGTTCCAGACTTTGGCCTCTGTTTGATCATGGACTGCATTTCTGTAACTACCCAATACTCAGTTTCTGCGTCTTTTACTTTCTGTCTTGTCCTCTAACAGGTAAACTTCAACCAACCTGGGCATACTGGTTCCCTGGCTCAATATGCATTGTCTTTATCTTAGTTTCTCCTAATGTCTTAGAGGAAAAGCTCCATTCTCTAGCTCAGAGAGACATGGCTCTAACATCTTGCTGTGGCCAGCAGGACCAACTTCAGTTGCCTGGCAGAGGGTCAGCAGCAGGACTCAAAGATAGATTCTGAAAGAAGCGGGAAAGCGCTCTGTGGCTCGAGAATTTCAGAGACGTCACTGTAAGGGGCAATGTATGGTAGGAGGTAACAGGGGAGGGGAGGAGCCTCCACCTTGTCTTACTGAACACAGTTCCTATACCCAGAAGCTACCAGGCCTGGCACCCAGGACAATGACTTCCTAGGAAGAGCACTGGCAAGTCCCCAGAAGCAGCTGCCTGACTCCAGTGCCAATGCTCTGACTGGAGGTGACTCATCAGAACTTTATGCTCTACCTCCACACAAGTCTCCCTCGTGTGCTTCCATATCCTCATGATCTCTCCCCTCCACCACATCCAGCTGTATGCCAGTTAACCACCCAGGGCATCTATATGCTCCAAGGAATCTCCAGATACCAAGGCAAGTTCCAGGAAGTCAGTGAAGGCCTAGGGTGAATCGGTACACCCAAAACTGTTGCGAAGGGAACTGAATCCTGATCTTGCATTGTTCAGTGATATCAATTTCTAATGGCATCATCTCTCTTGAGTGAGTAGGTAAAAGTCTGGTACAATCATAAGACAATTCTCAGATCCTGAGATTGCTCAGGAAGTTAAAGACACACCACACTATCACCTTCACAACCATTTAATTGCAGTAATTAGGTTACAGAAAAAGGACAGATTTATAGAGGATTAGAGCATCTAACGATGAGGGCTTCATTACTCTCCTGGTTACCTTAGTTAAGCTAAGCCTCAGGGAGGATGTCACAGAGACCAAATGTCAGCAGGACCATGAGCTTGAGGGCAGCCTGGGTTATGAGGTGAGACCCTGTCCTCAAAACCCAAATGAAATGAAGATTTCAAGTCTGATCAGGGCCTCTGTCCGTAACACCCACAGTACTCTACTCTTAGGCCACTAATGTTCTATCATCAGTATATGCCCCGGCAGAGCTGGTACTTACCATCCATTTAATAGATAGCACTTCTTGTGTATATGCACATACATGCCCATGATTGTGTGCGTGCATGTGGAAGGCAGAGGCCAACCTCACCTATGGTCCCATAAGTGTCCCACTTTGTTTTCTAAAATAGTCTCTCGCTGGCCTGTAGTTCACCAAGTAGGCAAAGCTGGCTGGCCAGCAAACCCCAGGGATCTGCCTGTCTCCCCCTCCTCAGCATTGGAATTACAAGCATACATCACCATGCCTGGCTTGCATTGACTTATTCACTCACTTACCTACTTATTTATTTATAAAGCATGAGTTTTGGGAATCGAACTCAGGTCTTCATGCTTGGATGGTAAGCATTTCACCACTTGAACTACCTCCCCAGCCCTCACATGTAGTACTTCTGGGTATGTTTTCATCATATAAGCCCTAGTGATGGGCACTTCTGATTCATCAAAGTGAATTCTGTCCATTTGTTTGGGGTGAGGTGTTCATGACAATAAACAAAGCTGGGAGCTCTTACATTATCACATAGGCTTGTGCACACACGTATAGCGATGAGAGGAACAGACATTCTAGGTCTGTATCAGTCTGGATAACTAACCTCTGTTGACCTTGTTAAGCTGTAATACAGTTTCTTGAAGCAATTCCAGAAATCATGGCGGCGGCGGCAACATCACCAATAAGAATGTTAGCGGCAAGCCTTAAAAGCTGGAAGGACCCTATGAATCCAGTCTCCTGTGTTGCCCCAAATTTACTTCTCTTCGTGTTTGTTTTCTAGCAACATTGGCAACAACAAAATAACCAAACACCTCATGTATGCAACAGGCCATTTCTTTTCAAGTGGACTTCCCGAATTGCATAATTTGTTTTTATTAATTTTCTTTTAGTAAGATCAGAGGAGATGATCTTATAGACCTCAATTAATAAAAGTAATAGGGGCTAGAGAGCTGATTCAGCGGTATAAGAGCACCCATTCCTCCTGTGGAAAACCTGGGTTTATTTCTTAGCACCCACATGGCAGCATACAACTGCCTTTACTCCAGTTTCAGAGGATCTGAGCCTACTTCCGACCGCTGAGGGCATCAGGCACACATGTGGTCCACAGACATGCAGGCAAAACACTCACACATAAAATAATAAATAAATCTTTAAAATATTTTTTTTAGAAACCTGTGCATATATCAAGACAGTATCTTAGACAAATAGGGAAAAAAACTACTTTGTAACAATTCAGTGGATTCACTTAGCAGGTAGAGATTTAGGTATACTTCCAAATCTCTTAAATTTTCTGAGCAACTGTGTAAGATAATCTGTGGGAGAATAGTTATAAACTATTTCTAGAGGGTTCGTTTGCTCAATATTTTTTCCATATATATACACAAGTGTTTCTTGGGTGGACACAAGCTCTCGAGGGAAAGGCTGAAGAGGGGGTTTGTACTAATGCTCGACTGACTTCCTGAGCCATGCCTGGATCTACTGCCAGTTTAGAGTCATCACGAGGCAGAATAGGGTAAAAGTGAGGTTCTTGAATCAGACTGACCTTGCTCTACTACATGATAACTGAGCTCCCAGGAATGCTTCTCAGTCCTCCATACACTTCAGCATCACCCAGTAATGTTGCCAATTTCAAGAGTTTCATTAAGGACAGTGAATTTAAGAATGTCTGGCCTGGCTAGGTGTGGTGGTGCATGCAGGAGGCAGAGGCAGGCGGATCTCTGTGAGTTTGAGGCCAGCCTGGTCTACAGAGTGAGCTCCAGGACAGCCAGGGCTGTGTAGACACCCTATCTCAGAAAAACAAAAGCAAATGAACAAAAAAAAAAAGGATGTCTGGCCTATAAGGTTGGGGAGATGGCGTAGTTGGTAAAATACTTGCCATGCAAACATGAGGATCTGGGTTTGGATCTCTAGCACCCACATAAAATGTGGGGCTCAGCAGCACATGCCTACAATTCCAGTATTGGAGAGGCAGAGACAGGAGGGTCCCTGGAGCTCAGTGGCCTGCCAGTCTAGTCAAATCAGTGAGCTCCAGGGGCAGTGTGTGACCTTGTCTCAAAACAATAAGGTAGATAGGGGCTGGAGAAGTGATGGGTCACTGAGGACTCAGGGTAAGTTCCCAGCATCCATATGTCTGCAACACCAGTTTGGGGGAAAGAGCGAGAAGTATGGGGGATGAGGAGGGGGAAGGGAGAGGGAAGGAGCAAGCACCTGGCCCATAGTCAATAAATGTTACTGTAATAGGAAATATGTCTATAATTACTTCAGGATTATTTAAAAAAAAAAAGGAAAAAGGAAAGAGAGGAGGAAATAGGGAAGAAAGTGTCTTTTAAATTATATTATTATTAATCCAATAGAAGAAAAGCACAAAGAATGGAAGGAAGGGAAACAGTGATAGGTAAAGTTTCCACAAGCCCACATCTTTCTATAATTATTAAAGATAAACCCTCAGAAATGATGAGCATTATGAAGCTTACAAGTGCCTGCACTTCACAATTGCAGACACTGACACCCACAAAGCCATTGTTGACAAAGAATGACAATTTATGGCATTATGAAACTGTCCAGTCGCAAACACACTCTGGACAAGACAAAGCCCCCAACTTTCCATTATCCCTGAGGGTCTAGGAGGCTGCAAAGGTGTAAGGGTAAGTGGTCCAGATGAGAAGGATACTGCATGATTCACTGCTGTGTGGAGGAAAGTATTTTAGAATATCTTCTTTTAATGTTATAAAACATTAACTAAAACATCTACCAAGTTTGGTTTTTATAGACAAAATGCAATCTATTTGTCAATAAGTATATAGGTATATTAGCAGCACATAATTAAAGCTTTTAAAGAAACACTTGGATCAAACACTTGGAGAAAGCTAACTCGGAGCAGCAGGCATGCGTGGTTCACATACTTGGCATGGGTTCACACACACAGACACACAGACACACAGACACACACAGACACACAGACACACACACACACACACACACACACCCTCCTCCCATCCTTTTGTAAGGAATGGCCATTATAATCAGAAAAATGGTCTTAGCTGTCAGTCCAAAAGGAAAAATAGTCATCGCAAATAAGATCTATTATTCCCTTAAACGTGCCCTCATTTATTTGGGCACTAAATCAATCACAGGCCTCCATTCCCTGGTGACAATGCCAACACCCTGTTAAGGCTTTCTCTGATGTGTGGAATCTAATGAAGCTGGTGGCTCTGCCATTCCCTTCTTTGCTTCCTATAAAGTTTGAAAGCTAGCCTTCTGGTTCTGTGGAAACTATAAAAGTGACCTGAATAAATAACTGCTATAGTTGCTGCCAGGGTCATGGGCTATATAACCTCATAGGACAGGTTTTTTTTTTTGTTGTTGTTGTTTGTTTTGTTTGTTTGTTAGTTTTTTTCCCTTGGCTGGTGCTTTATTGCAAGTGTGTTTTGAGTTAAATGTTTAAATCTCATGTTCAACAAACAGCTTTTTACTGTTGTTTTCTAGTAAAGTCCTACAGTTCCTGCAAGGTCCAGAGCAAGACCACATAACATAACTTAATAATTAATGAGCAAGGCAGATGTGTGTGTTGGGGGCGATCCTTTGCATGCTCTGCACCCTTCCCCTACTCCTTTGGATCACAGCTTCATAACTGTTCATTAGGGAACTTTTCTCCTTCTAGATAAGTTAAGAATGAGTGCTCTATCTGCACATACAATTTTATGCCAGGACAGGGCATCAGATCCCACTACAGATGGTTGTGAGCCACCATGTGGTTGCTGGGAACTGAACTCAGGCCCTCTGGAAGAGCAGCCAGTGCTCTTAACCGCTGAGCCATCTCTCCAGCCCCCAGATAAGTCTTTACTGACAAGTTTCTTGACTATATCTGGGGGACACCAAAAAGGGCCAGGATTCTTCCCATCTCTACCCATGCTCTGGGTCCATCCTGTCCCCCACTGACTATGAGTATGGTGCTGTAATGTACCCCCACTAAGTATTAAATTACGTACTACAAGTAGAAATTGAAATGCTTGTCCATTTGGGTCTTACTTTTTTCCAGCACTTGAGACCCTGATACCATTGTGTGAGTGACCTTCCAAGGGCATGGGTCATCATGTGGAAGAGAACTGATACTGTGCTTGGCCAGTCAACTGATGACAGACTCCATGAGCAAGTATGTCCCCAGGGAGACCCAGGGATGGAACCATTCACAATTGGCTGGGCCCTCTCTCATCTATTAAGAAATGCCTCATGGCTGGATCTTATGGTGCTATTTTTCTCAATTAAGTTTTCCCTCTTTGATATAACCCTAGTTTGTGAGTCAAGTTGGCATAAGGCCAGCCAGCAAACTAGAAAATAAACGATCAGCATCACTACTGTAGTGTGCTATATTCAAGCTGTCTATTTCACACACAAACATTCATAAGCACACGTGTAGGTGTTACTATGCAAATTCGGGTTTAGAGCCTGCTTTCCAGCCATGGTGGCAACATCCATTACCCCATTATTTAGGAAAAAAGAGGCAGCAGTTTAAGGCCAGCTTTAGCTACAGGTCAAGTTCAGGGCCAGCCTGGGCTCCATGAGAGCCTGTCTCAAAAATCAAAATGAAATAAACATTGGGTGAGAATTTTCAGGGGACAACATTCAAAAGCAAGCAGTGCAAAGACAGGAAAAGAAGCAGCTGTTGGCAGAGCCTGATTAGGCTGTTAACAGACACATCAGGTACACCGGACGAGGATGGAGG
Source organism: Onychomys torridus (assembly GCF_903995425.1). NCBI lineage: Eukaryota > Metazoa > Chordata > Mammalia > Rodentia > Cricetidae > Onychomys > Onychomys torridus. Next base: position 59,290,322 of record NC_050456.1, read on the forward strand.
GTGGACCACTAAAATATCCATTCTGGTATGTATATATGAAGGATTTGGCCACCTCCATGGGCTCACACATGAAAAGTAATAAAGTATGATACTAGACAGAGGATGAGTGATATTGCTGGATTGGTTTAATGAAGTGAATCTGATTCCAGTTGACATTTAGAGACAGGGGCTAGAGTACACCGTGATGAGGTAATGTGATCAGGCTGCTATTTTCAAATCTAAAGCTTCTTGCCCGGCTGTGACACACTGGGACATGTTGACAAACAGATTGCCTTGTACTCTTTAAAACAGTAACCTTGTGCCCTATACTTCGGGCATTTCCTAGGGATCAGCTTGAATCTCCTTTGCAGCTAAACACATAGCAGAGCAGTATGTGGGTACCTGTCACCTCATATTTGCATATATAACAGAAGAAATCAAGCTAATCCTCACTAAACATGTGCTGCTGCTACTACTACTACTACATATGCCAGGTATTCTGTCCCGTGAGGAACCCAAATGGTTTTATTTAATCCTGAGACATCCACCTACCTACCCAGGGTAGGCCCTACTGTAACCATATTTTAGGGATGGGGACAGGAAGGCATAGAGTTTCAGTGACCATCAAGAGTCACACAAGCAGAGAAGCTATAATCTGAACCAAGGAAGTGCATTCACCTGGAGCGTCTGGTCAGAGGACCCGCCTATACACATCATTGAGGCTACTGCAACTTAGTGTCACTTGCCAATCCCAAGCAACTTCATTGTTTTCTCTTTTGGGGGGCCTAAGGGGGATGAGACAGGCTCTCATCTAGCCCAGGGTGGCCTTAAGCTCCTTTGGTAGGTGAGGCTATGAACTCTTGATTTTCCTGTCTCTACATACTGAGTGCTGGGATTACAGGTATGTGCCACCGCATCTGGTACCTTTCTTGATTTCTGAGTCTCAGTCTCTTCCTTTTAAAGATAATAACTTACCTTACACACTGCAAAATGGATGTGAGGCCCAAGTAGGATGCATGGATACATTTGAGTGCCATTTTAAAAATTTCACTCAGGTGCTTAAAAAAAAAAAAAAAAAAGATTTATTTATTTTATGTGCATTGGTGTTTTGCCAGCGTGCATGTCTGTGTGAAGGTGCCAGATCCTCTGGAACTAGAGCTACAGACAGTTGTGAGCTGCCATGTGGGTGCTGGGAACTGAACCTGGGGCCTCTAGAAGAGCAGCCATTGCTCTTTAACACTGAGCCATCTCTCTAGCCCCAGGTGTTTTTTGTTTGTTTGTTTGTTGTTTAATTAAAGATTTATTTGATGTGTAGTATAGTGTTTTGGTTGCATGTGTGTATGGTTGCTGCATACATGCCTGGTACTCACAGGGGCCAGAATAGGATATCTGATCCCCTGGAACCAGAGTTAAGGGCAATTGTAAGCAGCAGGCAGTGCTCTTAACCACTGAGCCATCTCCCAGTGTCCCCTGGCGACAAGGTCTTATTATGCAGGCTATATTTAAACTGAAGAGTCTCCTGCCTTAGTCTTCTAAGTGCTGGGAGAACAGGTGTGCATCCTGACAGGAAGTTGGATGGTCTTTCAGTTTAAAAATGTTTCTAAGCCGAGTAGTGGTAGTACACGCTTTTAATCCCAGCACTCAAGAGGCAGAGGCAGGTGGATCTCTGTGAATTCAAGGCTAGCCTGGTCTACAGAGTGAGTTCCAGGACAGCCAGGGCTACACAGAGAATTCTTGTCTCTAAAAACAAAAAACAAACAAAAAAAGGTTCTAAGCTTAGTAATCAATAAAAGATGATAAAAAGTGATGTTCATTGCTATGTATATTAAATATTGAAACCATCTCAATATATGCAGAAAGTGATCCATCTATCCAGGAACCTGTCACTAGAAAGGAAAAAGTAATAATGTTTATTTGGACAAGACTGTGACTTAGTATGGGCCCACGGTAGGGACGCTAGAGCCATGAACAAGACCCACGGAAACTTCTAGCAAGCAAGAGACACATCCCTTTGGGGAAGAAGAAATGAACAATAGAGGATTTGTGGTTCTCTAGAGAATGACTTCCTACTCTACAAAAACAAAGCATGCAGCTGGAATTGAGAGCTCAACTCCTGTCCCCATTCCTCATACCACCGAAGGCCAGTGTGAGAGGGGTGTCCACTTTGGACCACAGAAGTCTCAACTGCATCAGATAGCTTAAACTGCCAGACTCTGAGAGGCGGCCTTTAGACAGTCACCACTGGGAAAGCCACTCTTTGTTAGAGGCTTAACCCTGCAGGCATAGTTAAGTCTTGGCCTATGCCTTGGTCACACTATACACTGGCATGCTCTGCCATGCACTTCATTTCCCACCCTGGCTAGTGAGCTGCCAGGGAGAAGTTAGAGAAGAGCCCTTGTACTTCACTATTATTTGAGTATCTAGAGAGAAGCCACTCATACCTCTCCATTATGGGAGTATCTAGAGAGAAGCCTGTCATAACTTCTCCGTTATGAGAGTATCACCCAGGAAACTAACAGTGACTTGCTAGCTTTGAGACTCCCTGCTCACTTGAACACGGCTTGAGCCATAACCTACGGCACGACCCTGTGAACCCAGCAGAGGCTGTCTTAGTCTGAGTGGTTTATGAGAAAGTTAGCAGAATAGGACCTGAGAGAGAGAGAGAGAGAGAGAGAGAGAGAGAGAGAGAGAGAGAGAGCAGCAGATGCCTCCTTAAGTACCCATTCAGAAGCGTTTACCTATGAGCTGCTGGTTTTGTGCCCAGCTCACAGCAATACTCACCTTAACTAGCATGGGATGCCCATCTGCAAATGTTGGCAAAGGATGCCTGCCAGCAACAGGCATTAAGTCATTCGGATAGAGCCAGCCTAGTGAGGTAGGCCCCAAATAGCACAGCTTTCTCAATACAGGAGGGCCCTTTCTGCAGAGACTAGAAGGCTTGGGTGCACCTAAGATTTTAATATAGATAGCAGCGTAGGTGTGGTGCCCGTGATGGTATAGCAGGCACTAAAGCGTTTCTGCAGTATGAGCTCAGAATCTTTATGCAAGGCTCATCTGGCTCTTTATTGACATCCCAGTTAAACTAGAACCAGGAAAGGAAGAACATGCCCACGATGCCAAAGACCACAGTGCCAACCTTTGCCAACCACACAGTGTTGCATATGTATAACTGATAAACTGATGGCAGATAGGTGTTGACATGATTGGATCAGCAGAGCAAACACCTCACACAGCTCTGTGAGGTCCATGAGAATGGGGGCTGGTACTGTGCCATCAACAGGCTGTGGGTGGGGAGAGTAGGTGCCACTTACCAAACCCCAGGCCCTCACTTATAAAACAATGCCTTGTAGCCATGTGGTAACAGCTAGAGATAATGTAAACCAGTGCCTGGCAAGTGCCTTGCATAGTATGGACATCTAAGAAATAGCTCTTTCTGGAATTATAATTAACGTAATGTACAGCCAGTAATGGCTGTGAGTGGTGGGAACAAGATGTAGGCTATGAATGGATGGCTTCCGTTGGAGAGATATTGAGCCCAATGGCTTTTAGCTTTGTTTATGTGGTATACCAGTCTGAGAGGAGATAATAACTGGGATGAGAATGTGAAACGTTATGTACCGAGTAGAGGATGAGCAGAGAAAAAGAAGAAAAGGAAACCTGCAGCTCCCAGAAGAAACACAAGCTACTTTATTACCAGACTATAAACATTTTGAAGGTAAAGGCTCCCGCATTTCATTTTATCTTTCCCACTGTTTTTGTTCATTATTAAACTCTCTGTTAGAATCTAAGATATTGCTAGATCAGGCTCTGGGCTCACTTGCAGGTGTGTCTGTGAGTAAACACAGGAAAAGGAAGCCAGCAGCGTGGTGCGGGGACAAGCCATCGTACCGACAAGCAGAAGCGCCCTTTGCCCTGATCATTGCAGTCACTGCACTACCAAACAAACACACCGTGACAGGTCCATTCACAGTGACACAAGGTCATTCCATGAACAAAGCAAAGCCCCAGGAGAGGCTTCAAATCTCAACACAGGAAGAATCTGTCCCAATTTGTCACTGTCCCCAGTGAGCTGAAGAGGTAACATAAAACACTATACGGCTCTGACTTAATTCATCCTCAAGGACAAGGAAAGGTTTCATTGTCTATAGATGAAGAAAAAATTAGCTTAGGCAACTTGTCTTTGAGTAAGAAAGTTTCCAATCAGTTTCGGAATCATCCTTTTCATCAAGCTGAAGCAGAACACACAGAGAGAAAGGTACACATAGATATTCATTCACAACAGTACATGTCTGGGGACATTCATTCATGTCCCCAGAATCTCCATGAGAAACATGAGCCTTGTACTTCCTTTCAGCCAGTCCCCTGAAGGGTGAACACTAACCTACTTCTATAACCACTCCATGAGTTTTATTCAGGGCAGTTTAATCTGTAGTAATCACTCCTTGTGTTGAATTTCTCTCTCTCTCTCTCTCTCTCTCTCTCTCTCTCTCTCTGAGACAAGGTTTCTCTGTGTAGCCTTGGCTATCCTGGAACTCACTCTGTAGACCAGCCTGGCCTTGAACTCAAAAAGATCTGCCTGCCTCTGCCTCACCAGTGCTGGGATTAAAGGCCTATGTCACCACAGTCCTGCTGTATTTTTCTATTTTTTAAAGATTAGCTTACTCATTCATTCGTGTGTGTGTGTGTGTGTGTGTGTGTGTGTGTGTGTGTGTGTGTGCGCGCGTGCGTGCGCGCGCAAAGAGTTTCTGTGCACCACGGGAGTGTAGGTGTCCTTGGAGGTCAGGGGGCATTTTAATCCTCTGGAGCTGGAGTCAAAGGTGGTTGTGAGCCTCCAAGCTTGGGTGCTGGGAACCAAACTCAAGTCCTCTGCAAGAACAGCAAATGCTCTTAACTTCTGAACTATTTCTCCAGCTCCAAGTTCATATTTTCCTTATCAATATGATTAATATGGAGTGCCCAGTGCTTTCTTATGTGCCAGGCAACTGTTTGATATTTGACTCGTCTCTACTGATGATGATTTTAACCTCACCTCAAGACCAGGCTTCTGTACAGGTTCAAACACTGGAGCCCAGAAATGTCCATTCTGGAATATGGGCAAATACACAGACGTATCTTAGAAATTAGATCCAAGTTTTAACACAAAATTCATTTCTATTTCATATGCACTTTATACATAAAGTCCCAATGCAATTTTATATATTTTTAAATAACTCGAACATGTGTCTACTTCTAGTGTGATATCTGGAAAACCTTTGGATTTTAGACTTTTAGAACCTTCTAAATAGGAATGCCCAGGCAAGTCACTACACGATTATGTATTGTATTCGACTTACTTCTTACTACACTGTTTTAAGTACTATGTGTGGACTATGTTACTGAATCCCCCTAAGCAGCCTTGGCTAGAGCCTGCAGGCAGTTCTTCTAAGCATTCACCACCCTGGAGACTGAACAACATGCTTCTTTGGTTTCCTGAAGAGCTCCTTCCCAGGAAAAGATCTCCGCAGTGACTTACAGTACACAGTGGCCACAAGTCAGTCTTTCTAAGAAGTCTCTTCCAAATGAATCATCAATAAGACCCAGGAAACACTTAACCATAAAGAAAAACAATCAATAAATTAGATCATATTTGAATTAAAAGTGTCTGTTAATTAAAAGCCATCCTATTAAGAAGGTGAAAAGCAAACCAGTGTGTAGGAAGAAACGTTGCCAAAGGGTATATCTGACAAACAACTCACTTACAGAACGTAAATAAACTTCTGTGAATAAGCAGGAACATAGCAAACAACAAACAAAAGCCTTGTAAAGATAGTGTCATGGGCCAACAAGATGGCTCACCGGGAAAAGGTGCTTGTCGTGTAAGCCTGGTGACCCGAGTTCAATTCCCAAGTCCCACCTGACGGAATAAGGAGAGAACCATCTCCACAGAACTGTCCTCTGACCTCCACATGCAGGTTATGGCATGCTGTGATGCAGTCAGACACTCTCACAATAGTAATGAATATTACTTTAAAGAGGTACTTCATAAAAGAGAGTAGCCAAATCACCAATCAAACATGCAACAGGGTGCGACGTAACCCTCACTAGTTATCAGTGAAAGCCAAATAAATCTGCCGTACAACATGCTGCAGAGGCACCACCACAGCCAACGTGAAAATGGCCGCCACGTCAAATGTTAGCAAAGATACAGACCGACAGAGCACTTAGACGCTGTGGATGGAAGTATAATTTGATGCAGTGGCTTTGCATACTGGGTGCCAGACCAGTCCCATTTAGCATACTCAAATAATACATCCAAATACATTGTGTGTACTGAAATATGTATGAGAACATACACTGAGGGACCAGCTGTAATCGCCCAAATATGGAAGCTATCAAATATCCACAAACAAGCCAACGGATAAACTGTTATCTTCATGCACTTGAATACAATACAGAAGTGTTCATATATCACATGCAGCAATGTGAATGAATCTCCTGAGCATAAAGACTAGTATGCTGTCGGCTTTTGCTTATGGAAAGTTCAAAATCATGCAAGGTACCCTACGATGTTCACAGTCACAAGAGTGATTATGAGAAGGGGCCGTTGGCGGAAGGAATGGGACAGTGTGAAGTCTTCTTGAGTGCTGCCTGTGTTTTGGCTTTGGATCCATTAATGTCTTCACAAAATGCATTAAGCTTTTTTAATAAACTGTTTGCAAAACGAAAAGGGAAAACTGGGCCTGGTGCTGTAGGTCCATCATCCCAGTACTTGGGAGGTGAAGGCAGGAAGATCTCTGTAAATTTGAGACTAGCCAGGGCTATGTGGTAAATGCCAGGCCTACCTGAGCTAAATGGTGAGGATGCATCTAAGGAAACAGAAGTGGGAAAAAGGGAGGGAGACAGGGGCATGATGAGAAAGGGCAAACTGGCAGTATCTGGGTTTGAATAATCCTGACTAACTGGGTTGTTTGTTAAGGGGTGATAGCACAGCTTTTCACTATATGAATGGAAAGTTCACCTTCAAGGAACTCAGTCCTTGTCCACCCATGATTACAGCAGGATGACTTTAAAGAACAGGCAGGCTTCTGAGATGCCCAGGAGAAACAATAGCATGCTCCTGTCACTAGCCTTTAGGGCAGAGAAGACAGGGAAAACCCAGCTAACACTGGGTATCAAGACAGTACAACAGAACACTCACCCTCTAACAAGTAGCAGCAAAGACATCCCAGTAGCTGTGCCCAAGTAGCGTAGTTATTATCTTTTCAGCTGTTGGCTATCATAACAAACACTGATTTATTGAAATGGAAGGGCAAACAGTAATTAGGTAGTTTAAAGGAGCCTTGCTAAGTAAGCATCAGTTAGCAGGCATGGGGGAAGCACACACCTAAGAAAGGTGTTTGGGGACGCATGGGGGCGGGAGCACTCTCTCCAATCCTCTAGGGCCAACACTACCATGAGACTGACAAACAGCACTAATGCATCTGAGCTAGTGAACCACACAAACACTGACAGGGCAAACTAGGATACGAGGCATGCCTCCATGGCACCTCTCTGGAAGGGCTTTCAGAACGCCGATGTTGTCTTCAGCCTGCCCAAGTGGTGGCAAAGCTTCATCCCTTGGCATTGACTGAATGTAGTATTTCAAAAACAGTCAGAATTAAAGCTGATGAGTAAGCTTCTGTTTTTAAAGGGGCACCACAGCACAGTATAGAAATATGGATCTGACTGTCTTTTAGTTGGTGTCTGACAGGGAAGCTTAGCTTCAATTTCCTAACGCATCACAAGGGATTAATATTGTATGGCATGGGTGCGGTTGATAAATAGGATAACATATCTAGAGCTATTATGTCTTTTATTTTATTATTGCAAGGAAGAAGAATGGCTTTTGCCTGTTGAATATAAATTGGTTTGGAAAAGATTTCCCTAACAGAATTTTATGAGTTTCAACTATTATTATGGTCATTAGTCACCGTCAAGACTTACATTTTCTCTGGATTTGTGCAATACAGCTCAGACTCGGAATTATTTTTAGTACCTTGAGCCAACCAGGCATAACCACAGCAACCATGTGCTAACAGTAGGGAGCTCAGCCATAGGGATTCTGCTGGCTGTCTAACAGCTTCTGAACCTAGCATCTTGTGGGCTGTAGAGGGAGCCAGAAAAAAAAAGGGCAGTTTTTCAGACCAGTTCAAAAACAAAAGAATGAATGGAGGAAACAGACATTCTCAAGGAATACATGTGCCCAGAAGACACGGTTCTATGCAGAGATGTGGAGGGGTTGTTAGTGAGAATAGGGACAGGCGCCTTTCTTTCGCTAGTAAGCTTTAGGGGGCCGTGTCTTCGAAACCCGAGACAGCTGGCTGCTGTGCAGTGCTGGCCAGGTAGAACTGGCTGACCTAATAGGAAAACCAATGGTACGATCTCTCCCTGGCATTTGCCTGCCCTGCTTTTATGGGACTAGAAATAGATTGTCCCATACCCCGCAGATCAAGTAACTTTGAGTCTCAGTATCTTCAGCAAAAGAAATCATATTGACTTCCCAGTACCATGAAAATTAAATGAGATCTCAGAAGAAATATTCATCATGCTGTCTGGCACATATTGCTGCTTGACTGAGATGTTGTTACACAAAGAAGAAAATACCAAATATTGGGTCTAAATTATAGTTGAGAAACATTTAGTCTAGTCTGGAACATTCTTAATTTGCTGAATTCCTTTGATCAAATACTATAATTTGAAGGATGGTGTTTCTTCAAATGTTTCCTTATGCCTTCTTCTTATTTATTTTTAAATCTTTTTGTGTGTGGGTGTCTGACCTGCATGTATGTCTGTGTACTGTGTGCATATTGGTGCCCATGGAGGCAGGAATGTGTTGGATCCCCTGGAACTGGAATTGTAGTCAGTTGTGAGCCACCATGTGGTTGCTGGAACTTGAACCCAGGTCCTCTAGGAGAGTAGTTCATGCTCTTAATTCCTGAGCCATCTCTCTAGCCCTTCACTTTCTCTTTAAAACCCATACAAACTTTGGAACTTGATTTAGTTAAGAGAATTTTTTAAGTAGTTTAGTAGATTATCTAGGGTCTGTGCTCTGGTAAGGTAAGGGATGAAGTCCTACCATATAGTAGTGTTACAAGGCCAATCTCTGGATCATAAAGGAGTTCAGGCGTTGCACCACTGTAACCATGGCTGTGTATGCAGGAGCATGAAGTCTGTGGGAATCTCTCAGTGGGAAAAAACAGGAACTATTAATTTTCTCATTCCTGTCTTTTTGGAAAACAGACTGATGGGTTTCCCCATGGAGAGTCAAAGATAAGTGCCGAAGACTGGGAGAGACTCAGCCAGAGGTGGTGTCACCTGAGAATCCTCCCCACAGGTCATCTTCCTTACATTTCAAAACAGTGGCTCTCTAATTGTTTTATGACCTGTTAATGATGGGGACATAATAGGCCAAGAGATTGTACCTATGGGTCCCTAAAGTCCTGCCCTTTGGTTACAGAATTCATTTAATACCCTAAACCTTCAACTCTACCTTTTAAAATAAGGGGAGATGGTTCAAATGATCTTGTATTAATGACAGGATGAATTCATGTCCATATTTCCATTCCCATACTCACTCTTCTTTTTTTATTATGAAATGCAACCTGACTTCTTCTTCTTCTTCTTCTTCTTCTTCTTCTTCTTCTTCTTCTTCTTCTTCTTCTTCTTCTTCTTCTCCTCCTCCTCCTCCTCCTCCTCCTCCTCCTCCTCCTCCTCCTCCTTCTCCTTCTTTTTGTTTTTGAGACAGGGTTTCTCTGGGTAGTTTTGGTACCTGTCCTAGATCTCGTTCTGTAGACCAGGCTGGCCTCAAACTCACAGAGATCTGCCTGCCTCTGCCTCCCAAATGCTGGGATTAAAGGCGTGAGCCACCACCGGCCAGTGCAACTTTTATCAGGAAGCATTTTTACCAATTCACAGCTCTGATGAGGCACAAATGATGAACAAATGATAATAAAACAGAAGTTCATGTTAGCATGTATATACAGTGCTCTCCTCGGGTCACTACAAAGACAGTGGCCTCATCATCATCATCACACTAGCCAGCTTGTCACTTTTTGTCTCTTTCGCCATCTGTGCCAACAACAGACGCAGTATCCATGGACCCTCACGCTGGATCCTTTAATTCTAACCTGTGAGCAGCTAAGACTCTGTGAAGCTGCAGATAGATAGGCCAGCATCAGCACCTTCTACCAACTTCTTGTGGTCCACACAGGAGGGGTGGCAACATCAGCCATGGCCGGCAAGTTTGAGTTACACAAAGCTGGGAAGTCTCGTGGACCTCCAGGAGTTATGCAAAAGTTAATCATAGTTAACATCCATCATGGACTTACTGTATGCCGAGCCCTCGGGTCACGTGCTTTATATAAGCACCATATTAATGCTCCATCGGTGCTCAGAAAACTAGTGATGGAGAAGGTTCCTGACCACCTGCAATGGGCTGTCAACTCTTTCACGGCATAGGTGACAGGAAAGCTCTGGCTTCCTTTTTCCCCTGTGTCCTCTTTTCCAGGTCCTGTGGTTCACATCCCTTTCTCACAAGCCTGAAAGTCCTTTGAGGTCAGATGCCTGGGAAAGTTTGATCCCGGGTCTGCTCTTTGGCTTTTTTTAAAAAAAAGCATTTCCTCTAAGTGCCGAGTGGTTGTGTGACTGCCTATCTGCTTCCAGCATGAAGTCCTCTGGCAACACTGGTCTGCCTTCCTCCTTCATCTGGGATAGGCATTTATGTGGCAGGTTTGGGATAGGATCTGAGCTAAGGAGCAAACACATGAGGACTTGAAGAAGGGAAATTAGTCTGGAACCTATATTCACTTCCTGGAAGATAGAGTACAATTCATATTCCTTTTTGCACCTCATATAATAAAAGGCCATCATGTGGTTGAGCTGGGGGAGGGGCAGAGTGGGAGAGCAATGAGAGAGATATCTTGATAGAGGGAAACATTATGGGGTAAGGGAGAAACCTGGTACTAGGGAAATTTCCAGGAACCCACAAGGATGACCCCAGATTAGACTACTAGCAATAGTGCTGAGGATACCTGAACTGGTGAATACCCTAACTGTCATCATAGAACCTTCATCCAGTAACCCACAACCAGGCACCAGGTGGAGCCCTGGGAACCCAGTTGAAGAGAGGGAAGAGGGACTACATGAGCAAGTGGGTGGGGGGGGGGAGGTCAAGAACATGATGGGGAAATCTTCAGAGACAACTGAACCAAGCTCATAGGAACTCATGAACTTTAGACCAACAGTGGTGGAACCTGCATGGGATCGGACTAGACCCTCTGCATATGGGAGACAGTTGTGTAGCCGGGTCTGTTTGAGGGCAGTGTGATCACGATCTATCCCTGGTGCATGAGGTGGCTTTCTGGATCCCATTACCTCTGGTGGGACATCTTGCTCACCCTTGATGCAGGGGGGAGGGGCTTGGTCCTGCCTCAACTGAATGTACCAGGGTTTGCTGTCCCCCCATTTTGGAGGAGAGGATGAGGGATGGGCCTGAGGGGATGGATGGAGTGGGGTGGAGGGGAGGGGTGAGAGGGGTATCTGTGGTTGGTATGTAAAGTGAATAAAAATTTTTTTAAAATAAAATAAAAGGCCATCATGGATGCTCAAACTGTATAGCATAATGCAAGAGAGACGATACAGGAGGAAGAATATGGGGTTTAGGTTTCCAAAATCCCCAGTCCTGCCTGGCCACCTCTACTCTGCTCAACTCTCCTCCTACCGTGCTCCAATCCAACCTGGGTACCAAGAAATGTCAAAGATGAAGAGATGTTTCCATTTGCAAATGGCCCAAAGAGAAAAGGCTGTCCTGTCTCTCAGAAATATCTATTAAAAAAAATTAACCGCTGGGCATAGAGGCGCACACCTTTAATCCCAGCACTCCAGAGGCAGAGGCAGGCAGATCTCTGAGTTCAAGGCCAGTCTGGTCTATGGAGTAAGTTCCGGGACAGCCAGGGTCACACAGAGAAACCCTATCTTGAAAAGTCAAAGAACAGACAAACAAACAAATTAACACAATGGTCTGGTTATTGTGAGGGAAAAAAGTTGTTAGATATTTGCTTCTCCCAACTACTCTATGAGAAAGATATCGTTATGAGTTCAAGGTAAGATAAATACAATGAGGAGCAGAGCAGTTAAATGACATAGGGGCTAGGTGTATAGTAGAAGACCTGAATTTGCTTTATTACAGGTTTTCCTGGGTAAGTCCACAAACAGGCAGATTGCTAGGAAAGCCAGCGAGTGTTTATAGCAGACCTTCTCTGGAACTAGCCGAGGGACATCAGCTAGGAAAGCACCATGACCTCCCGTACTACTTGGTGTGATTTTGTAAAGGAAGGAGCAGCCAGCCATACTGCTCGGGAAGAGATATGTGCCTCATGACTTGGCTGCTTGTCAACTCAATTATTTCCTGGTCTCCGGCCAGCATGACACACCACACTGCCTCTACCCAAGTAAATAAGCTATGTGCATTGTGTGTAGCATCTGTGCAGCAGTTAGGTATAAAGGCCACCAGGCACACCTTGAATTCTTGGCTGAAATTCCTTCCTGTCTATAAGGAAGAGAGATTATGTTTGATTGAATCATTCTCTTCCTGAAGTGGCTCAGGGAAGACCAGAACCTGGCCAGGATTGAATCTGTTTAGAGTGGGTGGGACCAAGCTTAAAGGTTAGGCAGGCTAAGGACATTTCTGTGCCAGCAGGTGCTGGTAAAAAGGACACCAGCAACATCGATTCAGACAACTGACTCTGTCCTTAGACCTCTGAACCACAAGAGAAACAACCAGTTTTACCCACCCTAACTCTTACCAGGCTTGTTCTTAAGATAAATGGAGGATACCAGGCTTTATGAGCCTAGAGATTTCAGCCTTTTGACTGAAACCTAATTTGCTTAGGCAGACTCCCTCCGAAATGGAAGACTGACTGAGACCAAAGGAGTTGCATCTTCTCAAGTGATCAACTCCCTCCAAGCTTCCTCTTCCCAGGTGATAACAGTCCATCACACCTCAAACCTGAGGAATTCTCACCCTTCCTTCCCGGCACCTAGACAAACCTTGGGGCTAAGAATCAAAATGGTCCCTTGGGTTCTTGTTGTCTTTTGGGGGGGGCAGAACTAGCTTTGATTTCATGGATCATTTGGTTTGTATTTACCATAACTGCACTAAGTTACAGAAACCTGCCAATTCTCTTGAAAACAGAAATAACCTTTCTGGTTGTTTCTATTTTTTGGTTTGCTTGTTTTGTTTTAAATATAATCATCCTTTGGTAGCAAACTCAGCACTTCTCTTAAGAATTCTGGCTGGGCGGTGGTGGTGCACGCCTTTAATCCCAGCACTTGGAAGGCAGAGCCAGGTGGATCTCTGTGAGTTCGAGGCCAGCCTGGGATAGAGTGAGATCCAGGACAGGCTCCAAAACTACACGGAGAAACCCTGTCTCGAAAAACAAAACAAACAAACAAACAAACAAACAAACAAACAAAAAAGAATTCTGTTTAGTTAAAAAAGAAGGACCCTACTGGCATATAATCACCAAGGTTCAGCCCATGTTTCTCCACCTCCCTCCCTCCCTCCCTATCTTTCTCTTCTACCTTTTCCATTCTGATATGCTTGTGTGATCATCCAAGACCTCTCTTCATTTCACAGATTCTGCCCCAAAAGGAGGTCAAAGAAAATGAAAACCTACCTAACAACCAGATCAGTGATAAGAATTCAGGCTTTAGGTCTGAGGTAAGGGTGGGGGCGGGGTGGTAAAAGACAGAGAAAGCAAATCGAAAGACTCTTGAGGGCTGTGGCAGATAAGACTCATAAGGACTCTGTAAAGCCTGGTACACACAGCGATTCACCTCTCTTCACTGAGTGACTCTACGAGGACAGACACCAGTGAGCAAGTCAGATGGGTGCGCTCCCTGTGACCCCAGTCATACGGAATTAAAAAAAAAATCATTGAAAAATGTTATCCTAGAACTCACTCTGTAGACCAGGCTGAACTCGGACTTGGAGAGCTACCTGCCTCTGCCTTCCAAGTGCTGGGGTTAAAGGCTGTACATCACCACTGCCCGGCCTAGAAATCACTTTCAAGTCTCTCATTATCCACATGGTGTGATTATGTTAACCCCCCACATCAACAGCCAAGGTCATTACTGATTAGGATAAGCCATGGGTTTGCGGCCCGGGGCATGGTACCCTTATAATTACATGGTCTGTGGATGCTAGTTCAAAGGACACCAGGGAATTGAAGGCTGCAATGATGAGTGCTGGGTCATCATTAGGTCAGATGAAGAATTTGGACTATGTTGAATGGTAGGTACATTGTGGTTTAAGTATAAAAAACAACTCAGTTGAAATTTTTGGTGGTGAGGACTTCTGGGAATTAAACCCACGGCCTTGCTCATGCTATGCAAGTGATCTATCACTAAGCTCCTCCCTTACCCTAAAAGTGCATTTTTAATAATAAAATCCAGTTGTTGTTGTTTTTTTTTTTTTTTTGAAGAAAGACTCAATATGCTGTTTAATCACCATGCATTTGTAAACCAGATCCAGAGAATGAACCAGGCAGATTTCTCTGTGTGCATGTCTGCTAGCAAAGTGAAAACTGAGTTGTGGAGGTAATAATAGTACTGTGTAATAAGATCAATTAATTCAAAATTATTGTTAAATTCCATACTTTGCTGCCCTTCCAGAAGACCTGGATTCAATTCAATATCTAAACTACAGTCCAAGGGAATCTGATGCCCACTTTCTGGCTTCCACGGGCACCAGGCACACATGTGGTACATAGACATACGTAAAGGCAAATCACAAATACACATAACATTTTTTTTTTTTTTTAGATTAGGATGCACTAATTTTATTCATTATCCCAGAAGGAAGTAGAATTAGCTCCAAACTCTGATTATTCCCACACCTGAGATTTCCTTACCTCAATAGAGGCCCTAAGCTGCAGCCCAGAGTAATCGGCTGGGCATTTCTGTTTGTGAAACCTGTCCTGAAGTCAGTCCCACTCACCAACTTTCCTTCCCAATGTTCCTATCACAACACTCCCCATCCAGGATAAAAGAACCCCTCCATTTCTCACTCCTGTTTAGCTCTGGGCAGTAAACAACACAGGCAGTATATTAGTCAGAGGCCTGATAACTGCGCAGGAGCAACCCACATCCTGGCCCACTCCGACATCTCCAAACTCAACAGTAATTCAGGAGCCTCTCTATCTCTGAACGGTAGCAAACAGAATAAAAGAAAGTTCCAAACGCGGCCATGAGATGTCCCTGAAAAGAATCGCTTCATTAAAAATGGAGGAAAAGGTTCTACTGACTACATGACTCCTTCACTACCTCACACCTCTTTGAGGGACAAAAGACTGGAAATGCCTCTCCAATCAAAATACGATTTCTCTTTGCCTGCCCATGATTCTTAGCTCTAGACTTGCATTAACGGCTTTGCTTCTTCCGAGAGTTGCTTCATTGAAACGTCACAGAAAGCAGCTGTCCCCCAGACAATGAAGTTGCCTGCAGCTCAGGCATTTCCAGTAGGCAGGCAGGCAGGCGACAGGGCTGGCAGAATTCTCAACTTGTTGCTATAGTAGCAGGAAGAATGTGATTCAGGCAGCTCTGCTGAGATCCACATCCAAATCCCTCCAGCTCTGAGGAGAGAACATTAACCCTTCCCTGGCCCTTTTCAGGGGCAGAAACACCCAGGAAGAACCCTGTTTTCCTGGGTGCTGGATGCAGTCATCTTGACTTGTAATCATTCTGTCATCCATCGGATGTCTGTTGACTTACACATCATTATGTGGGTCCTGAGTTTTCATGGAAAACAAGCCAGGCATAGCCCTTGGTATTAAGCATGAAGGAAGAGGTGGATATTAAGTTATTGCTAAAAACACAGTACATTATGTAGCATTAGCATATTTGAGAGACATGAAGTTTCAGCAAAGACATCACCAGAAAACAATCTCTCCAAGATAATCAGGATTCTGTACTTGCAGTAGACTCTGTATGCTCTGTACGTTTGTGGGTGTTGATTTGACAAACAACATCACTAAAAATTCCTGCCCCAATGCTCTCATGCCTCCCACAAATTAATTTAAAAGTTGTTTAATTAAACCAAGCCCTCTCCCCTGCCCCCATAATCTGTTAAGAGACTTCTGATACATGATTGCTGAACACAAGGCCATGGTTCCTCATTTACAGTCACCTGGCAACGGAGAGGCCAGGTACTACTCCTTAGAAAATACACAAAGAAGCAGTGTCCAGGCCTTCTGAAACAGTTCCCACCCCCAGTTCATGTCTATGTTCAAGACGCCAATGAAAAAGCTTTGGGAAATACACCTTAGAAATGACCCATGTCTAATCCAGACTTCTTTCCTTACACTGTGGAGTGGAAATTTCACGGTGTCAAACACACCTCTTTGTTCAACTTCCTTATTTCTCACGGGGCACAGACAGAAGGAAGGCGGAGCTTCTCAGGAGGCTAACCGAGGTAAGCAGATAATATTACCTCATAAGCTTCTGGTGAAACAAGGCAGTAGCCATCAGACTGGCAAGCTAGAGCTAAGGCTTGGGGAGAGTGCCCTGTGAGTAAGACTGCTTGCTGGACAAGCAAAAGGACATGCATTTGAATTCCCAGCAAACACACACACACACACACACACACACACACACACACAAAGTCAGGCAGTCACACATTCCTGTAATACCAGCATGGAGGGGGTGGGGTAGGGGAATACTCTGATTTCTGGAGCTCCCTAGCCAGCCACCCTAGCCAAAATGGGAGAGCTTTAGTTTCAGTGCCTCAAAAAAGTAAGGTAGGGGCTGGTGTAAGCCAGCACTTGGGAGGCAGAGGCAGGCAGATTTCTGGGAGCTCAATACCAGCAAGGCCTATGTAGTGAGACCCTGTCTCAAAACAGAAGCAAAGCTCCTCTGAGCTGGCCGCTAGGTGTGATCCTTTCCTTCTCAGTTGTGCTGAGCTATGAGGTAAATGTGATGCCACACACAGGATGCAAAAGCAAAGAATGGTCAACAGCAAGGACTATCAACTAGTGGCCTGAAATAGAACACTCCGTTATTGTTCTTAGTAACACTGTACACTATGGTTTCCGCCCTGGAGAATATCTGAGAACCACAATCCTGCATGAAAACAGTGATTTCCTATCTCACCAGGAGTTAAAGAAGGAGGGAAGATGGCTCAGTGGTTAAGAGCACTGGCTGCTCTTCCAGAGGCCCTGAGTTCAATTCCCAGCAACCAACCACATGATGGCTCACAACCATCTGTAATGAGATCTGGTGCCCTCTTCTGGCCTGCAGGCATGCATGTAGGCAGAGCACTATGTACATAATAAATAAATTAAAAAAAAAAATAAGAAGGTTAGATGAACTTTCAGAAAAGGACATTCACCTACATATCTTAACCACAGCAACATTAGTTAGGAGATGAGATAAGACCTCCAATAACTGGACTAGATAGAAACTGGTTCTCTCTCTCTCTCTCTCTCTCTCTCTCTCTCTCTCTCTCCCTCTCTCCTCCCCCCCTCCTTATATATTCTTCTCTCATATAGTACATCCTGACCAGTTTCCCCTCCCCCGACTCCTCCTAGCCCCGACCCAACCACCCCTCTCCTCCCCTCCAGATCCACTCCTCCTGTTTCCCTTAAGAAAAGAGTAGGCCTTGCAATGATATCAACCCAACACTGTATAACAAATTACAGTAAGACTGGGCACAAGCCCTCAAATCAGGGCTGGGTGAGACAACGCAGTAGTAGGAAAAGGGTCCCAAGGGCAGGAGAAAGAGTCAAAGATACCCTACTCCCACTGTTAGGACTCCCACAAAAACACCAAGCTAACAACCACAATATATTTGCAGAGGACCTAGCACAGACCCATGCAGTCTCCGTGAGCCCCTATGAGCACTGCTTATTAGTTGATTTTTGTCGGCTGCAATCTCCTTAAGCCTGGTGGTGGTAGCACACACCTTTAATCCCAGCACTTGGGAGTCAGAGACAGGGGGATCTCTGAGTTTGAAGCCAGCCTGGTCTGCAGTGTGAACTGGTTATTTTTCACTAGAGAAAATAAATGATAACTAAGGGATGTCATGGGACCTGGAATAATGATGTCACCGGATGCTAGTCTCCAGGAGCTGGGGAGAAGACAGCCCACCGAGTGATCTACGGGCTTATGATTTACAGGACAAGGTGGGTAGAAATGGAGACATTCCATAGAGATTTCAGTCAGTTCTCTGCAGCATTTCCTTTCTCTTGAAATCTCATCCAATAGATCACAAGAGAGTCTGAGGTTACTTCCACATCTCTAGGAACAAAGAGACTGGCTCCAAAGGTGGACACTTCCCTGCTTCTTGGCTACTCAGGGATTCAATTCTAACTCCGTGATCCTTTCCAAAGAAGGAAATGGTAGGACTCCTTCACATGCCATTTCCCCACAGAAGGAGAGATTTAATCATCTTACTGCCATTCCCCACGCTGAGAAAGTAGCTCTAGTTCCCTGACCTTTGACACTAGACTTGGTCATGTAACATGCTCCGAGTACTAGGATGATTCGAGCTTGAGGACACAATTAGAAACTGGAAATGGAACACCACAGATGGCTTGTGTGCTCGCCCTTGCCATCACCATGAGAATATATGCTGTCACTAACAGTTGGTACCAGGAATAAGTACAATGAGAGGCATGTTACTAAAGCTACTCCTACCTGAGCTCAGCCTAGAATTATCTGCCACCCCTGTACAACCTGCATCAGGGTGAAGAAATGGGCATTATTGTATTTCACAGGGATCCTGTCGTAGTATTGATTTTTTTTGAGATAGGGTTCCTCTGTGTACCCATGACTAGCCTATAACTCACTATGTAGACCAGACTGGGATTAAAGGTGTGCCCAGTCTGTAGTTGTCTGTGGCAGCAACCAATACACCCAACCCAATACCACTTTACCTGTAGTCAAAGAGTTAACTTTGCTTTCCCTCAACATGTAATAAAAATAAGACATCTATGGTAGTTTTCTCCATTACTCCATAAAATGGGAGTCCTATTACCTTTCTAATGCCCAAGACTCATGAGTTCATGCCATGTTCTAAGCCCCAGAGAACCCAGGGTAAAGATGACATAATTCTAATTATCAATCTGCACCTGTGACTTTTTTCTCCATCTAGCATCAGGGCCAATGTGCTTTCCCTGAAGATAATAATAAAAGTATATTTCTGCAGTTGAAAGTAGAGTCAGTAACAAATTCTGAAGCACCAAGTGTTACTTGCTTAAGTACTGGACAAACTGGAATCACTGCACTCGCAGTGATGACAATCAAGTGGATTGGCAAAACCAACCAGTTACTGCTAGCTGTTAATCTTGGCCAATCACTAGAGCTTTGCACACTATAGAGTCTAAATCACCATCAATAGATATTTGATGAAATACTGGCACAAGACACAGGCCTGTACTGTTAAAAACAACCATGGCAGTGTTAACAATCATAAGAATTGAGGACCTCTCACCCAATACCAATTTAACAGAACTCCATGTGCTGAGCAAATCAATTCTGTAATGACATTAATTGATACAAAAATGTGCACAGGGAACCAAGTCTGGGTAGACCAAATGTATCGGTTAATTGAGGGTTGCGTAATAAACCAATCTGTATTCTAGCCTAAAACAACAGGCATTTGTTAGTGGTCATCCGTTTGTGGTTTGTCTGATCTCAGCTGGGCCATCCTAGTGTCTGGATATCTGGCTGGATATCAGCTGGTCTCTGAGGCACTCACTATAAGCCATCCAAGGAGCATCTACTCCAAAAGAGTAAGCACAAGTATATGAAGTCTCCTAAGATCTGGACTAAGGAGCACACACTTCACTTCTGCAGGTCTACTGGCCAAAGCAAGTAATGAAGTCAAGCCTGGCTTGGAAGTCTGGCAAAAACAAAGAGCACCACTTGGTAAAAGGAACCACAAAATCATGCTGCAATGGAATAGATTCAAAGAGAATGACAGGACCCCCCTCCTCTTTTTTTTTTTTTTTTTTTTTTCCTTTTTGCAATCAATTTATTACACAGAATGGGGGGGGGGGAAATGTCAGCTTCAGCCATGTGTGATTCCTAAGCAAGGCCCATCATTT
The DNA here is from genome assembly GCF_903995425.1 of Onychomys torridus. Taxonomy (NCBI): domain Eukaryota; kingdom Metazoa; phylum Chordata; class Mammalia; order Rodentia; family Cricetidae; genus Onychomys; species Onychomys torridus. The sequence goes on from NC_050456.1 coordinate 59,310,424, forward strand.
TGGTTCTCACGTTAAACCTTCATCCCTATTTCTGCTTCTGCCTGTGCTTACATATGCATGCACATACCCCTTAAAATCCTTACGACCTCAGCCTTGCACCAAAGCAGAAGCAATCTGTGTGCTTCCAGCACTTTGTTTATCATTGTTTGGGGGCATCTGAAGATGTGGGCGACATGAGAATCTGGCCAGGGGAAACTTGTCTCTCTGCAATGTCTCTTCTCGGCGCGGTATGTGACTAGACATGAAATGTGACGCTGTTGATGAGAGCTACATCCTCGGAGGTGAGGAGCACCAGAGCATGGGAAGAAATGCTGCATGACAAAGATAACATGTAAGAACTGCAAACAGCCCAGGGAAGCAGGAACACTGGAGCTTGCTGGAGACTACAGGCTGATGGCTATTATACCTTAGCCACAGACTGCTGGCCCAGCTGGCTAGTTTCTTCCCTCTATCTTCCTACTTCATTTACCCTTGCTCCATGGTTACCAGTTGGGAAAACATGCAAAGACTACCTTGACTACGTCTACAACTGTGTCCTCTCCCCCCCCCCCCCCCCATCTAAGTTCCGCCGTGTATGCAGCCTGGCCGAGACGTAGAAGCAGTTATTATCCAATAAGGTACTGCTTCTGTTTTTTTTGTTTTCTAGAAAAACCACCATGACCTTTCGGAGAATGCCACTGGCCACCGCCACTGAATGCTTTAAATGCTTACTTGTGAGGTCTGGTCAGCATGGGGCGGAAAGAAGAAAGAATTCCAGCCAGCCGAACACAGCGCAACAGAGGAATAGGCTCAACTAGGTAGTTCCCAAAGGCTCTTGGGAGGGAATTCTTCAAGTGGGAAGGGGAAAATATACCTTTCTCAAAAAACAAAGCTGTCTGGAATACATAGCCTAACTCTGACTTATTAATGTTGAATTAAAAAAGAAAGAAAGAAAGCAAGAAAAGGACATGACATGACTTTTCCTGGATTGGTCGAGGAGAAAGTATATTGTACATAAAAAAGAGAGCACAGCCGGAAGCAGGGACATCTGGGAGAGTGCGGAGTGGACGTGAACCTGTCTGAGCTGGGCCATGTGGGGAGAGGGGGGAGGGAAAAGAGAGGGGAGAGAGGAGGGCCAGGTGCATCAGCCAAGAGGGCAAAGGTACAAAAAGAGTGGGGCAGCCAAAATGCCTGGATTATACAGGGAAGAGCCGCTGGGGGGCCTAGGCTGGCGAGTTGGGGTGGGGGTAGAGGGTAGGGCATGCCAGCCATACCCTGTAACAGGTAGGGAGAGAGGGATGCTGGGAGAACCTGGTGGTCAGGTTGGGTTTGCACTCTGTGTGCAAAGCCTGAGCCAGAACGGCACAGGATGGCTCGGTCCTTGTCCATTTGCTCTCTGTCATAACTGGACCGTCACGGATTTAAACCAGGAGTTTCCAGGTGAAACCACCCCCCACGCCCACACAATGTTTCTCACTTCCACTTCTCAATTACTTGGCTTCAAAACAAGTGCCACACTTGGATCAGAAGATGAAGAGCTGGCTGATTGGGAGGCAGTCAGTTAGTCTCGGCTTTTAATTAGCCAAGGGGGAAGCCACTCGGATAAGGAAGCAAACATCTGGCATTATCACCCCAGGAACACCGATAATGACAATGGAGGCAAGCTAGGACTCTGCAGCAGGACGCATTCAGGGCTTCCTACGGCCTGGAGGGGGAGCATGAAGTCCTTTCGCCCAGCTCCCCTCCCCCTCCACTTTCACAAACCAACTTTATGCTCAAGTGCTCTCCTGGCTTCATTTTCTTTCTTTTTTAAATGCTGTTCATTGCTGCTCGAAAACCCAGGTTTTCTTGGTATGAGCAGCACAAGGAGCTGCCCGTACCAAGGTGCCCAAGGATGCTGCACTGGAGAGGCAGGCACCTGGGCATGTGCCAGATACCCACATGTACCAGGCAGGGTGTCTCTGCTTAGGGCAATTTCTATCATAGCTTCTACTCTGATAGTTTCGCCTCTCAGCTCAGCGTCTTCCCACTCTGCTGTAATCATGCGGTAATTCCTCGGGGCTGTTCAAAGAACAGCACGTCTCAAACATACTAGTGTGAAAGAACTAGCTTTACCCATTGCTTTATCTTGCCTTTCATATATTGTTTCTTTCTTTTCTCTCTCTCTCTCCAGCTACTCAGGTTTAGGTTGGACCGGGAAACAGAGGCAGCGGTCTGAGCTCTTCATACGCCAGGGCATTCATTCTCTGGCTTGTCTTCAGAAGATCTGAAGCACAAGAGACTGTTAGCAATGCACAGCTTGATTCCTCTGAATGACTCTCGCCCATGGAACTGGGAGAGAAGCCCGTGGCCCAAGCTCTGGACAAGAAACCTGCTTCACAGCTTCCTCCGTTTGCCTGGCGACCCTCCTCTCTGAGTCCCGAGCATACCGAACAAAGATCTCCATTTTCTCCCTTAAATACCACACGAGGCCCCACATCAAACACCAGCCCTTTCTCTGCCTGGCGTGTGGTGTTGCCGCTTTAATTTAATTCTCCTGTGCTCACAGAAATTTAATTAAACTCACTTATCTCTTAAGCCCCCCCCCAAAAAAAAAACACCACCTCTTGTCACCTCCCCACAGTAAAACCTTTTAAAATAGGATTTTCTCTCTGCTTTTCAGACAAAATGTTATGCTGGTTTACTTTAATGCTATAGTAATAATTGAAGATGTACACTTCAGTTAGTCAGAAGGGCCCATGTATTAAAATGACCACAAGCCCTTAGCACTGTTTTTTTTTTCCCCTCAAAACCTATTTGGTCATTTGGTGAGCAATTTGGAAGTGTGGGGTGTGTGTGTGTGTGTGTGAAGTGCAAGGGAGTAGAGAGGTGGGGGTGAGGTTTGGCGTGGATACTCTCTACGAGGCCAAAAGGGTAAGTTATACCAATCAGAAGTCATGAGTGTGTTAAGTTTTGGTTTAAGCCAGGCTATCAGGTTACAGGTTCTAATAAACTGTGCCAGAGAAAGACATGTCTTTGTCTCAGGACCACTGGAAACTAACCAAACGGAACACCTCTCAGAAACTCTCCCACCTTATCACAATTGAACAGGAAAGCCAATACTAGAGCCAACAAGGTCCATGGAGAGATCCCGTTGCAGGTAGTAGCCCTTACCACTGTGAGCAGAGTCCCCCTGGGAACCCTGGCCCGGGCTCTGGGTCCTCCCGGTTCAAGGAGGTGGTGGTGACGAGGGGTCCTGGTAGTGGGTGCGGGTAGAGGTGTGCTCCGTGCATGCTTCGACAGGACTCCGGCTGTCTGCCTGCCCGGCTGCCTGTCTGCCACTCAGTCCTCTTGTCTGGGTGGGAAGGGCCAAGATGAGGGGGGAGGAAAGTGCAGGTTACTCACTGGCCTTCCCAGGCAGACACACCCAGGAGGAGGGAGAGGCGAGGCCGACCGGGAGATTCTTCTCAGGCACTGCCTGGGAGCTCATTCTGATTCCTTTTGTTATTACTTCCTGTACTCTGAGCTAAGTCGGCTTGAGACTGGGTGCTGAAGGGTGGGTGATTAGCTTGCAAGAATGTAATGTAAAGGTTGCTTCAAAAGGAAGATACTTAAACATACACCTCCAGACTGAACCCCCCACCCCACCCCCACACACACATTCGATCCTGTTGTGTTTACGTTGTTGACATTGAATCAACAGAAAAGTGAATGGTTACCCTGGGGCAGAAGCTGGAAGAACCAGGAGAAAGAAAACTAGAAAGTACTTATAAAATAACCTGTCGACACAATCCTAGAGAAATGGGATGCTCAGCTGTCTCCTACAGGCTCTGGACTGCATTTTGTATAAGATGCACGTTGTTGAGATGGAAATCTCCAAACGGAGATGATGGAAATGGAGCCATATAATCAATGCAAAAACTGTCACCTGATAGCCTGGTGGTGCGTAGATCCTGAAAGGAAGCCTTTCTCAGATAAAGGGGCCATATTGTGACTGGTCTGTCAGGGTATTTGTGGGTGTGTGGAAACAAACACAGCCCTGGTAACTCAAAGAAGATTGAGAACAAGGGAATCAGCCTTGGTACTTTCTACACACCAGATGCTTATCTCATTTAATCCTAAAACTCGTTTAGGAAGGCGGTGTGCTTCTTCCTTCATAGATGAGCTCAGGTGCAGCCAGCTGCTGAGTAGAAAGCCTAGATTTGGGGCCCAGGTTTGCCAGAATTCAAGACCCCATACTGTCCCAGGACACTACCAGGCATGGTTGCCCTACAGTACACAAAGCACCCCTTCAGTTTACCTAAGACCAAGACACCTTTTCTCAAATTGGTATAGGTTCCCCCAAAACTGGTATTTCATGAGATAGAAGTCTGTGGGGAAAAAAAATAAAGCAACGTGGAGTGACTCATGTGTGAACTCACAGCACTTTCTGAGGCAGGAGGATGGACACCAATTTGATGCTTGCCTAGTGAGATCCTATCTCAACAAATAAATAAGCCGGATCACTATGGTGATACAAACTTTTAATCCCACGCAGAGGCAAGAGAATCTCAAGGCCAGCCTAGTCTATACAGTGAGCTCCAGATGAGCCAGGGATACATAGTGAGACCCTGTCTCCAAAAGGAAGAAAAGAATTTTAAAAAGCTGTGGGAAGGGAGGACAGGGGGAGTTTAATTCCCAGCACCCCGACAAGGGGTCCTAACAATCTCTTCAGGCATTCAAGGACACCTGCACACATATGGTATATATTCACACTGACACACATGTAACTAGAAATAAACCTTGAAAATATATTTTAAAGAGCAGCAGCAGCCTGTCGGTGCACACACCTTTGGAAGACAGAGGCAGCTGGAGCTCTGTGAGTTTGAGGCCAGCCTGGTCTACAGAGTGAGTTCCAGGACAGCCAGGGTTACACAGAGAAACCTATTTTGAACCACCCCACCACCACCACCACCACACACACACACACCAAAAAAAAAAAAAAAAAAAAAAAAAAAAAAATTAAAAAGCTAATATATATTGTGAATCTGCAAGCCTGGGGGCCTGTGCTTGCCTTTCTCAAAGGGGTTTGGGTTTTGTTTTTCTTGAGGAGAGGGGATGGTTTGAATTCAACAAACACTAATAGGGAAACAAGTTACTGTCTTTTCTCTTCCTCTCAAAAATTATTTTTAAACTTATAAAAATGAATTATGAAAACTTTCAAGTGGTGTATAAGAGCATAAAGTACAAAGTAACTCCCCCATTATCCCCCAACCAGTCTCAATCCTCAGGGGAAGGAATGCTCCACTAACATTCCTTATGTTTCTGGCCACACTGAATACACTTTTTCAAATAACACACCCAGGCTAAAATACACCCCTGCTGTGCTATGCAGCACTTTTTTTTTTTTTAAAAAAAACTTAATGATATAGGAGAATATTTTCCATATCAGCATACTGAACCGCTCTTAGCACATCAGAGTCAAGAAGGGCAAAGGTCAGGGCTGGGGATGATGTTTAATGGAAGAGCTCCTGCCCGGCATATGCACAAACCCAGAATTTGATTGCCAGCACTGGGAGGATGGAAGGGAAAGTACAAGGGGGAGTCTAAAATATGGGGTTACTGCACTATAAAACTGTTCTTGTGGGCAGGGTGGCACACGCCTTTAATCCCAGCACTCAGGAGCAGAGGCAGGCGGATCTCTGTGAGTTCGAGGCCCGCCTGGGCTGATGCAGAGGGAGATCCAGGACAGCCAGGGCTACACAGAGAAACCCTGTCTTGAAAAAAGAAACAAGGAAACAAAGAAACAAAAAAGTACCCTAAGGGCTGGAGAGAAGACTCGGAGGTTAACTGTTCCCAGCACCCACCTGTGGGCTTACAACTGACTGTAACTTGGGTTCCAAGAGCTCAGACACCTTCTTCTGAGCGCACCAGGTAGGCAAGTGGTGTTCAGACACATATTCAGGCCAAACGGCCATAGACATAACATTTTTTGTTCTGTTTTGTTTTATTTTTTGTTTTTTAAAATTAAAAGTATCGTCTACGTGTGTCAAGGTAAGCTTCAAGAATCTGCCTTGAGGCTTTGGTGTAGAAGGGGGAAGACTCTAGCACCTGCCTCACCTTACAGTAAAGACCTAGCAATGGTGGCAACAAAAATGGGGGGAAAATGCTCACTGAGCACTTACTATGAGCTCGGTGCTTTTTAAAAAGTCCCACTATGTGTGGACTCCACCCTTTCTTCCCAGAACCCTGTGGAGCAGAGGCTGTTGTTTGAAAGAACTCCACCACTGTGTGTAGTGAGCATAGGGAAGGGCCCAGGAAATGCTTAAAGCTGACATACTAACGAAGAAAACAGTCTCCAGGGCCCTGGTCCTGATTTTGCTACCAGGTGTTCTTCACGTGGGATTATGACGTCATTTGCCTGGAGGAGCACCCGCTGTAAGGGTTCTGGTGGAGGATCTCAGCTTGGCGCTCTACAAATTCCAGACATAATCAATAAGGTCTATTTTGGCCTTTTTATTACTATTATTACATCTGGGGGCTGGAGAGATGGCTCGGTAGTTAAGAGTGAATCCTGCTCTTCCAAATGACCCAAGCTCAGTTCCCAAGATCCGCATCAAGCAGCTCACAGCCAATGACAACCCACAACTCCAGGACAACCTGACACCTCTTTAGGCACCTGCATTTATGTGTCCACAGACACATAATTAAAAGTGCATATTCTAAAATTGCATTTTATTTACTGAGTGTGTGGAGGGGTGCGTTTGCACGTACATGTTGTAGCTCATGTGTAGACAATTTATGGGAGTCAGTCATCTCCTTCTACCATGTGGGTCCCAGGAATGTAATTCAGATCAAGTTAGGCAGCAAGTGCCTTTACCTACAACAGAAACTGAGAGAGTACCTCACATAATCTCTCCTTCTTAAAAATTACTTTTAAATGTTTTTCTTTCACACTTCCATACATAGATAATGTACATTGTTTATATTCACTTACATCATCGACTCTTCTCTCCCTCCCACCAAACCTTTCCTTCCTTCCTTCCTTCCTTCCTTCCTTCCTTCTTTCTTCCTTCCTTTCTTTCTTTCTTTCTTTCTTTCTTTCTTTCTTTCTTTCTTTCTTTCTTTCTTTTTTTCCGAGACAGGGTTTCTCTGTAGTTTTGGAGCCTGTCCTGGATCTCGCTCTGTAGACCAGGCTGGCCTGGAACTCACAGAAATCTACCTGCTTCTGTCTCCCACATGCTAGGATTAAAGGCGTGTGCCACCACTGCCTGGCCCACCAAACCTTTCTTATTCCCAGCAAGCCTCTCTCTACTTTCATGCTTTGATCGTGTGTGTGTGTGTGTGTGTGTGTGTGTGTGTGTGTGTGTGTGTGTGTATGTGAGTATGAGTGTGTGTATGTATGTGTGTGAGTCCCCCGCTGAATATAATTATATTCAGTTGCATGAGCATAGGAGGGGATTATTCATTTGAGCAAGGGTGACTTACCTGTGGCTACACCACGGAGAAAGCTGACTCCCTTTCCCCAGCAACCATTAACTGTCTACTGCAGCTCAGGGAGGGGTGGGGCCTCCTGACCACACCCCTTCCACGCGCCCTGTTGGCAGGCCCAGCTTGTGCAGTCAAGCACTGCTGCTGTGTCTGTGGGTGCATGGTGGGTGCAACAGCCATGTCATGTCCAGAAAACAGCATCTCACAGCACCCCTTCCCACTCTCTGGTTCTCGAGTTCTTTCGACCCTCTCTTCTGGGGTTTTTCAGGAGCCTCGGAGAAGGTGATTCTGATGCCATGTTTAGACAGCCCCTTTTTTTACTACCAAAAGAAATAATGTTTAATAGGTATTATGAGTTTTCTCTCGGCATGCATACATACTTTCTTACACTGAGCAATGAAACGATTCTAAACTGAGAATGCACCTGAACCCCTTACTACACAAGAGACTCTAACACATTGTGTACTTAGAAACATAATGCGTCATAAATATGATGGCAATATGCAGGTTATAGTAATAAATAATGCACTTCTGTTATTAATAATCTTTCCTGTCTGCCACTTAAACACCCTGCCCCGCCCCCAGATAAGGTTTCTCTGTATAACAGCTCTGGCTGTCCTGGAACTCCCTTTTTGGACCAGGCTGTCCTCAAATTCTGCCTGCCTCTGCCTCCTGAGTGCTGGGATTAAAGGCGTGGGCCAGATCTACCTACTGCAATTTTAAAATCATTTGAGGAATGACTTTACTGACTCACTCTTAGAAGAAACTGTCCAGAAATAATATGAGTCAACATCTTATTTTCTCAACAGATAGTTCTGTTCAGAACAAAACAAAACAGAGCCCTTCAAAAACAGCTCCCTGGGTTTCAATCCTCCCAATGCGACTTTGGAAGCATCTCCACGGCTTAGTTTTAAGCTCCATTTCTCTACACATCTTCCCAAACAAGGGAAGCCTTGCAGACGAAGTGACAGATGCCAGACTAACAGAAGGGACAGCAGTGACTTACATTCCTGGAAGGTGGTGGCTACAATTGAGTGAATGCTATACATTTCACTCTAAGACAGAAAAAAAGAGACAGAGAAATTAACCCATTTTCACCCTCCCTTTGGCTCCCACTATGAGAGTAGACTGTAACTTTCAGAGAACCAGAACACACAGGAGCTTAGCAGCTACTGGAGTATTTGTTCCCACCTCCCACGCTCTCTCCTCTAACTTAGAGGACTCCTCATGTCCAATGGGATCACTGCTAACAAGTGTTTTTGTTCTTATTCTCAATTATCCTGAGCAGTCACTGCCCATCTGGAAAGACAGCAACATCTGGAGTCGGTAATACAGCTGTGCCCCAGTCAGCTAGAATGATAGAAATGCCTGCTTGCATCTTCAGCTGTTCTAGACTCAGAGGGAAGGAAGAAACAGCCAAGTGTACACTGGTGTGGAAGACAACATTGGAACCCTGCTACCTATGCTCTGATGAGTCATCGTTGGGAGTTCCAGATTCCTGGTCTCTCAAGAGAGGATAATATTAGGTGGTTGATGGGCTGTGACGGAAGGTTAGCTGAGAGGCATCTGTGAAACATCTTGTACCTTGCAGAGCACTGCTCAAGTGCTGAACATTGACCACCACTGGTCCATCACTGCCCGGGCTCTGAAGAGTGATGGCGGAGTATTGGCGCTGCTGTCAGAGAGGAATGAAGTGACTTCTGCTCTTCTCTACCCTTCCCCTCCTAACATGGTCTGCTTGGCTGATGTTCGGAACAGGGGGCTCCATCAAACCACTAGCAGTTGAGAAGAATTCAGGAGGAAAAATGGGACCAGGTTATTTCCATGTGGACACAGACAGAACTTTTCCTCCATCCCTCTTCTGTTATCAGACCTTCAAATCACTTTTTAGTAGGATATTTATTTGCCAAATGATTTTCCTCATTCAGATTATGGAAAATTTCAAACATACATAAAAGTGAAGAGAAAGGTATAACAAGCTTCCACATACATCATCTTAACAATTCAAAAATCGAGGTGTATTAAGACTCATCTAGTGCTATGGTTTGGCCAAGTGTCCCTCTGCTCGTGTACTGAAGGCTCAATCCTAGGGGGACTGGGAGGTAGTAGAGTCCTTAGTGGCTGGGACCTAGCAGAAGGTCCTAAGTTCGCTTGGAGAGGACTGTGAACCTTTACCCTTTTCTTTTGTTCTTCATAGCCATGAGGTTATGTAATCTTACTCTGCCATGACCTCCTACCAGGATGTACAGAGGCAACTGATCATGGAGAGCAGGTGGTTTGAGAAATGTATGGGCTCATGTATTTAAATATGTGGTCCCTGATTGGTAGTGCTGGTTTGTTTTTTTTTTTGAAGTTAAGAACTTTGGGACATAGATTCTTGCTGGAGGAAGAATGTCACTTGAGGGGGGAGGGGCGTTTCTAGAGTTTAGAGCCTTGCTCTATTTCCGGTTTGCTCTCTTTACTTCCTCTGTGTCGTTGAGATGTGATTTCTCAGCTTCTTGTTTCTGCCAGCAACAAGGCCAGCTGGTGCCATAATTCCCTTGTCATGGAGTCTCCCTCTGCCACAACAAGGAAAAGTAACTAATACAGACAAGGACTTCTGAAACCGAGTCGAGGTAAATATTTTCTCATTGTAAGTTGATTATCTCACTATGGTAACTGAAAGCTTGCCTTCTACAGTGGGTTGAACTGTGTCCTTTCAACAGCAGGCTGACGTCTTAGCCTTCTAGAACCTGTGAATGGAACCTTAACTGGAAACAGGGACTTTACAGAGGTGACTCAAGATGAGTCATGATGGATTAGGGTGGGCACCCTAAGTTTAATCAGAGTTTTCCTTGTAAGAAATGCAATGCTATACAGACAAGAAGGGTATGTAAAATGGAGGAAGAGATTGGAGTTATGTTACTACAAGCCAAGGAATGCTGGAGATTTTGGGAAGTCACTTGATACCCTAAAAACACATGGAGTTTGGATTGCTTGTCTCTAGAGTTGCAAAAGGATACGTTGCTACTGTGTGAAGACACCTAGTTCCTGTTAATTTGCTACAACATCTCTGAGAAACAAAACACTCAGATCCAAAACATAGATCAGTCAGTCTACTGTGGTTTAAACTGCTCAGGAAGAAAGAGCGGTGGTGTGTGGGGTGTGGGTGGAGATCCCAGAGGCGAGAACGTGAATCAGCTCGATGTGCCTAACATCAGCAAGGCACCAACCACACAGCCGACTCTTCAAAGCTGCACAAGTACCGACAAGTTAGGACACTTTCCCTGCAAGGCAGGTGGGCAGAAGCTACACCACCTGCCGGCACAGACATGTCCTGATGAGAATGCTCTCTGTGCAGTTTGGCAGCTTTCCCCTTCTCAGGTGGGGAAGGGGAAGCATGCACAGGACCCAGGCATCATGAGTGGGGGGGATGTCCTATCCCAGGCATCCTTCACTCAGCCCTTACTGCATCTGGGGTAGCGTCTGTGACCTAGTGGGAGCATATGTGCACCGAAGCAAGATGCTAAGTTACTGAAATGTGCAAAAGGTCAGCCAGCCACCACCACTGAGAATTCATCACAATAATGAAGAGGAGAACGTGGCAAGCAAGGGTGCTGCCCTGACACCTGTGACAAAGCCACTGCCTGCATATTTAAGACACTAAATGATGGTGGCGGTTGTTCGTGTCCCTTGAACACTCTGTGCATGGAGTAGGATGTTGAGAGACGACATGAGCCTCGGCTCTGATAAGTTGGTCGGAGGTTGCAAGCAGATCTTTGCGGGTTTCTATTTGGTAGCATTGGCTACCAAGGAGGTAGGTGCCCGTGACCATCTCCACCTTTTCCCACACCCACACTGAATTCTAAAGGGGTCAATAGCACATGAGTTAGTTAGCGTTCAGTTGATGGCTAACTATCTCAGATGTGCTGGGTTTATTTCCCCAGATTAGCTCCTTCAGAGCAGGAGGTACCTCCTTTCTGAGCATCTGTTAGCTCCCGACTCCAGTGCTCGAGGTTAGGGGGGTTTGCATGCAGATTTATCCCCCTCCCTCTGAAAAATGAGTCATAACTAACTGCCTAGTGATTACTTTGGGGCAAGGAAGGAAGTAAAAAAGGCTGTTAAGACTTCTGCTCACATTTGGGGTCCACTAATCATTTCCTATTGGATCTCCAAAATGGTTCTCAACAATTCCTAATGCTGTGACCCTTTAGTACAGTAGTTCCTCATGTGGTGACCCTCCAATCATAAAATTACTTTAGTTGCTACTTCTTAACTAATTTTGCTATTGTTATGAATCATATTGTAAATATTGGATATGCAGGATATCTGATCTGCAACAGGCAAAGGGGTCGAGACCCACAGGGTGAGAACTGCTGCCCTAAAAACGAAGCTACTAGGGGTTGGGGATTTAGCTCAGTGGTAGAGCACTTGCCTAGCAAGCGCAAGGCTCTGGGTTCGGTCCTCAGCTCCGACAAAAAATAAAAACAAAAACAAAACAAAACAAAACAAAAACAACAACAACAACAAAACGAAGCTACTAAAACTATAGGCAAAACATTTAAGTGGGACTAAAATATCCAACTCTGAGTCAACAAAATAGTATCCAGACCGGGCTGTGGGGGACGCACGCCTCTAATCTCAGCACTTGGAAGGCAGATGCAGGCGAATCTCTGTGAGTTCGAGAGCAGCTTGGTCTACAGAGTGAGTTCCAGGACAGATAGAGCTATTGCACAGAGAAATCCTTTCTCAAAAAACAAACACAAACAAAAATGCATGACACTGGTGTGTGTGTGTGTGTGTGTGTGTGTGTGTGTGTGTGTGTGTGTGTGTGTGTGTATGTGTGTGTGTGTGTGTGTATACATGTGTGTTCAAGGCTAAAACATTATCTTTTTCTACAGAAATAAAAAGCCAGCCTTTTTCAGTGACTTCTGGGACTGACTTGCTCTAGAACCACCACTGACACTTGGTTCTTGCCAGTAGCAGATTCTAGTCCCATGTGTCTTTGGAAATGTGGACATGGTTGTCACGTGTTACACTGTGCTGAGGTGTGTGTGTGTGTGTGTGTGTGTGTGTGTGTGTGTGTGTGTGTTACTCCTTTTTTCTGCTTTTTAAAGCCAAAGTCCCATCATGTAACCAAGGCTGGTTTGGAACTTGCTTTGTAGACAAAGTTGGCTTCAAATTTGCAGTTCTCTTCCCTGACCTCTTGAATTTTGGAGTCCCAGCAGTAAGCCACTATGTGTGCTAACATCTTTACTCTCCTGATCTCTTATTTTTTCTATGTAGCCTTTCATAGAAGCCCTAATCCTGTGTCACTGGTGGGGAAACTGCTTAGAGAAGGCAGAGCCAGGGCTGATACCATGTTTGAGTGATGTCATTTAGCGCCGCAGGACCACAGACACCGCTAGGCGGGAGGGGAGAGAGCCACAGAACCAGTGATGAGCACAAATGAGGCTGCCAGCCGTTCTTCTCCCACATCTTCATGCACTGTCCACAATGCAAGCAGTGAACTCTGATCTAAAATCCCAAAGTTGGGGCTGGAGAGGTGGCTCAGTGGTTAAGAGCACTGGCTGTTCTTCCAGACGACCAGGGTGCAATTCCCAGCATCCAGATGGTATCTTACAGCTGTCTATAATTTCAGTTCCAGGGTTTCTGATACCTTCACACCAATGAACATAAAATAAAGTTTAAAAAAAAAGTCACATCACAATGGTGGTCTCTATACTTAAATCCAGCCACAGGGCAGAGGGAGAGAAGGGAACCATGAGGAAACTACTTGACTAGAGCTAACAACCACCATTTTCCTTCCTCTTCACATGGAATAGCTAGCTGAGGTCAGAGCCATGGAAACTAAACAAAAGACTACCAGAGTCCCACACATCCCAGCCCAGCTTCTGCAGGAAGAGTGAGTGCCCCAACCTCACAACTGTTCAACAGTTTAATGAAGACTTGGCCTGACATCTTTGCAGGGAACAAATCTCATTAAGAGATGCTGAATTTTAGTCTCTAACAAAATAGCAGAATTTCCCTTAAGGGCAGTCATCAGCATTAAATGGACTGTGCATGGTTTTAACTTCTCAGTATAGGCAACTGGATTTATCCTAACCCCCCGACCTGGCAAAGCAAAGCTCCTGAGGATGCTGTGCTGTGGGATGTCTTTCTGTATGCTGTGAATATACGTTGCTCCCATTGGCTAACGCATAGAGCTGCACTGGCCTATGGCAGGGCAGGATGGAGCCAGATGGGAAAATCCAAGAGAGATAGTGAGAGAGGAAAGGAGAGTGGGAGGAGACGCCAGCCCTGTGCCCAAGGAGCAACAAGATGCCAGCAGACTGGTAACACCATGGCCTCATGGTAACATATAGATGAATAGAAATGAGTTGAATTAAGTTATAGGAACTACTTAATAAGAAGCCTGCATCATAGGCCATATAGTTTGTAATTAATAAGGCCTCTGTATGTGTATTTGGGACGGAGCTGCTGCGGGACCAGTAGGGACACAGGAAGACTCTGTCTTCAATGCTGGGCCGCCATCAGTATGTGGAGGGCATGGTCTGCAGTTGGCTGCTGACACAGACTTGAGGCACATTTTAGGAGAAGCTCCTTTACTTGGACACTGCAAAGAATGGGCCTCCTCACCCAGGACCATCCAGAAGCAAACAGGGGCATCCAGCTTTGCTTCGCTGGTTTGGGGTGATTCATATTCACACTAAAAAACAACCATGATTCTATAAGTAAATAACACTAAAGAGTCCATGTCTTTACATACATCATAGGCAAATTCTATCTTTGAATATAGAAATGAAAAACTGTTTTTCTTGGTTAATACTAAGATCTCTCTTTTGAGGATAGAAATTTCAAGGAAAAGTCACTGTTATTAAGATATTAAAAACACTTTTACTGTTAAGTTCTCTACATGGCATCATACCAAACCTAACTCAGGTAGGTCCTTTACTGTTTCGTCTTTGCAGGATTAAGTTTACAAGTAAACTGTAGACTGAAGATTTTTAGCTATTTTCAAGTACAGTGTAAGTTGACATATAAAAAAGATTGAAGTTATTCTTTATTGATTTCAGATAGAGGGATAATAATGGTGACTGCAAAGAGACAGTTATTATTTTATTGGATGAACTGATGTCCTCTAAGCATACTTATTGTATCAATCCTAAGAGTTTTAAATACCATTTTCTGTCAATCTCCATGTGATAATCTCTACTATCACATTAATGGGATTTAGAATCAACACAGAAACATGTGTCTGGACTTCCCTATGAAGGATTACAAGGGAGAGGAGTGTCCACTCAGAGCGTGGGCAGTGCCATCCCTCCCTCTGGGGTCCAGTATTGAGTACAGAAATGGCAGCAAGCAGAACACCAGCATCCACAGTCTCCTGACTAGAGAGACTAGAGACACAACGTGAGCAGCTCCCTCATGGTTCTGCCAATGTGACTTCTCCACTAGGACTAGATCCCTAAACCAGGTAAAAATAAGGCCCTCCTCCTCCTCCTCCTCTTCCTCCTCCTCCTCCTTCCCCTCTTTGTTTTTTGAGATAGGGTTTCGTTATATAGTCCTGGCTGTCCTGGAACTCACTCTGTAGACCAGGCTGGCCTCCAACTCAGAGATCCACCTGCCTCTGCCTCCCGAGTGCTGGGATTAAAGGTGTGCATCCCCCCCCCCCCACTTTCCCAGCAGCCTTTCTACTTTGTCCTTTTTTCCTTGTTATTTTATCAATGGAACAAGAAAAGTGACACACTTCACGACAACTTTATGCCATTTTAATTTTCCTCTTCTAGTTTTGCAGCTGAAAGAAACCCTTAATCTTAGAGATACGTGTTTCACGAGGTCCAGCATCCTTCAGAGAAGCAAAGGAAATATCCCAAACAGGCAGTTGATAGCTATATGACAGGTAGCTCAGTGCAGTGTTGTATGAGCTTGGAATGGGCTGCTACCCAGAGAGTAAGTCTTACAGGCATGGACCATTGAAGTGAGAACTCAGGGTACACTTGTGACTGGCCGGTCACCCCTTCAGGTCCCTGGTGATGAATTCATATTTACATTACATGGAGCTACTTGGCATCAATATGGTTTTCTAACGTCTAACCGATCCTATGGTTATATTTTCACCTTTGTCAGGAAGTTATATGTCATTCAAAAGCCTGAAGGAGAAATCACTGTCATTATAAGTGACATTCAAATCTCCATCTGAAGAGAAAGCTTGGTTCTGAATACCCGCTCTGAAATTGCTTCTTGTCTTCTTGGAAGTGGGTGGTTAGAGGTGTCTTCCCCAGTGTTTCTGTTCCAAAGCCAAGAAGTTCATCAGTCAGGCTGAGGCTACATGGTTCCTGCATCTCATATGATTCTTAGTCAGAATGTGAGTCAAGGCTCTCGTGTGTCAGTGGGACCAGAGGGGACCGTGACCCTCAAAATCCAGGTGAGACTCTCTAGGCCCCTGAGCCACCTCAGGGACCTCACCAAGGTGCCTCATCCCCTACTCAGTTCCTCTGTGCTGGAAGTACAGAGTCTCCTAAGCATCTTTTGTCTCAGGAACATCTATAAAGAAGTGAGATGTTAGACTTTCTGAAAGACTTCAATTTTTCTTTCTTTTTTCCCTTTTCTTCATTTACTTAAATATCAGGACACAATTCAAGCCCCACCACACATGATAAACCTTTCAAAACAGAGGAAGAAGAAGATATGCTAAGTTCACTCTCCAGCCTTGAATCCTTGAAATGAGACCCTTGATCGAGCTTCTGGAAACTCTAGAATAGTGGCTGCAACCCCCCTTCTAATACGCTGGGGGAGGCAACATCAGAATGCTCTCTTTCTCTCTACTTCCATATCTTGGTTCTCAGACAAGCATTCATCATGACCCTCTCACACTGTCCAAGTCTCACACATCACAGACAGTCCGCGGTTCCCACTTAATGAGATATGCTAAGTGAGCGGGATCTGGAGAAAAGCACAGAACAGAAGAACAGCTTCTTCTTCCCCTCCCAAGAGGACAGAAGTCCTAAGGGTACAACCGATCTGCCAGTTAACAGCCATGTGGGAAATGTCTGTCTGTCTACCAGGACGACAGAGAAGGGGCCTAAAGGAAAAGAGCACCAGATGATGATTATGGACCTCAAAAATTTCGTAATAATTTAAACAATTTCTTTGTATTTCATTTTTTGTTTTTTGAGACAGGGTTTCTCTGTGTAGTTTTAGTGCCTGTCCTGGAACTCACTCTACAGACTAGGCTGGCCTCGAACTTACAGAGATCCTCCTGCCTCTGCCTCCAGAGTGCTGGGGTTAATGGCCTGTGCCACCACTGCCCAGCAACAATTTATTTTAATTGTATGTGTCTGTGTTTTCCTGTGTGTAGGTATGAGCAAGAGAGTGCTGGTATGATAAGAGAATTGCATGGATGGGTAAGCGCAATGGAGAAAAAGGAGGGCAAAGAGGTCAAGAATAAGTAGGGTGAGGAGACCCTGTCTAAGTGGAGTGGTCAATCTGGGAAGGCTTTCTTCAGGAACAAAGAAATTGAGTAAGCAGTGGGCCTGGGACAGTCACCAGGAACAGGTTTCTAGACAAAGAACAGCAAGTGAAAGAGCCTTAAACAGCAAGGCTGGCAGACACGAACACAAGAATGCCGAGTGTTCTGGGCAACACAGAGGGGATAATGTGACCGGCTGTAACAGAACTGGCTCCTACCTTGGGGTAGGACTAGCATGTATGTGAAAGGATGCTATCATGGCATACATTTATATGCGGTTTTTGCCCCATTTCCCCAGGCAGAACTCCAAGAACCCTTGTAGAGAAGGGTGCTGGGAAAAATCTTTTGTTCTAATGATTGGTCCTTGAGCTCACTTCTTGACACTGAACTTCTAAATTCCTTGGATTTCTCTGAGTGACTACATTTTTTGTTTTAATGAGGCAGTTCTTGGTAGACTCCTGGAGAGCCTCAGGAGAGGGGCTGGTTGTCAGGAAAACTAAGCATGTGATCAGAGTTGGACTTTTTGGGTCCATCTCCCAGAACTCTGGTAAGGACTGAAGCCTGAGTTAATAAGCGATAGCCACTGATGTAATTGACATGCCTCCTTAATAAAGCCTCTACAAATCCCCCAGATTGCACACAAAGAGATTTCTGAGAGGTGGCATGCCCAGAGAGGGTACAAAGCTCCATGCCATTTCCCATGAAGGTTGCCCTATCATCTCTTCCATAGGGTTTTTAACCTTTAAACTGGCCAATGTTCCAGAGTGTTTCCTTAAGTTCTGTGACAGCATGTAGCTAATTAATCAAACTCAAAGTAGGGGTCATGGGAATGCCCAATGTAAGTCTAGTCAGACAGACATCTAGCTGGCACCCTAGTGACTGACAGCTGATAGAGGAGCAGTCATGGGACTGAGCAACAACCTTGGGTCATTATACTATTTCCCGAGCCAGAAAGGAGTTAAATCGTAGAACATTCAGGCGTCTGGTGGACATCTGGGTGTTGGTAACCAGACATTCCCACATAGCTCAACTCTCAGAGGTGAAGTATTCCATGCTGAGAATAAAATTGGGTTATCTATCACTTACAAGAGCACTTAATAAATCTAGGCAGATGTCCCAGGGGTGCTTGTCAGGGGTGGTATTTGGATCCACTGTAAAGAGGAACCACAAGCCAAGTTGAATAGCAGTTACAGGAGGTGTGAGCGCAGGAACAAAGCGGGATGGAACTGCTTCTACAACCCAAAGCAGAGGCAAAACCAACCCACCAAACACATGTTAAAACAAAAACTTTTTTTTTTTTTTTTGTGGTTTTTCAAGGCAGGGTTTCTCTGTGTAGCTTTGTGTCTTTCCTGGATTTCACTTGGTAGCCCAGGCTGGTCTCGAGCTCACAAAGATCCACCTGCCTCTGCCTTCCGAGTGCGGGGATTAAAGGCGTGCGCCACCACCGCCTGGCCTAACCTTCATTTTTTTATTCAGTAAAGTCACTGTACTGTAATTAACCCACAAACAAAAACATCACACAGATAGACTAAGGAAGCCACTCAAACACACTTTTGTCCAGTCCCAAACCCTGTGCATCTCAGGGAAGTTCTATATGGTTAGAAGGGCCATCTGAATCCATGGAGCTTCACTTCAGGGATTTGTTTGTTTGACTGATTTTGGTTTTTCTGAGACAGGGTTTCTCTGTGTAGGCCCGGCTGTCCTGGAACTCACTCTGTAGACCTGGCTGGCCTCAGACTCCCAGAGTGATCGGATTAAAGGTGTGTGCCACCACTGCAGGCTCACTTCAGGTTTTATACTTTGACTATCAGTTACATTTTTATGTACTTGAGAAAAAGAAAACCATGGGAGTTGAAACTAGAAAAAAAAAATCAAAGCTTTCTATCCTCTTTCATGGCTCATGTGTTCTTTCCCTGCATTCTGTCCTTCCTCATCAACTAACATTATTACCTTTTCTTGGTCTCCTTTCTAAATGGCATACTGACAGCTGTTTACATATATGCCTGTACATGCTATAGGCTAGGATCCACATAGGAGAGACAGTGCAGTTTGTTTTGAGTTTGGGTTACTTGCTTCATATTATGCTTCCACGTTCATCCTTTTTTTTTTTCTATAAATTTCATGATTTCATTTTTCTTCACAGATGAGTAGTATTCCATTTTGTACATGTAGCACATTTTCATTATCCATTAATTTGTTGGTGGACATCTGGGTTGGTTCCATTCCCTTGCTATCATGAATAGAGTGGTGATAAGCATGGATCTGTAAAAATCATTATGGTAGAATATGGGGCTGTCTAGATATATGCCCAGGAGTAGAAGAGCTGGGTCATATGGCAGTTTGATTTTTAGTTATTTGAGGAACCTCTCAATTGATGTCCACAATGATGAATCTAGGTTCCTCTTCCCTCACATCCTCTACAGTAGTTTTTTTTTTTGTTGTTGTTAGATTTCTTGATGATAAGCATTCTCTCTTTCCCCTTTTATTTTTATTAAGGAATTTATTTATTTTAGATACCAACCACAGATCCTGCTTTCTTCCCTCCTCCTGCCCCTCCAGCCTTCCCCCCCACATCCCCTCCTCCAACAAGGTAAGGCCTCCCATGGGGAGTCAGCAGAGCCTGGTCCATTCAGTAGATGTAGGTCCGAGCTCCTCCCCCTGCATCAAGGTGTCCCATCATAGGTAGTGGGCTCCAAAAAGCTAGCTCATGCAGCAGGGATAGATCCTGATCTCACTGCCAGGGGGCCCCTCCAGCAGATCAAGCTACACAACTGTCTTGCTTATGCAGAGGCCCTAGTCCAGTCCCCATAGAGGCTCTACAGCTGTTGGTCCAAAGTTCATGAGTTCCCACTAGTTTGGTTTGGTTGTCTCTGTAGGTTTCCCTGTCATGATCTTGAATTCCTCTTCCCTCTCTTCGACTAGACTCCCGGAGCTCAGCCTGGCTGTGTATCTCTGCATCTGCTTCCATCAGTTACTGGACGAAGGCTCTGTGATGACAGTTAGGGTACTCACTGATCTGATTATTAGGGTAAGCCAGTTCAGGCACCCTCTCAACTATTGCTAGTAGTCTAAGCTGGTTATCCTTGTGGATTCCTGGGGACTTTCCTAACACCTGGTTTTTAGCTATCCCCATGATTTCTCCCTCTACCTCTATGATAACCATTCTCAATGGGGTAAGGCTGTATGTCAAAGTAGTTTTAATTTTCATTTCTCTTATAATTAGGGATGCTGAACACTTTTCAAAATAGTTATTGGCCATTTGTGTTTCTTTCTTTCTTTCTTTCTTTCTTTCTTTCTTTTTTTTTTTTTAACTGTGTGTTCATTGCTTCTCGGCCTTTTGGCTAAGGTCAAGTGTAACTGTGTTCATTCTATTAGCCCACTTGGAATTTTGATAGGTATTGCATTAAATCTGAAAATTGAAAATCAGGCAGGAAAAATAAAGGGAAAGAGGGGGTGAAGAAAGAAAGGAAATCTTAGTTGAGTACTGTGATTCATGCCTGTTAACCCAGCACTTGGAAAGCTGAGACAGGAGGATTGCCATAAGTTTGAGGTCAACCTGGGTTACATAGCTTGATTATATTGTTACAGGCCAACCTGGGCTACAGAGTAACAGAGCGACATTCCAGACTAAAGAGGTCAGAGTTTAGGCACAGGAAAACATGGGACATAGGCAGAGTTGTGCCCTGGGTTAGCCAGGCATATGGCATGCACCAGCAAATGGCAGTGAAGATCTCTTGAATCTTCTGGGATGAGCTGTTTTATTTCTTTTGCATTCTGAGGGTCTGGAATATGATGCCAGGCCAGTATCAGGTAGCAAGCACTTGACTACCAGTCTATGTAGCTTGAAGTTCAGAGCCAAAGATAGTGCAGCACCTGCCCAATCTAGTCACTTTCCTCTTGTTGTTTGTGTGTTGGGTTTTGGTTTTTGTTTGTCTGTTTGTTTGCTTTTGGACACAGGGTCTCACTACTGCCTTAGCAGGCCTGTAACTTACTATGTAGCCTAGGCTGGACTTGAACTTACAGAGATATGCCTGTCTCTGCCTCCCAAATGCTGGGACTAAAGATGTACATGACCACACCGGGCTTAGTCCTTCTTTTGTAACGATGGTTATATACCAAATGTTCAGGACTGCTCATTTTAGCCTGTCCAGTGGTGAGGATTTTATTTTTAGCCATCATAAACCAAGAGGCAAAATATCAAAAGCAATGACTTGGGTCCTCAAGCATCACAAACATCATCTCTGTGTTCAAGGAAGACACCAATGGAAACACTAATATGGAAATGGGAAAGCTCACCAAGCCTCAATGATAAACAAAGAATTACAGGCAATTAAGGATTGCTGAAACCAGTGAGAAATAGTCCTCTCTTGGGAAGAACACAATCATCAGTTATCCAGCACTGAATGGTCAGCCCTGAAAACACATACAAGTAATAACATTATATGGACTGAGCAGATTGTATTCACGTATTTAGGAGATTGTATATATGTATGTATGTAAGTATGTACCAACAAAGAAAAAGAAGCCATGAGTTTGAAAGAGAGCGTGGGGTAAGGGGTACTTGGGAGGCTTTGGAGGGAGAAAAGGAAGGGGGAAAATAAAGAACTGTATTAAAATCTCAAAAAATTACTAAAAAAAAATCTTAGCTTTGTTTTTTGTCTTTCAATAAAATGAAACACTATAATCATACAGTAGAATACTACTCACTAGCTAGATAAATCATGTCTTTTATTCCAGCACTCAGGAAGCAGAGGCAGGCAGACCTCTGAAGTTGAGGCTAGCCTGGTCTACAAAGCGAGTTCCAAGACAGCTGGGCTACACAGAGACATCTTGTCTCAAAAAACAAAAATAACAAACAAACAGACAGACAAACAAACAAACAAAAAAACCACACACACAAAAAAACCAAACCAAAAACCCAAACTAATAGAAAGGATTAAAGATTAAAACAACATTGATGTGCTCAAAATAATTATGCTGAGTAAAGGAACCAGGCACAGTGGAGAGCCTACTTATGAGTTCATTCATACAAGATTAAAAAACCACAGATTTGTACTGATAGTAAGTAGAGTAGTGGGTATCTGAGGAGGGGGCTGGGGACAAAGAGAACAGAAAGGATCACAGTGACGATGCTCCATACTGCTGGGGGATAAAGGGGATGCTCATTATCCTCATTATGAAAATGACTTCAACGGCTGCACATGTGTCAGAATGCATCGGATTGTAATTTAAGCCTGGGGAAAGACAATACATGGGCAAAGTCCTTAGTGAAAGCCCCTTTGATCAAGGAGATGTGCAACACAAACTTCAATAGTATCTGTGACACTGACGTCTTGTGAACATCTGTAGCTTCATTTTGAGCACAGCCTTGCATCCTACCTTTTGGACTTTCTAATAGCAAGGAGTGGCCCTGCCCGGAGTTCTGCCTTCCTTCCCAGCCACCACTGGATACAGAAACCCTGAAGAGCTGGAGAAGCTCCCTGTGCTCTGGAGCTCAGCCCTGGTTCCAACCTGCACTAATGGCACTGTGAATGCAAGGTGGCCTTGGACTATATTGAGTCCTCATGGGGAAGGCCCTGTTCACTGGCATCAAGGCCCCATCCACATGTCCACTGCGACAATGTAGTCCTACCCTCCGAGGTCTAAAGGTGTTTATACTTGGGTATATAGATCCTGGAAGAGGCCCTGGGGCCGTCTACATAGACGATTCTGGAAGCCCCTATATATGAGCCTGGGTCTATAGTAGGCATGGGCACACATGAAGGCAGGGGACAGAACAGAGCCACAAGCCCTTCTGAAGAAAGGAATTATATATGTTATTTAAATATTATTAAATGTAAGTATATAATCCAAAGCACATTACAGGTTCATCAGTAATGAATGACACATACTGATATATCAATTGATATGATAATATTCTGAATACTAATATTAATTTTGATAGGACAGAGTACAAATCATTAAAATCTAGTAAGTCTTGGTTGCTTCCTTGGTTTAAGAAAAAAGAGAGTGAGAGAGAGAGACAGAAAGAGAGAGAGAGAGAGAGAGAGAGAGAGAGAGAGAGATTCTGATTTTCCTGCTTTTCTCACAGTCTGCAACAAAGAATGAATAAAGTCATGCATTTGAAAGGTTTAAAAACTGAATCTACCCCTCACAATACACAGGGATGACCATAACTGCTTGTGTGAAGTATGATCTGAGTCCTAAGTCAAGTTCCTGGTTTTCCATCGAGTGAGGACTGGATAACTCAATCCATGTCAGAAAAGCTGTGTCCCAGCAGCTTCCTCCCATTGAATTTGATCACCACAATGATCTGAAAAACATTCCTTGCGACAGTTCTGTTTAATACAAGGGTGAGAATATAGAACTGTGGA
Organism: Onychomys torridus; assembly: GCF_903995425.1. Classification (NCBI taxonomy): domain Eukaryota; kingdom Metazoa; phylum Chordata; class Mammalia; order Rodentia; family Cricetidae; genus Onychomys; species Onychomys torridus. The sequence continues at coordinate 59,333,680 of NC_050456.1, forward strand.
TTCATTCAAAGTAAGCATATAAATAAGGGATAGATTTGGAAAATAAAAAAATAGTACCAACTACTAGTCATATCTAAGGGTTTAAGCCCCTCTTCAAAAGTCTGGCCCTGAGTCCTATTCTTAGAAAAATCAAATATTGGTCATCTAAGCCATCACTGATGGAAATTAGGTCTCAGAGTAAATTCGGATTCTTGCAATTGAGATGTAGCAGTTACAACAACTACGTGGATTTGGGGGAACGTACCTGTTGACTCCCAGAGCTCCACAAAGCCCTTGAGATGTCGTCTAGACTCTTCTGGGTAATACAGTTGTGTATATCATGGCAAAAAGTTCTGCTAAAATCATATATTAACATTAGGTAAAGCCAAGACACCTTTCTTTTCCTTTTTTGTATAGGTGTGTGTGTGTGTGTGTGTGTGTGTGTGTATGTTCATGTATATTCATATGTGTGCAGATGCATGTGCACGTGTGTGCATGAATACAGAATGCTAAAGATCTTATTTGCTGGTATGTGGCCCCCCTTCTCATCTCTGTTGTGTAATAGTTTCTACTGATATTGTAACATTCTATCCTGCTGGGAAGCTCCTAAAGCAGGAGGGTAAATAACTCAAAACAACTTCAGGAAGTCCCTGAAACTGACCAAATTCACTAGGCCCCTCCATGCCAGAGTAATCAATAAAAGCTAAGAGTCCCTCTCAGGTGAAGTAAAACTGAGCTGTAACGTTAAGAGACACAGAGGAGAAAAGCTGCAAAGACGACTCTGAAACTAGACAGGCCAGCTACCTGGAAGAGGTTTAGACTGACTGAGGTAGGCACCTGGAAAGGACACCCTTCCACCTATTGAGCTGCCTGTAGGCTGTGCAGCGTGCTCCGGGTTCCCAGCTTTTGTGAGCTATCACCCATCACTGACAGCTATCAATCACCCATCAGCTCTGACAGGACAAAGGGAGCACAGGGCAGTTGCTGCTGGCAGTAACCCATAAGCAAGTCCCATGGTAAAGCCTGACATCCACAGGGTGAAAGCATCACCCTGTCAGAAGGGCGGTAGGTGGTGGTGGTGGTGGTGGCGGTGGTGGTGGCGGTGACACGATTATTATGTCATTGGGAGGCAAATGGAATGTTTTCACGAGAAATGTAATCTTTCTTAGTCACCAGGACTGAAGTGTTAAGGAAGGAGAATAAAGTCCAAGAGCTGAAAGTAAAGATTAACTAGTTGTTTTGGAAAGAGCAGAGAAGTGAAGCAGCCTTGTCGACAGTAGATCCCCAGTGCAAGGAAGAGTTCGGGACTGCGGAGTACCAAAGTGGGAAAGGGCCCTTCCCTCCCAGCACCCTCTGCTGCAAAGGATAGCAACTCGGCAGAAGGGAAGCAGTAAGTCTCCAGGGACACTCTCGGGGGCAAACTAAGGTGCTGGGTCAATCATCCTGTGGAGGGGACCTGGCTGCTCTCTGAAGGACACTCATGGCTCTGGCAGGCCTTGCCCTCCTCTCCCCTTCCCTCTGCCTTGTTAAAAACTTTTGGGTTACATTCCTGAAGCTAGCCCCCAAGGTCCATTCCCTTATTTGGCTATTTCCTCCTCCTGAAGCTGACTACCGAAGTCCAGCTATCCAAGTATTGAAGCCCAGCAATCAAAAGCCCCTTTGGGATTTTATGTAACATGCCCAATTAAAATTAAACACCTCATCCTAACACAGGGTTTCCCTTTGTACCTTTAGAAACTGACATTTGCCTATGGGCCACATCTGTCTCCTCTCTATCCAGAGGCAGTCCTTGTCTTCCTCTATCTTCTGTTTTTGTCTCTTATTCTCTGCCCTCTGTCCCCCTGGGGCAAATAAATCTCCTCTGTGCTGAGAACTTGGTCCTGGGGGTCCTGGGTGGAAATGGACTCTTATCTGTTCACTCTCCCAGGAGAGCTGCTGATCCTGATTCTGTAGTGCAATGCCAGTCACCAGCTGGGTCACAGAACATGCTGGGTTGAGTCATGTGAACTAAGAGAATACAAGAAACCACCCATATATGTGACCTGGGGAGCACAATAAAGAACTAGCAAGAGGGAGTACAGGGCGATGAATGCAAGCAAAACACAGTGACAGAGGAGTATGAAAACAATGTAACTTTGCACAGTAACTTAAAACTTAATTAAAAACAAAAGACCAACAACAAGAGAAGGAAATCACCTTTTAAAAAAAATAAGGGTGGTTTATAAAAACTAGCTGAGGACTCTTTAACTCACAGAAGCTATAATTGTCTGTATAAGATATGCATGAGACTGGGTCTTTCAACAGTCCTTCACGGGGGAGGGAGGGGCTCAGGAGGCCCTGCCTCTCCCTGACGCTTATAGGTTACTGGGGAGACATTTTCTTCAGTGGTGTAGTCCCTGGTAAGTTGTCCATGTTCCTGTAAGGAGCCCTTTTTTTGACTCTGCTCCTGCACGTAACCCTGATAAAGTCACTGGGTTGGGTTGGGGATTTAGCTCAGTGGTAGCACAAGGCCCTGGGTTAGATCCTCAGGTCAAAAACCAAACCAAACAAGAAAAGTCACTGGGTCACAACAACCAACCCCAAACCCCAAACCAAGAGACATGAAAGTAGAAGGTGGGACAAGGAAGTGGGAGGGAAGGAGATGGGAGTGAACGCAACCGAAGTGTATACACGCATGAAAATATCACACCGAAGTTACTGGGCCATTAATATATTAGTAAACTTATAGAAAATGAGCCGGCACAGCTTAGTGGGTAAAGGAGCCTGCTGCCAAGTCTGTTGACCTGAGTTTCATCCCAGGAACCCAAATGATGGTTCCCTGACTTCCACCTGTGTGCAATAACATAAAATATATAAAAATGTAATAAAGGGTGATTTTTAAAGATCTTTTGAGAAAGGTAGCAAAGGGCATAAAAGAGGGATTTTTTTTCCTAGATAAATTTAGCTTCTTTCTACATGATAATTTTTTTTCTTTCTACTTGCTAAGCCTTGGCTTTAGAATATAAAGATTCTTAATGTATATATGGGGGTAGGTAGAGCTATGGCTCAGTGGTTTGGGGTACAGGTTCCTCTTGCAGAAGACCCAGCTTCAGTGCCCAGTACTCATATGATGTCTAACAACCATCTGTAACTCTAGTTTCATAGGATCTGACAAGCTCTTCTGGCCTCCAGAGTCACTGGGCACACAGGTGCTGCACATAAATACATGTAGGCAGAGCACTCATACACATAAAATAAAAATTAAAAAAAAAAATTAACGTGTATTATATTGCTATCACCAGAGAAGTGAATCCTTGTGTTCTGGGAATTTCATGTGCCTGGTCTCAACGCTCAGAACAAATCTACAAGCTCAACCTTATGCTATTATGACTTCCATTCTATAGGTGAGGGAGCTAAAGGTCAAACAATGAGGTCAAACAATTCGGGGATGATAGAGCTAGTGTGTAGCCCTGGTTTGTCCGGCTGATGGAACTTTCTGCTATGAATTAGTAACTTGCCTTATGTCAGAGAAGAGTTAAGAATGACCACAGAGCTCTCTCTCACACAGAAAAGACAGCTTGGCAGAGCTGGCTTTCCCAAAGCAAAGGGGCCAACCTCAGACAACTACAGCAGCCCATCTCTCCAGCAGAAACAGGCACGCTAAGTCCTAAGAGCCCTACAGTGCACCTCAGTCAAGGGTAGCATCATTACTTCAGGATACATCCCATCAGACTTTTCTAATGTATGTAAATGTATTCTAAAACTACATAGTGGCCAATTCAACAAAATGGTGACACGTTGTATTTAGTAACCTGCTCTTTTTGTGGGTTTGTTTGAGTCAGGGGCTTATTATTTATCTTGGGGTGGCCTGAACCTGCTGTATAGCCCAGGCTGTCTTCAAACTCATGACCCTCCTGCCTCAAACACCACAAAGCTAGAATCACAAGAGTGCTCCACAATACTGGAAGGTAACCTTCCTTCTCCTTTAATGATGTAATTGGGATACTTGTCACGCCTACACAGCATTTCATTTGATACTTGGTCACACTTCATTTGATACTTGGTATCTGGGCTGTGATTATTTGCTTTTGTTAACATAAATAGCGCTGCCTGCCAGGCATAGTGGCACCTGCCCTTAATCCCAGCACTTGGGAGGCCAAGGCAGGTGGCTCTCTGTGAGTTGTGGACCAGCCTGGTCTCCATAGTGAGTTTCAGGAAAGCTAGAGCTACATAATGATACCCTGTCTTGAAAAAAAAACTAACTAAATAAATAAAATAAGCAGTGTTATACTGCACACACAGACACATGAATAATTATTTCCTTGGGATAAACTAATAAAGAGTATGACATTTAACCTGGAGTGGATTGTTAGAATACCTCCAGAAAGCGCTTCCCACTGTCCTTGTGTGCAAATCCTCATCTCTTCTATCCCAACAAATAGATGTTTTCAGTCACTTAAGCTTTACCAGGACAATAGACATTATCATTTACCCTGCTCACTTGATGAGAAGGAATCATTTCTTCCCGCCACTTTGCATTCTCTCCTGTAAAACTTAGTTTCAGACTAGCATATAAGCCAATGAGTCCAGCAGGGTAAACTAGTCACCCTCCCAGAAAACCACCCAGTCTCTCTGTAGGTAAGCAGCTACAAACACTGATGGAGGGGCTTAGTAGGCCGAGACACCTCTTTTCTCCTTACTACAACTATGAGAAGAAGGCGATGTACAAAGTGTCAGATCCAAGATCCAGTTTCTATAGCAAGTGACCTTACTTATGACGGCTGCAGAAATACTATATGGGATGGATTTACAGTTTCAATTTGTTCTTCAACAGGGATGGAAGGGGACTTCTGAGTTGCCTTCACATAGTGTTACAAGCTGAACTGTATCCCCACAGATGTATATGTTGAAGTTAACCTCAAAATGTGACTATATTTGGAAATAAGTTCTTTATAAGAGCAATTAAGTTAAAAATGAAGGTATTTTGTGATCTCTAGTTCAATATGACTATATTTAGATGTGCAGGATGTTAGGCCATTGCATTAGTTATTTTTCTATTGCTGTGATAAAACACATTGACCAAGGAAACGTATAGAAGGAAGAGTTTATTAGGGCTGATGGTTCCAGAGGGACAAGTCCAGCGTGGTGGGGTAGAGGCATGGTGGGAGGAGCAGGAAGCTGAGAGCTCACATCCATAACAGCAGGCACTGAGCAGACAGTGGACTGAAAGTGGTACAAAGCTTTAAGCTGTCAAAGCTGCCCCCAGTGGCATACTTCCTCCAGCAAGTCTGCATCTCCTGAACCTCCCCAAACACTACCACAAACTCGGGACTTAGGGATTCTATTGCTGTGAAGACACAACGTGACCATGGCAACTCTGTTTGTTTGTTTGTTTTTGTTTTTGTTTTTCGAGACAGGGTTTCTCTGTAGCTTTGGAGCCTGTCCTGGACTAGCTCTGTAGACCAGGCTGGCCTCGAACTCACAGAGATCCACCTGCCTCTGCCTCCCGAGTGCTGGGATTACAGGCGTGCGCCACCACCGCCTGGCTCCATGGCAACTCTTTTTTTTTTTTTTTTTTTTTTGCCAGAGCTGAGGACTGACTGAACCCAGGGCCTTGTGCTTGCTAGGCAAGTGCTCTACCACTGAGCTAAATCCTCAACCCCTCCATGGCAACTCTTATAGAGGAAAATGTTTAACTCGGGCTGGCTTACAGGTTCAGAAGTTGAGTCCATTAACATCATGGTGGGAAAGATGGAGGTAGGCAGACATGGTGCTGGATAGGTGCCTGAGAGTTCTATATCCAGATTGGCAGGCAGCAGGAAGAGAGAGGGCCTCTGGGCCTGGCTTGGTCTTCTGAAACCCCAAAGTCCACCTCCACAGACACACTTCCTCCAACAAAGCCGCTCCCACCCCAACAAGGCCACACCTGCTCCTACAAGACCATAATTCCTAATGCCACTCCCTAACTGTGGCGGACCAGCCCCCACGTTTACTTACCCCAGGGACTCTTGAGAAATGAGGAATAAGAGACTTAGTTAGAAATAAAGAGGGGAGAGAAAACACAGGACAGACTCAAGTGGGCCTGAATCCTTATCCACTGGCCCCGAACTTTATTCCAAAGTTCTATTTATAACAATGCCAAGGGGTGGAGCAAACACCTCCCCCTTGCTAGTTACAGTCAAGAGTAGACCCTTACAAACACCTGATACTGAGGCCTGTGATGCAATCAACCTCTTATGCAGTCCTGCTGGGTACAGCTACTAGGAAACCTAGTGGGCTCCAACACTTAACCATTAAAATATATGAGCCCTATTGGATATGGGGCTATTCCTATTCAAACCACCACGAGGACCAAGTTTTCAAATACTCAAACCTGTAGGGACCATTTCTTATTCAAGCCATCACAGTCATGGACACACACAGGGAGAACCATCTGAACACCCACAAAGAAGGCTGGCCACTGCAAGCCCAGGAGTCAGGCCTCAGGAAAAAGGAAAAAAAAAAATCAACTTTACTGACACCTTGATTTTGGAGAACTGTGAGAAAATGTCTTTCTGTTGCTTCGGCCACCCAGCTTGTTGTATTTTGTTACAGCAGCCCTGGCCAATGAATACATGCTGCACTCCACAAATGACTGAGGAAAAGTCAACTATCAAGCTCACAGAAAAGACAAGAGAAACAATGAACATTTTGGGTGCTGCTACCAGACAGGGACAGTATGTTCATGTTCACTGTTCTGTCTGTGGTGGTCATCTGTGTTTTCAGATATGCCGCAAGGCGACGGCATCCATTTGCTCTTCAGTCTTGTGACAGCCAAACCCAAGAGCAATGAATTCTAACTCTCTTCTGGAAGCTTTGCCTCCTGGGCCGTTGGCCACGTTTGTCACTTGACCAAGGTTAAGCTATGAACTCAGGCTTTCCCTGGAAGGAAAATGAAAACCAACTGTCATGTTATTGGTGTGTCTGTGGGGGTGGGGGGGGAGAGGATCTGTGTTAACATATAACCTACAAGGAGCTTTCTGAAAACCTGGGCCATTTGAGAATGGAAGGGAGGGCTGAAGGCTGAAGCTGGGAGGCTGAGAAAAGGTTCTCTGGTGTAGAGTTCCAACTCATCTCCAGTGGGAAGATGGACTGCAGGTCTCCACACAGGAGGCCCCAGAGACAGAAAGACCAAGACATTGTACCTACAGTACATCGGAACCAGCAGCAGTGGTGCAGAGTCTAACATACATTAACTTGGAAGTCAGAAGATTTTCTATGGCCAAATATTCATGATGTCAAACATGCTGTTAAGAGCAAAATAATGTATTCTGGTAGGGTTTTCCTAGTCATTGGTCCACTACTTTTTACCTTTTGTATGAGTGAACTAAAACCTTAAGAAAGATAATCCACTTTTTTAGGGGTTTTGGGGGGGGGGACTTTTAGCAAGTAATCAAATGAAAGGCAATTATGGTGAATTGAGAGAGAATGGCCCCCAAAGGGAGTGGCACTGTTAGGGGATGTGGCCTTATTGGAGGAAGTGTGCCACTGTGAGGGGCGGGCGGACTTTGAGGTCTCTTTTGTTCAAGCTTCCCTCAGTGTGACTGTCAGTCGACTTCCTGTTGCCTCTGAGTCAAAGGTGTAGGACTCTCAGCTCCAGCACCACATCTGCCTGCATGCTGCCATGTTCCCTGCCATGATGATAATGGACTGAACCTCTGAACTGTCAGTGAGCCACCACACTTAAATGTTTTCATTATAAGAGCTGCCGTGGTCATGGAGTCTTTCCACAGCAATAGAAAACCCTAAGTAAGACAGCAGCCTACCAATGCTCCCTGACCAGTCTCTGAGGTGGCAACACATTCACCAAATGGGTGAGGTAGAAAGTTGGGTTCTGCTCATGATATATTCTAGGCACTGGTGTTTTTTTGTGTGTAAAATGCAGAAATTCTACTAGACAATCACTTTTAAGTTCTTGGCTGGCTATGTGGTCCAGGCTGGCTTTTAACTCAGGGTGATCCTTCTGCCTCTGCCTCCGGGATGCTGGGAGTAAAGGAGTGCACCATTATACCTGGCTGAACTTACAAAGAGGCTAAATGGGAGCCAGGAACGACAGCATATACCTATAATCCCAGCCTCTGGGAGAACTACCTAGAGGCTGAGGTCAGCCTGGGCTCTATAGAAAGACTCTGTTTCAAATAACTTTTTTTTTAAAGGAACTAAATGGGCTGGGGGTGTAATACAGCATGTGTTTAGCATATGGATTCAATCCCAGCACCAAAACAAAACAAAATACTACCGATCACTATGAGCCCATGTACAAATAGAAAGACGTTTATTTAGAAAGGCTTTGGTGGTAATTAAATAAAATAACAATAAAAAACCTGATAAAGGATTATGTACCAGTTACTATGGCTTCAGGAATTTATATCTATGGCCATTTTATTAAATTTAACATTTTCTTATTTAAAAATAGCACAGCATACAATTCTTTCTGACGCCTGAACTTTCTGGTGTTGAATAGTTTGAACGAGAGCTTTGGTGAGCAAATTATAATTTTATTTAGACCAATTTTGTTATGTTGCTTATCTGGAAAGCTACTTAACATGTCAGACACTATCCTTCTCAGGCTATCTGGTCATTTATTCAAAAATTATCTACATTTAAAACTCCCAATAAAATAATTCAGAATTGCTGGGCAGTGGTGGCTCATGCCTTTAATACCAGTACTTGGGAGGTGGAGGCAGGCACAGTCTCTGTGCGTTTGAGGTCACCCTGGTCTACAGAGGTGTAACCGAATCTTAAAAGGTCTTATTAATTAAAAAACAAAACAAAACAAAACAAAAAACCCAGAGCCAGAGATCGGGGTAAACATACCTGAAAGCTGAAAGATCAGAGAAACAGAACAAGCCAGCTACTTTCTTACCTCTACGAAATCCTTAGCCTCAAGAGAGCAAGTTTCTGTTTCCTTTCTCTGATCAGACATCACTTCCTGGGATTAAAGGCGTGTATGTTTCCCAGCAAAGGCATGAGATCTCAAGTGCTGGGATTAAAGGTGTGTGCCACCATCACCTGGCTATTTAAAATTCTTTAATATGAATTTGTCTCTGAAGTCCTATGTTGTCTGTGCCTGCCTTGAGTTTAGGATCCAGCCTGTCACATAGCCACCACTTACATGCAGGTCTTTACATTCCCATGAATTAAAGTGAAAAATTAAGTTATTCCACCAGCCACATCTTAAGTGCTCATCAGGGTTTTTATTAATAAGGCCATTTAACACTTCATCCTACATCCTGACTGCACATGCAAGCATGACCAAATGCCTCACATTCCTGCTCCCATGACTCCCTCATCATGAAGGCTTGTACCCTCAGACTATGAGCCAAAGGAAATCCTTTCTTCTTAAGCTGCCCTTGTCAGAGATGTTTGTTGTCACAGTGATGAGAAAAGACTGATATAGGTATTGACTATATAAGATACACTGTTAATAGTACTTTGATTTGCTGACCACATCCCACTATCAAGGAAAATGCTCCCCAGAGATGAGGGGCAATGCGGGTTACAGTCACCCAAGTTCATGAACTGTCTGGATGCTAAGCGATTCCAAGTATCTACTTCTGATGACCGCTTTAGGACTGAGGAAACACAGCAGCTTAAAATGGTGCCTGGCTTGGCTGGGATTCCGGAAGACCAGGTTTGGGACAGGCAGAGCCATGCAGCATTGACAAACCTTAGGCAGCAATCTTAATTTTGTTTCTTAACTGATATATGACCGTGGACACTGGTGTCTTCGTTTACACGAAGAGCAAGCACCACAGAAGGTAATCACTGCAAAGCATTGCAGACATCCTCCTCCCTGCCACCCCCAACACACACTTCAGCATCAGCACCTAAGCAATTTTAGAAGGGAATTATAATAATAATAATAATAAAAAATCTCAATTGGGGAACCTCAGGTACTTTATTCAGACATTCCAGATGCCATTTTGATAATATTTGAAATATCACACCATAGCTTTGCTCTTCTTAGATTTTCTGCCCCAGACAGATGGCTCCTAAAGCCTGAGAACCAAATGTAATATCATGGCAATAAGCTTTCTCCCACTCAGTTTCTTCACACTCTGAGGTGAATAAATGGGGGTGGGGTGAAATGTGGCTGCTTTGGTCAAAGACTGTGTAGGACAGTCAGATTCGGAGGCATCCAAACTCAGAGCACACCCTCCCTGCACCCACACACTCTCTAATCTTTCTTTTTAATTAAAAGACTACGGTAAATCAAGCTATTCCATTGTCTCACTTATCCAGAGGGCCTGATCCAGCTGGGGGCTCACAGCACCCAGTCTGTGGGACCAGGACCTGCCTGTACTGAATCTACCAGGTTTAAATGAATCCCCAGGGGTGCCTTGATCCTGGAGGAGATGGGAATGGAGGGTGGGGGAAGGTGGGGGTGGGGGCGGGAGGCGGGAGGACAGGGGAACCCATGGCTGATGTATAAAATTTAAAACACATAATAATAAAGAAAAAAAAAGATTAAAAACAATCTACAGTAAAGTTAAATGAATAGTACAAGCAAACTAGTTAATGTCAGGTCCAAAGGAAACTCCAGTTCCCCAAACTCCAGAAGCCAGTCCAACCATCCAGAAATGAGCTCAACCTAGTGGTTTGGTAGAAGCCAGCATTCCTCAGGAACCTGTGAAGACTGTTCCCAAAAGGAGTTATTTCCCTTACCTCTGGCAGAAGGGATGGACATCTGGGTCTCCAGTGAACATATGTATACCTGTGGCACCTATCAGCATGTCAAGGTCCATGCTGGGCTCCAGGCTCCTTCGGTCCTAGTCACAAGTACTTGTTCTACATTTAAAGCCCCCACAGCGGTCTCCTGGCCCTTCCTTCCTCCTAGCCACTCACCCTCCTTATAACGCTGGCTAGTCTCCCTGTGCTTGCTCTGTCTCTGCCCTTGCTCTTCTTCCGTTCTCTGTCCTCTGCTGTTCTCTCTTTCACAGAGAGCCCTGGCCATGTTCAGTCTGCTGGCCATGTTCAGTCTGCTGGCCATGTTCAGTCTGCTGCTCTCTCTCTCTCTGCTCTGGACCGTTCCAGGTGTCTCTGGATATTTTCTCTCTCTTATCTCCAATAAAGACCTTCCTTCCCCTTAACCATACCATGGAGCAGCCGTGTTGGCAGTTTCTTTCCAACCCCGCCGCCACACACAGATAACAGCTCAGGACTTGAAGACATCGAAAGGAGACTCATTACCACACTAGTCCCAACTATTCATCCCCTTTTACCTAGCCCTGCACTTCTGCTCAATGAGCAAAGACACTTAAACCTGTGTGATTGGAAATAAGCTTGCAAATGAGGGCCTTTTAGCCCTGAATTAAAATAATTACTTTATTCCACAAAACTCCACTGTGGAATGTCAACATGCCAGACGCAGTGCTGGAGAGGTAGGGTAGGGAAGGCTCTGTCTGGTGGGGGACTCCTAACTCTCTCTCCTCCCCTGAATTAACTGCATAAGGGAGGTTTACATGCGGCTCCTGGGAGAGGCAGACAGAGCTGGGGCAACCCCGGGGAAGGCTCTGTCATTGCTCCTTCCCACAGCTTACTGTATCTCTAGCACTGGCCTTTCACAGCCTGCCAGGCACCGGGCTGGTGAGCGGTGCAGAGAGATGGGCTGAATCACACTGCTTCTCTTTTTAGTTCTGGGACCCTTTAGGTATTATTTCTGCATTTATAACATGGGGTGGTAACATGGGCTTCTAAGACTGTGAAGATTGGATAATGTGTGTATAAAGTGTGCAGCACATTCCTGCCTGGCACGTAACAGATGTTCTATAAAAAGAGAAATATTCTGAAATTGTATGTGAAAATCTCTTTAATGATGAGAATGAAGATCTGTTTTCAGACCACCAGTTCTTTGTGGGAAAGTATTATCCAATAATCTTCTTTGTTCTCCATGACTGGTAAATGTCAAGACTCTGTTAATATCTGTGCTCTGAGAAATTCTCAAGCTTCTCTGGAGAGAGTTTCAAACAAAGCAGCCATTGGAAGTATTTGTTGGAGGGAGGGCTATTTTCTTAATACCCATGAAAATGTAAAACACAAAATGTGCCAGGCAGTGGTGGTACACACCTTTAATCCCAGCACTCAGGAGGCGGAGGCAGGTGAGTTTGAGGCCAGCCAGGTCTACAGAGTGAGTTCCAGGACAGCCAAGGCTACAGTGAGAAACTGTGTCTTGAAACACCAAAATACCAAAACCAAAACCAAAACCACCACAAAATGTGCAACGAAAGAAGATGCAGACACTCCAGAAACAAATGTTCAGGTTAAATTTGTGTTTTTCATGAAAGAGAAAACATATGTAATTTGCTTTAAAAAAACGATTCTTCTACTCTTGAATTTGGAGAAAGGAAACTATCATTCACAAGATTATAATCATCAGGCAGAACTGATTCAGCAGGTAAAAGTGCTGGCTGCCAAACCTGCGTTGGCCTGAATTCAATCCCTACTGTACGTGCGTACACACACACACACACACACACTAAACACACACACACACACACACACACACACATACACACACACTAAACAAACACACACACACAAACACACATACACACACACACGCACGCACGCACTAAACAAACAAAGAAAGAAATGTCATTAATTTTTTAAACAGTTATAATTGTCTCTGAAATGCATAGAGGGAGGAATTAAAAAAACAGTGGTTTTGTTTTTCACACACATATTATATACTGCTATGAAAATTAGCTGAAAGAATTTTGAGGATATATACACGTGTCTTGCATTAACAAAAATTACTTCAGTCCCATCATGCATATGGCAATCACTGTGACCTAGGACTCTAGTCCTCCTTCTAGTTTATGCTTATGGACAAGACAGAGAAGCGAGTTCTACCTTGTAAAGAGACATGCACCTAAGGGTAGGTAAGACTCTCACACTAACCTCAGCAAATAATGACAAGAGAATCTTCCTGATACACTGACAAGGTGTCACCCAAATGTAGGTGTCACCCAAATGTAGGGCCTCCATGGGCTGGGGGGATGGTACAGCGGGGGGGGGGGGGGGGACACTTGCCAGGCAAGCATGAGAAGCAGTTTGAGTGCCCAGAGACATTGTGTCAACCAAGTGTGGTGGCTGTCTGTAGTGCCAACCAGAGCAGAGGATCCCCTCCCTGGACACGGTGCTTAGCTAGACTAGCTGGAATTTGTAAGCTCCATAGCCAGCGAGAGACTGCCTCAATAAAGAAAGCAGACAGCAACTGAGGAAGATACCTACATCAACTCCTCAGCCCTACACACTCGTGCATGAGCATGCGTGCACATACATACACCTGCATACATAACACACACACATATATACACACATGCCAAGAAGAAGAGGAGGAAGGGGGTGGGGAAGAGGAAGATGCAGCAAATAAGCAAAACACTTTAAAGACTTCAGCCCATACCTCTTTATCTAACAAACATTTGTTTCTGAGAAAGAAAAACAAAGGGTCCTCTCTGGGGATAGCCTCCTTCTCTGGCAGAATTCCGCCTCAGTCAGTAAAATGCAAATGAACCACGATCATCTGGTCTACATTTGTTTTAAAATACATGACTTTACATATAAAGGTATGCATGGTTTATATACAAAGGAAACATAGCAAAGTGCACTTTTAGATCTACTGGGTCTAGAACTTAAAACAACAGCTCTTTTTAAAAAGGTCAAGAGGTTTAGCAACACACAGACAAAGTAGGGCAGCTGACTTTATAAAAAGTTAACTCATCTGAGGAGGTCATGAAATATCTCTTTCCAAGTTCTGTTTTTTCCTAACTCTCTAGTACAGATATGTAATTCCAGGTAAAACTTGCTAACTGATGTGTTTTAGGTTTCTGTATATTGACATCTGACTAGACAGGCAGAATAACTCAACAGAAAACTGAATACGTGGGTGTGTGTGTGTGTGTGTGTGTGTGTGGGTGTGTGTATAAACACATATGTTCATATATGTATTTATACACAGTACATGCATATGTTTCAGAACTTTACACATCATGGATCTCCAGAAAGGTACCACAGCATGACCTAACCCAAGGGCTCCCAGCATCCTGCTTCATGTTTCTATTGCAATGTAGAACACAGGTTGGGAAATGCTGGACTCTTAGATATGAACAACATCCAGGCATCTAGGATGGTGATAACTCTTGCCTCCGTTTAACAGACATTCTAGTCCTAAAGTTGTGCATTCTCACACTAAAATCTACACGTTTCCTTTGCACAAGCAAACACCAGAGCCTAAGCCTACAACTTAAAGTTGCATGTAACTACTACAAACATAATTCCGTGTTTTTACTTCCCTGCTTAGAACAGGGTTAAGGAAGAGGCTTGCTCGCCTTCCCTTGATCCTCTGGCTGATCACGTGTGTAATTGCTGTGGCATTCTCTGCCTGGGGAAGGTGACAGGTGTGCCTTTCTTGTCTAGGCAAGGGAGACCTGGGGGACCCAATGTTCCTGTCATTTGCCCTGGGACGGCGATCTCTAGAGAAAACATCATCTCTGCTCTCCAGCACCCCATCCCTGGAATCTACCAACTCCAGGGAACTGTTTGTTTTCCTCCTCTAATTGTCCCCTTGGTGGGAAATGGAGAAGAAAGTGTAGGCTGGGCACAGAACCCTTCCCTCTGCAATTACACTGCAAATCATGAGGTCGTGTGAGGCCCCAAATCCCTGCAGAACTCCTGCATGGATGACAGGGAGGAAGGAGGCTGGGACTCAGCTCCCTGCAATCTACTATCCAGCTGGCCGTGCCTGAGTGCCACACATGTATTTACCTTAAGGTGACAACACACAGAGTGCCTGTCCTGGCTGCTGTCATCATACTTGCTCAGCCAGGGAGAACGGGAGTGAGCTGTCCTGTGATTCCAGCTTTTGCTTCCTCAATCAATCCTCTCTTAATAAATAAGCCCCTCCTGGTGTATCATCTGCCTCCTTCCAGGACCCTGATAAACTGGGAAGGAGGTTTTCTTCTCTCTCTCTCTCTCTCTCTCTCTCTCTCTCTCTCTCTCTCTCTCTCTCTCTCCCTCTCTCTCTCTCTTTCTTGTGATTTTTCAAGATAGGGCTTCTCTGTGTAACACTCCTGAATGGGCATCTGCTTTGTAGACCATGCTGGCCTTGCCTTAAACTCACAGAAATCCCTCTGCCTTTTCCTCCTGAGTGCCGGGAGAAGGAGGTGTTCTTGATGATGAACTATTAACAATATTACTGAGAAAAGGATGATGTTAAAAATTATAGTTGCTGGGTGTGGGGTGCATGCCATTAATTCCAGCAATCAGGAGGCAGAGTCAGGCAGATTTCTGTGAGTTTGGGGCTAGCCTGGTCTACAGAGTGAGTTCTAGGACAGGCAAGGCTACACAGAGAAACCATCTAAAAAAAAACGTAATATATATATATTACCTTGGAGTCAGATGTGGCTCAATGATAGAGCATTTGCCTAGCAAATGAGTTCAACTTTCACATTGTCTTCAGTAAAGGGCCCAATTTGTACCTCCCCAGAGTCATGAGAATTATCTGGCAGGGAAATTTTATCCCTGGTATCAGCTCTTCCAAGTCAAGCATCATGGAAGTTGTTCTATATAAATTGTCTCACCTGGTAAGGTACACACTGCTATTATTTCTATTTGTCAGATGATGAAATTGAGTCGTAAAGATAGTAAGGGTCTTGGGCTGGAGATGTGCCTGGTGTAGCACAGGGGCATGCACGTGGCCCTCCGTCTGATCCCTAGTGCCACAAACACACACTCTCTCTCCTTCTCTCATCCCCCATTCAGTGGTTTAGTTTTCATAAACGTTCCCCATAGTCCCATGTGATTATCCCCTGGGTTCTTGGCAGGTGGTAGTGTTTGGGGAGGTTGTAGATGGTCGCTGGAGGAGTGGGGTCACTGGGGTGGATCTTGAAATTCACTAGGCTCTGCTTCCTGTCTGTCTGCTTCCTGTTCCACCAAGACATGAGCAGGTGAGGAGTCCCTGCCACATGCTCTGGAAACCGTGAAGCCACCTGCTACTGTGCCTGGCCTACTGGGACGGATTGTGTCCCCTCAAACCGCAAGTCATAAGAACTTCTGCCACTAAGTTGTTCCTTGTCAGGCATTTGGTCAAAATGGGGACACACTCATGCACACACGTCTATGTGCATCTATAATTGTATATAGTGTAAAGATTGCCGAAGAGCATGTGGCTGGTATATGGCAGAACCAGGATTTGAACGGATGACTGTGAGCGTCCATAAACAGTACGAAGAGTGTGTGCTTCCTCCCACTAAAGGCTTGAGGAGGAAGCGGGAGGCAATGAGAGGTGAAGAGGATGCTCAGCCTCTTTCCCCAACAGCCCCAGCTGCTGCAGGTGCCTCCTATGCACGAGATGGTCCCAGGGTGGAAATGTTGCGAGGCATTTAACAGCCACATCAGTCACAGAGACTAACACAGACTGAAGGGATGTATATGAAAACAAAATGCCTCAAAGAACAATGGTTGGTAAAGATAGATTCTTTGGTGGACTATGCTGGCAGGCCATTTTATCAAATTCCAAAGCAAATCCTGCCTGAACCTTTGACTTTCCGTACAGGATCACTCTTAATGCTGGTAGAATCTACCAGCATACTGCCTGAGAGAAAATGTTACCTGAACCTAAAAAACGAGCTAGGGACAAACTTCACAATATTTTTGAGAAGGAAAACAAAACACCGTTGACACTGTGGGGTATCTACTAGAATAGTCCCACCCATCCACCCATAGAGCAACCAGCAGGAATTCTTGTCCCTTTCAAAGGAAAACAATCCTTTGGCACAAAAAACAAGACCTTACATCTTTCCATTACTATTCCAAAGAGCCCATGATACAGTGCTTGTTGGCGGACCCCACTTCCACCAGCGATGAAGGCCAGACTTCCATCCTACGCCTCCTGCAAAGCTTTCCAAATGAGACTGTGGGCACATTAAAGACCAGCGCACGGCCCGGTGAAGGCACAGTGCTACAGGCCTTTGGCTGCGAAATCATTAGCAGTCTGGGCAGTGTGGCTGAACCCAGATTCTCATTCTGTTTCACCTAATTAATTTCGCTCTGTGGAAATTCACCTTCCTCTTGCTCAGGAGGAAGGACGTGTGGGAGGTAGGATGAAAGATTGACCCTCGTGAATATCACACAGAGCTCAGCAGCAATTGGAAGAGAGAATACATTGACAGGGAAACAGTTGGAGAGCAACACTTTAAGATACACCATCAGACGGTTTCCCAATGTGAATCATTGGCCGAGCAACCAGCCAGTCTTCTTTATTCATTCTCCCCATGCCATTGCAAACCACTGAGGGTGCTGGCTTTCGAACTGGACAGCCACATATATATTCATTCTGGCTGGCGGGGAATGAAGAGCTTGAGGAGGATCTGAGTGCACCACAAGTGATCCGCAGAATGCTCTAGCTTGGAACTCTGGCTTACCGGTGGAGTCGGTCCTGGACGCCCTGCCGCTCGCCTGCTCCTCCGCATGGATGAGCTGCAGGTCCGTGTACGAAGGAGCAACACTGGGACTGCTGGTGTCCTCGGAATGGGTGGTCCAGCTGCTTTCTGAGGTCAAAGGGCATCTTCTCAAAGAGTCAAAGGAAGGGCACGTCCAGCAAGGCATGGTCAATGTGAGGGCTGAGGACAGACGAAAATCCAAGAGGGCACAATATAAATAGTTGTCTTTTGCTTACGTCTATCACATCTGTCTTACTTTGGTGTCGCTCAGATCCGAGGCCATGGCAGCTGTCACAGAGGGCACGGAAACACCTGGGATGTGGAGAGAGAAAATGGGTTGACCGAGGTCTCACAGGGAGTCACTAGCAAAAGCATGTCAAGGGGCTGGAGAGATGGGTTAGTTGGCATGGTAGTCTGAATGAGAATACCCCCCTCTATATCCCTATCTTCAGCTAGAATTCGAGATTGCTAGGGAGGAAGGACATTTATCTGTCCACAAGTCAGACCCTCACTATCTGTTGGTTATGTCAGAAGAAGCACCAAAGTCATTCCCTGACAGTCTGTATTAAACATAGACTGTCAAAACCAGACCATCACCTCTAAAGCCACTACACAAATAGAAAACAAGAGAGCCAAGATGAGCTTGTAAAAGTTTGTTATAGCACCGCCATTCCCTAGGTTAGGATCAGGTGCTTTGGACTACTATGGAAAATAGCTCTTAGGTAAAGTATATTAACATTATTTAATGCACAGCATAGACCTAGCTATCAAGAAAGAAAAGAATTACCAGAGGCCAAGTGAAATCTGGAAACTAGAAAGGTAAGCAAAGCTTAGCTGAGGAGTTTCATACCCTGAGGACCACTGAACAAACCAGAGCCACCCTCCACCCCTGTTCTCCTGCTGAGTCTGAGTACGTATGGCTCATGTGATGATAAAGAACAAACCTTCAGTCAACTCAAGACAGACAAACTAACAAAAGATCAGATGCATAAATGAGAATTCCCCTGAGGCTAAAAGGAGTACATCAGGAATACCCTTATCTTCTGTTAGAGATACAAAGAACAATGTTTATCTTAGATTTGGGTCCAAGGGGTGGGGGAAAAATTAAAATCTCTTGATATTAGGTCCCACATAGGGATTTGTGTGTAGACTATTCATGTAGGTCTGAAAAATCTTCAGCCTAGATTTCAGTTGAGATATTTCCAGGTAGCCTCATACACCTGGGAGAGGCAAATACTAACCCTTCCTGGAAGAAAGTGCCTGTAAGCTAGCCATCTTAGGCAGAATGTCCCAAGAGGATAGTAAAAACATAAACATAATAAACCACAAAAGAAAATCAAGTTACCATGAACAAGAGCTAAGAGGATATCAGACGGGGTAAGCAGGTAGAGTCAGCCCTGCAAAAAATTCAGACAGTGGGTTGAGGAAGCGGGATATGCAACTAGGTGTGGTATGTTTAAGGAAATAAGAAGCTGGAAATATGAGAAAGTAGTAATGAGATACAGCTAAATGGATTTCTTAAGAAGAGGAAAATAAACTACCCCAAATACAAATAATGGATAATTGAATAATGGATAGCATGAAGGGGCAAAGAGATAATGTGAAAGATATTGAAAAGAAGTAAATCCCATGGTGGAAAAGAAGAATTGCTTGTAGAATATTATTTTAAGGTGGGTTACTTTTGTTTATGCTCTGGAACATTTGTTTAATGATGAGAAGATGTGTTTGATTAAATAAAATTCACCTGTGGTTGGGAGGCTGAATCCTGCCAACTAGCTGACAGGAAGTGGTAAGGAGGAGCCAGGTGAAGAAGGGTTTTTAAGGAGGGCCAGGAGAAGCAGGAGGGCTTTTTGGAGGACAAGAGCAAGGAGAGGAGGTGAGCTACTTGCTATTCAGCCTCTCTGAAGAGCAGAATTCCACCTTAACCTTTGAATCTTGAGTTCTTTAGAGGGAGGTTTAGTTAAGTTCTCTTCGTAGTTTTGAAAGAGTCGGTGCCTGAGGGAACAGACTTCCCCCCAGCTGTGGCTCTTGCAGCCTAACTGCAGCTGATAGCAGCGAGTGACAGTTGCTGATTTGGACAGCCATGGCTTAAAAGGCAGCAACATTTTTTAAAGGACAAGTTGTGCCCCTTATTGGGTGCCAAAATGTTCGTTTTTTGCTCTTTTGGGGGGCCTGCCACCCAGCTCCCAAACAAGTCACCTACGAAGGCTTATTCTTAATTATGAATGTCGGGTCCTAGCTCCGCTTATTGCTAGCCAGATTTTCTTAACTTTAGATGATTCCATCTATCTTTTTGTATTTTCCTTTTCTATTCCTGTATACCTTTGTTTCTTACTTGGTAGCTGGCTGTGTAGCTGGGTGGCTGGTCCCTGGAGTCCTCCTCCTTCTCTGGCTCCTTCCTTGCAGATTTCTCCTTCTATATATTCTCTCTGCCTGCCAGCCCTACCTGTTATTTCTCCTGCCTTGCTATTGGCCATTCAGCTCTTTATTAGACCATCAGTTGTTTTAAACAGGCATAGTAACACAGCTTTACAGAGTTAAACAAATGCAACACAAACAAAGTAACACATCTTAAAATAATCTTCCCCAACAAGTTCTCAACCATATATCTGGGTTCCTAAGGATGTGAGAGAATAAGAGGAGGGCAACATCTGAAAAACTGCTGGCTGAGAATTTCCCAGAATTTGTGAAAGATTTTTTTTTTTCAGATTAGAAACACCCAGGAATGTCAAGCAGAGTAACTAAAAGTAGACCCCACAATCATGTAAGACTAAAGACAAAGTGAAATCATAAAAGCTATCGAAAAACTACATATTACTTTCAAAGGTGGTCTACCACCTTCTCAACAGGAAGAGACACCAATGAACATGTCAGCATGCTGATACAGGCTCAGCATCAGGACAGAATTTCACCCAGGGTGCTCTACTTCCTTCTGATTGCTGTGAGAAAACACTCTAAACAAAAGCAATTAGGGGAGAAAAGGGTTTATTTCAGCTTCCAGTCCATCACTGAAGGGGGTCAAACAGGACCTTGACGCAGAAACCATGGAGGGATGCTGCTGGCTGCATGGCTCTTGGGTTTATGCTTAGCTGGCTTTTGTATACAGCCCAGGACCACCTGCCCAGCAAACAGTACCGCCCACAATGGATTGGGCCCTTCTATATCAATGAACAATTAAGAGAATCTCCCACAGATAGGCCCACAGGCCAATCTCATCTAGGCAGTTCCTCAGTTGAGACTCCTTTCTCAGGTGACTCTAGGCCATGTCAAATTGATGGTTAAAGCTAACTAGGACATGGAGAAATGCCTTCACCAGCAAAGGAAGAAATAGAGAGTGTGTATTCTTTATACCTACACCTAGAACCGTCAAGAGCAGTTGCCAAAAATTGCAACATGAAGCAAATTTTGGAAGTGTCAAAAAATTGGTATACAGACTAAAGTACTGATCATAATGTGATTAGTGTTCATATAAGCCCGTTGCTTAGATAACTAGCACCTGGCTTTCTAACTGTGATACAAGATTATTTGAAAATTGAGAAATAGTCTTCTAAATGATTCACTGATCAATTCAGCAATCCAAATATCAGAAAATATTTTATGTAACCATGTCAAGAATACAGGTAAGCCATAACAGTGCACACCTATAGTCCTAGTACCCAGGAGATAGAGGCAGGAGGAGGGGGATGTCATGCCCAGCCTTAGCTACAAATCAAGGTCCTTTCTTGGTCCTGTCTCAAAAAAATTAACCAACCAACCAACCAAACAAACAAACAAAAAACCATAGGGTACAAAAATGGTACTCAGGTATAAATAATGTAATAATATATAGGGAAAGCAATAAGGGGAAATAATGAATATCCTTACATAATAAATGTGAAAACAGATAAAATGTAGAAGTCTGGAACCTGTAGCTTTTAAAATCTCATTCATGAAGAAAGTTTAAAAAACAAAACAAAACTTGATTTGTCTAATAACTGTGAAATGAAGTGACCCAGTACTTACAGAGTTTCCAGAAGCAATGTTTCTGGCCAGGTATATTTGCCTGAAAGGTCAAACCTTAATGGCAAAAAAATAAATTTCCATCTTCCAGTAATTATTCCAGAGAATAGAAAGAGGCCCAATCACCAACTTATTTTATGAGGTTAGAATTTCCTTATACTAACCTGATGATACAGATCCAACATATACCAATTAAATGAGAATTACAGGCTAATTTTAATTGTGAACCTGGATTTAAGACTCCCAAACACTAATTTAGAGGCTCTTGTGATTTACTAATGGGAGCATTAACATCACAACTAAATTGCACTCACTCCCCTCATACAAGGTTGGCTGAATGCAGTATTCCTCAACCTCTTTTCATTATTGTTTTCCTGAGAAATTTTGTCATTTTTTTCTATAGCCTCTCCTTCCTCCCTCCCTCCCATTCCTTTTCTTTTAAATTTTATTTATTTTTATGTGTTTGATTGTTTTGCCTGCATGTATGTTAGTGTAACCCCATGTGTACTCAGTGCCCACAGAGGCCAGAAAGGGCATCAGATCCCCTGGGACTGGAGTTACAGACAGTTATGAACTTCCATGTAGGTGCTGGGAATATTACCTGGAACCTCAGGAGAGAGTAGCCAGTGCTCTTAACCACTGAGCAATCTTCCCAGCCCCTACATAATCATTCTCTTTCCTGAAGTACCTCCTCCAGTAGAATATCACAACAAAGAAATACATATTAATCCAATCCTACAGTCTTAGTCAGATGTAGGTGGACTTTTCTGTCCTGCCAGCCAATTCCCAAATAACACACAGAGACTTATTACTTATAAATGCTTGGCTGATAGCTTAAGCTTGTTACTAACTAGCTCTTACATCTTGAATTAACCCATATTTTTATCTGTGTTCTATCATGTGGCTTTTACCTCTATTCTATTTTGTGTTCAATTCATTCCACAGCTGTCTGGCCTCTCCTGAGACTCCACCCTTCTTCCCAGCATCCTTATAGTCGGGCTCTCCCATCTAATCTCCTTCTACCCAGCTAGAGGCCAGTCAGCTCTTTATTAACCAATGAGAGTAATACATATTTACAGTGTACCAAGATTATTCCACAGCATTTCCCTAGTCTTATGTGTGTGTATTTAGTTTTATAGTGTTAGCAATGTGAAAATTTAATCTCCACAACTACAGTAAAAATAAAGAACGGTCTCATTATTAGAAAGATATGCCATGTTTTCTTTGAGACAAGATTTCTCTGTGTAGCCTTGGCTTTCATTAGTCCACATAATGTCTTTGAGACATAACCAAATTGTTGTAGATATTAACAAGCCATTCCTTTTTATTGATGAGTAGTACTCTGTGGCATAGACATTATTACAGTTAGTTTAACCACCCATCATCACATATATCCATCCATCAAAGAACATCCAAGCTATTTCCAGATCTGAGTATTACATCAAAGCTGTTAGAAACATTTGTACACAAGTTTGTATGGAGGTAAATTTACATTTCCATGGAATTAACAAATGTTCAAGAGTACAGTTTTGTGTGACATAGTAATCGCATGACTAGGTTTATATAAAATTATCAACCTTCTTGTTTTCTGTTTTGGAGACAGGGTTTCTCTGTGTAGCTTTGTCCCTTTCCTGGATCTCGCTCTGTAGACCAGGCTGGCCTCGAACTCACAAAGATCTGCCTATCTCTGCCTCCCGATTAAAGGCGTGTACCACCACCACATGGCTGGGATAATGCTTTTGTACACTAGTTTAATAAAATGCTGATTGGCCAGTAGCCAGGCAGGAAGTATAGGCAGGATAGGCAAACAAGGAGAATTCTAGGAAGAGGAAGGCTGAGTCAGGAGATGCCAGTCCACCATCCAGGGAGCAACATGTAGTGGCACACAGGTAAAGCCACGGAAACCATGGCGACATAGATTCACAGAAATGGGCTTAGTTTAAGTGAAAGAGCTAGTCAGTAATAAGCTTGAGCTAATGGCTGAGCAGTTTGTAAATAATATAAGCCTCTGTGTGTTTACTTGGGGAACGTGAGTAGGAAAGATTTGTCCAGACCACGGGCCAGGTGGGACACAGCAAAACTTCAGCTACAATTATTGCATTTTATTATCCCACTAGTAATATATAGATGATCCATATGAACAATCCACTCTCTAAGCATTTAATATGATCCAGTTTCTAAGCATTTAATACTGTCATTACTTCTTAATTTAGTCTTTTAAAAAATGTGTGTGTGTGTGTGTGTGTGTGTGTGAGAGAGAGAGAGAGAGAGAGAGAGAGAGAGAGAAAGAGAGAGAGAGAGAGAGAGAGAGAGAGAGAGAGAGAGAGAGAGAGAAACTGTACACACACATGTTTATGTGTGGGATTGTGGGTATACACATGCCATGATGTATGTGGGGAGGCCAGAGGACAACCTTGGATATTGGTTTTGCCTTCTACTTTGAGACAGGGTCTCTTACCTACTGCTGAATGAGTCAGGCTACCTAACCTGTGAGCCTCCAGGTATTCCCCTGTCTCCACTTTCTATCTCACCATAGAGCACTGGGATTACAGAAGTGCCCTCCAGCATCCAGGCTTATGTGGGTTCTGGGGACTCTCATTGAAGTCTTCACACTGGTAGAGCAAGCTCCTTATAAACTGAGGCATTCCCCCAGCTAATGCAGTCTTTCTGAAAAATTAATAGTGGCAGGGTCTTTTAATTTCCATGTCCTTAATGGTTAATAAGAGCATCTTTTTATATCCTTATTTACCATATCGATATATGTATATCTTATTTGCACATTTGTTTATATTTTTTTGGCTATTTTCAATTGAATTGTTTACTGTTGAACTTTGAGAATTCTTGTGTAAGTTTTTTTATGTTTCTTTGCATGTGTGTCTTCCCATGCCATGGTACACACCCAAGGGAAGGCCAGAGGACCACTCTCAGGAGTGAGTTGAACAATATGGGTTCCAGTGATTGAACTCAGCATGTTGTGCTTGGTTGCCATTAAAACAGCATTAAGAAAACATGGCATTTAGGTATTAAAAAAATGAGATTAAACTTGTACTTTATATTGTATAGAGGAAACCAATTCTAGGTGAATGGAACATCAGGGTGTAAACGGCTACACAAGAAGTATTATAGATGACAATGGTCAAATGCACTTACAATAAAATGAATGACTAAAACAAAGGCTATGTATGATGTAGACGGGAATACCTACCACCCACTGAACACCTTTAATCCCAGCACTCAGGAAACAGAGGCAGGCAGATCTCTGAGTTCAAGGTCAGCCTGGTCTACAGAGCAAGTTCCAGGACAGCCAGCGCTATACAGGGAAACCCTGTCTTAAAAGCCTAAAGAGATAAAAAATAAAAATAAAACCCTAACCCACACCAGAAACTCTGACTCAGCTAGTCTTGGTGGTGCATGCCTATAAACCCAGTGGTATGTGTTACCCCATTGGTCTGAAGAGGAGAGCCTGTCATTTCCCTCCTGCTTTCGTATATGACAGAACTGCTTGCATATGTTTGCCAGGCTGGAGGCTACTTACACATAAAAAAACCATCAAGGAGGCCCAGGGGATGTAGCTCCATTGGTAGAGTACTTGCCTGGTATGTACAAACCTTGCATTTGCAGCCCTAAGTTCAGTCCCCAGCACCGCCTAAAGCCTAGCGTGGTGGTCCACACCACCTATGATCCCAACACTCAGATCACAAGAAGTTCTAAGTCAGTCACCTGTCACCTCAGCTACCCTGCTGCCTGGTAAAATTAGTTATGAAGTAGCAATGAAAATAATTTTATGGTTGGGGGTTTACACACAATGTGAGGAACTGTGTTAAAGGCTCACAGCGTTAGGGAGGTTGAGGATCACTGCTGTAGTCTGTTCAGCTCTAAATGGAATGTACCTATCTTACTTCTCTACCTCTAAGACTCAGGGATCTTGGAGGAAGAGGGGGTGGAAATATTGTAAGAGCCAGAGGTGGTGGGTAACTTTAAGGCAATTGTTTTCTGGGTCCAATTGGACAGATACACATATGAATGTCACAGGGGATGGGACAGTGTGTCCAAACTCAGGCCGGACAGAAGCCTGGCATGAAGGGGAAGAGGCAGGCATGATATCCCACCACCAGCAGAGAAGCTATTGGCATTGGATGGCTGCTTAGAGAAGGAGAGTCAGTTTTCTTTAATGATGTGACCCCTGGTAGGTTGACCACATTCCCAATAGTAGTTAGGTTGGCACAAATTGTACCCAGCTGTTTTGTTGTTGTTTTTGTTTTTGTTTAAGAGAGAAGGGGAGAGAGAAAACTCTAACTTGGATAGGTAGGAAGGTGAGGGTGGAAAGGCTGGGTCTGGGAAGGGGTTGGGGAAGAAGGATGAATATGACCAAAATTCACTGCATGAAATTCTCAAAGAATTCATTGAAATATTATTTTTTAGAAGTTCAATGACATCCTTGGTCACAAAAGGAATTTGAGGGAGGCCTGCCTTTATGAGGCTATGTCTCAATGCAAAGATTAAAAACTGGAAAAGACAAAAAGAAAAAGCATTAAGAATGCTGCAGAAGCACTTGGTTAACTGCCAAAGAAGAGAGGACCCAAATGTCCATCAGTAGCCTGATAATTGACCTATTGTGTAACATTATAATTGTGACAGAACGCGTGGCGTAGAAACAGAATGGATTGCAGCTACAGGGAAGAACGTGGGCAAGTCTCACAAGTGATAGGTAAAGTCACAAAATACTAGCCAGAGCATTGTTTCATTTTTGCAAACTTCAGAACCAGACTAAATTAAATCACATCTGCCTTGACAAATGTGTAGGTCGTAAAGCTGCCAAAAAAATAATATATATATATACATACACAAAGACAAGTACTGCAGTTACTACCACAAGACTGGGGGAGCAGCTAAGGGGGGAGCTGTGATGGACGAGGTTGCAATTAGTGGGGAATCGCAGGACTTCCAGATAGTGATGGCAATACTCCCTTTATTAGTGGGACCATGGCTTGTATTGTTCGTCATACTTTAATGTATTTTTAAAAACATTCATTTCTGTTTACTCAACTGTAAATAAAACTTATTAAACCCACATATCAAAAATGCTGATTTCAATACCCATCTTTACCTTTATAGGTGAAAACACCCATATTTCCTTTGAAAGATAAATTAAGGATAGCCCGGGGCGGGGGGGGGGGGGGAGGTTAAGTAAAGCCCTGTAGCTCACACACTGTTCTCATTTGGTCCTGTACCCTCTACTCATTTACCAGCTTCAGAATCTGGGATGATCTATTTTACGCAGGCTTGGCTGGATGTCCTTAGGACACAGGCTCTGCTGAAATGAGATGGCTGGGCTAGATGGCTCTTCTCCCAGAGCCAGACCTTTGATGCCTGAGCCAGCCCAAAGTGGGCTGCCATGATGATGCTTCTCAGACACATCCAGCCAGCAAAGGATAAAGAGAGAGAAGGACCAAACTCTGCCCCTGTGCTACTCCAAGTTTGGGAACAAGGGCTCAGAATCCAGATGCCTCATTCATAGGCTGGCCCAGCCTTGCAGCCTGGAGAAAATGGATTAATCCATCTGTTACTCCACTTTCTCACTTGTAAAATGGAGCCAAAGAGAGTGAAACCCTCACTAGGGTATCAGGTCAAGGACAAACCACTGTGCACAAAGGAAGCACCTGAACATTAAATAGTGGTAGCTGTCACATGTCTGTGTGACAGTGTATCCTTATGCTTCAATCGACTTGAAATCTCCAACAGATCATTAACTTTATATCCTAAACTAAGTCACTGCCATCCTGTTCAAACAGCTCCCTCATCCTTCCAGCTACTCAGGATAAAATTCAGGTCAGCCTCCACTCTTCTCCTATTTGGCGCATCATACGTTCTGTTAAAGACCTACTTTCAAAAGCTGTGGAATCTGGTTATCTCTGGCTACATGCTGATATCCTCAACCCAGCTGCCACACTCCTGCCTGGATCAATTTGGGGGCCACCTTGCCAGCCTTCTCAACAGCTACGTGATGGCAAGCCACCGGGGTTTTGTTTGAATTAGCATATATTAATTATACATGATAATGGCTGCATTATAACATTGCAAACATATACATAATGCATTTTGATCATATTCACCCTCCCCACTCTCTTGCTCTCCTCCCACACGGGCTAATTCCCTACTTTTCAACTTGTCTCTCATCTGTTCTACTTTTATGATCCTCCCTGCCCCACGTACAAGGCGTGCACAGATCAATGCGTTTCATTAGTTTTTTACAGGAGCATGAGCACCTTACCTGTGGCTACACCACTGAAAAAAATACTTCTCCCTTCCCCACCTACAGTTAACTGTGTACATCCTCAGGGAGGGTTCGGCTCCCCGCTCCTGTCATGACAAAGTGTTGAGGAACCCAAGGTTATGCAGACCTTTAATCATAGCTACTGAAGCCTCAGCATTTTAATAGTTACTTTCTGAATCCTGCCTCTCTCGATAGCTTCTATCACACCCATAATAAGAGTCAAAATCCTCATCACCCTGCCCACGGATCTACATGCCGGAGGAAGCGCTGTGACTCCCCTGCCTCATGGTTGTCTCTTCTCTCATCCATTCTGCTCCAGTCAGAGAGCTCAGCTACCCTTCCAGAAGGTTGCTTCTGCTAGGGTCAGACTTCCACTGTTTCCACAGCACTCGCTCCTTCAATTCCCTTAGGTCTTCACTCATATTTTCTTTTCAAAAAGCAACTCCTGGGCCTCATAAAAACTGCACGGCCTCCCTACCACATCCCCTTCTTTTGCCTCATTTTCTCCTCCTTTCAACTTCCCACATTACTTGACACACTCTATCTGCTTCTCTGTCCTGGTTTGGTGTGGCTCCTTAGCAGAACGTGTGCTCCATGGGTCAGGAACACCAGTAGTACCTCCAATAGTGACTTACAGAGGAAGCTGAAAGCAACACTGGTTAAATGTTAATAAATTTATAAGTTGTCAGCTAATATGCTTGATACAATTGATACAATATTTGTCTTTTTCTCCTTTGGGGCCCTGGCTGGATTAGAAGGTTAAATATTTACATATGTTTTGATAGCGTGTCCTTTATTTATACCTTACATCTAATCACAGGGGTTACGTGTAATTTTTTTTTTCAATGCTGAGAATCCAGCCATGGATATAAAATAGATATGAACACATTCTTCACTTGTGACTTTCCTGCTACTTCAGAGTGGCAATATGAAACACCTCAACACTGGTTTAGAGGAGCTCTTGTTCATTCCTAGGAGGCCCCCATTAGTAACAGATTGCCCAATTGTTAGGTAAACACAACTGAAGGAGAGCAGGGACTTCTATGTCCAGATGTCTCATAACAGTATTCCCAACACCTACATGTTTTTTGCATGAACGCATTAGTTAATTGATGCATGTTCAGGCAGTTTATTATGTTTTGCTTTCTACAAATGGTAAGAGAGGCCACAAATTCTGCTGTATGAGTAGCATATTCTCTGGAAGAGAATATTGGAATTTTAATGTTTAGAGATATAGGAAAATTCACCTTAAAAACTTTTCCCTTTTCCCACAGCATGAAAGTACTTTACAGTACAATAAGTAAGTTACAGAGGATAATTTTAAGTATACTTTCTTTTAAAGGCAGCCCCCAGGAAAATATATGTTCATGTATATCTGCGGATGTATTTGTATATATGTACATACATATAAGAATGTTACGTTGTTATGTGGTGCCTGTGTGTACATGTGTTACTATATATATATATGTATATATACATATATGTATACATACACACATACCTATGATGTGTATAGAGTATTGTGTGGGTATATATATAATATATATGGATAGGGATACACACGTATACATATATATTGAGTATATGGTGATGGAAAATGATGAACCAATGATAATAGTTAATCAGGGCATGATGACTACAGGTTGGCACAAATTTCTTGCCTATTTTGTTGAAGAAGAAAAATGAGAAGAAGCAAGAAGAATAGGAGTGGTGGGAGGATGGAGGAAGATAACAATGGCAACTGATGATGATGATGATGATGATGATGATGATGGTGGCGGTGACAGTGATAACAATGGCAACAATGATGACTGACTTCAAGGCAGCCATCTCTTTGGTCTACTTAAGGGCAGACCCATTCACTCCAGTCATTGAAGTGGTCCACAGTAGGTTTCATACACACGTCTCCTGTCTTCATTCACTACTCAAATAGACA
The DNA here is from genome assembly GCF_903995425.1 of Onychomys torridus. Lineage (NCBI taxonomy): Eukaryota > Metazoa > Chordata > Mammalia > Rodentia > Cricetidae > Onychomys > Onychomys torridus. Next base: position 59,363,330 of record NC_050456.1, read on the forward strand.
CTAGGTAAGCACCTAAGTTCACATACCACATTCTGCGATAGAACATAAATTAGAGAGATGATGTTCTTTGTTCTGTTTCGTAGAGAGACAATAACCAAGCCAACTAAAGTAGTCTTCTCTTGAGAAGCCTGCTACCCATGTCTTGGGTGTATACTGTCCCTTTCCTAATCATTGCTCTCCCCCAAGACAGGGTTTCTTTGTGCAGCCTTGACTATCCTGGAACTGACTCTGTAGACCAGGCTGGCCTCAAACTCAGAGATCTGCCTACCTCTGCCTCTTGAGAGCTGAGATTAAAGGCCTGTGCTATCTACTGTCCAGCTCAGCACCACACTTTTAGTTCTTTGCTTAAAGCTATATCAAAGCTATTTATTAGGCTGAGATGTGTCTCTATTGGTAGGGTACTTGCCTAACATGCACAAAGCTCTGGGTTCAATCCCTAAGGCCACATAAACCAAGTATGCAACTGTAATCCCAGCACTGCGGGAGTTGAGGCAGGGCTACATGTGACCTGTCACAAAACAAAACAAAGCAAAAACTCTATTTCTGAATAACGATAACTTTACTTCATCAAGAAACTAACTAAGCCGGGCGATGGTGGCGCACGCCTTTAATCCCAGCACTCGGGAGGCAGAGGCAGAGGCAGGCGGATCTCTGTGAGTTTGAGGCCAGCCTGGGCTACCAAGTGAGTTCCAGGAAAGGCACAAAGCTACACAGGGAAACCCTGTCTCGAAAAAACAAAAACAAAACAAAAAACAAAAACAAAAAAAACAAACAAAAAAACAAAAACAAAACAAAAAAACAAACAAAAAAAGAAACTAACTAAATAAAAAGAAAGTAAAAGAATAAATATATGACCACATTCAGCTGGTAACTTTCCAAGGAAAAACTAGCTTGAGGGTGTGGAATACTCTCAGCCTCCCTAAAGAGGCCACATGTATATAGACTTTTGAGTGAAAATCTAGAGAAAGAGCCCCTAGGCAGAGGAAACAGCACCAGCAGCAGTGAATGTGTCTGAAACAGCAGGGGCGGCTGAGGGGTGAGGGGACAGAACCCACTCTGCTGAAATTTATTCCTGGGTATGTCCTCTGGAAAGGTCATCGATTACATCTAGAAGCAAAGAACAATTCAAGGTACTAATAAAATAAGACTGCCTCTATTGAGGAGGGAAATACATATGCATGTCTACATATTCACCCCTACCCACCACCCACCCCCAGTAGCCAGAATGAACCACTGGGCTAGTCTTCAAGATGAAATCTCTCTTGCCTCTTTCCTACGTGGCTGACATCATTTCTGATCCTACCCTCCTCCCCCCAAACAAATGGCTCTTTCTCTGGCCTTCAAATAATTAGCTTCCCCAGACACAATGGGAAGCCCTCAGCCCTAGCTTCTAGGGAGGACATACGAAGGATAAGGGAATATTAGCGTTTCACTTGGGCTGTGGGACAAATGTTCCGGAAATGAAAGGGTTTTGAGAAATGTTTTAAATTATGCATATCCTGCAGTATCTGCATAATGGGTTCAATTCAGCCCTGGTTCTAGCAGAAGAATTGTCACGTCCGTGGAGGAAGGTCAGCACACAGGATAATGAGAGAACAGGAAGTCTCTGCTGATAACAGTGCCTTCATATCCTTTTTTTCTAAATTTTGAGGGTGAACTTTGTTCTTTAAGTCAGTCTGTCAGCATTTTTAAACACAGTCAGCATGTGCATGCACTTGGCACATGGGTGAAATTGATTTTGGTCCAGAAAGAATCTTTGTGAAGACTGTAGGGGATAGGTGAGCTCACTGCTCCACTCTTGGCATGGAATTGTAAAGCCAAAGGAAGCCTACGCAAGCCAGTCAGACTTTTGCAGCTACAAAAAGTTGGAAACACTAGAGCTAATGGGCTCCACATGAACAAAACAACAGCTGGGTCTCCCTTTCTTTTCAAAACTCTCTCTAAAGAGACAATAGGAAGACTCGATGTTAGTCTGAGTGAATTTTCTAGAAGTTTCTTTGCTTATTTGTTGTATCCCTGAGTTCTACTCATAATTTAGCAGACTATCTGAGCAGCACGCTAAGGGTTCAGCAAACAAGTTTTTCACTTAAACTCTTTTTAAATTTTGTTTTATTTTACCTTTATGTGGATATGCCTATATGTATATATGTACTCAACAAGTGTGCCTAGTGCTTATGTCAGAAGAGGGCATTAGACACCCTGGAACTAGAGCTACAGATGGCTGTCAGCTGCCAGGTAGTTGCTGGGAATTGAACCCGGGTCCTCTGGAAGAGAAGCCAGTGCTCTTAACTGCTGAGCCCCATATAATGCTGTAGCGCAGCACATATACAAACTAAGATGTGAATAGTGGTGTTCTGTGACAATGGAGTCTTAAGTATTTGGCACCTAAAGTTTTGACACTGAACATTTACTAAAATGGCCCAACTCCAATTAGTCTCATTAAGTCAGAGATGCACCCTACATCTGTCCTCCATCACATTTCAGGGGTTTTCATGGGGTCAAGTCAAGAGGAATCAACTTATTGGTCCTCTCCCTTATAGTACCCCCTCAGATCTCACATCCAAAGAACTGAGTGCCAGCTTGCTTGCTTTCATCTATGCATGGTAATAAAAGGGCCTTTTTCACTTGTATTTGTTTATTGCAGTGTTGAGGATGGAGCCTAGGGCCATGCACATGCTAGGCAAGCTCCATCATGTTTTTCTAGAGGGAATAATGTGTCTCTTTTTCCTAGGCCAGCCATAATGGGATTTTATTCACTTCAACTCTTGCCCTAGTTAAAATCCGAGGGAAGGTCGTGCCATTGATAGATCTAAGCACTTCTGGAACTGTTTCCAAATCAGGTGCTGCTCCTAGCTCTCAGTCACCCTTGGGATGCTTCAGTGCATAATACAATAAGAGACGAGGTCATCAAGGTGAGCTAACAATCCCCTGGCTTCTCTCAACTCCCCAAGGGCAAGGCTCTGGCCATTTCAATGTCATAAAAATAAAAGATCTGCCATTAAGGGCAGCCTCTTTGTCCCTAACTCCACTGTGCTTACAGCCTCTGTGCATTTTAATTAGAGCAATCAGTACACTCCATTTCCAGGCTGCAGTCCAATGCCTCTTGGCTTCACGCTTAGGTGGGGATCTTCTTTTGTTTTTGCCTCTCCTCTGCCAGAAAGGCTTCAAAGAATCGGGGAAAGGAAAGGAGTCTCCCAGATAGCATTGCTCCTCCGCGTATCTGCTCCCCTTGCTTTCCCAGCTCCTCTTGGCAAGCCTGAACCTTCAGATATTGAGCAGCTGGCTAGAATAGGCTTCCCTTGTCTTGTAGAAACAACTGCTAGGAATGATTCTATCAGGGTGTCTCCTTTTCCTCATCCTCACATCTAATTCTCCTAGGCCACGGCCACATAATTCAGGGACCACAGGGGAGTGCTGTGGCACAGGTACTAACATAAACATTTTTCTCTTAGCTCAAAGACATCTTATTCAGTCATAGGGATTTAATACCATCCAATAAGACATGGAGAATGAATTAACTACCCATTACTGATCTGACTGGAAAGAAGATTAAAACAAACCAATCAAAATTACATCACCACCTGCATGAGATAGAACTACATATTCCACATTTCACCAGAAACCCCAATTTATGTTTAATATACATCTCAACATTGCTCTTGGCCTAATTCCTCTATGTGCTTTGCCTGCATGTATATCTGTACATCACTTGCATGCAGTGTCCATGGAGGCCAGAGGAGGGCATTGGATTCCCCTGGAACTGGAGTACCAAACACCTGTAAGCTACCCTGTGGGTGTTGGGAATTGAGCCTGGGTCCTCTGGAAGAGTAGCCAGTGCTTTTAATCACTGAACCATCTCTATAGCTCCCCCATTTCATTTATATATTACCTAGCCTGCACAGAGTTTGCATGGGGGACAGTGAGATGGCTCAATTAGGTAAAAGCCGTTGCCATGGAAGCCTCATAACCGGAGTTCACTACCCATCATCCACAGTAGAAGAACAGAATGAACTCTACTCCTGAAAGATGTTCCTTAACCTCTCCAGATGGGCTGTGGTACTTGCAAGCCTACACACATCTCTTTCTCTCCTATACACACACACACACACACACACACACACACACACACACACACTATTACAATTACTGCTACTACCACTAATGGTAATGATGAAGATGATGAATAAAATTTTTAAAAAGTTTTCTTGGAATCTACAGTTCAATTAAAACATTCAGAATATGTATAGAAAGACTTTAGAAAAAACATTTTTTAAGTAGATAAGTGGGAAATAGATGAAGAAAACATTTTTATGTTGTCAGATGACCCTGAGAAGCATAAGATAGGCACTGATTTTCTGTAAGCTGACAATCTACCTGTGAACTCTCTAAGTAGTTACCACTGGTCCAGGGCAAACAGAGTAAGAACTTCGAAGAAGCCCCGGAAGTAACTGATAACTGACAAGGGACAATGCTTTGAATTTTAGTTTAATCCTTTGCAAGAGATAATAGCTGGGCCTGGCTATAAAATGAAGCTCTTGAACAACAACAACAAAAACAAAAACAAACTTCTCCCAACATCCACTTTTTCCATTACTTCCTCAGAGACAAGTCCAAGTTCTCAGCTACCATGAAATGTAAAACATTAACAGAGATAACAACAAAAAGATGCGAAGTAGTTGAAAGACATGCATAGAAACATATGTGGTTGATTACACCCCAGGAAATGGACAGGAGGATTCACAGGGTCACAGGCTGGCTCTGGGTTCCTACTAGAAGACTCAGGAGGAAGCTGACTGGATTTCTGTGCAGTTCTGAGCACTCCACTCTGCCCACACTGGGATGCCCACACTTAGCAGAACTGCAGAGAGAAAGTACTTAAGTGAATAAGTGATGGAGGATTGGAAAAGCACACACCACCTTGACAAATGGCTTGTGCTAGCACTGACCTCCCTGGCCCATTCGGACTTATTCTCAGCCTTATGCAAATGCTTGTACTTCAGGAATATGAAGCTTAGCGCATTGGCCCCCTATGGTTGCTCTAACAGATTACCACAATATTGGTATCTCAAACGATGGTAATTTATTTTTCCAGAGGTCAGAAACCAGAAAGCCTATGTTTTAGTAACCATGTCGGCAAAGCCATTCACCATCCTCCCAAAGGCTTGAGCAAAGACTGTCTTCCTGATCCCCTCTGGCTTCCGGTAGATACCATCTTTAAGGCCAACATCTTCAAGTCCTCTGCTCCATCTTCTCTACTGTCTTCTCAGGTGGGCAAAGTATTACTTTTATAAGAATGCATGTGAATGTATTTAGGGCCCTTGATCTCCTCCTCTTGAAATCTTTAAGTTATATCTGCAAGGGTCTCTTCTCTTGCATAATATAAAGGGACCAGCTTTAATATTATACATCCCAGGGTCTCAGGAGAGAAACTACAACTGGCAAGGACTATTTTTGGGAAATAGAATCTCAGCACACAGAGCTCTTAGTCCAGTCATTTATTCTTCCAAATCTTCTTCTTCCTCCTCCTGTGCCCTGGGAGTCCTGGTCTATATACACTTACAAGCAGTAATCCCTTGGCAGTGCAAAGCCAAGCTTCCAGGGCCAAATGGAGGGTTGATAAGAATCACATAGAGGGGCAATATAACCATTAATTATCATTTGCAACCCCAAAGGGAAGTGACCAATGGGGAAATGAATTAACTAAAGGCTAAATTCGGGTATTAACTAAGAAGAGGGATCTTATGTGCTCAACTGTAATCTTAAGCGTGATTGGTAGAAAATGTTAAGAATCTATAAGTTTCTAGGTCAATGGGAGAAAATAAAACAGCCTTCTTTTTTCCTGTGGCTCCTATCTGTCCAAGCTATCTGCCCTTTTCTCTGCGGGGTGGGGGGAAGGAGTGCTGGGTCGCTAGGCAACCTGTGTACAGCTAGATGCCTCTGGTGATAGTTAAAGGGAGATCTGGAACTAGAGGTAAGGTTTGGGAGAGGAGGAAGTAAAGCTTAATTGGCACATCTGCCAGGCCTTCTCATACAGATAGACTGGATGCTTAAGTCTGTTAGAGCACAGAGGTATCTCTGATAAGGTATTTTCCTCCATCTGGGGATGGACCTGGCCGGATGCTGCCAATGGTGATAATTACAGGGAGGCTTGAACTGGGGGTTCTGGCTGTGCATAGCTGTCAGTGCACAAGGTTATCTAAATATTCCTTTAGTAGAGGGGAAATGGTGAACAATCAATGATGGAAAAGCTACAGTAGCACACAAGAAACCCATAGCAGGAAACGGCTGATAATCAAAAGCCAAATATCACCAAGGCTCCTTGAGCCTCCGCTTAAGCTCTGGGAGGCCCCTGGCTTCTTCCAGGTGTTAGCTGGTCACAATCAGCTGAAATCCCACTCTGTTCATTTTTGTGGCTTGCAGCACTCTTCCCAAAAAACGATAACATTTACGGGATCAAGGTAGTAGGACCTGCTGCCTCTGGGCGCCACTATTCAGCCTAGTAGGTCAGGAAAGTCAGTATTATCAAAAGAATAGAGCAGGCTGCACTGAGTGCAAGCAGTGTCAAGTGCTTCCAGTACAATGAAGGAATTTGCTGTACAAACGTGGGCTGTTTCTCTGTGACGCCTACAGGTACGTGCACAGTCTTGTTCACATGACCCGATCCACACATTTTTACATTGAAGTTAGAGTCTGAGCTATCCACCAATGTCCAGAGTGAGCAATTGTCTAACCTGCGCAATGTCTGCGTTGGCCACACTGAGTGGATTGATGGCCAGTTTCTCTTACTTTGCATTTGTCTTGAAATATCCCAGCCATCCTTCTTGTTGTTAAATACAGTCCAAGGGAGGAAGCCTAGGGAAGGGGAGTAGGCCCAGGAGGAAGAGGATGGTTTAGAGGATAAGAATGTATCCTGTAGCCTTTTTTCAGTGTGTTCTCTCATGGGTCGAGTGGCATACTGGCAGGTTTAGAACCTGGCTCTTGGATTTCTTAACCCTCTCCCCTGAAGCCACCCTCGTGCTTTGTATGGAGTCTTAGGGGACCAGAGAGCCCTATGCATCATTCAGTCTAGCTTCTTTCTAGGCTCCTCTTGAGGCAGAGTACCATCTCCAGAAGGCTAGTGAAATTTTCAGACATGGAAATGGATGAGATTATTGATACCTGAGCAGTTTTCAAGACAAAATTAGACTTCCATAGTTGCAACTTTTTGCTTTGTCTTCTAGTGACACCAACACCTACATCTTCAGTTTAGTGAAAGGCTGGGGTTAGGGTAAATGAAGCAGGTGAAATAATTGGCTTGGGTGCACAATTTAAGGTGTACCTAAAAAAAATCTCAGCTGTCAAAATAATATTTTGTAACATGTTACAAATGTGATACCTTAAAAATATCAAACTAAAACAGCAAACGAGGGCCCAGAGATTAGCCTTCTGCTGCTGTCAATGAAGTTTTATTGCCAGGACTGAGGTGAGCTGCAGTCTTACATGCCTTAGCTGGATGTTGTCTTAAAGTGTGATATTTTGTTCACCAAGGGTATTTTTGAATTATCAATTTTTTTAGAGATGGTGTCTCAAGTAGCCCAGAGTGACCTTGATCTTGCTACAAAGCCGATACTGACCTTGAATCTCTGATCCTGCTTTCCAATGGCTGGGATTAGAGGTATGAACAGGTATAAAACCCAGTTTTATACAGTGCTGGTGACCAAACCCAGGGTATCACACATGCTAGACAGACACTCATTCTACCAACAGAGCTATTACCATTGCTTCAGGGAATAAAGTCTTAACACTATATCAAAATCACTGTCAATAACAACACAGGAGCCGGGTGGTGGCGGCGGCGGAGGCGGAGGCGGAGGCGGCGCACGCCTTTAATCTCAGTACTCGGGAGGCAGAGCCAGGCGGATCTCTATGAGTTCGAGGCCAGCCTGGTCTACAGAGCGAGATCCACGACTGGCACCAAAACTACATGGAGAAACCCTGTCTCGAAAAACAAAAACAAACAAACAAAAAAACCAAACCAAAAAAACAAAACAAAACAAAAAACAACACAGGATTCTTAGTTGGATGGAAACAACATAATTAAGACTAACTCCAAAAATCAGCTTTGGAGTAAAAGTAAAAGTTAGTAAAAGTAAGTGGAGAAGAGCTGAGGCAAGTTGTCCCATCTGTCATGCAATTCATTTCAAGCAATTAGAGGCTAAAGGTAAGGTCTGAACAAGATGCGAAAGAATCTAGGTACTTTGAATATTATCAATGACCCAAAGGCATGAACTCTCAGGACAGAGTTCTTTCTACCCACCCTTTGTGACCTCCCAGCCCTGGCCTCCCACCCCTTCCTTCCCTTGCCTCTGGTGTGTTATAGGTGAAGGGGGCCCTAGAGCAGAGACAGTAGGCGGAAGCCCGAGGCAAATACCACAGCACAACACTGGCTGCTCTGAGGCCTTGAGGCCAGCATGCAGGTGTCAAAGCTCTTTCCGTCACTTCTTAGCCTATAACCTTGAGGAAATTCTCAAACCACTCCCTGCCTCAGCGTCCTCACAGAAAAATGGACTTAATACTAATACTTCCCTTATCTTATTGATGTAAAGAAGACATAAGATGGCATAGTGAAAGAGCTGGGGTCAGCATTCAACAAAGAACAGCCAGGCTTGTGTTGCATATCTATAATCTCACTATTTTGGAGGTGGAGGCAGTAGGATCAGAGGTTCAAAGCTAGCCAGTCTGTGCTACATAGAGAGTTAAAGGTTAGCCTGGGCTATAATGAAGCCCTTTCTACAAAAATAAACAATAATAACAATAACTGCACTTTTGTACTGATTCATATGATGGGCTTTACTATTCTTGTTGCCATAATATGATATCATGGATTGGGTAATTTATAAACAATATAAATTTAATCCACACAGGTCAGGAGGCTGGGAAGGTCAGGATGAAGACACCAGATTAGGACCTGGTGAGGGTCCGTTCTTTACAGACAGCAGCTGGTGTTCTCATCTGGCAGAAAGACAAACATTGTCATGGGGGAGAGACATGCTCCCTCGAGTCTCTTTTCTAATAGCACTGATCCCCTTCACAAAGGTTCCACCCTCAAGGTGACCTAGTCACCTCCCAAAGGACCCCATAATACCAATGCATTGGTGATTAGATTTCAACATGAATGCTGGAGAGACAAAACATTCAAACCACAGCACCTGTGTTCCATAATTCTCCTGTATGTAGAGCTGAAGATCCCAGTGTCAGATGTTCAGTAAGAGTCACTCCCTCACTCCCCAGCTAGACTGTACCAGTCTGGATCTCTCACATCATGACTCAACCACCAACAAATCATTGAAAGCTTAATGATTAAAAATGAAAAGTTACACCCAAAGGTTTGAGGTATTCTGTCAAAATGAAAACACCTGTTATTTGGCAGGACCATATTTTACATTCTCTTCAAAATTCAACTTAATTTCGTTTTGTATGTATAGGTGTTTTGCTTGCTTTATGTCTGGGTACCACATGCAAGCAGTGCCCAAGGAAGGCCATTAGATCCCCTGGAATTGAAGTTACAGATGTGAACCACCAACAGAGGGGCTGGGATTTAAACCTAGGTCCTCTGGAAGAGCAGCAAGAGCTCTTAACCCCTGAGCCTTCTCTCCAGACCCTGTTACGTTTTCTTGAAATTATTTTTAATGGTATAGAAGCATGTTAGAAAAAAAGGAATCTCTTTTTAAAGATGGGTCTTCATCAGTTAGTTTCCTGTTGCTGTAATAAAACAAACAGAACTTTGGTCAAGGACAACTTAGGGAAAGTTTATTTTGGCTTCCAGTTCCAGAGGGTTAGGATCCATAATGGCATGCTAGCGGAGCTGGAGCCAGATCTAGAAGCCAAGAGATCCCACTTCGATCACAAACCAGAAGCTGGGTGAGGTTGTGCACTCTCAAAGCCTGTCCCCACTGATCTACTTCCTCCACTAAGGCTCCACCCACTAAAAGTTCCTCCCCAAAGTGGGACCAAGCATTTGAATACCTGAGCCTATAGGGGACAGCTTTAATTCAAACCACCGCAGGTTCTTCCCATGTTGCCTAAATTGGTCTCAAACTCCTGGGCTCAAGGGACATCCAGCCTCAAGCTAGGGTACAAAACTGCTCAGATCACGGCATCCTTTGGATTTTTTCCCCCAGTACTGGGGATTGCATGCACGGCTATAATATGCTAGGTAATGCTTTATCGCTGAGATATAGCCAGCCTTTTAAATTTTTTTTTTTTTAAGATTTATTTATTTATTATATAGTGTTCTGCCTGCATGCCAGATCTTATTACAGATGGTTGTGAGCCACCATGTGGTTGCTGGGAATTGAACTCAGGACCTCTGGAAGAGCAGTCAGTGCTCTTAACCATTGAGCCATCTCTCCAGCCCCCTTAAATCTTTTTTTATTGACAGGGTCCTACTAAATTTCCCCAAGCCTTACAATTAGGCCTGATGTCAGATCATATTTTTGAAAGTAAAAACTAGCAAAACATTTAACACATCAACAGAAACACATGCCAATTTTACTTTTTTACTAATATGACTCTGTAGTAGACAGAATGATATCCTCCACCTTCTGCATATAAGATTTCCTTCTAACCCCCAAGACCTGTGGATGTGTTGCCTTACACAGCAGATATGATTATGTTGAGAAACATGAGCTTGGTGGTTTGAATAAGAATGGCCCCATAGGCTCATAGATTTGGAAGCTTGGTCATTAGGGAGCGGCTCTACTTGACAGGGATTAGGAGGTGTGGCCTTGGAGGAGGTGTGGCCTTGTTGGAGGAAGTGTGTCAGTGGGATGGGGTTTGGAGTTTCAAATGCTTAGGCCAGGCCCAGTGTCTCTCTCTTTCTTCCTGCTGCCTGCCAATTCAGATGTAGAACTCTTAGCGACCTCTCCAGCACCAGGCCTGCCTGTGTGCCAACATGCTTCCCACCATGACAACCTGTAAGTCAGCCCCAATTAAATGTTTTCCTTTATAAGAGCTTCCATGGTCATGGTGTCCCTTCACAGCAACAGAAGATTGACTGAGACATTGACATAGGGAAATTATCCATATAAGCCCAACATAACCACAAAAGTCCGCAAAAATGGGAGAGGGAGACACTAGAAAGATGTCACATCAGAATGTACAGGACAATGGTAGCTCTGGCTTTGGAGACAGAGGAGAGAGGTCCCAGGTCAAAAAACTTGGGTGGCCTATGGAATCTACAAAGGTCTGGGAAACAGATTCTTGCCTAGAATCTACAAAAAGGAATACTATGTCAGACTATGGGAAGGCAGAATCACAGATGATAAGCTCAAGTTGTTTGAGTCACCCAAGCCTGTGGTAATTTGTTATAGCTGCAAGTTAAGGACTAATACAATCCCACCCCACTTGGTATGCTGGAACACACAGCACAATAAATGGTCAGTTCATGAGGTGGGCATGGGGAGTCAGGGTGGGGGGTGGGGTGTGGGTTGGGGAATGGGTAGGGGTGAGGAAAACTCCTTGTGTTCTGAGGTTCACAGTGCAGCTTCTGACCATTTAAATGCAACAGAATAGGAGCTCTGCCACTTAAAAACATCTCCTTCCTGAGGATTCTGATGCCAGAGGTCTCCAAGATACAACTGTCCCTGTTTAGAGATGGTGAGTGATTCACAAGTGAGCAACATTCATTTCTGTGGGTCTGGAGCTTACAATATCGGAGGTGAATAAATGTAATTCCAGTTCCTGATACATAAAAACATAGGTATTTGTGCAGACAAATGAGTAGCCAGGAACAGGAGTTAAAAAAATTTAAAATAGGGGCGGAAGAGGGAGGACAGGGGAACCCATGGCTGATATGTAAAATTAAAACACAAATATAATAAACGATTGCATGAAAAAAAAAATTTAAATGGCAGGGCAGTGGTGGCAAACACCTTTAATCTCAGCACTCAGGAGGCAGAGGCAGGCAGGTCTTGGTGAGTTTGAAACCAGCCTGGTCTACAGAGCGAGTTCCAGGACAGCCAGGGTTACACAGAGAAACCCTGTCTTCAAAACAAGAAAGTAACCCAGAACACACAAGCACTTTTGTGTGTGTATTTCAACCAAAACCTTGTCAAAAACTAAAAAGAGATGGGATCTTTGCTTGCTCTTGTGGGTTTCCAGGATCTGCAGCTCAAAAATCTGGAACCCTAGAAGTCTTACAGACCTCTCACAGAAAGACCCCTCAAGAGCCTATACCAAGCCTATACCAAGCCAGAATCCTCCTTAACTCCCTATCCAGCTCACCGGTTTCCTTGTGAGGTGGTGAGGTGGTGCTCCAGGGTGTGTCATCTTCAAATTGGACCCAGTTGCTGATGGCCGAGGCCAAGTCAGGTGTGGGCTGCACTGGGCTTCCGGGAGGGGTGGTCGACCCAGAGATGAGGCCCATCTTTTCAGAGGAGTCATCCTGCTCAGAGTGGGAAAGGTCCCGGCAGCCTCCATCCACAGCAGGATTCTCCCCAGAGGACGTCTCAGACGGGTCTGAGGAAGATGACAGTCCTGGGAAGTGTTCTTCAGAGGCTCCTGCGGAGGGTACCAATCACCACCATCATGCACAGAAGGATGCTTATCAGAAGTGTCCCACCAAGGGCAAGGGATGACATAACACTCACTGGAAGATGAAACAGCCATGCCAATCCATCTCTGTGTTAAAGGGCTGTGTCCCTAGTAACTTTTATTTTGTTTTGGGACAGGGTTTCTCTGTGTAGCTTTGTGCCTTTCCTGGAACTCACTTGGTAGCCCAGGCTGGCCTCGAACTCACAAAGATCCGCCTGGCTCTGCCTCCCGAGTGATGGGATTAAAGGCGTGAGCCACCACTGTCCAGCTCCTAGTAACTTTTAAACCCTGTAATATCATTTGTTCCCAGTCACTATCCCAGACAACTGAGGAAAAAAAATCCCCATTATTGTATTTATTTATGGGTGTATATATATATATATATATATATATATATATATGTTTGTGTGTGTGTGTGTGTGTGTGTGTGTGTGTGTGTGTGTGTGTGTAGGCCAGAGGCTGATGTCAGGCATCTTTCTTGATTGTTCTCTACTTTTTGGGGTGATGTATTTGAATGTATACATGTGAGGGGGTACACTAGCCAGTGCATGCACGGTGTGTGCTCCTGCGGAGGCTGGAGGTCAACACCAGGATGTTTTTCTCAACTGCTCTCCACCTTACTTTCTGAGTCAAGGTCTTTCACTGAGCCTGGAGCTCATCTATCTACTCAGCTGGACTGGCTGGTGCATGAACCCAGAAATCTACCTGTCTCCACCTCCCCGCTCTCAATGCTGGGGCTGCACTCCTGCACTGTTGGCTGCTTCCCATGGGTCCTGGAGATTGAATCCAGGCCCCAGTGCTTGCACAGCTGGCACACTTTATCTGCTCAGCCATCTCTCCAGCCCTTGTTCGTTATTTTTAATCTCAGTATCTGTGCCCAGCGTGAGGGCCACAGATTCAGATGGCAAGAGAGGGCAAGCAAGAGACATTCCTGTGTTGAGAGGGGGCAAGTGAGAAGCAGTAGGGGATGGCAGGGCCTACAGCCAAATAGTCAAGTGTCTTTCTGAGCTAAAGAAACTCAAATGCAAAATCTAGACTCTGCTCTGGACTAAGGACTCTGCAGACAGCTGTGACACAGGGGCTCTTCCTTTTCTTCATGTCGTCCTGTTGGTTCTGAAGCATTCAATGCCCTTCAGACAATGCCCTTGTTTCTTAAAAACTTACATTAAATTGTTTCCATAGACTATATTTTGATGATATTTGTTCCAAACTCTTCCCCCGGATCCTCCCAAGGTCCTACCCACCTAAGTTCCTGTTCTTTCTCTTTCTCCCTCAAAACCAAACAGAAACAGGAAGAAACAAAACAAAAGATGAAAATGAAATGAAAACAGGAAACTAAAAAAAAGGAAATCATCAAGACAAAACAAACAAAAACCACACACGCACGCGTGAACACACACACACACACACACACACACACACACACACACACACACACACACACAGTCTGTTTTGTATAGGCCAACTACATCTGGGCATGGAGTCTGATTGAGATACCTAGTGACACTGCATTGGGAAAACTGGTTTTTCCCTTTCCCAGCAGGTAGCAGTTGCAAATGGTTTCTTGGCTAAGGGTGGGACTTCGTGTCCAGGAAGACAAAGAAAACTTGTCTTCATTTTTTTTGTTGTTTTTTTTTTTTTTTTGCAATAAAGCATACACACTGATTATGGTGGTTGACTACACAAATCTATATATGTGCCAAAATTCATCAACCACTTAGCAAACAATGTCCATTTTACTATCTGAGACTCCAAACAGCTTGGGAAGCGTGGCAGCATGAGCACTTACCTCCTGTTCTATCTCACTGACCCATTTATGAAACATTCTAAAAATCAAAGACATAATATGAAAATCCTTTCTCTATCATAAGGAAACCATGGTGACTTGTACACGGTCAAAGCCTTCAGCACTATCTAACTAAAATAAAAGGTGAGATGTGTGTAAACTTAAGTTTTCTAGTTTCCACATTTAAAAGGTAAAAAGAGGTGGGAGGTGTTGGTGAACGCCTTTAATCCCAGCACTTTGAAGGCAGAGGAAGACAGATCTCTGTGAATGTGAGGCCAGCCTGGTCTACAGAGTGAGTTCTAGGATAGCCAGGGCTGTTACACCGAGAAACTCTGTCTTGACAAAGCAAAAAAACCAAAAAACAAACATAAAACAAACAAAACAGCAACAAAAACTGTTAATGAGATACAATTGTGTGTGTGTGTGCTGAATGCACATGTGTGGGAGCAGGTGCACACATGTGCCTGTGCATGTGTGGAGGCCAGAAGAGATCATTTAGTGTCTTTTTCTATCACACTTTGCCTTATTCCCTTGAGACAGGTCCCTCACTGGATCTGGAATTAGGCTGGTGGCCATCCAGTCCCAGCAATCCTAGTTAATGCCCTCCAAAGGCCTGGGGTTAGAGGTGCATACAGCTATGCCAGGCTTGGTGCATGGTTCCTGGCAATTTAAAATTAGGTCTCCATGCTTGCATAGTAAGTGCTTTTACTGAGTAAGTTATTTTCCCATTCCCTGAGATACATGATTTTTTACTAGGTCTTTGAAGTTCAGAGAATGCACGTCTCTCTGTACATGACACTTTCAGAACATTTCAATTTTGATTTGCAGCCTTTTTAGGTGTTACTATCTACAGGGATACCACCAGGGGTTGTATACCTGTTGACTGCCACTTTCCATCTGTATAGGTGAAAGGTGAGGCCAGTAGGTGTAGGTGACATAGAACAGAACCCACTGGCCTGGGCTCCAAATATCCTTGGATGGACCTTGACCTTCATTCCTGAGCGCTAATCTCCTAAAGGACAATATGGCCACTTCTGCTGTGATCCAAGATGACTATGCTGAGTTCTTTCTGTGGACCAGACACTCCACTAGGCATCTTACATCTGCTGACTAAATGCTCACAAGAACTCCCGAGGCAGGCAGGGCTCTGTGATCATTCTGCTTCTACACAGACAATGCAGCGAGCGGGTAAACAAGTCATTCTGGAGGCTAGGCATGGCGGACTTGACTGTAATTACAGCACCCAGGAGAGAGAGGTAGGAGGACTGCTGTGGATTCATGGCTGGCCTAGTCTATATAATGAGTTCCAGGACAGCCAAGATTATAGTGTAAAAACCTGTCTTAAAAATAAAACACAAAACCAGCGTGGTGTGGTGGGACATGCCATTAGTCCCAGCACTTGGGGGAAGGGACAGAGGTGGGTGAATCACTGAGTTTGAGGTCAGCCTGGTCTACAGATTGAGTTCCCGGACAGCCAAGGCTATACAGAGAAAGCCTGTCCGGAAAACAATAAACAAAACAAAACCACAACAAAAAACAAACCACAAAAACCCAAAAGTTCCAGAAACATGTGGCTAAGAGTGCTTGTTCTGCAAGCATGAGGTCCTGAGTCCACATATATATAAACCAGGCCTGGCAGTATATGCCTATAACTCCAGTGTTCGGTAGAGACAGGCAGATCTTGGTTAGCCAGCCTAGCTAAAACTCGGACTTTTGTTTTGTTGGTAGATCCTGTCTCAAGACAATGAGGCAGAGACTGACGACACCGGACGTCCTGCTCTAGCCTTCACATAGAAGGGCATGTCATGTGCATGCACCGAACACCTGCCATCTCCCCCCCCCACACACACAAATCATTCACCTAAGAGCATACCATTCATCTGTGATGATGACAAGGTTAGGGTTTTGCAGTCTGGCTCAGAACCTATCTGTCACTTTGGGCAATTAGACTTCAAAAATCGAGAAAATCCAAAGAGCTGCTGGGTGTAACCGCCAAAATGGCTGAAAGTAATGCAATATGCAATTAGAAATTACATCCCTTGGAAGGATTGAGCCCATGCCTTTGGTGGTCCCAGGGTTTTGGTGCTGACTCACATTAAGAAGACACCTCCTCTGGCTACTGAATGAAAGAATCCATGCATATCCCTGGAAGGGAACAAATGGCTTTTTTCTTGTTTCCTTTACAAGAATCCTACCTATGAATGACCCAGAACCAGACACAAATCTTGGGTCTTTAAGAAATTGTGTCCTTACCCTCTGAAGGGGTGGGGAACAGTGGCTCTTCACTGAAGGAGACCCACTCTGACTGGTGGGTGGCGATGACATGGTCCAAGGTCGTCATGCTAAGAGGATGCTGTTCATCTTCACACTGCTGACCTCAAGTAGACCCCAGAAAGAAGTCTGGGGCGAGCAGGGCAGTACAGCGAGCTTGGGTCTACAGTCTGTCACAGAAGTCTTGTGAATGGCAGCACTCGGAACAGAGACAAGATTGGTCTTCCTTGCCTTTGGTGAATCTTCCAGGCAGAGATCTGTTTAAATAAGAAAGGAAACTGGAATTGGTGAACATTGCATCACACTGAATCCACGAAGGTCTAGGGCTTTGAACAACATGATGAGGTTTGGGGTAGTTTCCAACATGCCATGTCTCTCTCACCTCGTCTTTTTCCCTCTATTAACCCCGTGATCCTTGGATAAGGATTTCAATCAGACCACTAATTAACCACTCACATTTTAGCATTTTTAGGTTTAATTTCCCCAACTTCCCCAATCATTCTGTTTCGGAAACACTGTTATCTAGAATGGAAGGCTATTGGTTATTATTAAGTATTAAACTTGTTCAGAGTGCTTTCTCTGTTTTTACCCAGCTGGTGAAATAAAAACATACCCCTTCCCATTAAGCCAAAGCACTTTCTTGCCCCAGGCAGGTAACTTTTGCTAGGCTGATCTGAATCTCTGGCAGAAACCCAGCTGTATCCAGATGGCATCTCCAAACATGATTTAACCAATCAAGGAAAAAAAAATAATGGAGTCATCTCTTGTTCATTTGAAGTAGGAGGCTGGGGAATATTTGCTTTACCGATTAAAAAGAAAAAGCAAGTTAAATACATTTTCAATCTTGGTCGATTTGAATTAGTGTATAACTGTCAAATCTTTACTTGTACGGCAATTATGTTCTGTGGATGTTCAAGATTATTTAATTGGCTTACAATTTTCTTCATGTTACAACTTGAACCCTAGCTCTTGATCTTATGATGAATGAATAAAATGAGAATTAATGCAAAATTAATGCACTTTCACAAATGAGCGACTATCTGTCTTGCACACCATTGTTCTTGCTAAGCAAATACACTATTCTGATGGTTTCTAGAGTGATGTAACTCAGCCTCCACAATAATAATAGACATTAAACTTTGCTCTAAGTGTTATCTACTGTGAACAATTTATACTGAGAGAAAAATCAAATAGAAAACATTTGATAGTTTTGCCTTGTTTGGTGAGAAAAAGTTGTTTTATAGTTCTTAAAGCAACTGCTGCTATAAATTTCATAGTTGTCATAGACCTATTGTTATACCACCCTTCACTTAAGTTGTCAATGTACTGGTCTGTTGTTGTTTATTTGTTCTGAGACAGTCTCATATACCCGAGGCCATCCTTGCTAGGTGGACAAAGATGACCTTGAACTTCTGATCCTCCTGCCTCTACCTCCTGAGTGCTGAGACTACCTGTGTACAGCAGCACACATGGTTTAAGTGGTACTGGGGGTCAGACTCAGGACTTCCTGCACAGTAGGCAAGCACTCTACCAACTGAGTTGTTTTCACAGGCCTTACCATCCATTTTAGATGACCAGGGCAGTTGGCGGTATAGTTCTTTTATAGATTAAAAAAAAAAAAAAATTGGAGTCGAGAGAAATTAGGTGACTTATTCAACACTAAAATGTGCCCTAACATTCCTAAAATGCTTCTTCTAGGCTTATTAAGTGGAACACTTCATGGTTTCAGGGCAAATGGACTCTTGTTTTCCATGGTAACATCCTATATAAAGAAAGATCAAATAGAAGCCACAACAAACAGGTACACTGGAAAAAGCAAGCTGCTGGGTGACAGATAGAATCCCTGAGCCCAGGTCCTCTATTTCCAAAACACTGTATCTTTGAGTCACAGCCACAAAAAAAGCAGTACAGAGTATATGTAGACAACGTGCAACCAAAGTAGTTTACAAACATCAGCTACAACAGAATTGTATTGGTATTTCCCAACAAACTCCCCATATGGAGATCTGCCAGAACACCCAGTGAGCACAAAGGATGGAATGTCCACAAGGCTGTACTCCAAGGCCCTCCCCTGAGATCCTTACCAGCCACAGGACTGGGCATGTGCAAGCAGCCTGGAGAATACTGCTGTCCTAAACCAGATCTTACCTCAAGCAACACATCCACAAACTCCAAGGACTGGTTCCCATGAGTGGCTGCCTGTGAGAGTCACTCAGTGTGGCGATGGCTGTGAGCCAAGATAAGACAGCATGAAGAGTCAGATTCATCTTCTCAGAAAAGGCAGCTGGACGTAAAGCCGCGCCCCCCACCCCCCTCCACTGTGCCTCTCAGAAAGAAAGCCACAATGCAAGGCATGTGCTGACACATGCCGAGTCACAGCTCAATGGGAAAAAAACATCCTGCTTATCCCACAATGGTGAGCCCAGCAAACTCCATGGATAAGCGGGGATGGTCAGGGAGAAGGACAGGAAAGGTGAAGGGAACAGAAAACCCTAAGAACAGGTGGGCTTTACAGGATCGCAGCTCCTAAGTGTGTTTTTAGAATCACATTTGTTTTTAAACGTGTATGTGTGCATGCATACCATATAGAAGTCAGAAGAGGGCTGGAGAGATGGCTCAGAGGTTAAGAGCACTGGCTGTTCTTCCAGAGGTCCTGAGTTCAATTCCCAGCAACCACATGGTGGCTCACAACCATCTGTAATGAGATCTGGTGCCCTCTTCTGGTGTTGGGGATTGAGCTCAGTGGTAGAGCGCTTGCCTAGCAAACGCAAGGCCCTGGGTTCAATCCTCAGCTCCAAAAAAGAAAAAAAAAAGTCAGAAGATAACTTGGAGAAATCAGTTCTCTCCTTTTACCATGTACATCCCGGGTATTGAACACAGGTCGTCTGATTGGCAGCAATCACCTTTACCTGCTGATCCATCTCATGGCCCAGTGCAGATCTGAGTACTGTCCTAGTCAGAGTAACTATTGCTGGGATGAAACACCATGACCAAAGTAATTTGGGTGGAAAGAATTTAAATGCTTACACTTCCAGGTAATAGTCCATCACTGAGGAGGCCAGGATAGGAATTCAAACAGGGCAGGAACCGGGAGCCAGGAATTGATGCAGAGACCATGGAGGGGAGCTGATTACTGGCTTGCTCTCCATGGCTTGCTTAGCCTGCTTCTTATAGAACCCAGGACGACCTGCCCAGAGGTGGACCCACCCACAATGGGCTGGACCCTCCCCATCAATTTCTAATTTAAAAAGTGCTCTATAGGCTTGCCTAACCAGCCAATCTTACTGAGACATTTTCTCAATTGGGGTTCCCATCTCTCAGCTGACTCTGAGAGCCTATGTCAAATTGTAATAAAATTAGCCAGTCCAAGTGTTTGAACTCATAATTTAACCTTTTTTAAGTCACAGTTTACCTCTGTACACCAAGAATAACAAAACTCACTTTGTTATTCAAAGCACTCTGACATGGGATGTCATTCTGTACACTATAAATATGTGTTGCTCCCATTGGTTAATAAATAAAGTTGCTTTGGCCTATGGCAAGGCAGGATAAGAGCCAAGTGGGAAATCCAAGCAGAGATATGAGGAGAAGAAGGGTGAAGTCAGGGAGACACCATCCAGCTGCCCAAGGAGCAAGATGCCAGCAGACCAGTAATGCCACGGCAATGTGGCAATACACTGATTAATAAAAATGGGTTAATTTAAGTTGTAAGAACTAGTTAGTAATAAGTCTGAGCAATCCATCAAACTTATAATTAATATAAGACTCTGAGTGATTATTTTATAAATGGCTGTGGGACTGGGTGGGATACAGAATAGCCTCCAGCTACAGCACTCAGTGGAATCAAGAACACCAAGTGTTTAGTAGTGGGCATAATTAACCCTCTGGAACAATGACAAGAATCTGGTGGACTGCTGGCCTAGCGTGCATGAGGCCCTGGACTCAATCCCACCACTGCATAAACTGAGCATGGTGGCACACGCCTGTAATCCCAACCTTCAGGAGATGGAGGCAGGAGGATTCAAAGTTCGAGGCTATCCTTAACTACCTAGAATTTGAGGCTAGCCTGGGCTTACATGAGACTCTGTCTCAGAAAGCAACAAGACAGTGACAATGATACTAGCAGGTGACCTTACAGAGGGATCACTCTGTGCCGGGCGCCGTTCCAAACCCTAGGGAAACGTTAGTCATTGTTGTCACCACTGCGGTTCAATGGCTCGTCCAAGGTGGTACAGCTTCTTTGGGAGAAGTGTTTGGATTAGACTCTCGATCTGTAGAGCTGCCCCATTTCTGTCACTTCTGAATCCTCTCTCCAGTGATTTCCCCTTTCACTCATTAGAAGAGGTCTCTCAGACGCTAAGGAGAGCTAAGCGCTTGGTTACAGGGCCCAGAAGGCCAGTTCTAAAACTTCCTCTTTTCAGACAGAAGCACATTCTGCGTGAGAAACCAAAACCATCACTCAGCGAGAATAAACGGAAGAAGAGCCCCCAAGGAGTACTTTGCTCTTGCGTAGTTTATCCATCCCAGGTCTGGCATGAGCCAGCTGTAAATACTGAACAATCCAAAGGCTGACAGAACACTTATTACAGGGAACCTTCCAGCATATTCTGTGACATGTGTTCTAGGTACTTCTGAGAAGTGCTTGGCTCGTTGCTGAAAACCCACAGAGTAACCCAGTAATTGTGAGGCTGGATTCAGACTGGAATTAGTTCCTCAGTAAAAAACCTCACCCCACTTTTAGAGTGTGAATCACAAAGTGAGGCTTGGAGTCACCACAGATAAATGGTGAGTCACAATCAGCAGCAAGAGCGACTTGAAGATACCAGAAATTGCACTGAAGTCTTTGGGTTGCTATTGTACAGGCCCCTCTTTATCAGCATCACTTATGCCTTAAAAAACGTGGAGCTGGAGAGTGCACTTGGCGTCATAAGTAGATCATCTTCGGTTGGTCCTCCAATACTCACTCATGAGCTCGGTGCTCTGGGAACCGTGCCAAGTGTTTGAGACAGCAATCCTCAGGCAGCCATAACTTAGCTGGGGGAGACACGACAGAATAGCAAACACAAGTCTGGGAATAACTGCCTGTTGAAGGACGTGCAGGGGTGGTGTGACTGTCAGCCATGGGGCGATCTCTGAGAGATGGAAACACAAGGGCTTGATGCAAGTTACATGGGTATGAAGGATGCCCTGGGCTCCGGAACGCTAAAAGTTGAGAGTCTGACTTTTCTGGGGACAGAGGGATCAGTGTGAGTGAAGATTAATAGTAAGTGCTTGGTAAATTGATGAGAATGGCTGTGTGTATTGGGAAAAACGTGGGAGAGAAGGACCGAGGGGCCTTAGAAGCTAAAGGGAAGATCCCATGGGAAATGAAAGCCTGCCAAGGGTCTAGGAGTGGACAGTGACTCAGGAGCATGCTTAGGGGAGATTAACATTGCTCACTGTGTTCAGCAGCAGCTTGACAATGAGAGTTATTAGTCACAACATTTCTGGTGTGCCCTACAGTCAAGGGGCTGACACCGTCAGGAACTGATATGAGACATATTGTGCTGGATGCAAAGAGTTCTGAACTTTAAGAGCACATGGACACACAACAGACCAACAATGTCTTCACCCAGCTTGCAGTCAATTTCAGAGACCTAAACAGTCACTTATTCTGATGAACCATCCTGCAGAACTGCAGGTGTAGAGTATGGGTTGAGAGATGACCAAGGGCTCACCTGGACCTTCGACTGGGAGTGTGTGCTCTGGACATAAGGGGAAAGACAAAGTCATTTAGGAATGGAACCCAGCAATGGTACAGCTGGCCTGCAATGACTTACACTTTGTTTATCCAAATAAAGGAGTAGAGTTGGGTGCAGTGAATGAGTCTGAAGAACCCATTGGGCCAGCTCTCCCCATTTTCACTGCTGAAGCCTGTTGTGGAGTATTATTTTAAGATGTGTTAATTTGTTTATGCTGTGGAACATTTGCTTTCTGATGCAAAGATGTGTTGCAGTCTTTTCTGTTGCATCTGTTTAACTCTGTGAAGCTGTGTTACTGTGCCTGTCTAAAACAGCCGATTGGTCTAATAAAGAGCTGAATGGCCAATAGTTCAGCAGGAAAGGCTAGGCAGGGCTGGCAGGCAAAGAGAATAAATGGGAGAAGAAATCTGAGAGGATGGAGGAACAAGAAAAACAAGGAGAGGAGGATGCTAGGGGCCAGCCACCCGACCACCCGACCACCCGACCACCCAGCCACCCAGCCAGCCACAGAGTAAGACTGAAAGTAAGATATACAGAAGAAAAGAAAAAAGCTCAGAGGCAAAAGAGAGATGGGATCATTTAAGTTAAAGAAAGCTGGCAAGAAACAAGCCAAGCTAGGGCCAGGCATTTTAAGTAAGAATAAATGTCCATGTGATTATTTGGGAGCTCGGAGGTGCCCCTCCTCAAAGAGTAAAGAGTAAAACAACCAACTTCAGAAGCCCGGTTCAGCCTCCACTATCCCTCATCTACTAGTTACTAGTCTCTTACTGTCCCCCCTGCTTTCAACCCCATTCAGTCAGGGCTTACTATACAACCTATTGTGCTAGGTTTCAAATCCCAGCAAATGGCTATGCTATGGCTCTACTTAAAAATTCCTCAACCACTACTCACAAAATGAATGGAGCATGAGAACCGCACAAAGGCTCCCTGAGAGTGGGGGCTGCACAGCCTGCCTGCTGTGAGCCCTTAGCACTGAGTACAATACTCTGTACCTGCAAGGAGATTGATAAACGCGGCAGCTTTGGTACAGGAGCGCTGCGGGTCTAGCCTCATTTCCTTTGCCACTGTCTCCCTCTGTGAGCGCCTTCTTCCGGACAAACTGAATTATTTTCTACAAAAGACTGTTTCTATGCAGACTTTCTTCTATTTGGTCATTTGTTCATATTATTATTTATCCATTTAATAAACCTAAAATTTTCCCCTTGGTTTATGTTTCCCCTACATTGTTATTTATTGGACTCCTACTCATCGTAAAGACGCTGGCTACAAATAAGCTAAACTAAGGCTGAGCACTCAAAACTAATAAGTCTCTATGTCATGATTTGGGAGCTGGTTGGTGGCCCAAAAGAAAAAGCCTGGTACATCATTCCTTTCTTACATTAGCCAAACTCAGTTTGGGGACTCAAGAACTCAGTGTGGCCATACCCAACTCCCACTGATTTCACGCCCTCTTCCCGTTGTTCTGTATGATGCTATCGTTGTAACCTATACTCATTTATCCATTGACAAGGAAAGTGTCTGCTACTGGAGTTAGCTGCCAACTAGCTTGAGAGCCTCCAAAGGAAAGGGGATACATCTTTCATGTTGTTTTCAACTCTTTTTTTTTAAAAAAAAAAATAGTTGTTATTTCCCCTTCACTGAAAATAGATTTTTTTCCCCTCACATAATATATCCTGATTACAGTTTCCCCTCCCTCTGCCCTTCTCAGCTCCTCTCCAACTCCCCTCCCATCCAGATCTACCCCCTTTCTGTCTCTCCTTAGAAAACCAACAGGCTTTTATGGGATAATGATAAAATAAAATAAGACAAAACAAAAACTAACACATCAGAACATGACAAAACAAACAACAGGCAAGAGCCCAAGAGAAGGCACAAGAAACAGAGACCTACTTGTTTGTACATTCAGGAATTACATAACAGCACCCAACTGAAAGCTATAATATACAGTCAAAGGACCTGTAGGGTTAAGGGGAGAGGATATATATATATATTTTAAATTTTTTAAAAGGAAAAGCCGTGATATGACATCACAGCAAGGAACCTCCAAAGATGCCCCTGAGTTCATTTTCTGTTGCCATCTACTGCAGGGCATGCAGCTCACACTTAAGAGTAGTTTGTTTAGCCAGGTGGTGATGGCACACACCTTTAATCCCAGCACTCAGGAGGAAGGAGCAGGCGGATCTCTATGAATTCAAGGTCTACAGAGCGAGATCCAGGAAAGGCGCAAAGCTACACAGAGAAACCCTGTCTGGAAAACCCAAACAGTAGTTTATTTGCTCAGTGCGACTGACTCCCTTGGAGGAAACTACATTTTCATTTGCATGTGGTTATTAGTTGGAGATTGCTTCTGCGTTAGGGATTGTATCCACCTCTCCTTTCAGCTCTAGGACCCCATCTGGCGCAGACCCATGCAGATCATGTGCATGCTGCTTCAGTCTCTCTGAGTTCTTATGTGTCTCAGTCCTGTTGATTTAGAGAGATCCTTGTTTTCTTGGTGTCCTCCAGATGTCCCCAACTCTTAGAGTAGGCCCTGATATTTATTTAGTAAATGGTTGTTGAGTAAATGTTGGAATGAATAAATGAGTGTGTTTAATCACATAGTAGGTATGCTTTTGAGATGGCAAATATTTTGGGAAGATACATTTAAACACTAGTGTATATCAGTTTGGGAGAGGATCTAGATATGGGGCAATATATTCAGTCGCCTTTCTCATTTATCTGAAATTGTTCAGTTCTAAGGTAGCCGCCACTAAATGCTGGGACTACTGAAATGTACCTGGTACAAAGTGAATTACTCTTTAAGCACAAAATGCACAGCACGTTTCAAAAATGGTTTTTTAAAGGTGTAAAATGTCTAATTAATAATTTTATATTGTTCATTATTATAGAAATGATATATTGGATCAAGTAAAATATGTTGTTAAAATAAACTTCTGGTGAAGAGCTGATTTCAATTACCTGGGCATAGATGTGTTTTTAAAAATACATTTCAAGATTTTCTTCTTAATCTTCAGTTTTCTGGGGTTTCTTAGACCTCATGTGAAGTGTGTGGAGTACTTTTTAGATTTTTATGTCAGTTTGTTCCTTAAATGTGGAATAATTCAATTACAAGATCTTCGAATATGAAGAACCGCCCTTTCTTCTCTTTTATCGGTCTATCCTCAAGTTTACTGTCTGTCTGTCTCTCCATTGTCTTCTAAGTGTATCATGGGAGATTTTCATCTCACTCAACTTTTCTCTTCTAGAATTTTCATTTCTTGTATTTCTCTGTTGAGATATCTTATATACTCATTCATTGTGGAAATATTTTCCTTGGGTCCTTTGAGCATATTTAAAATAGATATGTAAAGACTTTGTAAAATTGAGGATCTGAGTGATTCAGGACAAGTTTCTCTTGACCAAGTTTTTCCTTGACCACAGACAATAGTTTTCTACTTCTTTGTATAGTTCATAATTGATGATACACTGAAGACATTCTGGATTTGTGATTCCTTCAGAGAGTGTGGACTTTTGTTCTGACTTGTATTCTGATTGCTGGCTTCTCTGTCCCCTCCTGGAGCTTGCGCAGGCTTGGCGTGTCACTTTGTTGGGTGAGTTTGTTTCTTAAGTTCCTCTAGTTGCTGTAGGGCTTGACTTCCAAGCTCTGTATCCCACAGAGATCTTAGAAGACTCAGTTCTAGTCTTTGTTGCCTGAGTGTGAGCTTCAAGTGCAAACAGAACCCTAAAGCAGCTGTTGACAAACTATAGCCACAGCTTAACCCTGGCCTCTCTTCTCTTTCTTTGCAAATAACGTTATATAGGCACACAGTCACATCTCTTATTTTATACTGCCTGTGGCTGTTTTTGCTCTAGAGAGCTGAGTAATTGACACAGATATAGTAGTCTAGCACACAGACATAAAATAATTTACCACTTAATAATAATAAATAGATAAATAATTATGAGGAGCTCTTTATAGAAAAACATTTACAAGATTTGCTTCAGAGCATGGTCTTTCCCCAAGGCTTTCTGCATCTTGGCTGGATGCTTGGAATAGTAATAATGTGTTAGCGAGGTTCTATTACTGAGACTGAGATGGACCACTAAGGCCCCTTGGTATTGACCGACTTGGTCTTTGTGACCTTCTTGGTCCTGGAACAGCATCTTTAGGAAGCTTTATGTGGTTTCAGTCAGTAGATATGCACTCCAGTCCTACCAAAGATTCTGAGTTCCCTCCAACAGGCTTCTGCTCCCTGTAACCCTTCCCCTACAGCTCCTTGTCTCCTGCCTGACTTTGTTACTTGTAAAGGTTTATGTGCTGGAATCTTGATAAGGTGGAACCTTTAAAAGGTAGAGCTGCATAGTAGATAACTTAGGTCACAGAGGCTCTACCCTCATGCACAGATTAATCCACTTCAGAAGGGCAGGTTGTTAGAAACTGCAGCTGCCTTATGCCTTGATTCCCCTATGCACATGGCTGCTGCTCATTCCTTTTTTCTATCATGCTGTGGCGCAGCCATAAGATCCTAACTAGGATGTGTTTGCCATGCCGTTTGAACCTTCCAACCACTAGAATCACAAGTCAAATAGACCTCTTCTTTATGCATTGCCTTGCATCAGGTATTTTGTTATAACACCAGAAGTGACCAGAAATGCTCAGTCCTGCATAGAGAGTCAATGAGATACATTCTGATTTCAGAGTTACCTTAAACTACAAATAGTATAAAGTTCCATAATGTAAAAATCTTCATGGGTTACTTTAATTTCTTAAGGCTATTTGGGGGTTTTCTTTTGTTGAGGATCAAACCCCAGACCTTGGACATCTATCATTGGGCCTATACTTTAGACCTCAATGTATTTGTACAGTAATCCTGAACTAACTAAAACAGGCATTTCTTTCAGTCGATATACAAAGGAACTGGCTCAGAGAGGTAGTTCAAGGTCACAACAGAATTAGGAGGACCACAAGTCTCTAAGCTCTGCACTCTGTGCCGTACCACATTCAGCCTTCAGGAAAGCAGGTACAACATGATTACCAGGATTCAAGCATCTATGTCCTCTCACCACCCAGCACTGAGGATGCTTCCATTATCAGTTTAAACCAGGCATAATTCCTTTTCCTGTGTTCACAGCCTCCTTGGACCTTGGGGTAGCCGTCTCACCAAGTTCTGACCAATCAGACTTAAATGGAGATATGGTAAGCTACATAGTTCTGAGGAGTATTTTCTTATCTTTATTTTGCTGTCCTGGAGAAGAGGATGGATGTAGCACAGGTGACTATAAACCTCCTCATTTGACTGTTCCTTTTGGGAATGTGGCATTGGTTGCAGGAGGCAGGGTGATCACATGAAGGAGAGATTAGAAGGATCAGAATTATTGGCTCTAATGTCACAAGGCCACTGTACCAGTATCCACAATCACTCACCTATTTATTGCTACATGGAAGAATATTTATTTTTGTTTATACTATTATAAGTAGATTTTCTGATATATTCAGATAGACGAATGTGACGCTAACTGATTTTTAAAAGGCAGGGAAATAAATGGTGGAAATCAGCGTGTTGAGATGATCTCAGGCTCCCCACACCCTGGTACTAGTTCCATGGTTCTGTTTCTCCTGTGGTCACTACCTGGGAGATGGATTTTACAGATACAATTAAGTTTACTATTCAGTGGAGCTTAAGAAGTAGAGATTATGCAAGCGAGCCCATCCTGACTAATGAGCCTTTAAGCAGGACTACAATCATACAACTACAAGAACTGAATTCTGCCACAGGTCAAAGCCCAGGGGGCCCCTGAGTTCCAGTGAGCACACCACCAGTTGCCTCTGATTAACACCTGTGAGTTCAGCTGAGAGAGAACCCACCCTGGCTCTGCAGAGGTGGGGCCTCAAGAACTGTGGGACAGTAAGCAGAGACTCTTTACATCTCTGATGAATGATTTGTTGTGCATCCTCAGAAAAAGATAATGTAAATTGTCAAAAACTTCTGGTTTTCAAATAGTAAGGAAAAAGTCAAAAGGTTTTAAATTAAAAAATTAAAAAGAAATGGGAAATGGAGTCAGTCTGGAGTTCAAAAATTTGAAATCATGACCTCTCTTTAGTAATATCTCACTATAGATAAGATGCAGAACCACAACTCAAATCAACCATTGTTGCAGCCACAGGATGTAGTAAATCAAAGAAAAGTCAAAACAAAACACACAAAATTATGCATGTGGCATTTGGAACACATTACAAGGATATTCTTTGTATGAGTGGCTAAATTTCTTTTTTTTTCTTTTCCTTCTTTCTTTCTTTTTTTTTTTTTCCTGCCTTGCTTTCTAAGCTCACAGGAACCTTAGCTTGCTTCTTCAGAGACGTGGTGCCAGTGAACAGTCCATGGTTTCCTGGAGCTGAAATGATCAATGCTTGCCAAGGGTTCTTCCTACCAGTGAGGGATGCTAAATCACCTTGGGGCACAGGTTGAAGTGGGAGGGAGAGAAAATAAACAGATAGGAAAAGCAGAATCACTGGTGGCACCATGTCAAACACTCATGGGATTCTGCTTGAGGACATGTATGTGATAGAGTCATTGACTGGAGCTGGGAGAAGAGTCAAGATTTGTTGGTGAAATAAGCTTGTCTCCTTTCCTCTATACCTTCCCTTCCATTGCCTCCCTCTCTCTCTCTTTTTCTTTTTTTTGTGAAGAAAATATCTCCTAGAATTATCCCATCTTTCTACCTCAGCCTCCCGAGTGCTGGGAGTTTTGGTGTACATCACCATACCCAGGTAAGCTTTTCTTTTAAAATATGATACACTTACATATGTTATAGATGTTTATTACATGTTGAGAAAACTAGCTAGTAGGTACTTAGAGCTCAGGGCTGAAGAACCACATCCAGAAGTCACCATCACACACAAAAGATCTGGTCATCTAAAAAGAGACTGTAGCAAAAGAAGAAAAAAAAAAAAGGTCCATGCTTTTACATGCCCAGTGCAGTTGGGATGCTGCACTATGGGCTACATCCAACTCACAGGAGGCAGATTCCACATGACCTGAAACAGTGAGGATGCCCTAGTTGTGGACTGCTGTGGTGTTCTGCCCTTCAAGAAAAGGGTGTCCAGGAGCCAAAAGGCCTCAGGAACTCTCTATCTGGTGAACAAGAGTTTAAAATAGAGTTTTTCTCAAAGAAATTCCTTGACTCAAACACACAAACATGCTGCCAATGAATTCAATAAACATAGAAGGAAATAGCTTCAGTGGTGACTGCCATCGAGAAATGAGTAGATGCCAGGCAAGTCATAACAAGAGCAGAGACATCTTGAAAACACAGGTAATTTCAAAATTTGGAGTAGTTATTAAATCAGTTAATGGATGCCTGGTGGACGGCTTTCTATAAGAAGCAAAGTGTATACATTAAGTTTCCTGAGGGGCTTTGTCTCTGGAAATAAGTTAGGTGCTGTTGAGCCTTCCAGGGGCCATGAACTCTTCTCTACGGCTATCAGAAGCAGAGTCCCAGGAAAGGGAAGCTTTGCTGACATGGATGCTAACGCCTGTCTCTCCCATTACCCAACTCTGACCCAAGCATTAGTCACAGTCTGCCTCACTTCTGCCATCCCACAGATGAGGTACATCATTACCTGTGTTCCGCTCATCAACCTTGAGAGAAGACACTGTTATTAATGTCAGCATGTGAGAGATGGCAAGGTTGAAGCCAGAGAGGTCAGATGGCTTACTTAGGTTCAGGTAGTGTGGGAATTCCAACCCCAAACCCTTTTGACTTCAGAGGCAATTCACAAACTTATATATTTAACCATCATGGATAATGAGCCTTGCTAAACTCTGACACTATTGGTAGATGCTGGAGATAAAGAAATAAATAATGCAGACTCTAGAAATGCCAACTATCCAATGGCCTCATTCCTTGAAGGTCATCTAATATCACAGTGAAAGGACAGCCGTCAGATACTCTCTTTTCAACCTTAAATGCAAGTCCCAATACCAGACTACTCTGCAGGGGAGTTAAATAAGTGTCCTTTGAGACTCCTATAGTTATTGCATGCTTAACAAAATTGTGTGACATTATGGGTTCTAGGTACATGCATAAATATTCAAGGTTAATTTGGAGAAATGAAAAGGTACAGAAAAGAGATCTTTCTAATTCTGTCTTAGAATTTGAGTTTGTAATACACTGGGGAATCTCAGAGGGCTATATGCTTTGAGCTTGATGATGATGTAGGGTGCTATGGTGGATGAGCATAGGTCTAGGGAGCTGGGAATAATAGAGGACTCTATCTGACCTACAGCTCTGGAGAATGGGTAATTCAGAGCACAGGCCCTTTAGGCTTGCCAACCAAGTTCCTCATTGTTAGCTGCATCAGGGAATATCTCCTAGGACTGCTACGCCGGTTTCCACTGACAGAGATAAGAATCTCTTCTCAAAGGTTCCTGTGAGATGAAAATAGATGCTGCACTGAAGACGTTTCACAAAGTAAAGAGCAAGTGCTCAGTTGGTGGTGTCCACCATCACTGATGTCTCCATTACTCATGGGTGACTCGGAGTTAGCTTGGTACAGAGAAAGAGTGCAGCCCGATGACCTGACTCTGGCAGCGATGGCGTTTCAGGAAGTGAAAGTGGAAGAGAAGGGGAGACCTTGGAAATTTAGGGGGAAAGGAAGTCATGGTCAGAGCTTCAGCTTTATACAGGAAACAGCTGGCCAGCATGATCCGAGGCCCTGGAAATGAGTGTTGGATGAGAAGCAGGGCTGTCAGCACAAGGAAACACACTGCTGCATAGCCACCCACAGCCCTTAGAATTCCCTTGTCCCTCAGGGACCTCCACTTAGGTAAGCCAGATCCCTGACTATAGGCAAAAAAGCATCCAGTTCAAAGGGAGACAAATAGTAGAGGAAGACACCATCCCAAGACTTGTGTGTTGGCTCTTAAGATGGTCAATCCTCTTCCTTCCTTCTTTCCTTCCTTCATTTCCTCCCTCCCTCCCTCCCTCCCTCTCTCTCTCTCTCTCTCTCTCTCTCTCTCTCTCTCTTTCTTTCTTTCAGACAAGAGCTCACTATGTAGTCCTGGAACTCACTATGTAGACTAGGCTCTCTCTACGTCACATACATCCACCTGCCTCTGCCTCCTGAATGCTGGGATTGAAGGCATGAGCCACCGCACCCAGCAAGAGAGTCAATCTTACATGTCTTCATAAAAGCTAATGTATGTTCTTGTGGCTTTCTCAGTACAAGTCTCAAGGGATATAACTTATAAAAAGGTCTAATGATTAAACAAAGTTTAAAATGTAAGATAAGGTATAAAGGTTTAAAGTGTGTAGCTTTATTTTTCTTAAGGGATAATTTTTGCAAGGAATTATAAGGTGTCTTTTGAATATGAAGTTTACATTTATGGATGTGAGGAGGGTTGATATGATAATATTTAAGATTACAAATCATAATCATAGCTGCTGTTTTTACTTTCTTGTCTGAGAGGACATTGGAAAAAACACTATCTTTGGAGGCAATTTTGGTTACATAGGTTGTGTGGAAAGATTTGGGCTCTCTGCCAGGCCCTTCTTTCCTCTTCTTACCCCTTAATATGCCCTATCTTTCTATCCTGCCTCAGCTTACCACATTGGGCAATTCTGAGGCCCCATCCCCATGGCCACCTATGTGTGCAGTGACCATACAGTGTGAACCACACAGCCTGTACAGCTGAGGAAACAATCTGCCATTGAATCAGCCCAGGTGTGCCATAGCTGCTGAGTTCAACTCACCTCACCCCTCAGTCAATAGGGAGCATCAATGTGATCGTGGGGCTCTTGAACCTCTATGCGGCATGCTAATCATAACCAAAGGCATGTAGTTGTGACATGAGTGTGTGGTATTATCCCAATTGAACTGTACTTCTGCAAAAAAAACCCAAAAAAACAAAAACATGAATTTTTTAGAAGCTCCCTCTCAGTTTCTCTATACCAAGATAAAAAATGGCTAGAAGAAAACAGCTCCAGGCAATACATCTCAAACTTGTCCAGATCTATGGAGACATTAGCCCAACACAGCCTTGTCTAGAAAAAAAACATAATTCATCTCTCCTAGGTACAGGGCAGTCTGAAAAGACATTTCCCCTTCTCCCCCTTCTTTTTAGAAATAGAACGTCTGTCGAGGTTGGTGTGCCCCCCCCCATACCTCTTTTCCTTGACATCTGCCTTCAGCACCACAGAATGCACCACCAACTCTTCACAACTTGTTGCGTAACCATGGGCATTGGCATCCACATCACTGCAGGAAAACATGTCCCTTTATCTGAATGCTACCCTGGAGATGTGTGGCCAAGAAGCCCTGCACAGCACACACCCCTTCCCATACAAACATTCACATGTTAGAAAAAGCAGGGGCATGCTGTTAGGAGCAAACCTTGACCCACCAAGAAGATAAAAGGAGAAGAAACGTCTAGAGCCACAAGGAATCAATCCTTGGGTCATCGAATCACTCAACAGAATAAAAGGAAGAGTGATAAGGAAGAGCAGTTAAGCTTGGTGATTAGGGATCTGCCAATGCCATTAGTAGCGGAATAGGAGAGAGAGAAAGCCCCAGAACGGATCCTAAGGAAGCCAGGGGTGGTTTGGTACCGAGTGCAGCTAATTAGAGGTGGGAAGGGAGTTTTATCTGGCATATGCTGAGATTCAAGGGTTTAAAAGAAAAGGGTGGCTACAGAAAATGTGGAAAAAGTTGGGGGTAAAGGATTTTACAGTCATCCAGGACTGACGGTGTATGAAGCAGAAGCAGCAGGCCATCACTTCCAGGAAGCAAAGAGTCAGAAGCTGCCTGACTCTAGGAGCAGATGGACACACGGGAGGGAGACTCATAAAGACAGAGGGGGGCCTGGAGTGACAAGTCTGAGAAATCAAGAAAAAACAAACAAACAAACAAAAAACAAACAAAAAACGAAAAAACAAAACCCCAGAAACAAAATAACAGAATCCTTCAAGAGGTCATGGAGGCAAGAGAGAATTTTCCAGAAAAAAAAAAAATGCAGACTTTCTAGTGAGCATCACAGAAAAACATAATGGGACTAGATGGTCACTAGTGACTCTGGAGAGGCTGGCTAGTCCACTCCAGGAGGAACGGAGGAGGCCTTGTCACCCAGTGCGGGTCACATGGAAGGAGAGCAGCTGGAATTGTGGAAGAGTAGAAGACCTGATCACAAAAAGTTAAAAATAACTACAGTTTAAAGACTCTTGAAAAAGAAATACATGAATTTATTCACTGGTTTATTGTGCTGTAGCGCACATCTGGAGATCAGATGATAAATTGTGGGTGTCGGTTCTCTCCTTCCGTCTTGAGGGAGCCAGGGATCAAACTCAGGCCATCAGGCTTGGTGGCAAGCACCTTTACCTGCTGAGTCATCTTGTGGGCCCTAAAGTTTAATGCCTCTTAATATAGTTCTGTAAGAGATGGACTCACCAGGTTACACTGTTGGCCCTGATTACAGGCTTCCAAAGAGGAAGCACTTCTCCAGCTTCCTGGCAGGCAGAAACTGGAACCTACCTGAGGACCAAGAGGCTAGCTACTTCCTGGGATCATCCCAGCCAGAGTAAAAATCAAGATCCCTTCTGCCCCACCCCTCAAAATGTACTAATTTAAGGTTGATATTAGCCTTTTTATAAAGACTATGAAAGCACCCTAAAAAGGAAAAATAGGTTTTGAAAACCTAGTGGGTCAACACTACTTACATGTAATTCTGTAACTCCCCCCCTTTAAAAAAATCCACTCTTTTAGCAAGATTAAAGCTGAGTCTGTGACTTTCTTTCCCTAGGAAAAAAATTTCACACCAAGAGTATTTCTGTTGAAATCCCAATAAAGCTTTAAATGACTCTAAAATCTCACCTTACAGTTGTGTTCCCCAGGCACAGGTGTTAATACTATCACTCACAAATTATACTTTAAAAAGAAAAAGGAAACTGATAACTAAAGCTGTAATTTTTAAATATTGATGGTTCTGCATGCGTTGTGTGAACCCTGTGAGATAAAGGACATTTATTACCATTTATTTTCTAGTTAAGGAAATGGAGGCTTGGATGGGCCAAGTTTCACAAGTTCACACAAGGAGATGGATAAGCTATGACATACACCCAAAATTCATCACAAAATCAGAATTACCCACTTTGTGGCTATGTAATATTCCATTGAGCTATAGGCCTTTAAAGGTATACATATTTGATTTTTTTAATCAGAAAGGTTATTTTTAAATAGGACAGACATTAGTCTGAACAATAACCAGTTCACAGGTTCCAAATCTGGTCTATCTTTTTCTACTAGTAAGCCCATCTGTAAGTTCCCCTAAATGAGAGTGACCAGTGCCCCTCAGTGCTTCACAGCTGAAGGTGAACAGGGCACTAACAGCTGAAATCTAAGATCTGTAGGATATTCGAGCTAGAGACCTGGACCCCGTTCTCTCCTCCCCTCCCTTCCCTTGCCCGTGGTTCTCAGGGAAGAGTGTCGAGTTTGAATGTGTGCTAGGCTAGAGCTCAAGGTCAAGCTTCTATGCCAGGATTGTTTGTTTGTTTGTTTGCTTGCTTGCTTTTTTTTTTTTTTCTGAGACAGGGTTTCTCTGTATAGCTTTGCATCTTTCCTGGATCTCGCTTTGTAGACCAGGCTGGCCTTGAACTCACAGAGATCTGCCTGCCTCTGCCTTCCGAGTGCTGGGATTAAAGAGTGCGCCACCACCGCCCGGCTATGCCAGGGTTTTGTGGCAACCCCAGAGAAGTCCATGCAAAGGGTCAAGAGTCAAGATACCAGATATAGTGGCCTGGCTTCAAAGGAACCACAGCTTGCTTCCTGGTGGTCTCAGAAGACATTAGGGACTTTGGTCTCTAAATTTTCCACTGGACGGAGTGGTGCTTGGAGGCAGGGTACATCTGGCAGCTGCTGCCTGGTTTTGTTCCTTTTGGGTCAGAGTTCACTGCATAGTGGCTCAACTTCCCATGTGCAGGGCACATCTTCTGGCTCCTGTAGCAGCATAAGGGGAACATACAATTCCATGCCTTCAGTGTGGTACTCCATCTGAACCCGGAAGTAGTTGGTGGACCCCAGCATCAATCTTGGACAGCAGAATGGCTCACTCCAGGAGACTTGGCCACCACAATAGCCTGGAGAAGGGTGAGGGCTTTGAAGGTGCCTCAGAGGTAGCCTATATAGAAAGCTCTCATGTAGATAAGAGCCCATGTTAGCATACAATCTCTCACACACAGAAGGCTGGGGATGACCCAGCAGGTGCCTTAGGGCCTTTGGTTATCTGTGCTCAAGGAGCTTCTGCAGGGTATTAGAACTCTGTCACAGAACACCACCCATTCGTTTCTTCACTATCCCAATCTTCCCTGTTGTGTGGCATATCTAGTGAAATTGTAGAAATGTAGGTGCTAGAGATGACTAAAATCCAACCTCTTCAAAGAGATAGGCAGATGAACAAACATGATATCATATGATTAGGGCTACACCAGAATCCAACAGGGCCATGAGCACGCAGAAGGATGACACATAGTTCCATCTGGGGCCAGCTAAGAACAAGTGAGAAGAAATGACACCTACAGTTTTGAAAAAAAAAAAAAAATGGAGGTTAGCTAGGATCAGGGGACACAGGTGAGAGAGAAGGACATTCTCAGATGGCAGCGTGGTCTCTATAAGAACAAACCATGAGAATACAATGTACCATTTTACTCAGCCATGCTCACATAGCCATGATAACATGTAAAACTGCTGTTTACTACCCCAAAGTATATGCAACAGGACTCCCTAATTTTTAAGTTCATCCATGGCCCTCACGTTATCTAACACCATACTTGGACATGCTGACCATAAAAGCTGGAGTGTGTGTGTGTGTGTGTGTGAGAGAGAGAGAGAGAGAGAGAGAGAGAGAGAGAGAGAGAGAGAGAGAGGGAAAGCAGGATGTGGAGATATAGGCAAACAATGAGATGAAGGAAGGCTGTGCTTCAAAGGTGAGGTTAGAATTCACAAAGGTTTTGCCACTCAGAGCTAATTAATAGAAGGGGTGGGGTAAAAGGCAGGGGTGGTGGACACACAGACGGCTTGAGGATGTTTGTTTTGTAGGTGGCTTGGAAATTCAAATTCCAATAGCTTTTTGGTAAGATCCCC
The DNA here is from genome assembly GCF_903995425.1 of Onychomys torridus. NCBI lineage: Eukaryota > Metazoa > Chordata > Mammalia > Rodentia > Cricetidae > Onychomys > Onychomys torridus. The sequence goes on from NC_050456.1 coordinate 59,399,811, forward strand.
CTCATTAAAATGCCAAGTGCTCATAAAAAGCCTAATGAATGAAAGCATGTTGTCTTCTGACCTATAGATAATTCAGTTTGGAAAAGCAAGGAGCCAGGAGAAATGTAGACTGATGAGAGATTGGAAAGTCCAAGAATAAGGCCTGACAGGGCGCTGCAGGTGGGGCCCAGAGGCTGGGTCCTGAAATAAAAGCAACAGACACCAGTTAAACAAATGATAGAAATATGGCTTAGTTTGTGTTTTGGAGGCAATGAGTAAGATAGATGAAGATAAGTAAGAATTATGCTGTTCAAACTAGCAAGATGGAGGCGGGAGAATGTTTTTATAGGGTGTAGCGTCGAGGCACAGGGATGAAGTCTGGTTTGGGCTACCGCATCGGTAGATAGATGAAAAAGAGCCTTGGAAGGGACCAAGTTGTACTGGTTGCCAAGACAAGGACTTCAGGAGGAAGAATGGCTGAGGGGCGAGAGGGATATGGTGAGTTGAGTGTTGGGTGCATGAGTTTGTTGGGCCTGTGTGACAACCACCGAGCTGTTCCATTCGGTCTAGAGCTATAAAAAAAAAAAAAAAATACAGGGTGCTGCTAAAACATATTGAAGGGCCATGAGAAGCAAGAGGATTGGGCTGGGAGACACAGAGTGAACACTATTAGGAGAAGTAAGGGATCTGGGGAAGGTTAATAGTTATGGTTGGACCTGATAAGCAACCAGTGTGTGTGGGGGTGGGGGGAGTGCTCTGTCGCCATCCTGAAGACTGGAAAAGCCAGAACTCAGAGGAAACCCAGGGAAAAGAGTTAAGTGTGTTTACCCCACTAGTGTTGACCTTTAGGTAACACAGGGACAAGGAAGGTCTACCAGGGTTAAGCACAGGAGAGGAGAGAGAACCAGAAGCAAGCAGGCTGAGGGTAGCACTGTCGTGCTGTCAGTTTGGGGTGTCCATCTTACTAGTCCCGAAGAGACCAACCCTTTGCACCTGGCCATGGCCTTCTGTTGGGGCACCCAAGGGTTTCACGCAGCCACGCTCTTGTGTGCTGCGTCAGGAAGCCTTCTCCAGGGTGGGCCACAGGCAAGGTGCATGGGGTGCTCTGGATCTCTTGAGTTAGGAAAGAGCACACATCCTTGCAACAGCATTTGAGGTTGTAAGAGTGCTTTGCGGATAGCCTGCCCAAGCTGCATCTGAGAATCCCCTTGGGACCTCTGATCCCCTGAGTAAGTCTCAGTCACAGAATGACTTGTCCAGCTCAAGTCCTCTTCAGGCCTTCCAAAACCAGACGGAATTATTCCAGAGCTGCAGAGGGAAGCCAGACGCCGTGGCTTCCACACTGACCCCGAGATGACAATTTCTTATTTCCATTTCAGCAATGTAGAGGGGATCTGCTTCCCTTTTCTGAGACTCCTGACACAGGCAGACAACCAAAAAAACCAAAACAAGACAGCCACACATAAAAAAAAAAAAAAAAAACTCGGACCACAGCAGGGGGCCTCAGAATTGCAGCTGCTGAAGGGCCCCAGCCTGATTGTGACCTTATCCTTGTAAACCAGGCTGTGCACTGGACCTCTCACACACAAGACCCATGCATGTGCTGACTGGAGGCAGGGGCAGGCATGTGGGTGTCACCAACTGCCAGGACAGATGAATGAACCCAGACACCCTGGTGGGCGTGGCACAGCTGACATGTCAGCAGGGGCTGGCCGGGCTTTGGCAGAACAGGCTCTGGGGTTATGATATGTGAAACGCACCAACATCCCTTCCTTTCTGGAAGCTGTTAGGTCCAGGGCATGCATGTTATAAGTGTCCCGACTACGGGATAAGAGAATTCTCAGATCATAGATGTGAGCAACTGACTCCTGCTAAATGGTCACGGCTCACCTCCTCCTACATTTCTAGCTCATTTCCTCGTTCACACTAGTTTTTGAAATTGCTATCTATTTTTATTATAAATAGAATATATTCCTACTAAAGATAACCTGGCGAATGTCTACAAACAACACATCCAGGGTCTACTTCTAAAGCAGTGGTTCTCAACTTGTGGGCCATGACCCCTTCGGGGGTCAAATGACCCTTTCACAGGGGTCACCTAAGACGATTGGAAAACACACAGCTATTTACATTATGTTTCATAAGAGTAGCAAAATCACAGTTATGAAGTAGCAACAAAAATAATTTTATGGTTGGGGGGTCACCACACAACATGAGGAACTGAATTAAAAGGACACAGCACCAGGAAGGTGGAGAACCACTGTTCTCAAGTGATGTGATTTATATTTATATAACTGTTTGCATGCATTTCAACATCCCGAGGACATAGCTATTGTTCAACAGGAGGCATTCCCTGTGGGGGCAGGACAGCCTGTCACCACAGACAAATGACACAGGATCTTCTGACCTTGTGACTCCCTGTGCCAGCACCTTAGTGGCTAAGAATTATTTAACCTATTGTTTTCCCCCCCTCCAAGTTGGTGGAAATTTCCCACCATTCATGCCTATTCTTTTTACTTCCTCAAATTGGAAGACCAGAAAGAAAAAATTTCATCCCTGGAAGGTCTCTCCTATTAATTTTCCTACTTTGATGTTTCTAGTGTTTTCTTTTCCCAGTCCTCACAACACCCACATCCATCTGGAAACCATTTCTCACAACACTCCGGTATCGATTTAGAAACAAACAGCGTGGTGGCATGTTCTTGGTCCCGCCATCGCTAATAGTAGTATTTCTTTGGGTAGACAACCCACTGACAGTAACTCTTGCAAGACAGAAAAACCGCAAATTCAAAGCCTCTAAACCATAAATGCAAACACAGCAGACATACTCTTTAGAGAATGAGAGGCAGGGCTAGAGAGCTTGAGTTTCCACAGGTATCTCTAGCGTCTTCAGAGAGTGAAAAATCTCACAGGCTGGAGAGATGGCTCAGAAGGTAAGGAGCTTGCTGGGCAAGAATGACAATCAGAGTTCAGATCCCCAGCACCCGTGTGAATGCTAGATAGACGCAGCAGCCCACTTGCAATCCCAACAGAGGGGACACAGTTAGTGGACTGGGGGATGGACAGGAGCAGAGGGGAACAAGCTAGCTAGACTAGACAAATCGGTAAGTTCTTGGCTCAAATAAGAGACTAGAAGGTAAGGGGTGATGGAGGAAGACTCCCAAAGTCTTCGTATGCACGTGTCTATGTGCACCCACACATACAAGTGCCCTCACACATTGAGCAAGCGTACACATACATACACACACAAAATAAATAGTAAAAAAAAAAAAAAAAAAACTAGATTCAGAATATTATTTGCAGATCAAAATAACGCGGTTTCAGACAACCACAACATCCGAATTTAACAAGAAAAGGGAAGATGAGCTTGTGTGCGAGAAGGCTGCGAGGACCTTCCTTCTTGGCTCAGAGTGGCGAAGAGAGATCTCGCAGGAGGTTAGTGTTAGCGACAGAATGACGGACGCCCCCCCTCCCGCCCCCCACCCAATGCCTGTATTTTCTCTGAATGCCTCTGCATCTGTGATTCATGTAGCAATTGCCAACACAGACCAGGCTTGATCTCTAGATGTAGTGTTTCAATTACAGAGAAACGTAAGCGACTGGCGGCAAGTGTGTGAAATTACCGCACTATCACCTTGCCCTCCATCTTTTATTTTTAATTTTCAAAAGTGGGGGTGGGGGTGTGGGTGGAGGGGCGCGGGGAGAACACAGTAGCAGCGAGTAAAACCGTGAGTCTCAGTCCAGGGAGAACCGAAAGGCTTGAAGGACGCGTGAATGACCACGGTTCCTCCCTCTAAGGCGATGGCTTGACATGGGTGCTCGCGGAGACAGCTGGAGGAGCCACTTCAGAGCGTTGGCGCGGCACTCACACAGGCCTCCCACCCAAGACAGGCTGCTACCACCAGTTAGTGGCTGACAGGGACGGAAATGCAGTCTCTGGGACTAGGTGAGTTCCCCGAGGACACACGGCTGCTGAGAGATCAAATGGTAGCTGACGCTAGTTTATTGATTTTTTTTTTTTTTTAGGTCCATGCATGAATCCCCTCACCAGACACCTCAAACGATACAGACAACCAAATAAAATGCCTGCCCCCCAATAAGTCCGTTTCTTACACTGGAAAGGGAAGAAGGAGAGAAAACGGGAGGTCAAGAGCCAGACTGACATTTCTAAAAGCCAGAACTCAAAAGACCCCTGTTCACACCCCACACTCCCTCCCTGACCTTCTTTCGCCTTTCCCCAACATTAGATCGAGTCCCAGTTACTGTTCCAATGTTCTGAAGAGACACCATGACCACGGCAAACTGACGGGAGAGACAGTTTAACGGAGGGCTTGCTTACAGTTTCAGAAGGTTAGTCCGTTATCTTTATGGCAGGGAGCGTGGTGGCAGGCAGGCAGGTGTGGTGCTGGAACAGTAGCCGGGAGCTACATCCTGATCCACAGGCAGCAGGCAGTGAGGAAGAGATGGAGACTGGCGAGGACTTTTGAAACCTCAAAGACCATTCCCAGTGACACCCCTCCTCTAACGAGGCCACACCTCCTCCAACGAGGCCACACCCCCTCCAACGAGGCCACACCTCCTCCAACCAGGACACACCTCCTCCAACCAGGACACACCTCCTCCAACCAGGACACACTTCCTCCAACAAAGGCACACCTTCTAATCCTTCCCAAACAGCTCCACTCACTCCCTGGTGACTAAGCATTCAAATATATGAGCCTGTGAGGGCTGTTCTCAATCAAACCACCACAGGTCCCATCAACAAGCCTCAGACCCTCATATACCCATTTCCAGCTTCCATTCAATGACCAGGTCGTGTCAATGTCTAATAGCCTGTGAAACTGAACGTCCAAACTTGGCCAATGACTTGCCCTCTCAAAAATTCCTGCAGCCCCAGAAGCTTTTCCATCCAGGATGACGGCAATAGGGGCCTGAAAAGATGACTTTGTTGAACAAGCATACGGATGTGAATCTGTATCCTAGCACCCATATAAAAAACCAAAGGTTAGCCAGGTGGTGGTGGTGGTGGTGGTGGTGGTGGCGGCGGCGGAGGCGGCGGCGGCGGTGGCGGCGCACGCCTTTAATCCCAGCTCTCGGGAGGCAGAGCCAGGCGGATCTCTGCGAGTTTGAGGCCAGCCTGGTCTACAGAGTGAATTCCAGGAAAGACACCAAGCTGGACAGAGAAACCTTGACTCGAAAAACAAAAAACAAACAACAACAACAAAAACCAAAGGCACAGCAGCACACACTTGTAATCCCAGTGCTGAAGGGCAGAGACAGGAATCCTGGAGGCTCTCTGGCCAGCTACTCTCCCTAAGAGAGCAAGCTCCTGATTCAAAGAGAGACCCTGCCTCACCAAATGAGGTGGATAAGACTAGTGAGACAGCACAGGCTAGACTCGATGGGGGCAAGAAGGAGGAGGAGGAATCCTCACAGATGGGGGTGGGGGGGGTGGTGGGGGGGTGGGGGGGTGGGAGAGTGGAGAGGAAGTGGATATGTTCAAAATAAATTCTCAAGGAATTAACAGAAATAGTTTAAAAAACGAGGCGAAGTAATTCCAATGTTCACTTCTGGTCTCTATCCATGCCCACGTGGGTGAGCATGCACGCGTGTGTACACGTACAGAGAGAGGGAGAAAGGGAGGGAGAGAAGCATTCTTCCTAGTTGTTGAAGCCAAATCATTCATCCTTGTCTTCTCTCTTCCTCTTACACTGTTCTGTCATGTTCCTTTCCTGAAAGGGCAGTTTATGAGGGTGCCTCCTGAGATTCTTTAACATGGCTAGCACCTCAGTGCACCCAGTAAGACAGCACATGCCCGCAACTCACCAGGAGACCTTTATAGATGCAGCTGCGTGAGCCATATCTATCACGGGCCTGCCTGTCCAGCCCCCGCCCAGAACTATTCCCCTTCCACTTTATTTTCTGTGCTATTTGATAAGTCCTTCTTAGCTCCCAGACATTAATCTCAAAGTGCTTTATAACTCTAAATTAAATAACTCATGTAATCCTCATAACTCTAGGGGGTTCTATTATTATCCCTTTACAGAGATAAGGAAAATGAGCTATGCAGAGGTTAAATAACTTATTAGGAAATTCAGAACTGAACAGTCCAGCCAGAGGCTATTAGCCATCTTACCATGTTCCAACCATGCAACATATTCCCCATCCCCACCCCCATAAATTTTCTTCCTCTAAGTAGAAATACATATGCAATAAATTAACCCAAACACTCTTACCTGGCTTTCTTACAGCCAGGACCCACCTTTGCAAAGGACCTAGCTTGAGGGGTGCACACGCTATATCTTGCTCACAGGGGGAAAGTATGCAACCAAATGACAGAGGACCAAAGCCCCTGGTCCTGGGGCCACTGCTGAGACCACCCAAGCCACCCAGACTAGAGGCTAATATGTGACGTTAAATGACTCTGATTCTTTGGAACTGTATCTTCGAGTCCTGCTCAGGCACAGGGAACTTAAAACCCACCAACAGCAGAGCCTGTGAATGCCAGGGCCCTGAGTGTGATGGATGGCACAGGTAGAGGCGTCCCTAACACTATGCTAGGGGCTGGCAAGCTGCTATAGCCAGCCCTGCCCACTCACGCCAAAGAGACGGATGAGTGAGTGGCAGTCGGACATGCTGTAGGTACTCAAATAGATTGCCTCCTTCCCAAATGGCTCCCTTTATGGAGGTGAGTTTATAACACAAACATTTGGGAAGTGGAACTAGTAAAAAGGAGAGAGAGAAGTGTGCTTCGACTGCACTGCTCACTATGTGCAAAAATAAGGCAGCTTCTTTCCACAGGGCTCTTCTTGGGTGTGCAAGTGTGGACACATGGTCCACTGATGCTTTAGACTGCTTTCCGTTTTGTTTCCAGACACCATAGTGGTGACTAGGTGTACAGCTTCCAAACCTAAGGGATTAAAGGAGGTGGATTCAGAGCCCAGCTCCTCTCCCATCTCTGGCAAATTTTAACCTCAGGCCCTGTCTCAGCTGCAAAATGAGACCCTCACGGCCTCCAGGGGCAGAAAATGGAAGACACTAGAGTGCGGAGGACCTGGAACCTAGGAAAACTCAATGAGTGAGGGTTATCGGCAGGGACTTTGATCATCTCAATGACAATATAAATTTTTTACACTCTTCGGCAGTTCAACATCCAAATGAGGAAATGCAGAAATAAGAAAAATATTAATATTTGATGTTTGGCAAGAGTGGAGAGATAAGAAAGTGAGCTATGGTTCTGACAACCCCGGGTTCATAAAAACAGTTCATATGTAAACCATGCATCACCCAATCCACTGTCTGGCTAGTCTCAGCCCACCCAGTTAATCAAAGCCTTACAGGTCTTCGCTTCCAAAGTGCCAATCAAGAAAGATGACAGACTCAGTTCTTAAGCAAACAGTGAAATCAAATCTGTTTTTAATTAAAGCACCTCACTTTTTAAAGCAATTTTGGGCTGGGGGAAGTGGCTCAGTGGATAACTGTGGTTGCCATGCAAGCGTGAAGACCCGAGTTCAAATCCCCAGAACCCATGGAAAGGCCCGATGCAAAGCACAGGTGTCTATTATAATCTCAGCATGGGGAGATGGGAGGTGGAGACAGGTGGCAAATCCTTGGAAGCTTGAAGGCCATCTAGTCCGGAATATGCAGGAGAAAGCCAAGAGACCCTGTCTCAAAAACAGTGGAGGTGAGGACCGGCACCTGAGGTGGTCCCTGACCCGCCCACTCACGCTGTGGCACACATGCATCCACATTTACACACAGAGGCAGACACACCAGGAAGAAGAGGAAAAGGAAGAGGAAGAAGAAGAGGGGGAGGGGCAGAGGAGGAGGAGGAGGAGGAGGAGGAGGAGGAGGAGGAGGAGGAGGAGGGAGCAGAAACAATAAGACCAATTCAATACCTTCAAAAGGTGGGTAAGAGAGGACTGTATCAAGTTGGTAATGGTTTGATGTCTCACTCCCAAGTTCAAGCAGATTGAAAGCACTCACTGACAGACTCACTACCCTGGTTGACATTTGGTTGAAAGAACCCAATGCCATTTTATTCAGACAGTGTATTTGCACAGACCCAAAGTACAAAAAAAAAAAAAAAAAAAAAGGCACTTTCTTTCAATAAAAGCCATGGTTAAGCCTGAAAGAAAAGGGTGTAATTATCTAAATTTAAAACTAATGAGGCGCTTCAGGCATTAACAGTCGAAGACCTCTGTGGCGTGCATAATGCTAGTTGGTGAAATCCTAGCTAGATGGCAAGGCCCTAAGTCCTAAGTGTCACAATCCTTGTGATGATCTGGGAAGCAACTTAAGTAGACACCAGCTAATGTCAGGAGAGGTAGGTCGGTTGACATGGAAGTGCCAAGGGGTTCCTGAATGACTCTGAACCTCCCCTTTGACCTTTAAGTCCTCTTAGAAATAGAGAGGGACTGATTGCCTGCCAGATGACAGCGTTTATGGTAGGGCTAGGCTTCATTTATAAAGAGGTTTGACATCCTTAGCTCCCAAGGGCTTTCCTATTAATAAAAGGAGCACGTTAAGAAGGTCACATCGGAGTCCCACACCATTCATCTACTAATGAATAATATTCATTGGTTAGGAGGTTATGCAAATTTGTATGTGCATGAGCATTCATATTAGGCAGAGGGCAACGAAGCAAGGAAGGCAAGCCATTAGCTCCAATTTCCCTGCTCTCTGTCGACTCTCTGAACGCAGACAAAGCATCTTGTCAGGGAGCCTGATGTGAGTCACCAAGGCTGACCCACAGTTCACAGTGGTTCATTCTCTACGAAACCAGTGTTTTTGCCTTTACGAAATCCTCCTTCTCAGTCCCTCCCGGAGCACCTGCTCCTGCACAGACCTACACAGCCAGGACTCTGAATTCCTAGCACTAAGTACCCTCTTAATTCTTTGCCCACTCGATGTTGGTGGTCTCCCCATTAACTGATAATAATAATTCATGCAAATATTATGCCCCTTCTCTCCCAGAATTGAGGCTGTGTCGGAAGACACGGGTTCCCTGTCACATCCTCTAGAGTTTTCTACCCAGAAGACTCAATGTCATCACATGAGTCACCTTCCAAAGGCTATTCTGGACCATCACAAACATCAGAATCATTGACCATCATCTGATCAGTGATGCCACTGGAGGTGACAAGTCCTGGTTAGTATGGAGTCAGCTGGGGCACACGGTGGAAAAAACATCAAAGGCCTTGAGTTTTCAATTCTTCCCTCTTATTATCTGTTCTGTATCACTCTATAGAATTTAGATATTAATAATATGTTACAATTAATCATTATAATTACAATACTAGTATTTTTATGTTCGTTATGGCATTTCAGAAAGACAACAATAATACTGTAAATCTACTTCCTACAGCTGTTCATATAAGGACTGGGTGTTAGTGGTATCTGAAGATTTGACATATTTCTTGATAATCAAATTGCCAGATAAACATGATTCAATGGGGGAGTCGTACTTTCTAAATCTGCTCAGCATTTTAATTCTTCCTGTGTAGTGTCTCTTGTTCTCACTCTTGAGGCCAGGGTTTTGTTTATGGCATCTTTTGAAACTTTTAAGTTTCCTGGAAACCTAACATGAAGGGAAAAGTTCTAATGCCTCCTGAAGTTGACCAAGGGAATGGTGCTTTGAAGCCCAGTGTGAAGAAGGAGAGGAAATTACTTGCTTTTCAGAATTACTTGGAGAGGGAAGCTGATGGTCTCAGGCCTCCTGAACAGGAATTACAGTTCTGAGGGCTGGAGAGATGGCTTGGTGGTTAAAAGCATTGGCTGCTCTTCTAGAGGACCCGGGTTCAACTCCCAGCATCCACATGGCAGCTCACCCCTGACTGTAACTCCAGTTCCAGGGTTTCTAACACCCTCACACAGACATGCATGCAGGCAAAACATCAATGAACATAAAATAAAAATAAATTATATATAAATATATAAAGTTGGGTGGTGATGGTGCATGTCTTTAATACCAGCACTTGGGAGGTAGAGGCAGGTAGATCTCTGAGTTTGAGGCCAGTCTGGTCTACAGACTGAGTTCTAGGACAGTCAGGGCTACACAGAAAAACTCTGTCTCAAATAATAATAATAATAATAATAATAATAATAATAATAATAATAACAGTTCTTATTTACTTTCAGAGGAACCCAGAATCCTGGGAGATTTGCCTGTTTCAAATACATACCTGTTTTGTGTGATTATCTATCAAATCTCAGGCCTTTTCAAATGCCACTCTGTGTTAGCTTTGGCTCACTATATTTCTTATTTTATAAAAACAAGATACACTGCTTCTAGAATTTTCAACGCATATCCCATTGTGCCATTTTATGCTCCTCACCTTGAAACGCATCTTTTAGGCTGCTGGCCAGTACTCAAAACTTTAAGATTAAAATTTTTCATGGGTTAACAGGCTGCATATTAGGGTGCTGTGGAATATTAGTTGAAAATGTGTTTCATTTGTTTATGCTGTGGAACATTTGTTTAATGATGCAAAGATGTGTTGCATTCTTTTAACTCTGTGAAGCTGTGTTACTATGCCTGTCTAGAACACCTGATTGGTCTAATAAAGAGATGAATGGCCAGTGGCAAGGCAGAAGAAAGGATAGGCAGGGCTGGCAGGCAGAGAGAAAAAATAGAGGGAGAAGAATGTGGGAAGGGGAATGAAGACTCCAGGGGCCAGCCATGAAGCTACATGGCAAGCCACAGAGTAAGAGTAAAGAAAAGTATACAGAAAGGTAAAAGCCCAGAGGCAACGGTAGATGAGATAATTTAAGTTTAAAAAAAAAAAAACTGGCTAGAAACAAGCCAAGCTAAGGCTGGGCATTCATAAGAAAGAATAATTCTCCATTTGTTTACTTCGAGCTGGGTGGCAGGACCCCAAAGAGTAAAGAATAAAAAACAACAGCATTAGGGTGGGCACACAGAAGCTATCTGGCTCTTAGATGCAGGTCACCCTTCCGTTATGTCTGAAATCGAGAAAGAGAAAGAAAAGAAACTCTTGTTTCATTTCCTGTACAAACCAACATGTTTTCTCTTTAACAACCATTTTTCAAACACTCTGTCATTGCAAGAGTGATGAGTCAGCGTTGAGGGAATTGTTGGGACTTGTTCCTCCTACAACAACAAGCCAAATAGTTTTGGGTTGGTTGCTCTTGGATTCTCAAGGGATTATTTATCTGGGGGTAAAGACGGGTTGCAGTTTGCAGTGACCACACCATACAGATGTTTAGTCATGAAGGTGACCTCAAATGAGACAAGCAATGTCTTGGTCTGACTATACTAAGATTCAGCCAAAAGTCCACCCAGTGGGCAAGCTCCAGAAGAGGTTAGACAGGAAAGGCCAAAGGATGAATGTGAGGGACTACGATTGGACTATGTGGACAGGCCAGGAAGAGAGAGGGCTGGAGCCAGATGAAAGGGTGTGTGCTCAATGACAGGATGGAGAGGCTGGGCAGAACTACAAAGGGGTGGGGCAAAGCAACCCTTATTTGCTTCTAGAACCTCCAACTCTGAGCTGCTTTGCATTTTCTCACTAGGAGAATTGCATGTGACATTTAATAGAAACCTGGCTGGGCAGAGTAGTCCACACCTATAACCTCAGTACTTAGGAGGCTGAGGCAGGAGGATTGCTGAGAGTTCCAGGCCAGCCAGGGATACATAATAAGGCTCTGTTTAAAAAAAAAAAAAATCAAGCAAGCAAGCAAATAGTTAATAAGAACTGGAGGTTCAAGGACTCCTACACACCCTGATGCTCATGACCTGGGACAGCCTATGGTAGAACCATTGCCTCATGAATGCTAGAACTTTTCATAGGTTCTCCCTTTCAGGTCCTTCCCTCAACCACATCTAAATTTCTGCCTTTAGCAGTTTTCAATGTGAGGCTTCTGGGCCAGCGTCATCAGCATCATCAGAAGGCAGAAAAGCTTACTCTCAGGTCTGACCCTGGACTGATTGACTCAGAAACTCTGGGATGGGACTGGGGGCAGAGCCAGCAGTCTGTTGACTAGAGCCTTCCAAGGGATGTGGATGCAGCTAAAGTTTGCGAACTATGTTTTTAGATGATATCACAAGATAATGTCAAGATGGGAGAGCATGTGCATTGCAGAAGACTCGTGAAAACGATGAGCCCCTCAAGTCTCAGATGAAGAATTTTCCAGTCTGGGTATTTTGAGACACATGGCAATTGGGTGGGCTCAGGACCTCACCATCTCTTGCTTCGAATCTCACCAATTTCTTACGTCTTTCCACAGTGCTACTGAAGATTTGGGTTTGTCCTGAAAAATCTGACCTTGTTAAACCCCAATTTAAAGCCCTTCAATAGGAGCTGGGGAGATGGCCCAGGAGGTAATAATGCTTGCTCCACAAGTGTGAGGACCTGAGTTCAAGTGTTCAGCACCCATGTAAAAGGCCTCATAAACCTGTGATCCTCAATGGTGTGGGGGACAGACACAGGAGAATTGTAGGGGGCTTGCTGACCACCAGCCTAGCTCCAGGTGCAATGAGAGACCCTATCTCAAGAGAATAAGGAGGAGAAGGTAGAATCAGATACCCCAAATCCTCCTTTGGTTTCTATGTGCACAAATGGTTGCACACATGCACATGTGCACATACACCACCCACATACACACACCTGCCTTCAGTGGCTGCATCGTGCCCATAAGATAGATTCCCAAGTGTCTGGTTCACCACCCAAAATCCTTCATTATCTGCCTCTGATAACTTCCCCACCTTGTTCTCTTCCACAGCCATGTCTCCCTATCTGCAGGAAGCTTATACTGTCTCTGACATCACGCTTGACCATGTCACTGACCTTGGTCAACAGCACGGGGCTGTAGGGATAGCCACCACTCACTTCCCAGCAAACTTGAAGTGTAACTGTGTTGTGCCATCTTTTTTGTTTGTTTGCTTGTTTGTTTGTTTGTTTTTTCCAGACAGGGTTTCTCTGTGTAGTTTTGGTGCCTGTCCTGGATCTCGCTCTGTAGACCAGGCTGGCCTCGAACTCACAGAGATCCTCCTGCCTCTGCCTTCCAAGTGCTGGGATTAAAGGCATGTGCCACCACTGCCCGGCGTGTTGTGCCATCTTATGTCTTTGCCTTTGCCATAAATGAAGCCAATCTTGTCCTTGGGTGAAGCTGGTTTGTTTTTGTTCTTAAGTTAATGCAGGACTCTAAATGCAGACACACAAGGACCCACCTGGATATGCAGCATCACTGAGCAAGAAGCTTGAGTGACTGGAGAGCCATGGCATTTGGGGACACTTGTTATTTAGCCCACACTGACGACAGCAACACTCGTCACCTTCCTGCCCTGCTTGCAGGGTCTTCTCCCCTCTGTTCTACTGTGCTCTCGATGATTCACTTCAGCTGCCCATACATCCTTAGCTCCAGTGGTTAACTCTCAACCTGGCCTTTATCTCTAAATGGTCACCCTCACTTTTAGAACCTCCTATACATGCCCCAGACCTGTAACTGTGTCCTGGGAGCTGTGTTATGGGCTTGCCATCTAGTAGCATTATTATTATTATTATTATTATTACTTATCATACCACCTCTTCACTATTTAACAAACACTATCACTCACGAGGAGACTGGCTCAGAGAATCAAAGCAGGGTGCCCAAGTTTCCCAGCCACAGAGAGAGCCAGGGCTCTCCCCAGGTGGGAGTCTGGCTTTGAATCCAGCAATCTGCCCAGTGCTGCATACCTCTGTCCCTCCCAAGCTACAAACCTTCTGATCCTCCCACTCGACTGGGAAGGAGAAGTCTATAGCAACGACAGCCGAAAGCCACACTAATCTCAAACTCGCAAGATTTGCAGCCTGGACATGTACCCTGGGCACTGAGAAGACACTCACTTTTTCTGTATGGTGTATTTATCCTAAGGTAGATGAAGCACTGGGAACCACAGGAAAACAGGGCTAGTCTGTTTGACCTTTCCCCTCCCGGGTCCAGGATGCAGGGGTGGGGTGGTATTACAAGATAGGCAGATGGCCACTGAGAACACAGAGGTCTTTAAGGGTTTGTTCCAGAGGAGGAGGCAGGAGAAGGCTCACAACTCCAACAAGTGATACATGTGATATCTTAGGTTTAGAAACACAAATAAGCACGTAGTCAAATGTCTATTTGATTCTCAGCTTAAACAGCAAAGGGGTGGGGTGGATACAGTGGCAAAGGACCAAACTGGACCACCTGAGTCACATTCCATCAACCGCATAAAGTCAGAAACACAAATGTCGGTTTTCTGTCAGCTGGTGGCATTTTGTTTACAAGGTTGAGAATTTTCTTTATGTTTCTCCTTCTCTCACACACTTATAAAAAGACTAAAAATCATAAAACACTAAAAAAAATTACTTCATCACCCCAATCAGAGAGAGAGAGAGAGAGAGAAGAAGAGAAGAGAAGAGAAGAGAAGAGAAGAGAAGAGAAGAGAAGAGAAGAGGGAATTTAACAAATTCTTTTCGCAAAACATTCACAGGGTTACAAAAGCGTTGATTACTAATTCAAAGTCATTTAATCTCTCCCATCCTTTCTCGGTAGGATATATTTATTACCTTTAAACGATACCATCAGTAACATTAACATTTTTCTCCTTGGAGAGCAGAAAGCTACTAAATGCTCCAAATGACTGTTGGGCCAGTTTGGACAGGTCTGATTTACTCTTAAAACAATCATCCGCTTCACAATGACTAGTAAGAGCCAGCGTTTATTGAATGCTTGGTGCTGTGTTTGACGTTTTTCAGACACTTGGCTCATATAATTTTCCAAACAACCGAGTGCAATCAGTATTGTCACTTTGTAGATAAGGAGAGCGAAGCAGGCGCAGATGACGGAGACAGAGGGAGTGAGAGAAAGGCAGGCTGGGGCAGTAGCTGCACAAAACCAGAGTTAATGATTCACTTGCAGCCCTCAGGCAGCTCCTTTCAGCAGAGTCTGTGTGGGAACACACACACACACACACACACACACACACACACACACACACACTTCTTCATCGCAGGGAGAGGCCAATGTCCAGCAAATCTCCTCACCCCCCCACCCCGCCTTTCCTCTGCCTGCCCCCCTCCCATCTTCAACTCTCCATCCCAGCGACAGGCGGTGTCCAGCAAATTGCTTGGCAACGCGCGCAGGAAACTCCATCCAAAGCCCCGGGTCCGGGCGGCCCCTGGGCGCTGTCCAGCGGGCAGAGAGCCTGAGAGGCCAGGCTGGGGTCCTGTCTCAGAACACCCCCGAAGCTGGGGCGCAACGCCAAGGCTGGGATTTCCAGCGGGGGGTGGGGCGAGGCACCGTCTCCAAGGACACCTGTTGTCGCCTCCCCACTCAGGACAACGAAGCCACCCTGGCCGACTTGGATCTCAGGGGAAGGCACTGGCTGGCAAGAAGTGCTGCGATGGGCGGGGGGATCCACGGGAGTCTCCCCAGGAACACCCCACGGAGGTCGCTTTGCCTCATCCCTCCTAATCGGGGGCCCCCTGCGGCTCGGTACGCGGTGCTCAGGGATGCACAGGCGCTAGGACCTCGCGGCCGGCGCCCCGCGCCGTCCACCTGCGGCGCCTAGGTCGCTCCCCGGCGCGGGTGTACTCACCAGCGTCGCCGTGAGCAGAGTCCGCGGACGTCCGCGCCACCACCCGCGCCCCAGCCCGGCCTCCGTCCCGCCGCCGCTTCAGCAGAGCTCCCTCCCCGGTCGCCGCGCCACCACTGCCCGCTCGCGACTCTGGGCTCGCAGGGCACCCGCGGGTTCTGGGCGCAGCTCCCGCCGCTCCTGATTGGTCGCAGCTTATGCGAGAGCCGCGCTCTGATTGGACAGCACGAGTGGGATGGGCGGAGTCACCCCCAGAGCCTCGCTGCCCTGGCCTTGGTCCCCACCGCACCTAGGTTCAGCCAGACTCTGAAACCCGCTCTGAGCCCCTCTGCATGCACCCAAGGGGGTCAGCAAAGCTAGCAGCTGGGGAAAGGAACCGCGTGGCAGGGGTGGCGGGAACTAGGGGTCGTTATGGAGTCCAGCTGCTCCCCCTGCGTGCTGGTGGTTGTGAACCTCCACCAGGCTGGAAAAGGTGCTCTTCTGGTCTCTCTCATGCAAGCCACTTTAACTTTACATTAATTTTTTTCCGTTCTTTTTAAACTGTAGAGTGTAGGGTTTAGGACAGATGCCTGTAAACGGTAGGTGCCAAACAACGTTGTGAACTCAAGTTGAACTCCACACACAATCTGTGTATGGTCCCTACCTACCAGAGCTCACAAAGGGGAATCCATTTGTCGGAGAGCCCAATACCGTCAAATATATTAAGACCATTAAAGCTAGGAACTACTGTCCAGGAAAAGAGCAAGATGGGCTGATGTCACCGACGAAGAACTTAATATCTAGCTGGAGAGATGAGTCTGATTCATAACATAATACTTACCCTAATATTAACATGGTGTATATTATTTGGCAGGCATTGTTCCAAGAATTTTATACACACTTTTATAATGCAGAAATTCAGGAAAAGTCTGCCATAAAGACATCTATATGTGCGTGAGCCTCAGGGGTAGAACACAGACGCTCTGGAAATGACCAAACTTTCATCTGAAAGACAGCAGCAGGCCTTAAACCTGCCGGGAGAAGAGGGGACCATACCTGTTCCCATCATGCATCTCTTCCCACGTAGTTCTTTATCCCTGTCACCGTTCCCATCTCCCTGTTCTGGATCTTTCTTAAAAAAAAAAAAAAAAAAAAAGCGGTGTAAATCCGCCACTCTTACATCTGCTCTGCCACCCAGATAGGCAGTGGGTAAAAGCAGCTCCGTTTTCAGCCGTTTATATTAATGAACAAGTAAACAACACACCATATGCGATCGTTTTTCTACGAGCATTTCTCTCCTGTGCTTGTAGGCTCACAGAACCCTTAAGAAGCGTGGCTGGCAGAAAAGTGCTTCAAAGATACCAGCCGGGATCCAGCTTGACCTACTCGCTAAACAGGGATTGCATCCATCCCAGGTCACACTTAAGAGCCGCACAGTCTGCAGCAGAAAATTACCTCCATTTTCTGTCACTTATATTCATGGACAAACCACGGATCCCTTTATATTAGAAGAGCAGACTGGACATGGGTTGAGCCTCACTTGCTTGGAAAATGAAGTAAAACAGGACAAACCCCAGGTGAAGAAAGTTCTTTCAGGGGCATCCCTCTTCATGTCTCAGAAACACAGGCACGCAGCAACTTGTCACTCCTGGCTGATCACTATGGCCGCGGCCTTGGCCAAAGGCGAAGTCCCATTTGAATTGCTCATATGCTCACTTCAAAGGAGAAACACTTGCTTCTGCCAGAGTTGGAGGCTGCCCCCAAGATGATGTGTCCAACTACTCAATCCTGGCTGCTGTGAGCTAAACTCAGCCCACAAATAACAGGGAAAGAATCAAGACTGTGGAGTCGAGCTGTCTTGTGGGCGAGGTCGCTTATACATAGTTCTATACCCTGTCCCATCTAGGAAAACAAAACCGATTTACTTAGCTCTGACATTTCTTCTCTCCTGGCTGGCACTTAGCACTCAAGACTGAACTAAAATATTCCTTCCTGAGTGAGGCCTTTACCAAGTCTCTCAGGCACACAGTAACAGTGCTCCATCCATCTGTCACAAGTTGTCTTCTGTGGCACAAATTCTAACTCTGGGTCTTTATTACTAAGACCAATTAGAATTCAAGCTACAGTTTTTAACCGGATTGCATTGTTGCACAGCATAGTCCCACTGCCTAGTTTACTATCAGAATACAGGAGGCACACCCTAACTTACTATCAATTTGCACTCTGCAAACATGAATGAGACTCACATTTCCAACAGGCTAATAAAGTGCTAACCACATCCTTATCCTAAATTTCAACAGGGTACCCTCCAGTTCCTGCATGAATGGATATTGACTTAAAGTTAGCATCCATTCAACCCAACTGTAAAGGAGTAGTTCCTGTATGTTGGATGCTTTTAAGTAAAAAGAAAAATGATATCCTTATTGTATGTATGCAAGGTGAAGTGAGATTATATATATATATATATATATATATATATATGGCTTCTCAAAAAATTAAGCTCAAAGTTGGAACACAACCCAGTAATTCCACTTATATAATCAAGAAAACTGGCTGGGTAGGGTGGTGCATGCCTTGAATCCCACCACTTTGGAGACAGAGGCAGGTGGACTTCTGAGTTTGAGGCCAGCCTGCATAGCAAGTTGTAGGCCAGCCAGAGCTACATTTGGACCCTGTCTCAAAAAAAAAAGAAAGAAAGAAAAGAAAAGAAAACTGAAAACATATGTCTGCATAAAAATTTGTACAAGAATATCCAAAGTACTGTTATCAATCATAGCTGAAAAGTACAAAGCCAAGATTCACATCAATTGTTCATAAATAACAAAGCAAATAGCCAGTGTAATGGCGTATTATTCAGCTACAAATTGTATGCTAAGTGAAAGAAATCAGACGCCAAAGGCTGCATTTCTACACAATATCTACAATAGGCAAATCTGTAGAGACATTACAGAGAGCTGATTAGTGGGAGATGGGGAATGAAGAATAATTGCTTACTGGTGAACAGGTCCCCTTTGGGGTAAAAAAAAAAAAACCAAAAAACTTGTAAATAGAGAATGAATGTCCGCTGACTTGTGAAAACAAATCTATTGTTATTATACAGCATACCTTTTGAGAGTGCACAAAGTGCTCTCGGAAAAACACTCAGTCCTAAAATGAAGGACCTAAAAAGTCCACTTCTCTAAGGGGAGGGGCCGCAGTAGGCCTATGAAAGGAAGCTAAATATAACTTGGTTAGGCCTCGTGTTCCCACCTCATCAGCCCTTAGAAATGATTTACTTCTTAGATCTGTGTTGTCTAATAGAATGGTAGATGAAAATGAGAATATTCTTTGTCTTTTTCTTTGTGGGTATGTTATTTTGAGATAGTTTATCACACAGCTTAGGCTGACCTTGAACTCACTATGTAGACAAGGCTGGCTTTGAAGTCCTGATCTTCCTGTCTCCATCTCCCAAGTGTTGGGATTATACAGGCACACATTACCACAGCCAGCAAAATGTTTTTTTTTTTTTAATTTGAGATATTCAATAAAGTAGTCATTAGACATGTGCTATCAGACTATGGTTACTCGTGACTTGAAATACTGAGTTTTAAGTTGTACTGAAATGTGAATAGCTACATGTCTCTAATGACTGCCAATTCAGCAGGGTAACCTGAGCCGGTTTAAAGAATTAGAACCATGTGTGGTGGTGCATGCCTTTAATGCCACCTCTAGGGAGGCAGCAAGAGGTGAATCTCTGTGAGTTTGAGGCCAGTCTGACCTACATAGTGAGTTCCAGATCAGCCAGCGCTACATAGTGAGACTATCAACAAACAAACAAAAACAAACAAACAAACAAAAAACCACATTAGATCAACTTAGCTTTTAAGGCAGTGGGAGAGTCTTTGTCTATGCCCATGGCCTGGCTCAAGCCTGTACCCACTAGAAACGCTTCAGTAGTATTTCATTGTTCCTCTCTCCCTCTGCAGTGTCTTCATGAACATCAGATCAATGGAGGTTAGCTGTGTCTTTATGGAAAGTGCTTCCATTCACAGGTATTTATGAATTAGTCAATTTACGGAACATACTAACATAGGAAAGAATAACAATTTCAGGCAACTTTAAAGTGCTGGCTTAGGTTGGCGAGTTGGCTTGGTAGTTAAGAGAGGGTGCTGTGTTTAGAGGTCTTGTGTTTCATGACCAGCATCTGTATCAGACAACTCACAACTGGCTGCAACCTAAGCTCTAGGGGAGCTGACACCTCTTGACCTCCTTGGGTACATACACACCAACAAGTCGTAAAAAGGTATTTTTAAAGGGCTGGTCTTGAAAGTTAAGGGGAAGGGAAGATTAAAGAAATCCCTTTAAAGGGCATGGCCTTTTCCCTCCAGTGCCCCCACTCAATGCTTTTCTAAGTGGAGAATTATACTACCAAGGTACTAATGTTGGAGAATCTTACAATTTGTAACATTACATTATTTTTTTTTGGTGGAGGGTGGGGGTGGGGTGGGATGAGGGGTGGGGGAGGAGGGGGCGTGGCATGTGGCACCACCATAGCATGTAGTTGTGGTGGTCAGAGAGTAATTTGCAGAAATTGGTTCTCCCCTTCTGCCACTTGGTTTCTGGAGGTAGAACACAAGCCGACAGGCTTGGGATCAAGTGTCTTTACACACTGAGACATCCCATTGCCCTGAAGAATCTGTCAGATCATTTTTCCCTCACCTCAGGCCTTGCCACATTCTTAACCCCCTCAATACATCGCTAAGCATACTTTCACTGAATTTGAAATCAACAGGATGGCATGAAATTATCTTCTAAGTTTTATTCTATAACACAGTATCCTCCAAGGCAAGGTTGATTTGTTGCATAAATATTTACGGAGCTCCTGTATATTTTGTGTCTGAACATCTCTAGGTGTGATAGAAAGAAAGAATGACTCATTATCACTTAGATCCTGGCAAAGAGGAACCCAAATAGCATTGAGCTAACAAAGGCCAAGTGTTTAGGATGGTGCCTGGTATGTAGCGATAGGTTTTATTAGATATTGTGGATATTTCTATTTTAGATCATTAAAACTCATAATCAAGTTTGAGAGTTAGTGACTCAGGTCAGCAATAGAATGCCTGCCTAAGTGTATGTGAAACCCTGAGTTCCAGCCCATGTGGTGAAAGGAAATAAACTGATTAATGAGAAAATCAAATTTGTTCTTTAAAACCTCACATGGCTTTTATTTTAAGAAATCCGCATATTAGTGATCATAAACAAAATAAAAGAACAGAACAGATTCAGGGTGGAGCTCAGTGGTCGAGCATTCGACTAGGCTCTGGGTTTAATCTCCAGTACTGTGAAAATAATAAATCAATATCTCCTCAAAAAGAACCTTGCTTGTAGTGTTGCCATGGCCTCAAGTTCCTTTTTTTTTTTTATCCATAAAAACAGAAAGTATTTTTCTTCTCCCTCAGCACCCAGGATTCATTTCCTCATAATCCCATCCCTCAAAACAAAAACCATCTCTCCTTTTTGTTCTCCTGTGCGTTTCCTGACATCTTCAATAAATGTTTCTTGAGTAAAAGAGAGCCAGGGAGATGATTTTTAGAACTCCGATAGTTTACAGCTGCAAAACTGGAGTCCTTCCTGAACTGACATTCTCCATCCTATAAGAAAGGACTGACAGAGTAAATTGGAGAGATGGTGTCTCCATCACTAGTAGGAAACAAACAAACAACAACAAAAACAAAAAGCAAAGGAAGAACAAATAAGCCGATCTTTAGCCAAAAAGAGCTCCAGGCGCCAATGCCAGGCCTGGCACATAGTAACTATCTGACCCAGAGAGGACGCTGGGTCCAGGACCACCTCGATGTGAATCCCCATTCTGTGATTTCACAGCTGTTTCTACCACGGCCCAAACATCTCTGAGCCTATTTCTCACCTAAACATAAGTGTTGTATCAATACCACAGAGTAATTTTCATGATTAAATCGGACAGTTCTACAAATGCTTGGCACTTAGAAAATGCTTAATTGCTTGCTCAGTAAGTAATGAGGGCTTTTATTTATTTATTTTGTTTTTTTTTTTGGGGAGGGGTTTGTTTGGGTCTTTGATCTTTGTTTTTGTTTGTTTGTTTTTTTGAGACAGGGCCTCTCTATGTAGTTCTGGCTGTCTTAGAACTCTCTATGTGGACCAGGCTGGCCTCAAACTTACAAAGATCCATCTGCCTCTGCCTCCCAAGTATTAGATTTAAAGGCATGTGCCACCACTGCCCGGCTTGGGGGCTTTTTTTTTTTTTTTTTTTTAAGTCTCTTTGCTGGAAGTAGTGTCGTTGTCATTAAAGAAATAGTATTGTTTACAGTCTTCCGCTACTCACCATTATCAGTGGGCTAGTCACCAATTCCACACAGGGCTGTGTCCACACAGCTCCACCAATTCTCCATCCACAGCTGAACTGCCAGCAGAAGCCCGGAAGGCAGGGATTTGGCAAACCCCAAGTCCAAACCCTTCATCTCTCCAGCTGACAGAGAACCACCCTCCATTTGCACCTTCCACAGCCATTATCAGAAGCTACACACGTTTATTGTCTTTTATTTTTCCTTTTCTTAAAGATGGGGCAATCACACAATTTCAATAGGAAAAAAACAAACCTGGAACCAGAGAGAGTGCTGATGGAGCACTGAACTTTCTGATCCCCAATTCTGAGCTGCAGGGAGACATTTGATGTTGGCAGAATGGGGGCTGAGCTGGACTCGAAACTGGGCCAGAACATGCTCATACAGGCCGGCCACCTAATCAAGTTGTGTTTCAGGATTTATAAACAGTAACCATCCTGACAAAATAGGAGTCCATATCTACTATGCACTAAGTACCCAGCAGGCACCACCAACCAAGACCACCCAACAGTACAAGAGGAAAACTGTGTGCTAACTTTATTGCATCCACAAGGCCAAAGCATCTCAGAGAAGGCCAGTGTTTACCTGCCTTGCACCCCTTCTGTGATACCCCAGAATCTGTGTTCTCCCCCTAGCTCACTGCCCACAGAAGCCAAGCTTCTAAATCCTAACGAGCACCAGACCCTCCAGAGATTCTTATTGGAGATGCTATATTCTGATTATCTAGTGAGGATGAATACGGGGCCAGAAGTTCTGAGTTTCCAACAAGCTTCCAAGGAATGCTTCTTGTCCAGGGTCTTCAGTTGCAAAAGCTGGCCGGAGGTGTCAGTCTCAGCTGCACATTAAAATGACCTGAGAGCTTTCAAAGTGTGCGAGGCTGCACTGTTCCTCTCTAGAGAAAATGGTTTTATTGGTCCGAGGGTGCGGCTCCCACATAATAGTTTCAAAGCTGTTCTAGTGAAGGAACTAGTAGCCGGCGCGGAGAGTTCAGTTGTGGAAGGGACCAAACATCTGCAGGCTTCCGAGGTCACCCTGTGACCCTGTGCTCCCTTTTCCCAGCAGCCCAGGCCTCTCAGGCTGGCCTCCCCAGGAGGATGCCCTTGAAGGAGGCCTCTCTCCCAGCAAAACCCCAAGCCTGGAAGAGTCTACAGACACCACCTGTTTCCTTGAAATAGTTCGCAGCTGTGCTGGATGACCTCATCACTCTGGCTCTGCCATGGGCCAAGTTGATCTGGAAAGGCCTCTTCCCAAGTCTGGGCTTCTCCCCGCTAAGCTCCAAGGAGCAGAAAGAGAACGGCCTTAGCTGCAGAGTGAGGCCGAGCTTGGCTGGGACCCTCAGAAGGAGCACAGCCCCACCTTTAGTTCCCAAGAGGGGCCTGTCCCCAGTCTGCATAGCTGTGGTCCTGAGTGACACTTTCTCCCATGCACATCCGCTCCACATACTTGGGAACCTGAAACCCCAAAGGGTTCTTCCTCCTCCTCCAAAGTATAAACAAACATTGAAGTACACAAATAAAAACGCAGAGTCCATTTCTTCTTCCCCTTCCCAGATGCAACCACCAGGACCATCTGGGCTCAAGTCCTTCTCTGCGAATGTGTGGTTCCACCCTCCCCTGTGCATTTGCTGACCTGCGTTACAAACAGTGGTGCGTCGTGTCACATTATTCTGAGTACTGTCTTGCTGACTCTGGCATCTTTCTAGTGTAGTTACATACACTTACTATTTTAGCATCTTTCAAGCTTGTCTGGAAATCAGAATCTCCTGGGGGACATTTAAAATACAGAAGTTGACAGGTCTCAACTCAGACTGAACAAGAATTTCTCCTGGAGGAGTCTGATAGGCTTTTCCTTTTTGATTCTCTTTCTAAATATTCCAGGTGATTCTTAATATTCTTTACAATGGTTGCACACACTCCATATATGGATGTAGTATTCCCCCCCCCCCCAACCTCCTCCCAGGGCTGGATATGGAGCCAGAGTCTTGAATACACCACAAAGGTGTTCTACCAATGAGCAATCCCCATGTCTCACGGCCCTCTATACCACCACTGACCACTTAACAATTTGTCCTAGGTTGGTGGACAGTTAGGCTGTCCTAACAGGTTTTTTAATTGTGCTGAAAGTATCATATAGGAGCCCACACACCATTGTTTCTGTAGGTCAAGCCTCGCCGAGTGGAGCTGCTGATACAAGCCTTAGAGAACTGCTTTTCCACTCTGAAATGCTTCTTGCATCATGGAACCTCACAGGGTGACAAGACCTTTTTCTGGGGTGGTCATGAACCCAGAACCTGCCGATGCTTCACCACGCTATATGATTGTGCTATATGCTAAGCTCCAGGATAAAAATTTGTAAAATGTAGAGTCAAGACTAGTTCATCTATTAGAAACATACCGTGAGCCACATAAATCATTTGAAATTTCCAGGAGCCACATTCATCGTAATATATTTACTTAATCTCATACTTATTCAATCTTACATAAGACATCTCAGTATATATCCAAATACAAATTATTAAAATATTTTTGCTAGGTGTTAATATTTACACATACCCCCATTTCTATGATGAAACCTGATACACTAGGGTTCTCTAAAGGAAAAGAACCAGTAGACTGAATATATACATACAGCATGTGGTCGGGGTAGTCCAACAACAGCTGTCTCCCACTGGACAGGTTGAGAATCTGGTAGTTGTTTGGTCTGCAAGGTTGGATGTCTCAGCGGTCCCAATCTGGCACTGAGGGCTTGGGATTCCTGGAGAGCTCCTGGTCCTCAGTCTCCACCGGAGCCCAGAAGAGCTGGTTCTAAGATCAGCAGAGGACAGCAGCAACTACAGAAAGGAAATGCTAGCTAGCAAGAGGGATGCCAAGCAGGCAAAAAGCAAAAGCTCCCTTCCTCCAGGTCCGCTTATCTGGGCTGCCATCCGAAGGTGCTGCCCACATTTAGTACTGGCCTTCCTGTTGCAAATAAAGCTGATCAAGGAAATCCCTCACAGGAATGCCCAGCCGCTTGAGATTTAGTTGATCGATGGTCCGGTCAAGTTGGCAATGTCTAGACCAGCCATCACACCTGATCGCCAACATAACAATGGTTGGTATTAGAAGGTGAGGTCTGGGGAGGCAAATGCCTGTGACCAGGATTAATGCTTATCAAAAGAAGCCCAAGAATGGCCATCTCATTACCTAACCACTTGAGGATGCAGCATCTATGAACCAGAAAGCAGGTTCTCACTGGACACAAATTCTGCCAGAGCCTCCCTCAGTCTTGAACTTTCTAGTCTCCAAAATGGTGAGGAACAAATTTGTATTGTTTATGAGCTTTCTAGGCTTGAGGTACTTTGTTACAGCTGCCAGGATGGACACAAACAATATTGCACATCTGTTTCTTCACATTACGTCTTTGAGAACGGGCGTGGATTTCACACTTTGCACCTCCTCCCTTCAGACCAGCATGTGACCAAGCCATCCTTGGCATCACCTTTTACTGTATGTGAGAGAGATTTACAAGGAACATGCTGTTTCGGGACTCCTACCACCCACTAGTTGGCCACCAAATGAACGAGCACTTAATATTCATTATAAACCCATCACCAGGAATCCTCTTCACCAACCACAAGTCCCCGCCCTTTGTCCCACAGCTGAGGTTTCTCCATTTCTTGTCAACAGAGCTCAGTACCATGGGACTGGGAGGCTGGGAAGTGACAGGGAGGGGAGTTCTAGATGGTTTGGGGACAACAACTCAGGAAAGGTGAAGTCACTCAGAAGCCACGGGATGGGCTAGCTGTTACAGCCATGTGACGTCCATAATTGCCCCACTCCCCAGCTAAGAAGCCGAGAAACAAAACTGGAATCTGGTCTTCAAATCCCAGAGCCATTGCCCATCTTTTAAGCCCTCTGGTGGCTCCAAGGAGGTTATTCAAAGGCTCACTCATGTAATGTGAAGAGAGCTCACATCCAGTTACGTCAAGTGTGGAAAGTCCATTATCAGGGCTGGTGAAAGAGTTTTGCAGGGGAGAGATACTTGCCATCAGCTCTGACGATATGAAGGGGGGAACTGCAAATTGTCCTTTAGCCTCCACACTAGCCTCCAGACAGTGCATTCCTGTCTGTCTATCTGTCTGTCTGTCTGTCTGTCCTCTATCTGTCCTGTCTTCCCTGTCTGTATCTATCTATCAATTATCTATCTATCTATCTATCTATCTATCTATCTATCTATCCATCCATCTATCTATCTATCTATCTATCATCCATCCCCTCTTCCCCCTCACATATATATTTAAGTCAAAATAGAATAGTGGGATTAGACTCTTAGTTAGAAAGATGTGCACTGATGTCCCCTAGTGTATATCAGTGTTATTGCAAGGGACTGGCAAATGGATTTGTGGATCTGACTAGAATCTAGATAGTCACAACTGAACATATAAAAATATGACAACTGGGTTGGGGATTTAGTTCAGTGGTAGAGTGCTTACCCAGCAAGCATAAGGCCCTGGGTTCGAGCCTCAGCTCAAAAAATATGACAACTATCTAGGAAGGTTCTTGAAATTACTTAAGTATCCTCTCACTGGAAATGTTTGGACTCACTAAAATAAACCCTTCCATCTTAAATGGTCTGGACAGTCTTGATGGGATTACTACTGAAAGTTGGTTTGTCGGTAATATCACGTTTTTCTAACCAGCATGTCTCATTGTACTTGGCCACTGCCTAGTTAGTTAGTTTCTGTGTTTACAGGTGGGTATGTTAGTGCCTCTGGGCTTCACATTGATTGTCAGGTTTCAAGAGAATGACTGAAATCCCCTTAAGTTAAGCCTCTGGACTTGTAGATTCATAATAGGTTTAGGGTTAGAGTTAGGGTTAGGGTTAGAGCTAGGAATAAATTTATTCATTGAATAAAATTCTGTAGGTGCATGTGACAGTTAGTCTTGGTTGTCAATTCAATTGGATCTGAAATCAACTAAGAGACACTCCTGGGAAGCTGTATAAGGCTACTTCCTAGAAGTAGGGAAGAAGAGGGTCTCTCAGAGTGGGAAGCACTGTGGACTGGATAGAAGGAGATCTGAGGAACGCTATTGCTTTTGCTTTGGTTGTGAATGCATCCATCCTATTGATGGCATCGATACCATCCCCCACTGGCATCAGAACTCAGCCTCTTCTGCCTTCCAACATGCACTGAAGGACCAGTGGCTTTCCTTCAGCATGATATTGGAACTGCTGAGGCATCCAGACTCATGATCTTAGCAGCTCCCCAGGTCTCAGCCTCTCCAGCATGCAGACAGCCACTGCTGGACTAGCCAGCACATAGCATGTAAACCAGTCTAATGCATTCCCTTTGTAATGCATATTCATTTCATTGGTTTTGTTTCTTTTCAGAACCCTGACTAATACAAAGCACAGAATACATCCCGGATTTATAAAGAAATGGGTATTGTCTGCTCAGAACTCCTTTCTGTTTGCGGGGCCTGTAGCCAGCCATTTTTTCCTTCTTTCCCCAACCCACAGAGTTTCACTGACACTGTCAATCAGGTGTCCTGTTCTCCTCTGGTAAATGGGTGGGCCTAGAATTGAATCGATTTCATTTCCCTAATAGGTTTTACCTGGCTCATTCCATCAGTGTCACGTTTCATACAGTCATGTGATCCACGATGTCTCAGGCAACAGAAGGTGCTGTGGATGATGGCGATTCCCTAACATTATAAGAGAATTTGGGGGAATGGAGACAGCTCAGCAGTTAAGATCACTTGGTTTTGCATAGGACCAGGGTTTATTTCCCATTATCTACATTGGATGGATCACAACTGCCTGTAACTCTGGCACCAGGGGATCTGATGCCCTCTTCTGGCCTCCATAGGCATCTGCATAAACACACTGCATATACAGACAAGCAGACAGACAGACAGACAGACAGACAGACAGACACACAGACAGACACACACACACACACACACACACACGTACATACACGTAAATAAAAATAAACAAATAATTTTAAAACGATTATTCTAGAAGCAAATAGTGCCTGTCATCTAGAGGGACTCAGCTGTTGTGACATCATAGGCCAAGTGTTACTCACATACACAAGGAGCAAGGCGGGCTCTCCAGAACTGAAACAAAATAAAACCCTAGACTACAATTTCACCATCTCTGCTAAGAGTCTGGGCACTCACGTGAGAAAAGAGAGGGTGGAACAGCATTGTTAAGTTGACACTTGTTGAAATGGGAACACTGGGACTCCAGTCTCCAGGTATTAGATCCTGCATTAGCCCCTCCGCCATTAATAGTATCTGCAGCAAGCTCACTTTAAGGGGCTGCCCCCCCCACTCCTCACCCTAGGGTACCCTCTTGGAGAGTCAGCTGTACCTTCACTTCCTGTCCCACTCGGTCCCTAGTGGCCCTCTCTCCTTACTATCCCCATGATCCTATTCAGTCTCAAGGCCCCGGAACACTTGACACCCAGCTGGAAAGGCTGCACCCACATCTTGATCCCCAGATCCTCAGATTGTGTTTCTGTTCTGGACTGGTCCATCCCTCGAAACCTAACAAAGCTTTAACTAACACCATTAGACTACGTCTTCCATTGCCATCATCACTTCCAGAATGGAAGACCACAGCCTGCATGCACTCAATAATAAAATTTTTTTTCTCCTTTTTTAATTTGTTATATTTGTGTTTTAATTTTACACATCAGCCATGGGTTCCCCTGGCCTCCCCCTTCCCACTCACACCTTCTACCCAGCCCCTTCCCTCCATTCCCATCTCCTCCAGGGCTAAGACTCCCCTGGGGATTCAATTCAACCTGGTGGATTCAGTACAGCCAGATCCAGTCCCCTCCTTCCAGACAGAGCAAAGTGTCCCTGTGTAAGCCCAAGGTTCCAAACAGCCAGCTCATGCACTAAGGACAGGTCCCGGTCCCACAGCCTAGATGCCTCCCAAACAGTTCAAGCTATTCAATTCTCTCACTTATCCAGAGGACCTAATCCAGTTGGGGGCTCCACAGCCTTTGGTTCATAATTCATGTGCTTCCATTCGTTTGGCTATTTGTCCCTGTGCTTTTCCAATCTTGGTCTCAACAATTCACACTCTTATAGTCCCTCCTCTTTCTCGACAATTGGACTCCTGGAGCTCTACCTGGGGCCTGGCTGAGGATCTCTGCATCCACTTCCATCAGTTATTGGATGAGAGTTCCAGCATGACTATTAGGGTGTTTGGCCATCTGATCACCAGACTAGGTCAGATCAGGCTTTCTCTCGACCATTGCCAGCAGTCTACAGAGGATATATCATTGTGGATTTCTGGGGACCTTTCTAGCACTTTGCTTCTTTCTATTCTCATGTAGTCATCATTTATCAATTGTCTGTTATTCCTTGTTCTCCCTTTCTGTTCTTGATCCAGCTGGGATCTCCTGCTCCCCTAACCTTTCTTTCCCTCACACCTTGCCCTTCATTACTCCCACTGTCCTCCAGGTTGTTCATGTAGATCTCATCCATTTCTCTGTCATTGGGTGATCCCTGTGTCTTTCCTAGGGTCCCATTTTCTAGGTAGCCTCCCTGGAGTTGTGTAGCAGTCTAGTCATCTTTGTTTTACATCTAGTATCCTACTATGAGTGAGTACACACCATGTTCATCCTTCTGAGTCTGGGTTACCTCACTCTGGATGATTTTTTTCTAGATCCATCCATTTGCCTGCAAACCTCATGATGTCATTGTTTTTCTCTGCTGAGTAGTACTCCATTGTGTATATATACCATATTTTCTTTATCCATTCTTCAGTTGAAGGGCATCTAGGTTGTTTCCAGGTTCTGGCTATTACAAACAATGTTGATACGAACATAGCTGAGCAAATGCCCTTGTGGTATGATTGAGTATCCCTTGGGTATATGCCCAAGAGTGCTACAGTTGGGTCTTGGGGGAGATGGATTCCCAATTTTCTAAGGAAGTACCATATTGATTTCCAAAGTGGCTGTACAAGCTTGCATTCCCACCAACAGTGGAGGAGAGTTCCCCTTGCTCCACATCCTCTCCAGCATTAGCTGTCTTCTGTGTTTTTGATCTTAGCCATTCTGACAGGTGTAAGGTGGTATCTCAGAGTCGTTTTGATTTGCATTTCCTGGATAATTAGGGTGTTGAGCAATTCCTTAAATGTCTTTCAGCCATTTGAGCTTCCTCTGTTGAGAATTCTCTGTTTAGTTCTGTAGCCTAGGATAGCCAAAAGAATCCTGTACAATAAAACAGCCTCTGGAGGCATCATGATCCCCAACCTCAAGCTCTACTATAGAGCTACGGTAATAAAAACAGCTTGGTACTGGCATAAAAACCGACATGTAGACCAATGGAATAGAATTGAAGACCCTGACATTAACCCGCACACCTATGAACATATAATTTTTGACAAAGAAGCCAAAAATGTACAATGGAAAAAGGAAAGCATCTTCAACAAATGATGCTGGCATAACTGGATGTTAACGTGTAGAAGGCTGCAAATAGATCCATATCTGTCACTGTGCACAAAACTTAAGTCCAAGTGGATCAAAGACCTCAACATAAATCCAGTTACTCTGAACCTGATAGGAAAGAAAGTAGGAAGTACTCTTGAACACATTGGCACTGGTGATCACTTTCTAAATATAACACCAGTAGCACAGACACTGAGAGAAACAATCAGTCAATGGGACCTGTTGAAACTGAGAAGTTTTGTAGAGCAAAGGACATGGTCAACAAGACAAAGCGACAGCCTACAGAAAGGTAAAAGGTCTTCACCAACCCCACATCTGACAGAGGGCTGATATCCAGAATATATAAAGACCTCAAGAAATTAAACATCAAAATGTGCAACAGTCCAATCAATAATAAAATATTTGATGGTGGACTAACTGAAGTCAAACAAGGGCTTCCCTCAAGTGTTGGGAGACTGATATAGAGCGCCATCTAGTGGACTGACAGACTTATGACAGGAAAAAGAAGGAGGACCCAGCAAATGGAGTCAGTGTTCAGAGGGAGCCTTGGTGGCTATGATTCTGTGCATCGAGAACATGAGTCATTGAAGGCTGGGATATTTAGGGAGAAATCGGGCACAATGGCTCTGTCCAAGGGTACAGTTACTGTGAAAGGTGTGAAAAGCCATCGAATAAAGGAAGTGGTAGGGGAATTAACCATGTTTGTTACCACAGAGATGAAAAAATGCAGAGTCAGGAGAATTCCAAGCTCAGCAGAGTACTTTCTTTGGTTGTGGAGATGCTGAGGTGATAAAATTTACCCCAAGATTATAGAAATGTCAGCGGAGGCAAATAGACCTTTGCTGGCAGGTCCTTAGATTCAGTTCATGAGACACTCTTTCAGCTAGTGTTCCAAGGGGGGACAGTACAAATGTTGCTACGCTAATGTTTTCCTAAGATGTATCATGACGCATCAATACTAATTTAAATCCAGAGTTTCAACTTTTAACACAATCCTGAGGACTGGGCACACAGTGACAAGTTTCTCTTTCATCTCTTCCCTGCTCCACTTGTTTCAAGTCCATATTTTCTATCATAATGTAGGCATTTGCAAAAACACATACAGTCATCCCCTCTCACCGTTTTGTATGCGCCATCACCACATAGATCAGCAGTTCTCACCTTCTGGGTTGTGACCCTCTGGGGTCACCTAAGACCATCAGAAAGCACAGGTATTTATGTTACAATTCATAACTATCAAAATTACAGTTATGAAGTAGCAATGAAAATAATTTTGTGGTTGGGCATCACCACAACACGAGGAGCTAGCTGTATTACAGGGTGGTAGCATCAGAGTCACTGATATAGGAGAAGTCTCATTCTTTTCTGTAGTCATACAGTACCTAATTTCTTGAATGTACTATCTTCTAAGTTCCCAGTTCTTTTGCTGGGCAATTATTTCTAGTATTGTGTCGTTTATGCAGTTCTGTGATATCCTTACACCTCGCACAACAGAGGCCTGCACAGGCTAGTTTTTATTTCAACTCTACACCAGCTAGGGCCCTTGTGGGAAGAAGAAATCTTAATTAGAAAATACCTCCACACGATTGTCTTGCAGGCTGGTCTGTAGGGCATTCTTGTTGTAGAATATTATTTCAAGGTGTGTTACTTTCGTTTACGCTCTGGAACATTTGCCTAATGATGCAAAGATATGTTTGATTAAATAAAATTCACCTGCTATCAGGAGGCTGCGTCAGCAACTAGCTGACAGGAAGTGGTAAGGAGGAGCCAGGTGAGAAAGGGTTTGTAAGGAGGGGCCAGGAGAAGCAAAGGAACTTTTTGGAGGATGCGAGCAAGGAGAGGAGGTGAGCTACTTGCTATTGAGCCTCTCTGAAGAGCAGAATTCCACCGTAACCTTTAAATCTTGAGTTCTTTAGAGGGACAGAGATGTAGTTAAGTTCCCTTTGTTAGCTTTGCAAGAGTCAGAGCCAGAGGGAACCGATTTCCCTTGGCTACGGCCCTTGTGGCCTAACTAACCACTGCTGGTAGTGGTGGAGTTGCAGCTGCTGATTCAGACAGCTGTGGCTTAAAAGGCAGCAACCAGTTGTTGTCTTAAAAAAGACAACAATTGGTACTCAACGGGGGGCACCAGAATGTTGTTGTTTTTTTCTCTTTTTTTGGGGGGGTAGGGGGGGTCTGCCACCCAGCTCCCAAGTATATCACACACTGAGGCTTATTCTTAATTATGAATGCCTGGCCTTAGCTTGGCTTATTTCTAGCCAGCTTTACCTAACTTTAAATTATTCCATCTGTTTAGCTGTGTGGCTGGCCACTGAAGTCCTCCTCCTTCTCTGGCTCCTTCCTTTCCAATTCTCCATCTCTTTTCTTCCTCTATGTATTCTCTCTGCCTGCCAGCCCTGCCTATCTCTCTCTCCTGCCTTGCTATTGGACATTCAGCTCTTTATTAGACCATCAGGTGTTTAGACAGCACAGTAACACAGCTTCACAGGGTTAAACAAATGCAACATAAGCAAAAAGTAACAAACCTTAAAATAATATTCTACAACACATTCTCTGGATTGATGTGAGAGGACCCAGCTCACTGTGGGTGGTGCCACCTCTGGGCAGGTAGTCCTGGAAGGTATAAGAAAGCAGACTGAGCAAACAATGAACATTCTTCCATGGGTTCTCCTTCAGTCCCTGCCTCCAGGTTAATACCCTGCCTGAGTACCCCCCCCCCCCACTCTGATGTCCTTGGAGGATGGACTATGATGTGGAACTGTGAGCTGAGGTAAAATGTACAGATATGTACACGGTAAGAAATAGATACGAAGTATGTTTGTGCTGTTAAAATTTCCAGGGATGGGGTTTGGAAAGATGATTAAGATCACTTGGTGCTCTTACAGAGGACCTACATTTGGTTCCCAGCACCCCATGGCAGCTGGCAACTACAGCTTCCAGGGATCTGATGCCCTCTTCTGGCTCCAAGGGCATCAGGCACAAATGAGGTGCATATTCACTCATACAGCTCTCTCTCTCACACAAGATTAAATAAATAGCTCTTTAAAAAAATTCCAGGGAAAATAATTTGAGGAAACATCTAAAATGTTTCCTAGGATTCTACCCATGAAGAAATGGTAATTATTTCCTTAGCCCAGTCGTCAACATCAAAAGTGGTAGAGGATTTCAGGCTGTGACCTGCTCAGATCCAGGTGACGCATCCCCCCAGAAGTGCACACATGGGTATGGGAGCAAATCTGGGAGGGAGGCTGGTGACAAAGAGACACTGGTGTGACCACTGGAGACCCTCCAGGAATTTTCAAGTCTTAAGATTGCTTGCTGTCCATCACCATCTTCCCAGAAGCCAGGGACCAGAAAGGCTCTTGAGACTCTGCAGTAGACATGTGGAGCAGGACACAGAATGAATGAGAGAACAGTCTCCAAGGAAAGCCATGCTTTTTTTCTGAACTCACTCAGAAACATCTCAACCATCATCATCATGTTTTTTCTCTCTTTTTTAGTTTCCCACCTTTTTTTTTTTTTTTTTTTTGAGACAGGGCTTCTCTGTGTAGCTTTGTGCCTTTCCTGGAACTCGCTTTGGAGACCAGGCTGGCCTTGAACTCACAGAGATCCCCCTGCCCCTGCCTCCCAAGTGCTGGGATTAAAGGCATGCGCCACCACTGCCTGGCTAGTTTCCCAGCTTTTAAAAATCCTCACAAATGATGCCATCCCACAAAGTCTATCCCTTCCTCACCATCCCTGGACTCAGGCAGCCTCAATAATGGTTTAGAACTACTCCTCTCTATGGAGCTGCATTCAGCAGCATTTGAGAGAAATGAAGGGATACCGAATGATGAAGGCATGCCCCTTAAACATTATTGTAAGTAGGACTGGGAAGATAGTTCAGTGGTTAAGAGCATGGGCTGCTCTTCCAAAGGAGCCAGGTTCTAGTCCCAGCATCCACATGGTGTCTCTCCATCACCTGTAATTCCAGTGTCAGGAGTTCTGATGTCCTCTTCTGGCATCTAAGGGTACCAGGCACACAAATGATGCACAAACATGCATACGGGCAAAATGCCAATTAAAAAACATATTCCAGGTCACTGGGCTGGTGATATGGCCCCGCCAGTAAAGATGTTTGCCATCAAGCTTGATGACATGACATCCCACAGAGTTGTCCTCT
This sequence comes from Onychomys torridus, assembly GCF_903995425.1. Taxonomy (NCBI): domain Eukaryota; kingdom Metazoa; phylum Chordata; class Mammalia; order Rodentia; family Cricetidae; genus Onychomys; species Onychomys torridus. The sequence continues at coordinate 59,434,313 of NC_050456.1, forward strand.
AACCTCCACACATGGGTGAGTACCCACGTCACCTCACCCCAAAATGCTAACTTGTTAAAACAATAGCAAAATTATAGTAGGTTTTCTGCTCTACGGAGGGCCAGTGAACATTGAGCATTTTGTCTACCGAATAGAGGTGGAGGTCACACATGGCTCTGTGTCTCCTGGTGAAACCTTGAGCCCCCACACAGAGAGGGAAATCTTTCCTCACCACACCCAGCTGCTTCCCTTTGCAGTCTATCAAGTCTGTATTCTTCCTCCCAAGCCTTCGCCAGCCCTTGCCCAGTCTTCCGGGAGCTGGACCATCTTCCTGCCTCTGACAGGAGAGGACAATTTCTATTCATGCCATTCATCAAAAGGGGGGTGGGTCTGGTGAGAACTCATGTCAGGAGAGGCAGGAGGATGTCAGCCAAGGGCTATTCTGGAGCTTGGCTGCACAACCCAACATGTATATGACCCTGGGTTTGACCACCAATGATGCCAAAACACAAAAGCAAAAAACATCAGGGACATATGGCTATAACTGGGGGCGAGGGAGCCACATTAACAAGAATTTTTCTCAGGAAACATCTGTCATAGATTGGAAGATGTGTTTGTGGGAGGTGGGGTGAGAAGTGGTCTCTTTTCACATTCAAGGAGTCTGTCTGATCCAGAAGCCCTGGATGGTTGTCTGCTGACTTTAAGGAAGGTGAGTCTGGGGTGCTCTCAGAATCCTCCTATGTATTTTCTTATTATATTCTAATTTGTGTGTGTGCACATGTGATGGGTGATATAGCTCTGTATGCTGTGAATGTGTTGCTCTTATTAGTTGATAAATAAAATGCTGATTGGCCAGTAGCCAGGTAGGAAGTATAGGCAGGATAAGCAGACAAGGAGAATTCTGGGAAGAGGAAGGCTGAGTCAGGAGATGCCATCCCACCATCCAGGGAGCAGCATGTGATGGCACACAGATAAAGCCACGGAACACATGGCAACATATAGATGAACAGAAATGGGCTGAGTTTCAGTGTAAGAGCTAGTCAGTAGGAAGCCTGAGCTAATGGCTGAGCAGTTTTAATTAATATAAGCCTGGGTGTGTTTATTTGGGTCTGAGTGGCTGCGGACTGGGTGGAACACAGGAAAACTTCAGCTACATACATGTGTGTGCACGGTGTGTGCAGGTGTGTAAGCAAAGTGTGGAAACCATAAGGTCTGCATCAACTCTCAATTCCCCTGTGCCTTCCTTTTAGAAAGTGGGTCTCTCATTGAACCCTTAGTTTGTTGAGTCCACAAGATCACCTGACCAGCCAGGGATCCTCCTGTCTCTGCCTCCATAGAGCTGGCGTTATGCCACGATGAACTATTTTTGAGTTCTGAGTCTCTAAACTCAGACTTTTTTTGTGTGTGTGTAGCGAATACTTTACCCAAGCAACCATGTCCCCAATCCCTCCTCTTTCCTGATTGCTAGATATATTTAAAGACCATCACCTTGGAATGACTCTCTGCTTAGCCTGTCAACGGCCCTGTGTCTAGTCTTGATCAGTTTCCTTATTTTCTGTGGTCTTCCTTCTCTGTTAGAAGCATGCCTTTAGAAAGTCAAAAGTCCTTGGGAGCCATAAAGCAAAGCATTGAGACATTTGACGGTAGAACAAAGAGGCAAGGAAGACAACTCACTAGGTCCAAAGAGACAAAGCCCTGACGTCTGTGAGGTGCTGCACTTCCGGTCACAGCAAGAGGTTGATTTCCTGATGGTGGCCCAGAAGCCCATAGAAACCCACAAGGGTCAGTAACCCTGGAGGAAAGGGGAGGAGGCGTGATTGAGTCAGCAGAGAGAAGTGCGTGACGGCTAGGGAGTGGTCAATCTCACATCAGACGCAAAAAAGGAGCCAGGGCCCTTTGGAGAGTCTCTCTAGGGAAACGGAGTCACCTTCTCTAGCAGGTACCTCTCCTCCACCTGGGTTCATCTCTGAACTATCTACAACTGGAGACACCTTTCCAATACCAAATGCTCGATACTCCCTTCTCTCCTGGCTTCACATGGTTGGCATCTGTGGAAGCTGCCCGTGGAGACCCAGGGGAGAGGGTGAAAAGCCCACGCAGTCTTTGTTTCTTCCGGCACTGCACCCAGGAATTGGGTAGATCCGATGGCTCCTTGGGTTGACGTCAGGCAACGTCTGTTCTACGCACAAAACAAACAGGGCAGAAACATGATGATACATACAAGGAGGTTGTGCTGAGGATGCCAAGGAGAGGCCCGATGGAGCTTCTAGAAGTTGTAGTTATAGTCTTGTGAGGAGCACTTGACCTCAGACTTTATCTTTTCTCAGAGAAGTCTTCTGAGAAATTATGGAAAACTTAGTAGTAGTTGTTGTTGTTGTTTTTAAAAACAAAAACAAAAAACCCTAAAACAACAACAAAACCCTCCACGACTTTCTTTCAGATGTGACGCTTTGGTGCCCTCTAGCGGATATTTTGGAAACTGCATTCATGTTTTTTCATGATTAAGTTGGTTTTCGAAGTAATCGGTTTCATTGTGATATTTTCATATGCACGTGCCACTATATTTTGCTCTCATTCATTCCCTCCCCATTGTCCCCACCGATGCTCTTTGATTCCACCCTCACCCTGGGTAGTTCCATTCTTCTGCTCAGATAGCCCAGTGGCTTTGTTTTCTTTACCTAGAGAGGAACTGAGAAGATGTCCAGACTTAAAACAATGTGAGATACATGGTTGACAACACAAACGCACAAGAGCTTACGCTCTGAACTGTCACATTCGATCTTGTGACGTAGATGCTGATGTGGCATTATCATCTACAAAGTTCACAGTTGAGAATTGCACTGTTGAGTAACAAAATAATCTCATAGTGTTCTAAGTGAGTTTTATGATTTTGTGTTGGGTTGCATTCATGGCTATCCTTGGGTGTACATAGCAATGGGTGCAAATTGGACTTGCCTGGTAGGCATGTACACGGTAGCTCAGCACAGGTTACTGTTTAGCTTAGAGAGAAGCAATTCTGGACAGGGCAAGAGGAGTCTGTCTGGATTGTGGACTCAGTTCTCTCCGTTGGCATTCATTCTACATTCACAGGGCACACAGAATGAAGACATCTGACGCTGAAAATGTCCTAGGTTTTTTTTTTTTGTGTGTGGCATTTTACTTACTTGATAAGCCTTTTGAGAAAATGAAGGGCTCCACTATATTCCAGGCAAGTTTTTCATCTTTATGATATGCAGACTTCCTGAGGGAAGAAAGATGTGTGTGGTAGAGCCCATGCCCTGTGTGAATCAGTGCACACCTGACAGTGGGTGCCAAGGCAGCATCTCCTGGCAGCACTCACGGTCCCACCAACCCTGGCTAAGCTGCCCTTCTCCTCCTCCCTAGTACAGGCTTGGCTGTAACAAGCGCTCAGGTAGCATTGGGTGTGGTTGGCACATCAGAGCTAAATTGGACAGAGGTGGTTTTGGTTTCATTTCATTGATACTCCAAGTACTCAATCCTCCCCCTTCTTAGTTTGGAAAGGGCTTTGTTACTTCAGTGGGCTAGATTCAATAAAGCCTTCTGTTCCCATTTCTGTAACACAGTCTGTGTGTGTGTGTGTGTGTGTGTGTGTGTGTGTGTGTGTGTGTGTGTGTGTGAGAGAGAGAGAGAGAGAGAGAGAGAGAGAGAGAGAGAGAGAGAGAGATTGATTTCTGAGCATGCCAGCCCTCCAGGTGATGAGGGCTACCTGTCCCTTTTCTTAGCTAGATTCCAAGAAGGAGTTATGACCATCTTTCTTAGGAAATGAGAGAGTTCAGGGGAGTCTGAGTCAATGTGGCTAAGCTGCTGGGTACCACACAAAGTGTTACAAGTCCATTTGTATGTCCACACTCCCCTCCCCTCCAACCCCCCAGCAGACTCAGGATGTCAAGCAGCCTTTTTGGTGTTCTTTCTACTGGGAAGTCCATCTGCTATTTCAAACATGAAACAAGTCAATTTGCATGTTGGGCATCGTGCCAAGCTCTGGGTTCCTGCTGGTGAGTAAGACAGACTGGGGCCTGTCTTGGGGTTTACAAGCTGGGAGGGTAAGAGAGGTAAGTGCTGCACTCAATGATAAGAAGGTCAATCAAAGAAACACACAGGGGTGTATAACAGATGGGCCTGGCTTAATGGGAACCCAGTGGAGTCTGAGCAAAGACTGGAGGAGGAGAGTGGGTCTGGCTAGCGGGCAGAGAGGTACCATGGAAAAGGTACTTAGGAAAAGAGGAGCTGGAAGAACTGAGGCAGCCACAGCTGGCACCCGGGGTGCACACACACATGCACTCATTGGCTCCACTAATCCTTTTCAGTAGCTCAGATAGTTCAGAATGGATGGAGAGACCCAAAACCTACAGACAAACTGGGCAGGTGACAGTTACACCAGAAACGCCTGGAAGTTGGTACCAGGGAAACAGCTTGGGCACAAGAAGTTGCTTAAGGCTGCTGTTGAGGAGGTTCTCAGGATGGGCTGCTTTTTGATACCTGCTATCACCCTTGCACTCCCATCTTGACGAGCACAAGTTACTTGTAGAGAAGTTATCTGGAAGCCAAACATTGCTTATTTCCACGCTAATTTATAAAGCGTTAAGTATGTGGCTGCTGCTACCATGTCCTAAAGTGACTTGCAGCTCTGCTTGAGCTCTTGAGATGTTTACTTTGAGACTATTTTTTCTCCCCACATAGAGAGATGCTGGCTGGCCCCCAGATGTTTTGGTCAGGCTAGCTCAGGATCCAAGCACATGAGTGTTGGAGGTACCTTGGTTATTCTGGTCTCAGGTAGATGTCAGCCATGGGGGAAGGGTTAGATCCTGGTCACAAGGATCCTTCAGCCACGTAAGCCATTTTCACCTAGGCCTAGACATGGTGGAGCAGTGATGGGAAGCCCTTCACATGCTCCAGATGTTTGTCATGCTTAAAGTGACAGCATGACACCGGATACCTGGAAACACTGCTGTGGTGGCACATGCTAAGAATAGAACAGCAAGACAGTGTGGACAGGTTGACACTGAAGGGGACAGATGTCACACTTCCTGTCACTCCTCTTTCCTGTTCCCCACGGGACTGTCTACCTCTCCATCATCGGTCTTACCATGTTGCATTCGGGGCATGGCATAGCCCAGTAGTTTAAGAGCTTGGGTTTTAGAGCCAGGAATGTCTTTCATTTGCATTTGAGTTTTATGACTAGCACTAGCTGAGCAATCTCAAGAGGCTCAGTCTTTTCTAAGTTTGCTTCTTCAGCTGTTAGGAGAATACTGGGAACGGGCTGACATCATGGAGTATTTACAATTCCGTTCAGTAGTACATGCAAAGCACTGTTACCGTGTGTTCAGTCAGTGGCGAAGATGTCTCTTAAAGGCCGAGAGCTGCTTTCAATGTATTTTTTCATACACACGTACCTTCAAATTCATTTCAGTGCTTCGAATATAATAAAGATGAAGGATGAGCATGAAAGCCGTAAACCTTAGGACTGGCTTGTTTTAGTGCAAGGGAGAACTTTGTATAGTATTGGAGCTAAGCAATTTAGGACAATGGTGTGTCATTTCTACCATGAAATCGTCACCTCTGACATTTTAGATCTCCACAGCTGGGTAGGACCTCCACAGCATCCCCCATCACTGCCAGTTCAACCATTCACATGATGCCTGTGAGATCCACGTAGATTGGCTTGCCCAAGATCCTCTGGTCACTCCCCCAAACTCTCCCTTTTCCCCCACCTTTGCATTTGAGGGCCATTTGGTGTGACTAAGGCTGATCACTAACCTCTTGCATTAAGCCGTGCCAGAGGGCTTGTGAAAGGAGGTGGGAACGCAACTGCAGGCCATGGGGGTTGTGTGTGACCCCTCCCCTTACCCACCTGTCTCACTGGTCCAGAATGGTGGCAATGAGACAGCCGTTTAACAAAGCTAACAGGCTAGAGGGAGACATCTTCTTTCTTCTCAGTAATTTAAGGCATACATGTCCTGACCATAACTTACTGGGCTGTACCTGGTGACACCTATTGGGTTCTCCTTTGGTTTGTTCAGCCCAAGTGTAGAAAATGTCAGCCTAATTACTTGTAAGTCTGGGATGATGAAATAGATACCCATGAAACACAGGGAGGGCCTCTTTAAACGAACAGAGGAAGAAGCTGTTTCCAGCCCCACTGTGGACAGCTCTACTTATTTCAGTTCAAGTCAAAACAGGGTAATCGGGAAATAGTGTGCTAGTTTCAATCCTCTGTAAGAAGCGAATTTGCATGTATCGTGCAAGACGCTACCAAACAACACTGTTCAAAGAGCAATCGAAAGAAAACAGCATGAGTGGGGAATGCCGAACAACTGTTCTCAGAGAACAGGGCCAGCTAGAGGCTCCCTCTGCCCTCCATGGCTGGGCACATATAAAGAGCCAGGATTAGCCTAGATACATTTCATTTAGAATAATGCAAAAATGCTCCTAACATTCATTTTTGTTAGGAAAAGCATAGAATGGGCAAGGCCACGGGAGGGGAGTGGGGAAACCCAGAAGGGTAAATTCTGAAACTCACAGCTGCCTTTGCACAGCTCAAAATAAGTCTGCTTCCAAGAATGGTTTCTATTCACACTGAAGTCTGAAGTCATTGTAAAACAATGACATCTGCATTTTCTAAATTCTGAGTCCTTCCTTAGGCTATGTGGCTCTCTCTGCACACATAGGACTTAGGAGAAAGCCTTCTCAATGCTGAGAAGCTGGTTCTACTGCGAGGCAGAGAGAAGGCAAAAGGGAACCGGGTTGAACCACGATGATTATTTCTATGAGCAACATGGATGTTCAAAGGGTGGATAACTGACTGACCACATGCTAATCAATTCATGTAAGAAAGTGATGCATGCTTTTCTTTTAGAATAAAACTTAATGCACACTGTGGCATTAGTACCTGGTTCTATTTAAATGGTTTCTTCTTTCTGTTTTTTTGTTTTGAGGCAGCGGGGTGGGGGTGGGGGGGTTCTCTGTTTAACAGCTCTGGCTGTCCTGGAACTTTATAGACCAATCTGGCCTCGAACTCACAGAGATCTACCTGCCTCTGCCTCCCAAGTGCTGGGATTGAAGGTGTGCGGGTTTTGTCCAAAATGGAACATTAACCAACTATTACCAGTTCAGTGGAATTTTTGGAACCCACTCACACTCAGGTTTAACCTGCTGACTTTCTAAGCTGTAACAGAGGTGGCACAGGAACACGTCCTCTTGAACTACCAGGTTCTAGAGGCTTGTTTGTTTTTTAAATACATATATTCCTGGACAATAGAAAATAAAAAGGTTTCCTTCTGCATTTTTCATAGTTTCTACTTTTTAAAAGTGTATGTAGTTCACATATGGCTAAGAAAAAAGGATACAGTGGACAAGGCCATGGTAGAGGAGTCTGGGGAACGCAGATGGGTAAACTCTCAACTCTGCAGCTTAGGGATCAGCAAATTTCCAAGGTCCAGCCAATGTAAGCGCGTCTCCTCCAGGAAGCTAAAGGTGGGGAGCTGTGGCAGCCAAGGAAGACTGAGGACTTTGGTGTAATGGCGACATCAGCGCTATCAAAGGTACACAGCCACTGCTCCTAATCCCAGACAGCCTGACAGACTGCAGGGGCGGTCACTCTGACGTCTCCATCTCTACTTTAGCCAAGGCTATCCTTGGAGTAACAATTGAGATCGGACATGCGGCAGCCTGTATTATCCAGACTTCCTACCCAAGGATCTGATGGTGCTCTGCTGGACCGCTTGGCTCTCATCCCCTTTGAGATGCCTGCCAGGGTGTGGAGGGACAAACCTAGAGCTTTCTTCCAGCTTGCTTGCTTTTTCCCCTGAGGACAGAACCCAGGGCTTCTTATCCTTCATTGGTAAGCCTTTTCAACTGCCATACTCCCAACCCCTAGCTAGGACTGTATGTACAAAGCTCACTTTCAGCGAATGCTGTCTTTCTGTTTCCCCTTTATTTAGATCGTATTGCCAATAGGCTTTATTGTGCTGTATCTGTGTCTGCAAGTCCTCTGAAAAACCTGGGATGAGCATGAACAGACGTATGTTGGCAACTTATACTATAACCAGTCTAAATAGAGGTGGGTCCTGCTTGCTACAGACATCTCAGGCAGATTAAGGCCAAACACCAGAGATTCCACAAATAGTTATCACTTCCTGGCAAAATCATGTCCTTCACAGGACAATGTTCAATTCAAGGGAATCTGACGGACAGATGGCTAAAAAGTAAAGACAGATTCAAATTTCCCCAGAATGCACTCTGGAATGTTGTTTCTGAATTTCAAGAAGGTTCATTAAAATGTTGACTCTTCTAGGTTAAAAGCAGAAGTCTGGATGGGAATGCCTTTGGGCATGGCACACAACCACAGGCAGATAACCAGAGGTGGGATCTTTATTTCACAAGTTTCAAGATACAGTACAAAACGAATCTGTACATCTCTCTATTAACAGGATTTGTGTACACAATTATAATACACTCCACCAGCCTTTACACTGCATTCCATTACATACAAAATACATTTACAAAAGTCTACTATGGTGTTCCTTCACAATGCCAACTTATGCTCTTTAAACAGTTCCCTCAACATTTATAGTGGTCATACTTTGATCATGTCAACATTGTTTTTTAAATAAGAGAAATAGTGTCAGATTGTTCGTCAATAAATAGTAAGACAGCACATATGAATGGCTCCCTGCACATAACCAACGGACCCTTCTTATGCATACAAAATCACTTGTGGAAACAGTCCCTTTAAGATACAAATCATTGGTATATGGGGTTATTTCAAATTCTCTTGAAATCCCTAGTGGGTAGAGACACTTGGCTTCTCCTCAAAGAATACTACCCATTTAAAAAAACAGACAATATAGCATCTAGGAATATTTTTCTCTCATCTGAGCAATAACTAATGAAATTTTTTGCATAAAATAGTTCTTTTGCTCTGGTTATTTCTTGTATACCTCTGGCCATATAATGTTGTCTAATATACTTTAGAGTCACTTTCAAATACTAGCTGTTCCTGGAGTAAACACAAGCCTGCTCTTCTTGGCAGGGAGTGGGCCACCAGAAGCATCTTGTTCTGAAATGTACACGTGAAGTGTTAGTCCAAACCCCTGGAAAGGAAGGTTTCGCAGATGGAATTAGATACTGGGCAAATGCCACACACATGACGAGCTGAGGTCCACCTCTGGAGGCCTACATGTGTGCTCTCAAGCACTAAAGAGAAAACACAGGAGGGAGCAGAGAAGGGAGGAAAAACCAAGCAACCAGCCAAACCAAACCAAACTCTGTCGAGAACACCTAGCCGTCGGCTCAGCACCAGGTCCCTGAAGGGGGTCTCTAGTGCTTCTCCGTGGCAGAGACAAGGCAGGTGAGGGGTAAAATGTTGTTCAGAAGTTAATCTTATATTCAGAAGAACAAACTTTAAAGAATATCAAGATTTAGGACCTGTATTTTTACATGAATCTGGTTTAGGTGTTAATGAATTTTTGAAAAGAAAAATAGCCTTTGATTTATCTTTTTCTGTGCTATAGGCTAGTAACCAAGAAAACCCAGAAACCAGAAAGAAAAACTTCAAACACAAAAAGAACAACTTCACCTTTGTGGAAACACCACTGAAGTAATGTTCGTGGTCTCAAGACTCTGAAATAGCTGGCTCCCCAATGGGGCAGGCACACAGGGGAACAGGGGCCCAAGAGAGGACAAGACACCACAGAAGGCAGCGGGAGGGATGGGCTGCCGGGAGCAAGGAAGCCACACTCTAGCTGTCAATCTAAATCCTAATGCTAAAACTCCTGAATCCTGGAGTTGGCTTAATGTCACTGACATTAACTAGCTTTATTGCCACTTTATTCAAATGGATGCCATTAGTAAGTACTGTGCATTATTTTTTGAGAGAAACACCAAATCCAATTCCTATTTGCTTAGGTACCACGTCCCATGAGCAGTAAGAGAACAGGAGCAAAGCATTTTGAGACCATCTTTGAGAGAAGCCGTAAGAACTGAATTATTTCAAACATGCTCCCCAGACTTCTGGGTGCAAATGACCCAGGTTGGAAACAAGGTGGAAACAAGCCAAGGAAAGGATATTGGCAGCATTAACACAAAGGACACGGCCACGCAGTCCCATCCAGCCGTAGGTAGTGTATGCTAGTTTAAGAAATATTTCTTAAATTAAGAAATAATTACTTCAGGACTCTGAAGTAAAGATGGACAAAAATGCTGCTGTCCAAGGAGATATTAGACGGTGGTACAGGAAAACCACACAAGTCACATTCACCTTAGCGTTTCCCAACTATTTATTTTTTGAGACTGGGTCTTGTTTGGCTGCCTAGGCTGGTCTTGAATTCCTGGCCTAAAGTGATTTTCCTCCCTCAGCCCCATAAGGAGCTGGGACTACCGGTACACCACTGTACCCAGTCCCTCCAAATAACTTAAAACAGTCCCTTCTAAATGAAGAGCGCTGCCACCATGGATCTCGCTGGGCTGGCAGTGGGCCTGGGAGAAGAGGCAGAAGTGATGGCCCCAATTTATTGTACCACTCACAATCTAATCTTTAAGCACAGCACACCGAATAAGCCTTACTATTTACAGGCACTGCCCAAAGCAACATTATGTTTTTGAGAGGAACACTGGCTGCCTCTCAAAGATCGTCTTTTATGCATATGGCCTCTCTGTGGCCACCTCTTCCAACTTGGAGGCAAATATCTGGGAGGAAAGTTTGCTTACCAGGTATCCCATAATACTGTAAGCACACAAAAGAATACAACTTCACATTTAAAGCCCTCATGTTCACTATAGAAGAACTCAATCTAGTTCTGATTATAATCCCAACATCAAACCCAAAGTGTTACAAACTCCACAAGTGATAAACTCAAGTTTCATGGCAGACAGGGATTACAGAAGAAAATGTAAAGGTGATTATGACCAGGCTGGTGTCAGTTCACTTACGGGGCAGTGGCTGCTGAATGCTGCCATTTACACAAACCACAAATTCACCTTAGGCTTTCCTTCATATAGGTGATTATGTGAAGCTCTCAATGTTTGTTGTTTTGTATCTTTTTAAGCAGGCAATATTCAAGTGTAACAACCTTCATATTTCCTAATGTCTACAATAGAAGGGTGGTAACATGACAGCTAAGCAAGTGGCTGACTTTCTACAGCCACACAAAACTGTCAGAAAGAGAAAGTGCCCAGATCACACAGAATGGGACACCCAGGCCTTGGTTTTCGCCATGCATTGGGTCTAACCCATCCTCAACAATCTGAGTTTTAGTATTACAAGGTAAGTTACTGCCTGCCGTATCTTGACAATAGTATTTCATATTCGAAGGCTTTCAGAGGGTTCTATGTTCTCTGTAAAGTAAGAAATGAAAAGTAAAATGAAACCTGGGGAGCAACGCATCAGCTGTGGGAGGGTGTGTCTCATCTCCCAGAAGTCTGATTAAGGCTGTTTTCTGATTTTTCCATTTCATCCATCCTCTGGCTTCTGGATTACTCGCTATACTAAAACCAACAAGCAAGTCACACTGAGGAGTTGGGGGCAAGTTCCTATGTGAGTGCAAGGAGTCAGTTCACTTCTACTCCATCACAAGAAGTGGAGCTCACAAAGAATTCTTGAGCAAAGCCTTTCAGTCTTCGAGGAAGAAAAGTCTGCTAGGAAGTGTCACAGTCGCCAGTTCAGGAAACCGCTCCATAATCCCTTTGAGTATAGAAAGTGCCAAATATGTGTAGACCTTTCCCAAACACCCTGAAGACGTCCTGTTTGGCTTGTTCTGTTTTTGACTTCAAGGCAAGTTCTATTCTCAGACTTAAGCATGTTTTTTATGGTTTAACCTCGCAACTGAGTTTTCCCAGGTTGTCAATGCTCAGGACTTTAAAAGACATTGATGTAGGAACTTACACACATTGACAGGATGATAAAACAACTCTCAGGGAAGACAGGTGGGTACGGGAGACATGACTTGAGTGTCTTGTGTATGTTTCCAGAAACAAGAGAGGAGGAGGAGGAGGAGGAGGAGGAGGGAAGCCACTGAGAGTTGTCATTCCATATGGCACTGAAGCAAACATGCCCTGTAGCTCTGGTGAGAGCTACTCGTCCCTGAAAAGGAAGGCAGCAGGCTCCAAGCAGCTTCTGGGATCCCACACTTCCTCGAGCCTCTTCCAGGTGGTGGCCACCATCCAGAGCCCTATTTCAAATACAAGTGTTCTCAGCAAGCAGCTCCCTAGTGGTCACGGACCCAGGTGGCCCTGCGGCTGCTACTGTGGCGGCTGCTGCTCTGGTGGTCCATCCTGCTGGGGAGGAGCTGCCCGTGGCCCCGGGGGCCTGGGCACTGGCAGATCCTGGTGCTGTCTCTGCCTATAAGCTATGACTGTACCCAACAGCAGCGCGATGATGGTCATGAGGTAAAGGTCCCATTCGGGTCCCAAAAGCTGGTCCATATCCAGTTGGGTGAATATATCTCGAATCTGAAAGAGAACAACACAGAGAGTGTTATCACTTCAATGTCATTGAAAGAACTCTGAAAGCAATTACTTGAGAGCTAGTGATAAGCAGCAAGCTTTGAAGACTTGGATTCTAGGACACTGTAACGGTCCTAACAAGGGTTTAAAATGCTTCAGCTGCAGCCCACAGTGATGTGTCTCAGGAACCGAACTGCTGTGTCCTAACAGTTGACAACACCAAGTGAACTCTTTCCATCAGAAATCTAACACAGCAATTTCCATCGATTTCTCACAGTAGGTATTTGAAAGGATCACCAGGTTAACAAAAGAAACTGAAAAACAAAAAACAAAAAACAAAAAAAACTGCATCCTGGCATATCTCTAACCTGTCCACAGTGACAGCAGGCCAGATGACCACCTGATTACCCAACAGACAGCTGTGCTTCTCCAGTGTGACTGAGACTACAGGAGCAGGTATCTATCAGTTGAACAAACACCTTTTTGGTTATTTATTTATTTTTTTTCTCCTCGAAACACGATTTCTCTCTGTTGCAGCTCTGGTTGTGCTGGAACTCACTCTGTAGATCAGGCTGACCTCAAACTCACGGAGATCTGCCTGCCTCTGCCTCCTGTGTGGTGGGATTAAAGGTGTGCGCCACGACTGCTTGGCTTTGGTTATGTTTTAACTGAAATGCTCACTGTTTCACACGTAAATCTGAACTTACAAGTTATATTCTTAGTCCACGAGACTTTGTAAAATTGTGCCCCCAAAACTCCTGTAATACATATTTGCAGGCACAAGCACTAAATTTCCTAGAAAAGAGTTATAGGAGACAATTGTGTTCCCTGGGGATTTTGAGCCTTTTAACCCAGTCTGGCCTTTTTATCATCAATACTTAACACTCTTGCGTTTTGTTTTTATAGGCTGGGATTGCTTTGTTCTTTTTTCAGTTGCCAACCTTCCTGTCCTTTCTGTAGATCTATATAAAAAAATCAGTGAACGTCCCCTCTCTGTGGCATGGCACCTGACTAAATCCCAGACTGCAATCACTGAAGACCAGTGCAGGAGACAACAGTCTGGGACAGCCCTGGCAGAGTCAGCAAGCCGTCTCAGGCTGGCCGTGTGTAAGTCAGGCGACTGCTCTGTCTCTGTCCACGCCCAGCCCTCACTGTCAGCTGGCCAGAGTGTCTGGCAGGGTACAGCGCACTGGCTCATGCCACCAAGGAACATCAGCAAGTGACATCAGAACCAGGGCACTTCCATGTGCGTCTTGGTACTAAAACGGCAGCTCTGAAGGGGACTCGTAACCCACTGCCTAGTTAGATTCTATTCCATGCTTAATCATTCCAGGCTACTTCAGAGAAGAAAGCTCTGTGGCATTTTGAACTTGGGTTTCACCGTTGGAAGAATCAGAAGTACAGTGACTCAGCTCTTGACTTCCCTCCCCTCCATCTTTTTCTTCTCACGGTATTGGTTTGAGTATCTACCAGGCAAGCACCTGACTTAATTTTGATTATTGTTTCAGAGTGTCGAGTTAGGTCTCAGCTTTCCCTGAATAAGAAAACACTTGCTCCAACGACAAAGTGCTAAGACCTCTGAGGAGTGCTACTTGAAAACTCGGCTAACTGCCTGGTCTGCACTTCACCCCACCTGATGAATTCATCTGCACTTTACCTGGGAAGAAGGGGAGAGCTTGTGTCCCCCAACTCTAATCCCTGTGTTCAAGAAAGTAACATAATAAGTATTTTTCACTAAGAGACACAGCTCACTTACATTCGCTTCCCGTATGTACTGTAAGAAATAGACGACACCCAATTTGCAGAGTGCAAGGAAGACAGGGACTTGTGCATCTGGGCTAGCCTCGGCTGCCATGTCATAAAAGCGTTTTGCAAGGTGAATATCCTACAATGCAGAAAACAAAGGGAAATCCATTCTTGTCAAAATATACAAAAAGTATTTTGTTCCAGAAAAATTGTCCTACCTTTCAAGAGTCCACTTAAAAGTAAGGTCTCCAACCTAGAGGAAAACCCCAAGCTTTACCTGGGTAAAATTTCTGTAACTATCTAATTAAATAATTTTGAAAATTTAAAATCAGGAAATGTAACATCAGATTTTATGTGTAGGCACACTGGATTCAGGTATTCCCCTAACACATAATATTTCTGACCCGGAGATTTCCAAGGAAAGCCTTTAAATTTCAAGCTAATCTTTGACTTAATACTTTAGTCAGTATAAGCAGTTGTGGTTTAGTTCACACTGGTAGGACATTCATGAGGCTCCAACTGGACCTTTGCTAGAGAAGTGGGGGAATCTATTTGGGGTCTCTTAACTTCTACTACGTGTTTTTCTAAGACAGAAATGTCTGGGGTCAACCCTGTGTTCCTGTAACCTGTCTCAGCAAAGGATCGCTCCAGCCTGACAGACCTATTCCTTCCTCCATGTATTGTCCAGGGGTGGGAAAACCTCAGGGAGCACCAGCTGCCTAAGGAGGAGGCTCTTGTGCTGACTGATACAAACTGCCACAGGGCATCTTGCTACAATGTTTCTGAAGAGGGTGACCCCAGTCATGACCAATTCTGCCCCATGAAGGAAGGAGAACATCAGAAATGACATCCTCCTACAGATTGAAACAGAAGTAGTTACCTTCCGTTAGTTGTTCTCAGCCCTCAAATGTGTCATTCATGATAAAGAACAGCACTTTCAATTAATAGTAAAAGTACGGTTAGTATTCAATTGAAAAATACAAATTTAAACATTTTTTGACAACTGAATCTTTCAAAACCTTGGGTCCAACTTTATTGCTACCACAGACTTTGTGCTGTGGATGATTTAACAGGGTAATTCAACCATATCAAACCACATCTTAAATTATATTTTCTAATCATCATCAAGCTTTATACTTTGGTATCAATTTACTTGAGGCTGGACTTTTTTTTTTTTTTTTTGGTTTTTCAAGACAGGGTTTCTCTCTGTATTCCTGGCCTCACTTTGAAGACCAGGCTGGCTTCGAACTCAGAGACCTGCCTGTCTCTGCCTCCCGAGTGCTGGACTAAAGGCGTGCGCCACCGCCACCTGGCTCACTTACCTGACTTTTGTTGTAGCTGTTGTTCTGAGACAGTGTCTTGTAACCCAGACTTGCTGGAAGTAGTTGTGTACTCGAGGAAGACCTTGACCTGATCCTCCTGCCTCCACTTGCTGAAATTACAGGCACGTGCCACCACGCCCAGCTGCTCTGATTAGTTTTTAGTAGTGTAAATGTTTACTTCAGCCAGGCGGTGATGCTGCACGCCTTTAATCCCAGCACTCGGGAGGCAGAGCCAGGTGGATCTCTGTGAGTTCGAGGCCAGCCTGGTCTACAGAGTGAGATCCAGGACAGGCTCCAAAACTACACAGAGAAACCCTGTCTCGAAAAATCAAAAAAAAAAAAAAAGTTTACTTCATATACGAAGTAGGAAAAAAATGGAAATGGTGACTAGGATGCCTTATATATATCATGCCATATAGGAATTATTACGAATTTGTATCTGTACTTATTCTCAAAAGCTGAACCTGGGTTCCCTTCCTGAATACTTTTAACTTTTATTGTAGTGTTAGCTCCAAAGTGTACAAGTGGTAATGCTTCCTCAAAATTCTTTTGTGGTGGACAGGCAAAAACTCAGAACTATTCTAAAGAAAATTAGATTTCATTAGGAAGGTGAAGGCATCAGAAAAAGTTCACCAGTAGAAAAGGTTCGAATCCATTTCACAGTGATTCAGAAGCAACAGCACTGACTGAAGGTAGATACAGTTCCTGAAACAAGAGGCTACAACAGGGCAGTGTTACCCAGAATGCAGCAGTGCTCACACTCACATGTGTGCTGGAAATGAGATGTAGTGACAGCCTGCTGACATACTAGAGACCCGCTTCTCATCCTGTGGCCCCAAGTCTGACAGAATTCCAGCTGCACTGCAGTGAAGCATCTCCCCCCGTCTTAGCAACGCCACCCGAGTGCCAGCTTGGACGCCACGCTCACCTGTTTAATGCCTAGGCCCTTCTCATGCATGTAGCCCAGGTTAAACATAGCCTGGGCACTGTGCTGTTGCTCGGAAGCCAAGCGGTAATGAATAAATGCAGTCTCGTAATCCACATCGGTGCCAAATCCATAGAAATGGTAGTCACCAAGTTTAATCCTAGCCACAGTGTAGCCTGAAACAAAGTCAAAAGCAAAGTGCTGACAAACGGTGTGTGCTCAAAACAAATCACTTATTTTTTAAACAGGCTCATGTGACACACAATTTTCATTCATAGTAGGAAACTTTAAACAGATCCCTCAGCCAAGTTCTAAAATTTAAGCATTTAGAGTAGACATCCTCTCTCCTGTAGAAATCACGTGACAGTCACAGAGCAGGCAGGCAAGCCGGGTGGGTGGTACTCTGTCTCACTAATGCCACGCTTCAAAGGACCATGCTCCACGTATGACGTCATGTGAATCTAAAAAAACTGTCCAGCTTGAGCACTGTGTAGACTTGAGAAGGAGAGGCCTACTGTGGAGAGCAGTATGTGAGGAAAATACTTGAAAGAAAAAGTAGGGAAAGGTTTAAGAGTTCTTTTCCATTTCAGGCTGGTATTCTATCATACACTCTCCAGTTCTCAATTTATACAATCAGCTGGCCTGAAGCTAACCACCAAATGGTGGTGGAAATGTCCAATCGAGGACTGGCCATTCAACCGCTCATCTAAGAATGAAGACTGGTCACAAGCAAGATAAGCAACGGTACCTCTGAGGGTTCATGAGAGATGAACATCAACAGAGTGTGGGGTCCTGGGTAAGACTCTCATTCCAACAATTGATTAGCCACTCACCTTGGGAGGCGGCCCTGTTCCAATGCAGCAAAGCTCTGGGGTAAGTTTCATTCTCACCTACAATGGTTGCTTCTCCTACAGGAAAGACGTCAAACAAAAGTCAAGTGTTTTCATTTGCAACCCAGGGTGCCTACATGGAGCACAGCCAAGAGGAAAAGAAGCTAGCGTGGGGAGTAAATAAATATCAGAAGAGAAGACACTGGCATCAAAGGAATCACTGATTCAGGGTGATGTTACATCCAGGAGCAGGGTTTGGCCACAGCCAAACACTGAGACTAGTCCCTGGATGTGGGGTAGGGAAAGGGCAGTTCTGTATTCATTTCATTCCGATAACGTATCGTCAAATGTGGTTACGGCTGCAGCAGGACCCAAGTGGACCTTACTCTGGTCTAGGATGAAGGCCGCGTTGCTCTGTGCCACCTCGTAGCCCTGCTCGGCCAGCAGGAGGTACTGGGTCACTGCAGCATTGTAGTCCCCGTCTTTATAACTGCTGTAGGCAGTCATCAGCCTCTCCGACCAGCGGCCTCGCTCACACACGTTCTTAAACAACTGTCGAAGAGGAGAGGCAGAACAATGTGACGTGCTAGAAAGCCACCTCTGCCTCTCGGCTGAAGCTCATTAAGTTTGCTCCATGACTTGTTGGCAGCTGGCTTTCCCTACCTTTAGAAGCAAACACACTGCCAAAAGACCAGCAACCTCAGATTACTTACCGTGGCAGGGGCGACTCTAGTGATTTCTGTGTATTGCAGGTATTAGCACATTCCTCTACCTGTTCTGTGTATTACATTCCTCTACCTGAGGAGCTGTTCGTGAGGTGAGTCCTATTAACGTCCCCATTTTAGAAGTGAGGACACTAAATAAAGCAAAGAAGCATTTCCAAAACCGTGCTAAGCTTTTGCCTGTGTCCCTCCAAGGACACGTGTGAGAGCTAAAGGGAAGCAGTCCCAGCGGAGATGCTGGCTTTGCCCTTGGCATGCCTCCTTCAAGGACTCTCTAGTTTGATACTGTGCATCATATACTTGGGAAGAGCTACAGATACTAGTGAGGCCTACACTGAGCTTCACACACATGGCTTACTCCAGGAGCCAACAGGTAAGCTCAACAGTATGCATAGATCTCCAGCTTCTTCCCTCAGAATATCAATCCTAGTGAGCTGAGTCAGCTTCTACCATGGAAGAAACCAGATCACGGGTAGCAGAGTGGAAAGGGCAGGCCTTTCCAGGGGACAAACCCATTTCCCACAGACAGGCTGCAGACAAGCCCTCACCTCCACTGCAGTGTGACAGGATCTCATCACTCCTGTGCCGCTGGCATGCATCTGTGCTAGGTTGTAGAAAGCCAGGATATGGCCTCCTTGAGAAGCTAAATTAAAATACTTCAAGGCCTGCTTATAATCCCTCTTGACTCCAATGCCATCTGCAAGACAAACAAAGCAAATGAAAGGTGAGCAGTCTTCAACACGATTTAGTGAGGCACCAGAGAAACTTTCTCTAAGCGGAGTGAAAGTCAGAATTCTTATCCAATAATACTTGTCAATCTCACCAATGCAGGTTAATATATCAATGTAGATTAGTACAAACTGTGAGGAGAAGATGCGCAAGTAATTGGATTGGTAGAACAGTAATTCACCAGAATCGAGCCTCCCATTCCCACATCCCAGTGCCATCTAGTGGAAAGCTAGTTTAGACTGTTCTAGCCACCACTACCTCTCCGATGATACCTACTATAGTACATAGAGCCAAGCTGCAGCTGCCCATCCACCCAGCCTTGCTCAGCAGCTTTCTGGAAATACTTGAGTGCCAGGTCATAATTCTGCAGAACAAGATATCAAATGGTAAGAAAGCACATAAGACTGATACACTTGGAAGTACAGAGTCATCCTCTGTAAGAACTTTGTAAGTCTTATGATTTTTAAAAAACAGCCATTAATGCTTCAGGTTACAGGGGAGTGAGGGTCTCATATTATAAAGAAAAGCAAGTAAGAGTTTTGTGAACTAATTTATATATTTGCTCTCAGAAAGCATTAACACAAATAGAATACCAGAGTAGGAATTAAAAGAAACAACTCTTTTTACTAACCATCTTAACCCTTTAAACCTCAATTTTTCTAATATTAAGTAAGGAATATTATTTTCTCCTTATTTGCTCCCTTCCTGTGTATACTACAAGATGCTATGTTCTTAGATCCCATATATTATATGTATCCATAGGAAAAATTAAATACATTACTCTGAATTTTGGTATCCTAATGACCAGGAGTCAAAGGTATCACTGTCCTTTACGTTAGGGGATAAATATAGATAAGTTTTTAAGACCCAGTTCTTAGTTTCAGATACAGGAAAGTATGTTGGTTGGGTAACATCAGGCTTCAGGGACATCTACCATGAGACAATGGCCAAGGACAAACAGGTGCTTTGCAAACACAACACTAACATTTAGGAGGTGACGGGTGACCTGGTTATGAGACAGAAACCTGACAACTAAGAACTAAAGTGGCTGCTTACTAAGGTTCACTCTTTGGAGACACTTGGCTTTCAGTGAAGGACTGGAGAGAAGAGAGGCGGAAGCTAGAAGGAGCAAAGGGCAGAAGGGAAAGCCTCTCTCTTCTAAATAGAGGAGACTTGAACGCCTTCTTAGCCGTGAGTAAAGAAGCAGGCAAGGAAGAAAGTCCTGGAGCAATGGGAAGAGTGCAGAGTGGAGAAAGCAGACACAAAGGATGAGAAACAACTCTACCCCTCAGCTGTCCCAGAGACGGAGCTGGCCTGAGAGGACAGTTAGATGAGGTGTGAGGCACGGCGGTGTGGGTGCACGCCAACTCAGAGACAGCGGGGAAGGAAGGGCTTGGGCTGCCTGCGGTGAAGGCTCTGAAGGGCTGAATGGGGAGCTACTCGGGGAACACTCCTGCCCACACTGGTCGACTGCTCCCCAACTCAGCAGGCCACACACACACTTACAACTTGAACTCCTCTTCCATAGAGGTAGGCCATTCCCAGGCCGCTCTGCCCCACAGGGTTGCCCTGTAAACCAGAGAAATCAGACAGCATGAGAGAGCTCATCATAGCCAGGGAGGAAAATCAACTGCAGAAGAGATAATGTGAGGCGTATTGAAGTACGCTTAGCTTCCAATTAAAACAAACTTCCCTCCATTCAGAGTCCACATAACGGCTTTTAGACACTAGAGGGCTATCAGTAATTTGCTTTCAAAGATTAAAACATTAAATGACTCTAGGACCAAATCTGTGACCTGACTTCTGACCATCGTTACCACACATTTCACCAAAATTAAAAGTAGGTCACATCTGGTTTATGTATTTATTCGTCACTTCCTGACCAATGCTATGGAGCAGAGTCGACAGTCACACATTAACAGCAACAATACTACTAGGTGGTAATGATACTTAAGATTATTGGTTCAGTGATACAGAGCAAAGACAGCAGTATTTTGAGATGCACAACCGAAAATTCTAGAATTCACTTAAACTCAGAGGGATGGGTGACATTAAAAAAAAAATGTGTCACAGCATCCCTCAGGAAAACACTCAATTGACACTTTGATGACACATAGTTGGGAAGAGGTCAGTGAACACACAGGAAGCGTACGGGGTCTTAAGTGTCCTACATGTCCCATGTCCCCTGTTGCCCCCCCCGTCCCCCCCCCCCCCCATTAAAGAAAGCCTAAATTGTATATCATGGTTATCAGTAGAACTAGATTTTGGAAGCTTTTAAACTGACTGAGGTGGGGTATGTAAATCCCAACTTCATTGCTAAAAACCAGTATCTCCTGCTAAGGAAACACTTTGAAGAAATGTAAACAGAGTTAACATTCACCCACCTAGTTCCTAAGACAGAAACTGTTTTTATAAGGAAAGCTCTTCCGGTCAACTCATCAGGTATCTGTAAGCACTTCCAATAACTTAGGGCACAGGCTGGTTATGACTAGGCCCCCGACACTAGTAACACGGTAAACAACACACGAGTGGGGAAGTCTCACCATGTCAGCAGCTTTCTTGAAGTAGTGAAGTGCTGTCTCGTTACTCTGAGGTACGATATCACTTCCTTCGGAGTACATCTGGAAAACAGACCCCAAGTTCAGGCGGAGCCGTCACCCTTTCTCCAGATCAGTTTCTGTGGTTTCTCATCTCATTTTCATTTTTATTAGCTCTCATGGAATTATCCCACAAAGTTTAGAATTCTCCATAGGGAAGTGTAGAATTTAAAGCAAACATTTATTGGTAAATACTTACATATTTTTAAGTATCTGGTTTTCTATTAAATATATGATTTAGGTATAGATTTGAATATATAAAGCAGTTAATGACTGCCTCAAGAAATCTTAAAACATTAAAAAAAATTACATTTGCTTGTGTGTGCTTGTGGGTGGGCATGAATGTAACCTGGTACATGTGTGGAGGTCCAAGGGCAACTTGTTCTTCTCCATCCACAGTCAGGGTCCTGGGGATTGTCTTTATCTGCTGAACCATCTCACCAGGTCAGGAAAAGAAATCTTAACCCAGGGCAGTCAGGTGGCTAAAATGGTTGAGACCAGATGACTGATCCCATTAGCACACACAGACTGTCTGGAGTCACAATGTCTGCTTTCCCCTTTCCTCTACCAGGCTGCCCCCAGAGCAGGGTAAATGGTGCATCAGACCTAAAAGGTGGGCTGGGGAGATAGGTCGGTTGGTACAATGCCTGCTACAAGCATGAAGACTTAAGTGAGAACCTCCGAGCCCAAGTGTAAAGAAGCTGGGCATGATGTCATGGATCTGCAGTCTCAGGGCCTGCGAGGCAGACAGGCAGGTCCCAAAGCATCGCTGGACGGCCAATCTGGCCTACTTGTTAAGTTCCAGGCCAGTGAGAGACCCTGTCTCAAAAATAAGGTGGATGATGCTCAAGACTATGTTCTGGCCTCTATACATAGGCACACACATGTGCATGTACACCTATATACACATGTTCCATGTGTGCCCATACACAAAAACAACAAGTGACTAAAAGTTATTTAACAAGGTCTAATCACTAATGAATTACAGGATTAGGTAAGGCCTTCGAAGAAAGGAAAGCAAATGGTCAACACTGATTCTCATTCAAATAATATACAATAATATATAATATAAGGAAACAGCACTAAAGTTGCTTGTAGATCTAGGATTAATTAGTAATTTAAGGAAAAAGGAAAACTGTTGCAAATAAAAAGACTTTAAATTCTTAACAAAAAGAGACAAAGAAAAAAGGTTCCTGTGTTACGATGCTGGAAGGCTGACGTCCTCACCACCACAGCACAGTTCATGCTGTGTCATACGGGAATGCTTGCACACAATGTTCTAGCTCCCAGTTATAGTCATGTGGTAGGTCTGGATGAGACTTTCCTATCAGTAAAATCCTTAGACTCCACCTGAACTTCCTTACCTTAGGATCTGGTTATATAGGAACAAATATTAGTTTACACTGTATTAATGTTCGCATAATGAAAATAGAATTCTTTCCTGACACAGAATCTATTCATTAGTTTTTAGATGTTTCCTTCCTCAAAACAACAATAAAAACAAAAACAACAATAACAAAAAGCTACACTGAGAGGTGCTAACAACTATCATATTTAAGACAATGAAGAGATCTGCACACAAATGCCCAAAAATTCTCTTACTCAAGCATGAAATAGACAACTATGAGTCTTAGCTAAAGCCTCTGTACCATACAGCAGTACAGGCCTCATCACTGTGCAATCGATATAATATTAGGAGCTCAGACAGTGGACACACTTAGGAGCAAATGCTGTGTCTGAGTTGTCTGAGGAAGTGCTTCACACAGCATTACCTTAAGACAGGACACGATCCACATGCACTGGAGATTTTATTTTGCTGTTACTTAACATAACTGCAGGGTGTACAGTACCTTTCCCAGGAAGGCCATAGCGTGTGAATTGCCAGCATTTGCCGCTAAGTTGAAGTAGTCAAATGCTCTCTGTAAGAGAAGAATTTATAAAAATAATTAGTTTTTAACAGAATTTGTTTTAACCAAAACATGTATTTCAGAACACCAGGAAAAAAAAAAAGTCTTATTATAATAAAACATCTTTAAAAACAAGACTATCCAGTATCAGGATTTTAAGCAGAACTATATATATCTAGAAGTTTTTATGACCACAAAGAAATGTCTTGTGCTCCCTAAAGTTCACGGGTGAGAGGACATCTTTATTACAGGCAATGTGGATAAACTTTAGGCAGCTCAGCTTCCTATGTCTACTTTACCCAGGTACCTGGGAGAAAGGACAAAACTAACAGGCATTCACAGGGCAGGGGCAAATTCTGGAATACAATTTCCTTTTGTATTACCTAGAGAAAAGGTTTTGGCGCATTTAAAGTCATATAAGTAAGCTCACTGGTGCTGGAAGATATTCATTACCACCCCTCTCAACTCAACGCTACCATAGCTGACTTTTGTTAAGGATCTGGGTAGTCCTCACTCCTGTTGATGATTTAATCTCTTCCTCTTCTAATCTTTCTTGTCCAAGTACATTCTCCTAATCTACTATAAAAACAACAACAACAAAACAACAACAAACAAAAACAACAAAAACAACAACAACAACAAAACAAACCCAAAATACAAGCTGCATCTCTTCTTCAGAGTTTCAGCTTCTCTTCAATGAAGAGACAAGTTACTTCATTCATGGCAGCTTCCCCAGTGAATCCTCTACAGGACGCCACTCCATTCTCCAAGCTTGAGTGCCTTCCACCAACTATTTCCGAAAGGAAGCTCTTTAAGCCACCAATAACCTTCTCACGGTGAGTAGAAGTCTCTCCCCTCACTCTACTTCTCTGTGGCATCTGACATAGTCTCCCTCACTCTCTGGGAACACTCCTTAGCTTGGCTTCGCATGCACCCTTTCCTGGCTTCCTTACCCTGTCCGTACCTGCACCATCCACAACCACCTTCGCTAGTTCTTACTCCATCACCTGCCTTCTATACTTCAAGTTCTTCGAGGTGCAGTGGACAATGCCATTCTCACTTATGTTCTCTAAGCAGCCTTACCTACTCTACGGCTTCATGTATCATCCAGATGCTGGAACTTCTCAATTTATACTTCCTAGCAGCGCCAAACTAGTCTAATTATGGAACTCACAAAGCATACGTTAAATCCATCTGCTAACTGCCTAAACCATGGTTCTAGTCCACATTTTATTTTCTCTCGCATGAACCTATGGAATAGTCTCCTCTTTGATTTCCTTGATGGATGGTATTTTGGGATTCTACTAACTCATTCTCCACATGGCAGCAAAAGTCAACATTTTCAATCTGATCGTGCTGGCTCTAAGAGTCCCTTGAAGTGCAGAGGTTAAGTTGACAGGAGCAGGCACCGCCGGTCTCAGAACTACATTACATCCTGACATCAGCATCATGGGCATACCAGCCCTGCCCACTTCTGCTCCAGGGGCCATGCCCACAGTGGTCTTTTTGCCCTGAAATGGTTCTACCTCCAGTGTCAACAGGCCACCTTCTCTCCCTAAAGAAGTCTCCCTGACAGCCGGTTGCTCCCTTCCCTTACTTTCTATAGCCTTTGATCCTGCTTTAAAACACAATTACAACTTTAAATGCTTGCTATTTGTTGGTGCAGTTGTAGCTTGTGTTCCACCTGGCCTATGGTCAGGACAAATCTCTCTCACCCGCTGGTCCCATAGCTGCCTTTTTTTTTAAAGCTTTGTCTTTACGTCTTGCTTTCTCTGTGTCTGGCTGGTGACTCCTGACTCAGCCTTCCTGTTCCCAGAATTCTCCTCTCTGCTTATCCCACCTATACTATACTTCCTGCCTGGCTATTGGCCAATCAGCACTTTATTTATCAACCAAATCAGAGCAACACACATTCACAGCATACAGAACGACATTTCCATCATGCAGTCATTTAAAAACTAACCAATATTCCAGGGGACCTGAAACCCCAGTAAGGACGATGACCAAAGCATCCAATATTGTATTCTGAAAACCTGGCAGTGACTGGCACATAGTAGGAACGGAAATGTTTGCTGAATTAGTGCAAATGTGCTGGAAAACCCTTTTCTTTCTTTTCTGAAGCTGGTGAAACATCCTCCTGTTGTAAAGCTGCTTTACACAGCACACAGCACAAGAACATTCCCAGTTCTTGCTATGCAGAGCTCTGGGCCAAGCTACCTCAGAATCCTGCTCTCTCATTACTTTTGTTAAGGAGCAGTGTACCTCATACTTCAGTGACCAAGAGACAATGACAGCTGCCAAAAGCTGCCCGATTAAAGAAACCCACAGGCGTTTGGCACAGTTAGTGACAAGTGCTTTTGTGACAATTTCATTCTTAAATAACTAGTTAACTGGTAGGACAGCAAAATAAGAGTCCTGTGGGTTTGACAAATACTTCTGGAGAACTGACTCTGTGCTAGGCTCTGCTGGGGGCTGGAATAAAGTGGTAGTCAAGGCTGACATGACTGTGCTTTCTTGAACTTGGGTTGGAGCAGAGGAAAAGGTTTGATTTGCTGTGGACAAGGATCACAAAGAGCACATATTTTACAGGCATCCTTTGTCGTATGTGACCTTTCTCTGGAGTGGGGATGGAGCTTAAGGGAGACCTTAGACAATTCTGTGTGCTGTGACAACAGCAAGAGGCTGGAGACGCAGAGAGGCTGGAATGAGGTCTCGGAGGTCATGGTAAATGGTAAGTCTTGAAGCTACTGGAAACCACAGGGCCAACACTGACAAGTTTTAGGTGAACCACAGGGTCAGGGAGGGGCTGGTTTTACAGAAACAGAGACCTAGAAACTGCAGGTGGCAGATGAGTCACACAAGTGACAGGTATAACAATGGAGGGAAGGAAGAGATGAGTTATATTTAGGACAGAGAGCAGGTAAAACTTGGTGAGCAGCTATAGATCGGAATGGAATGGTTGCATGCTTCTGATTTCTAATAAGTAACATCTTCCTCAGCCCTATAATCTTTAAAAGGTATCCTTTTTTATGGCTTCCTTTGCTCTTTGAAAAAAATTAATTTTTAATTTTGAGTACATGTGTGTATCTGAGTGTGGTATATGTACCTGAGTGTGGGTAACTGCAGGGCCCTGAGAAGTATCAGGTCCTCTGAAATTGGAGTTATAGGCAGCTCTAAACTGTGGACATGGGTACTGGGAGCAGAACTCAGGTTATTTGTAAGAGCAGCAGAGCTCTTCAAGTCATCTCTCCAGACCCAAAAGGTGTCTAAGACTCACTTCTATTATATACCTAACAAAAAAATCAAGATGTGCAAGCATGTTTGGGGCAGTCCTAAGAGCTAAGTTTAAGAGTAATAAGATCTGGTGCTAGAGAGATAACTCAGCAGTTGAGAGCACACGCTGCATTCTCCCACAGGACCTGAGTACAGTTTCCAGCACCCACACCTGTAACTCCAGCTCCAGGGTATCTGACATCCTTTTCAGGCCACTGCATTGGCACCTGCATAAACGTGACATAGAGAAACACACACAAACACACACACACACACACACACACACACACACACACACACACACACACGATAAAAATAATGAAATCTCTCTGGCCCTTCTGAGGTCTATTAATGTGTTTATCAGCCATCAGGTAGGTCTTGAGAACTCACTTGTGACACAGGTTGAAATGAGCCTCATTAGCAAAGACACAGCACCATTTTAGGCTACAGTGCAGCAAAGCCGAACAGTAGGGTGGTTACCTGATGATTCTGTTCTACTCCACGCCCTCCGTGCAGATGCAGTTGTCCCAGGCCAACCTGAAAAACAACAAAAACGATGTACATGTGAAAGTGAGCATCTGGCATACAATGAGAATCAGACCAACAGCTGGCTGGAAACAGGCTCTGTTCATCAATCAAATGACTAGAGATCTAGTCCTTAATCCTGAATAATTATTCTCTTTTAGTTATCCTCAAATTTCTAAGAACTAAAAAGGCATGCTTTAAAGCAAACAGTATTCTCCTGGAATCAACAGCATTCCTTTGTATACACAGGCAGTGTTTGTGAGTGTATGCATGTTCACATGTATGTAAGGGCACAGGTGTGCAGGGGCATGTGTACACAGGTCGATGTCAGAATTCTTCCTCAACTGCTCTCCATCTTATTCACAGAGGCAGATTCTCTCAACAAGACCACCCTAGCCAGTCAGCTTGCTCTGGGGGTCTTGTGGCTGCCTTCTGAGTGCTAGACCTGAAGG
Source organism: Onychomys torridus (assembly GCF_903995425.1). NCBI lineage: Eukaryota > Metazoa > Chordata > Mammalia > Rodentia > Cricetidae > Onychomys > Onychomys torridus. The sequence continues at coordinate 59,461,782 of NC_050456.1, forward strand.
CAGGGACCACACTCACCTGGCATTTGTGTGGGTTCTGGGCACAGGAACTCTGGCCACACACTTGTACAGTAAGTACTTTATCTATGGAGTCATCACCCTGGTTCCTAAAAGGTTTTAGATGAATTATGCTGAACTCAGTGAACATGCTCTAAAGGAAATACTAAAGGATGCTCTTGAGCCAATGAAGATAATTCTCTAAGAAGCTTAGACATGAAGAAATAAAAATAAAGAAAAGACAAATCTGTGAATAATTTTAAACTAATATGTGCTGTATAAAAAAAAAAATGTGAGGTTCACAAAACCATGGAGAATTCAACCATGCTCAGCATGTTCTAAGGTCTCCATGTTGTCCTGGGAACGGTGATGTGCTTATCCACTGGACTAGAGAGGTGGGGCTGTGGGGCCATCTCTAGGTAACACGAGGAGGGCCCGACTGTCCTGCTCATGGTGGGGGAGAGGCAACGGCAGCAAGCACCAAGACCAAGACCAAGAAAGCAGAGGAAAGGGATGCAGAAGAGCAAGACAAAGGCAGCAAGTAACGCAACATTTAACCCAATGTACCCAGTGCGAAAGGAAGACTTTAACATGGACGGATACTTGTCTTCTAACTTCCAGAGTAACATCAGACCTGCTTCTCACTGTAGTTTTAACTCAAGACTTCCTTCTGGGAGCCTAAAACTACCCTTAGTACTTATTACTTACTTCCATATAGCCGCAATTGAATAGGGAAAGGTGTTGAGAGTGTGGGATGTTCGTTTTCTAAAGGACCCACTGGTGCCTCTAGAACAGAGCTAGTAATTACCCAGAGCGAAGACAATGTTACGCACAGATGTGGGTGCTTGGCCCTCCCTCCCTGCCGGATTAAGTAGACAATGCAGTAGACATTCCCTGATGCCGACCCATACCTGTGCTTGGACGTCACCCTTCTCAGCTAGGAACTGATAGTACTGAATCAAATCTTCTTCCAGCATCCCACTGTTCATCCCCGGGTTTTCCACTTCATCAGGCAGCCGTATCCTCTGGACCACAGAGCCTCCGGTTAGGGAGATATCGCTAGCAACTGATGGAGGGGGCCAAAAAGGAACGGGAGGTGAAGTCAGAGGAGAGGTAACAACTGTAGCTAGCAGATGCTGACAGACACGGTGCTAAGGGTGCGATTTCTGTAGTAGTCCACAGGTGACAGCATAACAACCCATTAATACATCAGACTTCCACTCCGACATGTTCAAGAACAAAGTGGGGGTGAAAGGAATGTCTTTCTCGATAAATAAAGAAGTTAAATGATAAGTACACTTCAGAGAGTCATTTGCAGTATTTGAACTACTACAACCAGAACATACATATTTAAAATGAATTGCACTTTATTTCTAGAGGGTGAGAGAGAAAAATAAAACAGGTACCATGATTGGCAACGAGGCGATAATGGGTCAGTGCCGACTCACAACTCTGGAGGACTCCGATGCCGGCCCAGTACCGGTAACCCTGTAAGACACCTTCATGTGAGAAGATGATACCATAGGGTTCTGTGGTGTTCTTGTGACACATAAAGTCAACTACACTCAGAATATAATTCTGCTGTCCTTCCATCCACAACTTGTACTCAAACAAGCAATTTATAGCTAAGCACGAGACAAGAATGTTCTAGAGCAACCAAGGGAGTGCCATGAACTTTACAAATGTAGCATGTATGTAGTCCTCATCAGTTTTCACCAAGAACCAATGTCAGCCTTAGTTTGGACATCACCTTAACAAGAATGAGGTAGTCTCACCACTAACAAATGATTACAGAAGAAAGGGGGAGAGTAGCTGATTGTAAAGAACATGAAGCAGGAAGGAGCTGTCGGGAATCAGTCTGCACAGACTCAAAACTTCATAAGCTTTAGCAGTCCTTAGTGCATTACTGTAGAGCCACATGTATAACATGGTCTGATTCTACAGCCATTGTTTAAGAAAGCGGGCCATTTAAAGTATTTCATATACATTTGCCACACAAAATTGTTTCATATTTCTTAAAAATTTATCTGGGCCAGGTGTGGTGGTGAAGGCAGATGGATGTCTGTAAGTTTACAACTCTATAAAGAGTTGCAGGCCAGCTAGGGCTGCATACGGAGACCCCTGTCTCAAATCTACAGCAACACCACCAAAAGAAACTTACCTAAAAAAATATATATCTGAAGGTGGTTTTCAGTTACTGAGATATGTCACCACAGATTAAACAAAGACGACACTGAACTCAGGAGGAGGGATGTTTAGAGAGCCCAGGACCTCTGCTTTCCATTTCCTTCAATTCCTTCAGCGGCAGAGCCTCAGGATGGGAGAGCATTCAAGCTCCTCAGCACGACTTGTCTACTTTGCTGGATTCGTATCTGCCCTGCGTATCAGCTCCCAGCAGTCTACTCTTTAGGCTGTCTCTGTCTACCTACATATCAAATTTGATCTTGACAATGACTCTGTAGTTATTTTTGAAATTATCTATGATTCCCCCAGCTGGCTTGAAGACCAGACTGCCCTTGTCTGTCCTGTCAGTAACCAAATCTGGAGAGACTTCCTGATGCTGGACTATTTTCCTGCTTTGAGTTTCATGTCCACCCAGTCCAGCCTTTACATTCCTGCAACAAGGAACTTATATTCATTTAAAACATAGTGTTGCTGGGCAGTGGTGGCGCACGCCTTTAATCCCAGCACTCGGGAGGCAGAGCCAAGAGGATCCCTGTGAGTTCAAGGCCAGCCTGGTTTACAGAGTGAGTTCCAGGAAAGGCACAAAGCTACACAGAGAAACCCTGTCTCGAAAAACCAAAACCAAAACAAAACCAAAAACCAAAACAAAACCAAAAAAAACCATAGTGTTTACCATGTACCACAGGTCATATGACCTATCCCAAAGTGAACACATAAGAAACTTAAGCCCCATAGCCCAAAAAGAAATTGGTGGACAGATTCTGTATCATTAAGCGATGTACGTGATCAATGCTATCAGCTTATACACAGATAGGACAGTTTTGTATAGTAGGTCCTTCATCAGTTTAAATGCAAAATCTCTGACTATTCAATCCAAAAAATAATTCTGAGAAACAATTCCAATTTACATAAATTTTTATCCACGTAGATTCAATGTGATATAGCCATTAACGAGAATCTGCTGGATGTTTATCTAAGATTTGACTGTAAGCAAAGCTCAGTCAGAAAGACTGGGAAACTTATGGCCACCACAGATACAAATTTCAACTTTTAATGTAAGTTGTCTTAAAGTTCACACTTACCAAAATCATATGGGCTATCAGATTGCCTCCAAGAGCTCCAAAAGTATAATATACAAGAGCCTGTGAAAAAGCAGATATGTAAATGAACACAGGCCAGTGCTTACTCAATTCCAAATCTATTCTACAGAAAGACTTCAATAACATTACCTTTGCCTGACTTGAGTTAACACCAAGTCCGGAGGCGTACAGAAAGCCAAGGGCCTGAGGGAAAATGGGGGAGAGTAAATAGACTTGCTTTGGGGAAGAAACACAGTTTACACAGAGAAAAGATTTGAGTACAACTCTGCATGGTGGATCAGTTAAAGAGCCAGGGAAATATACTCAGCCTTTTACAAACCACATAGCTAAGTGCAACTCTAACAAGTCATCAAGTTTAGTTAGAAGGTTAATGGAAAGCTAATAAGGTATTGAAAAAAACAAAAACAAAAAAGTCCAAAGCTGAACACACTTAAACATGGTCCTTACTTATTCTTTTTAGCTATTATTATGAAGATAAAGTAGTATCTTTTGTGCATTCTATCAACATATTTCCTTCTCTGCAGAAGGAATGAAAAACGACAAAAGTGTCCCAAGATAAGCAATCTCAGGAGTGAAGAGACATCAAGTGGTCGAGGGAGATGGTCGCTTTGCAAACCACGAATTCCTAAGACAGCACCACCAAACCATGTACTGAGGTGACTCAGCCTTCTCTTCTGTGCATTATCCTGATGACACACAGGTGATAAGGGCAGAGTAGCAGGTCACCCACAGTTCAGCAGCCCTTGCAGTTAGGTAAGACGATGATCCTAGCTATGGCTGCAAAGGAGGTCAACTGTTGCCCAGGAGTCACTGTTTGCAGGAAAGCAATCTGGGCAGAAGAACTCAATCTAGTCCGGCAGGCAGGGCAAGAAGTGCTGATCTGGGGGGTTCCGCTTGCTGCCTCAGCTAAAACTGACTAGCACAGAGAGGGTGCTTGGTGGGGTATGAGCACAGTGACACTGCAGAGATGCTGCCTTACAGACATCAGTGCCTCTGAAGAGAATGCACGTGTGTCTACAGGTCATAGGATGGAAGCAATGAGGGAGAAAGCTTCAGAAACAGAAGAATAGTTAAGACAGCATCTGTTTATGACTAAAAATGAGACCAAGAAAGAGCAGCAGATTCATTAACTATTCACAGAAAATAATGGGTGTGAGCCTGTTACTATAAAGCTCCAAAAGTAATGTATCCCACATGCTTCATTCTATTATGATTGGGGAAACAGGCATTTTTCTAGGTTGCAGAAATGATAATTTAAGAGGAAAATGTATCTTTGAAAATAATTTCACAAATATGCACGTATTCCAACAACATAATTTTAGGCATAGCTCATATTTTGATTAAACCTGAATTACCAAGCACAATTTAAATAAACAGGATAGTCAACTTAAACATGTATGTATGTATGTTATGTGTATGGATGCTTTGCCTGAATGTAAGTCTATGTACCATGTGAGTGCAATACTTTTACAGGCCAAGAGAGGGTGTTGGCTTTTCTAGAACAGGAGTTACAGTTGTGAACCACCTGGTGTGTGCTTGGATAGAATCCTGGTTTTCTGGATGGGCAGCCAGTGCTCTTAACAACTGAGTCATCTCTCCGGAGAGTCTCCATCCCATGGCCTCTTAAACCTAGGTGCCAATCTCTGCATTCTTTATACTATTAATTGACAACATAACGAAGATGTGTTACCAGTGCATATAGTACAATGTGGTCCTGAAATTCACGTATAATGTAGCCTAGCTAAAAACAGGTGTTTAAATTTATTAGCCTTTAGCTGTGGCATTTGGCTTATAGGAAATACAGGTAATAGAAAAATTAATGAATGGATGCTGTCAAGACAACAAATGCAGGCAGGACATCATCTACTTCTAACATGGAAACAAAGCAATCACCCAACCAGCTGTCAAAGAGCTAATTATAAATATCAACTTAAATGTAATGTTGTGATGGACACTTGTTCCAACAAAACCAGGATAAAGAAAATTTTGAGCTCAGTGCTGTAACAATATATTATGGGTATATATAGGATGGAAGAATGGAGAGAGAGAGAGAGAGAGAGAGAGAGAGAGAGAGAGAGAGAGAGAGAGAGAGAGAGAGAATGAATGAATAGTGTAGTACTAGGAGACTGGACCCAGGGCCTTGTACTGCTAGGCAAACACTCTTCTTGGCTATGTCCCCGAGTTGGTAAACCATGAATGAGAGAATGGATGAGTAAATAAAGTATCACATGAGCATATGAGTAAATGAATTCCCATCACTTCCTGGGACTCTCTATTGAGCCTTAAATTTGAATTTTGATGTGGTGAATATCATAAAGTTTCTGCTTTGCATTTCACAATGCTGCATGCGCCCCTCATGGGCATGTGGCTGCCTGGGAGCTGTCGTCCTCAGGCTGACAGCATCAGGACAGCCTATGCCAGCTCTCTGCAGCCTAGGAAAAAAATCAGGGGTGAGGCGAAGTTCTAATGAATATGCATCGTTTTTACATAGATATAAAGTTAAAAAAAGAAATCTAGATCCAACCACTATACATCAGGAACCCTCAGTTTCTGCATGGAATAAATAAATGTAAGGAACCAGGTTACAGAAACTAAGTCATCCGATTGGGTCTGGTGCTGTAAGCCTGCAAGCCCATCTTCTCAGGAAGTAGAAGCAGTATCAAGGGTTCCCTGGACTACAGCATGTGTCCTAAAACATTTTGTTTGACTTTTTACAAAGACGTCAGTAGTGGACTGGAGAGATGGATGGCTTAGCTGTTAGGCATGCTTGCTGTTATATCACAGGGGCCAGAGTTCAGATCCCAGCACCCATGTGAGGTGGCTCATAACCACCTATATGTAACTCCAGATCTCAGGAATCTGATGGCATCTCCTGGTCCCCTAGACACCCATAACACACACACACACACACACACACACACACACACACACACACACACACACGTGTGCACACACTCTAAAACTACCAGACACACAAACAGTTTAAAAAAAAATCAAGTGGGGGAAAATACTGTGGAGAATGATTTCAGATAGAACAGAATTGCTGCTCTATATAATCTAATACTGCAAAACTACAAAAGAAATTGTGGTAAGATGTAGCTATAAAATTATCTTCATTGACCAGAAATGTTCTTAGATGAAGGAAAATAAGTATCCAAGAAAATAAGTAAAATGGTTTGTCAAAAAAATTGGTATTTAGAGATATGTTGTCATCCAGTCTTCTATTGTTGAAAGAAGTGAGGACAGAGAGAACAAATTGCTATTAGAATTAAGTGCTGAGTATTGGAGAGCGACTGGAGAGATGGCTTAGCAATAAGAGCATGCACTGCTCCTCCAGAGGATCCGAGCTCAACTCAGCATCCATGTCCCTTGGCTCCTACACTCGCATGCACAGACATACACACATCACATTTTATTAAAATAAAGGCTAAAATAAATTAAAAGGAGGAGGGGGCTGGAGAGTTGATTCAGTGCTTAAGGTCACTGGCTGCTCTTCCAGAGGACCTGGAATTGATTTTCGAACCCACATGGTGGCTCACAACTCTAGTTCCAGGGGACTGGACATGCTCTCCTGACCTCCTTGAGCACCAGGCACACAAGGGGTGCACAGACACACATGCAGGCAAAACACTCATACATACAAACAACACCCCCTCAACAACCCCCACCCCCCAAACTCCAACAAAACCCAGTGCTGTGGCAGACAGGTTCTCCACTGAAGCTGCACTTACAGTTTGTCCTTTGGGAGACCCTTCCTCAGTGAGTTTCTCAAACATCTCTTTTGCTGCTTGGACATTCTGGGTGAGGTAGTCACCAAACAAAAGAGCATAGGACACTCTCTCCAGGGCTTTGGTGTGATTCATGCCTGCTGCCTTTTGAAGATACCGATATGCTCTTTAAACAGAAGTAATCAAACAGAAAGTCAGCTGTGTTCCCAGGACAGCCATTAAAAGATTTTTCATTACTAAAATGTACCACAATTTTCTTATTTTATAATAAATGCCTACATATTACTCCTACTCTATCATGTTATTTATATACGTAGAAAACATCCTGGATAGTTTGATTTGGCTAAGGGGCCAGTTTCCCTTATGTCTAGTATCTTGAAATTATCTAATTACACTAACAATGACTGAAAAATCTAATGAGCAGGTTAATAAGATATGCAATGGAAAATTGTAATGTCAGGTAAACATTCAAGTAACTCAAAATTTTCTAACTTATGCATAGACTAACAAAGCCAGCAGGAATCAAACAGACATAAAACGTTGGAATTCTTTTGGAGTGTTACATTCTAGGTGAATACTTCAAAGCAAAACAAAAAAAATCAACATATTTGGTGACAATTCCTTTTGTTTGTTTTATGTCGTTTTTGAATCTGGAACAGTGCATTCATTCTTAGTTCCTAGAACTACAACTTGCATCTACTGTTGCCATCCTTCTCATTGATCAGCCTCATGGTCAATATGTGTAGTCTTTTCACCCTGATGAGTTAAGTCTGCTCAAAACACATTAAGGTTTCCTGCAACAGCACTGAAGAAGTCTCATGTGTCTCTGGCCACATGAAAAAGCACTCAGTGACTGGCCTCAGGGAGGGCCTGTGCTGGGGGAAAGTGGGCTGGACAGTGCAACCTACTCTCTCTTCTGGCTCTTCCTATTGCTTCCATTCAGTATCTTCATCCCAGACTGATAAATCATCTCTGCTTCCTGCATCTGGCGTCTTTTTGCAGCATCTTCTTCAGCTGACAATAAAATGACACACGCATTAAATGAATTTCATTTTCTAGTACCAAGCTTACTCACTGTTTCAGGTAGGAACACAAACAGAGAAGGATCTTTCACTATTTCCAAACATGACTCTAAAGACAGCTGAAATGTGCCCTGTACTGACAAAGACTTCTGAAGTCCACCAAAGTCACTTTCTTTTAGAGACAGCAAGATCAGGCTGCTTTTGAGTACCTTTTTGTGTTAGTGATGATGACTTTTTAAAATACAATTCAGCTAAAACTTCAAATTCAATGCTAACTTCAGCTAAAATAGTAACAACAAGCCACTAGAGAATAGCCAGGAAACTGCCATCACATTCAAAGGTCACATGCTGTAGATTTACAAAAGTACTTAATTATCTAATTAAAATCTTGAAACTTGATTCTTATTAAATGTAGATCTAATTTAGTATAGAATGTTCAAGTTTATTTATTTTCTTTCTTCTTTTTCTGAAACAGGATTTCTTGTAGCCCAGGCTGGCTTCAAACTCCCTATGTAACCAAGGATGTCCTTGAACTTTTGATATGACTGTTCAGAGTGCTAGGATTAAGGCATGTGCCACCACACCCAGTATATATGGCGCTGGGGACCAATCCCAGGGCTTTGTGTATGGTAAGCAAGCACTCTATTAATCAAGCTTCATCTCCGGTCCAGCTCATTATTTTTCATACTCAATATAACACTAAAAAAAAAAAAAATCATAGGACAGTTGTGGGTTAAAAAAAAAAACAAAACTATTTTGCTACTAATGCAACATTAAAACAGAATACAGAACTCATCATAAGACAATGTGAATTCTTTTTGTAATAAAGGAAAACCTGGCATATTAAACTAATCACACTGGCCTACATCTAGAGGTTTGATGCTGTCTTCTGGGGACACTTAGGAGTCGATAGCCACGCTATTAGAAATGGTATCTGGTACCCTACTGCTACGGCTCCCAGTTTTCCAGCAGAGGGCAACAATGACCCACAGGGTGGTTAACTCTACTCACATGTCAAGTGTTACATAAGCATAGCATATTTCACTCAAAGCCTTTTTTTTTTTTTTTTTTTGGTTTTCTTCTGATCACTATTAACCTTTGCCATCAGTCAGCTTCCATTATTGATGAACTGTTTTGTATTAATAAGTTCAATAGCCTGCCTCAAGGATTTATGGAAGTACCTGTGAATCAATGAGACTTAAGTGTGAAAAGGCTGAGTGACAGCCTGAAGTAAGTATACTCCATGCTCACGGCTCTCAAGTTGTTCTTTAAGGCTGTGACCATGTCACTAACGCTGATCCATGTGGAAAAGGACAGCTAGAACATGCCTTCCAAATGCTGCCCTAGACAGAAAGCAACAGGGCATGCCCCAACTTGAGCAATACGCACTTTCGCAGAAGCCCCACTTCTCATCTGTCTTGTAGTCATAGGTTGTGGCACACCACAGTCTGCCATCTTCCCGCCCATCCGATGTGCACTCATCATATTCCTTATCCAGGAAAAGAAAAGGGAAGTGGCAGGGCTCCCCGTGCGCCGTACCTTCAATGGCAGTCAAAACTGGAAAAAAAAAGAAACATAAGGCTAAATATAATCACCTTTGTGATGCATGGATTCAACAATGTCAAGCTTCAGCTACCAAAATCTGAATGCCAAGAGATACGCCGCAGCACTTAAAATGGGAGACAGAGGAGAGGAAGGGCTGATTTGATTGGAGACGACTTGAGGTCAAGTTCACTTAAGTGAGCCTGGTTAACTACTCACATACATCTAGCTTAGACTTTGAGTTCTTAAGATAAAGCAGCATGGTGTTCAAAGTCTACTAGGAAACTGCCTACAGGCTGTCCTGAGTCTGAGACTAGCCTGGACTACAGAGTCTCAGAAAGCAGAGCAAAGCTAAACAAAACAACAAATCCAACCAAAAAGCTCCCCAAACTCCTGTCTAAGGAGTGAACAAAACCAAGGCAGACATAAGGGAATCGTCTCTACTGCTAGGACCATTTCCCTTTTTTCTGAATGAACACAGCAATTTCAACCATCTAAAGTTACACTGGATAATGCTTCCCAGGTAGAATCAATCACTCACACATTCCTCTGGGAAGCACTTTATTAAGTATTAAGAGGACGGAATTTTATTAGAGGACTTACTTATTGAGGGTTTTGCTTAGTCCCACCCCGCTGCCCTGCAATGTAGCTCCTACTAGACTGTTTAATATGGCCCTGTCATGTAAGATAGTCAGTCCAAGAACTGACAGCTGCTATTATTGCTGACGCCCTTCCTCTGAAAGGCTAGAGGTATCCCTCCTTTGTTTTTAGTTTAAACAAAAGACACATTTCTTTTTCCCCAGAGCTGAGGACTGAACCCAGGACCTTGTGCTTGCTAGGCAAGTGCTCTACCACTGAGCTAAATCCCCAACCCAAAAGACACATCTTAAGAAACTAATTTTAAAAATACTTTCAGTGGGAGAAACAAATGTTTCAAATGGTTGCATCAGGTAGATGCCACTCATTCTGTAGCTGCAGGGGATGTAAGTTTACCATCCTGCTCAGTCAGCAGCTCCAAGTGTGCCAGGGGCTGTGTGAGGAAAGGGTTGCCATGGGTGACTGGCATGTAAAGGAGCATGGACCTACCCAGATTTATTTTTTCCTATGGCTCTAACTGACTGGTTCTCAACCTGTAGGTCACAACCCCTTTTGGGGGGGGGGGAATCAAATGACCCTTTCACAGTGGTCACATATCAGACATTCTGCATGTCAGATATTTATTTCATGATTCATAACAGTGGAAAAATTACAGTTATGAAGTAGCAACAAAAATAATTTTATGGTAGGGGGGGTCACCACAACATGAAGAAATGTACTAAAGGGCCACAGCATCAGGAAGGTTGAGAACCACTGTTCTAACCTGTTTACCACATTCCTTTTTATATCGAGTATATGAATAATAAAAGTCAATAACTTGCTTCTAACAAAGGAGTTCTATGATTGTGGAAAGCTGGAATATTTCAGACCTGAGGTCAAGGTTATCCTTAGTCCCTACACAGCCCTTTCTCATTCACTCATGTCTGACATGACATCCTTTCGACTGTCAGATAAAACCTCTGCCGTGCATAAGCTTACCAGACCATTAGCTTCCACCAACTCCAAAGCTACAAATGTCATCAGATAACATCGGAACCTTTAATAGATTTCTTCATTTTAACTCTCCTAACCCGATATCCTCATGCTACCATCATTTGGTTAAAAAAAGGCATTGATTTGTAGTTTTCTTTTGAGACTATAAAACTTTTTGTGGCCGCTTCTACACTGGAATAACCAATGCTTCCAGGACCTGGTCACTCATACCTAGCTCAGAATAAACCTTCTCACTCCCTTTGGAGGGAGAGTAAAGTTTTGGGTCAATAGCAACAAAATCTTTTCCATAAAAGTTGGGGTCTGCTGGAAGCCACTGCCTATGATTCCTTAATCCCCCACTAGGGGATGGGTCTTTTCCTGTCTTCCCCAGAGCAACAAAGAAGTAGGAATACCTTTGTATCATCCCCCAGCAACTTGCTTTCTCTGAACTTGTGTGTGCCAGCTGAATAGATCAAGATGCTGGTTATTATACTGAATTATTATTATTATTATTATTTGGTTTTTCAAGACAGAGTTTCTCTGTAAAACTTTGCGCCTTTCCTGGAACTCACTCGGTAGCCCAGGCTGGCCTCAAACTCACAGAGATCCACCTGGCTCTGCCTCCTGAGTGCTGGGATTAAAGGCGTGCGCCACCACTGCCCGGCATTTTTGTATTTTTTATATGACATAAAACAGCTGGGCATTATGCAAATGTAAAGAAAAAAACCCAATCATCTTTGCCTACCACTTCAAATTCTTTTTCTTCAGGTAATGAGGCTTTGTAGACATTTTGAGCTTTTCATTTATATTTGCAAACATGAAAAAAAAAGGGCTCCCCTGCCCCACACACATTCATGTGACTCACTTGTTTGTAAAAATGTGGTTTATGCTCAACACCTGTTTTCCTCTTGAGAGTCTATAGTTTTGGCACATGCTAGGCCAAAGCGAATAACTGGCTAGTTCCCAGTCAAAACACCAGACACTAGGTCTCTCATGAGCTTCCCCACTGGCAGTGCCTCATGGCCTACCCCAGTGTGCTCTGTGCATGGCAGCTGGGGGTGCCACGTGAGTCCTAGATGGAAATGGGGCCCTGGGAATTTAGGCAAAACGTGTTTTCAGTTCCTTCTCCCTGCAGCAAATACCATATGGAATAAAAATGACTAGACCTCCCAAACCCTGGCCCAACTGCCAGGAGAAAGGACTCAGCCTCTAGTTCAAATAACTGAGACACACCTGGCTAAATCCACATGTGCACACTGGCTGGCTTTTGTTTCACCTTTTCTATAACTTGCAACATTGTTTAGGTGTTGAGAGATTGAGAATTTCTCTCTTTCCAGTTTTGGCCAAAACTGTAAATAAATTACATTTTTGTGTTTATACATTCTCCCCAGTTCATTTTTAGGTGTGTGTGTGTGTGTGTGTGTGTGTGTGTGTACATGTGCACATGAGTGCAGTGCCTAAGGAGACCAGGAGAAAGCTGGAATCACAAGCAGTTGTAAGCTGCCTGACCAGCATCTGCAAGGGCAGCATGTGCTGGGAACTGCCGAGCTAGGCGGGCTGGGCTCTGGCGATGCCGACACTCCTTGTGTCTAGTTTCCTCTACTTGGCCACATGCACCCTTCCCCTTCACTGACTTTGCTTTGAGTCCCACTGTTGAGAAGTGCTGGCCACGTGTTTTGACTCCTTCTAGCAAATCGCCGAACTGTCTTGGGTTCCTCGAGTGGGATTTACTAGAACGCCCAGGACTCCCTGAAATGTGTCAAAAGCACCGCTAGGGAGGAGGAGGGAAGGGCAGGGCACGACAAGCCAGGTGCACAGGGAGGTGGGTTACAGAGCCATACAAGGTAGCAACTGTGGGTCTGTGTACACGAGAAGAGGAAAGCAGCCCGTGGCAGCTGGAAACAAGGGGTTTAACTCTGAGAGTTGGCTTGGATCCTCTGGCTGCTGTGGCTTTTACTGGCTGTAGAAAGGGAAAATTAAGAGTAGCTTAGCTGATATAAACAGTTTTGTTTATTGATCTGACCTCCGATGGGCCTTAAATTCTCCAGGATGGACCAAAGATGTTAGAGTTCACATTGGTCCCTCCTCTAAAAGAATGTATACATGTGTGTATAGGGGCGGGGTATGGGATTAAACCAGGTCCTAGGGCTGAAGAAAAAGGGCAGATAAGCCAGAGGAGGGCAAAAGGGCTTCAGGTAATGTTCAGTCTGGGTGCTATCAGTGCTGTGGCAGCCTTCCTTCCTGTACTCAGGCCAGCTGGGTTCTCTCTGGCTGTTTGAGGAAACACAGCAAATGCTGAATTAGCGGGGGTATGACTAGACAGCAGTGACGGGGGGAAATGGAAGAAGGATTTTTAGTGGCGCTTCATTTTGTGGTTAGACATCTTGGATATATGGTAAAAGTTCATACACCAATATTAATAAGTACTTATGACTTTAAACATGCTAGAGGTATCACCGTGGTCAAGAGAAACTGAAGAATATGTTACTGAGACGCAATTTCCTTGGTTTTTCCCAGCAGCACGGAATAGAATTTAAACTGTGAGACTGGAAATATGACAAGTCTCATGAGATGATGTTTTCTGTTATGGAAGATGTGGATTGTTCTGTTTAAGGAGGAAACAAAAAAAAAAAAGTGGTCTATAGAGAGATACTGTTTAGGAGTTTAAAAATCAGGTTTTGTTTGCTAATTCACTCTTGTGAAAGCTGAAGTCTGATTGCTTCCTCCCTCCCTTCCTCCCTCCCTCCCTCCCTCCCTCCCTCCCTCCTTCCTTCCTTCCCTTCCTTCCTTCCTTCCTCCTTCCTTTTTTTTTTTGGTGACCAGGGTCTCACTGCATAGCCTTGGCTGGCCTGGAGCTCACTATGTAGGCCAGGCCTGCCTCTGCCCCAGAGTGCTTGGATTAAAAGCATGTGTCACCAGAGCTGGCCAAAGTCTGATTTCTTAGAGGTGGATGATTTTCCAACTTGAAAGTATTCTGTTAAGATGCTAAAGATTGACTAGACAAAAGGGCTCAGGAAAACCTGGCCTTTTCAACTCTTTGACCCTGAAGCACCTTGCTTCTGATGTGCTAACATCTGGCCTTTTCTGAGGCCCAAGTTTACAATTGCCTAGACTTGATTCTGAGCCGAAAGCCAATACTGCCCAGGATAGGCTTTCAGCCCCAGTGGGAACTCTGCCTCGTTTGAAGCAGGAATGAGCTCAGTGAACAGCACTGATGCTCCTGAAGACTCACACATTTAGGACACTGCTCAGGGGCCCCACCGCTGTGAAAAAGCCCCATTCTGGGGGGTTGGCTGGCCTGAATGGCCACACTCACATGCTCACCGGGAAGGGCTCATTTGGCACTGGGACCCCTGAAATCCAGCTGCTGACCAGCTGTCCACTTCAGATACAGACAGCACCATGAACGTGTGATTACTGCCTAGAGCTACAAGTCTGGAGAAGGCATGCTGCAGAGACCATGATCCTCTGCTCACTCTGGGCAGGCCCACCTGATTCCTGCTGAGTAAGTCTCTCTGCTGCTGACCTCGTGCTTCTTTCCCTGTGCCACATGGATGATGACCCACTTCCTGTGCGGAAGAGCTGAGGAATTACAACTCTCCTCTGAACCAACTGGTAAATGAAGAACGATCAAGGTGAAAGTGTAAGGGAATACATGCATTAATTTTCAGTGTTTGAAAAGTTGGGATTTTGTTGTGTTCAGTTTCTGAGCACTGTCTTCCTGGTGCAGTTACACAAAAATGTTTTTCTGTGGCACTGTTCTGTGCCTCTTCCACATAATCCCTCTAGACAAATGCTCTAGATGAAACTAGGGAATGGCTGAAAAAATGTGTACTTACGGTTTCTGAACGCAATTACTGATTTTCTAACAACTGAGCAAATAAACTTAACTCCTACATGGAGTCAGCAAGAAGGGGCAGAGGGCATTCGTGATCTCTAGAATCTGTTTCTAGAAGCTGGTACTATGTCCTAAAGACAGGCTAGTTATGAGAAGGCGTTGGGTGACCAAGCTTTCACTTCCTGCACAGAAACCCTCCAGACCCTTTCTCAGACTCCTGGGTAGATGACTGGGTTATGGACATCACAGCCACGTGGAACCTCCTAGCAAGTCCTCTGAAACCAAGGACCAGACCAGGGAGACTAAGACGAGTCATCGTGGTGGAAGGTCACATTACACCACTTAATGTGCATCCTGCTTGAACAGTGCGTTCTCAGCTCTTTGTTCCCATGGTGTCATGTGAACCATACGGGACGGAATGTCTCATAACATGACCTCAGCCCCGGAAGGTTGTTGGGTTTACTTCAACATAGTAAAACCGTGCCTGAATTGATGCTTTGGGCCAGGTTAAAAGCAAAAATGTTAAGATAGAAACTTATGGAGGAAGCCACCTGGCTTTCCAACAGATCTATTACCACTAATAGGATTTGCTGTAATTCACTAGTACAGGACTCCTGGAGGGCAAAGCAGCAGTCTGGCCTCAGTATTCCTGGGTCTTACTGATAACACCTTATATCTACAGATGCCTTTAGCCAATGACCATGTATGTAAAGAATGAGCTGAGAAGAATGAAAGTATCAGCCTAAATTCCATCCTTGAAAAGGTCTGCTGACAAGGGCTGCCCTTAGCTGGCATTTCTGATGAGCTCCCACCATGCCAGCTCTTAGAGTGGCTCCCTCAAACTATACAAACAGTATGATTCATACCGAACGCTCGCATTCTCTCTGCATGTCCGTGACTTTGGTACATGCCAAGTACACAGCTGCACCTTGCCCAGCTCCAATAAAAGACGTCAGGTGCTGTGTCAGCCCCAGCGTTCGGTACTGGGACTCTAATGTTTGCTATGTGTTATTATAACTTATAGCTGGAGAGTTAAGTGCACTTGGGGTGACATCCCTGGGAAAGGACCCTTGGGAACTCCCCCAGGCTTCACTTCATGCACTTCTTCCTATGCTGACTGTGCTTTGCATTTTAAAATTAAAATGAATTATATAGGGGAGAGGCACGTGCCTGCCACAGCATGTGTGTGTGTGTGTGTGTGCGCGCGCGTGTGCGTGTATAAAATTAATTTATTAAAGTGTAGCTATGAATACAACTACATGATAAGTCCTTAGATTCTTCCTAGTGAATTACTAACCCGGGGGCTGTGGTTTTGCTAACACAGTAGGAAATGTTCAGGAGAGGTAGGAAGGTAGGTGTGGCTGGGGACACGTGGGAGAAGGGGAGCAGCAGAAGAGGAGGCTAGAGGGAGGTAAGGCCTACAGTAAAGGTGAGAAGTCTAGATTCTAAGATGACAGAACCCAGGAGAGTGAGCAGAAAGTTGGCTCTGCCTTCCTGCCTGCTGTCAAGGACTCACTTTAGAGGAAAGAGCCAAAGTCTGAGCCAGAAGGGAGGCTCTTACCCTTGGATGGTGCAGAAACTGCTGCACCAAGAGCAGCTGAAGGAAGATCAGCAATTTGGTAGCTGGGTTTGTTCAAGGGGGCGGAGAGGACATTTTAAGCTGTGAGGGTAACCTGTGGAAAGGCCCAGGACACAATCTGTACAGCATGCTTGGGGAACTTTTGGGAAAGGATGTTCTAGGGAGGGTGAGAGTGCAGAGGAGCTGCTGACATGCCTGATTCTGTGAATCATGCTAAGAAGTGTGTGCTTCGTTGCAGAAGGTGGACGGGAGGTAGTAACTGTAAATAAGGAAGCAGGGTCCAATGTGAATTTTAGAAGATTAATACAGCAGCAATGTGAACCTGAAGCTAATAGAGGGAGCAATGTAGAAGGGACTGTTATAGGATCTAATTCTAAAGTAGCTGAGTAGAACACACAAAGCCATGCAAACTCATGCAGTGTAGATTATATATTAAATATGCATGCATAAGTGGTTGTGCATTCTGAATAAATAAAAAAAAATCAATCCAAATCATTACTGAAAACTAAAACAAGTTGAATGGGTGAATGTAATGTTTATAAAGTTGTTGGTACAATCACCCGCAAAAACAATTACATAACAGATAGTTAAAACACTATCTCAAGTCCGTAGTAAATACATTCTGGAGACAAAAAGCATCAGAAACCCTATCTGTTGTGTCTTTTCACTGGCCTGAGAGAGACTTGATCAGAATCCCTTATAAACATGCTATCCACAGACTGGCCATCAGGTATGTTAAAGGTACAGAAAATATCACAGTACATTTTAGCAGGATGGTCTTGGTCATCTAGACTGTTCATTTACACAAGCCTCAGATACATGCAGACACCACTTTCTAGAACAGCGGCTATCAACCTTTCTAATGTACAGGTCCTCATGCTGTGGTGGTACCCAACTATAAAATTATTTTCATTGCTACTTCATAACTCTAATTTTGCTACTGTTATGAATCATAATGCAAATATCTGACGTGCAGGATATCTGATATGTGACCCCTGTGGAAAGGTCGTTTGACCCCCCCAAATGGGTTGTGACCCACAGATTGAGAACTGCTATCCTAGAGGGTATCTTAAATTTTATGATTATCAGAGAATGAAGGGGAGCTATCTAGTTGGCTCTCTTCTGTGCAAGAGACACTCCACAGTGTCCCTTGGAGGCCTTGCACACTATGACCTGGCTCTGGCCATTCTGGATGGAGGCAAAAAAGGAGCTGCAGGGAGCTCTGCCGGTCATGGCCTTCGCTTCCTTTCCTGTGCGTCCCTTTGAAAATATGCACCATGTCTGGCAATGGATAAGAGCTCTGATTCTTTCAAGTTCAACTTGTCAATCAGACTCTTCTCATTACCTCACCTGTAATACTTAATTAGCACTGGAAGTATGAGCCTAAACGCTAAATTCCTAAACTTACCTATTTTGTTTTGTTTTTGTTTTTCGAGACAGGATTTCTCTGTGTAGCTTTGCGCCTTTCCTGGAACTCACTTGGAAGCCCAGGCTGGCCTCGAACTCACAGAGATCCGCCTGGCTCTGCCTCCCGAGTGCTGGGATTAAAGGCTGCCGCTGCCACCACCACCCGGCAAACTTATCTATTGAAAAGGCCCATGAAAAGGCTCAATGGCAGTGTGAACTGTAGGTATCTAGGCAGGGTCTAACTCATGGAAATGCATCCAGGTTTTCTGAAGAAATGGCTGAGGTTAACCTTAGGGTTAGGAAATATACTGAGTTTGAGACACATTATTCTGCCTGAGAAAAGTTACAAAATATCACTAGAACCCAGTCCAAAGGACAAAGGCATAAACTAAAGGTATTCCCAATGGACAAAAAGAAGGAACTTTGAGCAACAAGAATGGCCTTGTAGAGTGAACTGGAACAACTGTAGATCATAGGTCTTTTAAAAGTCTATTTGTTCATCCTCTATGTTTCTTTATCTGTAGTTCCTAGAATCTGAGATTCCCTTGGGACAGAGAATTCCCTACTATATACCAATGTGAGTGGGAGCCAGGGTGCCAAGTTACCAAACTAGGGAACTAAGCATGCAATCGGAGGGCTAAAGCCTTAGCCACTGCATCAGGGGAGCAGAAGTTAATGAAGCTTCCATACATATCCCAAAAGACCAAGTTCCAAGAGGGTCTCGGCAGCTGAGAGGATGGAGGTTCCTGGGGGGTGGTGTACCCAGAGGGGCACAGAAGCTTTGTTTTTCTTCTGCCTCAATTTACACATTTCTTATCTGGCTGTTCACCTCCATCTTTAATATACTTTGTAATATACTTTATAACAAATGGGTAAACACAAGTCTACTCCCCAGTTTTGTGAGCTGCTCTAACAGATTAACTGAACCTAAGGATGATGTCATGGGGACTCTGGCTTACATAGACTGTCAGAAGCACAGGCAATTGGCATGTGAGCGGGGCAGGTGGCAGGCCTGGGGGATCTGATTCTATCTCCAGGCAGAGTGATGGAACTGAGGTAAAGAAGAGGAAACCGGGCAGCATCAAGTAACATCCACTGCAGAACTGCCTGCTCGCTGTGTGGGGAAATACTGACCAACTGGCGAGTATATGAAAATCGCCTGCATTTGTTTCTTCTCTCTGTATTCCTACCAGTGCTCAAAAAGAAAGCAAAGGACTTCTCACTGTACATATACACCTGGTGAAAAGCTTGTCAGAATACTCCAGGATACTGTCAACCATTATTTCTAGTTGATGGATTAGGCACTTTCAATTTTTAAGAAATGATTTTTCTATTAA
Source organism: Onychomys torridus (assembly GCF_903995425.1). Taxonomy (NCBI): domain Eukaryota; kingdom Metazoa; phylum Chordata; class Mammalia; order Rodentia; family Cricetidae; genus Onychomys; species Onychomys torridus. The sequence goes on from NC_050456.1 coordinate 59,481,082, forward strand.
TGAGTATGACAGAGTTTCCAGTGGGATCAATTCCTGGCAGTGGCTGGCAATGAAGTAAGTGCTGCTGTGGTCATCGTGAAGTAACACAGTAAATGGTAAAATGGCAGCCTATGGTGGAGTGGATACTGAGCCAAATTTCAAAAGGACAGACATTTAACACACACTGTTTTCAAATCAGCTCTGAATGTAAAGCTGTGAGGCCGGTGCAGGTCAGAAGAAGATTAGGGTTCAGTTTCAATGGGAGAAGGTCAAGACCTAAATCAAATTACCCAGGAAGACTTAAAAGTTACAGGATGATAGAATGGGCGGTAATAATCCTAACACAATTCTGCAACTACACTGAAAATTTTGTGTTTCTTTCTTTTTGTCCCACCTTCACATGTAATTTTAATTTTTTCCTCAGAGGACTTTACATGCTAGTATATATAAAAAAGATATTAATAGGAAATATATGCAATTTTATCTATGAATTCAGGTCATGTGATATCAAATCTGCACAATGAATATCTGATGTGCTAAAACCTTGAAAACCCTGTAAAAGTACACTTTGCACTTTCCATGTGGTCAATAGTCAGCAAGCTCAGCTTTCGTTAGCCTCTGTCCAGGTTCCCTAGTTTGAAAGTTTCAACTGTCTCTTTCCAACATCATGCAAAATCAAGCAAAGTGTCAATGGTACCTGGCTTCTGGACTCTCTTTGCTTCTTCATAACTCTTGCTGCTTGGATTTGGAGAGTCTACAAAGCTGATTTCTTCTGAGACACTGACTTCCTCCTCGGTCTTAGAGCCCTCTTCCTCATCCTGAAGAGGGGACTCCACCTCTGCTTCCTCAGAATCAACAAATATCTGGCCAGCAACCACTCTGCCTGTGGTGGTGTGGTCCTTCACCGACTCATCTGCTGGCAAAGAACTCTGAGAATGTAAAATGGAGTTGTTACTCATCATCTGGACCAAGACTCCCCCCAAGCCAATCTGACCACTGCTTTGACAAATGTCTACAAGTGTCTCCTTCAGCTTCTTGACATGCCAAGCTGTACCTGACTATAGGCTCTGATGTGCTTATCACAGTCAGGGCTGCACCACCTGACTAGCTTTCAATTTCGACTCAAATGTTACTTTTCCATAAGCTTTCTTTAGTCCTGAAAGTCTGGATTATATCCTTGTTTACATCCTACTTTATACTTGCCCTTGGTAACTCTGTATTATGTACGACTTCCTGTTTTTATCTCTGTTCCATCTAGAGATCAGTGTTCAAAACTAGTGGACCTCCTTGGATATGTGAGAATCAGCTATACTTGCGCAACCCACGAGGATGCATTCTCTGACATGATTTTAAAAGTTACATGGTGATATGGTGATGCACTCTTAATCCCAGCACTTGGGTGGCAGAGGCATGGATCTCTGTAAGTTCAAAGCCAATTTGGTCTACATAGTGAGTTCCAGGCCAGCTGAGACTATATATTGAGACCTTATCTCTCTCACACACACACACAAGTGGGCAAGGTGATGTATACCTGAAGTGCAGGTCACCTTCAGCTACATAGTGAGTTTGAGGCCAGCCTGAGCTACACAAGACTTTAGGGAGAAAAACAAGGAGTAAAATCAATCTTTCTTTGGGCACTGAAAACGCTGTCTTAAAGCTCTTTTGTGTGAATGTCCACCATCCACACAGCATCTTCAAGTTTAAGTTGAAAGTCACCCTAAGAGCCAGCACTCCTTAGGGAAATTCTTATTATTCTTATATAGGTCAGTGATTTTCTTTTTTTTAACCAAAAGAGTTAGAATTAATACTTGTGTCATCTTATCTTCTTTAACTGAATTTTGTTACCCAGAATTAGTATGTCCTTTCTAAGGTGTATAACTTCTGCCTTTAATTTGTGCAGTGCAAATCTTAGTACCTACCTTGGAATCTATGGATTCATCCTGGTTACTTTCATCATCTGCAAAGAAATTTTAAGACAAATTATCTTTTTGGTTGGGAACTATAAAAGTTAGAAAGCACACAAAAGACACCATGTGCCCCTACCCAAGAGTCCAAGTATTTCAGGATTTCTATGTGAAAAACCTGGAGGAAGGACACAGCAGATAATAACCAGTCACTGGGTGCATGGACCTAGATTGTTCGTTTATTTAGGTTCTTTGAGACAGGGTTCTTTGTGTAGCCCTGGCTGTCCTCAAACTAGCTCTGTAGACCAGGCTGGCTTCAAACCTCGTCTACAGAGATCCACCTGCCTCTGCTTCCTGAGTGCTGGGATTAAAGGCCTGCGCCATTACCACCTGGCTAAAAATTGACTATATTCAAAGATTTCACAAGAGATTAAGGAGAAAATTCCCCCTTCATTTTCCACACAGGAGAACCAGAAGGCTCCCTCCTCACTCCCCAAAACCAGCCTCTTCTTCAGACTCCATCTCAATTTATAAAAATGAAACTCTCATTTCACACCCCAGGTTTTTAGCCACTCTATTTCTCTGCTGAGGATCTGGAGTTACGGTAGGTTATTTTAATTCAGAGTAGGATTTTGTTGTTTCACTAATACAACCATTATCATTCAGTGGGGTTAAAACATATTTAGGCAAATATATTTAATATTTGTGGTTTACTCTGCTAAAGAAATGACCAGATACAGGTCAGATGTAGCACTGAACTATCATGTGTTACGTGTATTAGAGTATTTATTAAATCAACAGTTTCTTATGTCTATGTGTGTGGGTACGTGTATGCCATATATATGTGGGTGTTCACAAAGGCCAGACGAGGGCTGGGGCGTATAGACAGCTATGGGCCATCTGACACGGTGCTTGGCCCTGAACTCAGGTCCTCAGCCCCAAGAAATCAACAGCTTCTTAAAAGGTGTGTGTGCACGCTTGTGCGTGTGTGCATGAGAACCTGAGTGCATGAGTGTGTAGAGATGGCTCAGTGGTTAAGAGCACTAGCTGTTCTTGTAAAGGACTCAGGTTTGGTTCCCAACATCACATAGTGGCTCACAGCAGACCGTGACTCCAGTTTCTGGTGAATCTGACACTCTTTTCTGGCCTCCAAGGGCACAGGAAAGCACATACAGACATACATGTAAGCAAAACACTCAAACACAGAAAAATAAAAATAAACCTAGAGAAAAAGAAATCAATAGTTTATGTTAAAAAAAAAAACAAAGCAAAACAAAAAGTGATTCTGGGCACTATTGACAGCTTGCTTCTGAATGCACACAGGTAGCTTGGTTTTCTCAGAAAACAGGTTTTCGATCATCCTTTCCATGACTCTCGGCTGTTTCCACTAGTCTTGGGGCTGTTTACAGTGCTCGCTAGAGAAACGGGAACAACTCAGTGCCAGCAGGTGCAAGTGTCTGACCTCCATAGTCACTGCCAATGTAAAGACAAACAGCCACATAATCTCCTGTTTCCTTCTGCTTTAAAAACAATCTGATTCTACTCTGAATGGGGCATCGCTATTCCCTCGTCCACAAACTATATGAGAAATTCACAGTGAACTTCCTATAAAACCACTTTTTACTGGATAATGTGGCATTATTTTTGTTTCAGATGGTTATACCATAAGGGTTTGAATTTTATACAGCTTATTTTACAGTATTTGTTTTGCATATCTCAGAAAGTAAGTCTTCCAGTGAAGTTTTGCCACATATGTTTCCAATTTAAAAAAAAGTGTAGCTCCTATTTAGATTCACTTGCTTTACGAGGACCTACAAGATGTTTTACTTTTGCAAGTTGGAGGTAATGGTGGTGGGATGGCATGCCTTAGTTCCACAGTGCCCATGACACTTCGGTAGTGGTCCATGAATTCCCAATCAGCCTCCCTCCTAGCTTTTGAAGATCTAAGTGGTTCAAATACTGTCCTCAGTAAATCTCTTGCTAGGGGAAGGAAATCCATATCTATTATGTATCAGTGTTGTATGTATAAATGTAATTTGCTAATCACAAACACCAACTATTTAGTACACTGGGGAAGATCAGTCCCCAGCTATGCACACTTGTCCATGGTATATGTCCCTATATGCTGGGCCTCTGGACTAGCTGCAAGGGCAAATCACTAAGTCAGTCACAGAGACAGCTGGTAAGTAAATAACAGAGATAACATATGAATAAATAATAAATGACGCCCATCTGAAACACAGAAAACAGTGAGGCACTGGAGGAGCAAAACGTGTTGTTGAACTCCAGGAGAAAGGATCTGTGACATCAGGTGGTTTCATGTGAATTGCATCATTCTTTCTTTCACAAACTAGGAGCATACACAAAGATGACGTGGTCAACAAAACAGTTCTTTCTCGGGTACTAAACAGGAAAACTTACACTCCAAACAGGAGCTTTAAGGATAAGCTAAAGCTATTTTCTCTTTCCAGCCGATATTTACACATAACACCTTTAAAAAGGTTGCTAGGAAGTGACTCTAAGGACTTCTGAATGTAGTTTTCAAGTACAATCAAAGAAACTGGCATTGTGCATAAAAAAAGGAAGGGCACAGAAATGCTTGAATCAGGCATTACATTTTGTCAGCTACAGAAACAAAGCAAGAAGAAAAAAATGCGAAAGGATTCAATGAGGAGTTCCAAATGTCTCATTCATCAGTATCACATCTAAGATGTAACTGTAAAACTACTTTAACTGTACACCTGCCTTGAAGAAAGACCCATTTTTCTTTTTGTTATACTAGCTTACAAGACTGCACACGACTAGGGATATCCTATCAAGAAAAGGTGACTCTACATATTCATTTACTATGTGTCATGTATATTAAACACATTAATCCACCTCCAAACATAAAGAGCAGTGGGTTTAGAGAAAAGGGAACAGCCATCCCACTTCTGCTTTGCTCAACATGGGTGCAGATCCTAGGAAATTCTGGATCCTAAGTCACCCCAAATCTAAGGTCTGGAAAGTTGAGGCCTGGTTTCCCCAATACTTATTTGGATACACACGGCTCAATATGAAAAGCTTGCTCAGCCTCTACTATCTTAGTCTGTCAAAAGGGAATACCACCATGTGTCTGTTGATTCACAATGATGTTGTGAGGAACAACTCGAACAGTGAAATTAAGCATTCTCAGCAACGTCGGAGCTGCTCTCTATTACTACAGCTAACCTCAAACACCTGGCAGTGTAGCTAATGTGAAGACGGTAACACTCATTCTCCTAATCTCTCTCAGTCCCTCATCACCCTGTCTTGGATTGAACCCAGGCCACCTCAATGACACTACCAATAAGGCAAACTCCCAGCTCCAACAAGGCCTGTATTTCTAAGTGAGAAAAATGAACACCCTTTCACTGTTGAGAAAATTAAGGAGAAATACCTTCTTTTGCCCGCCTCTTAATTTATTCATTTACAAGAAAAAGAAAGCCTTTCTAATACAAGAACCATGCTTTACCCATCTCTAAGCCAACATATTAGATGATGTTTACTAACAGTGATGGAATGAGGGTCAGCTTTATTGGCTAATCACAGCCTATGTCATACAGTTGTAAGTTCAACCTGCCCTGGGCAACATTAATAAATAAAAAATGACCACAAAAATAGGATTTTCAGTAAGAGCAAAGCTTTAAATCTAAATTTCAAAAGAGGCAAAAATCCTATGTAAATAAGCAACTGAATGCATGGCATGGAGAACAGAAAAATCCAAGTCTTTAAGTTATAAAGCTTTATATCAAATGATATTTGAACTTCATGTGAGCAGAGTAGAGATATCTTTTGATATACACAGATGCCTTGTTCCAGGACACCTCAGGGTGTCCTAACCCTAGAAATCCCTTATATAAACAGAACAAGATTGCAGATAGCCCTCATCCCTTCTTACAAGGTAAATGTTAAACAGTTATTATACTGTTTAGGAAATAAGGATTGGAATAAAAGTCCACACAGGTACACTACAATACAACAATTTAACTCTCAAGTTGGCTGAATCTGGTAACATGGAACTTGTGGATTAGCAGGGTCCACAGGCTTTCTCTCTCTCTCATCAGGCATTTTTACACTGTAGTCCTGGCTAAGTTTTTGCCTAAGTTTTGACAGAGAAATGCGTGGCTGTCACTGTGACAGAAATCAGAGCAGACATTTCTTAAATTCTGTACTCTATTATATCAACACACCCCTAAGATGTAAGCACTTGAGTGCGAAGTACTTTAGAATAACTCTCAACTGGTTACTGTCTGTCTCCAATGCCAAGAGCTCAAAGTACACACAACACAGTCGACAGAGATGAAAGCAAAGCTGTTAAGTTTGAACATTCTTTAAACTCTGCAAATTGGATTTCGGAGGGATATGTGTCATATTGTTTAATTACCGGAACCTTCAAACTTCAGTGTGAAGAGTCACAGAGCTTATTCACATATAGGTATGTGGTGTATTCTAGACCTGAAACTGTATTATTAAGAAAATCCCAAGGGGAATTCATTTGCAGGAGGTCTACAGTTCATCAGGGTCTTTATCCAGAACATGCAGCAGCCCCACTTCATACTTCTTTTGAACAACAACTGGGAAAATTTCTGCAAGAGTCAAGCATTATATAGTCTTCAAGGATTTGACAATCAACAAAAACTGTCACCTCAAATGGAGCAGAATCGGCCTCAGGCACAGTGCTGGCAGTAAAGTGATTACCATATGCTTGCCACTTTTGAAATGGTATCTAAAGCACACAATAGGCAGGGTCTTGGTTTAACTCTCTGATTTTAGAAGTAGGATGGTGTTATGGCTTTCATTTACAACCAGGACAGTGAATCTGGGAATTCAAATCACCATCTGGGAAAATTTCTGTTGTTAAAAACAAAACAAAAAAAGGTTGACATTTATATTTTGCAGTGTTCCAGAAAAGAAAAAAAAAAAAGTTAAGCCACCCAACAGCTGCTGTCTTGTTGAATTAAACTGATTAAAATCTCAAAGTCTTTCTGTAGTCAATGTTTATGAACACTTAAAACATCCCAAGTGTGTTTAAAATAAACAAACCTAAGATAGTAAGTTTTCTGATGTTGGCAGATCGAAACATTAAAAAATACTTTGCAAAGTAGTAGTATAAGTCATTCAGTTGAAAAATCAATTAATAATCACAGATTTTCGTATCCAAAGACAAAGGCTAAACTATTTTCCATTCATCTTGGCAGAATCAAGCCCCTCTCAAAAATCATAAAATCACTGTCTACAAGAAACTCACAAACACCGTGGCAGAGGTCACATTTCCCGAGGAAGGTTTATTTAAAGGGGAGTGGGGGCGAGAGTGACTACATTTATATCGTTAGTTTTTCTTTTAAAAACCAGACTAACAGACCAGGTGTTGAGCAATCCCTCCAGGCCACTGTCAACATCCTAGTCCCCATGAACCCTGCTCTGCACAAAGTGACAGCTCCAGGTGTGTCAACTGGCAAACCTCAGCGTGTCCCAGAGCCTGTGCACACACCGCCTACGTGAAGATGGAAGAATCCCGGTGGGTCTAAGCCAGCTGTCGGGAATCCCTCCCCATCAGTTAATTCCTCATTCGTCAGAAGTCACCTAAAGTTTGCTGCGTGGGAGACTTTTGTGTGGGCAGGGTGACCAACCCTTCTTTACGTCCAGCTTCCTAAGCACCCTCTTTGGCCCAGGATAACCGAAGCCCCGAAGCAAGAGCGAGTGACAGTGTCAGGGCGAACTGTGACCCCAGATCGCGGAGCCCCACGGCCCTGTCTCCACCACGGTCGGGGGGCGGTGGCTCGGGGCCTGCTTCCCGAGGCCCGATACTGACCCGAGGACGCGGCTGCCGAGCCCAGGAGCACCGCGCAGAGCAGCAGCGTCAGCCCGACGCGGACCTGCATCCTGTTCTCCGAGGTCGAGAGCCGTCGCGGTCGCCGCGACCAACTCAGCCGCTGCCGCCTCACCGCCGCCTCGCCACCGCCTCGCTGCCGCTCTTCCTGCTCAGGTTCCTTCTTTGCCCCTTCCCAGGCCTCCCTGGCCCAGCGCGCAGCCAATCCCCAGACGCCGCTCCGGCCCCCTTGTCCAATAGCTGTGCTCGCTCCGCCCCATTTGTGGACACGCCTCCTATGTCATCCTTTAGCCAATCATTGTGCAGGGTTCTCACACCGGCTTTCCCGGTTGGACCACGGCCTCACCGACATGGCCCCAGCTAATTGGTAGCGCCTGAATCAGCGCGTTAGGTAAGGGCTCGGATAAAAAGGCCCTCCTCACCTAGGACTACAACTCCCACCATGCACTTCATTAGAATCTCTTGGCCGAAGCTCTTGGGAGATGTAGTCCAGAATAACGCAAGCGTACCAGCAGCAGGTGGCTGAGAAAGTGAGGAGGAATTGGGTTAGATACTCAAGGAATGGATGGATTCTCGGCTCTCTTTTGCGTTTGAATCAGAACAAGTATCATGGAACAGTTATCACACGGTTAAGAACTTGTAAAGGTTCCTACACATTTCTTTGTAATTATTTTGAGAATTTGAATTGGACATGACGTGAGCACTGATAAATATGCAACAGCTACATTAAAATTTTAAGTATTTTAAAAATTTAATTGAAAAGCACAGGTCTTTTTTTTTTAAAAAAAGCTTGGGTAAAACAATACCTGTAGTTGACAGAGGCTGCAATACAAGAACATGCCGCTCATCTTTTCCCTAATAAAACAAAAGGAAAGAAATTTCCCCCAGGGAAGATTAGTTCAACTCCTGTGTTCATTTTTGCCTCCAGAACTGCTAGCCACTTGGTGAGGGTGCCAACAGCTCTGGAAAACCTTTTCAAACACTTGTCCTCATTCTTCTCTAGGGAAGTATTGCAATATTCTCTTCTTCCTTGGCCAGAGATGGGATTAGATGATTGTGTGGAGATAGAGGTGAGAGCCAAGGCGTTTTAGACATGGAGATAGTTATGTAGTAAGTAATGATGCAGTGCATGATTCCTTTGAGTCGCAGGGCAGGATCTTAGTGCTCTTGCAATCTCCTTAATCAAATTGGGTCATTCTGCTGAGATTTATTTCCCAGCACTGACATACAGTTGGTTTTAAGGCCAGGAACTCATCTGGGGTTTGAGGAAGGTCCTCTCTGTCTCAGTGTCTTTGAAAGTTGTTTTCTATCTCCTTTGACAGTCTTTATTTTTAGGGAGATGCTAAAAATTAGCTGCTGTTCATTTGCATCAGAGGAGATGAGGAAACGAAATCTTACAAATTTTCCTCTAGGCTTGTGAACATGTGGGGTGTGTGTGTGTGTGTGTGTGTGTGTGTGTGTGTACACATGTGTATTTGTGTGTGTGCAAAGTGTAGAGGACAGGTTGATGTCAGGTATCTTTTTCAATTTCTTCACTTTAGTTTATGAGACAGGGTCTATCACTCAGTACAGAGCTTGTAGATTCAGCTGGACTGGTTTAACTGGAAGTCCCAAGGACCATCCTGTCTCCTCCTCCGTAGTAATGTGATTACAAGTTCGTGATGCAGTGCTTGCCTTTTTAAAAATATGGGTTCTGCAGGATGGAGCTAAGTCCTCAATATTAGGTCTCAGGGTGTCCATATATTCAGAAATTAACTCAAGCTGAACTATAAGAGGACTTCTGGCAGTTAGACAAAAGCCAGCATTCTTCAGGAACTTGTGAAAAATGGTTTCCATCTGCCAAAACCAGTCATTTTGCTTACCTCTGGCAGAGGGACTTATGGCTCTCCATTGACATGTACCTGTGGCTGCATATCAAAGCCCATGTCAGCCTCTAGGCTTCCTCAGTCCCTGTTCACAAGTACTTGTTAGATATTTCAAAGCCCCTATGCCAATCTCCTCCCTCCATCTACTCACCTTCCTTATAACCACCACTCTCTAATATTCCTGCAATTACTGTCTCTCCCTTCTCTTGCTATTCTCTCACTATGCTATTTCATGCTATCTCCACTATTGTCTCCCCCACCCCATCACTTCCCTAGACCTGGCCATGCTAGCCTGCTTTCCTTTTCTCTGCTCGGAACTCTTCCAGATGCCTCTGCTGTATTCCCTCTCATGTATACAATAAAAACCTTAAGAGATCAGGGAGTGGTCATGCTGACAGTTTCGAATCTTAGATGGTCTTTTAATAAAAAACCTGGAGCCAGATATCAGGGTGAAAGCTGAAAGATCAGAGAAGCAGAACAGCCAGCTTCTAGTTCTTACCTCTATGAAATCCTTAGCCTAAAGAGAGAGAGAGAGTTCCTGTTTCCTCATGTCTTACATACCTTTCTCTGCCCTGCCATATTACTTCCTGGGATTAAAGGGGTGTGCACTTCCCAAGCAAAGGCATGAGATCTCAAGTTCTGGGATTAAAGGTGTGTGTCACCACTGCTTGACCTGTGTCTAATCTAGTGGCTGGCTCTGTCCTCTGATCCTCAGGCAAGTTTATTAGGGTTCACAATATATCACCACAGTTTCTTTACTAATGATGCTTGTACACTCATGCTTGTACAGCAAGTACTTTACCAACTGTAAATATTCAACTCAACACATGCAAGGATAGTGTGGGAAGTGGGGACTTCAGCTGAGAAAATGCCTATTAGATTAAACCATGGGAAAGACTGTGGAGCCATTTTCTTGATTAATGACTGATGTGAATGGGTCCCGGCCACTGTGAGCAGTGCCATCCCTGGGCAGGGGGTCCTGGTTTGTATAAAAAAGTAGGCTAATCAAGCCATGGAGAGCAAGCTAGGAAGCAACATTCCTCCATGTTCTCTGCTTCAGTTCCTGCCTCTAGGTTCCTGCCTAGGTCTCCTTCACTAGTAAGATAAATAAACCTTTTCCTTTCCAAGTAGGTTTTGGTTATGGATTTTTATCACAGTAATAGAAAGCAAACTAAGACACAGTCTGAGTCATCTTTCCCTCAACAAGGTTTCATATGCTAGCTCAGGCTGGCCTGAAATTCACTATGTAGCCCAGGCTGGCCTTGAACTTATGTCAGTCTTCTTACCATACTGAGATTATAGGTATTTGCTGCCATGCTCAGCTGCAAGTTCTTATTTTTATTGCCTCCTTATCTTCATTTCTGCCATCAACAGTATTCCCTCAGAGTTCCACTGTGTGGGATGGCTTTGTCAACTTGTCACAAGGTAAAGTCATCTGAGGGGAAGGAACCTCAATTAAGAAAGTGCCTCCATAAGATTGGGTTGTAGGCAAGCCTGTGAGGCATTTTCTTAATTAGTGACTGATGGGGGAGGGACCATTGTGGGTGGTGCCATTCTTAGACCGGGTGGTCCCGAGCTTTATAAGAAAGCAGCCTGAGCAAGCCAGTAAGCTGTACCTTTCCATGCCCTCCGTAACGGCTCCTGCCTCCATTTTCCAGATTTGACTTTTTTCTTTGATGAACAGCAATATGGAAATGTAATCCAGAGAAACCCTTTCCTTCCCAACTTTCTTTTTGGTCACAGTGTTTCATTTCAGCAAGAGAAACCCTAACAAAGACATCCACTGTTTTGAAATCAGAGAGTAGAATATGGTTTATTTTCCTACCTTTTATCATACCTATTATCAAGTCTCTTCCTTTTGAACCATGTGATTATCTTTTAAATTTACTTTTACTTTTAATTGACTTATCAAGCAACAGGTTCCCTTATGGCATTTAATTATTTTTATATTGTACGAATACTTGACATTATTTTATATTATTGTACTACTCACAGTACGGCATTACTCATCTTTTATTTCGTCTCAATAGGAACTCCTTTATTGGCCCTCACTTTCTCTTCCCTGGAGGTGCCCCTGAATCCTCGTAACTTTACTTACCAATGCCAGTCTCCCTTCACTCTTACCTAAGTCACATACAGTGACTGCCTGAAATTTTTATCAGCCTCTATTTCAATAGAACACAGAACATTTAGGGTTTTCTTTACTTACATAAAATACGAATCTGTGTTCAAAGTTCTCTTTGGAGGAAGAAACTTTTGCCTAGCACACAGGAAAAGGTAGTTATCTGATGACTAAGACTGGGAGGCAGGGCTCACTGTTTAGTAAAGGTCCGACCTTTTCTTTTCTCATTTATTGTTTTTCCTGAGTACTTCATGCAGTTAGAGCCCTGTCTAGCTGCTGTGCAGATGGAGTTCTGCTTCTTACCTGCCTGACAGGTTTCTACATTAATACAATCTTCTGTTCTTTTGGGTCCTTTTACCTTTGGGACCTTCCCTTGATGTGTCCTTTGTCTCAAGCTTGGCATCCTTCCCAATTTCACTTGTATTTCTTAGTGGCTGAGACTTTTGAGATTAACCCCGTCCTCCTTACTCTTTATTTCTGTAAATAGCTCTCAGATGTTTTCAGTCTGGCCTTTTAAGTGGATTTAAACTTGCTAAGGTCGGACATCATTTGTATGATTTCTTGTCATCATCAACTAGGGCTAGATAATTGTTGATTGATAATTGTTCTTTTCTGGTCTGCTGTACAGTTCCCACATTCAGGGAGAAAGCATTTTCTATATTCTGGTGCGTTTAACAAATGTTACTGTTTCTTACTTACACCCTTGCAAGGGGTGGGAATTCATTTTAGTCTCTTGATTTGGAAAGGTCTAGAGTTGGTAGAGCTTTTACCATTAGCCAGCAACCAGTAACTGACCTGTTTTGAAAATACTAACAGGACCTTGACTTTCTGGGGAAACTTGACATTTTCAAAGTAGGGTCAGGACTGTGGGAAAATTATTTGGTCAGCCTGCTGCCTTGAATGATGTTTAGTTTCAGGGTGGGGGCTGGGGGAAGAAAGTCTGTGAATTCTCAGGGGCCTTATCCAGTCTGAGCACATGCTCCTTCATGTTCCCTGCCAGTACCCCAGTTAAGGTTATGTACTCACTCTGCTTGTACATAATATTATTTGTCAGTCCCCAGTATTTGCTCAGGTGTCTCTATTCTGTCTGTCTCACATTACATGTCTAAGTCACTGTCGCAGATTGCTAAATTGCAGAAAACTTGTTTGCTCTTTACTGCAATACAGCACTGAGCCCGAGGGAGGGCGATATGGAGTGCTTAAATGTGCATAACCCCCTGGAAGGGCTTCAGTACATCAACCCAGCTTACTTTTCACCTGAGCCTTATATCTTTTCCTACGCAACAGGATCGGTTTGAGTTGGTAATATGCACAGGTTGCTAGCATTTGTATTGTGATGTCTGCCAAGGAAGGATTAAGGAGAGAGAAACAGGATATTTTCTCAGAGCTTAGAAAACAATGTGCTTTCTTTGATGTAGTTGAGGCAAATTAAAGTCATTTCTCTTGTGTTTGTTTTGCATGCGTAAATAAAATGTAAATCCTTTATCTAGTAGCCAGATACAAGGACATATCATGGTTTTCATTTACATTCTGGACTATTAGCTTGAATGAACAATGGCGTTTCGCTTCATTATATCCCTCATAACTTCAGGACAGCATCTGGAAGGTGTGTCATAAGTAATCCAGATAAATAACCTTCAGATGTTTGTGCCACATTCTGTGATTGCAACTGAAGGACATCAGGTTCTAAGTGTAGGTCATAGATTGTGGAGGTGTGGTTTTACCAGTTCCAAACTTTGAAGTTGACAGAAGGTGAGAGGGTGGCAGGCCCTCAGGCTGTGGACCAAGCTCCATCCTGAAGGAATGTTTACTTTGTGGGATGTTTTCTCACTGGGTGTTATTGGTCTTATCAGACAAAGGAAAAAGCCAGGATGCTTTTATATCCAGAATAACTGGATAGGCATCTTTGGGTTTAATCTTTGTGTAGATGTGTTAAATCCTAGTTCTAAGAGAGACTTGGTCAAAACTAGAAGTAAGAATGGATTTGGTGATATTATGAGGAGACCGAAAACTTGGGAGTCCCCATTAAATTCAGATACATAACCCTGGAGTAAATGGCAATATATTTAAAGCGTGAGCTTTGCATTTAGAACATTATATTCATATGGAAATTCCTTCCTTCCTTTTCTTCCCACTTCTTTTCCATCCCTGTCATACACAAGGTCCATTTTTGCAGGTTCTTGTTCTTGGAGAGACAATGATCTGTAAATGCATATGGGAATGCAAGAGTGATTTACTGGAGTTAGGGAGAGAAAACAACAGGATGGGCAAGCTAGGCGTGCCTGCCACTGCTGGGTCAAGGGAGGCAGGAGGAAGAGTGAGAAGGGAAGTGATGTGTGTGTGCAAGCAGGCAGACTCAGCAGTGGAGGTGTGTGTGTGTGTGGAACTGCCCTGGGTGCTTGTGTGCATGCAGGGCACCTCTGTAGGTTGGGGGATGCTTTAGAAAGAGCAGAGAGAGAGTGCTTTGGACTTAGGGGCCAGCAGGCTTAGGATTTCAGTGGGGGCCAGGAGAAGGGAGCTGGAAAGAGGCTGGAGAAGCTTTCTGAGCTAGGACTCAGAGTTGGCAGGCTCTGCAGGGACAGCCTGCACACAACTGCAGAGTGGGTTCTTCTGTGTTATATAAGTGCATATGTATCTCATTACAGGGACACTTAGTTCTCCTGTTTCTTTATGTTGTCTTTACATATATTCTATTTCATCCTCTGGCTTTGAACTGGTCTTGTTTAGGTTGCAAAACAGTATTTTTTTTTCCTTGACATAGGAGGTTCCCCTTTAATCTGAATTACATCAAAAGGGTGTTATTGACCATATGATACATAAAGGGGGCTACTGACTATCAACCCATGCTACTTGTAGCAGAGAATACAGACATTTTAGTCGTCACATGTCCTAAATGGTGCTGAAGAGACAGGTGCCCTGTCTTCCTGTCTAAGCTCTCCTCTTTCTTCCACAATGCCTACTGTTAGTGTCCTTTAACCAAAGGCCACCAAGAACACGTCTGCAGTTGAACAAATTGTCTTTGTGAGTTATTGCAATGTGGGAGGACATACAGCATAGGGCGTCTTAATGACTTTCCTATTGCTGTGAAGAAACATTATGATCAAGGAAACTTAGAAAAGAAAGAATTGAATTGGAGACTTTAATCTTACAGTTTCAGAGGGTGAATCCGTGGCTATCATGGTGGGGAGCATGGCAGCAGGCAAGGTGCTGGAGAAGTAGCTGAGAGCTTCCATCTGATCGACAAGTATGAGGGAGAGAAAGGAGAGAGAGAGGAAAGAGAGGGGGAGAGAGAGAGAGAAGGAGGGAAACTAGGAAGAGAGGGGGAGGGCTATTTGGGAATGACATGAGTTTTTGAAATCTTGCAGCCGAGCCCCAGCAACACACCTCTTTCAACAAGGCTACACCACCTAATACTTTGCAAACAGTGCCACCGATTGCATTTAAATATGTGAGCCTATAGAGCCAATAGCATTCAAGCTACCACACAGGGTATCTTAACAGGAAGGAATCAGAAGGATTCTATTATAGAATTTGGACTTTGGGTCGGTGATTAGTGGAAGGTCTATGGGAGATAGGCTTGATTTCGGTTGAGTGTGAGAAGTGCTTCTGCTTTCTGTGATATGGTAGAAATGAATCAATAAAGCCTAAGGGAGGGAGAGTAAAAGGATAATGCTTTAATTGGTTTAAAAAGAAAACGCTCCACCATTCTGGCTCAAGAGAGGTGGCACTTGGCATATTGTGGGTGACAGTGGGACTGTTCTGTTTGAGTTTAGAATTATGAGATGGCCTTGCTTTGTCTAATCACGCTCTGGTGTCAGAGTTCCCTATTGTTATGTGACACTATTCCTGAGGAGGTGTGAACAAACGTCCAGTCATTCCAGATAAAGAATCAAGGATAGACCAAAGTCAGGATACTACCAAATTCCAGCTTGGTGAACTAATTAATTTATTGGGGTTCCTTAAAGAAGTGGAGATGATGGGCTCAGCAGCAGGCCAGCAGGTAAGAGTCCCGTGGGCAGGCCGCTCCCCCACAACCACCACCCTTTGGACTCTGTAATCTACAAGACACACTCTGTAGTTCAAACCCACTGAACCCATCATCCCCCGGCCAACCATCCCCTGCAAAATCAGCAACCCCTAGAGGCACAAGGACCACCTGCACCCATTGGAAGAAGAGCAGCTGCTCCGTGAACCGCCCTCTCCAGCAACACCAGCAGCCCCTATACAAGTGCCATCAGGTGGAAGAACAGGCACAGAAAAAACCTACACCAGATGCAAGAACAGACCACACAGGCATAGGCACAACCCACACCAGTTGGAAGAACAGACCCTATAGGCAGAAGCAAAGCCCACACCAGCCAGAAGAATTGGATGATATGCTGGATCTAGACACCCAAAACCCCTGCCCCCAAACCTTAGCTGAGACAACCCTACCTCATCTGACAACCAGTCAATCACCAGAACCCTTGGCCATTCAAGGCCAAAAGACAATAAAGGAACAAAAGACCCATCCGACAAAGACAACATAAGATTCAACACCTGTTATCTCAAAGAAGGGAAACACACACACACACACTACCACCACCACCACTGAAACCAAAAAATAACAGGAATTAATAATCACTGGTAATTAATACCTCTTAATATAAATGGACTCAATTCACCTATAAAAAGACACAGACTAACAGAATGGATATGAAAACATGATCCATCCTTCTGCTGCATGCACGAAACACACCTCAACTTCAAAGACAGACATTGGAAAAGATTTTCTAATCAAATGAACCTAAACAACAAGCTGATATAGCTATTACAATGTCTAACAAAATAGACTTCAAACTAAAATTAATCAAAAGAAATGGAGATGGACATTTCACATTCATCACAGGAAAATCCGTCAAGATGAAGCCTCGACTTTGAACATTTATGCCCCAAATACAAGGACACCTACATTTGTAAAAGAAACATTACTAAAGCCTAAATGATCATCAAACCCCACACACTAATAGTGGGAGACTTCAACACCCCGCTCTCACCAGTGGACAGGTCTGCCAGACATAAACTTAATAGAGAAATAAGGGAACTAACAAATGTTATGACTCAAATGGACCTAACAGACATCTATAGAGCAAACATTTCACCCAAACACAAAAGAATATACCTTCTTCTCAGCACCTCATGGAACCTTCTAAAAAACTGACCACATTCTCGGTCATAAAACAAAAATCAATAGATTTAAAAAAAATCATTGGAATAACCCCCTGTATCTTATAGGATCACCATGGCTTAAAGTTAGAATTCAACAATACAAACTACAGAAAGTTTATGTCATGGAAACTGAACAATGCTCAACTGAATCACCACTGGGTCAAGGAAGAAATAAGAAAGAAATTAAAATCTTCCTAGAATTACATGAAAATGAATGCACAATGTGCTCAAACTTATGGGACACTATGAAAGCAGCGCTAAGAGGAAAGTTCAAACACTAAGTGCCTACATAAAGAATTTGGAGAAATCTGACACTAGGGACTTAACAGCACACCTGAAAGCTCTAGAACAAAAAGAAGCAAACTCACCCAGGAGGAGTAGATGACAGGAAATAATCAAACTAAGGGCTGGGATCAATAAAATAGAAACAAAGAGAACAATGCAAAGAATCAATGAAACAAAGTTGGTTCTTTGAGAAAATCAAGAAGATAGACAAACCCTTATTCAAACTAATCAAAAGGCAGAGAGCGAGAATATCCAAATTAACAAAATCAGAAATGAAAAGGGGTACATAACAACAGACACAGAAGAAATCCAGAGAATCATTAGGTTATACTTCAATAACCTATACTCCACAAAATTGGAAAATCTAAAAGAAACGGACAATTTTCTAGATAGGTACCACATACCAAAATTAAATAAAGACCAGATAAACAATTTAAATAGACTTATAACCCCTAAGGAAATAGAAGTAGTCATTAAAAGTCTCCCAACCAAAAAAAGCCCAGGGGCAGATGGTTTCAGCAAAGAATTCTACCAGAATTTCAAAGAAGAGCTAATACCAATACTCCTCAAATTGTTGCACACAATAGAAACAGAAGGAACATTTCTAAACTTTTTATGAGGCTACAGTTGCTCTGATACTCAAACCACACAAAGATACAACAAAGAAAGAGAATTACAGACCAATCTCCCTCATGAACATTGATGCAAAAATACTCAATAAAATACTGGCAAACAGACTCCAAGAACACATCAAGACAATTATCCACCATGATTAATCTGACGGAAGGGTCTCCAAAATATATAAATAATATAAAATACCTTGGGGTAACTTTAAGCAAGTGAAAGACCTATGTGACAAAAACAAGTTTTTGAAGAAAGAATTCAAGAAACTAGATATCAAAATACCAAATGAATCTCAGATGGCTGAAAGCCAATTAAGGAATTGTTCAACATTCTTAGTTATCAGGGAAATGCAAATCAAATTGTCTCTGAGATACCATCTTACACCTGTCAGAATGGCTAATATAAAAAACACTGAAGACAGCTTATGTTGGAGAGGATGTAGAGTAAGGGAACACTCCTCCACTGCTGGTGGGAGCACAAACTTGTACAGGCACTTTGGAAATCAGTGTGGCAGTTTCTCAGAAAACTGGGAATCAATCTACCTCAAGACCCAGCAGTTCCACTTTTGGGCATAAAGTCAAAGGATGTTCAATCATACCACAAGGACACTTACTCAATGATCATAGCAGCATTATTCATGATGGCCAGAACCTAGAAACAACCTAGGTGTCCCTCAACTGAAGAATGGATAAAGAAAATGTGGTACATTTATACAATGGAGGACTTCTCAGCAGTGAAGAACAACATCATGAAATTTGAAGGCAAATGGATAGAACTAGAAAAACAAAAACAAAAACAAAAAAACATCCTGAGTGAGGTAACCCAGACCCAGAAAGACAAACATGGTATGTACTCACTCATAAGTGGATAGTAGATGTAAAGCAAAGGATAACCAGGCTATAATTCACAGCCCTAGAGAAACTAGGAAACAAGGAGGACCCTAAGAGGGACACATGGATCACCCTGGGAAGGGGAAATAGATGAGATCTCCTGGGAAAACTGGGAGTGGAGGTAGAGGGGAGGGGATGGGGTGGCAACATGAGGGACTGGGATGGTTGAGTTGTAGGAGGGACAGAGAGGGAGAGCAATAAAAGAGAAATCTTGATAGAGGGGGCCATTATGGGGTTAGGATGAAACCTGGTGCCAGGGAAACTCCCAGGAATCCACAGGATGACCCCAGATAAGACTCCTAGCAATAGTGGAGGGGATTCCTGAACTGGCTTTCTCCTGTAATCACCTTGGTGAATACCCTAATTGTCATCATAGAATGTTCATGCAGTAACTGATGGAAGCAGATGCAGAGATCCACAGCCAAGCACTGGGCCGAGCTCTGGGAGTCCAGTTGAAGAAAGGGAGGAGGGATTATATAAGCAAGGCAGGGGGGGGGGTCAAGATTATGATGGGGAAATCCAGAGAGAGCTGACCTGAGCTTGTGGGAGCTTAGGCAAGCTGCATCAACAGCTAGGGAACCTGCATGGGACCGATCTAGGCCCTCTGCATGTGGGTGAAAGTTATGTAGCTTGGTCTGTTTGTGGGACACCTAGCAGTGGGACCAGGATCTTTCCCTGGCACATGAATTGGCTTTTTGGAGTCAATTCCCTAAGTTGGGAAACCTTGCTCAGCCTTGATGCAGGGAGGAGGAGCTTGGTCTTTCCTCAACTTGCTATGCCATGTTTTGTTGACTCCCATGGGAGGCCTTATTCTTTCTGAGGAGTTGGTGGGTGGGGCTAGAAAGAAGGTGAAGGGAGGGAACAGGAGGAGATGAGGGAGGGGAAACTGTAGTTGGTATGTAAAGTAAAAAAAATTAATAAATAAATAGAAGCAGAGATGACAAAGACGGCTGTATCATCTGAAGCCCACCCCAGCATAGGTGATGATTTATGAAAGCCGCAAACCTGTGTGGCTCAATGCCTAACTTGCTGTCACCTGTACAGGTTGGAGAATGTTTCTTCCAGGTAACTTACCTGATCTGAACCTCTTCCAGGTAGCACAAGTCTTTGCTTCTTCCAGGCAGACTGGCTGGACTAAGCCACTTCCAGGCCACTATGTTTGGGAGTGTCTCCCAGCAGCCCTTCCTGTTATATATAGACTTGAGGATTGAGGGGCCTGGTAACTTTGGTCAGGGATTTCCTGAGTTGTTTACTTTTTGATGTTTAAGGAACTTCTTGGCAGGATCGAATGTTTAACCTCTCTTTAGAACATCCTGGCTCTTATGGAGCTTCCCTCCTAGATAGAAAATTTGTTTTAGAAGGAAATTTCCACACAATACCTGTCTATGTCTGGTGTCCTGTAAGATGGCTTGTGTCTAATTCAAGGAGGATATGGCCTACTCGTGATTGCCAGGCCAGCTTCTGAGGGTCAGGGACTGCTCTTTGTACTTTTCCTTGGCACCAATCCCATGGTATGCTCAGATCTTGATCCTGGGAATTCAACAGTGAATAAAATAGATAAAAGCCAATGGAGTTGATATGCAAATGAAGGAGACATCAGGAATAAGGGAATAAGTAAATTAGAACGTGTTAGAAGGTGGTGAGTACTATGGAGAAACCAATACAGTAGAGAAAGGAATACTTGGAAAGAAGGCATTTAAATTTGAAGTGAGAAGGTAAGGTAAGCACCCCTGTGAGGGCCACATTTTTTTTTTTTTTTTCTGAGAAAAGATGTAGAGGTGATGAGGGAATAAGGCATGAAGATATGAGAGTGTGATGCTTCCCAGGTGTAGAGAGTAAGTTGCTCTTTGGTAAGAATTTGTCTGCTGCATTCTGAGATTATCAAGGCACCTTATGGTTGCAGAAAACAGGGTAGAATAAAAAGACATGATGTCCAGGAAGGCATTGGGGATAGATGGGCTAGGGATTTTAGTCCAATAATAAGAGAGCAGGCAGAATGCTGCTTTTGATAACTTTGAGGGTGGCAATCTCCAGGTGTGGCTTGGCCTGGAGATCTTCCATCGCCTGTACAGGAATGGCCAACTTTATTATCTTTGCTAGTTTATTGTTTGTGCACAATACTAAAGCAAACACTAAAGATGATTCTATTCAAAAGTGTAATTCAGGGGATATTCGTGCATTGAGTGGAAAATGAGCTGGATAATTGTAAATTAGTCTTTAAGAGAAAGATCTTCAAATAAGAGAAATAATAGTGTTGTAAATGCACACCACTATTATATTGCACTGTAAACCCAAATTGAAGAGCTGCATTGGCCAAAAAAGAAATTAATGTACTATACGCATGTGTAAATATATATGGAGAACTAAACTTTACAGCTCAGGAACTGAGAGCTAAACTTTAGATATGATGCTTTCCCCCCATGAATTGGTTTGCCCTGTATATCCTGAAAAAAAAAAGTAACTTTCTTATGTATTCAAAGATCTATTAGCAAAGTCAGGTACTTAATACTGACTTAATACTATAGTATGAATCTTTAAGTTTCTTATTAATGAAATCAAACCCAAGGCTAGTTATTGTGGTGAATGCTGGAAGATCAGAGAAGCAGAACAAGCCACAGCTATCTCACCTTGCTAGTTCCTCAGGTGATCCTGTTTCCTCAGGCTGGAAGCTTCTGAGTCCTCATCCCAATGGTTCTCAGCTGAACTGTGTTGCTCCAAAGCCTGAACGCTAAACTAACTAAATGCTTAACTCCTTTAGTTCCTCGTCCTCACACCTTATATACCTTTCTCTTTCTGTCCCCACTCCCTGGGATTAAAGGTTGGGTTTCTGGGATTAAAGGCGTGGGTCACCATGATTAGCTGTTTCTAAAGTGGCCTTGAACTCAGAGATCTGGCTAGCTCTGCCTTCCAAGTGCTGGGATTAAAGGCGTGCACCACCACTGCCCAACTTCTGTTATGGCTTACTCTTCCCATTTTCTAGCCACCATTTTTGGCTTTGTTCTAGTGGCTGTCTGTTCTCTGACCCCACATATGTTTATTTTGGGGAACACACAATATTTCAAGGAACACAATACCCACCACATAATACTGTTATTTAATCCACAGCCTTTACTCAGATTGTACCAATTTCATACAATGATTTATTTCCTAATGGTAGAAAAATCCAAGATCACAAGATATGTCTATTTTGTCTTATGATTTTGCTTTTACTTGGAACAGATCCTGAAGGGTGTGTGTGTGTGTGTGTGTTTCCTAGTCTCATGATGCTGACATTTTATGTATTTATTTTTAAAAAATTAACTGACAATTTCATAATACCTACGATGTGTTTTAATTAAACCCACGTGCCATTCCCTCCCCACTTTAATTCTTCCCCTACTCCCCTGCTTCCCAACACCATGACTCTCCCCCTGAATCCACTTAGTGCTGCCTCTGTGCCCATGGGCAGAATGCTCTGCTGAAGTGCACAACCAGTTACTTTGTGAAAATATGCTCTAATTTCAATTTATGTCATTAGATTTAGGTTATGCCTGTTTGGTAAGAACACCATGGAAGTGATATTGAGTTCTCAGTGTATCAAAACAGAAGGGAAATCCTGCTGGTGAGTTTCAGTTCCGACAAAGATGATTTTGATCAATTGGTTAAATAAGTATTTCTACTGTGCTAGTTGTTGGCCAAATGAGTTCTATAGATCCTCCCAAAAATTCACAGGTTATTACCAAGGCTACTATGATGGTAAGGTTTCCTTGCTGAAGACATCCGCTTACTTATGTCATGATACATGGGGAAATCTACCTGGTGCTCAACTAGAAGCTTCATTCCCAACTGACTAGCATTCATGGTGCTGGACAGTACCTTGTATGCTGGCAGAGGAGAAAAGTAATCATCAATATCACACAGTGATAAAACCTACAACTTACATCAGTGATCTGCCTGCAAGATTTACTGGTGTAATAGTGGCACAAATGTTATGGGAGTAACCAGCCATTGTTGGTTGGATTTAAAGGCCCACTTCATGAGAGAGAACCCATACCTGATACTACTGAAGTGGCCAGGAAGCTGAGGCTAGACAGGCCCTAGGAGAAAATCTACTACTCTTTTTCTGCTAAAGGAACATAGTAATAAAATGACTCTTAGTGGCTATTGTTAGACCTATAAATCAGTGCCTCACTTAACCCTCATCAGACCCACAAATGGACAGTGTGCAGAAAGTGAGAGACTTTGGAGCACTCAGCCCTAAATGAGATGACTTTATCACATCCCTCTGCTCAAGGCTTAGCAATTTTTATAGAAGAGGGAGCAGAAAGATTTTAGGAGCCAGAGGTGGAAACAGTGTCTTCCAGACACAACAGGGCTGGTCCATCTATGAACTACAGAGACTGTGACAGTATGTACAAGACCTGCACAGGTTCAATCCAGACAAAATCTCAACACTGAGAAGAGGAGGAAGACACAAAATCTCACTCCTAACCAAGAAGTGATTTATAATTTTCTGCTGGGAAAGGGAAAATAAGTTTTCTCTAATGGAATGGGACAGGGACCCAGACCCAGGAATAGTTGGCCAATGCAGAACATATTTTTGTATTACTGGATTTTTGTTTGTTTTTAGTTTTATTTGTTTTGTTTTGAGAGAGAAATTATATGAAGTTGGATGGGTAGAGAGGTGGGGAGAATCTAGGAGAAGTCAATGAAGGTGAAAGAGTACGGTCAAAAATGTATTGTATGAAACCATTTAAATAAACATTAGTTAGAAATAGAACACTTAACTGCACTTATGGTTTTAGAGTGTTAGAGTCCATGAGGGCAGAGCAAAGGCATGGAGATTGTAAAGCTGATAGCTCACATCTTGGTCCACAAGCAGGAGGCAAAAGGAGGCATTGAAAATGGAATTAGTCTTTTAAAAACCTCAAAGCCAAGCCAGGTGGTGGTGGTGCACGCCTTTAGTCCCAGCACTCCAGAGGCAGAGTCAGGCAGATCTCTGTGAGTTCGAGGCCAGCCTGGTCTACAGAGCGATATCCAGGACAGGCTCCAAAGCTTCACAGAGAAACCCTGTCTCGAAAACAAACAAACAAAAAACCAACCAAACAAACAGAAAACCCCCCAAAAACCTCAAAGCCCACCCAAGTGACACATGTCCTCCAGCAAGGCCACACCTCCAAATCCTTCCAAAATAGTTCCACTAACTGGAGGCCAAGTATTCAAACATTTGAGCCTATGGGGTCATTCTCATTCAAATTGCCACAATGAGGCAAAAATCTATAATTCCTTCTTTTAAATTGTTATTTTCAGGTGTTTGATCAACAAAAGATGAATATTATATATTGAGTCTTACTTTTTTTGTAATGAGTATGTATCTTGTAGGGAGTACTATGGAACTATGTAAAAATCTTCTGATTCTTTAAACATCCTTCCTTGTACAATATTCTTATACACTCACTATTGCCAGAATGATTTTTTAAAATGTCAGTCACCAAGTAGTGATTTTCTAATTCCATCATTTTTTTTCTACACTTAACTGTTAGCTTTCTGAGATAGTCATAGCTTGTGTGTGTGTGTGTGTGTGTGTGTGTGTGTGTGTGTGTGTGGCTAGGGGTTGAATTAGGCCATATCTTTAATTGCTTTCCACTTCCCCCTCATGTTTATCAGTTTGTAGAGAAGTTCATATGGTTTATTTTAATCCTATTCACCCTCTTTCCTCACTCCTCCCAGTTCTACCGCCCCTCTCTACCCACCCATATTTGTGTTCTTGGTTTGTTTGTTTTTTAATCATGTTCAGTTGTTATGTGTGGCCTTCCACTAGAGTATGATTAATTCACCAGGATCCACACCCTTAAAGAAAACTAACTCTCACCAGGCAGCGGTGGCATATACCTTTAGTCCCAGCACTTGGGAGGCAGAGGCAGGTGGATCTCTGAGTTTGAGGCCAGCCTGGTCTACAGAGTGAGTTCCAGGATGGTTAGGGACACACAGAGAAACCCTGTCTCAAAAAGTCAAACCAACCAACCAACCAACCAACCAACCAACCAACCAACCAACCAAAAAAACCAAAGCAACACTACCACCACCACCACCACCACCACCACCACCACCACCACCACCACCCCACTCCAATTTTCTCCCAACAGTCATTAATTGCCAATAGCTTCTTAGATAGGGGTAGGACTTTTGCCTTCCTCTTCTCTCCATGCTGGGATTTTTGTCTGGTGAGAGCTTGTACAGATTTCAGACACGCTGTCTAAATTACTCTGAATACATGTGTGCAGCTGGCCTGCTGGGTGAGGAAAACAGTTTTGTGTAAATCACCTATTATCCCTGACTTCTGTAATCTTTTTGCCTCCTCTTCCCCAATTATCCCTGAGCCCTGGAAAGAGGAGTATGTTATGAATGTCCAGGTTATGGACATTCTCTTTTTCTTTGAGTCTTGACCAGTTGTAGGTCTCTGTGTAAATCACCATATACTTTAAAAAGAAGCTTCTGATGAGGGCTGAGAGATGTATTATTGATCAGTGGGTATAACTTTAAGTCATTAAAAGTCAGTGTATACTATGCCTTTTAGCAGAATAATAGTGGTAGGATCTCTCATTGGTCCAATGACCTATCTAGTAACAGGTTTCTGGCCCATGCTATTGGGGTCCTATTTAGAAAGTCCTTTATTGTGCCAGTGAGTTCAAGAATATTTCTACTCTCTCAGAGTCAAGGTGTCAGGTCTTAAGTCAAAGTCTTTGATCTGTTTGGAGCTGTGTTTTGTGCAGGGTGAGAGGTAATGATTTATTTTCATTCTTTTACATTTTGATCAGCACCATTTGTTGAAGATGCTGTCCTTTTCCCAGGTGTATTATTGGTCTCTTGGAATCAAATGAAATGGTTGTAGAACTGGGTTCCCGGTTCTCTATCTCATCGATCAGAGTGTCTGGTTTTATGCCAGTGTCTTGCAGTTTTTATTACTGTAGCTTCCTGGTGTAACTTTAAACCAGAGTGATGATATCTTCAGCCATTGTTCTTATCATTCAGGATTGTTTTTGTTCTTGTTTCATGTGTATGTGTGTGTGTGTGTGTGTGTGTATGTGTGTGTGTGTGTGTTTCAAATAAAATTTAAGATAAATTTTTTCAAATTTTGATGGTGATTACATTGTGTCTGTACATTGCTTCTAGCCGTTTTCACAATAATAATCCATGAGCATAGTTTGCTCCATAGTTTGATATCTTTCCATAGTTTGATATCTTCTTCAATTTCTTTCTTCCATGTCTTAAACTTTTTATTGTAAGTTTTATTTGTATCTTTCTTTACTTCTTTAGTTAGATTTGTTCTAAGATTTTTTTGAAGTTATTGTGAATGGGATTGTGTCTCTGATTTCTTTCTTGTTGTATTTTTCAGTTGTATGTGGAAAGGCTATTGATTTTTGTGTGTTAGTTTTATAACCTGGTACTCTGCTGAATGCATTTATTCTCTGTAGGAGTTTTCTGGTGGGACCTTTGGGTCTTTATGTTATCTGCAAATATGGATACTTTGACTTCTTTTTCTCTGTGTCTTCCCCTTTCTCATTTGCTGTCGCATTGCACTAGCTAAAACTTCAGGCATGTATTGAACAGGAATGCTGAGAAGGACATCCTTGTCTTGTTCCTAAGTTTAGTGGAAATGCTTTAAGTTTTTCTCTGTTTAACATGATGTTGGCTGTGGGTTTGTTGTCTATTGACTCTGTTATGTGGAGATATGTCCCATGTATCCCTCGATTCTTGGACTTTTATCATGAAGAGATGTAGGATTTTGTTAAAGGCCTTTTCCACATCTATTTGAGATGATCACGTGGTTTCTGTCCTTGAGTCTGTGTATGTGATGGATTATGTTTATTGATTCACATATGTTGAACTATTTCAGCATCTCTGGGTTCTGTTGATCATGTTGAATAATTTTTAATATGTTTTTTAATTTGGTTGGGAAACTGAAACATTTAATATTTTTAAAAACTTAAGTGAATCACACTCAGTATAATTGTAAAGATCATTTTCAATTTAAACATTTATTATGCTTTTAGTTATCAATGTGAACAATCAGTCAAGCTTAATACTTATTCTTTTGAGATTGATTTCCACAAATTTAAGAGTAGTATCTATCCCGTGGTGTATTTCTGTGGTCAGCTCATTCAAAGGCATTGGTCGGTCCCCAGTACCATCATTCCCTACCTCCAAAGTGATGTGAATTGCTTAATGGTACAAAACATCCCTTTGACATTCTATAACTACTGTGAATGTAATGGAAGTTGTAAGACTCTTCAGAGTTGTTCATGGTATCATGTGACTAAAAAAAATGATCACTACTGAGAATTTAGTTTATTTTGAGAGAATCTATTGCATTTTAGGACTTTGACAGGGACACATTAATTAATGTGGCATAGAATCTGTGTCTAATAATATTGGAGTCAGGGAAGCCCAAAGTCTTTCAGATGCTTTGTGTTTTAAGGTGTTTGGGAAGAAATGGACAAAATCTTTTTCAAACTCAGGTAGTGTTAGTGGTGAAGGGTATTTAGTCCGCTTGTAACATTTGCAGGTTCCTGGTCACCTTGAATGATTAGTCCGCTTTTGCTTGAGTTAGGACAGCACTTCACCTAGAATCAGAACTATATGGGCCAAAGGATAGACTTAGAATTGAGTGTTAATTCATCTTAGTTCTTCCATTTGAAGAATCATTAGTCGTGGTGGGCCACAGAGGCTTCCTAGTGAGACCTTACTCAGGGTCAGAGAACCTGGGCTTCCTTTACCCAGCAGGGCTGCATAATGGAATGATTTGGCAAGGGGCATTTTTACCAGGTGTTTGAGAGGTCTACACTTGGCTGTACAGTGTGCTTTGATCTTGCAAGGGGGAGGTCTTTTGCCTCTCCCCTTGGCATATTATAAAAAGCCCTTTTGAATAAAGCTCTGGGCAGTTGGGTATTGACTACCCCCCCCCCCCAAAGCTATCTGTGTCTCTGTCTTTCTTATCATCTCTTTCTATGTTTCTACTTAATATTTTCTCAGTCCTGTCTCCTCCACCCAAGAACTCTTTGAAAGGTGGGAGCATGTTGGAACTGTACTCCCACAATTAGTTAAATAAAACATTCATAAGATAGCAGCCAAAAATGTATAGGTTAAAAACACCACCACCAGTAAGAGTACAAAAGCTGCATCAAAGCCCTGAACCCTAAAATCATGTATGAATTTTGATCAAGTGAGGAATGGTTATATTCTTCTGTCAGAGAACTTTCTTTATAGCTCAAAGTCTGCATGTAACTCAAAAATATCCACCCTCAAATGAACAATCGTTTTCCTCTTACATTCCCCATTATAATGCCAATTTATAGTTAATTTGAATAATGTATTCTATTATCCATTTAATATTTGTTTTCTTTCTTGAGGCTTGGATAAAATAATAAATTCCCCTTTCCCCATGGGTTCAGAATCCACTAAGAAGTAAGAGACTGGAATCAGATAAAAATATCAGCTTTACTTCTGCTTTCTGACAGCTCTGCTTGCTGCTGCCAAAAGAGGGTTCCAGGTCCCCTAGGACTGGAGTTACAGGTGGTTGTGAGCCTCCTGATGTGGGTGCTGGGAATCAAACTTGAGTCCTCTGGAAGGGCAGCACGTGCTCTTAACCACTGAGTCCTCTCTGCAGCCTCAATTCCAGAATTCTTTACCTTGCAGGAATCTTGCCATCTCTGGTATTAGAAATAAGTTTCACTCTTTTTGAAAGAATAGCTTGATAGAGTTTGATGAGGCTGTGGGAGACTCCTGGAGATGTTGACTAGGAGGGAGTTAGGAAGGAAGAAGAACCTGATATTCCTCATTGGAAGGAAGAGAGAGAGCTGGATTAATTCTTTATTTTTTTTCTTCCTACAACCCCAAAGGCAGTATATGAATCTCATTTTCTTATATACATTATGTGTTTTTCTGGGCACCAGCCCTCTACTTATTGTAGTAATAGCACATCTGTAATATGAAGCTACAAGAGAAGTTCTAACAATAGGAACAGTAGGAGAGAGGGATGAGGAAAAGCCAGATTCTGCTTAGGAGGTCAAGGGTGAGGGGTAAAGGAAGTCCTTCTGATGCCTGGCTTTCTCCCAGGAAGGTGGACATCCAAAGCTCAAGTCTAGATTCTCGGAGAAATGAAGAGTTGAAGGGCTGAGAAGCCCAATGCAACAGTATATCTCAGCATTCTTTGTTTCAGAGGGAAGTGGGGAGCTCACCTTTGACCCATTCATGACAAGGCCTAGCTGATGCTTTGGGTAACAATGGGTGGAGGTCATCATCTGATTTAGAATTTGCAACTATTAAGAACAGACCACCATACACTGCCAGAGTGAGGTAGCTGTCATCCTGGTCCTGGGACATGTGTATTCTAGTGAGAGGTGCAAGTCAAGATTCAGAGGGGCCTCTGGGAATCTCTTAACTTAATGGGACTGGGACTTCAATCTGCTTCTAAGGTCAGATGGCTTTGTACTCACACGCATTAGCAAAGTTCATCTTCTAACCACTGAGCAGAGCTAGGAGACTGAAAGAGTAGGCAGGAGTCTGCAGTGATGAGACTGTGATTCATTCCCCTTGGTGGGTAGCAGATGGGCTGATCAGGGAGTGGAGCTAGAAAGAGCTATAAGCCTCTGTTGAGAGACACCAAAGACAAATTGTTCATGTGCTGCATAGTACATTCTAGATATAGGAAAAGGGGGAGGCAGCAATTTGGTATTAGGCACGAGCTGTATGAGATTTGTATGAGGGTGGCCACTGTGGCCTTACTATTAAGACTGTGTAGATTTACAGTGTCCACAGATGATAGTTTTGCTTGTGATATATGTTATAACAATAGAAACTTTCAACTTGTCATCAATCATGTCAAATTTGTTAATGACAGTACCATCAATGAGGCAAGATATTTGAGTCAAAGAATGGTCAACCAAGACTGTGTTAAACTTGATTATGGCCCTTGGTGTTGTTTGAATCTTAGATGGTCTTTTAATAAAAACCCAGAGCCAGATATGAGGGTGATAGCTGAAAGATCAGAGAAGCAGAGCAGACAGGCAATAGTTCTTACCTCTACAAAATCCTCAGCCTAAAGAGAGGAAGAGAGAGAGTTCCTGTTTCCTCATGCCTTTTATACCTTTCTCTGCCCTGCCATATTACTTCCTGGGATTAAGTGTGTGTGTGCTTCCAAGCAAAGGCATGAGATCTCAAGTGCTAGGATTAAAGGTGTGTGTCACCACTGTCTGACATCTATGTCTAATCTAGTGGCTGGCTCTGTCCTCTGATCCTCAGGCAAGTTTATTAGGGTACATAATATATCACCCCACCTTGGCTTCACTGCTCACTAAAGCCATCTCCATAAACGGTACCACCTAAGGTTTATGCCAGCAGTAATGAATTTGGACAGGGAAGTCATTAAGGACCGCAATCTTGTATGTAGCCGGTCTTGTCCTATAGTGCTATATAAAAGCCCGAGTTATGTGCAAGGGCAATGACTTTCTTGCCATAGCCCTTTTCAAACAACTGCACTGATGATGAGGTCGTCATGGCTCTGGAGGGCAGTGTAGAGCAGTCACATTCTAGGGGTGTGTGTGCAGAGCTGGATCATGGGGCAATGAGGGTGATAAAATGACTCTCCCAAGCCAGCAGGAAATCTTGGCAAGATTAGTAGACTTCTCTACTCTCTGAACACCACCACAGAAGGTGACAACACAGAAGTGCCGGCAATGTCGTATAGGCATGATATTCCAGAGCATGCCTATGTGATGCTGTGCCTGAAGAACTTGCTTGACTGTGGAAGTCATGATGCTGAACGTCCTCATCACTTTCCCTTCCAACTTGCTGGCAACGGATTCACTGAGCTGGACAGCAAGTCTGTGCCTACATTCCTAGTGATGAGATGATCACACTTCTAAAGAGAGAACCCATGCCTTCTGGATTTAAGCTCTTGGAATCCACAAGGTCCTTTGGCATCCCAAACCTGCCACCCAGAGTTCTCTTGGTAGCACTAAGTTTGGGAGTTTTGAGTGGACCCTTCATCTTCTGAGTCGCTGCTATTTGGGGCTTGAAGCTGTCAAGCAGGCCCAGTTCCCAGAATCAAGTCCATATTTCCAGATAAGGCAGCATCTGGGGGTCCCACTGGTGGTGGGAATGCTATAATCCAGGACTTCTTTGCTTACACAGCCACCTACTTCCATATCCAAGA
This sequence comes from Onychomys torridus, assembly GCF_903995425.1. Classification (NCBI taxonomy): domain Eukaryota; kingdom Metazoa; phylum Chordata; class Mammalia; order Rodentia; family Cricetidae; genus Onychomys; species Onychomys torridus. The sequence continues at coordinate 59,512,003 of NC_050456.1, forward strand.
GCGTTTGCCTTTCTCTTTTGGAACATCTGACTTCATGACTGAGTGGATTTGTCCACATCTCTCCCATGCTTCTTGTTGAACTTCTCTTCTGGAAAATTCTACTCAGTTCTTAGACCTGCAGAGGCTGCTTGGTTGGTGGCCAAATGATTACCAGAGCCTTTCTTCATGTCTTCACTGGTGCTTTTTTTCTATTCTTTGATTTTCCTTGGGCTTTTCTTCCTCTCTTATTTTAGTCATGGACCTCAAGGCTTTATAGCCCTTTGATAATCTTTAAATTTCTTCATGGTAATGGGACAAGAGATTTTATTGCTCACCTCTGCTTGGTGAAGGAGCCGCTGAAAGGCATTTTACAAACCCAAAGTGTCATCCAGTGGCCTTAAGCTCTTTCTTGTTGGAACCGTGTGGTACTTGTCAAAGTAGTCAGGACACACTATTTGTCTATGTATGTTAGTTTTAGGATCTTATGAAAATCAATTTCACACTAGCTCAAACTGGTTGTTCAGTTTGTAGCTGAGTGTGAGAGCCTTATAGGAGAAGGAATTGTTACTTTCTTGTTCCTACAATAGTACATTAGTAATGAATGCATTAATAAGTGGCACAAGTCACTCATGGAAGCACCAGAGCAGAAGCCCATCCTTGGGGAAAATGGGGAAGAAGTTGAGCATGAAAGCAGAGAGAGGTAGAGGAGAGGGAGAGGGAGAAAGACACACAGAGAGAGAAAGACACAGAGAGAAAGACACACAGAGAGAAAGACATACAGAGAGAAAGACACACAGAGAGAAAGACACAGAGAGAGAAAGACACAGAGAAAGACACACAGAAAAACACACAGAGAAAGACACAGAGAGAAAGACACAGAGAAAGACACACAGAAAAACACACAGAGAAAGACACAGAGAGAGAAGCTGAGGTGAGTGCCAGGAACTTAGGTCATTATCACTGTGGCTTCCAGATTAATTCTTTTTTTTTAAAAAAATAATATAATTCTTTATTGATTCTTTGGAAATTTCACAACATGCACCCTAGTCCTGCTCACCTCCTAGTCCTTCTGTAACCACCCCTGCAGTACCCCTCCCCGAAATTAATTAAAAACAAAACAAAACAAAACAAATCAGACAAGTAAACAAACAAAAAACCCACCGTGCTCCTCCATCTTTCCAATACCTCTTCCTTCGTCTTAGTGGTATTGGAGCTGCAGTGTATCACACAGTGTACCCCTTTTGTTCAATCAGCCCCATCTGTAAAGTGTTCATTGCAATGAGTTGTTGGTCTGGTTCAAGGCCTCTGGCACACCATCATCACTGGACCCGCACCAAGACTCCTCTCGGATATCCCGCTGTCGCCCTGAGTCATGAGATCCTGTGGTTATTGTTCCGCAGGATCAGTCTCTTCACACACGCCAGCAGGTCATAGATGGGACAGCTGTTAGGGTGGGCCAACCTAAGGCCCAGGATGTGGGTTTGGGTGGTAGCTGAGCTGCTTAGTCCTGGCCATTGGAACCACCCCCTCAGGGGAGGGGCAGAGCCAGCTCTCCTAGGCCCATGCCATTGGAGCCACTCTCCCATGCCTGTGGTGAGGCGTGGGGCCATTTCTCTCAAGTTCTGGGGTCACCTCTTCCATGGGGGTGGGGAAGCACCTGCTCTCCTGCTGCAGTGTCCATAGAGTGGCAGGACCAGAGCTATCCCGGGCCAGTTAGGGACCGGGCTGGCTCAGCATGGCCCTCGGGTTTCACCATGTATGGGTCGTATGACCTCCTGTGGTAACATGAGCCATGGACATCAGCGCAGACCCTGGCTGCTGTTGGGCCACAGACCCAGACATGGCTCATGGCAGCAGTCCAGGCCTGGCTCTGTGTGGCTGCACATGATACACAGATTGGCATGGCCTCTGTGGCAGCGAGGCCCCTGGACACCAACATGGCCACAGGATGCATCCTAGACCCTGGGCATCCATGTGACCTTTGGTGGCACCACAGACCATGGACATCATAGAACTTGACTGTGAAAGGGCCATAGATACAGACATGGTCCCTGGCAGGAACCCAGGCTCAGATGTATGTCATCACGGTCCAGATGGCAGCATAGGCCACGATGATAGGTCTTTACCTCTAGCAGCAGTGTGACACTCAGACACCAACATGACCCCAGGTGGCAGCCCAGAACTCTGGCATCACCATAGCCTTTGATGGTATCATGAGCCACAGACATCAACACAGACCCTGGCTGCAGTAGGGCCATGGACTGAGACATGGCCCTCAGCTGCAGTCTGCTGTGGATGTCTTTCCATATGCTGTAAATATGTGTTGCTCTTGTTGGTTGATAAATAAAGCTGTTTGGCCTATGGCAAGGCAGCTTTAGAGGCAGGCAGAAATCCAAACAGAGAGATAGGAAGAGAAAGGAGAGGCAAGGTAGATGCTGAGAACTGCCACCAGGAGAAGCAAGATGTAAAGGTATTGGTAAACCACAAGCCATGTGGCAAATTATAGATTTATAGAAATGGGTTAATTTAAGAGATATGAGCTAGCTAGCAATAGGCCTGCCATAGACCATACAGTTTGTAATTTATATAAGCCTCTGTGTGTTTAATGGGTTTGAGTGTTTGTAGGACTGGATGGGGCACAGGAAAACTTATAGCTACAGCAATCCAGGCCTGGGCATCACCATTACACCTTGTGGCAGTGCAGGATACTCAGATCTGCTGCCTCATGACCTGTAGATTCCCCACCTGGCCTTAGGTGACAGCCCTGACTCCAGGTATTTTCATGGCCTTAGGTGGTATCAGGTGTCATGGTTATCAACCCAGACCCTGGTTGTGATAGGTCCATGGACCCAATGTCACTATGGCCTCAAGTGGCAGCATAGACCATCCAGATTAGCATGGCCCTGGCTGAAGCATGGCTCTCAGAGACCAACATGGACTCAAGTGTTTGACCTGGTCATCTGCATGGCTTTCACTGGTATGGTTACTGAAGCCATGGACATCAACACAGACCCTGGCTGCTGTAGGGCCATGGTCCCGGACACAGCCCCCAGCAGCAGCACAGGCCTGGATGTCATCATGTTCTCCAGTGGCAGCACAGGTCACTCAGATCAACATAGCCCTGGTGGCAGCACAGCCCTTGGATACAAGAATGGCCACAGGTGGTGGCCCACACCCCGGGCATCCTTGTGGCCTTGGTAGCAACATGGGTCATGGACGTCAAAAAAGACCCCTGGCTGTTACAGACCCAGAAATGGCCATAGGCAGCAGCCCAGGCCCAGATGTCATCCTGGTCCTGGATGGTAAATAAGCCACCAATATCAGCCCATTCCTCACAGCTCTTACTTCTTCAGAACTGCCTCTTACCACAGCACACAAACCATCCTGCTTCTCCTTATCTCCCATTTCTCCACCATATACTTGCTCATCATATTGGCACAGTACTGCCTGATGCCACAAAGTGCCAGCCAGGCATGTGGATGCTTCAGGCAGGCTGGACCATGAGGCCCCAGGCTGCCCCATGGGTGTCTTTCTCCTGCCTGAGACACATGACATTAGGGGGCCTCTCAGATTGATTCTTAAATTGAGATCATGGATGGGAAAGAATGGGTGCTAACTAAGCCGAGAGAGCAAGGAGTTGGAGGTGATCCTCCCTGTGGTGTTAGTGAAGGGTCAGTTAGACAGTGGAGGTGTAGGAAGATGTGATAGGCTTGGCTGATGTTGTGGTTTGAATGTGTAGTGTCTCCAACAGGCTCATGTGGCTCCCACATGGAGATATTGTTTGGAAAGGCTGTGGAACCTTTAGGAGGTAGAGCCTTGCTGGAGGGAGGGAGTTCCTGAAATAGGCTATATAGCTTAGTTCCACTTCCTGCTCCTATTAGAGTTCCTAACTGTGGATGAATGTAGTGAGCTGAGCTCCCGTTCCTACCTCCGTGCCTTCCCTGGCACGATGGTGTGGACCCCTGTGAACTATAAGCCGAAGTAAACCTTCTCTTCCTTAAGTTCCTTCTTGCCAGGTATTTTTATCATAACATTGAGAAATGTAACTAACCAATACACTTGGCTTACAAAAAAAAAGAAAGAAAGAAAGAAAGAAAGAAAGAAAGAAAGAAAGAAAGAAAGAAAGGAAGGCAACAAATGCCACCCGGAGCTAAGTCAAAATCCACACCTAGGAGGAACGTGAACCTAAACTTCCCAGATATGTCTGTGGGTGAGGCTGCTGTTTGGAAGAGCCTTTCATGGGTTTGAACTTTAAGAAAAACTGGCTCTCCTGCCCACCTGTTCCCAAATACTTGGCAGCGCTTCCTCAAATAATTGACTTGGAGACTTAATATTACTTCCAAGTGTTCAGCTGGTAGCTCAGGCTTGTTACTAGGTAACTCTTACTCTTAAATTAACCCATAATTCTTTTTATGCTTTGGCTTGTGGTTTATGGTTTGTTACCTCATTTTTATACATGCTGCTTGCTTGGGGACTGGCTGATATCTCTCCTGACTCTCCTGATTCCACCTTTCTTCATCCCATCATTGTCAGTTTGGCTTTCCCACCTAACTTCAGCTATTGGCCAGTCAGCTTGTTTATTAAAGCAATCACAGTGACAAATCTTCACAGTGTACAAAAGGATTTTTTCACAGCACCAGTTCAAGGGTATGTGTGGTTTGTAGGATTTACTTTAAAGAGGGCATTTCAACACACACACTACAAGGAAGATCCGTGAGGACCACACAGTGCTAAGTAAACCATTCTGTCCACATTGGGAATCCAGTCAGTTCCACATCTATTGATCTAGTTTTACTTTAGATTTCATTTTATAAGGATTGTATTAGGAGAGCTGACAAATTGAGCCGTAGGGACAGGGTGACCTTTAAACATGTAGGTCACAGCCAAGCAAATTTCACACATCCTGTGCGGTGAGTCAGGTGGACGCCAGAACGTGTTTGCAGATTTGAGGCTTCTGATGTGTTTGATTTTGAAGACTAAAGGGAGATAGGGCTGGCAGTTTGCTTTTGAAATTTTTGAAAAAGGAAGATTTCAGGCTGGATTGGTCCTTGCAGATCATCAAATTAAGCCAAATCCCCCCCCTCCCCCCTTAAGACAAGACTCAGATGGGTCAGTATTTGTTAAAGATTGCTAGCAGCCAGTGGGACTTCCAAGGTCTCCTTACCTCAATGATTGCTTGGATAAGCCTGAAGTACGAGGGAATCTCCTAACTTTGGAGCATCTGCTGGTGGCCAGACACCCGTAGTGTACCCTCACAGCTTTCCACTGGCTTGTCTTCATGTGTAAGTCTTATGGGAATCCTCAGCTCTCAGAAAACCCACCAGGGAGGGCTTCAGAGAAGCCCCATGGGGACGGATGAGCCTCACAGGAGTATCCTTCTTTCAAACATGCTTGCTGGGAGCTGTTTGGGAAAATACAAAGGCTCTTGTGCTGTTTTCCTTTCACTTGGCGTTCTGGAGAGCAGAGACTTGATGTCATGTGAACAGCTACTGGGACCAGCTGCGTCTGGGACGTGGCTCTTTCTGCCAGGCTCCTCATGTGCTCCTTAAGGCCCCCCTCACTACCTGAGCCACAGTGTAGTCTCCCCTCTGCACTGTTCTGGGACTTCATTTTCAGGAAAGCAGCTTGCCTACTGTGACCTCCTTTAGATAGAAAAGAAAGGCCTTGGCAACTCCCCTAGGACTGAGACCAGCCAGCAAGTGCGGCTGCCCGAGGGAGAACATGAAACTGTGATGTGAGCTTTCCTTCCTTTAAAAGTCCAACCCCAAGCTATCTTACAGGGCTCAAGCCTTATTCAAGAGATCTTTGTGGAGTGAATATAAATTTGAGGTCACCAAAGGAAGACTGGAGTTTAGAACCAGATAGCAGCTGTTTAAAATTGATTGTCTGACCTTGGAGGGAAAAAGAAGCAGAAAAGCAATTTTCCTATCAGAATATTTTGGAGATGGAAAGGGTCCCAGTGATTATTTGGTTTCTTTGTTGTTGAACAAATAGGAAGTTAATGACTTGCATTCCTTGCTATTTGAACTTTGATTCAATAATATATTCAAATATTTTTATCTTTAAAATGAATAGAACATCTCCTTCATGGATACCCCAAATACCCTTCTCTCGAATTTCCCATTCCACACTCGTGTTTCCTGAGCATGTGGCTGTGATACGGCTCATTAAGTAAGGAACCAGACAGTGGCTCTTGGGTCTTTATACTTTAATCCTGGGGCTTACCATGGGCTCATGTCTTTTGAAGCAGGGTCCCTTGACAGTTACAAAAACTGCCTGTAATTCAGATTTCCAAATATTGAAATAGTGGCACACAGCAAAGAGATAAAGGATGGTTGTCCAGTCAAGTCTCAGAGAAAGTGATCGACAAAGTCGGCAGACCCAACTATGAGCTTTTGGAAACAGGATTACAACTGTTCAAACCTCCCTGTAACTTGGATACTGCTTGGCACACAACAGGTGTGTGTTGAATAGTGCATGCCTTTATTTTCAGCTAGAGGGTGTGCCAGAAGCCTTTAAACAGTAAGCTAAAGGGTGTGTGCAGATTAGCCTTAAGCTATTCCTGGTTGAGCATGGTGTGTGTACTGTTAGTGAGTGCACTATTCAGCTGCCATTAGACAGCACACCTGAGACAATCAACTTCAAAGGAAGAAAAGTTTATCTTGGCTCACGGTTTTAGAGGTCACCACTTCATGACAGTTGGGAAGCAAGGAAAGGGACAGGAAGTGGCTGAGGTCTCAGTGTGTCCATTAGGGAAAATACCTCCTTTCAAGAACATGTTCCCAGTGACCTACCTTCCTACAGTTAAATCTCTCTTCCCAAAGTTCCACCATTTTAAGAGAAGTATCACCAACCCAACTCCAGAGGAACTAGCTAACAAGGAGGACCCTAGGAGGGATGCGTCGATCACCCTGGGAAGGGGCAATAGATGAGATCTCCGTGAATAAACTAGGGATGAGGGGGGCAATGGAAGGTAGGGGATGGGGGACGAGAACATAAAGGAATGGGATGGTTGAGCTGGAACAGGGACAGAGTGGGAGAGTAATGATGGGAGAGCAATCAAAGTGATATCTTTTTTTTTTTCTTTCCCCGAGACAGGGTTTCTCGGTGTGACAGTCTTGGTTGTCCTGGAACTCACTTTGTAGACCAGGCTGGCCTTGAACTCACAGAGATTCACCCTCCTCTGCCTCCCAAGTGCTGGGATTAAAGGCATGCGTCACCATGCCCAGTGAAAGAGATATTTTGATAGAGGGAGACATCGTGGGAATAGGGAGAAACTGGGTGCTAGGGAAGTTCCCAGGAATCCACAAGGATGACCCCAGCTTAAACTACTAGCAATAGTGGAGAGGATGCCTGAACTGGCTTACCCCAGCATTCAGATTGGTGAATACCCTAACTGTCATCATAGAGCCTTCATCCAGTAACTGATGGAAGCAAATGCAGAGATCCACAGCCAAACACCAGGCCGAGCTCCAGGAGTCCAGTTGAAGAGGGAGAAGAGGGATTCTGTGAGCAAGGGGCATCAAGATCCTGATGGGGAAACCTACAGAGACAACCAAACCAAACTAGTGGGAACTCTTGACATTTTAGTTCAAGAGCTGTGGAGCCATCATGGGACTGAACTAGGCACTCTGTATAGCGAGACAGTTGTGTAGCTTGGTCTGCTTAACGGACATCCTGGCAGTAGCATCAGGATCTATCCCTGGTGCATGAACTAGCTTTTTGGAGCCCAATACATATGGTGGGACACCTTGCACAGCCTTGATGCAAGGGGAGGGGTTTGGATCTGCCTCTACTGAATGGACCAGGTTCTGCTGACTCTCCATGGGAGGCCTTACCTTGTTGGAGGAGGGAATGGGGGTGGGTGGGTTGGGGGGGAGGAGGCTGGAGGGGCAAGAGGAGGGAAGAGAGGGATCTGTGGTTGGTATGAATAAAAATTCCATAATAATAATAATAATAATAATAATAATAATAATAATAATAATAATAATAATAACAACGAATGGTATCGCAGAGTGACATAAGCCTTTATTTAATACACAGGCCTTGGGGAGACATTTCAGATCCAAAGGACAGCAGTGAGTAGTCACTAAGGGTGAGATATCAGAGAAACAGCTCTGAAAAATCAATGTTTAGTGTACCAGGAGATTTACATGCTTGGGAATGAGATGCTCCTGGCCTTCAATGCCAGGTTTTCCACTTACTAGAGTTGGACAGGCTAACTCCTCCCAGTTTTTCCATCTGTAACATCAGGTTAACAGTAGTTTGCAAATATGATTTATAATGATTAAGTGGAATTTTTAGATATCATAGACACCCAGATTGCTGTCTATTTTATTGTCAATAGTTATTAATTCCAATGAGTAGTGGTAATAATGTAGATAAGTTTACCTTGGGGGGGTGGGGGGGGGAAAAAAAAAAAAAAAGCTCCAGATGGTGTTATAGGTTGTGTTACCACTAGAGGGCAGCATGAGCTCACTGTTTGAAATCCGCTTCATTCTACACAGATGGCTCACAGTGTTCAACACAGCTCTCCTTGGGTAGGAGTTTAACACATTTTAGAGGCCTAAACAGCTTAGTCTAATATTTTAAAAATGGCAGATTCTAACCTCCAGGCTTCTATTCAGCTGGGCATCGATGGGAACAATCTATTCAACATTCTCCACCCCAGATGTTAAAAATGTTATTGAAATGAGAACTCAGCTGGATCTGATTTTTTTTTTTTTTTTTTAAATCTTAAACATTAATCCAGGTTATCTAAAAACATGAGGCTGTCTTTGGGCATTGAGAATTTTATGAAGAGTCGGCCAAGCTGTTAAACTTAGGCCTCTCTGCATGCAAGGGTGAGTTCATCCTATTTTCTAAACCCTGCTTAGCTCAGTAGGAAACATTTTGCAAGTGGAGGATAAAAAAATAAACCAGACCCTTACTTATTGAGTACTTACTATATGCTCCTTTTTGTAGATTCTTGGGATTCAGTTTTAGAGACAAAGGTTTGTGTATGTGGGGGAGGAGTGGAGGAGAGGATGGGTGGGATGCAGGGAGGAGGAAGGCAGGGATAGGATAAATTTTAAGATATATGAGCATTACTAAATTTCTGAGCATTACCATATTTCTAAGTGCGAAGTGACAGAGGAGAAAGGTACGGTGTTTCTGAACAACAGAGCAGCGTCTGCTTCTGCTTGTACCAGGCATGGCTGACCTGCAGCCCCTTCAAGTCCCTTTGTTAGACACTCCTGGCTCCAGCCCTGCCCCCTGGCTGATGGACAGGGCTCTGCTAATATCACCCCCCCCCCCCAACCAGAGAACATATACACCTGTGCTTCTAAACCTTCTCGCTCCGACACCCGGGTGTATCACTAAGGACTCTACGGAGTCTGTCAGAGACAATTTTCTTTTACTATGAATCTCAGCTAGAAATGAGCAAGGTTGCAGCTTGCTTTATCGTCCTGTGAGTCATGTTAACTTAATTCCATCCCTTTATTCTGCTAGGAAGGCAGAAAATCGTCTGGATCAATTTGTGTTTCTTGTTCTAGAGCTGATGGTGTGGCAAGGGGCAGAGGGTGATGTAAGGTTGCCAGTGCCTGTGCAGGAAGGTCCTTTAATTCTTGACATTATCTGGCCTCACAGGCATCTCTTGAGATGTCTGTTATTCATTTAGTTCCTGGTTACAGTTTATTGAGCTTGCAGAAGGGACAGCTATCCGCTTACAGTTTGAAACTCATTAGCTCTTTGTGGTACCTCCCGGCCCTGGCTGGACGTGGGTGCGGTACATGAATCATTCCTTTACACTGGAGTTCAGCAAAATCTATGAGTAATTTCTGCCTATGAACATTCTGTCCCAGAAACACCAGGCAGCCATTGCCTCTTTATGTCTTGCTGACTCTCAGATGCTTCCCAAGAAAAGAGCGTCTTTCTTGTTTTCAAATACCTAACAGCTGCTCAGGGATTTAGGGGTTCACTCACTGAACCCCTTCCTTAGCGTCCTTCCTCCACACTCTCCTAGCTCCCCAGTAGGTTTTCTGACTAAGACTTAGAAAATCCTCTCAAATCTAGAAATTGAAGGAATTCTTGCTCTTTAATTTATGATTTGTCTCAAAAAACCTGTCTCTCAAATTCTCTGTTTTACCTAGACACCTTTTTTTTTTTGGAAGTAGCAAATCCAGAAATGAGGTTTCCAGGCTGTTTGCTCCTCTCCCTGCTGGGTCTCTCTGCTTCTTTTCACTCTACAAAACAGTCTGGGTTTTGGGATGGACATGAGAGGAAGGTCAGAAAGCAGAAAGCAAATACAGGAGGGAAAATTGGTTCATATTTTAAATATGCTATCATGTCACACCAATAACAAAGTATCCACACTTGTGAATGATTTATCTTTTTTGTAAATTAGAGTGGTTCAAGGTTATCCCACAACCACTTCTATTCCATTATTCCTTACATTTCAGTTCAACACCCCCCCCCCCCCCCCCCCCCCCCGGAAAAATCTCCTGAACTAAGTAAGCCTGTTGATGTCTCTGTAGTGCCATTTCTTGCCTCCTGTAGTGAGGGATCTTATTTTGTAAAACTGTAGGATCTTATTTTGTAAAACTGTAGCAAGCTATGGATATTTACTTTTAGCCATGTTGTTTTTGAGATAAGGTCTCACTATGTAGCCTTGGCTGGCCAGGAATTTGCTATGTAGACCAAGCTGGCCTCAAACTCACAAAAGTCTTTTCCTCTGCCTCTGGAATGCTGGGATTACAGGCATGCGTCACCACAATGGGCTCTCTTCATCACTTTTTTCTTTTGTTTTTTCTAGACAGGGTTTCTCTGTGCAGCTTTGCACCTTTCTTCGGACTCACATGTAACCCAGGATGGCCTCGAACTCACAGAGGTCCACTTGCCTCTGCCTCCTGAGTGCTGGGATTAAAGGCATGCACTACCACCGCCCAGCTCTCTTCATCACTTTTAACACACAGCCACATCACACACATGCCTGAAACTCTGCTCTCTCCACCACTGCATACCCGCGGAGATTCTTTCTGCTTGAAGGTGACAATCATTTTAACTTTGTTATTTGTGTTGCCCTGATTTGTGCGTGCCTGTTCCAGTAGGTGCTAAGGTCGCAAAAGGGCTCAGATTGTGCCCTGTTTGTCTCATCTCTGCTTTAGTGTCTGGTGCAGTGCCTACCACCAAATAGGAGCTTATTCCCACTGGGGGACAGCTTTCCCTTGCCTCCTGTATGTTCATTCTGAAATGGGAGGAGAGAGAGGAAAGAGGCACAGGTCATATGCCAGATATGACTCACTACCCTGGCTGCCCATGGGAGAGTCCTGCATAATTTAATTGCAGACTTATCTGAATCCTTGCCTCCTAAATACAGTGAAATAATAAAATCTATGAGAAAGAGAGAGAGAGAGAGAGAGAGAGAGAGAGAGAGAGAAATTCATTAAGTAGTAACTTAGCAAAAAAGAGAAATTATGTGGCACAAAAAACACACAAGAACCAACCAACCTGGACATGATGAAGAGGCTTATGAGGGGCTTGAACAGGGAGAAATCTAGCATGACTTCTTAAAGCTGGACTGGAGATACAACAAAACCCTGAGACTTTGCATTCAGAGTTCACATTTGAACAGAAGAAACTGAGCAACCTGGTGTCATGTACATTTTTCCTCTGTCTGAGGAACTGTGAGGATGCCGTGAGAAGAGAGCAGCATAGGAAAGGACCGGCATGGTCAGGCATAGTTGGAGCAGTCCACTAGAGGGCAGTAGGAACAAGGCTCACCCATAACCAAGTAGAGACGTGAACATGTGCTGGAAGGAAGAGCAAAGACAGTTTTCTATCCATGACTCCCCTGGGCTCCCATCTCTATTTTTGACAGGAAACTAAACTGGCTTTAGGCATAGAGAGAAGAGAGGCAAGAAAGTCTGTACAGGGCTGCTGAGCCCTAGAAAAATGCAGATAAACAGCATGGCTATCATGTAAACCACCACTGAAAATGAAATCATGAAACTCCCATGAGTCCAAGTATTGAGCAAGAATATGTAAAGAAAATCTCATTTCAGAAAGAAGCATCTCAAGGAATGGTAGAAAACTCTTTGGAACTGCTTTGTCCAGAACAATTGGAATATTGAATTTGTTCACCGAGACAGGGTCATGTTATATAGCCCAGGCTGGTTTGAAACTTGCTATGTAAGCCAGGTTGGCTTCAACTTATATTCTCCCTAGGGCTTGGGTTGTAGTGTGTGCCACCACGCCTGGCCTAACAATTAGATTTGATAAGATTCAATTACAGTAGTAATTGAGAACTGGGAGACAATGGAATCAGAAAAAGGTTCTGGAAGTGAATAAATAAACTGAAGAACTGTATAATATGAACATAGGACTAATAATTAGTAACAGAAAAGAACAAAATGGAAACATTGCTAAAGCTCAAATTATTAACATAGAAGAAAGACTTGAGGCAATTTAAATAAGTACAATAAAAACTCACAAAACTTAAAGTGATGGAATTAAAGTTAGTATCTATAAAAGGCTTAAAAAGATTTGAGCACAAGAACACTGGGTGTCAGCTGAGTCTGGTGGTACAGGCTTGTAATATTAGCTACTTTGGAGGCTGAGGTAGGAGGATTGTGAATTCAAATCTATCCTGGGCAACTAAGAGGGAACCTGTCTCAAAAAAAAAAAAAAATGGAAAAACATTGGGGACAGAGTATAGAAGGGCACTTGCTTATCTGCATATGGGAGGGTTCCATCCCAAGGGCTGCAAAAACAAGAAAAGAGACCCCCCAAATAACCCAAGGAAACTGCTGCTCTTACCCAGTACTGGGTGTCCACAGAAGAAGTACTTAAGGAAGTAGCAGAAATATTTTTCTGCATGCAAGGCTAGTCTGCAGAGGCAGTTCTCAGTACTTTCAGTGGGAGTGTGAAGTGGTGAGACCATTGGAGAAAACATGTAAGTTCCTCAGAGAGTTAAATCTAGAAGCACCAGATGATCACACATGCCCACTCTAGATAGCTATCCAAAAGAACTGACGCCAGCATCCTGAAGAAATGACGTTGTAGGGCCACACTGTCTCCACAACAGCTAAGCTATGGAAGCAACTCCAATGTCCATCATGAGTGGTAAAAGGTTACATGGGCAAACAGTGAGTGTGGTTGAGCCTTGTGCATTAGCATAAACTGATCTGGAGGAAAATAAGCCATCCACTTGTTGCTGATGTCATGCATATGAGGCATGGAAGACAGTCAAATGTGTGGACATGGAGAGTGCAGTGGTAACCATGGGGGCAGGAAGGAAAAGGAAAATGGGAGTGGTTATCAGAAGAGCACAATGTTTCAGTTACGAGAGATGATTAATTCTGACATCAAGCACACACCATTTACCCAGAGATAGTGAGGCATTACGTACCATTTCAAAGGACAGACCACGTGTTAAGTGTTTTTAACCTAATAAGGAAAGAACAAAAGCTCTTTGAATGCAGCAGTTAAAAGAATTTGGAGGGAACTGCAAGCAAATAAAACCTCTTGAGGTAGGAACTGAAAGGGGAACACAGTCTTGGTAAATACAGCTGGTAAACACTGACTCCATAAAAATCTATAGTGAATTCTAAGCAACTATGGGGATTATGTCTGATGAGCAAAATGAAACTGTTACAAACATGGACAATGTAAACATGTAATGTAACTGTAAACAGAAGAAGAAGAAGAAGAAGAAGAAGAAGAAGAAGAAGAAGAAGAAGAAGAAGAAGAAGAAGAAAGGACCTCAAATCTTATTTATTACTTCTTTTTTTTTAGTGCGTATGTGTGGTATGTGTTTATGTGTGTGCTTGTACATGTGTGAACATGTTTGTGGAGGCTAGAATCTGTCATTGGGTATCACCCTTAGTCATTCTCCACCTTGTTTTTTGAGACAAGGTCTCTTACTGAACATGGAGTTCACCAATTGTGTAGATTGGCTGGCCAGCAAGTTCCAGGGATGTGCCTGTCGGCACCCCCTCCCAATATGAAGATGATAGATGTGGACTACCACATTGGGCTTTCACATGAGTTCTCGATATCCAAACTCAGGTCCTCATGTGTATGGAGCACGTACTTTACCCAGTGAACACAGAGTCTCCTGTATCCCGGGCTTGCTTGAATTCATTGTGCAGCTAGGGATAACCTTGAACTCCAGATCTTTCTAATGAATCTCCCAAGTACTGAGATCTGTAGGCCACACAGGGTTAGACCATGCTGGGACTGAGCCCAGGACTTTGTGTATGCTGGGTAAGAACTCTCCAAACTGAGCTATATCTCCAGGAAATGGGAGACTAGGTCTCCTACCTTCTTAGCAAGCAGCAGGGAATACTAAGAAGTGTCCTTACCAAAATGACTAGCTTTCACAAAATACCAATCCTTGAATGTTCTAAAAACTCACTTCTTAACCCCAGATGTATTCTTTAAATATTAAAAGGTGGGGAAGCATGCATTTGAAGCTCAACAATTTCTTTAATGTTACTGTAATTTTTTTTACTTCTTTTAAAGCCAAAGTAAATTTGAAATGAATATTTTTTTAAATGAAAACTGCTTATATAAGTATAAGCCACTTTTTATAAATGAAATTTCCTTTCCCCCTCTTTTCTGCACTTATCTTTCTTTATTGCTGTACTTAGGTATGAAAAGCTATGTGGGATCATTTAAACCCAATATGAATAGGAATGATTCTTGGTTTAGATTCTTGCTTATTACATTTGACTTTGTGATTTTTTCTGCACTAAAATATTTATAATAGACACGTATTTCTCTGTGTGTGTGTGTTCATGCATGGGCATGGGGAAACTCAAGGCTGATCTTAGGAGTGTTCCTCGGTTGCTTTCCCACCTAAATTTTCCTGAGACAGGGTTTCTTACTGAACCTGGAGCATATCAATCGGCTAGACTATCTGGCCACTAAGCCCTGGGCATCTTCCTGATTTCATCTCTGCAAGTCTAGGTGCTGGGGATCCAAACTGAGGTCCTTGGGAGGCTTTGTAAAGGCAGTAAATGCTTTAGCTACTGCACAATTTCTCCATTCCGTAGGTATGCATTGTTTTACATAAACAGGGGTTTAAAAAACATAAATACCCTCTCTCCAGATAAAACTGAGCATGGGGGTGCACATTTGTAATATTGGTGCTTAAGAGGTTGAGGCAGGAGGATCAGAAGCTTAACGTCATCTTTGGCTACAAAGTGAGTTTGAGGCCAGCATTGGCTACAGGAGACTGTCTCAAATAAAACAAAACAAATATACAAAACAAGAAAACAAAACAAAACAAAAGCCCCTCACACAATAAATAAATAAGCCAATACATAAATAAATATTAGAAATTAACATGACAGGTTATGAGTAGTGGTCAACTCTAGACAGGGCACAATTGGATAATTACTAGTTTTTGTTTGTTGTTGTTGTTGTTGTTTTTTTTTTTTTTACTTTGTACTTTTAATTTGCAAAAAGTATTTGTGGAGTGAGCTGGGGAGACAGTTCTGTAGGAGAGGCACTTCCTACCTAGCCTGATGACCTGAGTTCAATATCCAGGAACCACATTGTGGAAGGAGAGAACTAACTCCCGAAGGTGTTCTCTGATCACCACTCATGTGCTGTGACATACCTGTGCACATGCACACACGCACATGGACACACATACACACACAAACACAATGTTAAAGCTGTATAGGGAAAAATAAAGATATTTAGACTATCTTCTTTATACCAAATGGATTGTACTTATGCTGCAAGGCTATCTAAGACATCCAAGGCCAGGCTGGGAGAGTAACTGGCTGTCCCAAGTGGTCTCTTGGATCTGTAGTAATTAGATGGCTGTGTGGCAGGCTGGTGTGGCACATGGCCACTCTCAGGTGGTCAGAGGGAAAACTGACAGTGTCTGTTAGTGAGTCCAGGTTTCTTTCAAGGGTCTATAAGAAACAAGAGAACAGCGAGACCTATTCATCAGTACACACACTTAACTATGGCCCACTCAATTTTTCCCTTGAAGCCTAACACCTAGTAAAGTCTGAGAACATTCATAGGTGTTAGTTTTCTTTTTTTTTTTTTTCACTGTACCGGGATGAAATTTTATTCTACTCATTAAGCATCCAACCAAGATGGAAGTATGTTCATGAAAACTAATGAAACAAGAATAATTTTATGGCAAAATTTTGTGAATATTTTGGTACATTCACAGGAAGAAGGTATGATGGTTAGACAACAGTGAGGAGAGATGAGAATCAGCGTGGTTGGTAATTTGCTGCATGATGGTGACATCCTATCCATACCTTCCCCTGTCCTTTCCTTGGTACCCAGAGACAGGGAAGCATAGCATGGCGGTTTGAATGAGAATTGTACCATAGGCTCAAATGTTTGAATACTCGGTCCCAATTGGTGAAACTGTTTGGGAAGGACTAGGAGGTGTGGCCTTATTGGAGGAGCTGTGTCACTGCGAGTGGGATTTGCGGTTTCGAAAGAATTGCTCCATCTCCACTCTGTGTCTTTCTGTCTCTTATTTGTGGACAGGATGTGAGTGCTCAGGATGACAAACTTGCTGTCACGCCTTTGCTCCACCATCATGGACTCCAACCCTCTGGAACTGTAAGCCTGTTGTATACTTTCTTTTCTAGATTGCTTTGGTCATAATGTTTTTGTCCCAGTAATAGAAAAGTAGCTAAGACATGTGGAGAAGTCCAAAGAGCATGGACTTTGAAGTCAAATTTTAGTTCCTAGCTTCTGAAGCTTCAGAAGAAGCTTCCTTCTTCAGAAAGCGAGAGCCTATGACTACTGGTTACATTATAATGATGTGGGTGTACAACGCGATGAGGACTTCAGTGGGAAAATCACTCTTCAAACACAACATGGGGGGGCTCAATCTCCAACCCTTCTCAAGAATGATCACAGACCTGACTGTGATTATGACCTGAAATGTGCATTTTTTCTATTTTGCCTATTTCCAATTTGACCACTTTTCAGTTCACACAGGGACCCCTCCAGGGAGGGGGCCCTATGAAGTTAAATATGAATTGAATTTTATTTAGAGGGAGAGGAGAGATTGCTGAGTTGATGCCTCTAAAGCTCGAAGAGAATAACACGTGTGCAAAGGCCACAAAGCCATCTTGTGTACCAAGATCAGGGGAGATACAGTGATGATCCAGCATCTTCCATTGCAGGAAATGATGCTGAGACCCAAAGTGGCAAAGACTTGCTCAGGCTGGTCTTACTAGTGAGTAGTAATGCCATGACAAAATAACTCAGTCTCGATTTAGAAGAATCACCCACACTGTGGAATATTAGGTGCCCTTGAACAAGACTGGGTTATGGAGGGAGAAGCATAACAATTCAAAATTGGCTGGAGGGCCAAAGAGATGACTGAGTGGGTTAAATGCTTGCCATGCAAGCATAGAGGCCAGCGTTTGGAGTCCCAGAACCCACTTAAAGCTGGTCATGGGAGTGCAAGTGTTTGGTTCCAGGGCTTCTGTTTTGAGGTAAGAAGTGGAGCCGTGAGAACTGGAGTTTGTAAGATAGCTAGCCTGACATAGGTTGTGACAAACAAGAAGCCCTGTCTTAAACTATGTAGATGTCAGGGACTGACACCTGAGGTTGTCTTCTGATTTCCACATATGACCTGTGGCATGCATGTGCCTGAATACTTACTCTCTCCTCTCTCTCTCTCTCTCTCTCTCTCTCTCTCTCTCTCTCATCCTTTCTCTGACACACACACACACACACACACACACACACACACACACACACACACATCCTAATATAACTAATAACAATAGTGAATAGACCAGAGATTGACTGTAAAACCCCTGCCATCAGCCAGGGTGATCTCTGAAGATGCCATGATTCCACAAGGGCATGTGCCTTATCTCCATCTCTCCTTCCTGTAGTGCAATTCTCACTTAATATTTCCAGAGTGCTTTACCATCTTTTCCTCTCCTCGGTTCACACAAGGATCAGCATATTGTCCACTTGCAGAAACATTACTGGTTAATGACTCTTCTCTAAGGTATGTCCTTAGGACAGACCTAGAAAAGACTACAATGTGATCATCCCTGTCACCTGAGTTGCCATCAGGAGATTAGGAACCGAAGGAAAGGTACAGAATGGTGATTGAAGAGTTGGTGGTAGCACAGTCAAGAGCTAAGATTGGTCCCTGTCCACTATAGCTGGAACGACAGGCATTTATTTCACAGTCCCCGGAAGAAGCTCAGCCGTAAAGCAGTGAAAAAATAATCATGTAGGTCCACAGAGGCCGAATAGCAGGAGGGAGCTGCAGTTGCTGCTTCTAACTTGTTAGATGTGTCTAGCCTGAAGCCAGTGGATTTGCTGACTATGTTTCCCTTCTGTGGGGACTGAACGAATGTGTCTTGGAAGCATATGCTGCTTTCAAGAGAAGCCCCAGGCGGATGCTCTGACAGCCCTGGCCTGAGATTTGTGCCCTGCCATGATTTTATCTTAAGCTTTCGCTGGCCCCTTCTTCCTTCACTGCCTTTGCCTTCCTCCAGAGTCCTTCTTCTTGCAAAATGGAGAAAGCACACATTTAGAATTTCCCGGAGAATGGAACAAAAATGCTTTATAGAAAGGAGACATGATCTCATAGAAGAGGGATGTTTATTTACCCTAAGCCTGGAGAAGTTCATGCGAAGAGCATAGTTTTAGAGCCAACGAGACAAGCACCTGTGAGGGAGCTAGCTAAATCAAATTGGGAATAAAGTAGTCTTTGCCTCAGGGCCCTACCTTCTAAAGAAATCAACAGGTTGAAAGACCAAGCCTCAGAGTTACTTTTTCCTCTTCAGCTGACTTCGATTTTCTACTCTGGCCATTTTTGCTTGGATTTCTCTTTATATTTGGAGAGCAAGGAAAGTGTTCTTGGGATTTATTGAGAGAATGGAGCTAGCAGACATTAGTGATATCTGTTGGAGAGACTCACAAAAGAATGTGGTGTGGACTTGGTTGGACACCATTGGCCTTAATGACTTCTTATTGGAATTTACTTTGCTTTTATCTTTTCCCCCATTTGTCCTTTGACCACCAAGGCTGTGGTATCTCCATTGACCTTCTCTGGCTTCTTTATACTGAGCCTTGCAATAATATGAGACTCAGGGTATTGGAGTCTACAAGTAACACGGTAGGGGTTAGATTAACAGCGATGAAAAACTCCATTGGTTTCTGGGTTAGGAGGCAACTTAATGAACTGATGAATGAGCTGTTAGAACAACATAAATATAATTTGTCTATGTATAGATTGGATCAAATAAATATTACATGTCCTCAAGATAAAATGTATTTTTCTCTTTTTTCTTTTTCAATTTCCACTTTCTGTTTTATTTCATGAAATAATAATAACAATCTTTACAACAGTGATTAAACTAATAAATAACATTGTGTATTAGTGCATGAGAACAAAAATGTGCATTATAAATAATAATAGTTTATTTATGATATTGTCTCTAATACCCTTTCTATTTTCTGAGTAAAGGTATTTGGGCGTCTTAAAAAAGAACCTGTCAAGGGAGTACACTAGGATGCACACATATACATTATTTATATACTTATATAAATATATGTATTTTTCCCACAAACAGGAAAGTAAGGAAAGTCACAATCTTAGAATAAGAATCATTAGACATGAAAGACATTCACTGAATTTATATATTACTGAAACTTGGTTCTATGACTTTCAAGTCAATTTATTTCTGGAATATCAATAGACAAAAATCATAGTTACTAAGTTGAAAATATATTCACATGACTTTTGTTTTTCTGACAAAGCTCCATTTTCTGCCAATTTCAGTGGTTTACAGATGTCTCGATTCCTTGGACCAAGACATTGTTTTGAAAAGTCTTTTGGGAACCAATGTAATGCTACAATAATTTATTTTACCAATTAAGTATATTAAAAAATGCCTTCTCTTTTATTATCATGATTCAATAAAAGAGTGAAGATTTAACAACATAAAAGTAGGAGCAATATTATCTCACAAAAAGGCTTTAATTTTATTCAATGAATATAATTTTAACATCGTGAGAAACCCTTGGGATGACTTATTTCATTTTTCCAAGGATTGGTGAAAGATTTTGTCAGTAGAGGTGATATTGCTGTGCATGGACAGAAGTTTAGGGAACACTGATGTAATGCATTTCTCTGAATGAGATAGTTAAGGAAATTTTAATTATTTCCACCAGTGAAATAAAAAAATCATTCCACAGTGTAGTTTGGAGCCATTTGCTCTGGGGCAGCTATGTTGCCATTAGCAGCCATTGCAGAGCAGTAGAGCATCTTACAGCAGATTGCTCCCCACTCCCAGAGTCAGTCAGTCAGACTGCCTGTCTGTCTGTCTCTCTCTGTCTCTATCTCTCTTTCTCTCAGTGTGTGTGTGTGTGTGTGTGTGTGTGTGTGTGTGTGTGTGTGTGTGTGTATGCGTAAATACAAGGCTCAGGAGCTGTAGCTGCTAGTAAGGATCACCTTTGAGACCCACTGCTGTTTGTAAACAAGGGGCAACTGAGTGGATCGCCTGGTGAAGCTGAGTGGCCCAGGTGAGGAAGATCTGCTCTCATTGAGTCATGGACCTAGGGAGAACACACACAAGCTGGGAATGTGTTTTTCTCAAGAAATCTGGAATGATCTCTTTCTTTGCTTCACACTACATCAGAACTCCAGGCTTTCTGGCCTTTCGATTCTACAGCTTCAACCCGAGGTCCCAAGCTTTTCAGGTTTTCAACTTTGCAATGAGAGTTACATCATCAGCCTCCCTGGATCTGAGGCCTTTAGCCTTGGCTTGGGCTACCCTTACCAGCATCTGTTTCCAGCGTACAGATGGGCTGTCAAGGGAAATCATAACTGTCATGATTGCAGGAGCCAAGTCTCCAAACAAATTCCTTCTCAGAGATTGGTTCTATTGGTTCTGTTACTCTGGAGAATTCTCACTAACATACTAAGATGCATGGCAAGAACCAGATTAATCATTTACTAGATTATCTTTCTATAGATAGTTAAATTTCTTTCTCCATCACTTCCTGTGATATGTAGCCCAGTGTTATTTCCCTTAAGTCATATATAGCTTCTTAATTTGCACATTTAAGAAGTCTCTTCTATGGGAGTACACTGTACATACCAGTTGATTAAATAGTAGAGCACGAATGAAAGGTTCTCATCCCTATAGTTTATTGACAGTCTAGCTGGTTTCCCTAGACTGTAACTAAATTTAATAATGTAAAAATTTGTATATGATTCCTACATGCTTTTGGGGATATCAAAGTATGATGACCCAGGTAAATTAATTTCAAAATCTTTGAAAGATTTTGGATACCGAAACATATAGAGAATGATAAACATACTTGACTATTTTATTATTATTATTATATTTATGTTTTAATTTTACACATCAGCCATGGGTTCCCCTGTCCTACCCCCTGCCGCCTCCACCCCCACCTTCCCACCATTCCCTCCCCTCTATTCCCTCCTCCTCCAGGGCCAAGACTCCCCTGGGGATTCATTTAAACCTGGTGGATTCAGTACAGGCAGGTCCAGTCCCCTCCTTCCAGACTGAGCAAAGTGTCCCTGTGTAAGCCCAAGGTTCCAAACAGCCAGCTCATGCACTAATTAGTCAAGTATGCACTGAGGCATCCAGGCTGTGGGTCCTTAGTGCATACTTGACTATTTCCCCAAGTATCATGGGTACTATTGTGGTTTGAATATGTAATGCCTCCCAAAGGCTTGTAAATTTTGCTCTTCAGATACTTGTGCTGTTAAGGAAGGTTATGGAATTTTGAGGGGAAGACTTGCCGGTATAAACACATCACTGGGGATGGATGGGCTTTGGGATTTTTTAGTCTTCCTCCACTTTCTGTCTGCTTCCTGTGTGTGGATGAGATGCGACCACTCCGCTTCCTGATTGCTGTGCCTTTCCTGCCAGGATGGGTTGTCTCTGGATCTGTAAGCCCAAATAAAGCCTTATCTTCGCTAAGTTGCTTTTTGTCATGGCATTCTATCATAGCAAGAGAAAAATAACCATCACAGGTAAGAAATGAAAGCTGGAGCCAACTAGAGCATCTGAGATTTCTAGTGCTTCAGAGCACTCCCTTCCCCATTTTACTATGCTGCTCTGGCTAGTCAGGAACTTTCTATGTAGACCAGGCTGTCCCCGAACTCTCTTAACCTTCTCTCTACTTGTATGTGTCAAGCTTCTCTTAAAGGTGGAGTATAATGGGATAGCCAAGTATTGACAGGTCCAAATATGTCTTAAGTGTTAAAATGTTTTTTTTTTAAATCTTTGATTTTGTGGATTTGTTATTTTAGCAAGATTATTGGGATTAAAGATTGTTTGTGTGCCTTACACAAGAAGGGGCTGACAGGTCATAGGAAAGATGGGTTCATGGCTTGATTTCTGTTTATCCTTGCTTTATATTTTATAAGTTCATGTAGACAGAGATGAGAGAGTACATTTTGTTATAGATCTGAGCTAAGAAGCAGAAGGAGAGAGAGAGAGAGCAGAATGAAAACTGAAATAGAGATAAGTAACAGGATGGTATAGGATAGGCAGCATGAGTTCTAAGTCATTTCTAAAGCTGACATAAACAGAATACTTCTCTAAATATTATATCATTCAAATGAGACCAATATTTTACCAATTTCAGCCCAAATGTGGCATTTCCTGCATGACTTAGGGAAGCAGATTTCCTCATTTCTTCTTAGGCATGCTCACCTTGTTCAAGCTCTTTCATCTTGAAAACACAAGAGTGTCCTTTCCTTAGACAGAGCTGCACAGTTAATGAACATTTGCTTAGAGCGATTTGCTACATTTCATTCAAACATATCTCCAAAATGCCACATGCTATTAGAAGCCACAGTTCTTGCTTTGTTTGTTAGACGATTCAATTATGGAAAACACCCAGAAAGAAGTTGTGAGAAGCATATTATAAAGCAGCCAAATAGGTCTCTGCTTATATGTATTTTAAAGAGGGATCAGTGTGTGAGCTGGCTGGTAATTGACCACAGAATTGGGTTATGTGTTGAGCAAGCAGGTATTGAATTTGCAAGGTCAAGATGCAATGCATAACAGGCTCCCTTGTAAGAAGCTCTAGAAAGTTCCAAGGCAAAGAAAGGGAGGAGTAAATCTGTGTCTGATCATCTTAGATGTTGTACTCTTCTGGGTTTAAGGTAAAAACCATTCAAATGGTATTCTGTTAGCAAGAGGATAGTCTGAGCACTCAGGAGGCTGAGGCAGGAGGATCACAAGGTTTCAGTAGTAAATGTTGTTACCTTTTAAAAAATTACTTTCCTTCAATGCTGGCAAAAGCATTTGAGGTTTTTAAAATTTTTAAATTTTTTTTTTGTATTTTATGCCTGCTATCTTATTAATTTATTAATGTTAGATGGCTTCAACTAAACATGGAAGGAAGCCAGCTTCCTACTCATTGCTTGAGCCATATTTACTCATGTTCAGGGCACTTGTTTATTCAAGATTCATTCACAGTATGGCCTCTTTCTAGTGTCCTCAGTGACTTAACCAGTATTTGGACAGTCCACTTTTCACCGGCCCAGCTGTCCTTACTCACTCTCTTGCTCCCTGTGGTTGTCCAGTGTGTATTTCTGTCATCCTGTCCTTTATAATGTCTTAGTCAGATGGTGGTACAATCCTAAGCTTTGTGCCTGGGCTTAGAGAGAGAGAAAAGGCCAATTTAATGTTCAGGTAGACCATGGCATCCCTAACCAGGTTTTCAGCCAGCCCTTCACAAGTTTGGAGCATTCTGGGTAATTAAAGAGGACACAGTCCTTCACCTCCTGATTCCTGTGTGGGAGAATTCACAGTATGAAAGGGAGGCTGAGTAAGGCAGGATCTGAGAATTACTAGGTGGTGTTAAGTAAAAATCTTAAACCATACCAAATCCCTAGCATTTTAGCTTTTTGCTGTATCTCATCCATTTGAAGAACATTTCCCAAATGCTCACTGTAGTTTTCTTACTAGTTTTGACAAACTATGTATTTATGGATGGGCAGAAGCTGAATCTTAAGCTTCTTCATAACTCTCCTCTTTTCTCCCTATTCTAGAATGTAGAGAAGCACCATGCGTTCTGTATATACTCAATCATTCTTCCAAATAGAAGATAACACTGAGCAGAAGTTCTAGTTTCATTATATTTTCTGGCAAGAAGACTGAATGTACTAGAGGTGAAAGACCTAGGAACAACTCAGTGCTGTGGGCACCATATGCTGTAGCCTGTGTTACCTAATGGTTCTGTTCGATGATCCTAGGGTCAGTACTGGGGACTTTGAAAAGCATGTTCAGTGTCCTCCCCAGAGATATTTCATAGGCAAGAGCCCTATGAAGTCATGTTAAATGCTGGTTTCTAGGACAGCAGTTTATATGGAAAACCAATATGAGAGCCAGGGACTTGGTAACAGATGTGGTGCTGGGAAGTCCAGGTATACAAAGAGGTTGCAAGGGGAAGGCCCAATGGAGAGCTGGCCAAGAAGTAATAAAGAAATCATGTAACAGACTTCTAATTTTCTGCTCCCTGTGAACCAGTGGGGAGAATTACTGGGTACATAGGCTAGGTATTATCATTCTTAGCAGCGTCTGAGTCAAGAGAGGTATGTCTCCATTGGAGCCAGTTCATGAGTGATTCATGGTTACTCTATTGGACCACACAGTTTTGAAGCACATAAGAAAGACTTACTCAGTATGCTTCGGAGTGCTACAATATAAAGATTCAAGGCATGCCAGAAAAGAATGTGAAATATATGGATATTGGTTAAAACCTTGTTTGTATTTTTTTTACACACATGTATATGCACACATTTTGTTTTAAGACAATGTAAATAATCTAAACATGGGATTGTATGAAATGTAAGGTCCTAAGCATAACCTCTTACACATATGGAAGGTGAGACTCAGAAAGAAAGACCTGAAGAAGGTCACACTAGTAGATGGTAGAGGAATGATTTAAACTTGAACCTACTGAGTTCTCAAGTTGTTTTATTTTCTTCTTAGCTACTTCACATTGTCTAAGTATGCAGAAGATGAGGTAACATAGGCTATGTTTGAAGGTCAAGGTATCCAGAATACTATAGCCATCCCTATAACTGTTTAATCTTTATTTATAGAGTCTAGGGAATGGTGGCTGTTTCCCCACACACCCCCACCAGTGCTGCTGCCTTTCTGGTTGTGAGTTTTCTTGTGGACCTGATAAGAAACATACTGAATAGTCTTTCAGAGTTTGATTCTGTTGAGTCAAAGAACCTGCCACAGCAGAACAAATATTTCAAAAAGCCAAAACAATGTCGTTAATGACTTGATAATTAAAACGACACCACATAAGCGTGATTTAAATGTAAGCAAATTACTTAGGAAAAAAATACTGAACTCTTTCAAATGATCTGCTGTTTGTTTAATTAGAGCAGAATCTTGTTTTATATAAAGCCACTGACAATGAAGTCCTAAATGAATTATTCCTAAAAACATAGTAATTAAACACATTTTTACCCAATAATAGCCTGGGGAGGGGATAAGTATGAATTGTCAAGGATACTTGGCATTCAAGATGCATAGAGGTTGATGGTGAACATATTTGTATTACTCTTAACTTTGGGCTCCTTAGAGAAAGGCTGAGATAAAAAGTTGGCAGAAGTTGACTTGGAAAGTTGTCCCAGAAAGCACAAGAGGGAAAAGATGGAAGGAAAGAGAATAATAACATCTGTGTCAACACTCAGCAATTTAGTGTGGGCAACTGGGACTCCATCCTACTGTGTACAACAGGCCTTAAAATGGTCTTCCTGGGGGGCGGCTGAAGTCTTGTTAAGTATTCCTTGTCAGTTGAAGGTTGCTATGAGGGCATTGACTCCTAGGCATGTTTGAGTTAAGCCGTCCTGGCAACCTCCCAAGGTGCTGGGTAGGGCTTTCATGTAGAGAGGTGAGGAGATGGCCCAGAGAAGGGATCTGGGAAGTCTTGACAACTTTATATCTGTCCTTGGAGAGTGCTGATGTACTTAGAAATAGTGCTAGGAGACATTATGCAAAGTTTAACATTATCTGTCGTAGGTAACTTTAATAACAACCTTGTATATCAGCATTGGACAGCAGGACTGTAATATAAACCACAAATATGAGACCCATAGTTAACTTCCATTTTTTTCTATTAGACACATTAAAACATTAAAAGAATAAAAATTAACTTAGTATTGATTTTGTGTGTTTCTAAAATATCATCTCAACACATACTCAATAGAAAGAAATCATTAATGAATCATCATACATCCCTTTTCTTCCTAAAGTCTCTGAAATCTAGCATGCATTTTTCATTTAGAGCACAGCTCCATCTGGCCCAGTTCCATTTTAATACTCAGTATCTACAAGTGGCTCATGGCTACTGTTTGGGCAATAGAGCTAGAGGAACCCAAAGAAAGACATTCACTGAGAAAGTCATAAAAACATCTGTGATTGTCTTCAAAATAATATACAAATCACAGTCTGTGTAGAAAATTTCAGGTTGTCCTTTTTATTTTGTGAACGTCATTGAACAGTGTCCTTTGGTACTTTATGGATTCTTTTGAGAATGTTCTCTGTGCTTTTGACTTTATATTCTCTTTGTCTGATTTATGTGAGGACTGCCATGATTCATTTTCCTTTAGGATGCTGGTAGGAGAAGCCTGTAGACTCACTCTGATTATTAGAATAGAACATCTATCATCAAGGCTTCCCATGAAGCTCTGAAGAGCAGTGGGAAGGCAGAGGTGTGATTTGACATGGTCTTTCAAAGGCTGGTACTGACAAATTAGGTTCTGCCTTCCTATTACTGCATTAAAAATCTTAATTTTATATATACACTCTATATTTGAAGTAGATCACTGTTTTGATGACTTTCCCTCTTTCCAGCTCTTCACCTCTCTACATGAAAGCCCTATCCAGCACCTTGGGAGGTTGCCAGGACAGCTTAACTCAAACATGCCTAGGAGTCAACACCCTCACAGCAACCTTCAGCCAACAAGGAATACTTAACAAGACTTCAGCCGCCCCTCAGGAAGACCCTATCTGTCTGGACACCCTGAAAAATGGCTATGCCTTCTGTAGTTGATAGCAGTGGCAGGCAGCCTTCACTGACCAAGCTCTCACCTCCAACATGTTAATTTTCTTTCTGTCTCTAGTTGGCTGCCTATTAAACTACAACAAAAAACAAATAATACATCAAGTTTCTCATTTTCCTTGCAGTTAGCTGTGGCCACGTGACAGAGATGGCTAATGCAATGTTAGCCTGAACTGGCTGGTGCCTTTTCTTTCTCTACTTCCTTCCTGGACCTCACTTGCTTTCTGGTGATGTGGCAACCATTCAGTGATCAAGAAGCAACCATCGTGAGGATGAAGGTCAACATGTTCAGTGTGTTAAGGATGGCACAGAAAAGTGGGGGAGATGAGTTATAACGAATGAGTCTTAGACTTCTTTGCCAGGCTTAGAAACACTTCCAGCATTTTTATGTGAGGCAGATAATGTGTTATCTATGTAAGGCACTATTAATTAATTTTCTTATATGTACAGAAATGGATTTCTATCTGAGATGGGGAGACCTTTCCAAATCTACCACTGGACAAAACTCAGCATGCAATTGCTTTCTTCCTACTCCCTACAAGTAGCTAATTAAGCAGTCATCCAGAAACACAATTAGAACAAACAAATACAGAAAACACTGCAAATCTGAAGTTGTCAGATCTCAGGAGACCTAATTAGATATCTTACATCTTTGAAAAAGTATAAACTATCAAAGCATTTACCTTCATATTCTTGCCCAGAATCCCCTTATTTAAAATTACTGCAATTTCTCCTTTGCAACATCACTTTCTTTACTTAAAGGAGACGAAGAACTTTTCAAACCACTCATATTTGGGTCTCCAGATCTTCAGGTAGCCTGGCACACAGAAAGGGACCACCAGTAAATACTTACTCTATGGATGCACTGAACACTGTATTCTAGGGATGCCCTCTGAAGGTGGGCTGAGCTTCTCCTTCCCCAACAGGAGTAGAGACAGAAGGGATGAACATTCAAACTAGGGAGTTGTTTGTCTCTGGAGACCTGTCCAGCACAGGACTCTACTAACTGTAAATAAAAAACGGTGTTTTTGATGGGGCTAGCATACGTATGAACTTACAGAGACAGAGGCATCATGCACAGGGCTTACAAGGGTCTGCACCAGATTGGGTCCTAGGGCTGAAAGGAGACGTGGACACATGCCCCCATCTCTAACCCCGAAGTTATCGCCAATTGACAGCTGTGTGGGCATGGAAAATTAGTTTCCTCCAAGGGAGTCTCACAGGGGAAGCAAACTGCTCTAAAGGTAGTTTGCCCAGCAGTCAACACAAAGTGAACTCAATAGCATTTTTGGAGGTTCTTTGTCTCATAATGTGAAGTTAGGTCATTTTTGTTAACCTTGCATGTCCTTTGCTGTATATCATGGCTTCTAGTTTTGTGTCTTAATGGGATTCTTGTGCGTTTGAATGTGTGTGTCTACATCTAATTATGTGGTTCTTCTGCTTTTTCTTTGGTTCTTTTCTGTTTTGGTTGTTTTGTCCTATTCTGATCTGGTTGCTTTATTTTATTATTGTATCTTAGATGCCTATTGATTTTCTAATGAGAGACAGAGAGGTTGTATGTCTGGATGGGAGGGGAGGTAAAAAGAAAGAATTTATTTTAGATTAAGGTAGGTGGAGTTGACTTGTCTTCAGGAGCACATGGTTTGAGCATTAGTTTTCTATCACTGTGGAAAACTCTTGGGATAAATTGGCTTATAAAGAGGCAAGGTTGGGAGATGGTGAATGTTTGCCTAGTAAGCATGAAGAGCTGAGTTTGATCCCCGTTACTCATATGAAAACAGCCTATCATGATGGCACATGCTTATAATATCAAAGCTGGGAAAGTGGAGCCAGGAGAATCCCTGGGGAATTGCTGACTAACCAAACCTACTGTGCTAGTTCTAGGCCAATAAGAGACCTCATCTCAAAAAACAAGTGGATGGCTACTGAGGAACATCACCTGTGGTTGATCTCTGGACACCCGCCTCCCCCCTCCCCCAATTTACAAAGAGAAAAGGTTAATTTTATTCTTCCTTATGGTTTTCAAGGTTTTGGTCCATGGCTGAGTGGCCTGTGTCAAGGCAACACATCCTTGTGGGAGTGTCTGAAGGACCTATTCACTTTATGGTAGCTGTACAGCAGGGTCTGGAGTCTGTGTGTCTCCTTCAAGGACATATTCCCAATGGACTAACTTCCTGTCACTTGAACTTATTTCCTAAAGGTTCTATCATTTCTCTATAGTGTCATGAGTTGGGGACCAAGCTTTCAATGCATGGGTCTTTGGGGTACATTAGAGACTCTATAATGGTTACCGTATTCTTTTTTTCAAATAAATAATTATAGTGATATATCCAGAATACCTTTGCTTTTACTGTTCCACCTATTGGATGGCCTACTTGGAAACCATTACTGAGAACTAGAATATTAGCAGACTGTCACAGTCAAGAACTTGCTCTCCAACTTGTCCTATGAAGCAACAGTAAGTTAATTCAATCCAATCTTCCTTTCCTTAGCCCGTGTACCTGTGTAAGAATGGCATCTGACACAATTACTAAAGTCTCTTTCTCATCAAGTGCTCCCAAACAGTATCCTTATAGCTGTGTGAGTAGGACTGGAGTTCCTTATATCCAAAGACCTTCCATTTGTGTCTAGTTCTGACTCTGCTTGAGCCAGAACAGCAGAAGATGGCTTGGCAATCATGGAAGAATAAAGTTGCTCAACATCTTTAGAGTTGAGAAAGCTTAGCCTTTAATTCAATCCGGGATATGGAAGGAGGAGGAGGGGGAGTTCTTTGTTTTGTTCCAACTAGTTTACCTTGAATCTGCAGCTGGTTAGAGTTTCTCAGAGGCTGTTAGTTCCAATTAATTTGGTATACACTCTCGTATGTATGCTTGATGAATTTAGACGCAGCAATGAATTTATCTGTGCACCAGCCATAAAATTTCCATTACTTTTCTTAATGAATTTTACATTTGATTTTGAAAGCTTTTTGAGAAGTTGCTCATTTGTTTCTCTGGGCCTTCTTCCCCCCACCCCTTCGACATAATTTGTGTCAAAATGAGAGATTCATTTAGAAAGAGAATGGACAGTTGTATGAGGCACTTTGCATTCAGGGACAGGGAGACCTTGCCATCCCCAGTGTCAGGATGCTTTAAAGATTGTACAATATTACATACTTCTTGGGCTCCAAAGTGGCATAAAATGGAAGCCTGGGGTTTTCCTGAGAGATCAGTTATCACCTACAAAGGGAAACTGCAACTTGTTGTGGAGAAAATAATGGAAAAAGAAGAGAGAGTTCTGATGCAGTAATGCCGGGTCTGAGGTTCCACTCCTCAGTCTGTCTTCTTGGCCAGACGAGAAACACCGGGTGCTGGGAGTCTGATTTTTTACTAAACCTTGACCCCAAGTTTCTCAAAACATATAAAAAAGTGACAGAAGTAGATAAACTGGTGTGTCTCTAAGCTCTAAGCAGTTTTTCTTTCATGGATAATATCATGGCTAGAGTAGACTTTAGAAGCAGCCTGCTTCTGCTCCCTGGAAATACCAGTTGAAACACACTTTTGTTAGGTGACTTCAATTACACTGTAATCAGTGTTGTAGAGGAAGTGGCTCTAAGGAAGTAAACCGTGAATGTTTGTGTTGTCAGGTTTTTGTACCTGAAAATGCTGTAATTTTAGGGAAGTGTTTTTTATTTTTTTGTGCTGGGAAGAGGGAGCTGTGGTTTAGGGGTGCTAATTTGCTCCTGTAGATGTCTGAGGAATGCAAGGGGCCAGGAAGAGCTACAGGGGCTCTAAGAATGGAAGAAGGTATATCTGGGGAAGTGAACATTTGGGGCTATAGCCTTAATCAACATACCATGCTGTGGAGGTTGGGCTAGCTCAGGCTTAAATGTGGCTTGGTCTTCCTGTTGGTGGGTAGATCTATTCTCATTCTTCCAGGGAGTGGTTTCTTGAAAAGAGTTTGACATTTTTAACATGCCTATTGGAACTTGTGGGAAACAAGAAAAGGATCACTTACAAGGCTTGCCTTAGCTTGTGGCTCTCTGAGCTTTGGTCAATGGCCCTGATTATTACAGAGCAAGCAGTATTTTAAGCATGGGGGAGGGGAGAGATTTTCTGCCCAAGGAAAGGAATTTCTTAGAGTATACCAGGCTTAATTAAATTTTAGAGACATTCAAGTCTAGGAGCTGCATGATTTTTCTGGCATCCAGTGTTTTGTGTTATCTTGAGGCCTCCAGTAAACTGTTGATGATAGTATGGAATAATGATGTGGTTGATCAACAACATATTGCATATGCAGCAATGAGAGGAGGTGGTGGTGTTATTTTGCAAGACTGTGACAAAGCTGAAAAATTCTATTGCCTCAGTGATATAGTAGCCATAGCAATGTCACAACATAACACATAAAGTGTTTGTGGAGGTGTAAACAAACCTATGCACAGCAATATAATTATGCATAATGCATAAAACTTGATAACAATGATGAGTAAATATTGCTAGTACATGCACAGTCTGAAATGTCCACCACAGTTTCATATTTTGAAGGCTGTTCCCCAGCTCTGTGGTGTGTGTGTGTGTGTGTGTGTGTGTGCGTGTGTGTGTGCGTGTGCGTGTGTGTGTGTGCTTAGGAATGGGGCCTGACAGGAGTAGGTCACTATGATCAGGCTTGTGTTCCTGCCTTGTTTTCTAATTTGCTCCTGACATATGCTCTGCTGTCCTGAACGGAGCTGACCCACCTTGTCTACACCATCATAGAAAACTGAAACTGTGAACTTAAATGAAACTTTCCTCCCTGAAGTTGTTTCTGTCACAAATTTTGTCACTATTCTGTAAAAAGTAACTAACACTGAAAACTGGTACCAGGAGTAGGGTTGTTGCTCTGACTAAATCTGATCATGTGGTTCTTAAACATTTGGGGATGATTTGAGGCAAGGGTTTTGAGAAATTTGGAGATGTGGGTTAGTGAAATCCTAAAATACTGTAAGCAGAATTTAGTGGGTGATTCTGGTGAGAGCTTAAAAGACAATAGCACTGCTAGAAATATGGATTGTACAGGCAGAATTTAAGTCCTTTATTGGGAATTAAATTAGAGGCCATTTGTGTTACATATGGCAAAAAATTTGCCTCTAATTTGCTTATGTCCTGAAAATTTGAGCAAGGCTGGATTAAAAATGGCCAAGTCTGCCTAAGGGAGTGTTTACCCAGGTTTAGCTCACCAGGTACTCATATGCCATTGCAGATATGATCCAAGGGACTTGATTACTTGATCTGGTGGAAGAACTTGGCACCACCCACATGGTACTGGTTTTGTAGGAAAGTTGAGTGAAAGAGTTTATGGAGGTTCCCACCTAGAGTTTTGAGGTGATCCCATAAGACTAGGTAATATGAAATAAGGTGTATTCCCTGTAGGAATCTTCTGGTAGGTCAACTCATAAAGCTTTGATGGTGGAGCCTAAGCTGAAATAGAGACTCTATGATGCTGATATATGCCCAGAAAAGCTACAGACAATGAGTGGAACTGGCTCTAAAGATGGACTACACTGAAATAGCTTGTTGGAATTCAGGTGATGCCACCACATGTTACAGCTGCTAGACATGGAACTACATAATGTTTGTCCTGCTAGAATTTGGTCTTGCTTTGGTCCAATCTTTCCTTGTCATCTTCCTGTCCCCTCCCCCACTTTGGAATGGGAATGTTTCTCTGTGTCATTATGTCTTGGAAGTGTTTAACTTTCTTTTGAATGATTCTTGTAGAGGCCTATCCTCTAAGTACAAGAACCATTATTTTCATCAAAGCAACTGTGACTACTCTCAAAAGATCCTGAAATTGGGTTTGTTGACTGTTGACATTCTTTCATGGAAGAAGGGAGTAAGGAGGGCCAGCTGGCTGTCATCTGAAATTCTGGACACTGCCTTCTTCATCACCTATCCTGCTGTATATAATTCTGCATTAATTTCAAGTACAATGTCTATGGAGATTCTAGAGTATACAGAGGGTGAAAGGTTAACTATGCAGCGGGAGAGTCCATCTAAGAAGCTATAGGAAAATTGTCATCCCTGCTGGGGTGAGTCTTTCTGGTGGTTCAGCTGCTTTGGGGTCACCCATGTTCTTGTGAGTAAGACTTCATCCCTGTTCTGTAAAGTAAACCCAGTAAGTGTGTTGATTTCCTCAAGTTGGACTTTGGTAGAATCAAAGTTTTGTTTGGGTTCTCTATAAGAAGGGGACAGTTTTTTTTTTTTTTAACATCTCCCCAAAGAATAAGGTCTCATAATAAATTTACAGAGCTTCACAGTTAATAGTCTACCTTGGGTATCAGAAGAGACTTTGATCTGTGGACATTTGAATAGTGCTAGAGCTGTTAAGGCTTTGGGGATATGAAAAGTTGGGATAAATGCACTTTTCATTTTGAGATAGCTATGCGACTTTAGGGGCCAGGGCATTTGCTATGACTTGAATCTGAATATCCTCTTATCCCTAACTTAGTTTTGAATGCTGTATTCCAGTTGTTGGTGATATTTTTGGGGTTGCACATAATTTAGGATGTAGTGTTGAGGTGGTAGAAATAGATTCCCAGAGGTTGAAGGTTATAAACTGTCCCCTAGGTTCTGCCT
Source organism: Onychomys torridus (assembly GCF_903995425.1). Taxonomy (NCBI): domain Eukaryota; kingdom Metazoa; phylum Chordata; class Mammalia; order Rodentia; family Cricetidae; genus Onychomys; species Onychomys torridus. Next base: position 59,545,647 of record NC_050456.1, read on the forward strand.
TACTCTGTTTCCTAGGTGACCTTGGTATGAACAGCTTCTGCTGTTTGCTCATGCTTTTTCCATTATGATGAACCATAATCCTCTGCAACAGTGAAGCACAAGTCTTTCTTCCTTAAGCGTATTGTGGTCACAGTGATATGAAAGTACCTACTTCTAATTATTTAAGGTATACTGCTTCTACTCATAAAGCTTTTACTGTAAAACAGAATGTGGCATTATTCTGGCAGCACTCTAGTACCTCTACTGTGTCAACTATGTTGAAATGCAATGTTCAGCAATAGATTTGTATCACTTGGATTTGGGTATGTATACTCTATGTGTGTATACATACACACACACAAGGACAAATTGCCTACCTATGCATTGTTCAGACTGTTTCCATCTTATATCTTACATTCTGTGGAAAATTAAGGCAAAATTTGAAGTCACCTTTGTTCAGATCTGTAAAGGAAGAAGAACACCTCTGTAGGTAGGAATGGCTGATAGGTAGACGGGGATTGATAGTGGATGGAGCCTGATATTTGAAAGGTAGGTATGACCAAAAATGATGTTGAAATAATAGATAGGAACAAGGAGGTAGAGAGCCTAGTAAGGAGGTTCTGGCAGTGTGCTGAGAAAATGAAAGGGAGGTGTAGGGTTAAGAGAGAGCAATGGCAGAATGTGGGACACTCTTTCCTTTGGAAACTGTGCTATTTTCTGTATCAGAGAGCAGTCTTCTCTATCATAGTTTTCGAGCACCAAATGGGGACCCTTAACTATAGAGCAGATATCCACGTTGTCTAAGCACACAGTGTGTGTTAAGTTATTCTCAAGCTCTGTGAGGTGCAAGTTCTTAGAGGTGAAGAGGTTGAGGCAGAAGTGGTAGAGTCAATTTCCCAAGACTTACCTCTTGGGTCTTGTGGTGATTTTCCCCTCAACACTCTCCTCTCCCCCAAATTGCTATTTTTCTATGAAAAAAATAAAATAAGAATTATGAAATTTACCTCACTTCTTTTAGAAGACAAGTATCTGATTTATTATTGGCTTAACTTCCCTTGAAGTTAACATATGCAAAATCTGAGCTCTCATTGCACATTTGTGAGACATAGTAGCTGTCTCTCCCTATTCCTTCACTGTGAATCCCAGAGAGGGCAGCTCTCCCCAAGAGCAGGGGAGGTTTGGATTTGTTAAGTTTGAGCAAAGCACACATGCCACTCCACTATTTGCAAACTCACTATTGCTTTGGATTACTTCATTTCTAGGTTTGAAGGTGGTAGCATTTTTTTTTTTTTTTTAAATAAGGTGACTCTGTTCTAGAGAGATTGTGAGAGAGTTGTGTAAGATCAGGCCATGGAAATCCAAAAGACCAGGTTTGTACCTCTATCTCTTCAGTCATGGTTGTGACTTGATTGTGTCCCATAGGCTCATGCTTTTGAACTCATAGTCCCCATCTGGTAGAACTCTTTTGGGAGACAGTGGAAGCTTTAAAAGGTAGGAGGAGTGGTACACTCTGGTCAGTCCTTGAGGTTGTAAAGCCTGCCCCCTTCTTGTTTACTGTCTGCTTCCTGCTCTGACAAGATGTGAGCAATCTCAGCCTCATGCTCTGGTGGTCATAAGCTCCACTATGTTTTCCCTACTGCCGTGAACTCAAACCATGATCCAAAATAAATCTCTTCTCCATTAATTTACTTCTTATAAGGTCACATCGACCAATATGGTCTTCTACCCAGATCTACTGCTATTAGAAAATACCAAGAGGCCCCTGCCACCATCTCCTACTGGATTTGTGACACGCTGGCTATTTCTGCTTGGCTGAATGGTTGTTACCATGGAGGTGAAGAGGCTGCTTCTTACTCCTCTTGGGCAGAGAGCCCTTCTGGAGGCCCCTTGGGGGTAACTTATAGACTAAAGGAGAAGCAGAACTATTCATTACAGCTGTGCTAACTTGGACCTGCTGCTGAGAGAAGCTGCCATGGTCCTCTGTTTAACCTCCCAGAACTGTCCTCACCTTTAATTTCTACCTGGGTCTCAAAAAAAAAAAATGTTTGATTTGGATCTCTCTGCAGGGCTGTCTTCCCCGTGGGATCAGGTCACTTCCTCTCATTAGTCCCCCTTGCTGATCTTCACAGTAAAGGTGGACCCACCAACAGTCTCTGGGTAAAGACCACTCAGGGCTCAGAGCTCTAAAGGGGCAGGTTTGTCTCCACATGATAAATCATTCCTTGACCTCAATTTTTCCCCTCTCTCAAAAGGGGTGGGGGGGGGATAATGTCGATTCTGGAGTCCCGCCAGCAGGAAGCGTGGAAAGCTGGAAAATTACTCTACCTCTGAGCTCTCGGTAGAATTATCAAACATGCTCTTTGGCAGCGGCTGGGTGTTCACATTAAAGAAGGGGTTGGAGAAAGGGGCAATGATGCTTGGAGAATAATACTTATTATACAGCCATAGGGGAGACACCTCTGCCTATCATGAAAGCCTCAGGTATTCCTATTCCCTCTTCCTTGTAATTACTCAGTATCTGTGGCTTAATAGACTTGCAGTTCCTGTGGAGCGTAGGCTCATATATGAGACCTGCATCCCATGACCCAGGTTGTTGGAGGGACGAGTTCCAAAGGTGAATGATTCATTGAGTGAATGAGAAAGCCTTTCAATGAATGGGCTATGTACAGTTTCTGGGGGAGGGGAAAAGACCCTACATCCCACCTCCCTGGGAGGGGCAGTCTTTCCTCTGAATCACAAGAAGGGCTGTGGTTTGTGATAGCAAGTTCAGTCTGTGCTGGTTTGGAGTCCGGCTAACGAAGGCAATGGGTATCTTGAAGGATGAGGTCATTGCTAAGGTGCTCTTCAAGGTGGGCAGTTCCTTTTCTTCATCCTAGAAATAAAGCAGACAGAAGTGTGGGGCTTGACTTTCAAGTTTGTGTCTTCAGAGTCTAGAGATTACTCTATAAAGCAAAGACATTAATTTTTTTTTCTTTTTCTGTTTGGTTTTTCGAGACAAGATTTCTCTGTGGAGCTTTGTGCCTTTCCTGGAACTCCCTTTGGAAACCAGGTTGGCCTCGAACTCACAGAGATCTGCCTGGCTCTTCCTCCCGAGTGCTGGGGTTAAAAGCGTGTGCCACCACCGCCCCGCGACATTAATTTTTATTTTATTTTGTTTTTTGGTTTTATCAAGACGTGGTTTCTCTGTGTAGTTTTGGTGCCTGTCCTGGATCTTGTTCTGTAGACCAGGCTGGTCTTGAACTCACAGAGAGCCACCTGGCTCTGCCTCCTGGGTGCTAGGATTAAAGGTGTGTGCCACCACCACCCAGCCGACATTAATTTTTAGAAAAGATTTATTTATTTGTTATTATGTAAACAATGTTCTGCCTGCATGTATGCCTGGCTGTAAGAAGAGGGCACCAGATCTCATTATAGATGGTTGTGAGCCACCATGTGATTGTCCAGAATTTAACACAAGACCTCTGGAAAGAGCTGCTAGTGCTCTTAACCTCTGAGCCATCTCTCCTGACCCATTAACTTTAATATAACTTAAAAAATATTTTACTAATTTTTCAAGCTACACAACTGTCTCACTTATGCAGAGGCCATAGTCCAGTCCTGTGGGGGCTCCACAGGTGTTGGTCTAAATTTCATGAGCACCCACTAATTTGATTTTGGTTGTCTCTGTAGGTTTCCCTATCATGATCTTAATGCCCCTTGCTCGTAGAATCCATCTTCTCTCTCTTTGACTGGAATTTTAATATAAATTTTGATGCAGTTGATTTCAAGTGGCAGATGAGACTTTTGTTTTTTTTTTTAAATTAGATTTTCATTGTAAAATAGAAGTAAGTTCATGGTCAAAACTGAGAGCACGAAGGAGTAAAACCAAAAAGGAAGTTTGTAGTCTCCAAGGAAAATCACCATAAGTGTTCTTGAGTTTCTTTCCAAACTGTCAGTGAGTCTACCTCTTAAGCATATTTTTGTATTCACAGGTAGAATCGTGCTATATTTATGTATACCCAGTAAGTTTGGATGTTAACCTTCTATCTTGAGCATCTTTTTTTTTTTTTTCTGGTTGAAGAGTTTGACTCAGTGATGAGAACTGCCTTCTCACAGCTTTGAATTTTAAAAACAAAGGGTTCTGATCCACGTTACTGATGTTCACTCTGCTATCATCTGATTGCCTTCAAGCCAAGGATTCGACTTACTGAGAAGCAAATAAATCAGCTACTGTTTAAGACACACAGGACTGTGGTGTCTCAGTCTTAGGAAAGGGGACTCTTTATTCAGCAAGTACATGTTCTGGGGATGTTTCTTCTTACGACTCTGCTCAGCTTTAAATCCTAAATTTCCCCTTGGAAATGTCAACAAAACATAGGAGCAGGGTCCCCTTTGCCCAAAAGCTCTAGATCCTCATACAGTAACTAGACTATTTACACCTCACAGACCCATCAGGGATACCTTGAACTCCACCTACAGGGGATTTTAAGCATGACTCTTTCATTTTTACTTAGAAGGATAAACATTCAGAAGATAATAATAGAAGTTCATACTCATGCCATACTGCGCACAGGCACATCAGAAACACCCAAAAGTTTACTTGTAAAGCTCAACTCGACTTGTTAAGGCTTTCTAATTTTCTTGTGTCTTTCCACCCAAAATGAAGCGACCCTCTAGGGATTTCTCTAGCACTTTTCATCTGATGCTGTCAAAGCACTTTATACTCGCTATCTAATTAAGACTCCGAACACCTCAGCGAGAGAGGAAAGCGTCAACACCATAAACCCGACAAATAGAAGCCCGATTCCCTCAAAAGCTAACTAAATAAAGCAGCTCTGGGTACACGATAAGAATGCACTGGATTTAAAACATTGAAAAAGTTGGCATTTTGTCTGGTTGTACATTCTTCAATGTCTCCCAGAGCATCCAAATCGTTACACGATGAATCCTGTGTTACAGGAATATTTGATGAGCCAGAGTTTCAGAAAAATAGCAAGCTTTAAGTATACCAGCAAAGGAAGTACAGACAAAGAAACACAAAGGGAGAACGTAGGGGGCCTTCTCTGCTTGTATGGCGTATTTCTCAGCAGATAGGTAGGAGCTGGGCCATGGAGAGGATGGTTCCTTAGACATGCTGAGCCAAGATCTAGAGGAGCTTGAAAGGGACAATGCAGAATCTATAATTATGTGCCAGTCTTTTTAGTTGCAAGTAGCAGAAACCACCTCAGGCCTGCGTAAACAAAAGGTAGTTTGTTGGAAGGAAATCATGAATTTTCAGATTTAAGGGCAGAGTCAAAGCCTGGTCCTTAAAGACAAGTAGGAACCAAGTGAACTTAGGGGGGAGGTCGTATGAGCAGCATTGGAGGTAGTGGTCCTGAGGAAGAAGTCATTTAGTCTGTGTCTTGCTATTATACTTCTATTAAAAATGGCTTCCACTGTAGCAGCATCTTTGTGACCCTCACAAGAGTGTATGTTTTGGCAATCATCATCCACGGGTCTATCCCAAGCCATTTGACCTAGTTCAAGTTAATTTCCCCTTAGCTTATTGAGGGACAGGAAAGAGAGAGGCTCTGGTTCCTTCAGTTTCTATAGCAGAGAGTAGTTTTTATGACACAGTGGAGGGTTCCTCAAAGTATGTCAGGAAGTGGAGGGCCTGTACACAGCTGGAAAAATAGAAGATGTCCACAAGAATCTTCCCACTCCATGTGACTGTTTTGCTTGGAACCAAGAAGTCCAGAAATTTAAAGTGTATAGTGCGGAAAGAGTATGTATGCACAAACACATCTACACCCTGCTCTGCTAGAGGAGTTCCTGGCTGATTTTTGTTTGGTAATAGTGGAGGATGCATTATAGAAGGTTTTTTTTTTTTGGCTTTTTTTTTTTTTTTTTTTTTTGGTGAACAGCGTAGTGTTGGCTCTAGGATTAATTTAGGGTTGATGGTTAATAGGATTAGGATCTGAGTTTGTGTGATGTTCTTTTTCTTCATACCCACTTTTCTTCATTGGCAATTTTCGGTCAAACTGGACAAGGTGCGTAGGCATGCCACCTTCTGTTGTTCTTCGGTTAGTAATGACAATGGTAACTTTTTTCTCAGTGAATAGATGGCTCTGTTATTTGTACCAGGATAAACTTTCATTAATCTGAAATTTTCCCTCCTGCTTGTAAACATCACACTTTTCTTTTATTGAGCCTGGAATGCTTTACCCGTTCTTCCCTTCAATCCTTGTGGTCTATGAATACCTACTTATCCCACTTATCTCTGCTCCTCCTCAATTCCTATGGTCTATGAATGCCTACTTATCCATGCTCTCCTTCAATTCCTATGGTCTATGAATGCCTACTTATCCATGCTCTCCTTCAATTCCTATGGTCTATGAATGCCTACTTATCCATGCTCTCCTTCAATTCCTATGGTCTATGACTACCTACTTATCCCCACTCCCCCTCAATCCCTATGGTCTATGAATACCTACCTATCTCACTTCCACTTAGTCCCTATGGTCTAGGTATTTCCTACCAGACAACTGGGGATGTAGCTTAACATTCTTGCTTTGTGGAGATTAGCTGTATTTATTTTTTCTTTCCAGCATTTGAAGGACTCCTGAAGCACAATCTTTTCTTGAGAAAGTGGTTTTCAAAGTTGCATAGCTGTATGAAATTCAGGCTAGTCAGTGACTATTCAGTCATGTAAATGTTTTGACACCACACTTCTGAATATACGGCAACACAGAATAATCAACAGAGGGTTTCTGTGTTCACTCATTCTGTACGCTTGGTGTCCTAGCCTGCCATCAGTCAGAAAATGAAATTTTTTACTCTGACTTCATCCTTCATCACTCAATTATTTTGATCGCAAGTTTGAATTCCTGTAATTTCTTATGCAGGTCTAGGTTTTCATGACAGTTGTATTCTGCCCCCTTTATTGAAAATAGGTTTTTTCTCATATAATGTATCTTGATTATGGCTTCCCCTCCTTCTATTATTCTCAGTGCCTCGCTCCTCCCTTCTGGATCCACCTCTTTTCCATCCCTAACCAGAAAACAAACAGGCATCTAAGGGATAATAATAAAATAAATCAGATAAAACAAAAACTAACAAATTGGAACAGGGCAAAACAAATAAACAGGAGGAAAAAAGCCCAAGAGAAGGCACAAAAACAGAGACCCACTCATTCATATACTTGGAATCCCAGAAAAAACACTAAACTGGAAGCCATAATATATATGCAAAAGACTTGTAGGGTAAAAAGAGATAAGAAAAATATAAAAATTAAAAAAATTAAAATTAAAAAGGGAAAATTCCTGATATGACATGAGGTAAGGACCCTTCAAAGATGCTGTTGAGTTTATTTTCTGTTGACCATCTACTGCTGGGCATGTAGCCTACCCTTAAAAGCAGTTTGTTTCCCCAGTGAGACTCCCTTAGAGGAAACCAAATTTTCATTTGCAAGTGGTTATCAGTTGGAGATTGCTTCTGGTTTATTGATGAGAGCGTATGTCCATTTCTTCTTTCAGCCATAGGACTCCATCTGGTGCAGATGCCTGGACATGTAGCCTCCATCTCTGTGAGTTCATTATGTGCACTGATCTTGTTGATTTAGACGGCCTTGTTATCTTAGTGTCCTCCATCCCCTCTGGTTCTAACACCATTTCTACCTCTACTTCCTCATGGTACCCTGAGTCCTGACAGGGAGGGATTTGATGGAGACATCCCATTTAGGGCTGAATGCTCCAAGATCTCTCTCACTCTCTGTGTAATGTCTGTCTGTGGATCTCTGTATTTGTTCCCATCTGCTGCAGGAGGAAGCTTCTCTGCTGATGGCTGAACAAGGCATTGATCTATGAGTATAGCAGAAGATGGTTGTATTTTTAAGTCTATTAGTGTCAATGTAGCATAGCTAAGATTCTAAGATTCCATAAAATTGGGACACAGACCCTTTGGTCCAACACAGAGTGAAAATGACTTCTGCTGAGGGTGATGTTAAAGATGGTGCTGATGTCTTAAAGGTAGAAGAGGCCTGTCATTCTAGATGTATCAAAATTAAACACCTCTTAGTGCTTCCAGAGAGTGCAACCAGTGATACCACCTGTCACAAACCTGGATTCTGGTATCTATCACCTCATTCATGAATACTGTGTTTTTCACCAGCTAAATCTCCAGGTGTCAGGAATACAATTTCCCGCTCTGTGCAGGGCTCTCTCTAAAGGCTACAATTTGCTACCATTGACTGAGTTTCAGTAATAGGTTAAAGGATTTCTCTATGTGGGTTCTATTGAGCACTTTGGATATGTAGGGAGGACAGGTACACTTCTTTCTCAGCTATTAACCTAGATACTTCTTGTGCTCCTGAAATATTGTCTTAGTGCAGGTGCCAGCTCATATTATCCCCAGCATTGGGATATACTGAGGCACAAGGAATTCTTGCTACATTAAGTGCTCCATACACTGCATGCCCACTTCCACATTTGTTAACCTACTCATATATAAGGGCTAGTAAGTAGGATGTGCCAAGAAAGAGCTGACTATTTAGAGTCTAATGCCCACAAACTGAATTGATGAAACTTAAGGATATACTAGGTGTTGAGGTAGGAAGTTTCTATTAAAGTTTCATCTGCTTCCAGGTATGGTGGCACATACCTGTAGTCCTAGCCCTAGAAAGGCTGAGGCAAGATCAGCAGTTCAAGGCCATCCTATTCTACATGGGGAGTTTGAGGCCGGTTTGGGCTATATAACAAATGGTCTTATAGTAAAAGTAGTTGCATTTGCTTTTGAAATGGCAAATATTAGCTCCTTTGCTTGGATTTACCTTATACTAGTTCTAATAAATTGCAGTTGACAGGCATAGGGTTCCACAATAAATCAATGCTAACATGAGTAGGAGGTCCATGGTTTAGCCTTCCAAGGTCTCATTTTTTTTTTTTTTTTAACCCCCAAGACACTCAGAACTTGACCACGACTTTGGCAGACTCCTTCAGATTGCCATAAGCTTCTCTGTTTCTCATTTGATTGAATGGAGAGAATAATACTGAACACTTCCCTTGCATCACTGCTGTGAGGATCCAGCAGGCATTGCTTACAAAGCTCTTCCCTGCTCAGAGCAAAGCCCTAGAGACAGAATGTGCAGTTAAGCTCAGACCTGCACTGTACTCCAAAAAGAGACTTTTCTTCTTTCTCCTTCTCCCTTGCTGTTCATTGTTCAGTTTAGGGATGAGAAAAACATTGGCACAGATACTCAGGGGCCAAGCAAATACAAGCATAGGAGTCATCATTGTTTCCTGCATCTGGAGCCAGAGATAAAGCCTGAGAGCAGTATTGCTGTACAGGGGCAGGACTGGCTTCTGCATTTTCTACGCTCAGTTGCTTCTGACCTTGCTCTCAATCCTTGTATCTAACTCATATTTAATTTTGTTCTTCATCTGTCTTTGCAGATATCAGGTAGAGGGAAAAAATGTAATAAGGCAAAGACTTTTCACAAATGTAGGCATGGTTGCATTTTTAAAAAGAGGACTTGAAAGAAAGGAATTACAATATACAGAGGGATCTAGAAGTGAGCAGAGACAGAGGACATGTATCAAGTCTATGGCCCAGCAAGGTAACCAGGAGGCTTTGTTTCCAGGGAAACTGAGTGAAGGTGGGAAGTGCTGAGAACAGTGCCTGGCACACAATAGGCTCGCAATAAAGGCAACTGCTTTTGCTTCTTCCACAGTTATTACTGGCCCCTGCCCACTGTGTTCCGGGGTACTGTCTCCCTGGAACACTCCTTTTCTGAGTCTGGGGAGTCTCTCTCTTACTTTCTACTGCTGCCATGGCATTGTTTCACAGGTAGAAAGACAAACAGAGTTCTCCGTGTTTGTCACACAGGTTTTAGTCAGTTTTGCATCACCATGGCCCAAATACCTAACAAAGTTATTTTCCTAACCACTTGAGGAAAGAAAGAATTAAGTTGGCTTGTAGTGTCAGAGGGTCCAGCCCATAGTTGCTTGGTCTCATGCTTTTGGGTAGAACTTCCTGGTAACTAGAGTACATAGCAGAGAGTATTCATTTCTTTGGGGGATAGGAAGCAGAGGGCAGGGAAAAGAGAGAGAAGCAGACTGGCATTCTGGTATATATATATGTATATATAACATTCTAAGGATGCCCCTGGTGACCTATTTCTTCCAGTAAGGCCCCCTGCCTCCCAAAGATTCCACAACCATGCAAAATAGTGTCACCAGCTGGAGACTAAACATTGGGAAACATCCCATATTCAAATTGGCCATATTGCTTACTTAACACATGGCCATTCTCTTCCCTTTCATCCCACTGTTGAGAGTTCACTGCCTTCCTTTTACAAGGACTATTCCTAAGCATATCCTAAGGTGGATACTAACCTTAAAGGTGTATATGTATCTCAAAATCAACTTCAGATAAGTGAACTAGGATGACTTAAGCTTTCACTTACATAAGGCAGACTGCATGAAGGAGAAGTCCCTAGGGCCCGTGGAAATAGGCAAAAAACAATGTTTTCACCAGATCAGGTGCCATAGAAAAGGAGGCTATGATGGACAGTCAAGGGTCTAGCAACTCTCCAGTGTCCTAGCTATAAGGGAAAGTGGGGGTGTGTCCTTGATTAGTTCTCAAGTAGCAAGGCTCGTTAAATTGAAGGCTTCCTGCTAAAGCCTGACAGGAGAGAGGGCCAGTGGTCCCTGTGTTTTAGCACTACTGTTAACACTCCAGGCAGCAAGGCTGGCATGATTCATGGCATGTCAAATGCTATTGGAGTCTCAAATGTCACATTAAGTAACTTGCCTGCTGTCACAACTGCCATGAAGTTGCAGTGATAGAGGGTGAGGGCTCTGAATTTATATTTCTAATTATATGTCTGGTATTAACCATGTCCTTTACTTTTGGATTTCTGTTACTTTGATGTCAAGGGGCTTGTGGGCCCTTGATGGACCGCTCCTTCCAAGGCTGGCATATTCCTAGAGATGGTTAACTGTTTGCCCTTGAGTACCTTCAGCAACACTTGCAAATGTAAAGCAAGCAAGGAGGAGCCCTTGGGATCTCTATCTTCCAATAAGGGGATCTCACACTTGGCGCTGTAATTCCTTCTCCTAATCACACTAGAGCCAGGTCCTGGGCAGTCAGAGACAGTTTGCATTTCCATGCCCACTGGAATTTTTCAACATGGCTAAGTCTTTGCCAGTTTACCTTGTCTCACTGGCTTCTTTTAGTGGGAACCATAATGACCAGGTGCTTGTCTGCATGGTTTCTCCTCCCTGGATCTGTGAGTATCACAAGTTTTCTATTCAATTATTGACCTTTTGACCTTACCATACTTAAATAATAGCAACATCTAAGTTTTATGACTGTTTCTGTCTCTTAAAGTAGTGCTGAGAAGGGTAACTATGGATGTAACTACAGCTAAATCAGACAAAGAGTCCCTAACAAAACATCTTGGAAGTGGGGACCTCAGGTTGTAGGTTATCCATTGGAGAGTTGGTTGAGTGAACATACATATGGGCAATGGCCAGAGTGTTTAATTTTGATCAACAAACACTGCAGTGGTCTAGAACATTCAGCACTTGGCCAATGATTGTCAGTGTGTCCAAATTTTGCTCTTGCTTCCAACTTAGAGTAACCTTGGTCAGGTAGGATGCCCTGACCCTGTTAGCCAACCCTTAGCTTGTCTATACTCTGACTCTCTCTCTCTTTCTTTTCTTCCTTCCTTTCTTCCTTCATTCCTCCCCTCTTTACCTCTCTTCCTCCTCTCTCTTTCTTGTATTTATTAGCATATATTAATTATAGATAAACAGGTTTTATTATATTTTTATACATTCATATAATGTATATTGATCAAAAGCATCCCCTTTCTACTTTTTTTTATCCCTTCCCACTTCTGCTAATCCCTTTCTTCTTCCCAAATAGTTACCTTAGTAATATTGTGTGTGTGTGTGTGTGTGTGTGTGTATGTGTATGTGTGTAAGTGATACAGTGAGTTAGAGATTCTTATAGAAACATGGGTGAGGGATTTGGTATAGGAGCTTGGGCACTTTTTTTCTTTCTTTTTAAAAAATTTCTTTGTTTTTTCAAGACAGGGCTTCTTTGTGCAATAGCCCTGGTTGTCCTGGAACTAATAGAGATCCACCTGCCTCTGCCTCCCGAGTGCTGGGATTAAAGGCATGTACCACCACACCCTGCTTAGCTTGGGCACTTTATTAGTGGCTACATCATTGGAGGAGAAAATGTCTCTATCTCCACCATTAGCTATAAAAAACCCTCAGTGAAGGACGTGGCTTCAGGAGTCCTTCTCCCACTTTTCCTTTCAAGTGGTAGTGGCCAACTCCCTTGCTTTACCGTTCCCCAAATAAATGGCCTCGTTTGGTCTCAGGCCTTGCTTATTTTGACTTGTGCTTTATTAATAAGCCATTATTTCTAATGCTACATTTATCCATCAAATGCATTCCCTTTCCAACTGTCTTTCATGAGGCAGATTCTCACCTCTACCAAACTCACAGGTGAATTTCAACAACTTTCCTCCTTATTTCCATCATTCCCAAATCTTAGTTAATTAACTTCTGATCTTTATTCTTGCATTTCTCTCCATTCTACAGCACATCTACTGCTTGATCTCCAGTACTCAATTAATAGGTTCCTCTGGGGTTTTCTTATATTTGTCGATTTTTTCCTCAGGTAACATTTCCTAAGATACAATTTCTTCATATGTGTTCCTCTTTCAAGAAAATATTGAATTTTGGCTCTAACTGTACATTGAAATCAAGAGTTCCTTCCAATTATGTAGTCTACATTGGGTGGGATTCAGGAGTAATTTTTGAAAAGCTTACTCAGGTCATTCTATGTGAGACCAGGGAAGGGAATCCTATTAAATCAGCCATACTTCCTCCTGCCTTGTATTCAAGACTATCAGCCAAATTGTCCTGCGAAGGGGGAGAAGTCTTTTCAGTGTTTCTCAAACCTCCATGAGAACAAGAGTTAACCCTTTCTTATCCAGACTCTGTCTCAGGATGAGCAGATGTCTAAGGGATGAGTCTGGGAAGCTGTCTGACAATCAACTGCTCTGGATGATTCTTATCTATAGCTTACCTTGTAGAATTTTAAATTTTAATGTGCGTGGGAGTCACCTGGGGGATCTTGTTGATGTATAGTTTCTGGTTGAGCTGAAGGAGATGGGGGAAATCTGAAGAAATGTCTTAAGGTGTCCTGAGTAGCCTTAGGATACCTAGTGAATCACCCAAGAAGCTTTACAACCTATGGAGGCTTTGGTCCCATGCCTGGGAAGTCTGATTTAATCAGCATGCATATAGCTTGGGGAACCAGGACTTTAAAAAGCTCCTCAAGTAACACCTGTATGCTGCTATGATTGAGAACCAGTGTGGTATAGTTTGCTGTCTATGTCTACAGTCAAGATGTTCTTCCCATCTGTATTACCCTTCTTCATGTTCATTCAAGATCATCTTATAATTTCTACCAAGCTCTGTTGGAAAGATGACTTCCTCTTCCAAACTCATCAATTAGTTCAGTTTATCATGATCTTCCTCTTACTTCTGACTTATTCTGTCACAAAGGTGTACACTTTACACTACGTAATCATCCAGTTACTTTCAACGCCTTTCTGATCATGAATGTATCTGTTATGGTTTGAATATGGAATTTCCTCCCTAGGCTCATTTATTTTATTTCTTTTTACTTCCTTCAGACTAAAAAATAGTTTTTATTTTTATTTTTTAGTTCTTTAGGGTCTCTTATGGCCCAGGCTAGTCTGGAACAAACTTGTTGTATAACTGAAGATGACCTTGAACTTCTGCTCTGTGGCAGGGTCCTATGCTGTTGTTCCCTTTGGGGGAAGGGGTTAAGTAGTCACAGAGTCAATGACACAGACTCTGGAAGAATGTCAAAACAACAAGTTCAGTTTATTCAGGAAGATGCAAGCCTTAGATACCCTCCACCTCACCCTGGAGGAGGTATGATGAATATGCATCTACTGGTGTGACATAGCTGCCTCTCATTGGTCCAGGTCATCTCCAGATCATGTCTCAGCTGCTGTTGCTAAGGCCCTTAGCCAGACCCAGGTTGGCTCTCAGAAAATATCTTTTTTACTGGTTTGGGCCAGCTGGCCCTCAAGCCTGTTAGGGATGAGTCATCCCATACTGCTCCTCCTGATTTCTCCTTTTCTGGACTTAGATTAAAGACAAGTGCCATAACATCCAATCTGCATGGTATTAGGGATCAAACTCAGGGTTTTGTTCATGCTAGGTAAGCACTTTACCAACTGTACCAGCTGGTTTTGTGTGTCAGTTTGACACAAGCTAGAGTCATCAGAGGAAGCAGCCTCATCTGAGGAAATGCTGTAAGGCATTTTTTCATTCAGTGATCAATGGGAGAAGGCCCAGCCCATGGTGGGTAGTGCCATTCCTGGGCTGCTGGTCCTGGGGTTCTGTAAGAAGGTGGGTTGAGCAAGCCAGATGAAGCAAGCCAGTAAGCAGCACTCCCCCACGATCTCTGCATCAGCCCCTGCCTCCAGGATTCTGCCCTGTTTGCGTTCCTGTCCTGATTTCCTTTAGTGGTGAACGGCAATGCTAAAGTGTAAGCCAAAGAAACCCTTATCTCCTAACTTGCTTTTTGGTCATGGTGTTTTGTCACAGCAATAGAAACCGTGACCAAGAAACCAACTAAGCTATATCTCCAACCTCAGACTCCTATTTTGAGTATTTTGTTTACTTTATTTTTACAGCTGCTAGTACTATTCGGGGAGGCTGTAGGACCTAACAGGAAGAGCTAGTCACTTGGGGTTGGCCATTGCAGGTTGTTGTAGCCTGGCCCTTGATTGATGCCTGGATCTCTACGCCTGGTCTCCTGTAGAGGATCTCGGCTGCACTCTTGCACTCTTCCATGGCCATGAATCGAGCTGTTCTGCCATACCTTCCTTTTTGTAAAGACTGAAGCCTCTGGAACCATGAACCACAGCAAACTTGTCTTTCCTCCAGTTGTTTACATTAGATATCATGGGCAAAGCAAGGCAAAATACCTGTTTCCTTTTTAAACTTAAAACTTTAATTCCACATTCTTTGTGTCTACACTATAGTACCTCTTCCCTTTCATTGTCTTAAAAATATCAAGATATATCCCAAACAGAAATAAGCAAAAAAGACTTCCCTGGGTTAGATCTAATATGACCTAATTTTCCATAGACTGGTTTGTTTTACAACTCTATATGAGCATAGGCTAACACATCAAATTTATCCAGTGGAGGTGAAAATAATAACTATTTCTGGGAAGAGATAACCCCAAAGATTGTGGTTCACTGCCCTGTAAGACATTAGTCAGTTTTGTGTGTGGACCAGCAGTCTTATTTTAGCATTTATTAATTAGCTTTATATATTACACCTTTTCCTCCATCAATTAATGAATTGAATAAAATGCTTGAAATATATCAATTGCATGAGTCATAACTTCACCTCTTTAAAAATATGTCTGAAGTTCCTGAAATGCTTAAATAGGAGTTTAATCAATGTATTGTAAAATTAATTAGGTTTGCGAAACAGGTGCTGTATATTAATTTCCTCTGGACTAAGCTTGTTAAGACACATGATGCTGGAAGAGAGAAGCAACAGGGTGTTGAAGGGGATGTGGAACATTCCATTCTGAGGGGAAGCACGTTAAACTCAGGAAGTATACAACTTAGCTCAGGATGACCCTGAAATAGGCCAAATTTATTAGGACCTGCCCTCTACAACCATATACAATAAAATCAACTGAGAGAGATTCTCAGATAAGCCCAACCGCCTGGAAGAAGCAGAGACCAGCTGAACTACCTGGAAAGGACACTCACTCCATGACGTATTGAGTTGTCTGCAGGCTGTGCAGTATGCTCCAGGTTTTTAACTTTTGTGAGCTGTCACCCATGTTGGGGTGGGCTTCTGTGACAAAACTATCTTTGGGTCAATTTTGCCTCTGTAAGTAATCCTTCACCCATGTTCCTCTAAGTCACCCCAGAAAAATTCATTGTTTCACTGAGTTGGACTTTGGTACTCTCTCCAGGAAGAGTGTCACAAGATAGCAGGTAATAGAGTTTTACATTTGAATAGACAATACATCTTTCAAAGGCCAAGCAGAATAACTGATAGATTAAACAACACGTTGAAAACCCCTAAGGAGTGGCAATTTCAAACAGGAACAAGCTAGACTTAATTTGGATGCTTGTGTTTATAGACTAGGATGATGACCATTCTCCAGACATTTTTCAGCTCGTGATTTTCCTCCATGTGTGTTTCATAAATGAAAATAGAGGCTCACATAATTTGAGGGCAATCGTGGGAGGAGTTGCCACAATGAAATCAAACCATCAGTTAAATTCTGGCTCTGCCCTTTAGTTAGCTGTACTCTGTAAATCGAGGTTAATAAATCCCCATGAACAGTATCTGGCACATAATAGGTGTTCCATAAACGCCAGCACTCTTTCTTGTGAGCATCTTTAGAGGCTGAGAGGTGGACAAGCGAAGCCTCGATTGGAAAAGAGTTATGGAGAAAGAGTTAAAATGACTTAATACTGTTTATGTGGGGCCATAAAAACACCATCTGCTGAAGCTGGCCAGTTAAGCTACCACGAGGCTGACAAGCACCAATGCTGTGCTGATTGGAGAGGAATGACCAAGGTCTTGTTGTTTCTATCATTATTCGATGAGCTGCCATCTCTGGACTAGCTTCCAGTTTAAGTAAAACTACATAACCCAGTTGTTCAACATTTAAAGATTTATTTTGGTCCTTAAATATTTATACTGTCCCCCAATCTTTTATTGCTACAGTTGCTGCTGAAGAAAAAAAAAAAAAAAACCAACCAGACTCAGGAGGTTACAGTGTGGTATCTCAGCAGTTCTAGACTTTACCATTAGATTGAGTTATGTTTTATGTTGAATTAGACTCAAACGAGTGATTTAATATTAAACTCTCATTTTTCTTGATGAGGCAGATGTGCCTGAAAGAAAATGATAAGGTTTTCTTCTTTTTTCTTTTTCTTCTACTCATCAGTCAAGGAAGAAAATGCTGCTTGTTCTGCAACACCCATTGCTGAGCTGTAAGTGAACAGCAGTGGGTTCAGAACCTTGCAGGAGGTGGGGGATGCTGCAAATAGAGCATGAAGCTGAAGGTTGTCCCCGTAGTAAAAGTAAACTCAGTGATTGCTCTGCAACCTCTCACAACACCTGCATTTTGATTCTTGGTACCCATTAGGCATAATGATGGTTGATTCCACATCCCTGGGATATTTGGCCTCATTTGGATGATTAAAGAGAAGGAAATATATGTCCCAGACACCTGCCAACTTGCAATAATAATTGCCGATATTTGCATAATGTCTTTTTCTAAGAACCTCAAAGCCCTTTGTCTTTGAAAATCTACTCCTGTTAGGGAATGATGTTATTTGCCTTTGTTTTTTTCAGAATCTGAGAGCATGGTAGGTTCTAAATATTTGGTCATTTTCATAACCCATTTTTCTCTCAACCAAGAACTAACCAGGTCTGATGCTGCTTAACTTATATAATCAGATGAAATTCTTGGTGATAAGACTGTAGCTATGATTGCTATTATGTACGACAAACATTCCTGCATATTGAAATCACCTGGAGTTTTTCAGCTACATGGATGCCTTCCTATATGTTAACTTTTCTGGCTGATGAATTGGGCATCAAGTCTTTTAGAAGGTTTTCAAGTGATAGGTATGCGTGTGTGTGTGTGTGTGTGTGTGTGTGTGTGTGTGTGACACACACATATATACATATATGTATACACACATATATACATATATGTATACACACATATATACATATATATGTACACACATATATAAACATGTACACACACACACATATATATACATATATGTATACACACATGCATACATACATACATACATACATACATACATACATACATACATACATACACGAAATCTTGGGGACCACATGGCTACATTTCTGTGAAGTGTGAAGAGTAGAAAGAATTCCTGATGGCTGATAGAACTTCCCCTCACCATCTTTACTGCTATTTTCATTCTTGACTAACTCTGCGAATAAGGAAGAGAGACATTTGAAATGCAATGATGGGCTCTGAAAAGATGTTTCAGTAACTGATGGGCCTCTTGTATGATGATGTGCCCCTATAAGATTAAAATAGAGGTGAAAAATTTCTATCACCTAGAGACATAGACACCATGATGTCATAGTGTAGTATGATCTCATGTGTTTGTCGTGATGGCCATGTAAACATGCCTACTCCATGGTATGTCATGTAATGCATGACACATACAACTACACAAAATTCATTGTTCTTGATATCACAAAATTATCTTACTGATGTATGTAAGCTGCTATATTTCTATTGCCATTTTAGAGTGTATTCCTACTTCAAAGAAATTTTTACTATGTGAAGTCTTCTGTTATACAGGTAGCAGACTCTTATCTTCTGTTTACCATGTTTTTTATATACATAGTTATTTTTATTATTGTCATGTGTGGGCATGCATGTTCTACAACATGAGTGTGGAGCTCAGAGGACCACCTTGCAGCGTCAGTTCTCTCCTTCTACTTTTACGTGGGTTCTGAGTTTTGAACTCAGGTTGTCAGGCTTGAACTACAAGTGTCTAATCATTGATAAGTCTTCCCAGCCTATGCTAAGTACTTGATTTTCTTTTAGAATTTATTTTTGTGGATCTCCCTCCTTGTTCTTTCTCCCTCATCTATCTGCCCTTCCTTGTACCCTTTCACTCCCAGTAGCCTCAGTTCCTCGTACATATCACATGTGTTGTGTCACTTTTCTCCTCTTCTTCAATACGTTTTTCCCCTTGGGGTCTCCTTTTTGAGTTTCATGACTTATATTCTTACTCATTATCCATCTATCTATCTATCTATCTATCTATCTATCTATCTATCTATCTATCTATCTATCTACCTACCTACCTACCTATACATCCATCTATTATCTGTCATCTATTTATTTTTCTTTAACAGCTAGGATCCTCACATGAATGAGAACATAATAGTATTTGTCTTCCTGAATCTGGGTCACCTCGACTAACATAATTATTTTCAGATCCATCTATTTTTTTGAAAATTTTGTTTTTATTTATCACTCAATAAAACTCCATTGAAATATATGTGCCATTTTAATTATCCATTCATCTGTTGATGGAGATCTATTCTGGTTTCATTTTCTTACTAATGCAGCAATAAGCATGGGTATGTATGTATATTGTAGGATGTAGAGACTTTAGGGTATGTGCTCCTAATACCATATCCCGATCACATAAATTTCTCTTTCCTCATTTAATCTCCTGCTGTTTTGTTCACCATGGACTTAGGAATGGTAGGTTATAGACTTGGTCTGTAGGTATCTACCATCTAGGTTTGTGTGAGCATACCCTGCAAAGAAATCACCCACTGATGCATTTCTTAGAGTGAATCTATGTCATTAGTGGCATATGACTGTGATTGTGCAGACCAATGCCAGGATCTACCCTCACATACAGCCAATAGCAGGGTGGTTCAGATCATCATCTTCCATGAGAAATTATATTTATTACATTCAAGGAAAGATGATTAACATAAAGCTTTGGTTTGGAAGACAACAAAACCAAGTCCATTTTGTCAGAAGTCATAGTTTGGGGAAATAGTTTTTCATCAGTGAACTGAGATTGAAAAAACTAGTGACTCATGAATCACAGTAGGTAAAAGATCCTGTCAGTCATGAATGAGTGTAACAAGTGCCTATGTGGAAGGGTTGGGGGGGGTTGTTAGTGTTAAGCTTAACAGGTTGTTCCTGTCTTTCACAGGATGTTCAGCTAGTGTTGAGGATTGGAAAAGACAAGGGGTTATCTGTGTGTCCTGGGTCCCTGTGTCACTTCTGCTGATTCAGTCATGAGTTCTGATGTAGGACCAACTCCATTTCAAGATGTATGGATCCTATGGTAACATTTACAGGGCTATTTTGTGGAAACAGCTGTCGCCTGTAGGGAGCAAGACTGACTTCTCAGACACCTCAGCTGTCTCCCCGTCTGTCCAATGCAGAGGAAGGAATAAGAGAAAAACAGTAAATATGAAAAAATGGAACCTGCACAGAAAGGACAGAAAGGAGGGGAGATGATTAGAGAGAAGGCAATAGGGTTTTAGCAATTTAACCAGTGAAGGTTCATTCTTTTAGTGTCTTTGACAATAAAGATGAAAGCCATGTCCTCCAATAATGCTAATGGGAGGGAAATGAAGTGATGAGAAGCGACATTAAGCAAGCCTGGATTCCTGCCAGCTGCTTCTTTCTGTGGACCCCCAGCAGAGGCTAGAGCTTCTTGTTCCTCTGACTGCATCCATTGTGAACAGACACTTCTTTCTGTGTCTTGGAACGTTAGGATAATTTTATTGTATTCTGGAAACCCATGACATCCATGCACCTGCTAGGTATTGGGGCATTTCTGGGCAGACGTGAAGGTGTATTAGTGTTCTAGGGCTGTCAGAACAGACAACCACAAACCAGTTAGCTTAAAAGAACAGAGAAGGATCCTTTCTCAGTTCTGGAGGCAAGAAGTTAAAAATTAAAGCATCCGTGGGCCATGCTCCTTTGATAGCCCTTTGGAAGACTCTTTCTCACTTGTGCTGTGCCTCTGACATCTCTTTACTGCCTTGCTCTGACCTGTGTCTTCATCCACACATGATGTCACCTCCCCTCTCTGTTTTTCAGTATGTTTTCTTCTTATTGTTCCACCAGTTTTGAATCCAGGGCCCATCTTAGGCTGGACTCTGATAGTGTGATGGCTGTTCTTGGTTGTCTACTTGACTATATCTGGAATTAACTGAAACCCAAGTGGCTGGGTACATCTGTGAGGGGGTTTTCTTTATTGAATTATTTGAAGCGGGGAGACCCACCCTGAATCTTGATCTTTTGAGGTGAAAAGCCCCACCTTTCGTCTAGGCTACATCTTCTGGTGGCAGCCTATATAAAGGATGGAAGAAAGAAGCTTTTGCCCATTGTCTGTTTGCCCTAACTCTCACTGACAAGTTTATCTCTTCACTGGCATTAAAGCCTCCATTTTCAGGATTCTGGCATATCAGGAACAACAGCTCAGACATTCATCTTTGTGGAACAAACAACTACTGGATTCTTGGACTTTCCATCAGGAGACAGCTTTTGTTGGAATATTTGGACCATAACCAGCAAACAACTCTAATACTCTAATAAATTCTGTTACGTTTCCTTTTTAAATAATTATCTATCTATCTATCTATCTATCTATCTATCTATCTATCTATCTATCTATCTATCTATCTGCATTTCTTGCAGGCATGTTGGTGCCCTTGGAGGCCAGAAGGCGGGTCTAGCTTCACTAGAACTGGAGTTATAGATGGTTGCAAGCCAACATATGGGTGCTGGGAATCTGACTGGGTCCCCTTGAAGAGCAGCAAGTACTCTTAACTGCTGAGCCATAATCTCTTCAGCTTCCCTATTTATCTTTTAAATGACAAATGATAACGGTATGAAATAATGGCTGGCATTTTCTGTGTGCTTGTATGTGTGCTGAAAAATTCACAAAGATTTTGGTACACATACTTCCATTTATTTACACAACAGCTAATTTTCTTTATTTGTAAAGAGTGACACATTTTATATGTAGTATGGATATAATGTATAACAGATATATTATTAATGTAATTATATAAAATAACATAAATATTGTTTGAATCATATGAATATAACTTATTTTACTTATCACATGAGGGAATTATAGCTTAGAGAGAGGACAAGGTTTATCAGAGAGCACATAGCTAATTCTTTTAATTCTAGAAACTCACTTTCACCTATTCTACAAAGTGTTCTCCTAAGTCACAGATAATAATTCTGGGAACAGGGATTTTTGTTGCATTTGAGGAAATCCTTGCAAATTCTTAGGGACAGCTGCCATCTAACAGCTCAAATTGGGAACACTGAAATTCTCCGTGGGTGCCTGGTAGGTCTTTGTATTTACAAATATAGCATCAATATTGTCATTTTCTAGTGTGAACTATAAAAAAAACAAAAACAAAAAACCAGAGATAACTGAAAGCCTCAAGCAGATAACATGGTATTAGTGGCTTGTGAAACAGAGCAATCTTACCTGTGATATATTTTTATATTATAGAAATGATTGTATTTGGGATGTGGAGCAAGAGCATCCATAGGTTCATGAGATTGGAGAATCATTATGAAGAGGATAAGAGAGGCTAAGGAGATGGTTCAGTGGGGCAGAATTCCTGCCATCCAAACAGAAGGACCCCATTTCAGATCTCCAGCTCCTATGCAAAAACCATGAGTGATAGTGCATGTTTGGAATCTCAGCACTGGAGGATGAAGACGGGAGGATTGCAGGGACTCACTGGCCGGCCGGTCTAGGCAAAATAGCTCAAGGTTCAGTGAGAGATCTGGTTTCAGCAAAAAAGGAAGTTAGAGAAAAATGAGGTAGATACTTCACATTGATGTCTGGCCTCCACACCGAAAGATGAAGAAGAGAAGAGACATAATCATATTTGGGTAGAGGGCAAAGTAAACCAATTGTCTAATACTGGCATAAAATTTTGTAACTCAAGTCTTCACTATTAAAAAGGAATATTATATTTTATAGTCATAGATAATAAAGCATCCACATTGTCTTTGGCATCTTTTGGATGTCTATATCTCTAAATTGGTCAATTTAAGGAAATTGTGAAAAATGATGGTTTACATACCTCTCAAAGTAAATACACTAACAAGAGTCTTGGCATTGGACAAAGTGGATTAAACTAGAATCAAATAATATTAGTTATATACAAATGAAAAATGTCATATCAGTGAAATGAATGGGAAAAAGCTAAACTATATAACTTTGGAAAATGGCATTTTGATTGGATGTTACTATGCTAAAAATGAATTGTACACAAAAATGTATTCTAGATCATCTTTTTTTGCTACTGGTTTAATAATTCTGTAAGTGAAACATTTTTCATATTAGTACTAAGCAAGTATGTGAATATATAGATAATGAAGAAAGGGGCTAGAATTAAGCTTGTGGTTGGAACTGTAAGTATCAGTACAAACACACATTTTTTTTTTAGAGCATAGTCAGGAAAATTGATAAAGGAATAAGTATGAGTATATATGCATGGGTTAGAATACCACCTCAACTATGTCTGCTTATAAAACTGGGAGCATAATGCTCTAGTAGCAGTGATCACCTAGATCTTCTTTTAAATCTTTAAAAAAATATTGTAATTTTATGTGTAAGGATGTTTTGCCTTGTATGTATGCTTGTTCACCACATGAGTGTAGAGTCTGTGGAGGTCAAAGACCACAGAAAACATCAGATCCTCTGGAAGTGGATTTAAAGATGGTTATGAGCCACATTGTGGGTGCTAGGTACAAAACTGGGGTCCTCATCAGTACCCCTCTCCTTTTCTTACACACACACACACACACACACACACACACACACACACACACACTTATATTTATATATACACTTGCATATGTATTTGCAGTAAGCTTAAACCTGGGCCTAATAGCATCTAGCCAAGCACTCTTCCCCTGAGCTCAGTTTCTTTGTTATAGAAGAATTATATCCAGTAAATGCAGAGAAATGAGGAAAATACTAAATCACCATTAGGTAACAATGGCGATTTATTAATAATTCTTACAAGGATGTTCTACATACAGACGATAAAATTAGTGGTCAAAGATTGAGGGAAAAAAGTATTAACATACTGGTATACTAATTAATAGTCTCAAAAATGCCATTCCCAAGATACCCATTGGTTTTAAAGGAAAAATAGTAACTTTATTGTGAATAAACTTGATAGACAATGTCTTAACCATACAACCACGTTAACATTCTAAGTTACATGGTGTGAAGTAGTCATAGACAGTTGTTGGACACTTTGGATCATCTTTCCACTTATTTTTCCAGACACTCCTCTAATATATGCTTTTATAAACTATTAAGTATCAGGCCAGATCCACCCACATAATCCCTTTCTGGTTTTGTCTCCAACTTCCATATAAACATTAACTCTCTTTGTGCCTCTATCGTAAGTGTGCATCTGAGGCATTTATTCATTGTACTCTACAGATTCCTAAGGACAC
The DNA here is from genome assembly GCF_903995425.1 of Onychomys torridus. Classification (NCBI taxonomy): domain Eukaryota; kingdom Metazoa; phylum Chordata; class Mammalia; order Rodentia; family Cricetidae; genus Onychomys; species Onychomys torridus. The sequence continues at coordinate 59,569,734 of NC_050456.1, forward strand.
TGAACTCCTGTTATAGGGGTTTTAGTCTCTGCAGCTTCTGCTGATGGAACATTATCATTCTCCTCCTGTCTGTCACCTTTTGGTCACCTTCACAGGTGATGGACACCTCAAATAGTCCCTAATGTCTTGCTGTTCCCCCCTCTTTTCCTGAAGCAAAGTTCCTATGGCTTTTTCAATCCCTTGCTTATAAACTCACTTGAGAGCCAAGGCTGTTGTTTACTTTATATCCCTTTTAGACCAGAGGACCCCAAATATCTGTGTATGCAAGAATTACAATGCTTGTTAAAAATGCAGATCCTAAGAACACAGACCCTTAATGCTGTTAGTCCCAGAGCAGGACAGCAGTTAAGAGTGGATTGCCTGGACTCTCAAATGTATGGAATTAGGGGATTTTGAGTAGAGGATCGGCACCTGTCACAAATACAATGGAATTGTGCTCCACACAAAGCCAGAACAGTAGAGAGTGATCTGACTCACTTGCACCCTACAAAATCTGACATGAGTGGGCATGTAATCAATGAAAATGACACATGTGGATTTCTGGGGACCTCTCTAGCACTTTGCTTCTTCCTGTTCTCATGTGGTCTTCATTTATCATGGTCTGTTATTCCTTGTTCTCCCTTTCTGTTCTTGATCCAGCTGGGATCTCCTGCTCCCCTAAGCTTTCTTTCCCTCAAACCTTGCCCTTCATTACTCCCACTGTCGTCCAGGTTGTTCATGTAGATCTCATCCATTTCTCTGTCATTGGGCGATCCCCATGTCTTTTCTAGGGTCCTGTTTTCTAGTTAGCCTCCCTGGAGTTGTGTAGCAGTCTAGTCATCTTTGTTTTACATCTAGTATCCTAGTATGAGTGTGTACATACCATGTTTGTCTTTCTGAGTCTGGATTATGATACATCCACTGTTGACTACTGGCAATGGTGGAGAGAAAGCCTGATCTGACCTAGTCTAGTGATCAGATGGCCAAACACCCTAACTGTCGTGCTGGAACTCTCATTCAATACCTGATGGAAGTGGATGCAGAGATCCTCATCCAGGCCCCAGGTGGAGCTCCAGGAGTCCAATTGTCAAGAAAGAGGAGGGACTGTAAGAGTGTGAATTGTTGAGACCAAGATTGGAAAAGCACAGGGACAAATAGCCAAACTAATGGAAACACGTGAATTATGAACCAAAAGCTGTGGAGCCCCCAGCTGGATCAGGCCCTCTGGATAAGTGAGACAATTGAATAGCTTGAACTGTTTGGGAGGCACCCAGGCAGTGGGACCCGGAACTATTCTTAGTGAATGAGCTGGCTGTTTGGAACCTTGAGCTTACACAGGGACACTTTGCTCAGTCTGGAGGGAGGGGACTGGACCTGTCTGTACTGAATCCACCAGGTTTAAATGAATCCCCAGGGGAGTCTTGGCCCTGGAGGAGATGGGAATGGATGGGAGGGGCTGGGGGGAAGGTGAGGGCAGGGGTGGGGGCGGGAGGGGGGAGGCCATGGGAACCCATGGCTGATGTGTAAAATTAAAACACAAATATAATAAATAGAAAAAGGAGAAAAAGAAAAAGAAAAAGACACATGTGAACATCTCCATGTCAAGCAATAAAACTATGGCTTAAGCCTTTGCCAAATGGGAAGTGACTTCTAACTACATGAAGAGATGGAGGTGGGTGGTGGGTGGGGAGAAAAGTTACTTTGTCGAAAAACTGGAGACAGTGCCCAAGCCTGAGTAGACTTCAGATCATTTCATTAGCTGAAATGTCTGTGGGGCTCCTGTCCTCATCTACTTAAAGAATAAGAGGTCCAGCTGGGTCACATGGTTAACTGGAAGGCTAAAACAGACAGCAGAAATTAATGATTTACTCAATCAAAGACCTCTACGTCAGGCAATTGAGATGACCCTGACTTATTGATTATCATCCACTAGCTTTAAATTATTCTCTGTGTCCAAGAGGACAGAGAGGAGGTGGTGAGGAAAAAAGGCTTAAAGGAGGTCAATAAGTCATCCTCGGACAAGTTAAAGGCACCAAGCCCAGGCGTGCAGTTTCCTTTCAAGTACATTTAACAAGGGGGAGAGAAGGAATGAAATGGGCTTCTAATTATTTAAATTGGACCCACACTCTACTGAGCAGTGTAGAATCTGGCGCTCTTCCTCATCGTGAGCTGTCGGTAAGGCCCTGGAGACAGAGATTAAACATGTCAGCAATAGGTGTGGATATAATTGGGGGAGGTAATTGGGAGAAATCCAGACACCCGATAGTGACTATCGGCTAGTTCTCTCTTTCGAAATCTAAATTCACATTAGCATGTTGATAGCCTTACCCGAACTGGATTGAATTTATTAACAATAGAAATAATTACAAAAGTGACTTGCATTTAGATAACCGGATAGCTATAACCTGCTGCTAGTGTGACTCTACAAAGTGGGCATATTATTCAGTGCCTCCTACTTTTTAAAAAAATATATTATTTTTTGGTTTGAATTCTAAGTTAGGTCAGGTTTTGGTTCTCTTATTCCATAATGTGCACATTAGAGATTTTGAGCAGCTACAAATATGCTTACACCTTATTTGAGACTATTTGGCATTTTTTCTTATATCTAGGTATTCAACAGAATTAGTTTAATCTGAATTACTTACTGGTCAGCAAACCCCAGAGTACCTCCTGTCTCTACCTCTCCAGCACTGGCTCTATAGGCAGACCATCATGTTTGGCTTTTTATTGTGGGTGCTAGGGGTGGGAGGTGTCAAATTCAGGTCTACATGCATGTGAGGCAAGTACTTTATGGACTTAGTCATCTTCAGCACCTTGGGTTATACTTTTTCTAATCCGGGTTCACTCTGTCCCCAACTTCCTTCCTGACTTCTTCCTTTCCTGCATTAACATTGTGTGCCACATGCCCCAAAGACAGGCCCTGGAAACTTGCATGTAAAACAAGATTCTTGTTCTAAAGGGGTCTGTGATAAAGCAAAAAGAGAAAAACACAAAATAAATGAAGGGCACCAAAGTGTCCTGGAGGCTGTGGAGTGTTGAAAGATAGGGTGTATTAGTCATTTGGCTATGTTATCAAAGCAGAGCAGGGCTTTGATGCATTAGAAAAAACTTCCTAAGATAACAAGGTCCTGGGAAGGTCTGAAGTAAGAGCAGGCACAGATAGATCTAAAATTAGACTTTTTGTCAAGAGAATTACCATGAAAAACTACAGAGCAGGGTTTCTATGGTCAAATAATTTTGTGAAATATAGCAGGCACTATATCACAATTTTATACTCTTATTGGAATATTGAGGACTCTGGGAAACTCTTCAAAAAGAAATCTGCTTAATTTATACCATCTAGTCAGAGTGTGGGATTATAGAGGCTTGAAATAAAAATTTTTCAGAAAAAAATATTTTTTTGATAGTGTAATGTGGGACTTTGGAAACACAAACAGACTGGCAGATCTTGGCAGGCAGCTGAGATTTGGTTTATGGGAAGGTCAGAGATGAAGTGCAAGGAGAGCTGGCCCACATGATGGGCAACAGACCCGAAAGCAGATATAGCAGAATGTAGACGATGCTGCCATCTTATTCAGAACCCTTGGGAAAGGCTTCAGGGTCCCTGTGGGAAACTGGGCTGGGAAGAGGAAGGGGAAAAATAGAGGACAAGCTTAGTTTTGTACCTTCCATCTGTCAGTGTGGTTAAGTCCTGAAGTGGAATCCAGGCCTTGATTGAAGATGGTAAGGCTGCCGTGGTCAGATGATTGCTGTGGGGTTGACCCAGGGAATAGGATGTTGGCATGGGGGACATGGTCGAGGAGATAGGATGCTGGCATTGGGGTTATGGTTTAGGCATAGGATGATGGCATGGGGGCATGGGATAGGATGCTGGTTTGGGCAGGCAAACACCTCTCCTTTACTTCAGACTGTTCTTTACCTTTATGAGCTGACTCTATTAGGTAGCAGCTGGGAGAGTACTGGGAATGTTCCTCAGGGTCAGCATCTGTTCACCGTCTTCTCTTAGTGGAATCAAAATTCATTCTGAGAGGTGCTCCACTTTGCCATAGCTAAACCAGACCATGATTTCTCATCATGCCATGATTCAGTGTTATTTTTCTACTGAGAGCCTTTCCTATTACGTCCATTTCATTGTGGAGGAACTTAGCTTATATTTTGGACCTAAAATGGTACTCAGCCCATGTAGTCAACATTTGTTGAGTGAAATTGCAAATGCCCGGTTTTCAAAGAAATTTAGTGTTATCATTCTTCTTTGGTGAAATATATAGATAAAGACAAGGAACAGAGTAGACAAGGACTAATGCTAATTATATTCAGCCACATGTCATAGGCTTTCCCTAAAACACCTCCTTCAGACCGTACTTCCCATGAGTGGACGCTGTCCTATGTCACGTAGGCACCATGCACAGGCTAGGACAAGCACAGTCTCTCACTTTGAGCTACAGCTCCATCAATGTAGGATCACAGAGACGATATTGAGGTCAGCACCAGGAGATTAGAATCTATTGCTGACCCTATTATTAATCAGTGTTAGATTCCAGTTATCTAACATTTAGAGAAACCACAGGCTCCTACCCAATTTCTCTTATTTATCTTCCCAAATGTGACAGTCTAACCTGGAAGGGTTATTTTGAAGCCTGATGATTTGTATTGGTTGTCAGTGGTTCCGTTTGTGTGCATTTTAGATTGGGAAATGGATAGGTTTGTGCTTTTTTTTTAAAATTTATTTTTTATTTTTTCATTATTCTATTTTTTAAAGAAACAGGCCACTCACTAGATGGCACTGTTGTATTAGAGTTTTCTAGTTTCTGGTTCTGGTTTTAAAAGTTCAGGAATGATACAGTTTTACTACCCAGAATTTCCAGGTGCTGGTACAAGGGCAGGGTGGGAGATAAGCAAATATTATGCATACATTTTATTAGTGTGGGTCCTAAAACCTAGTTTAAACTTTAGGAGTATCATAAAAGAGTAGTTTTCGTGGCAATACACTAATGGTTGGCTTTACTGACAGTCTGAAAAATAATGTCTAGTTGGAGATTATGTAATTAAAAGAATGGTCTCTCTGCTTCCAGGCACTCTGTGGTAGTGCCAGTGAGGGTGACTTCTGGAGAGAGCTAGTGGCAGGCAGAGGCAGAGAAGGAGAAACCATCCGGCGCACTCAGTGCATGGCTTCAAATACCTAGATGATGTACTTATCCCTTCAAGCCAGCTGATGATCTCCTTCCTTGAAAGCCGGATTTCCTCAAAATGTTGCTGTTTCTATCTGTAGTACTTTTCTATCCTTAGCTCCCCAAGAAAACATAGTTTTGTCAATTTTTAAAAATCCTTGCCGGGCGGTGGTGGATCTCTGTGAGTTCGAGGCCAGCCTGGTCTACAGAGCTAGTCCAGGACAGGGTCCAAAGCTACAGAGAAACCCTGTCTCGAAAAACAAACAAAAACAAAAAACAAAACAAACAAACAAACAAATCCTTGTATCTCCCAAGGCCCACAATTATTCATGCTCTAAAATTCCTTTCCCTGCCACGGTTTTTTATTTTCACCATCAAAATCTTGGTTGACGTCTCTACTGTTTAGATCAGTAGTTGAGTCCTTGACAAGGTTTATCTTCATTCCCCAAGTGTCATGCTCCCAAGGCAGTGTTGCCTCCCAGGTGAATGAGATATCCTGGCCTGGCATCCAGGACCTCCCAGCTCTGAACAAAACTTCCTCTTTAGACACAGCTTCAATTCTCCGAATTAAATAAAAACACAGAAGGAGAATGTATTTTCTCTGTTGGTTACCTAGGTGTACTACTAGCAGTGGGGGAACTCAGCTCAACATTGATGGCTGTGAAGCCTGATCATTTTCCCCTCAGAGCCCTAGCAGTCTCTCTGCTTGGGTACAGCCAAGATTTTTAATGTCACCCAGAAGAGTTTTAGGAAGGTTTGGTGAAGCAAAAATTAGTGAGTTTATTGATTAGGAGATAGGACCACTACACTGCACTTGAAGGGTGCCAGGGCTGGTGACAAGAGAGGAATTCACCACAGCACCTCAGTAACAGCTGTGTAAGCAATTCTGGGGCTTCTGGAGTTACACTGTGTAAAAGGAAGTGATGTATATGGTTGAGGAAATAGAGGGAAAATATTTTGGGCTTCTCGTTTCCTTACTGGAAATTTTTTTTAAATGAAATTTGAGGATGCTGAGCAGGTTCATGTTTAAGAAAGAAATAGAAGACACACTATAGATAAAATAAAAAAATCAAAATAATGTTGCTATCGATAGTTTGTATAAAGAGGTTATGACATATATCTTTAGCCTGAGCATGGTTCTCTGGCCACTACGCTAGTTTGTTTATGTTATTGTAGAAAGGGGATATAGTTTCTGTGTAGAGAAGATTCCAATTGGCTGTGTGGAAACTCCTTTTCTTCCCCTTAAAAATTAAAAAAAAAATATGTGTGTGTGTGTGTGTGTGTGTGTGTGTGTGTGTGTGTGTGTGTGTGTATGTGTGTATGTATGTACATGTTAGTGCAGTGCCTTGGAGTGCAGAAGAAGGTGTCAGATCCCTCAAGTTGTGCTCTTAACTATGGAGTCATTTTTCCAGAAGCATTTCTCTACCCCTCTATGTTGAAACTCTTGATTTAAAAAGCAAGAGCGGTGAGTCAGATCCGGGACTGCGTGGATGAGGGGGTCTTTCCTGTCTTGTGTTCCCTTATCTTCCATCTTTCTAATCATGCCACAGGTGCTAATATGTAGTTGCTTATTCGTCTATGGGAATTGTCTAGCTTTTCCTTTCCTGTGGTGCAGGAATGCTTAAGAGCAGAGCTTAAACTATACACTGGCTGCTGACAAGCCATGCCCTTTCATTATCATCTGAGCCCATCCACTTTGGGGACCTGGTAAGGTTAGCTTTAGAGCCTGCTTTTCTTTACCTGTATCCAACTCCATGAATTCAGAGGTCTTCCATCTATTCACCCGAAGCCCATGCCCACACCCAGTTATAGAGACATTGGAATTCTTTGTCTAAATACTCTTGTTTGTGACTTGCCTGAGCTTCTTGGCCAAAGTAAGACTGTATATCCATAAGCTGGAGTAGTACTGGGAATAGTTGTTTGTAGGGAGGAGGCATCTGTGGTCAAGGCTTAGACCAAGTTGGCCATTTGTGGATGTGTGATGCCTCAAACAGCCCTAAACAGAAATGGTGGTAGAAGAAGCAGGAAGGATCAGGGCCAGCTCTGCCTGTGTTGTCTTGTGCTAGTATACACCTTTGAGGACCTGAGGATCTTTAATCCAGGCATGGTCTTCAGGTTGGCGCAAAGATGCCTTTGTCCAGTTAAGAGGTTAATTTCTTCATGGTTTATTGACTTGATTTGTAACTTATAAATATTCAAGTGGGTGGTAAGTGAGCCTCTGTTAGTATTCTTGTGCTGGCTCCTACAAATGTTTCAGGTGAAAATTGCCTATAATAACCATGTGGCTTGAGCATTATCATCCCTAGTCTGCAGGTAGAAAACTGATGTTCAGAGAGCTTAAGTGTAAAGTCTCATGGTCTTAACAGGCTTAGCTTTCTATATCTTATCATCTCAGAAATTAGGATGGCTGTCATAACCAGCCTTCCAAATCATCTATAAGTTTAACTGATGCTGTCACCCCTTTGCTGGTTGCACGGTACCTAGTGATATGCATTGAATTGATGACAGCCTTGATTCAAGTATGCCAGTAGCTTTGATCAGTTCATCTGGGGAAGGTGGGGCTGTCATTCAAGCCCTGTCAAGTTCGCTTCAATGCCCATGACAATAACTAGCTGCAGCAAACATTTTCCTGAGCAATCTCCCCTCTTTCTACTTTTCTTGCCTTGAGTTCTCTCGGCATTATTACAGTTGGAAACACACTTCCAAGCATATGCTTGCAAGTTGCAGTGGGACTATGTGCCATTGATTCAAATTCTGCATACCCTGGCTCATCAGTTCACTGTGAGCTTTGGCCACAGGCACCCATTCAGTGTCTAGATATGTCAATAGTGTGCTCAATGGCAAAAGCAAACAATTCTCAAGTTAGGCCTGGCTCTCATTTTTGCCTCTGCTCCATAAACAGCGCAGCGATATTGAGAGCTTTATACAATCTTCGCCGTCCTTACTTTCTTCATTCAGGAACATGTCTAATTGCTCCTATCTTAAAGATAAATGGTCAGGTTTAAAAGTGTCTTGGTGTATTGTAAACTAGAATCATCTTAAACTAGAATCCTTGGACACAATGAAAGTCAAACAAATGAACCAGGTCAAGATCCACGTGGGTTTATGCTTTGCCTTCTTTGGGTCCATGCTGGAGTCACTTACTCCATCAGCCATCATCCAACAGGAGCTTGCCTTCTCTCGAGTGTGGAAGATACCATGCTGGGCCATGGGGATAGAACTGTGAACTAGAGCAACAAGATTCCTGGCTTCTGATAAAGGAAGGAAGCAAGAGAAGCCTGACAGAAGACGAGAAGAAGGCAGGGTCAGGTTGGCAGGGGAAGGGTGACCGAGGAATGCTGGGCTGGAATTGTTGTGAAGAATGACAGCTAAATGTCCTTAGAGCACCAAGAGGAACTATGTATCCCCTGCAGCTGAGCATCGATTGTCTAACTCTGAGGTCCTACAGGACTCATTGTTCTCTCTGTGATATAGAGTTGGGTGATTACCGTACCAGCCCTTATTTAGGAAGCATGCATCCTCTGACTGCTCTTCCCTCTCCACTCTGAGGAAAAGGCATCATCAATATACTTTTTTCAGAATCCAACCCATCTGCTCATGTCTGTGATCTCAGCTACAGACCCCCAACATTCCCCCATCCCAACACACAGGGGCCAGACAATTTCCTCTGACCTAAGTCTGCATTTAACCTATGTGGACTCCAACTATTTTTTTTTTTTTTTTTTAAATCTCAGCACTGGTGACATTTAGAGTAGATCTCACCCATTGCTTTTTTCTTTTATTTATTGTTTTGGTGGGAATGCCATTCTGTGCCTTATAGGATATTTAGCTGCATCAGAGGACTACCCTCCCCACCTCAGTAGCAGTCTCTTCTTCAGTCCTTCAGCGTGTGACACTCAAACACATCTCTAGTCTTTGCCAAACATCTTGTGGGGGCAGTTTAGTCAACCCTGCTTGAGAATTACTGCTCTAATCCCTGTGGAGATTTGCCACATGAAGTCTTTGCTTGGAAAATGACCTTCACTGACATGACTGCTGGAATTGGGGACTGGGAAGTTCATCTCCAGAGTTTCTAGTAAGAGGATGCGACTGCCAAGGTGATTGGATTGCATTCCTAATGAGTTGAGCTGCCAACATCTGTTTGTGGTAATTGAGGACAGCTGTGAGGCTGGCACGGCGGAGACCTCCACAACCTTCCATTGCCCCTTCAGGTATTCAAGCTGGCCCTGGCCATGCTGTCTCATCAACCTTTTGCAGGAAGAGATGGGCAATGTCACTGCATTCTTTTGAGAGTGGTATCAATGCAGACAGCCTACTAGGTTTGATGCTTCTGTGATGCTTAAGACACATGAGCAGTGATAATTACTGCAAAGCATCACAGAAAAACAAAATCTTACCTATTGTATAAAAAAACAAAATGTAACCAATAACACCAACATAAAACTTGCAGTTGTTCACTATGTGCTAAGTCCCATTATTTACAACCTCTACCTATATTATATACTCTACAATTTAAGAAGTCTTACTTTGTTGTTAACTATGTGTATGTGTGAGTATGTCTATTTGTGCACATGGGTACAGGTGCCCATGGAAACCAGGAGTTGTTAAAGCTCCTGGAGATGGAGACATGATGCTGGGCACCAAATTCCAGTCACCAGTAAGAACAGTATGTGCTCCCAATCACTGAGCCCTCTCTCCAGCCCCTTAATCTATTTCTTAGCAGCTTTTTGAAGTTGGTTACTGTACTATTTGCCTTTTAGAGCCTACCTATTAGCAGCAAGAGGTAGAATTAGGATTTACACCCAAGCAGCTGATTCCCAGGCTTCTACCATGTCTGTTCACTGTAGACTCACGTTTCTAAGTTATATTTTAATTTTATTATATTATACGCCCATGTATTTACTCATAGTTGACAACATATAAAACCCTGGCAGCAAATTTATCAGTCCGGGTAACATAGTAAGGGTGATTTTTTTTTTTTTTTTTTTTTTTTTTTTTGCGGGGGAGGGACTTCCTTAAACTTTTGTATTTTCGAAATTACTTTTTAATCAGAGGTTATATAAAAGTCTGGAAGCTTGAGTGTTCTTCCAGGGTAGGAGAAGGCTCTGTGAGCAAGAAGGGTACTTGAGAACCTGACTTCTCTCTTGTTTGTGAGAGTATATTTTGGGGACAGAGGTGACAAGTGACCACCTGGGGCTGGGTGTGCAAGTAACTGCCTTCTAGCTGAATTCATCTTGGTTGACATCACAATTTACCCCAGGGCATCGCAGATGGTGGAAGCCTGGCATTTCTTGGAGTCAACTCACTTGAAAAGCAAGCGCCTCCTCTTTAGTTGTAGCAAGGCCATTTTCTCTGAGGGCATCCTGTGGCAGGATGTATTCAGCTGCACACTCATCCTGATGGTATTGCATCCCAAGGGAGGCAAACCCGATGGCTGTTTTGCAGACTTGGCGCACTGGAGGACAGTGAAGTCTTGCCCTAGGGCAGGACTTTGTTCAGGGACGTGTTGAGATGCTTAGCAGCTGTAAGAGTTTCCATACCTCCTTTCCCACAGTCAGGGTAAGCTGCAAATATCTCAGGCACCTGTACAGCTTGTCTCAGGTTTGTGCCAGTGTGCAGGACCACTTTGAAATCACCGTCAGAGTTGATCCTTTGTAGGGAAGCTGCTGCTGTGTGTTGTGTGTGTGTGTGTGGGTGGTGGTGGTGGAGGGTAGAGACAGCTTTCTAGGTTGAGGTCTAAGACTCTCACACTATTCTTACTTTATCCTGAAAGCCTTATCATGCCTGTGGCAGTTACACAGTTGCTTAGCACAAAGTGGATGAGTCCTGCTCACTCTCTTTAGAATTGACAGGATTTCCAGAACTACCAGTTTGGCTTGGACTTCTGGTGACAATGCAGGGATGGAAGCCTCTACCTCCGTCACCTCCTCACCAAATGGGAAGGAAAACGAGCCTTAACTTTTTACTTCATGGAAACAGGGGTAACCAGAGAAGCCAGAAGCAGCTGGGAGGCAATCATAATTTTCAAAGATGTATTATCTCCATGAAGATAAAACCCAGCAGACTCCCAGTGACTCCAGGGATGTGCATTAATACGGTGCTTTTAAATTCAATCCACCTGTGTTGTCCCTTATTGTCACTAATTAGAACTAGTGGGGCCTCCAGCTCTACTGTTGGTAACTTCCTTGCCTTCCCCATGTGAGTTCCCACCTTGATCTTCCCTAATTTGCTCTACATAGAGCTCTAGGGGTAGACACTTCCAGGACTCCATCTCACCTCTTTGGTCTTCTGTGCAGCCTTGGGCCTGGGCACATTGGCTTCCTCTGTTGTTAACATTCAGTTTTCTCTAGGACGTAATTCTTCTTGTAGTTACGCTTTGGGGCATAAACATGAAACAGTTTTTCTCTATAAACCTGCAACCCTGCAATGACAAAAGTTCCACAAATGCTGAAGACAGATTCCTTAGTTTCCTAGATATGTATAAATATTAAAATAGAGCTCCATTTAAATGTGGGTGTTCATGTGACTCAAATATTATATATAGCACCCTCCCCTGGCACAGTCTAATCTATTGTTGGGTGTGGTGATATTTTGTTTGTATGTTAATAAATAAAGTTTGCCTGGAGATCAGAGGCCATAGTCTGCCATAAACAGAAGTCAAGCAATGGTAGCACATGCCCTTAATTCGGTCACATGGAAGACAGAGTATCTGTGTGTTCAAGGACACAGCCAAGTGTGGTGACACAAGTCTTTAATCCCAGTACCAACCATAGAAACCTGGAGGTCTGTATAGACAGGCAGTGACAAGGAAGTGAGGTGGCTGGGTTAAGAGCCAATGAGAAGGCAGAACAGCAAGGCAATAAAGGCACAGGTTAGTCAGGAAGAGGCTCTCTTGGGAAGCTATGGTGAAATGGTGAGCTAAGGTTAGTTGGCAGCTATTGTTCTGATCTCTACAGCTTGCATCCCTGTATTTGGCTCTGTGTTTCTTATTTAAGAAGACTGTTTAGAAATTCATCTCCAGTATGGTGTAAAGCTTTGATCCATTCTTCCACTTTTCTTCCCCTGGTAGATTGATTGATTGAGTGTGGGTGGGAAGCACTTTCACAGAGATGTCCTCACTTCTACCATATTGAAGGGTTTAATGCTGCCTGCATTGGAGGGCTTTTGACAACTGCAGGGAGATGGTGATGTCAGGCTTATCTCATGCTACCAATCTGCATGTCAGGCCTGGAAGATATAGTGTGCTTCTGCTTCCTTCCCATGACTTTCTTGGTTGGTGAACTGAGTGAAACTAGCCTCCACCAGCCCTTTACATCTGTAGGTTTGTCCAGAGAGGACCACCCTCCTTCTTGATGCCTGAGATTGGGCCATGTGTCAGTCACCCTTCCAGGAAAGTAGCTTTTCACTTGGGGCCCCCAGATTTCTGCCTTCTCTCTGTGCTCTTTCTTAGGAAGGAGATGCTTAGAGCTTTGCTGCAGGATGCTGGGGTGACAGGCTTCCATCCTTTTCCTCTTGGGCATTGTGCCACACAGCCCTTCTCACTTTGATGGGAGGAGCCTCTCTGGAAAAACCTTACAGATTTAAGTAGGCACTGATCACTTTAAGAAAATCACCTCTCACTAAAGGCTGGCATTTAAAATTTCCCAGTGACTCTCTGTGTATGATAAGTGCAAAGAACTTGGTGTGTGACTCTGAAGACTGTCACAGAATGCCCACATCCCCATCTGGCGGTCATTCTGCACCTCCCTAGACATTCTCCAGAAGCCATTTGCTTATTTCCTTGGGTGTGGGGTCCTCACATCTTATCAAAGACTCTGGAAACCATGATGAAGGCAGGACCATCACTGATGACTCTATTCTTTCCCAGCATACCACTTCCCCCACCCCAGCACTATCATTTATGGACTGTGAAGGAGGAGAGATTTACGGCGGTGGTGGAAGGCAGAAGAATGTGGGTTAGGCTCCTGATCTCTGGGGGAGTCACGGTGCCCCAGGTGTTGGCAGATGTGTTTTAAAATGTAGGGTTTGTACAGCTGCTTTGTCCACAGCTTGGGACTGCTGTTGCTAGTTTTGAGTACACACAAAAATTCCTGTTTAATGTACTATTACTTTCAAGATTTCCAAGTGCTACTTAGATGCCACATGCTGGCATCTATACTGATGAGTTTGCTTAACCTCACAGTGACCCTATGTGGGAGAAACTGCCATCATCATCACTCTTTCATAGATGAAGGATCCCTGGCACAGAGACTTTTTTTTTTTTTTCAAATTATTCAGCACTATAGAGTTAGCAAGCGAAGGAGCCAGAATTTGAACCTGAAAGTCTGATTATAGAGCCTGAAAACTGAGATTATGGTAATAACTCAATTTATCAGAGTTTTAATAATGAGTGGTAGTAATAAAGAAGAAAAAATGTTTTGGTAAATACACAGTTCTGGTACGAGAAGACATTTGATTTATTCTTTTCACTTACTTAGTGATTCTTCTCAAATAACAGTAATTGTACTCCAGGGTGGCTACATGTGAAACCAAATGTGAGGCATGAGAAAAATGACACAGCGCTCTTGCTCCAAAGATGACTGTGGATTGGCAGGTGATGAGTAAACTGCAGATAAGTGATGGGATTTGAAAGAACAATAATTTCAGGTCAGAGGCAGAGACATATGAATTGTAAGCAGTTCACGTTCATGCTCTTTCAGGAAGGTCACGTAAAGGGTCACAGGTGAGATCAGCGTATTGTTTGTCAGATTATATTTAGTCTTTATTTTTTAAGGAATGAACTACCACCAAATTCTGTTAAAGAAAACAGCAATACAAGAAAACTTAACTTTTAGGAATGCTGCCCAGGTGACCATGTGAAAAGGAGTTTGGAGAGTTAGGGACTGAGATCATGCCTCATGATAAGAGGACCCACTAGAAGGCTACACAGCAGTGCCCATGGGAAGTAAAATGAATCTATGAGAAGTCAGGGTGGGAAAGAAAGGGAGGCTATGAAATGTTAATAAATTGGGCTAATTACCTTAGACACTGATTGGATGTAGAAGGAGAAAGAAGTTTGTGATTTAGATTTATGGTATGAGAGCTAGTAGGTTGCTAAGGAATAGAATCCAAATTTCATTGTATAGCTTACTTCTGGTACAACTGGGCTGATTTTTTTTTTTTTTTTCACATGCAGTTGCCTAAAATTAAAGGCATTTTCCTAACCTCTCTATCTTACAGATGCAAAGGAAAGTAGGTATGATTAGTTATGGTCATTGAAACAATCTTGGCTTCTGTCTGGTTCAAGATGATGTGGCTGCTTTACACATCAAGGATGTCTGTTCTCCTGGAATGCCAACAGAGAAGCAAATAGAGGTCAGAATTCCCAATGAACTCACATAATTTCTCAATCAAGTCAATTGATATATGAAAGACACATTTTTAGCACCTGCTGAGTTTAGAGGCTATCATTTGAAATGATTGCTGGCTGGGATCAAGTAGTCACTTATCCTTTGCAGAGCCAGTAGGAAAGGGCCAAATTGGTTATTAAAGATTAGAAGAATGGTAGGTATCTTCAGCATGATTGACATAGAAACTTGTCAGTGGAAGCAGCAGGGAAATATATTGGGTTTAAAAGATGAGGGCATAACACGTAAGGACATCTCATACTGAGTAAACTGTGTTATGATACCATCATCTGTGATTTCATACAATGGACCCCCTTTATTTCTCACATCAATTCTTACTTATTAGCTACACACTTGAAGTGGAGTAAAGATATCCAGTGTCAGGGGAGGCCAACCCAACAAACATGGGGAGGCAAGTACAGACAGGATTCTTGCTTTCATTGCATAGATTGTGTCCTGATATGTGCAAAGGTCGAAGCTAAGCTTAACAAGATGAGACAGGAGGTCTGAGCTCCAACATTCTACCTTCACCCTTAAACACAGCTTTGCCAGGGAAAGAGTTTGTCTCATTCACTGTGAATTTTCTAGAGAAAAACATCCTTCACGCTGTTCATCTTTTAACTCTTATTTCAGAATAGGGATCACTGCCCATTGTTGGAACATTTTTTGGGCAAGTTCTCAACTTTTGTGAAACATGGTTGAAAGGAGAGCCAGTATTTAGGAAGCGCTGACCCAGACTTCATGCCGAGCATTTCCTGGGTGTCTTACAGCTTGTGGTTTTCAATGTCAAAACAGCCCTTGAAGCCATTTATCAAGGACATACAATGTTTCTGGTTCTGTCCAAAGTGTTTTCACCTCTTCCATTCTTTTAATTGTCACGAGAGCCCTGGAGATTATAAATTATTATCCCTTATTGATGAGAATTTAGACGTTTAGAGAAATTAAATACCCAGTTCAAGGTCACATGAGGAACAGGTAGTAATAGTGGAATTAGACTGCTCAGTCTCAGCAAATCAGAATTCTAATTCTACTGTTCCTCATTACTAATTCTAATTACCTGACCTTGAGCCTACCAGGCTGGGCTGACTCCCCAGGGGAGACCTTGCCTTGGAGGAGGTGGGAATGGGGGATGGATTTTGGGGGGAAGGCTAAGGGGTGGGAGGAGAGAGGACAGGGGAATCCATGGCTGATATGTAAAATTAAATTAATTATAAAATAAAAAATATTAAAATAATTCTGATTTGCTTTCTTTTCAAGGCTGTGGGAATAAGCACAGAATAACATTCACTGGACAAACTTAAGGAAGGATGTTGCTATTTTTTTCCTGGTCCTGCCTGGCCCATGGTCAGGACAAATCTCTCTCACCCTCCAGTCCAGCAGCTGCTCAGACCCAACGAGTAAACACACAGAGACTTATATTGCTTACAAACTGTATGGCCGTGGTAGGCTTCTTGTTATCTAGTTCTTCTATCCTAAATTAACCCATTTCTATTAGTCGATAAGTTGCCACATGGCTCATGCCTTACATCTCACTTGTCATGGCTGGCAGCCTCTCCTGACTCAGCCTTCCTGTTCCCCGAATTTTCTTCTCTGCTTGTCCCGCCTATGCTTCCTGCCTGGCTACTGGCCAATCAGCATTTTATTTATACAGAGTGACATCCACAGCAGAAGGAGAGCCAACATTCCTCATATTCTCTCAATTCTTCCAGTGTGTCTTCAGGCTCCACTGATCTCCAACAATCAAGTGTGCCTCTTGCCCATGTTTACAGGCCCCTCATGATTTGCTGATGCTCTGGTTTCATTTCATCCTGTAACCTGTAATTTTTTTCCCAGCTCAAAGAGAAAGTGGTTTCAGGAATTGTTGTACCGTAATTAGATCCATGAATTTGGTATTGCTCAGCTTCTTTGGCTAACTTGCTCCTGTAGTACAAACATTGCTTCAGGTCAGCTGGACAACTTGGTAATTCCAACTGCAACTTTGATGATCGAAAAGGTAAGTTCCAAATTAAAGGTTAGATGCAACATTTTGAGAATCAAGACAAAATGTCTTCATGTTCATGCCTGCTGGCTACGTAGGCACTGTACTTAGCTGAGGTTCAAGCTTTTCTCCTTACCCAGCATAGCAGTATCTCTGGCCCCAAGTCATAACCCTGTTAGGCCATGTTGCTTTCAGCTCTTGCTGCCCTGGGTAGTTCTATTCAAGTCAATCTGGTACTGGGCTTCTAGGCTAAGTATATTCTACTTCAAGTGTAAGCCATGTATTGCTGCTTTCTGTTAGGCACTTCTCCCTGGCACCAAGAGGAGCACATTGAGCTGCTCAAAGACAGGATAGATAAAGAGATAGAGATAGAGATAGAGATAGAAATAGACAGATAGAGAGAACACCTTGAGGATAACCACTTAATAGTAAAAGGCTGAGATCCAGTGGATAAGGGCTCCAGGCTCCTGTCCTTCAGTTGGGCAAGTCTAAAAGACCCATTTGCCCAAGTCTTGGAAGTCCTCAGAAGATTTTAGAGACACTCTTTTCACCAGGTAGCATTTCCTATCCATTCTTTTATCATACTTCCCATTCTCTGATTCCTGTTCCTGAGATTCTCTCTGAAATTAATGATTTAGGTTATATTATTTCTCCAGGCTTTGCTTATGGGAGAATCCAAATTAAAGTGCCTATATAGGCTGGGAGCAGAATTTTATCACAAGAAGGGTGGATTAATTTCTTATAACTACCTTAACTAAATTCAGATGATATTACTATATAAACATTAATGACAAATATTAATTTGTGGGGAAGACCATACAACCAAATAAACCAGCGCACACTCTTTGTTTAGGGCAGAGCCAGAAGTAAGCAGACATTCCAAGTCTTTGGCTGTTCTTGTTTTTAAACAGTCATGCGAATAATTTCCACCCCATTAAAACATTCTTTTCTTGGATGTGTTTAGGCTGTAGCTTTCTTTTACATGCACAAAAGATTCAATTTAATTTTCAAAGTGCTTTTATAATATACTGGCTGCATCTTGAGTTTATAATTCTTGGGGACACTCACTTTTATGAAGCTCTCTGTACTGATACTGATGTATCTTCTTCCATCATTTTTTTTTTTTTGGTGGAGTGAAATTATGAGAAATATGAAAAAAAGAGAAAAGTGTGTAGGCAGTTGTATCCGTTGACCTGAAAGAACACAAAATGTTTCCTTGTTTAATGATCGCTGTGCAAGTGATATTCATAATAACAGTTTGAGAGTAACCCAAACTGTTTCAATGTATTCTGTGTTATATAAAGATTTTTTTTTTATTCTAGACTGTTAATTAAGCATGTTTTCAATTTAAGGATGGATAGAAAGGTTTGTATTTCTAGACAGTTAATTAAACATGTTTTATTCAACATTCAAAGGATGTTGTGATCAGCATCCTAATTCAGAGGTTCAGGTGATCTGGAACCTATAGTTGTGACTGGAAGCACATTTCCGACACTTGCACGACCTTGCAGGATTTGTGTTTCTTGGATCTTCATTTTGCAGAAGAAAGTCAAAGTTGGCATACTCTATGGACGTCTCTGAGCATGGGTTTCTTCCATTCCTACCACCACACCTTTATTTGGAGGGTTTTCTTCCTGTAGACTATATGAAAAATTTTGAGATAGCCTTTATAAGTTTAATTATTGTGGTGTGTGTGTGTGTGTGTGTGTGTGTGTGTGTGTGTGTGTGTACATGAGTGTATATGTGCATGTGTGTCAGGCTTAGTGGCAAGCACCTTTACCTGCCGAACCATTTAGACAACTCCAAATAGAACCTTTTTCAATTGCAACAACTCCATTCTCCATATAGTTCAAGGGGGATCTTGATTATGTCACAAATCTGCTTAAATTTTTCTGGTGTTTCTGGGTATGTATTACTTCAATATTTCCACTTTTCCTTTCCTTCCATGAATATGAAAAAATTATTCCATCCTTTGACTTTAAGCACGGCTGTGTGATTTCCTTTGCTGAAAGAAACGTGAAGGGTGGGTCCTTTCTGGGTGAAAGCTTGTACCAGGGACTAATATGTGACCCCATTCATATGTTGCTGCTCCCAGTGTGACTGCATTTGGAGATCTGGTCTTTAGTGAAGTGATGAAGGTTAATTAGGGTTAGGATGGTGGGGCCCTTATCCGACTGAACTGTGGCCTTACAAGGGGTAATTTCCCACCCTTCCCCAACTTCTGTGTGGGGATATAGCAAGAGGTTGGGCATTTTGCAAAGCAGGGAAAAAACCCTCTTCAGAACTTGACCATATTGGCAATGGATTCACAGCTTCTAGAACTATGGGAGAAAAAAAACTTCTGGTGTTTAAGTAATCCAGTTTTGGCATTTTGCATATTAGCCCAAGTGGATTATATAGCTGTTTTTTTTTTAAATTTGATGAGCGCTGAAGATATTTTTTGGCATAACTATATCACAATGCTGTGGGATTCTGCAAGTTCATGTTCATGAGTATGAGTTCAAGGGCCCTCCAGCCCCAAACTCAGAGGATTTGAGTAAAATGCAGCATTGTAAATAACTTGTTTCATAATAATTCTGAGTCAGGTGAAGAAAATAGTTAATTATTTTTATTGAAAAATGTGTTTCTTTTTTTCCCCCTAACATAATATATTTATTGATTATTTGGGAATTTCACATAATGCACCCCAATCATACTCACTTCCCTGTCCTCCCACATCCATTCCCGACCCTTGTGACCTCTCTCACCAAAAAAAGAAGGTGGGGAAAAAAGGAAAAACTATACTAAGTCCAATTTGTGTTGTTCATATATTCACTGGAGCATTGTCAAACGCCCAGTGGCCAGACCCTTAAAGACAACTGAGTCCTTCCACACCCTCACCCCTGCCGGAAGCCATTGGCTGTGAAGAGCTACACTTCAGCATTCCTATCACAATTCCTGTCTAGACTGTTTCTTTTTGGAAGGATGGGAAGTTGGGGAGGGGCTGGGGTGGGGAGAAATCATCACAGAATCCTTCTGTGTCTCTCATTCTCAACTATGAGTTTGGATTCATCAATTCCACTGCAAAAGAAGCTTGCTTTCCAGCCAATGGCAGTACAGATCACGGACCTCCACATTTCCTCTAATGGCAGCATGGACCATAGACCTCAGCATGGTCTCTGGTAGCACTACAGACTATGGACATCCATATAACTCCTGGGTGCAGCAGGACCTCAGACACTAACATGGCTCTCATCCACATGGTCCCGGGTGGCAGCATGGACCACGGACATCAACATGGCATCCTGAAGCAGCATGAACCATGGAGGTCTTTTGAGGAGGCCCAATCCAGAAAATGAATGTTCTCCATCTTGGACATCCTGTTGTTGCTCAGTGCCAGGGCAATTGTGGGGCTGGGCAGCACGTTGGGTTGGGGGAGTGGGAGTCTGCAAAAGCTCCAAGCTGCTGCACACTATGATGCTGTTGGCTCTACTCCTCAATGACATGCTTCCCTGTCCACTGCCCTCTCCCACACCTGTCACTGTGGTTGCCTGTAGTTCCACCTCTCTCCACCACACAGGATCACTCCATCTTTTCATCTTGCCCACCTCTCCATCACATATTTATTCATCAAACTGCAAACTGAAGTGTGTCGTTATATATACACACACCCATATATACACAATATATACACATATATAATTCCTCCTCTCTCCCCAAAGAGCTTTACATGCAAATACTCATTGTAGTGAGTCTGGTTCAAGGTTTCTGTTTCCTGAAGCACCATAAATAATGGACCACCGCTGAGACTTGACCTGCTGCTGTCCAGAGTTAGGGTGATCTTGTGGCTAGGCAGGGCTCCTGGGGACAGAATCTCGAGCCTCACTGGATAGGAGAAGACCATTGTGATTGCAGCTTGTGGGTGGTGCTGTGCCTCCCTCCTCCCATTAGGGTGAGCAGCTATGTCCACACTTCCAGATGGCTCCCATACCCTTCACCACCATGTCTCTAGTTTTGCCGTTTTCTGCCAGGCACTTGGCTCTGCTCTACCACCTTTCTTTTCAATTTCATGAATCCACTTTTCTTTTCTCCGCCCCTTTTTTTTATTAAGAATTTTTCATTCATTTTATACACTAGTCAAAGATCACTCTCTTCCCTCCTCATGTCCGCTCAGCCTCCCGCTCCCAACCCACTTACCTCTTCCAACCACAAGAAGGCAAGGCCTCTGATCAGAGTCCATCTTTGGTGCATGAGCGGGCTTTTAGGAGCCCACTACCTACGATGGGACACCTCGTGCAATCTTGAGGCAGGGGGAAAGGCTTGAACTTGCCTCTACTGATGAGACCTGTAGCATGAATCTTAACAGGTCTTACTAATAAAATCAAACCTGGACCAGTTATTGGAGTGAATGCTGGATGATCAGAGAAGCAGAACAAGCCACAGCTACCTCACCTTGCCAGTTCTTCAGCTGATCCTGTTTCCCCAGACTGGATGCCTCTGTGTCTTCATTCAGAATGGATCTCAGCTGGACTGCTACTCAAAAGCCTAAAAGCTTAATCAGCCAAAAGCTTCTGGTTTTTGGTCCTCACGCCTTATATACCTTTCTGCTTTCTGCCATCACTCCTTCTGATTAAAGGCTCACTTCTTGGGATTAAAGGCGTGAATCACCATGTCTGGCTGTTTCCAGTATGGCTTTAAACTCACAGAGATCCAGATGGATCTCTGCCTCCCAAGTGATAGGATTAAAGGCATGTGCGCCACCATTTTCTGGCTTCTACCTCTAGTGGCTGTTACCACAGATACGTTTTTTAAGGTACACAATAATTTGGGGAACAATACCACCACAGAGGCCACTTTTGAAAAGCATCTTCTTGCCCTTTTCAGTTGTTCGGTAGATACTGTGGGCTCTGCAGATTCCTCCCCTGCCACATCTCCCCCGGGACCTCCATGAATCTTAGTTTCCTCTGAGCTGCTCCTAGGTCCTGAGGGTGTCAGCAGCCACAGCCATCTTAAGTTGATCATTGAGTTTGTTTAGGGTTGGCTGTGAGTAGTACTAGGCATGGGGCCTACTGTGATGTGTGGTTAATATACCAAGTGAGACTCCCTTGGAGAAAATAATTTTTCACTTTGCCAGCAGGTTGCAGCTGCTGATAACTTCTTGGTTCAACAGTTATGTTTTGAATATGATTTGCAAGAAAGGTAGGCCTTGGGACTGAAGAGATGACTCAGCAGTTAAGAGCGCTTGCCGTTCTTACAGAGGACCTGGGTTCTGTTCTCAGCACCTTTGTGGCATCTCACGGTGGTTTGTAATGCTGGTTGGCCTCTGCAGCCACTGTACACACATGGTACACATACACATACATGCAGGCAAACCACTTATATACATAAAATAAAAATAAATAAAACCGTCGAAAAAGGTGGGTCAATATAAATTTATACCCTCAGTAGAAAATTTAATTAAATGCAAATAAAATATAACCTTTACTGGTTTAAAGAAGAAAGTTTAAGGTAGCTGGAATATTCACATATACAGAAAAGTGAATTCTCTAGTGTTGCATTAATTCTTTATAGCATGGTGAACAATGTCTGGTGAGTGGGTCTAATTAGGCCACACCCATTTTCTATATTGTTTGTGGCACCTTTGCGGCTAGTATGTATTACTAGCAAAGTAGTTGGAAAAAATTGCTGGGCTATAGGGCTAGCAACGTTTGTAATATTTACCATCTAGTTCTCTACAGAAAATGTTTACTGGCCTTAGATAAGCAGCATGCTCCTTTAATGTGCTATGCACCTTGCTCTAAATGTGCTTAAAAAGCCATCGGTGTCACCTTGTCAGTGCCTTACAGTGAAAGGCATCCCAACCTTCTTTAAAGTGGACATCAATGAAACGTTTTCCAGTGGAGGAAGGGAGACTTTGCCTATGCAGCCATGGTTAGTGATCCAGCCTTGCACTGTGAGAATGTGTGAGGATGTGACTGGGAAGTACTCTAGGATGGAATGCTATTATATGGCCTCTTATAAGCTGCTAAACGTGCCAATATCTATGTGTAAAAAAGAACCCTTATTTACTTTGGTGTAAGTTGACTTCTTCAGGCCATCCTGACTCCTCCTGAAGTCAGGTTTCACTTGGCTTCTAATAAGCTCTACTTATCCCGAGGCGAGAGAGATACATTTTTTTCCCCAAAGGAGAAATCTTTAAACAATAAGCAATCATAACAATAATTATTGCATGCATATAAGAGTCACTCCTAGTAAGTGCATAACAGTTGGAGAAGGTGTGATGTCTAACCTTAGCAGTCATTATTTGGCAGAAAGGACTTATACAAAGGCAGTAGAAAGTGTAAAGAAAATCAATGTACACACACACACTCATGCACACCAAACCCACAGTGAAAGGAAAACAAAACCTCTTAACACCAAGCAGGTTTTGTTGTCTACACTAAATTTTGCCTCCGTTCTTTCCTCTTTAAGAGAACCTAATATAACACCTTATAGAGAAACAAAACTCTTAAACTTTATGAGCATGAGTGTTTTGCCTGTATTTGTACCACATATGTGAAGTACCGGTGGAGGCCTGAAGGGGCCATCAGAACCCCTGGACGTAGAGCTGTAGACTGGTGTGAGCAGCCATGTAGGTGCCGGCAATGGAACCCAGATCTTCTGCAAGAGCAGCAAGTATTTCAGAAGCATAATTGGAAAATAGTATGAAAGATGGTCCCACACATGGTTCACAGAGTTCTTGTATTTTAAGACTGGGTAGGGTGTGGAGTTTCATCTGGCAAGTTCAGAGATGATAATTAGAGATGAAGGAACTACTTTTACAGATGTGCTGAGAAAATCTAAGTTTTCTGGAAATCATTCATGGGGACTCATCATGCTTTGTCTGGCCCCAAGAGCTTTCTAATTTGAGGAAGAAAAGAATATCAGTGGAGGCAACCGGTGTGTTCCATCTGAGATGCAACTGCCCTGTGGCTTTATCTAGATGAATTATTCTCTGGTTTTCTGCTGCTGCTGGTATTTCTCAAGCTGTTTCTCAGAGGGATCGAATATTTCTTTCAAAGAGCCTGCCGGGCATTTGCCCTTGATCTTTCTCTGTTCCTTCTTTCTATTGTTTCCTCTAATAGTTCTCAAATTACAAGTTTGATTAAGTTTCAAAATCACCCATGAATGTTAACAAAACATAATAAAACTATAATTATAAACATGCAGTGGGATCCATGGAACTATATAGATTTTTTCCTAATTTTTAATTTGCCTGTGTGGTATATGCATGTGCACATATGTGTACTTGCATGTGTATGTGAAGGCACATGTGGAAGTCAGAAAAGGGTGTTAGGTCACATAGAGCTAGAGTTTTGCAGGCTGTTGGGAGCTGGTTGTATGTGATAGAACCCAAACTCTGGTCCTCTCTAAGAACAGCAAGCACTCTTAAGCATGGAGCCATCTCTCTAGTCTGACTCACTTTATTAATTAATTAATTAATTAATTGTTGTTGAAACAATCTCTCACTGAACTTAGAACTCATTGATTTGGCTAAACTGGCAGCTGAGCCAGTCCTTAGCCCCTACCTCCAATACTTGGATTACAGATCTGAGCTGCAACTTTCAGATTTTACATGGATCCTAACTCAGGTTCTCTTATTTGCACAGCCAGCTTGTTAACCCCTGAGCTATCTCTTCAACCTCATTTTGTAGGGGCTAACCTAAACTGTTTTTACCTCTTTGTAAGTAATTTTTATTTTTCTTTCTCCCTGTGCATTCTTTATGTCGAGCACAGGCCCTGGCATATAGCAGCAAGTGAACATCTATTTGATGAATGAGTGAATCTCGCAATTCACCATAACATAGTTTATTACAGTACCCAGTTTAAAGCAAGTCATCTGAGATTTTGCATTCTAGTTTCTCATCCTCACAGCCACAGGCCAAGAGATACTCAGAGACTACAGTTTTTTGTTTTTGTTTTTGTTTTTGTTTTGTCTCTGGGAGAGAGAAAGTTCTGTTCATATTCTTCACCTTAGGTGGCATGAAACATGCCATGTCCATTACAATGCTGTGAATGTTGTCTGTCTTCCTATTCGCAGAACAGAACTTCATTATTACCTCCAGTAGTATCCTCATCATCCCAGACTTGGTCTTTCTTCTCTCACATTAGCAGCTTATATTCCTTAGGCTTTTCACTCATTATTTTATTCATTTGAAGATATTTGCTACTAATTGACCATGTCCTAACCTTAAAGTTTTTTATTTGTCCCATGAAATAGCTTGCAAGTGCTATCTATCACTTACATACTTGGGTCGTGGTGAAAATATTAAATCTAGCCTCAGTTTCCCTATGCACAAAGGAAGGTGATAATAGAATCTGGTTTATAATGTAATTGTAAGGATTCAACCCTTTAACTTGTTCAATAGCAAGTCCTTAGAGCATTTTAGCCATTAAATTATAACTATTATGAATCAGATTCTTGAAGAAGATAAATACAGTCTCATGTGTCATAGCAGGCACCAAATTCAATCATTAGTCGGTGCATTAGTTTTATCTTGCAAGGAAGTGGGAAGTTTCAATAGAGTGAAAAAATAACTCTGGGATTGATGTTTCTGTGTAGCATCATCAAAGTGAGCTGTCTCAGCTGATAAGAGACCAAAGTCTTTGATTCAAGAGGCTTAACCTTTGCGTTCTTTCATCATAGCCTCTAGTTCAAGTGCTTAGCCTTCTACCTCCTACAGTCTCCCTGAGGATGGGCTGGTTGAGGCTGACTGCTGGCTCCTGCTCTTTGGAGAAAGGTTTCTTAACGACCTCTGCATTTACATACAAACACGGTAGACCACTTGCTGAGCCGAGGAAGACCTGCACAGGCGGGAACAAAATGAAACAGATGGATAATAAACAAGAGGGACCCAAGGGAATCACCTAGAAACTCATTGTGAGGACCACTAGGCCTTTACTGAGTGGTTTTTAAAAAGCACATTTATGTTCATTTAAAAGAAATACACTACCAATTTTAAAATTGCTTTGTCTATGAATACAAACAGGCACTTTGCAAATTGGGGTAATCATATTCCTAGCATAAGTTTGAGAAGGGAATCCCTCCTTTCTGATATACAATATGTTGTATGTAGGTTGAGGCTCAACATCCTTTTCAAGAAAATTTTGGGTATACTCTTCACTAAGCCAAACCTATTTTGGATGAATCAGACAATGAGACGTAGCTGGAGACCCACAGGAAGATCAGCTCTCATGCATCTAATGAGACCTCATGTTTTTTGTAATGTGGAGTTGCTGGCAGTTTTAACTCCAAGGATTAGCATAACTTCTTTTTGTCTCTGTTGCTGTCTGTTTCTCTGTGTGTCTCTGTCTCTCCCAGTAAGTGTGTGTTTGTGTGCGATGAGAGACAGACTGAGGACTTCCAGGTGAAAGATAATGAGAGCTGAATGAAGGCAGCTGAAGTAGAGTTGGGTATAAATCAGGAGACGGCTCTTAGTGATTGTTGTGATTGGTTCCTGGTAGCTAGGTATACTTTTGCTTAGAAGGAGGTTCAGCCTGAGGGTAGGATGCTGAGCTTCTTGAGTGCCTTTTTATTGGAGTAGGAGATGGAGGTAGATGAGAAAGAGCCATGATTCTTTGATCACCTGTAAGTTGATGACTCACAAATCTATCCCTCAAGTTTTCTACAGCCACACTTCCAGTTCTTTAGAGAATGATGCCATGTGGTCCATATGCTCCTAAAATCTGGCATATTTGTGATCTGGGTGATGCTTTCTGAATCTTTCCCTAATGTTTAATTCTCCCTTTAAGTAATCATATCGATGCTATCCAGACCCACAACGTGGGTACCATTCTTGATTCATGTTCTTGTGTTCTTCCAGCCCAGTTATCAAATTCTGTCAATTTTACACATTTAACATCGTACAGACCATCCATTATTTTCCAAGTACATTTACATAAACATCAAGGGAGAAGTAATGTATGAAAGGAGCCGCCAGAACAGGATTTGGATTAGAATTTAAGACTTTAGAACCATTCCCACGGATCATGTCAAATACAGTGGCTGGAGATTAGTGAACCAAGAATGGTCTAGAGAGGTCACAGGATTGAAAAGATGAGGTACAGTCCTTTTGGATGACACCACAGCCTTTTTTTAATGTGTGGGTGTACCTTACCTTATAAATGCATAGAAAATGAAAATTCCAAATAACTTAAGCTTCATTTGTAGGTAGACATGTATGGGACCTATATTCCACCAACTGCTTAGAACCACTGTAGAGTATGAGTCTAGTTATAGTAACGGAATTTGGTGCTACAAATCTAGGGATCTGACCAAGAGGTGTCAGGGCTGATAGTGTGGGGTTAGTGTAATAAGTGTGGGTTTTGTTTCCGGCACAGAAATGACAGTGGTATCTAGTAGACTGATGGCTCTTACTTGACTAGTTCCATAGTGTACTTTCAGGCATTAGTGCTGGTTTCCTAGACTTGAGCTCTCCCAATGAGTCAGGAACTGTGTCAGTTAAGGATTCTTTCATCACAAAATAGAACCAAGGGTGCTGTAAGCAATGTTTGTCCTGCTCCCCTCCAGAAAGTGAGAAGTCTGGAGTTAACTAGCTGTTGACATTTGTTTAATAGCTGACAATGCCCAGGCTGTTTGCCAGTCTCTTGGCATTTCCTGAGGTTGTGGTCCCTGTCAAGGCACATCGGAAGGGGGCAAAGTTTGGCATCACTTGCATCTTTCCTTCACCAGAGATTTCCTAGAAGGCCCAGCTGACTTAGGTTTAAATCCTATTAGCTAGAGATGAGTGTTATGGTCAACTAACTGAATAGAAATTCAGGGATTGAATTCATGAGTGTTTGGAGTGCCCAACTTCTACCATAGGAGTGGGGCAATGGAGAAGTTGAGAAAGAACAGCCAGTCTAAAACATTGTCACCTGTGAAGAGGAAATCTCAATTGGGAAAATGCCCCTTTTAGATTGGCTTGTATGTAAGCCTGGGGGCATTTTCCTTGATTAATGATTGATATGGGAGGGTCCAGACCACTTTGAGTGGTGCCACCCCCGGGCAGATAGACCTGGGTATAAGACAGCAGGCTGAGCTTTCCTCCATGGTTTCTGCTTCAGTTCCTGTCTTCAGGTTCCTGCTCTGGGTTCCTGTCTTGACTTTTCTTCACAACGGACTACAACTATAAGCTGAAGTAAACCATTTCCTTCCCAACTTGCTTTTTGTTGTAGTGTTTATGAAAGCAATAGGAATACAACTGAGACAGTGGTGTATATACACCTGTAATCTCAATATTTGGGAGGCTGAGGCAGGAGCTCAGGAGGGAAAGATCATCCTCAGTTACATAAGGAATTCAAAGCCTGCTTGGACTATGTGAGACCTCCCAATCCCATCCAAAAAGAAAAAAAAAAAGAAAAGAAAAATTGAAGGGAATTGATACAGCTGAATATCTAATTGGTTAAATGTGTGGCAATGGAATTTTGAAAATGGAAAAACTTACTTTATTTGTTTTGGTGCCGTAGTTCCTTATTCCCTTCGCTTGTGTTTTTCTCTGACATTTAGAGATTATTCTGAATGACCATCATCATCACCACAATTGCTTTGAGAATGTGTCTGTGTGCAGGTCTGGCTTCCTAGTACGAGAACTAACTAGTTATTAAGGCATTTAGTGAAGTTGGTTACATGGTGATTTAGTAAATCAGTTGCAATATAGGTTCATAAGAGTGCAACCCCCAGTTACTGATTTTATTTATATTATCTTTTCTTTGGGATAAATCATATTGGAAAGTGGTAGTAAGGAAACCCTTTCTCAGGGTCATCTGGCAATGTTAGCATCCTCACACTGCCAGGTACTCTGCTTTGCTTGCTGACCCTCTATTTTTGGCAATCTTTTGTTCATCCTTTAAGATACTGGATAGCATGTCTTTCTCTAAGTTGTGGAGACTGCTTAAAGCAGCAGAGTTAGTCTCCATCACATTCCAGAGAGAACCCCATGGGGTAGTTCAAAATACGGGGTCCTAATAAGACTGGGTTCCTGCTGCGATGGACTGAGACTCTCTGAAATCAGTTAGTGCGAGTCTTTCCTCACTTGCCTTGTTCCTGTCAGGTATTGTGGTCACATTGACACAAAAGTTACTAACATGATGCTCCTCACTTCAAAAATATAAATCTCTCTAAGCTATTTCCAACTGACATCCACTTGAAAAGGAAAAGATAGTTTTCTTCAATGGAGTCTCATTGGTCTTATTAGCCACACTTAAGGGCAAGCTCCAGGCCCAGCAGTAGATGGCTAACACAAAGCAAACTCAATAGTATTTTTGTAGACTTTTTGTCTCATATTGCTTTGTTTTGATTGTTTTTTTTGTTTTTTTTTTTTTTTTTTTTTTTTTTTTTTTTTGGTCTGTATACTATGGCCTCCAATTTTGGGTTTTTGTGGATTTTGTTTGTTTATGTGGGTTTCTTGTGTTCTCTCTCTCTCTCTCTCTCTCTCTCTCTCATTTAAAGAGAGAAAGAAAATGTGTGAAGCGGTGTGGAAGAAGAGATGGGGAGCATCTGGGAGGAGTTGGGAGAGGGGAACTGTGATCAGAGTATATTGCATGAAAGAAATTTGTTTTTCAACAAACACCTCTAGGACCAAATGTCTAGTAATGGAGAGCCATAGATTATGGTTAAGGTAGCTTGTCCAGTTCACTCACACTCACTCTGGACTTTGGAGGTTAATAGTCATTTTTCAGCACATCTTAAGATGACATCTCCCATGTTCCTGAAACTGTGCTTGACTTCTCTTCTATTTTCCTCTTGTTTCTAACTACATCCATAGTTAACTGCCTTTTGCATGGTGGTTGGCTTAATGACTCAGAATCAGATGAACATCCTCAGTACATTGCTTCTTACAATGATCCAGCCACTCCTTTGCACATGATTTTGATGCTTGAGATGGTGGGATATAGTATGGTTGTTAAATTTGCAAAATGAATTTAACAATTATGTGTAGCAGAGTTTGCTTGCATGTATATCTGTGCATAACACAAGTGCCTGATGCCTGTGGAAGCCAGAGGATACATCGGATTCCCTGGGGTCTAGAGTTATAGATGGTTGTTAGCTACCATGTAGATGCTAGGAATTGAACTCTGGTCCCCTGGAAGAGCAGTCAGTGCTCTTAACCATTGATCCATCTCTCCAGCTCTCAATTTGCAAAACTCTTTCATGGTTTTATGAATCAGGTTAATTAAGAAGTCAACAGATTAAGGCAGATGAGGCTTTCACCATCCATGATTTCTGGAATTCTTTGTGAATAACAAATATCAACAATGTACTTCCTCTTCCTGTCACCCTCTTCCGAGTTTGCAGAGTGCAGCAGGTGGTGATGTGGCTGGATCAGAGCTACATCCTCTGATAAGAAAATTAAGGACACACATTGGTCTTGTTAGGAATTTAAAATCAAATTCAAGCAGCTTTTAATTCCAAAGGCTATTATGCCATATATTTAAAAAATGATATGTTATTTGTACTTGGCTAACACTGGGCAAAGCTACAGAGTATTTTGTGGTAATCATCCCCAGGGGGACGGAATTGCAGTGGGGCCTTGATAAAATGGCTGCTTCTTCTTCTTCCTTGGGGGATTGCAAAAATAAAAAAGGAAAATCATTGTGGTTTGGAAAAATCTTTTTCTGCTTTATTATTCAGAAAGCAGCACTGTTAGCTTCTTTGGTGGGAATGTTTCCCAGGGATAGGTCTTAATTATTGATGGCCAAGCACTCATCACTTAATGGAATTTGAACTTTAAGGGGAAACAGGAGAGAGCTTTCCTTGTTAATTGCTAACACATTGCATCGTTTTCCTCACAGTCATAGGAAGATACTAGTTTTGCAGGGGAGAGAGAGAGAGAGAGAGAGAGAGAGAGAGAGAGAGAGAGAGAATATGAGTGCATGTTACTTGACTCTTCCATGTGTGAGTATATGACACAGAGGAACATTATTGTGAGACAGACATCATGCTCCCCTTCTGTGAAGATGCTTCTATCCTAGGAGAGGACCATTCTTTTTGCGTGATCCACAGCCTAGAAAACTGGCCAATTCTTTGTAATATATGGAGACTTTAGAGTGGGGAGGGCTAGGTAGCAGTGTTGAGGCACAAAGTGTATGACTAGAAAGAGATCAATGTAACTCCTTTGGAAGATCCAGGCTAGTTTTAAGGGTTGAAATGACTGATGAGTGACAGAGCCTTCGTGGTAGGGTGAAGTGGGTGGGTGGGAGGGGGTGACAAGAGGAAGTAACAGGAGGCATGAATAAGAATGAAATGTACATGAAAATCATCATAATGAAAACCATTATTAGATATAATAAATATATGGCAATAAAGCATTTAAAAAAGTCTAAAAACATGGATGTCTAACATGGATGTCAGTCTAAAGATGTTTACATTATTTCTGTATGTATTTTTGTAGAATAATTCTTTGTGCATGTTAGGTTTTGCTGAAGTAATTTTCACAATGGTCATTCCTCTGCACCGCCCCCCCCCCCCACCCGCCCTCGCCCCTGCCAAGTCTCAGTGGTTTACAACAACAAACACTTGCTTTTTTCTTCACAGGTCAGTGCAGTGGGCTACAGCAGCTGTGCTGCAGGCTGTAGATGTTCAAGTTTGTTCTGGTGATTTTCATTCTGTGGCTTGGGTGAAGGAACAGTGGCTACCTCAGGCCAGGATTTTTCAAGAAGCAGGTCAGAGGCATAGGCAGCCACAAAAGACTAGGCAAGCGTATTTGAAGACTGGCCTCAAAGGTGTGTTAGATGGCGTCTTCTCACATTCTCAACAGCAAAGCAAGCCATGTGGCCAAGCTCCTCATTCAGGTGGGAGGAGAAGTCTACTACTTTTTCATTTCAGGGAGGGGTGGGACAAATCCTGAACATGGGGGCATTTGCCCAACTATAATGTAATCAATATTCTCTAATCTGCAAGGAGGATGAGTGTATTCATTGACATACACACGCCAGCTTGACTCTGAAGCCACGTAACAATTAAAATGGACTTTACCCCCATATTGTACTTTGCAAATCAATTCATCCTCCTCCTCCATCTCTGGAAAAGGCAAAGAGGAACTGGGAGAGTAGCAATTTGAAATCTGCGCTCAGAACACTATCATATTTTTAAGGGTAATTACTTAACTCTGCATTTACAAATGAGCATTGAGTAGAATTATTCGTGCTGACCCTGCTTATAGGCAACCAGTCTATATTCTTGAGCCTCATCTCATTTTACAGAAAAGAAACCACATCTGATTGACTCACAGCACATCATACCCACTAAAGTCCTTAGACGAGGTAACTCCAGACCTAGGCCTTTAACATCACCTCTGCCTGGCAACCAAAGGAAGAGAGACGTCTATTGCCAAAGGCTGTCAACAATTGAACCAGAAAGTTCAGTGCCTGTTTCCTGGACTTTAAAGATAGACTCCATTAGGGAGACTCAAAAACACACATAAAAGCAGCAACCCCAAGCACGTTGCATACTTCAGCTTTCCCCCAGCTTGAGGCCGCCTCTCAAGCCCAAGGTGCTTCCCTCTTAGATCTGAAGGTGTGCAAACTGTTGATCGTTAACAGGTGCAATAGCCAGAATCAATTTTAAATGAATCTCCCATTCCGGTCATTTCTTTTCCTCAAACAGAAATTTTGTTTCCTCTCTAGTCTCTTTTTCTCTTTTTATGGAAGGAGCCTTCACTTGAGGGCCAGGATTCTTCTGCTCCGCCATGAGGTATTTTTAAAGGAAGGCAAGATGAGGTTGAAGGAATTAGGCGAATGCATCACAATGATTGATGGCACCTACCCTGAAGGGCCTCCCTGTGTGGCTCAGCTCTGGGTGGCTTCATTATTATTTCCATCTTCCCTTTTTAAATTTTTGCCGAGTGACTTTTGTTTGTTTTTCAGACTGTATTTTAATTATAACATTTCCCCTTCTCTTTCATCCCTTCAAACCTTTCCATATACCTCCCTACCCCCGTTCTTCTTAAAATTCATGGCCCCTTCTTTCATCATTTATGTTGCAGGCATGTATGCATGTATATATGCATATATATTCCTAAATATAACCTATTGAGTCCTTTTGAGCCACTTGTATGTATGTTTTCAGGACTGACTGTTTGGCACCGAACAACCAGTTGGTGTTCTCTTCTCTGTGAAGGACCACTTCTTC
The DNA here is from genome assembly GCF_903995425.1 of Onychomys torridus. NCBI lineage: Eukaryota > Metazoa > Chordata > Mammalia > Rodentia > Cricetidae > Onychomys > Onychomys torridus. Next base: position 59,602,395 of record NC_050456.1, read on the forward strand.
TCACTCTCAGCTTTACTCAGTTGCAGGTAGTTCTTTGTGTAGAGTTGAAGCCTTGTGGGTTTCTGCTCCCCCACCCCACCCCATCCAGTTTGTCATGTTTATCGATGTCCTCCTTGTTCAGCTCACATTTGGGTAGTCATGTTGGTGAGACTTTATGGGTTATAGCTTCTGATGTTACAAGGAGACTCAATCTTACAGCCAAGTCCCTGGTCCTCTGGCTCTTACAGTCTTTCTGCCCAATCTTCTGCAATGTTCCCTGCACCTTAGGTATGCGTTTTGCAGATTTATTTTTGGGACTGGACTCCACAGCTTTGCATATTGCCACTTTTCCTTCTTACTGGAGCTTTCTTCCCTGGAGAAGAGAGTGGGCAGAGGGATAGCCATTCATCTTGCCATCACCCTGATGTGCTTGTTCCCTTTTCCCCTATAACTGGCTTCTCTGAGCGTCACTGCTCATTGTTAGAGAAGGATCCCTTTTCTTCCCCTGTTCCTTTCCCAAAAGCCAATTGTGTGTTAAAGGAAAACAGTGTGCTGAGTTCTTGTCTGTTAAGACCAAAGTAAGGAACAAAAAAAATTACTACCAGCAACCAGTTAACTTACTCAGATTTGAAGGCTCCTTGTTTCTAGGAGCCCAGACTTTTAGAACCACAGATACTAGAAGACCATATCTCCCAATCTTCTTGTTTTATAGATGGAGTTCCAGAGAAGTCGAAAGCTTTCTCAAGGTCGGACACTTTATTGGTAGCACTGGGACTGGAGCCCAGTAGTCCTAATTCTATTCTTTCCATTACATTTGATTTAATTCCAGAATCTCGATGACAATTAAAGGCGCAGACATATTAAAGTTAATCATTAACCTCTAAAGCAGCAGATTGAGTTTTAATAGAGAGAACACTAAAATTCTCGGTAGGGATAATAAGGAAGCAACTGGGAGAGAATAAAACTGCTCAAGAATAAAACAACTTCCCGACATTTCAGTTTGGGTGGAAATGTACCTAACAAGAAAGTTTATTCCAAGGCATGCAAATTTAAAGAAAGAAATTTGGCAGAAACACAGAGAAGGATAGTCAAAGCTAACCTGGAGATTTCATTCCAATGTCATTCTGGAAGACTCTAGAACAATGAAAACAATGTTGCTAACAAAAGAAGGTGGGATTTATAAGGGTTCTTTGTCTTTACACGTAGAATGTATTTTTTTCTTCTGGGTATATAAATATGATTTTGCATGTGCAAATTTATTGCAAAACAACACTGGTTTCTGGCTTTATTCCTGTAGCAATAACACAATGCATAACTCCTGTTTCCAAATAGCTACAGTACTTTGCAGATACTTCTGACTTGCTTGATGTGTTCAGCTTTGTGCAACCTTTTGTGTTTTTTAGTAGCCTTTCTTCTTTCTCCCATACATACCGTTTGGGGGAAAACCATAAAAAACCATTTTGGTCATTTCTTGTTCTCTTACATCATTTCCTGTTCAGGAGTTAGGCTGGGGATAAAAGTTGTGGGTACGGGTGATGAGGGTGGAGTGGAGAACCATGGGAATATTATTTGGGGAGAAAAACTGTTCCCATCTCTAACAAGGAATGTATTTAAAAGGAAGCAGTGAAATTGATGGGTGAGAGCCAGGTAGTATGAGCAGTCACAGGTCTAGAGCTGCTGGAATAACACATTGCTACTTGTCTGTCCCCTATAACTCCAGGATTTGGGCAAGATGCCCAAATATTTAATTTTTTTAAAAGATTTATTTATTTATTTATTATGTATACAATGTTCTGTCTGCACATATCTCTGCAGGCTAGAAGAGGGCACCAGATCTCATTACAGATGGCTGTGAGCCACCATATGGTTGCTGGGAATTGAACTCAGAACCTTTGGAAGAGCAAACAGTGCTCTTAACCTCTGAGTCATCTCTCCAGCCCCCAAATATTTAATTTTTATAGATGTTTGCTCATTGTAGCATCCCACCCACGCTTCCCTCATGAGAATCCTTTATTGTTTTCTTCTTACCTTTTATTATCTCTAAGATTGGCAGGTATATGTTTAATATTTATAGCCTCCTCTGTTCTTTACAATATTATTTAATTAAGAATATAACAACAATGTTAATAGTATCTATTTCATATTGAACATTTTTTTTCTCTTTTTCTTTCTTTTTGTTTTGTTTTTTTGAGACAGGTTTTCTCTGTGTAGTTTTGGTGCCTGTCCTGGATCTCACTCTGTAGCCCAGGCTGGCCTTGAACTCACAGAGATCCTGTCTGGCTCTGCCTCCCAAGTGCTGGGATTAAAGGCATTGTGCCACTGCCGCCTGGCTGACCATATTTCTAAAGTCTTTGCAAGCCTTTAATCACTACTCCCAAAGGACTGATAGTTATTCTTTCCCTATTTTACAGATGAGAAAAAGGAGGTGGGGGAGATTTAAGGACTTATTTAAGTCATTTTTGTCAAAGAGGCAATGTCTAGAGGAGGACTTGTTTATGTCATTTTTATCAATATCTAGAAGAGCTAAGATCTGAACACGTGCTTTTCTGAGTGAAAAGGCTGTTTTCTAGATTTTGTCAAGCTAGCTGCCACACAAACTTCTGTTCCTTCTGTCGTTTCTATATTCACCATCAAGTTTCCTGCAAAGGAGCACACTGCTGTGTTGTTTTTATCTTTTGAAATTGTGTGTGTAGTGTGGTGTGCCCATGGAGGCCAGAGGAAAACCTCAGGTGTCATCTTCAGGAACACTATTTACATATTTTAAGACAAGGTCTGCCATTGGCTTAAAGCTCACCAGTTTAATCTAGACTGGTTGGAAATCTAGCTCAAGGGATCCACAAGTCTCTGCCTTTCCAGTCCTGGAATTACAAGTGTGGGACACCTTGCTTGGCATTTTTATGTGGTGTTTTGAAAATACAATTCAGGTCCTTATACTTGCAAGGCAAGTGTTCTACTGACCAAGCCATCCCTTCAACCTGATTTAGCTCTGACAATAAAAGTGAAATGGTACTTGGGTGCCTATATGGTAAGAGTTAGCAAAGCAAAGGAAGAGATATTGTGGTTAATGGGAGGATTATTAGAAAAAAAGCAAGAGAAACATCAATCCATTCTGTTTATCCCACAAACTTTTGTTGCTGCTAAATCTGTATCTTCAGAAAAGAAAGGTTTCTCTCTGAAAAGAAACTCTCCTAGACAAGTTCTTTTCATTTGCACTTCTAAGTGGTTAGTGAGCAAGTTTGCTTCAAAATACAAAAAAAATGGAAAAGACTTTAGGTGTCAAGGGGTCCCAGATCAATAGCTCCAGTGGTAGCTTAAACTTCCACTTACTCCCAGGAGATAAACAAAAATTGTAGCCTAAAGATGGTAATGAATGTAGGCTAAAGAATTGGGTCTCCATCAAATCCCTCTCCCTAGAGCTCAGGGAACTCTGTGAAAGAGGAGACAGAAAGAGGGGCAGAGCCAGAGGGAATGGAGGACAGCAGCAGAACAAGACCCTCTAAATCAGCTGACTAAGGCTCATGTGAACTTGCGGAGATTTAAGCAGCAGTCAGTGGGCCGCCGTGGCTCTGCCCCAGGTCATCTTCATATATATTATAGCTTTCAGTTTAGTATTTTTATGAGACTCCTGAGTATGCAAATAAATGGGTCTCTGATTCTTGTGTGTTTCCTTGGACTTCTTTCCTTCGACTTCTTTCCTTCTGTTGCCTTAGCCAACTTTGACGTGACAGTTTTTGTTTTATCTTATTATATTTTATTTTGCTATGCTTTATTGTTATCTCTTAGCAGCCTTTCTATTCTAATGAGAGACAAAAAGGGAGTGGATACAGATGGGAGGTAGGGAATTGGGAATTGGAAGAGAAGAGTGAGGGGAAACCGTAATAAGGATATATTATATGAGAAAAGAATCTATTTTCAGTAAAAGGGAAAATATGAACAAAAATACTTTAAAAAGAAAAGAAAAAAAGAAACTGGCCTCTCTCCCATGTTTTCTTACTGTTGGACTAAGAACATATTTGCCATGGTTACTCTCTGGGTCCCCTCCCAACGTCTGCCTAACTAGTTCCTAGCTCCTGTTTTTATCATTATCCCTTCTAAAGAGGTAATCCTAGACAGTTCTGTAGCTTGGTCTGTTTGAGGGGCCCCCTGGCAGTGGGATAAGAATCTATCTGTGGTGCATGAGCTGGCTTTCTGAAGCCCATTCCCTATGGGGGAATGCCTTGCTCAATCTTGATGCAGTGGGAAAGAGCTTGGTCCTGTCTCAACTGAATGTACCAGGGTTTGCTGACTCCCTTTTGGATGGAGAGTGGGCTGGGGAGTGAGGCTGAGGGGGGAATCTGTTGTTGATATGTAGAATGAGTGGAAACATTTCTTAAATTAAAAAAAAGAGGTAATTCTATCTGTCACTTAAGAAACTGGAGAAAAGCTCTATCTGGTTTGTTAGAGCTGCATAGGGTCATCAGGTGTGGCAGTTGTGGCACTATCCAGGGAACCCTGAAAGTGTCTTTGTAGTTTCCTTTGTGTGACAGCCAGGTGTAGGGAAGAAAGGAAGTTCTTGACTGGTGCCTGGATAGAGACATGGAGAAAAAGTCACAGGTCTTTGAATTATTCATATGTATGTTTACTTATCATCCCGTTGTTTAAATGAAACAAACCAACTGGAATTATGGCAATACTTAAATGGACTTTTTGAGAAAGGAGTATCCTGAACAATGTTGAAAATACTTAATTTACTGGGCACGTTGACCTCTTGGGTGTTTAGATTTTAAAGGAGCTATGCATTAGAGAGGAGAGATGTACATGGAGGCTTGGAGAACACATTGGGGGGCAGAAGAGTACTGATAAAAACAATTGGGATTTTCAGCAGATGACTCTAGGTCTTCTTTGCTATACCCTAGACTCACAAAAATACTTAAGACGAGTAGATTTCTTGAAATGTCTATGACTGGAGTTCATTTTCATATTAAAAGTAATATAAATAAGCGTTAATTTAGCCTAAGGGACACTAGGAAATAACAGAGGGGTGGGGAAGGTGTATTTATTGTATGTGTGTACAAATTTTTTTTTTCCGGAAATAGGAGAAAGAGGAGGTTTCTTTCATTTAAATGAATATTTAATCTGTCTCCCTCTCACACACCTCTTCCCCCTACTCTCTCTCTGTCTCTCTGTCATACACACACACACACACACACACACACACACACACACACACACACACACACACACAGAATGTATTCCTATCCCAGGTCTCCCACCGCTCTTCTGATCCTTCCCACCTTGGCCCCACCCACCTCCAGACTGGCCTTGCTTTGGCTCAGATCATGAGAGAGAGTCCTTTGAAACAAAGTGCTCTCTTTAGCAAAAGCCCTTTTTGGCCCACAGAGGGCTCCTCTTGTCATTGTTGGTGCTTTCCTAGTGAAAAGGGAGTCATCCCAAGACAGAGACACCCCATTTTGTCTCCTTCCATGATTAGGATAGGTGCCTTTGGCAGTTGTTAGGATTCTACCCAGGGTGGAATCTGCAACTCCTTTGTTGGAACTCCAGGTCATTAAAACCCTCATCCCAAAGCAGCAGGAACTTGCTTTGTCAATCCTCAAGTGTTTTGGAAGCATAGGCCATGAGGGCCACTGGCAGTGGTTGATAGAGAATAAAGCAAGTAAAGATGCCACTACCAAGTTTAATTTTATTTCAGGATCTATCTGGAATTCTCCTACTGAGCTCATGGGGTTAGAAGGCCAGGGCTAACTTCCATGTTCTCTAGTCTTCGTGGAAATAGTGTTAATTAGGATAATAATGTGATCATGACTCCTGTGCTATTTGTTCAACTCTTTCTAGAAAATAATGGAGATAGAAGAGACTATATATTCATACAAATATTTCTATGAATATTCATAACAATTCTGTGAAGTATGTTTTTTTTTGTCTAAAGAAGTGGGATATTTATATCTTCTTAAAAACACAAAGTATGTTTATCTGTAAACAACTATATAATTTAGAATTATAACACACAATGAAAACACAAACAAGTTTCTCAGTGTTTTCAATTTCTGGTACATTACTTGCTGAGATTTAGGGATATTAAATCAGTATTTCCAGGTATTCTCAGAGTTTCCAAAATTATGATATTTTAAACATGCTTCTAACAATCTTCACACTTTAATTTGCATTTCTAAAATTCTTATTTAAAGAGTAAAATACACTAAGCTTTGTAGCACTTACAAGGAACTACAGGAACATTCAATGAAAACGTAATTTGAAATTCAGGTCTCTCTTTGAGTAAAGTAACAGCCCCTTACAGAATCACATGTGGACACTGCCAATTTAGGTAGTTACTTTGCATTGAAAATATGTTATATCTTGAGAAGAACTGTCTAAGGACTCCCAAAAAGTAAACTATATAATTACATATAAAATCAGTTCTCATATTGTTTTCTTAAGCTTATTCTTCTCTCATACACATAACGTCATGTTACCAGTAACTAGAACACAAAAGTCTTTGAACTTTCAATTTGATGCACTGATGTTTGTGTTTGTAACAATGGTGTTTTCTGCCCTTCAGGAAGGAATGTGAATAAAAGTGTGACTTTGGCAGAAATAGCTAAGGGTTCTGCTCTGCAAAGAGGGAAATCAACAGTTTCATCGGAAAAAGTGTACTTAGCACAGCTGCAAGTAATGGTGCCTTTGGAGTTAGATACCTAAAGGTTTTTAAAGCAAGGGGATCCAGAATTTACATGGATTGGAACAAAGCAATAGGAACCATGTTTAATATCCATATCAAAGAAGAGATTAGATAGAATCTTTTATAGCAGGCCTGGTGGAGCTGACCTGTAATCCTATCTACTCCAGAGGAGGCTGAGGCAGGAAGATCATAAGTTCAAGGCCAGTTTATGCTACAGAGATTTCATCTTGAAGATTAAAGAGGGCCGGGGATGTATCAAAAAAAAAAAAAAAAAAGTGTTTGCCCAGTATGTGTAAGGTCATAGATTCAATTCCCAGCACTGAAAAAAAAATCCATATTTATAATGTTTGGGCAAAATGAGGATAGGAAGCACATTTGAAGAGCCTGGATTGTTAAAGTGGATTCATCCCAAGACTCTTGTGTTTGGAACCTTATTCCTTATGATCCTACTATGGATACATGTTGACAAAGATGCTAGCTTTCTTTGAAATGTTAGGGGTTTTCTCCAGATGTATTCCATCTTCCCATTCTGATTCACCATAGACTTAATAACTCATTAGTTTGTTGAAATTATTCTGTTAAGACTGAATGCAGTTGAAAACAGTATACCATTTTATTTTTATGTGGTCTTTAATTCAAATGGTTGTTGTCCTTAGTGGAGTAGGTACTTTCTTTCTCTGTTTTCATTTATGTATGTATGTATGTATGTATGTATGTATGTATGTATTTAATTCTTTGACAGTTTCCTATATGTATGTAGTGAATTCTAGTCTTCTGTACCCCTCTCTCCTTCTTTCACCCACTTTCTCTTTCCTGGCGGTACCTTTCTTCTTCCTAATAAATCTTCCTTTTACTTTCTTTTCTTCACCCCCCCCCTCTCTCTCTCTCTCTGTGTGTGTGTGTGTGTGTGTGTGTGTGTGTGTAAGTTTAATTAGCTCTGCTTTCATTCATGAACGTGGGTGGGGGATTTAGGTTACTGGAACATGGGCAACTTATCAGGGGCTACATCACTAAAGAAAATGTTCTATCTTTCCCTAGCAGCCATTAACTGCCAATAGTCCTCGCAAAGGGGTTGGCCTCGGAGCCCTTCTCACAGTCACGACAGAATGGTGTTGGGCCTAATCTTATGCAGGTCTTCTGCAAGTAACCACATTTGCAGGGAGATTCTGAGTGCCACTGCTATGTCATGTTCAGATGACATTGTTTTGCAACACTACTTTTAATCCTCCAGCTTTCGTGTGTATGTGTGTGTGTGTGTGTGTGTGTGTGTGTGTGTGTGTGTGTGTGTGTTTGCCTCTTCTATGATGTTCCCTAAGCTTACATGATGGCTGAGCACTTAACAGTTACTTATTTATTTATTTATTTTTTGCACTTTGAGCAGCTTATGAGTCTCTGCATTAACTGCCATTCTGTGCAAAATCATTCTTCTTGGATGAAGGCTTAGAGCCACAGTAGTCTATGTATATAAACATAAAATTATTTTGGAAAGAAGTCTGACACCATAATTATTCAGCAAAATGACAGATTTTCCTTTAGTACCCATGACACTCTTTACCAGCTATGGAATCTTGACTGGGGAATATAGTACCAGTCATAAGTTCTCTTCTGTGGTAGGCCTCTGATCCAATCAGAAGTCAGTTGGTTACTCCCATAATAGTCATGGGACTTTTCATAATGAGCTTCAATTGTCAACTTGACACTTTTGGGAAGAGAGGACATTAACTGAGGAATTGTCTCCACCAGTTTGTCCTATGGGCATATCTGTGGGGGCATTTTTTGATTGGCAATTGATATAGGAAGGCCCTAGACACATCTACATAAATTGAACGTGAAGCTAAAAATATAATGTATTTAGAGCTAAAACAACATATTCCAGAAGACACTCTCTTGAAGCAGATGTCCTGGTTTTCTGGTTCTTACCACCTTTCCATTCTCTCTTCTGCAATGTTCCCTAGGACTTACATGTAGGGGTAGTGTCATACATAACACTTGGGGTAACAGTTGGGGTTGGGCACCCCATGACCAGTTTTTCCTCTGCATTTTGATCAGTTACGTCTTTCTGTAATGCTCTCCATCTTCTGCAAAAATAAGCTTCTTTGATGAAGGGTGAGAGCTACATGGATGTCTTGGTCTGAGGATAGATGTTTAGAATACAACTAGAAATTATCCTGGTTTAGGAAAGGAGCAGTAGCAGGTTCTCTTTAGAGAGAGGAGGTCCATAACCTCACTAGTCTTGGGTAGCTGACTAGGTTTACAGGATTACATGACGAGTTTACATGAATTCCCTCCTATTACAATGGCCATTCAGTCCAATTAGATAGCCTTTGGTTACTCCTGAAATAGAAGTTCTACTGTTGTTTTAATCTTCAGGGATTACTATAGGAATTGCAAGGCATAACTTTGACTTACTTGACTGTCCCTTCAAATACTGCTCTCCAACTACCCACGGAGAAGCACACTTCCATTTTCCTTGTCTTTATGCTTTCACTATTCCCGGTTTTGTTTCTGTATATGTTATTTACCCCATATTAATTATCCTCAGACTTCCTTTAAGTTTTGAAACAAAAGTAAAAAGGGTCTTTTTAGATCCATATTTTTGGTAAGGCTTGCTGTTATAATGGTGTCGTGACTTTTGATTTTGTTTTTCTGTGTTTGTTTTGGAGAGACTGCCAAGTTTAGCATATGCCATCCTGCTCTCTTTCTTTAGAGCTTTTGAACCTATTTATACATGCAGCTTACACTGCCTTTTAGGGGTGATGCATTTCATGTCATGTTTGTTGTATGAAGTAACACTTCTGTTTTGTTAGAGTTTTATTGCTGTGAAGAGAGGCACCATGACCATGGCAACTCTTATAAAGGGCAATACCTAACTGGGGCTGGCTTACAGTTCAGAGGTTTAGTCCATTATTGTCTTGGCAGGAAGCATGATGACATATGGACAGACATGGTGGCTGGAGAGGTAGCTGAGAGTTCTACATCCAGATAGGCGGACAGTAGGGAGAGACTGAGATACTGGCCTTGTTTGAGCATCTGAGACCTCAAAGCCTGCTCCCAGTGACACACCTCCAACAATGCCACACCTACTCCAATGCCACACCTTCCAATAGTGACAGTCCTATGAGCCTATGGAGTTATTTTCATTCAAACTACTACACTTCCTTTTATTTTGTCTCCCTACATCCTAATTCTTAAGTATGTTGACTGTGTGATCTGAGACAAATGATGAATGAAGTTAAATACCAATCTGGAAATGGAGAATTGGAAAGACAGTTTTGGTTTCCAAAGCTATTACACATAAACCACAAGCATTGCTTAGTATTCAGCTTTTATGATACCATCACACTGAAGTGTCGGCTAACGACATTGGCTTTTATTTACTATGATACACCAATTTCTCATTTATCCAGATGTAATTACTCTGACAGCCTCATCTATTTGGAATGCTAGAGGAAATAATAATGGGAAATAAATCACTTCTACACAGCTGAACTACATGCATCAAGGCCATTAAAATAAATTTCATGTATTTTGCTAAAAGGAGATCTCCTGATTCAGAGCCTGCTTGATTCCATTAAAAATAATTTTAACCAGTTTGGCTAATCAGATATCTGTTTTTCCTTTTAGTGAGTGTGTGAGAGAGAGAAAGATTGAGAGAGAGAGAGAGAGAAAGAGAGAGAGAGAGAGAGATGGGATCAGAGGGCTGAGAGATGAGGAAGAAGCAAATATTATGCAGAGTGAGATATGACATTGTATATTCTCCTTTTAGGGCAGTTAGCAATGTCCTGTTATCTTTGTGTCTTCCTTAACCCTAATCACATTGTGTTCCATAAACAGTACCTAAGCAAACAAACAAGAACAAAAGGCTGGGGTGACAGAAGGCCCATATGAACAGAAAGAATTCAAACAGGACCACAGCTGGACGATGCTCTAGGCACAGGCAGAGTCTCTATACTACTCTCTACTGCATCCTGGGGACATTTCTATTTAGGGAAAATAGGAGCCAGCATGGAGCAATAGCTCATGTTGGTATCAGTGACATGTCATTCAGAAAAGGTTACAATTTTTTTTTTTTAAAACCCAGGTGAATACTTATTGCCTTAAAAATGATTTTCATTAAAATGTTCTGTGTCTCTCCCACCTCATCTTTTCCAAGTTAGCAAATTCTTTCATGCAACAAATGGCTCATTATCTGATGATGTTGCTAAAATGATCTATTTCTGTACACACAGTCAATCTGCTAGAGGAATTCTTTGTTCAGTCAATTTACGGAGAACAAAATGCTCGCACACACCTGCCTTTACATCTGAAAAATGCTCTTCCAATTTAGTGTATGTGAAGACTCGGTATAGGTGGATGTTTCTGTGATGGTTCCGATGATTTGTTTATTCAGAGTTCCCTGGGTATGTTCTTATCCCCAAGAATTTTAAATTTGGAAGTGCTAATAATGGCAATGACAGTCTCAAGCGTGCACCAAGCGGTGACATGTCTCGAATGTGCACATGCATACACCAGGAACTTTGCAAAGAGCTGTCAGAGACTAATTTATTATTTAATTCCCACCATGCTTTATGAGGAGGGTGCTATTATTATCAAGTCTTGTATGTGGGGAACTAAGGCCTGGAGAGGTACATTTTGAACCTAGGAACTGGTAGCACTGTGATTTCAGCCTTAGTGGTCTGACTTCACACCTGTGATCTTAACATTTATCTAGGCACATCTTTTCTCTTTCCAGTTATTTCTGGGAATAAATTAGTCAACAATGGCACAGTATCTATTTTATGTCACATTTAATAAGACATTGCTTAGCTTTGTTGCGATTCGGTCATGATGACAGCTGTTAAATTAACCCTTGGATGGGAGACAGTAAGAAGATGCACCTGAGTGATTGCTCAGTAATTTGGTAGTAGTGACTCTCCTGTCCCCCTTCCTCCTCTTGTTTCTGGTCACTCTTTTCTCCTCTTTCTTCCTATCTTTTCTCTCTCCCTCCCCTCCCCTCTCTCCTTCTCTCTCTTCCTCCTTCTGTTTCTTATTTCTTTTTGTACCCCTCCTTCTCTTTCCCCTTCTCTCTCCATATCCCTCCATCCACCCCCTTTGCCCTCCCCACCTCTTCCGATTGGGCTGCACTACCCTGTTTCAACCTACCCTAATTTTCTATTTTTTCCTTAATAATTTGGGTAATTAATTTAATTGTTTCCCTACCCCACTTTCCTTTTAGGGCTCCTTGGTCATCATTTTTACTTATCACAACTTAATTAAATTTTGTTCACATCCAATTTTTTTTTCTGGAGCTACAGAGATGGCTCATTAGTGAAAAGTTTGCACTGCTGTTCCTGAGGACCCAAGTTCAAGTCCCAGCATCCAAGCTGGGAGCCTCACAACTGCCTTTAACTCTAGTACTAGTGAGAACTGACAACTTTTGTGGACACTGCACTTATACAGGTGTGTGTGTGTGTGTGTGTGTGTGTGTGTGTGTGTGTGTGTGAGAGAGAGAGAGAGAGAGAGAGAGAGAGAGAGAGAGAGAGAGAGCATGCACACATGAACACATGTACAATTTAAAAATAATAGTTGAGAAATAAGTATAAAACTATATAAGTCTTATTCTGAAAACATTTAAAGATATTTTTTATTCAAAGTGCACTGAAAGTAAAAACCTGCTACCCTGATTTGCATGGTTGTTTGTAAACCTCATTCACTAATGGGAAGATATCTAGTTTAATTATCTTGGCATCCAGATAGGGATAAAACCAACAGCAACAATGAAAAACCGTGCCACTGATCCCCGGCCAGCAAACAAAGCAAACCAATATGTATACTTGCCAGAGGGGGAGAGACACAGTGTTGTTTTGTATATGACTTTAATAAAAAACAAAACAAAACAAAAAACATGCTTGTCTCTTAAAATTTTCCATGAGCGAGGTGGGAATCAGGGAGTTGAAGAAGAGCAAAAGGTGGCTGCATTGGGGAATCATGAAAAATGAAGAGAGCGTGAGTGAGCGAGACTGCTAAGATGAAATGCATTTAGGCTGTCTGTCAGATGTCAGAAGCCATGCCCTGCTGTTCTGAAATTGACTTTTTGTGTTGCATTCCTTGAAGGTGAGCTCACGGTACAGCCGTTAGCTGTCTTTTGGGGGAAGAGAAATTCGGTAGCAAACGCAGTAGTCCCTGTGTGTGCCCATTGTTTCTTTTCAGTCATTGTTCATCAAGGCCATTGACATGATGAACTTTTTAAACAAACATGAGAGAAACTGATTTTTTTTAAAAAATTGTATTGGTTTTTCCTGGTCCTCTCCCACATTGCTGCTCACCCCTCCTTTCTTTTTCTTCTAGGATATACTTCTTGAGTGGGATTAAGAATGTTGATAGCTGTTGTCTAACTCTGGTCCTGACCTTAGTAGTTCTATTTGAGAAACGCTTTTCTTGCTTTCCTGAAGTCATCTCAGCCATTCCCGGAGCTTATTAATTTTCCTCCCACATGCATGGTAGGGGCACTTTAAGGGGCAATCATGATTCAGAGTGAAGCATAGACTATAAAGTCAGGACTTTGTTCTTTGAGCAGTTAATCAGACTGTGAGCAATCTGAAGTTGCTCTCTGTCTGAATGGCTCACATCTGATTACTCTCCCTACCCTGTCCCATTCTCAAATGCCTCTGAGTGTCTCAACTCAACCATTTAGTAATGGTGGCACCTAAGGTGGCAGTAACAGTCACAGCCTTTTGTGATGGTTTGCTTAATATTTTTTTTTTCTGGGCTCAAGCAGCCCCAATACAGGTGCTGTTTGAATAAGCAAAATGCTTTTGCATTATGTCCAGAAACATTTGAGATGGAAATGCCTGCAAGCCCAAGCTTTGAATCTCTTACCTCCTCCTGTTTCCCTATGCTTTTAACTCTACCAATAAGGGACCTAGAGATTTGATATTCCCTTTGCTTATTGACTTGAAGAGAGGGTGACCTTGATATAAAGCTACTGTCTTTTGCAAGACATGTAGGTCATTAGAAGAAATTGCCAGAACTCTGATCTAATTTTATTCTGGGGTCAGGTTGGCACTCAGATCTGTTCACTCCCCAGCCTGTGACTTGACATCAAATTGACCACCAGAAGAATCCCAACTCCCAGTGTAAAGGGAGAACATGTGATGGATGACCCTTTTACTGTTTTATAAGAATATTCCTGATACAGGATTTTTCACTTATTTTCTAAAGCCCTTCTGCATTTTTTCAGTCCACTTTTCTCAGCAAAATCAGGCAAAGGGAAAGATGATTAAGTCTCAGAAGAGGCATGAAATGGCCTGAAGCTAAAGAGGGAAGAAGTTTAGGGTAGACATTTTGAAAGATGAACACTAAGAAAGATTAGGCAATGGAATAGACATTCCCATCCCTGCAGAGAGCTGAGAAAAGGTTAGCTATGATATTAACATTAATGAGGTAGAGCGAATCCCTGAAGAATAAACGAGTCTTGACTAATAGGAGGAGTGTGAGGGAATCACAGTGGCCAACGGACCACATGTGCTTTACCTCCTGCTTCCCATGCTAGTGGTTTTTCAGAGGAAAGGCTTGTGGGAGGCCGCAGAGCATCTAGAATGTAATCTCTGGCAACTAGGAGACTTCTGTGAATTATAAAGATGATTCTTCACTTATTCAACAATATATTTTTAAGGGCCTATTATATGCACCAGGCATTATATCCTCAAGAATGCAACCCCATGAAGACAAGTGATTCTATATGAGAGAGAGAGAGAGAGAGAGAGAGAGAGAGAGAGAGAGAGAGAGAGAGAGAGAGAGAAAGGAGAAGGATGAACGATCTCAGAACCCCATTGTGCCTGGCAAAAGGCCTTTTCCTTCCCAGAGGAAGGCACAGTGCACAGATAATCTGTTTAGTGGACTGGGGGAGCATGGGCATCTCCCTTCTTCCAGGGCTGCTAGGTGGTACAGCTGGCACTTTCAGACAATTCTACAGAGCTGGTATTCATTCCCCTCTGCCTGGCACCTGTGTTCCATCCCCCCGCTCTTCTGCTAAGGCTCACTCCAAGAAGGTACCTATCATAATCTCTGGGGGATGATGAGATCATATAGGACAATAGATCTTACCTCTGGATGAGCTCTGCAATTTGGCTTACAAGTTCCCCCAGTGGGGTCTTTCTCTTAACTCTTGCTACTTGACTTATTGTTTGCTGGCTGGTACGACACTTTTTTTTTTTTTTCCTTTTTGTCATAGCTCTACAACCTTTTCATGGAACTAGTCCCTCAGTTATGTTTATTAGTGTGTGGTAGTCTTAAACTGTCCCTGCCATGCCCAAGTTTACATAGAATGTGCCTTGTTTGTGAATGCAGGTGCCCCATGACAGACAAGATGCACAGGACACTTTGAAAATGTATTTCTGAGGAAATGCCTATAAACTGGTCTCCAAAGGATGGAAAGGAATTAACTAGTGTTGTAGATGGGCATGGGTTATTTCAAGTGGGGGAACCAGGTGAAAGAGCCTGAAAAGAAGGTTGGGTATGGAATTCTGTATACCAGTCTGATAACCTGAAAGGGCCAGCCACCATTTTGAAGAATTACTTTTGAGCTGGGGAAGAATGGTTCCAAGACTTCTGCATCATCTTTGCTGCTTTTCCTAGTGGCCAACGTTGGAGGATCTCAGTTGGAGTTAGGGGAAGAGTGGTGACCAGCCTGGGAATAAAATGAGAATGATGGAAAGAGAGCTGCTATATGATTTTTTTTCTTAAAGGTTAACTCTCTTCCAATTTATAGCTGTTAAAGAACTTGAAAAAAAACCTCTCTGTGAACTCACATGTATCCCCCACTTTTATTTCCCTCTCTGTTCTGTGATTCCACCTTTCCCTCCTCTCTCTTTCCATCACCTCTGTTTTCTTCCCATCCCTTTCTCTCCCCCACCTTAGAATGACAATTAGATATAACAATTGTCAAACCAATTCATGGCACTTACTTTTATTTTCAGTGGTTTGAGGATATGAGCTGGAGCCTAGGTCCCCAAGGAAACACCAATACAAATTATTTTATTTCTTCCAATTTTTATTTGTCTGTCTTTCCCTCGATTTCTTCAAGGGATGTTTTTCATTTCCTCTTTAAAGACCTCTATCATCCTCATAAAGTCATTTTTAAGGTCGTTTTCTTCTGCTTCTTTCTCGTGGAGATGTTTGGGTCTTGCTGTAGTAATACCACTAGGTTCTGGTGGTGCCATATTGCTCTTTATGATGTTGAATGTGTTCTTGCACTGGCGGCTATCCATCTCTCCCTCCAATCTGTGCAAATGGTGTGCAATTGGCTCTTGGTCCAATTGGCGCTGATGGTGTTTGTGTCTTAGGGAGCAGCTGTGGTCTGGGGTAGCGGGGATGGGCAGGTTTAGGGAATGGAGTGGGGCTTATAGATTACAGGGTCCAATGGTAGTGGTGGTAGTGGTCAGGCCTGCCTGCAGGAGTCTTGCCTGCTGGCCTGCAACTGGGGCTGCAATGGGTGGGGGGGGGGGCACGGGTTGTATCTCTGGGCCTAAGGCCTAGAGGCTGGGGTGACTGGCTGGGGGAACCAACAAATTATTTAAAATTTAGATTTGTCAAGGAAATTAAGAATTAAGAGACAAGAAGCTGATTTTTTTTTTTCTGTTGAAAATAAGTAATTGCTTTTCTTTAAAAAAAAATTGAGCACTTACTTTTGAAAACTTGTGAATGTAGCCACTTTCTCTGTCTTTTTGAAGTGTTTCTTTTAGAAACTAAGCCTTTTGTAAGCTTGATGACCTAAGAACCCAGGAGCCATCTCTTGGATATATAACATCAGGGGAGTCAGCATCTCTATTTTACTTTTTATCTGGGATAATTGGAGCCTGATTTTAGTGCTTGCTGTAAGATATTATTCCTCTTGCCTTAAAGAACTCCCCTACCTATTTAATTGAGAGATTTCTCCTCAATTACCAGGTAAACTTAGGATATTTCATGAGTGATCCATGGTGCTGTTGAGTCTTCTCACTTGAGGACTAATTATTATTTTTCTAAAAACATCTGTAAAATGTATGGTATTGGATTTCTTTTTTTTTCTTTAAAGTTCTTGGTGTATTATATGTGATATATGTCAAGAATTCTGGCTTAATATTTATTCAGACACCAAACTGCTTTTCTTACTCACTACATTTGCAGAAATAATTTCCGGGCAGGGAAAAGATGCTTTTTATATCTCCCTTATAGATGCTGGAGAGAGAAAATTTTGTTTTTCTTTTCTCAGAACTTTGTATGAGAACCGAGTACTATGAAAAATGAAATGGTTACCCTCTACTTCTCAGTAGATGTGCACGATATGAGTTCTATTTGGCAGATGGAATACCAGCCCTTTGAAATTTTCCCAGGTGGACCAAACACTGTTTGCTTTCAGAAGTTCTCAGCGAGGCTTTCATTTTAAATTCATAAAAGTTATCAACCAACTTCCAACAATTGTTTAATAAAAAGCAATTAGCCAGCCAGAAATATAATGGCTTTTATGTCAAAATATGGTGGAGACAGCTGCTAAGCGGGCCACAGATGGCCCCCAGGCCATATGCTGTGTGTCCCAGGCATATGTGCAGCCAGGCACAACAGCACAGAGCATATTGGGAGTAATAAACCCAACTCCCCAATTTTCTTCTTTTCCCCTACCTAATCTCCCCACTCCAGAGAAACCAACAGGAAGAAATTCTCTGGAGTCAACTGCCACAGTCAAGATACACAAACTCAGTTATTAAGCAAGGATTTTATTTGGCAAAAGATATGCAAAGTACTGGTTCCAGCCTGGTTTGGATAAATTCCATGCAAACCTTATTGCATTACAGAAAACTAATTTTAAAAAAAAGTTCTCCATAAAAGGCAACAGCATCAAATCTTAATGTAACAGCACTCATTAAGAAATCAAACTCTGAATATAGATGCTTATCTGTTAGCTCCTTCTGATTTAATATTTGTGTGGAAGATGTTTCCAGAGTTTTCTATTCCTTGCAGATATAGTTTTATTCTCTGCAGGGTTCTGGCTCCATTGTTCATTGCTCCATCTTGTTCCCTAGGAGGTGTTCTGGTGCTGGAGATACTGCAGATGGACCTACACAGCTGTTGTTAGAAATATAAATCTAGATGCATGATTATTTTAATCATAGGGGGTGGAGAAAAAAGGAAACTCCTGAAATATTTTTGCCATAAGAAAGGACATATTTTTGTCAAGTGCATGTTATCTGGACAACAAAATGCAGGGAAAGCAGCTTTTGTGTTCAGTGAGCCTTTCTGTTCCAAAGGATGCAGTGGTTCCTAAACATTCTGAAGCCATCTTTTAGAGCATTTGTGTTACCTGACTCTTCAAGGGCAGGTGCTAGAGATGCTTCTTTATGCTTTCTGGCCATTGTAGTGTGCCAGCAAAACCTTATTTTACAGTTCAGAAAATGAGTGGTGATTTTTGAGTACAATAGGAACCTCTCTTGTAGACACACTGGATAGCACAGGATGCACTTACACAACCCCAAATGGCTCTTGGAGAAGGGAATTCCAGGAATCTCTAGATTCCTAAATTTCAGCTCTTTCTTCCATCTTTTCCCAAGAGTACCTTCAGCAGAGGGGTGATGAAGGGGTCTGTTGAGCTCCTACTTTGCATAATTTGCTGGAAGGACTCACAGCATGATGACACTCATGGTAATACATTTGTACACAGAAAGCATAGGAAGCTAAATCAGCAAAGGAAGCAGCATGTGGGGTGGAGTCTGGGGGAGACTAAACACATATCTCCCTGGGGTAGTCATATAGTTTCTATCTAATTCTCACAGTGAAGAGTCATGGCAATACTGGTAAGATTTCTACAAAGAAGTCTGAAACTATTCATATGAGTACTCTCTGCCTGGTGAAAACCAGAGTTAAACACAGCAGCACAGGTATCCAACAAAAGCCATGCTGTGTGTGTGCAAATACTGCAGGTGTAGTGAGTAATTCTTGTCAACTTGTGGAATGATGGGGACCTTCCTGAGATCCAAATCCTAGATGCCCATTGATGGTCACCTTGTAAATGGATCTTCCTATCAAGAGCTATCCTCCCTTCCATATGCCATGGACTTGGTGAGTTCTTCTGCATGAGAGTTATAAGCTGATTATTATAACCATTCTTTTCTCCTGTTTAATCTCCTTGCATTGAACTATGAGGGATTTTGTTGATGGTCCTAGGAAGTGTAGATAGATTTATGAGCAGTGAGAGGCACAGTCTGGACCATTGATGTAAGTGCCGAATAGTGAGGTCTATACAAGAGGCAGGAGGCCATGATTTAAAGCAAGGATTTTACAGTCTGGACATCTGAATCCAAATCCTACTTCATATTTCTATATTTCTGTAATATGTACTATTCCAATTTCTAACCTTTCATATTCATGCCTTGTAGATAATCCACCAAGTATGTAATACACACACACACACACACACACACACACACACACACACACACACATTAATTGAGTAAATTTCATGGGAAGTAAGAAAATTTGGATTTTATGAGGATGTCATGTGATCGATTTAGGGGCATACAAATTTGTGAATCAAAAATGAAATGTTGTCAGGTGGTGGTGGCTCACGCCTTTAATCCCAGCACTTGGGAGGCAGAGCCAGGTGGATCTTTGTGAGTTTGAGGCCAGCCTGGTCTACAGAGTGAGATCCAGGAAAGGTGCAAAGCTACACAGAGAAGCCCTGTCCTGGAAGAAAAAAAAAAAAAAAAAGAATGTTATTGAATGTAGAATCTTGTATTCTGACTTTGGTGCTGGGATTTTCTTCCCTCCCTCCCTCCCTCCCTGCCTCCCTGCCTCGCTCCCTCGCTCCCTCCCTCCCTTCTTTTGTTATTTTTCAGGACAGGGTTTCTCCATGTAGCTCTGGCTCTCCTGGAACTCTCTCTGTAGACCAGGCTGGCCTTGAACTCAGAGATCTGCCTGCCTCTTCCTCCTGACTGCTGGGATTAAAGGCATGTGCCACCATGCCAGGCCTGATGGTGAGATTTTTATCCCATGCTTTTTATAAATAATTCTGTGCACAGTATATGCACGAGTGAGTGCAGTTTTATACTTAAACTTTTTTTAAGAATTTCATACACGAATATTATATTTACATCATTTCTACTCCCTCTTCCCTATTCCCACTCCTCCTATACCCCTTCAAATTATTGACCTCTGTTTCTTCAATTATTATTATACACATGTGTGAGTACAGATACACATGAGTCCCAGTTAGTGTTGGTCCTATGTTTAGGGCTGATCACCTGGGTTTGGATAACCTACCAGGGGGCTCATTCCTGGAAAATACCAATTCTCCCTCTCTCAGTAGCCATCAGTTGTAGCAGGAATCTTAAAAGTTCTTATTAATCAAATCAAACCTGAGGCCAGTTATTGGGGTGAATGCTGGAAGATCAGAGAAGCAGAACAAGCCACAGCTACCTCACCTTGCCAGATCCTCAGCTGATCCTGTTTCCTCAGACTGGAAGCCTCTGAGTCCTCATCCAGAATGGGTCTCAGCTGAACTGTTGCTCAAAAGCCTAAAAGCTTAACCAACCTAGTTCCTGGTTTTCACGCCTTAATCAGTTGTCTGGCACTCTTCATCTGGGAGTTGTGCTTCGTGAGATTTCCCATATCCGCATTGGTGTATCAACTGCAGGTGTAGTTTGGGCCACTCAATTGTCAAGATTTCATGGGTGCAATGTTGTGTGATATTTTGTTGGTGTTCTGACAAATAAAGCTTGCCTGGAGATCAGAGGGTAGAACTAGCCACTAGTTAACCATAGAGGTTCATACCTTTAATCCCAGTATTTGGGAGGCTCATGCCTTTGATCCCCCCACCCCCTTTTTATATTTACAGGCAAGCTTTATCTGTCAGAACTCCAACAAAATATCACACAAGAGTGCAGCTCCCTGTCATCTGTAGAAGACATTATCTAGCAGCAGACACCCCGTTCTCTGGATCTTCCAATCATCCCCCCTCCTCTTCCATGCTGACCTCTGAACCTTAGGTACAGAGGTTTTATTATAAATGTGTAAGTTGTCGTTGGGCACCATGGTCTGTTGCTCTCTGTCTTTCTCTAATGGTCGCTATCTGCAGCAGAAGAAGCTTTTTCAATGAGAGTTGAGAGCTGCACTTATCTGTGGGTGCAAGGATAAGTATTTAGAATGCTGTATGAATGAGCATGTTAAGGGGGATACAAGAATATCATTTAGGTAGTCTGTGCTTTTAAATACTTTTAATCAGATGTGGGATGTAATGGGGTAAGAAGAGATTCCCAGTAAAGCAGTGAATGGACACTTTCAATCCCAGAAACTTCTCCAGAATTATAAGCAAGTTACTAACACCAGCTTTTTCTAATAACTCACCATTAATGTATTACCTGTGCATTTAAACTCCTCTTGTTATATTTACTTTTAAATCCTTGTGTTTTCAGTTTAACATCTCCTATGTTACACATTGAGCAATTGAGTACTCATAGGGAAGGAGAAGCTCCCTTACTTGCTCTGCTCTGTTCTTCAAATAGTGGTAGGTTTGATTTGCTTTTTCTTCCTAGACCTAAGGGGGTCCCATCTTATGTGCTTACTCTCTGCTACAAAGTCTTTAATTCTTTTAGCCCATCTTAGGATTTATTCAAGTCCCTATATTTATTTATTTATTTATTCATTCATTCATTCATTTATTTATTCATTCATTCATTTATTTATTTATTTATTTATTTATTTATTATTTATTTATTGTTTTTTTGAGACAGGGTTTCTCTGTGTAGCTTTGCGCCTTTCCTGGAACTCGCTTTGGAGACCAGGCTGGCCTCGAACTCACAGAGATTCACCTGCCTCTGCCTCCCCAGGGCTAGGGTTAAAGGCATGCGCTACCACTGCCCGGCTCCTATTTTTATTTTGTAATGAAGCAGGGAAACTAAAACAAAGTACTTTCTCTGTGGTTGCCCTGGTGGTTTCCTAATTTTCTGGTGTTGAATTTAACTTTTGTTTTTAGGAAGGCCAGACATATTTCTCAGGCACCTAGATATTTGTCCTGGTTTTCAGATCTCTGCTTCTGTCATAGTCAGACACTCAGACCTGTAAACACAGCGTTTTGAGTGCTGATGTGTTGATGTTTTGCAGTAGGTAGGTCACTATGTAGCTATGTTGTCTTAATGACGGGTCCTAATTCTAGTACAAGCATGTACCACCCTGGACACTGTCAGTTTATTCTCTTTGTTCTCAATTTCCTTATCTATAAAACAGGGAATAAAATACTATTATTTATTTTATTATTAAATGTCATTTTGACATGCTTAAAACAATATCTGAGACTTTGTTACACATATAAAGAGAATCTTATGCCATATTT
The DNA here is from genome assembly GCF_903995425.1 of Onychomys torridus. NCBI lineage: Eukaryota > Metazoa > Chordata > Mammalia > Rodentia > Cricetidae > Onychomys > Onychomys torridus. The sequence goes on from NC_050456.1 coordinate 59,624,390, forward strand.
CAGTGGCTCCTAGGTTGTAGAGAACTGTCTTGAGCTGAGCTTTCCTTGGCCAATCTTGCTCTAATTGTAAGGGACTTTAACACAGTCTCTGTCTTGTCACTGATTTATCTTTGTTAGCTGTATCCTGGATTCCTTTGGCAGAAGTCTGGGTTATTCTAGGTTATAAATAGAAATATGAATTTCTCTGGAAAGAAGGCAGCATTAGCTTATGATTAACCCAAAAGCAATTGCCTTTGTACTGGTGCAAACCATGACTGCAAATCTCTTATCTAGGCAAATTCTACAACACCGTTCCCCCTTCTAATATTACTAACATTCTGCACTCATTCCACATAAGACAGTCAAGGCCAATACACCTTGTGAGTGGGTTCTCATTTCCATGGACCCTAAGAGGGGGTTGGGCGGGGGAACAGTGGTGGCTTGTGGTTCACTGAAGACTATCACACACCAATGAATAAATAAACAAATAAACATGCTTCACAGAGAACTTGTCTTGAAAGAAGAAAATAAAACAAAGTGTCTAGCACATAGTAGGTACTCAGAAAAGGCAGTTCTTTTCTCTTACTTTGGCTACCAGAAGCAATTTCTCCTCTTCCCAAGTTTTGCTCAACCTTTCTTTTCCTTGGTTAGAAAAACATGAGGATAATTGTAAAAGGATCCTCCTATACACTATATGATGGTTAACTCCCGCAGAGGAGTGGAGAAGCTCTGCTGCAGTAGAGTGAGATCATCTCCTCCACCAACTTGGGAGGAAGCTCGGAAATGATACAAAACAAGGTGAAGACTGTTACTTAGAAATGATAGTGCGAGTTGGGTGGTGGCGACACACAACTTTAATCCCGGCACTCTGGAGACAGAGGCAGGTGGGTGTCTGTGAGTTTGAGGCCAGCCTGGTCTACAGAGCGAGAGCTGGGATAACCAGGGCAACACCGAGAAATCCTGTCTTTAAAAACAAAACAAAAAACCCAAACCAAACTAACCAAAGCAAAGCAAACCAAACAAACAAACAAAAGAAGAGAGTGTGGACATATATCCATATTTCCAGTTGTGAATATGTGAGTCCAGGTTTGGGGAACCATTTTGACAGGGCAAACTAAGGGCTAACAGACAGGAATTAATCGGAAGTAGAAGGCTGAAACGTGGTTTGACCCAAGCAGTAGAACCAAAGCAATGTTTCCGCTTTGCATTCTGGGTACGCTGCAGGTAGCCACCTTCAAATTTCCTATCTTACAAGATACAAAATTAAATTTAAAATCACAGGTTTTATTTTGAGCTGTGTAGTTCATGGTGAATTCTTCAGACAAATCAGCAACCAAGATGTACTTGAGCCTCGAAGAATTGAAATAATTTAAGATAAGAATAGGAAAATCTTATCCACCAAAGTTCAGTGGTGTTGTTCGTGTCCAGAAAAGGCCTCTGTGACCAATAGGTTCCTTAATTTACAAATGTTCATATATTTCTGTAAGATACATACCTAGATATTTGTTTGTGTATGTGTGTGTTATATGCGTTCATGTGTGCATGTGGTACATGTGTTATATATGTGTGTGTGTGTGTGTGTGTGTGTGTGTGTGTGTGTGTGTTAAATGTGTTATGTGTGTGTGCATGCTCACATTGTGGTGGGGGCAGAGGTCCATATTGGATCTCTTTCTCAGATGCACTTCATTTTATTTTAGGGACATGGTCTTTCACTGAACCCACTGAATTTTGAGCTATGCTGGCTGACCAGTGAGCTCCCAGGAGCTCCCTGTTTCTGACCCCCCAGTATTGGGGTTGCAATTATATGCTTCCATACCAGGGTTTTACCTGAGTGCTAGGAGTCTAAGCTCAGGGCCTCAAGATTTTGCAGGAGAACTTTCATTGACTGGACTGGGACATCTCCCCAGAACGTACATATCCAGTCTTAAACAGAGAGATGGTAAAGTAAATGTCCTCAACAGCAAATATTCACAGTGTAAGTAAATCCTTTGCTTCTGCTACTAGGTTGTTGAAGCTCATTAGATATACAGGAAGAGCCATGAAGACAGGCAAAAGCAAGCATTTTTCTTCGTTTTAATCTTCAAAAAAAACCCAAAAAAACCCAAAAACCAAAAAACCTACTATTTCAAATAGAAGAACAGAAAAGTTGACTCTGAAAGGGATACAAATAGGTAGGGAATCTCCTGCCTGATGAAAAAAATGGGGTTCTTGGAAGTCTCTGTGAGCCCAGATTCACAACAAAGACTTCAAGCAGCAACTGTAGCCACAGAGAGGTGTCCATTTCCTGGTCATATGAACCTTACCAGCTTTCCTGGGAAGAGGAAAAACAATGTATTCTTCTTCAATAGCTCAGGTTGTCTTCACTACTTACCAGCAGGAGTTTCTGACAACTTTGTTCTTGCCAATTTTAGGAATTTAAAGAGAAACAAAATATAACACATTTCTAACTGGGGCAGGAAGAAACCAGTCTGCCTCATTAGTGAATGGAAAACAGTGTCCCCTTTGGGCTAGATCAAAAGGTCAATGTGACTGAAAGGCCTTCTTTATTAACTAAATACCCATTACATGGGTCAAGGCCAAGGCCAGCCTGATGGGTAGGTAACTGCCCATATGGTTTCATTTCAGGACTGAAATACCACTCCCTTGATCCTCCAAATGCCAAATACGGCTCCTATGTGCCCACTGATGCCTGAAATGTGTTTTATAGGAAAAAATGTCTTTCACGGAGCAGTTAGTAATAGGTTCATGGTGAAAGCTCCTTAGGTGTGACTTCAGAACACACTGAGGTGCGAATGATTGGCCTGGGCTCTCTGGAGAGGAAGCTGAAAGGCTGAAGAAAGAAAGAGGCTCTGTCTCCGATGGAGAGAGAGAGAGAGAGAGAGAGAGAGAGAGAGAGAGAGAGAGAGAGAGAGAGAGAGAGAGAAAGAAAGGGCAGAAGAGAAGATGGAGGACCGGTCGAGCCAACCTTGTTCATTTTTTTATTTTTCAGGGTGAGGTACCAGGTGCTTACCCATAGTATCTGGCACATGGCAAACTTTTCGGTAACTATGTATTATTGTTTGTAGCTTTGACAGGTATGGATCATGTCATTTGGGAGACCAATGTATAGAATCCATACTTTAATGTGGTGGTGACCCAGCATAAAATATAGAGTTCTGAAAATTATTTGTGTTTTATGCTTCCTATCCTTTCCTTAGCCTAACCTCTTTCATTTCTCATTATTCCTTAATTCTTTGCCTCGGAGGTGTTTTATACCAAGAAGAGAGCGATGGCAATTTAGAAATGCAGAGATGCCAACTTTTGATATTTAACCATGGACATATACCTTTGCCACATTTGCATTTCCTATCATTACTAATTTTTACAAATGGAGGATTTTAATGTAGTGTGTCTCACGTCATAGGGAATCACTGCCGTAATCTCCACATGGCTGTTCTCTGGACACACCCCTTCTTGTGCAGGTCTCCCCGAGAGGTCTCTACCACGCAGATACATTGACTTCCGTACCTGCCATTTGGCCTTTGTATGTATTTTTGTCTCATAAATGAAAATTACCGTATTTTCCTCTTGTCAACATAGACATGGCTGTTCACCATTTGCTATGCTTATGGATATTTTTATTTCCCACCTACACAGACAACTTGTTTTAATTAAAATTTTTTTTCACTTATTTTACATGCCAACCACAGTTTCCCCTCCCTCTTCCTCCCATCCCCTATCCTTACCTCCTTTCTACTCTCCCTCAACCCACCCTTCCTCTGTCTCCATTCAGAAAGGGGCAGGCCCCACCATGGGGATTAACAAAGCATGGCACATCAAGTTGAGGCGGGACTAAGCTCCTCCACCTGCATCAAGGTTGGGTGAGGCAACCTGGCACGGAGAATGGGTTCCCCAAAGCCAGCTCAAGCACCATGGACATGTTCTGATCCCACTGGTAGGAGCCCCACAAACGGACCAAGCTACACAACTGTCACACACATGCAGAGGGCCTAGGTGGGTCCCATGCAGGCTCCCTAGCTGTCGGTCCAGTGACAGACAAATTATTTTTGGGTTTCTATTATAGAGAAACTCTGAGAAGCCTACAGGTGATCCTTTAACTCGGGTATTTGTGGCCCTGTGTCATCCCTTCTTTCTAATTGCATCATGGGTAGACTTGGTCACTTATATTTAATGAACAGAAAAAAAAAAGTATATGCTTCAGGATATCATTTTCAACATTAGGTAACCAAAGTGGCCACAGATGACAACTTGACTTCAATTTTATGAGAGACCTTGAGGCAAAAGCATCCAGAGTATTATTCACTTGAATCCTGATATACAGAAACTGTGAGATTAAGTGTCTATTGTTTAAGTTATTGAAATGTGAAGTAATTTGTAGTAATAGATGTTTCGTATAATGCTTGTCTTAACACCTACACACTAACACACCTAGAGCAAATGAGCATTGGGAATAATAGCAACAGTGCTGGTGTTACCAGGGAAACATCTATTTTCTTCCCTTCCAGGTGGGAGAGGGTAAGAGGTAGAACTTAGTATTTGGTCTTAAAGTTTTATGTTGTCTGGATCCAGAGGGCCAAATAAATGCAAGAGGCAGCTTAGGTATGGCAATACCAAATGAAGATGATCATTCCAGGATCTCAGGGCTATAGAAGTTGAGGTTTAGTGTTAATATAAGGAGGCCAAAGAGCAAGGGACAATGAACTAAGAAAGTTAGGAGAGTGGAAGGTGACATTCCCTTCTCCTTTTCTTTCTCTTTCTTTCTTTCTTTCTTTCTTTCTTTCTTTCTCTCTCTCTCTCTCTCTCTCCCTCCCTCCCTCCCTCCCTCCCTCCCTCCCTTCCTTCCTTCCTTCCTTCCTTCCTTCCTTCCTTCCTTTCTCTCTCTCTCTCTCACTCTCTCTCTCTTTCAGAGCAAGCCCATTTTATTTATGCATACTAATAACAATGCTGTCTGTTGTATATAGCATATTAATATGTATTTAAAATTTTTTTTATTCTCTCATATAACACATCCTGACCAGTTTCCCTTCCCTCCCCTCTGTAACAAGAATGTCTAAATGGGCTTATTAAATAAAAAACTCAGGGGAGCCAGGTATTGGGGTGAATTCTATAAGACAGAGAGAGACAGAACAAGCCACAGCTAACCTCACCTTGCCAACTTCTCAGCCGATCTTGTTTCCTTAAACTGGAAGCCTCTGAGTTCATATCTGAATGGATCTCAGCTGAACTGCTGCTAAAAGCTTCAAAAGCCTTTAGTTCTTGGTTCTCACACCTTATATACCTTTCTGCTTCTTGCTATCACTTCCTGGGATGAAAGGCGTGTGTCTTTCTCAAGCAAAGACATGAGATCTCAAGTGCTGGGATTAAAGGTGTGTACCACCACACCTGGCTGGGTTCCTAGTGTGGCCTTGAACTCACAGAGATCCAGATGGATCTCTGCCTCCCAAGTGATAGGATTAAGGGTGTGTATGCCACCATTTTCTGGCCTCTATGTCTAATCTAGTGGCTGTTCTGTTCTCTGACCCTCAGATAAATTTATTAGGATGCACAATGTATCAACCACACCTCTCATTGTAGTCACCCCCCCCTCCCAGCTTCCCCAGATTCTCTCCTCCTATTCCCCTTCAGAAGAGAGTCAGCTTCTCAGGGATATTAAATGAAATGTCATAACAAACTTACAATGACAAGGCACAAACCCTCATATCAGGACTAGGCAAGGCAACCTAGTAGGAGGAAAGTGTCTCAAGGGTAGGCAAAAGAATTAGAGATGTCACCATTCCCACTGTTAGGAATCCCATAAGAACACCAAGCTAACAACCGTAATATATTTGCAGAGGACCTGGTACAGAACCATGCAGGCTCCATGATAACTGCGTTAGTCTCTGTGAGCCCCATTAGACCCACTTAGTTAATTCCGTGGGCTGTGTTCTCCTGGTGTCCTTGACCCCTCTGGCTCTTAGAATTTAGAGAGTATGGGAAGAGAGACTGGAATGGGAGGGAATTTGGGGGTTGATGGGGAAAACTAGTTCAATAGAAACTTCCAGGATTCTATGCGGGTAACCCCAGCAAGGACTCCCAGAAATAGAGGATACAGAGTATGAATTAGTCATCTTCTCTAACCAGGTACCTTTCAGTGGTGGAACTGGGACACCAACCCAGCCACACGACCTTTGACCTACAATCTATCCCACCTGCAAGACATTCCATTTCTAAAGATAGTGAATTGAGTTCATGGGAAAATTTGATGAAGATGATATCCGGCAATGGATCTATGTAGAGATGTATGTCTATGGCTCCAGGATATTAGTCATGAGTTGGCTGGGGCTTTGTGAACTGCAGAGAACAAGCCTGTTTAAGAAAAGAGTAGTGTGTGTAATTGTACCCTCTGCAAATCTCCCTTCTTAGGGACCTTATTCCTGTCTTTCAAGGGGTCATTGAAGCATCCCTCACTATGGACTATCCTAAGATACAAGACAAGTACCTCAAGGTTTTTGCTCATCCCAGTAGTGGGTGATTACCAAGACAGATAGATGAGATAATGCAGAGATTAGATATCTGTGTCTCAGTGTGGAACAGTCTGAGGTACTCCAGAGCTCATTATAAGATTGGCAGTCACAGAGAAAAGCACATTCAGGGCATATTTCTCTGAACTACATTTTCCCTTCAATTTCTCATACTGAATCATCTATGAGCAGATTCCAGTTAACCTTTGGCCTGCTACTCTCCATATCAACTCCTAAAAACAATCTGAGACAAGGGTTTAGAAACCATTCAGTTTGGCTGATCGCTGTCATGTACAGAGACCCTGTCCGACCTTGACTTAGAAGAGATGCAACTGTGTAAGTGAAACATGCTGATCTGTGTATATCAATGAGAAATTCAAATGTAAGGGATGCCATCTGAATGAAACAGGGGACATGTATAGGCTGGATACAACAAATGGCCATGAGTTTGAGTCTTCAAATCTCTACATGTGAAGTTACATTTTTTAATTATAAATTTCAATCTCTGTTGATAGTGTTTTACCATTTGCTGAGGAGGAGACTTGGGCACTTAATATACAGATGAGAGAGGAGAAAGTGGAAGAGATTTAAACTTTTTAACCTTGGTACCATGTTTAAGTAATACTTATTTTTCTTCTAGTCAAACTTCAAAGCAGATGTCCAGATATTAATGAGCATTACAGGTAGAGCAGATTTCTCCCTCCCATTAGTTCTTTGAAATTCTTCCTAACATTGTCAGGGAATTTAGATGTCCCCAGTTGACACCTGCCTTTGCTGTGTAATAAGTGACTACTACATACCCACATTTATTTCCCCAAGTGTTCTAGTTTGCAAAATACACATCTCTTTGATGGAGGAATCAAAGATACTCACCTGTCTGGGTATCTTCTCCCACCCACTTTCCCATGAATAAAGCCTTTAGACAGTCAGGATGGGATACACTACCTTGTAAAGAACAAAATTCATTAAGAGTAGCATTTTTTTTTTCTCCTGTAAGTTGAGCTCATCTCCTGTGCCCTAGTGCAGTAATCTGACCCATTACTTCTTTTCAGGGGAATAGTTTTCACACTCACTTCACAGTTTAAACCAATTTGATTTTACTACTAATTTGCCTTATTTGAACTTGGATCTGCTGAGGTAGTTCAAGCTGCTTCCAAACACTTGCTGCCTCATTAGCTGATAACTGTGATCTAATGGCTTTCAGACCAAACGAGGGCTTCCAGGGTGTTGGACACTGGTTGAAACTGCTCTTTGCAAACCCAAGGAAAGGAAGCCAAGATTGCATTTCATTCCATCCTTTGTTAGCTTTGGGATATTTAGCACTTATTTAAATGAAGCTGTAATTATTTTCAGTGATGCTTATTGATGAGAAGTCTCTGGGCAAATAGACTAAAGCCGTCACATGGCCTGTCACATAATTGAGTAAGTATCTAACAAGGGAGGCCTTTTCTCTATGAGACAGTTCCATGGGATTGTTTTAGGTTTGGGTGAATCTTAAAGCCATGAGAACACATGATGTAAACCTGTGTGTGTGTGTGTGTGTGTGTGTGTGTGTGTGTGTGTGTGTGTGTGTGTGTGGTGTATGTGTATATTGTGTGTATATGTATATAATATCCTCCCATATCTGTATATACACATATGTGTGTGTGTATATGTATACACACACACAAATATAAATACACTAAAATCTGACTCCTTTCCTAATTTCTGTTGTCTAGGTTGTGAATTTTGGTCAGGATGGAGTTCACTCAGCCATCTCAAGAACAGTTATGAGTCTAAGTATTAAGGTTTGAGTCTGCCATGTTCTCCACAAATTCATGTTTTGAGCTCTCGTTCCCAGTTGGTGGCACTGTTTTTATGGGCCACAAAACAATTAGGAGCAGGGCCTCCCTGGTGGAAGAGGGCCACTGGGTAGGCTTTTGAAAGTTGTAGCCTCGTATTTCTGTCACCATGGATGGGTCTGCTCCACCACACCTTCCCTGCTGTGATGGATGGAAACTTCTGAAACCGTGAGCCAATCAAATCTTTCTTGGCTTACATTGTTCTGTCAGGTATTTTGTTATAATGACTCAAAAGAAACTAAGACACTGAGCAAAGTGGGGGCACTTTTAGGCACAAAAGACACCAAGGTATGTATTGAGGCCTTACAGGCTCTCTAAAGAAGTTCAGGATTCAGGACCTCTCTCTTACTTGCTGTCTGACCTTGATTCTTACTTCATCCTTTGTTTTTAGAAACTCATTATCCCACCTCTGACTCCCCTGGGAAAGGTAGATGGATTACTTCTCTATAGAGGACAAATCCTATTTTGTTGAAGGTAGGCAGCACAGCCCAGTCCTCCTTGGGTCATACCTTCAAGCATAAGCCTAAGAGCACTTTCTGAGTGAAACACATACAAAACAGATTTTGTGCTACAGGAAGGGTTTTTCTCTGCTGAGCTCATGAATGGTGATGAGTCTGGATGAGTAACAAAACTCTGAAAGAGTGTTCAAGGCACTGACCGCTGAAGCTGTGGCAGCCACTTTGCAAGCACGAGGCTAAAAGCCTAGGGTCCTTTATGTTAAGGAGAGTCTTGCAGAAGGATAAAGGTCTTCAAAAGTTGCCTCAAATATGGACAGTCTACCTGGGAAACTTCTCACTAGTTGGGAAAACTCAGCGTGTTTATTGTTTGAGCCGCTCCCAGTTTGATAGTTTCTTACTTGCAGCTGAAATTATTAATTGCCAATGTCCAAAGAAGCAGCGGAGACCAGTCACCCTGCTTCATGATGGGTATTCACTTCTGTGTATTCAGCATATTTTTAATCAGGGCCCAGAGGTGCTTTCTGTGTATCGGTGGTTCAGTTGTCTGTATTAGTTACTTGTCACGGAGACCAAATATCTGTAAAGAAGCAACTTTTGGGAAGGAAGACTTATTTTGGCTCAGAGTTTGAAAGAGTGTGAAGACAGGGTGAAGTTCGTGGTGGCATGAATGTCTCCAGGGGAAAAATTCCCGATATCTTGGTTGGCCAAGAAGCAGAAAGAGCATCCCAAGAAGCAGCCAGGGATGATATGTACCCAAGGAACCATCCCCATTGACCTATTTTCTCCATGTAGATCCTACCACCTAAAGGTTCCATAGCCTCTCAAAGTGGCACCACCAGCTGATGACTCCATGTCCAAATACATGAGTCTGCAGAGATACTTTACATCTTTGTACTGTAACAGGATCCTAGTAATCTTCAGGTTTCTTTGCTTATATGTAAGCAAAGGCAGTAGCACAGACTTTCATTTGCTGCAGTGGAGGGTTTATTCACTAAGTAGTGGTCCAAAGGATGACATGAAGAGTTTTAGCTTTATATATATTTTGCCTTCAACATTTCTCTTGATTGCTCATACAGTAAGTAACTATCCATTGAGTATTTAGGGGGGAAATACAGAAATACCCTTCCCTTCTTGTGGGAGGGTGTCTCTGTCTCTATTTTAGTAATATCATACAATTCTTATATTTACCTGGTCTTTAAAAATAGAATGCCAGGGACCCACTGTTGAGCTATAAGGGCACAACAGATAATCCTTTAGAAGGAATGAATATATGCTTTTAAAATAATAATGATGGTAGCGTATAACTTCATTTGTATTATTTTTCTTCTGATAGTACAAAGGGTTAACAAGTGGCAAAATACTGAGGTTTTTCTTATCAAGGATTTTTTTTTTTTATGTCTTGTCTGGAACTAGATGTTGTTCCCTTTCTTGATTCCTAATTTGCGCGCGCACACACACACACACACACACACACACACACACACACACACACACTTATAGGTGCATGCCCATATATTTACACACCCACTTCAAGGACTCCTAGTAATGGCAGTTACAGAGTCTGAACTGGCCATCTTTTGTATCCAGGCAAGGCTTCTAGTGGCGGCACTAAGTTGCATTTAGTTGAATTGTTGGCTGAGGGATCCCATGGAGAGTCCTAAACAACCCAGGCTGATGCTAGCACAGAGGGTCACTCTGTCCAAAAACTGACAGTGGAGTCCCATTGTGGAGGACAACATCCACATGGCCCATTGAATGTAGAGAGGTCAAGCTGGTGCTTCATTGGAGCCTTTACTCCTAGGTTCTCATCTCTCTGGCATGGAAAGGTACTCTGCAGGCTATGGAAAGACAAACCTGGACACCAACCTCACAACAAAACCTTTGATCTACAATCTGTTGCCTGAAAGATGTGCTGGGGCAATGGTGGCACAGAACTTGTGGGAGTGGACAACCAGTATCTGGTTTAGCTTGAGGTCCATGATATGAGAGGGAGCCCATGCCCTACATTTCCTGGATGGAGTGGATAGCCCAGAGACCTTGGGTAGAATCAAAATGACTGAAAAAAAAAAAGAATCAATGTAATGATTCCTGATGATATTCTCAATACTCATAGATTAGTGCCTTTTCCAGTGGCCATCATAGAGGCTTTCTCCAGCAGCAGATAGGAACAGGTAAAGAGACATTGTAGTGGGTAGCCATTCCAGCTGTGACCTGGAAGTTCCAACCCCCATTGAGGCTACGGTAATGGTCACACCTACAAGACAGGGCTGAGAGAGGACCCTGAAGACCCGGGATCTAGATGCGCAGGCTCTCCTGGAGCCTGGACCCTGGATGCTAGAGGTAGACTGAGCAGAGTTCTCCAGAGAACACTGCTGGACTGTGCCATACCTTTGCCAGACCCTACAACCTACCTATCCCTTTTCTTGTAAGTTACCCCACAAAATAAACCTCCCTTTTCACTACGTGGAGTGGCCTTAATAATTTCACCAATAAGACATTATGTTGAGAGAGTCTAAATTGGAGGTTTCCATTGAGTTTTTCTTATCAGAACTCATGGAATCTCTTGGAAGAGGGAAGGGAAGAGTGTAGGAGTCAGAGGGGATGGAGGGCACCAGGAGAACATGGCCCACTGAATCAACTAAGCAGGGATCGTATGAGCTCACAGAGACTGAAGCGGGCAAGCATGGGACCTGCATGGGATTACACCAGGTCCTTTGAATTATATGTTATGGCTGTTAGCTTGGTGTATTTATGGGATGCCTAACAGTGCGAGTGGGTGTGTCTCTGATTCTTTTGCCTGCTGTTGGGACTCTTTTCCTCCTGTTGGGTTGCCTTACCCAGCCTCAGTGCTATTGCCATGTCTTATTGGATCTTGTTTTGTCATGTTTGGTTGTTGTCTTTTGGAGGCCTGTTCTTTTCTGAAGACAAGTGGAGGGGGAGTGGATCTGAGGGAGAGAGGAGATGGGGAGATTTGGAAGGACTTGAGGGGAGGGGTAACTGTGGCTGGGAGATAGTATATGAGAGAATAATCTATTTTCAATTAAAAAAGAGGGAAATAAAAAATAATTTCAAATAATCTAGTTCATGCACATCAACGTAGGTTGGTAAAATCTTAGCATGTGTCTCCTAAAATTCATGCTGAAGTTAAACCTATCTCTGGTTCTAGCATTCTGGTATTTCCGTGTGGGATGGAGGAGGAATGCTGTTGTGTCTCAAGAGGCTTCTCTATGTTCCCCTGTGCATAAGAACATTAAATTGGAAAGATATTGCTGAATAACAGCTGCAATCCAATAATCACATTCATTTGTTTTGATTTTCCCCGGAGTTTTGATTGGATGGGGGCATCATGACTTCCTGCCCTAAAGCTGCCTCTCTTCATCATGGAGGAAATGAATTGAGCTGGTAGGTGGCTGACTTGGGGATGTTACTTTTTGATTATCTATCTTTATATCCTTGGCCTCTGGTGGGATTCTTCTACCGTCAAGGAAAATGTATTTACAGAGAGCCTTGGGTCAGGCAAGGATGAATTTCTGCTTTTTGGCAGCCTTTGGTGGCTGTGGAATTCTGTGGAAAAACAATAAATAATCTATGAGCAGCCTGTCTACAGTGAATAGGTTGAGTGTTTTATTTGACCCTTTGCTTTTCCCCTTTAGTTTCCTTTTGTTCTCCATTGACAGATCCCAGTGAACATTTGAAAGGAGACCTTGTTTTTAAACAGTTCTATGCATTTTAAAAGATTAAAAAAAATCAATCATGTGTTTGCATGCATAACTGAGAGAGGGTTTGAACATGTGACTGTAGTGCTCACAGAGGCCAAAGGCATAGTATCTGCCTAGAGCTGGAGTTATAGGCAGTTGTGAGCCACCCAATGTGGGTGCTCGGAATAGAGCGCAGGTCACCTGCAAGAGAAGTAGGTGCTATTAACAGCCCTCTCTGTGGCCCCTAGTTCTATGCAGTGTAATGCCAGTCCTAAAGAGAGACCTATCTCGAACCCCTCTAATGCTGTCCCATTGTGAGTTAAGCTTCACTGTCTCCTCCTGACTGTTGCACTTCAAACCTGCATTTCAGAAAAGGTGTCTGGAGTTGGAGCATGACTTGGCCTAGTAATCACTTTAAAAATCAAATTATATTCCATATTTTGGTCTATCATAATGAGTTGGAGGCATGTTTGTAATACACACACACACACACACACACACACACACACACACACTCAGTATATATTCAATTTTTCCAGGTAGATGTTTTCATTTATTTATAGTCCTATGTTTTCAAAGACATTTTTCTTTAAAAATTTCATTTCATCAGTTAGAGGCAGTGGTGCAGAAAATAGATCATTCCTGTGATGTACTGTTAACTACATTTGTACATATAAAAGCCTTTAATGTGAATCTGAATATGAAGCTAGGTGACCTATCACATTTCCATGAATGTGGTCCTCAGGTGGTGGATGGTGAGCAATATCTTACATTATTAAAGTACAGTTCTTTTGATTTCCAATAATGTACTATTAACACACAGAAATCACCTTTAACCATTAATTAGAAGAATTTTCTTGACTTTTCATCTATTTGACCAAAAAGATATAGGCATTGTGTTGTATTAATTATATTATTAAGAAATTGTTCAGCTTTGGGTTTTTTTCTTAATCTAGCAATTAGACAAAATAAGAAAGGGCAGCTTAGGGTTTTTAAAAGGAGAAGTCAAGTAGAACAAAAGTCTAATCTTTTTGATTGAAACATTATAAATGTATATGTATATTGTAAATAGAAATTTATAATTTTTAAAATATTTCTAAGAAATGACTTTATGATGATCTGATTGATTACAAGGCTGTTAGGCTTCTTCTTGAGTTCCAGAAACTTCTCCCTTTTTCATTTTTTACCTGATGTTCAGAAGATGCTAAAACCAAATACAGCTGTCTCTTAGAAAGACCACAGCCATCAGCAAAGTACACTTGTCTCTCCTCCAGTCTTTCATGCTTAACCCATTCCTGTAAGAACAAAACGTGTTTTGATTTTACAGACTCTGAAGCTCCTATGCTAGCAAGAGGGTTAGATTAAATAGGAATAAAGTTGACCCAGATGAACTTTTATAAGTAGATCACAATGGTATACTGAGAGGCTTGGGAAGCCTAAGATAGGGTCTGCAGATTATCGCATTTTCTTTCATCTGTAACACAGCAACTTATTTTTTTTCAAATCCTCCTACTTTTTGTTTTCCCAGGGAACAATTTTAGAAGGACTTATATCTTGCTAGTGTGTGTGTGTGTGTGTGTGTGTGTGTGTGTGTGTGTATGCTAACAGCCCCATAGTTTTGTCAACATGACACAAATTAAAGTTATTTGAAAAGAGGGAACCTCAAATAAAAAGTTGTCACCATCAGATTGGCCTGTGGGCATGGCTGTGGGCACTGGGCATTTTCTTGATTAATGATTGATATGAGAGGGCCCAGCCTACTGTGGATGATACCACAGCTCTAGGAAGCTGGTCTCGAATTGAATAAGAAAGCAAGCTGAGCAAGTCACAGAAAGCAAATGAAGAAAGAGCATTCCTCCTTGGCCTTTGTTTCAGTTCCTGCCTCAAGGTTCCTGCCTTGGGTTCCCTCAATGATGGAGTATTGTAACCTCTAAGATGAAGTACCACCCCCATTTCATGTTACCGTTGGTTTCATCACAGAAACAGAAACAAGGCTAGGGCAGAAATGGGTACCAGAGAGTAGGAGCTTGCTGTGCTAGACCTAACCATGTGACAATTTCCTTATTAATTCATCTGTTTGTGAATACTATTGGTTAGTGTTTTTCCTTTATTTTAATCTTATTGTCTGGTTTGTGTAATAGATAATATATGTTTAAATTTAGCTAAACCTATGCTATTCTCTTTATTTTACATTGTTTCCTTCCTCCCTTCTCATTTTTTGTGTGTTTAGTTTACTAACCACCTCCTTTGCTACTTGCATTGGCATAGTAATTTCTTCATATCTTTCCTTCCTACTGTTCTTACACCTCCGAATTATTAGGATGAGACCTATAGATATAGGACAATCATATGTCCTGGTTTACTTTTTCAAGTCCTGGTTTAATTTAACTTTATTTTTTAATTTAATTATATTTTCCTGTCATAATCAGTAATTATTCACCATCTTAATCTGAAATTGTCTCAGGCTGAATACTAAAGCATATGCATACAATTAATTGTGCATGGTAAATGAATATTTTTAATCACTTTTGCTTCCCATTTCCTTACATGTACACATCTATGAGAGTGCTTTTAGTTATGTCCTTTTTTACAACATAGTAGAATGCTTAAAAGACAGTCTCCAGGGGCTGGAGTGATGGCTCAGGGGCTAAAAGAATTTACTGCTGGTGTTGCAGATAACTGAGTTAGGTTCCCAGAACCCACATAGTGGTTCACAACTGCCTGTAACTGCAACTCCAAAACACACACACACAGTGCAAGACATACATAGAAGCAAACACACATACTCCTATAATAAAATTAAAAAATTTTAAAAGGAAGAGCTGTCTTTAAGGGCTGGGTAGGTAGCTCAGTGAATATAGTCCTTACTGTGTAAGTATTACAACCTGAGTATGGATACCCAACACCTACATAACAACTGAATGAATGTATATGGAGCATGGTGTATATGTGTGTATGCATGTGTGCCGAGGCCAGGGGAGGATGTTATATAAATTCCTCTATCATTTTCCACCTTGTCCCTTTGAGGCAGGGTCTCTCATTAAACATGGAACTTGCTGTTTTTCAGCTAGTCTGGTTGGCTAACAAGCCCCAGAGATACTCCTATCTCCTTACTCCTCACCAACACTGGGGTTATAGATGTGTTAACTACCACACTTGGTTTTTATATGGATGCTGAGGATCTGAACTTAGAGATTTATACTTATATAGCAAATGTTTTTATCTACTGAGCTATCTTCCCAGCCTGCCCCTGTTTCCTGATTGAAGAAGCACTGTGGCCATCTATGCCTAAACTTTACCTGGGTACTGTCCTTCCAAACTCAGTTTCTCACTTCACTGACAGAACCATTTTCCCAGACCTCATTCAGAACATTCTTAAGTTCTTTTTACCTATGTTCTACTTGCCCGTGGTGATGAGGTAAAGCTATTGGGTGGTTCCATTCCATTCTTGCTGCTGTATCTGCCTTATCAGAGGAAGAGTGAAGAAACTTAAAAAAGAAGTGGCTTTAGAGCTTCTGGTGGAAGTGATGTGGGTGAAGTCTACCTAGTAGCTACCTAAATGATGCTGAGTAGTGGTGGTCTAAGCTGAGTGAACACTCCTTGTCATTTTCATGGTGCCCCATGCCTTCCTCTACATTTTCAGAATGGAAGAGTTATTACATCTTCCTACCTATAGTCTGAGCAGCCTTGCTCCATATGGAGGTCAACCTCTCTTTGCTGTTCAAATCAGTGTAATATTTGTGAAAATTCCCTCATCTTCCTATGTGAGTCTACATGAACTCAAACATCCTAACAGAGAGGGCCTAGAGGGAAATACAATCCATGCGTTGTCCCAGCTCATGCTCACACCTTCATGGTACCTCACTTTTGAAGAGTAGCATGTGGTACTTGGCAAGTGCTGAGGTCCCTGTGTGCTGGGGTAGGCATGAAACAGAAAGTGATGGGGATTTTGAAGTAGGTGTAAATACAGGTGCCATGGATGAACCAAGGACGTTTAAGAACTACTTGGGAACTTCTGACCTCAGTGATAGCATTAGAATTTGACTGTTTAGTACAGGTCATGATACCAAATCTCAAAAGTATCACTGTTATAACTGTGTATGGTTAGTCTCTGATGTTTATACACTTCAGTGGAAAATCCTCCACTTCTTTGAATGTTCTCTTTCTCAGCTAGAGACTGCTCCTCCTTTTATGCATACATGTTTCGGTGATTGAGAATCTGAACGGTGATGTATTGCTTGTGCATCTATTGCAGAGTGGCATTTCCAGAGGATTTCTGGAAATTTTGTGATATCAAATGAGTGTTAGTCAAACTTTTTATTTCTGTTATACAGATCTGAGAGAGCAACTTATAAGGTGGGAATATTTATTTTAGCTTCTGGCTTTAATCCATTGTACACTTGCTCCATCGCTATGGACCTGTGATGGAGAAGTGCATCGCAGTAGCTAGATCACGTTGGGGAGCGAGGTTGTTCACCTCGTATCAGCTATGAAGTAGAAAGAAAAAGATAGGATGGTGGTAGGGACATGACAATCTTTAAAAACACACTTTCCTTCACGAGGACTCAGGCTGCAAGGACAATAGACAGGTTGAGCCTGTTTACTTCAGACAGGACCACCTTCTAAGACTCTACCAGCCCTCAATAGTGCCAAAAGATTGTAATTCCAATAATAGTTGGATCCATTGATGACATCCGAGTCCTCATATGCAATCACCTTCAAAAAAAGTCTCATCAGTTGGAAACCTGTAGGGGACACTTCAAGTTCAAACCACAGCAATATGTGAGGGACTAGACATGACAAAAAAGCCTAAATGAAATTCTCAGGAAGATTTAGAGGTCTGCTGAAAAGAAGAAAGTAGGGAATCACTCCATTTTTATCCATTTATTCATTGGCCAATACACTTAGCAACGAGATTCTTACAAGCTCTTTTTTGTTACTATTACAGTAGATTTTTGAGACCATAAGCTTCCAAAGAACACCCTGGCTCTGGTTTCATTTCTATCAGAATTTGAAAAATTATGCAAATTCTTTGTTCTCTATTTCTAGGCTGGTAAAATGAGAAAAAAAATAGTGATGCTGAAAATGTTGTAGTATTAAGAGAACCATGTGTCTAGCGCCCAAAATATGCTCCACAGTGTCAGCTACCTTCCTTTCTCCTTTCCTATTTTCTTTACTGCTACATCAATAAATGACTAGAACATTGTTTACAAGCAACAAAAGCACCAGAAATGGCTGATCCGGCCCAATCCAGCTGAGCATTACATAATCATCATCTTTATTTCTTTTTGGAAGCTTCTTTACTTTCAGGTATCATCCTCTGTTTCCATGTGTTGGGAAGATTGTTTACAAACAGCTTCAAGATCCACTTCATAAGGAAGAGCAAGTGTCTTCCTTGTTCCAGATATTTGAGTGTGCTGAGGTTCTGGCTGGTCAGCTCAAGTCACTGGCATATCTCTGTAACAAATATTACTCCCCTTCCATATACTGGGTTCAGCCTGAGAATGGAGCCCTGCCTTGACACTGTTGGCTGAAATGGACAGGAAGTTGAATGTGAAGGGGGAGAGCATGGAACACATATCCAGAGACTTAAGAAGCTAGAAAAGTAAGGAGAATCATTTTCTAAATTGAAGTTGCTACTTCTTATAGGTGCGGATGCTGAGGATGAAAGAAGACTTAGCAATGACTCTGAAATGCAAGCAATGATAAAAGTTAGGGACAAGTGCCTGCCATTTTCCAGCTCTACTGGGGACAGAAATGACCAGTGTGGAGAGAGAAGAGCAGTGTGAATTAATGAACAGCTATGCCGGCTAGTTTTATGTTAGCTAGACACAAGCTATAGCTAGCTAAGAGGAGGGAACATTGATTGAGAAAATGCACCCATAAGATCGGGCTGTAGCTAAGCCTGTTAAACATTTTGTTAATTAGTGATTTATGAGGGATGGTCCAGTTCATTGTGGGTGGTGCCATCTCTGGGCTGGTGGTCCTGGGTTCTATGATAAAGCAGGCCAATCAAGCTACAGGGAGCAAGCCAGTAAGCAGCACCCTTCCATGACTCTGCATCAGCTCTGGCTTCCAGGTTCCTGACCTGCTTGGGTTCCTATCCTGACTCCCTTCAGTGATGAACAATGATGTGGAAGCGTAAGCCAAATAAATTCATTCCTCCCCAACTTGCTTTTGGTCATGGTGTTTCATCATAGCAATAGTTACCCTAACTAAGACAGCGGCGTAGGGGGGGGGGGAAATGACTTTCATTTAACTGAGGCATTCTAGGCAGTGAGGTGGAATAACACAGCACCCCTGAGCCCCCCAGAACAGAGCAGAAAGGGCTCAATGAATTTCTGACCAAATTTAATTGTGACCAGATTGTGGGAGTGAAAGTTTCAGTTTGTGTTGAGTTAACTGTTTTATTTCATGTCTCATTTTGAATGCTTCCACATAGCCCTCTCTCTTTTTCTAAATTACATGCCTCATTGTATTTGAGTTCCTTCTGCATTTGACAGCTCCATGGCTTCCAATTTTGCTTCTGCTGCTTTGATTATTATTCCTGATTTGGTTGTTGATGAGACATGTGGTTTTCTTCAATTAGCTCTGTCACTCTTACAAATGTGTGTGTCTCGCAAGTGTCCTAATTAAAGTCAGGAGGAGGAGGGGGAAGAATTACAGGCAATTACAACAGTGCCACCCTCCTCTTGCTCTCTGCTCTTCTCTCCTCATCACTGGGGTGCATTCCTCTGCATCTCCATTTTGCAAGCACACTGAGCAGCCTCTCTCTTTAAAATCCCATTAATTTTTTTCAGAATACAATATGCAGCTGCGTCACCATGTCACACATCAGCTTTCAGGAAACCCCATAGCTTCCATTTAGTTTTATTAAGTACTGTCCCTTCCCTGACAGTTTCTACCATACTTTCAATTCTTCCTGAGAGAGAAGGCAACTATCACTGCCATCCATCACCATGCAAAAATCTCCCTAGAGCCATGGTTTTGTGAGTTCATTGTTCTCCTGAGTAGGCTTCAAATACCCACAAAGCTGTGGTCTTTGGAGTTCTGTTTCCTCTTGTGTGGGCTTGCGTCCATTCATTTGATTCACTCCAATTCAGCACCAGGGGCATTTATTAGGCATCCTTGGCTACTTTATATGCTCAGGCCTCATGAAAGGGGCTGGAACTAGCAATGGGAGTAATTGAGATGAGATTAAGATGATGTGGCAAAGTGAAGGAGGTCAGATTTCAGAATGAGGCAAAACAGATTCAAATGCCAGCTTTGCCATAAGCTAGCTTTTGGCCTTGAATAAATCACTTAGGTGATTTTTTTTTTCATTTGTAGAATTATGTGAATAATACTTACCTGGCAGGGTTGTTGTGAATATTGGAGATAATGTATGCAAAGTAGCTAGCTTAGTGCCTGGTATAGCTCAATAAATGGAAGCTATAATTATTACCACGCATAAGATATAGTGTACTTAAGGAACTAACTGTCTACTCAAAGAGAGAGAAGAGTAAATTAACTTTTATAACATATTGTTATCTGTGTAATAATGGAAGGATGTAGGTGGTAATGGGTTATACTCCCTGGGGCTGTATGTGCTTTTTCCTATACACCTTATTATTTCCCACTGCTTCATTTTACTCCCCATCATTCAACATGTTTCAGCCAACTTACCCCTTCTCATTTCAGTCCCATGTGATAGTGTGACTCTGTGTGTGTGTGTGTGTGTGTTTGTGTGTGTGGGTGTGTGTGTTTTTGTGTGTGTATGTGGTATGTGTGTGTGTATGTGCTGTATGTGTGTTATGTGTGTGTTGTGGTGTCTGTGTGTGTGTGTGTTGTGGTGTCTCTGTGTGTGGTGTGTATGTGTATGTGTGTAGACTAACCTTGGATGATGTTTCTCAGGTTCTTCCACCTATTTTGTTTTCTGAGCCATGTTCTCTCACTGGCCTAAAGTTTACGAAGTTCTCTATATTGGCTGGTCACTGAGGTCTAGGGGTTTGGCCATCTCTGCTCATCCAGCAGTGGCATTAAGTCTGTGTCCTCATGCTTGCCTCTCTTCCTTCTTCCCACCCTCTTTTCCTCTCCTCCTTTTCCTAATGTGTGTTTTGGTGACCCAAACTCAGGTTCTCATGCTTGCAAGACAAGTACTTCACTAACTGAGTCATCATCTCTCCAGTCCCATCTCAGCTGATTTTTGTTTGCTTCCCATTTCCTGAGCTTGGAAGCTCTTCTTTTAGGCCCCTACCTATTGGCTTTTTCTCAGCATTTAACTTCAAGCTTAAATGTAACTCTCTAGTGGGCCTTCCCATTATCTTCCAACCTGAAGTAGCTTCATCAATTTTCTCTTGTTGTTTTGAACCCTTTGGGATTCTTTACACTGTAGAAATGATTATCTGCAGTCATCCACCAATTTTTTGGTTTATACATTATTTTTTTCCAGCTTTCCCTGCAAGTATGTAACTTCCATAGAGAAGGAATTCTATCTTGGTTTTGTATAGGCCTGCTTCTCTGGTGATTTGAGTATGTCTAACAAATATTTGGGGGATTGTTCACAGTGGTTGGAGAAGTAAGCCAGAGACTAAACTGAAGGAATTCTTACATAGCAGATCTGTGGCGGCTGCTACTATTGATAACAAACTACCTGGTACCCCATGTGGCTGTCATTATGGCCTCCTGTGTCTGAGAGAAGAGGCTGGGATGATGAGACAGTCACAAGGAGACATAAGGAGGAACTGGGAGGTTAGAGGGAGGGAAAACCATGATTAGGATATATTATGTTAGAAAAAAAGTCTACTTTCAATTAAAGGGGGGAAAGAGGAAAAGTCATCTTAAAAAACTGCTCCAATGGGAAGAGATTTTTCTTCTGTTTGAACTCTATCCAATCATTCTGTTGCTGAATATGTACATTTTGGCATTACAGAGGTGACTCAGCTGTTAAGAGGACTGTTTGCTCTTCAAGAGGACCCAGGTTTGATTCACAGTGCCCATGTAGTGACTCACGATTGTCTGTAACTCCCTCTATTGGCACTAGGCCCACATGCGGTGCACAGACATATATGCAGGCAAAACACTCATACACTTAAAAAAGAGAATGAACTTAAAAATGCTTAAAATTAAAAAATTATAAAACACACATATGTAATATATATTACATTATGATATATAAAATAAGTATATATAAAAAGTGATCCTTGTGAGAAACAAAGTACCATTACATCAAAAGAAAGGAAGAAAATGTGTGACATTGATTAAAAGAAAGCAGAGATTGGGGAAAAATATTGGCTCAGTGAGAAACCGCTTCTCCCATTTAAAAAAATAACTTAGCAAGAAGCACACAGAAATACTTCCCATCTACTGATGGGACCAGGCATACCATTTTCCTATAAATAAAAGAAAGCTTTATTCAGACTTTTATCACTCTTGGGTAACAATATCTGTGAAGCATACAATTAGCTTCCATCAGATGGCTAACCATGTCTTACAGTCATTTCATTGTTGTTTCTGTGACTTGTCACCATATGCTAAGAGTTTAAATATATAGCCAGGTTTTTCTTAATCGTCTCTCAGTCTTAATTCATGGGAGAGCCTGAAGACTTAATTTACTAAAGTTTTATCATTGCATAATCACACTGAGGTGCAAATTTAGGTTTTATGATGGTCCAGGAGGAAAAGATGTGGCTAAAGAACACATCTGATTCATTGCCATTCATCTTTAGGCCATGGCAGGGACTTAGGTGTCTTAGGTTTCAGACACTTGTGACTTTGGCTATTTAGATCATAGCACAGAAATAGAAAAGTTTTACTTATACACAGAAAGCATTTTAGACGAACCATACCCTTTTCAAAACAATATCGCCTCCGCCTGCATCAAGGAATCATCTCTTTGCAAAAGATGAAGACCATTACAGAAGGTCACAACCAATTGGAAGGGATCCCAGCCCAAACTGATACATCTGTAATAAAGTTTTCTCATCTAAGACTCAGGAATTATTGTGGAAGAGGAAGCAGAAAGACTGTAAGGACCAGAGGAATAAAGTGGTTTTCTGTGAGATTGTGTCTCCTAGGAATGTCAGGAGCTTAAAGCCATACAGTCTCATCACCATGACTGCCTAAACATGAGCTAGACAAGAACAATAGCAGTAGACCTACTAACATGGATGTGGAAAGGCCCACAAGACCTCAACCCTACACAAAGAACTACAGGCAACCAAGGAAGGCTGAGAGCAGAAGAAATAGTCTTCCCCAGGGAAGAGCACACCAATTGATTATCCAATACAAAATGGTTAGCTCTGAAAAACACATATACCAGTAATGTTATACAGACAGAGCAGGGTGTATTTTCCTATTTAGGAATACACACACACACACACACACACACACACACACACACACACACACACACACACGTATGTGTCTTAGTGACGGTTCTATTGCTGTGAAGAGACACCATGACCAAGGCAACTCCTATAAAGAAAGCATTTAATTGGGGACTTGCTTATAGTTTCAGAAGTTTAGTCCATGATTATCATGGCAGGAAGTAGACAGGCATAGGACTGGAATGGTAGTGGAGAACTTTATATTCTGATTCACAGGTATCAGGCAGAATGAAAGACACTGGGCTGGGTGTGAGCTTTTGAAACCTCACAGCCCACCCACAGTGATACACACTTCCTCCAACAAGACCACATTTCTTAATTCTGCTAAATTTCCTCAAACAGTTCCAATCACTGGTGACTAAGCATTCAGTGGAGCTTACAGGAATCATTCTCATTCATACCACAGTGGATAGTAACAACAATTAATGAAAAAAAAAAACACAGGCAAGAAAGGGAAGGAGAAATAATGTAATTATATTATAACCCCCACAAAGTAAAACAATTAAAAATTGTATTGCTTTATGATGAACTTGAATCAGAATTATATATTGTACTATTGTTACATTTCCACCAGGCTGTTCCTATGTGGAGTGCAGATGCTGAGCACTTACATAGGTGGGATTTAGTAAATTGGGCAGTGTGATGTTCTCTGTACTTGTCAACTTGAAACAACTCACTTGGGAAGAGAGTCTTAAGAGGAGGGATTTTCTACACTGCTTTTGCTTATTGGCATGTCTAGAAATGGGTTTGTCTTAATTGATAGAGGAAGACCCAGTTCAGCATGGGTGGCACCATTCTCCAGATAGAGATCTTGAACTGTATAAGAATGGAGAAATTCAGTTGAACATAGCAAGCAAGCAAGATTGCATGCACTCTCTGTTCTTGCCTGTGGATGTGACTAGCTGCTTGAAGCTTCTGCCATTGTTATTTCCTTGATATGATAGACTCTAACTTGGAATTGTAAACCAAAGAAATCCCTTTGTTCTCTAAGTAGCTTTTCGTCAGGGGTGTTTTTACACAGCAGTAAGAATGAAACTAGACCAGGTCACATCTACTGACAGATAGTATTGGAATCTTTAGCATTGCCATACAGGTACTTCCTCATTTTGTAATAATATTTAAAATGTAAGTTGGGTTGTTTATGGAAAATTTCTAAAATGTGGCAATTTCCCTATTGATTACACATAACTTTCAATTGCTTTTGGAAACAGACGCCAACTGTTCAGCGATAGAAGTTTATGTGAACCAAAGGAAGCCAGGGGTAGTTCTCTACCATCTGTGGCCAGAGATTGGACATGAACGCATTCTGGCATATCTGAGCTCTTTCATGGCATTTGCTAGAATGTGAGACCATTGATCCAGGGAATCACATTTGCTACAGTGTAGAGGGGAGATGTTTAAGACAATAGGAAATAAAAGCTCATCATCAAAGAGAAGCAGACATAGGAGATCCAGTAGCCCTTCAATGTATTGCCTGGTCAGCGTAGTCATACTGTTGCCTGTGCAGGGCCCATGAGTCCAGAATTTATGTTTGTTCTTATCAAGGTTGTCTGAGTATGGACTAAGCAATGAAAGAACACTTTGGTACCATAAACCCCAGTTTGATGCCACAGCATCAGTAGAGACAAAGATTGCCAGATCTTTACCAGGAAGTCAGCATAATGGGAATCATCATGGATAGGGAAGGTGAAGCAGATACAGTTAGCAACACAGAACTAACTTTGGAAATATTAGAGAAATAATAAACCACCAGACAGAAACAGAGGACAGTGTCTTCCTGCAGATGGACAGTAGAAATAAGGACAGTATCCTCGCCTATGTGGACCACGTAGGGTCCCTACTGAGAGAGGCTGTCAAGTGCTTACAAAACCTCATAGTAGGGCTATTGTATAACTACAAAAATGGGTTCTAGTACCTGAAGGCTCATCTATGTCAGAAAGCTTTTTAAATTACCTACCTGATGTTCGCTTAATATTTAACTTATTGATGTTATGAACCTATCAGTGACTTTAAGACAGGATAATAAGTATCATTCTAAATATTTAGTTATTAGTAGATCATGATAAAAAAAATCCTATACAAAATGATGAAATGAACTTCTCCAAATCCTGCATATTGACTGCAGACGTCAGCAAGATCCTTAAAACTCTTCTTTGTATTCCATGATGAGCACAAATCTCTGAAGTCTTCAACAATGCTTTAAACATGCTATGGTACAGGCAGAAGGCACACAGAATACCTCAGTGGTAGACAAATTATTATATTTTGAACAAAACTTATGACCATAATGCAAATAGTATGAATTGAAATGTCTTTTTCATGCCTCTTTAAAGATTCACCCTTATGCTTACGTTTACCGATAATTTTGCTGCTATTATAATTCTTGTTTCTATTCTCACTCTTACCGTATTTTTGGTTGTGAGCCCAGCCTTTCACGGCTGAGCCATCTCTCCAGCCCTTTCCTTGTTAGTAGAGCCAGTATCTTTCTTCAAGGCTTACAGTTTATCTTTACACCACATGCACTATTTTGTCCCTATCCTTAACTTGTGATGAGCTAACCAGACTCGGTTGGAAATCAGTGTCCTTCTAGACTCACCAGTCTGGAAGGGCATGACTGTGATGGAATACCACATAGAACAACACAAGAAAGAAGGCTCTATTCATTTTGGTTCATGTTTTCAGAAGATCTTAGTCTATCATGGTGTGCAGGCATGGCAGCTAGAAATATCCCAGTACACACTGGCAGGGGTGTATAGCATTGGCTTTCACACTGCAGCCGGCTGGAAAATGGAGAAAGCAGGTGGGAAGCAGGTGGGAAGCAGGTATCACCTTCAAAGGCTCACTCCTACTGACTCTCTTCTACTAACCAGGGTCCATCTGCTACAGCATGCACAGTCTTCAGAAGGGCTCCACAAGCTGTGGACTGAACATTGAAAATCTGAGCCAATGTGGGAACAGTCTGGATTCCAGCCATACTAGCCACTGACTGAATGGTTACACAGGATATTACCTGAATGTCAGGAAAATTTGAAGCTGCCCTTTTTGGATTGATGATAGAGCTGGGGAATATGATTTCAGATTGAAAATTATGAATTCAAGTAGATTCGTCTGGGTGGTGTTGGTGGTATAGTGGTGACGGTAACAGCCTTCCAAATAGATTTTTCCAGTTTATATTTCTGCCTTCTATTTTTCTTTAGGTATAAGTTCTCATTTTTCTAAGACCTTCCATCATATTGAAAATTTATTCTTAGTTTAATGTACATTAAAATATGTCAAGTTCTTACTTTAAAGGCTCATAAATCCAGCCACTCTCCAGGCTCACTTGCCGTTTTTATCAAGTCCCAAGTTATAGTGTGACAAAGGGATATTTCAGTCGTTGGCTTGGGATTTCCTTGCTTTTGAAGGGAAGCCCGAGTTCAGCAGTCTCCCTCAGCTGTCTTGACAAAACATTTCTTCCCCAGTGTCCTGTACTTGGGGCTCTACTGACTTTCTGCAGCTAGACATTCATATTGAAATGGGCAGGTTTCACTTACGGGCCCTAAATGAATCCATTGCTTCATTTCCTGGATGAAGGTCAATCAGTCTTCCTTATTTCTATAAGAATTCTGGCACACCGCCGTATGAAATTCACCATGGAAATGAAAAGTACAAATGGCTATTTTATTGCCCCGTGGAATGTCTAACTAGAATGTTCTGACAATGATCAGAAAGAGGAGTAAGAGCATTTGTCTCTTTGTCACATTGGTGAGGAAAAATTTTAATTCCTTTGGGAATGACTGTAGAGTTTGGAACTCAGATGGCCAGCCAGGCCCGCTGTAGAGTACCACTGACCAGTTGCTGCTGACAGCTTCTGGTGCCAGCAGAGCCAGCTTTTCTGTCTCAGGTATTTGAAAATGCCACACTTTCTTCAATTCTGACAGTCAGTCCATAGTTTGCCCTAAATGTTTCCATTTTATGCCTGGAAGTTAATAGGAGCATGGCTTGTTACATGCAAAACACATTTGGACTAATAAAAAATGGATGAGACCACCTGGTGGAATTTCTCTTAATCTAGACGTTGGACTCATTTCTGCCCCATTTATTCATGGTTGGGGCTGAATCCCATTTGCCAAGTATAACAAGTGTGATCATTTCTGTTTGATTTTTTTTTTTTTTTTTAGCTTGCACATTTTCTGACTTCAGTCCAAGTGAATACCCATCAAAGCGAATGTAAACCCTGTGTTTAAGAATGCGTCCTATTCAATCAACTCTGCCGCTAGGTGGCAGTAGCACAACACAAGAAGAATTAAGGTGCTAAATGGAGTCAAGATGAGGGTGATGAAGATGATGATCATGTCTATCTATGATTATGACAATGGACCAGTCATAGACTCTTGGAATGCAGTGGTTTTATTCTAACATATCCTTATTGCTGTTTTCTCATTAATTCTTACACTACACATGAATTACAGGAGATAAAAAGCTTAGTTGTTTTTTAAATTTTTTTGTCCGTGTTTTGGGTAGGCATAATGAAACTCAAAGTTATAGGTGATTCACATAGTTAGTCCAGTGGATTCTTTCCAGAAGCAGTCCTGAAATTTTGGTCTTGAGATCCAACTCAAGTCTTGCATTCACTTGCATGTCTTTCCTCAGAACACCTAATTTGCTTGCATGAACCTAAGGACGAAAAGTTATCCAAGAATTACTTCTGACCCTCCAGATCAAGGAAGGAGGCAGAGTGAGGCATGCATAAATAGGGTTAAAATAGAAAGCGAATATTCCTGAAAGAGTGGAAGAAAAATATTTTAGGTTAACATCTGTGGACTTCTTTTGTGTCTAGAATACCCAGTGTGGTGAACATGAGGCTTTTGTCATCTCAGAGTCTGTTCCTTGCATGTCATTTTGGGCATGTAGGTGTTTTTAGAGGGCTGAAACTCAGATCACCTGAAATAAGATGGAATGGTGTAGTCCAGGGGCTGAAGGGCTGCAAAAGTGAGCCATGACTCATGATGGTCCATAGCTTCACACAATGGAGGAAAGAAGGAGTGGATATAAGGAGGCAAGGGAACCACCCCAAGAATAAGAACACTTCTCTCAAGTGTACTCTGCAGTGAGTAATCATCAGAAGGGAGGCAGGGCCCTGAGAATTGGTGGTCTGTGGGTGGCACGAGAAATGAGTCACACTTAGGTATCAGGTGCCCAGGCTTAAGGGAATTGGGAATTAAAAAAAAGCTATCTTTACTTTTGTTTTTTATTCTCCACATTGCTTTTGAAGCAAAATGAGTCACACGAAGAATTCCACTCCCCCTCTTTTTGGAGTAAGTGCACAGTTCAAGATTTGCGTCATAAGCTTGCCAAGGTAACTGCAGTAGAGCTAGAAGCAGAACCTTTTATTAAAGTGCGTTGAGAGATGCTACCTATGGGACTGAAATAGTTAAACTGTAGAGACTGGGTGTCATCAAAAAGTTAGGGCATTTGATTAGGTAGCAAAGGCATGGGGCAGAGGACACAAGGTTTCTCTCACCAGTAGGGTGATAGAGATTTTTTAAAAACATTTTTATCCACTGTTGGGTGAAAATAATGACATGCAAAGTCTGGCTTTTGAGCAATTACGTACAGTCATTGTATTCTTGGCAAAGGGTTATGAACTCTGAATGCTCCCAGCACAGGGAACTCTAAAGATAAGAGAACAATGCTGAACACAGACAGCAGGGAAGATTTGCATCAAAACCAGAGCAGAGACATTGCCTGAGATTTGAAAACAAAGAATTCTCTCAGGTCACGTGGGGATCAAGAGATGAGGTCTAAATGCAGAGGACCATGGTGTAACTTCATTGCTGCCTGGGAAAAGAATTCTCAAATTCCATAAAAAAGTTGTATAACTAAAAAGTTGTATACACACACTTATATATTATTATGAACATTTTAACTCTCTTATATGACCTCTACTTATCCACTTTTTGATAATTTTTTTAAAAAGTAATGAACAAAATAATGGGTTTTTAAAAAACATTTTCATATGTATATATCATTGTTTGTGAATGTTTTGCATTAAAAATTAAAAAATTAATTTTGTGTGTATGAGCATTTGCATGCATGTATATGTCTGTACCACATCCAGTAGTACCTGCATAGCCAGAAGGAGAATGTGAGATTCCCTGGGTCTGGAGTTACGGATAGGTATGAGCCATCATGTGAGTTCTGGGAATCAAACTTGGGTCTTCTGAAAGAGTAGTCAACATTTTTAACTGCCAAACTATTTCTCCAGCTCCTCTTTTTGTTGTATATTTTCACTGTTTAGCTCCAATGACATTGAACTCAAGACACTTTCACCTTGGCCCTCCTGAGTGGCAGGAGTATAAGACTACTCATAGTCCATGCTGTCGTGAATATGATGGCATAAATGAACATTGACTAAACCAACATGTATGAATATGTATGTCTATAAAGCTACCAGAAAATAGATGAAGAATAGGGCAGAGGGGTGAGCAGCTTGAAGGTCATGAATGTGGTATATGGCACATTGAAATTGACTTTTTTTCATGACTTTTCCTGGGGTGAGGTGAATAACTATTTCCTTGTTCCAAAGACAGGGCAAAGAAATGACTCATCCAAGTCCAGCTTTGTGAGCCAGTGAGTTCAGCTGGGATTACTTACAGGAGCATGGGTGAGAGGTTACTAACAGGAGCATGGGCAATTTATGGGCAACTATACCACTGAAGAAGAACCTTTCATCTCTAGAAATTGTTAGCTACTTCTGTACCCCTGGGGAGAAGGGGCACCTTACAATATGTTTCATGAGCCCTCCCTTTTCCAACAGGGTATCTTAATGGGCCCAATCTCATGATGCTCTCTCATGGGTATTGTGATTTCAAGCTGGCAAAGGCCATGTGGTACCTTGAAGACAGAGTTCCATGACAGACATGAATTTTTTTTTTTGAGGTATCAGAAAAAGGGATAATAGGTCTCAGCTTAGGAGAAAGTTAAGACTGACTTTCATTATGTGTATGTGCCCATGTGTGTAAAGGACAGAAGTCAATGCTGGGCCATTCCCCTCTGTTATTGTCTATCTTATTTTTTGAGATAAGGTCTGTCACTGAACCTGGTGATTGACAGTTTGCTAGTCTGGCTGCAGGTCTTTCTGTCTCTAGTACTTCCAGTGTTAGAGTCACAGATAGATATAGATATAGATATAGATATAGATATGGATATAGATGATATAGACACACACATACACACACACACACACACACACATATATATATATATATATATATATATATATATATATATAAAAAACTGCGACTCTAACACTGGAAGTGGGTTATATGTACATATACATACATACATATGTATGAATATATATATATATATATATATATATATATATATATATGTGTGTGTGTGTGTGTGTGTGTGTGTATATATATATGTATATGTATGTATGTATATTCCACCTTGCCTAGCTGTTTTTGTGGGTACTGGGGATCAGAATTCAGGTCCATGTTCAATGGCAGACACTTTATCATCTCATCTATCTCCCCATATCCCAATAACGATCATTTTTCACTGGTATATTTGTAATGCTTGAAGTCATGAAAAGGACACAATTATTTTGGTGGCAAACAGAGAGGAGAGTATTTCAGAATGTAACTTGTTGAAGCTGCTTGGAAGGAAAGGGCTGACGATGCCAATGTACTTCACAAGGGGTGAATGGTCCCTTTAGAGGGTGCCCTGTCTGCACACGGAGCAAAGTAAATGGTGAGTTATTTAGAGACAGCTATTGCCTAAGTGGAAGATGGAGTGGAGGCAGTGTGTGCAAACGTGTAAATATAGCTTACAAGAGTTTTGGAGGAGGGAGGTTTTGTTTACTACCCACAAGGTGTAGGGAGGATAGTACCATTACTGTTATACTTTATAGTTGAAGAAACAGAAACTTGTTGCTTTGTGATGCAGAAATAATCTTAGTTACTGATGGGGGATAAAGACTCAAGGCAGTTAAAGTGAAAGGGGATGTTCTGGTATATGGTTCTTTCTTTGAATATACATTTCCTCCTTTTCTTTCCTTAAAATGCTCCAGTAGGATAATTTTCTCACCTCTGCTTTGGTCCTTTTTCTTCTCCCAGCCTTAGACACTTTTGACATGGATGGAGATGGGTATGGTTCCTCACCCCCTTCCTTTATGAGCATCAGTAGGCTATGTCCTCTTGCTAGTCTTGATTTCCTGGTTACTTTTGGTTTTGTGTTAGAAAAAGGAGCAGAACCTCTATGTCAGTGGTTCTCAACCTTCCTAATGCTGCATGCTCTTAATACAGCTCTTCAGGTTGTGGTGATCCCCAACCATAAAATTATTTTGTTGCTGCTTTGTTTACAGAAGCCATAAGCCTAAGCGACTCCTGACACACATGCTGCCATATTTGGGCTTCTCTTCCCTTTTTCTTAGATCTAGGCCTTGCTTAAGTCTCCATAGCACCAGAACCTCTTCCCATGGATACAAGACCCTCTTCTCAGGTATCAGGTAAATGAACTGCAGTTAAGCAATTAGACAGTTAGACAAGGGTAGATAGATAACCTTCAGAGCAACATTTCCTGCTGGCCAAACAGCCCATAATTAAGTCCCTTCCTGCTTGCAACCCCCTTTGCCTATCTATATATGCCTTGAGAGAAAAATAAAATTTTGGAGCTTGATCAGACATCCTGTCTTGCTTTCATTCTTTGTGTCTCTTGTCCCTCTCATTCACCGGCCCTCCCTTAGATCTCTATTGAAGACCCCACTGGCCGGGGCACTTTGTAACTGTAATTTTGCTACTGTTAGAAATTGTAAACATCTGACATTCGGGATATCTGATATGTAACCTCCTGTGAAAGTGTCATTTGATGCCCAAAGGGGTTGCAAAGCACAGGTTGAGAACCACTTCTCTAAATGATTCTCCCATACATATGTCTTGGAAAATAAAATGGGATAATAAAAGAGCCCACTGCCTAATTTTTGATGTATCTTTCCCTACCAGATAGATCTTGGCATGGGCATGCTTCTGTTTGGGTAGTTTACAAATGATCC
Source organism: Onychomys torridus (assembly GCF_903995425.1). Taxonomy (NCBI): domain Eukaryota; kingdom Metazoa; phylum Chordata; class Mammalia; order Rodentia; family Cricetidae; genus Onychomys; species Onychomys torridus. Next base: position 59,656,273 of record NC_050456.1, read on the forward strand.
CACAGTCCCTGGGCTATGGTACTTACAGGGGGTAAGGTTGATAGTACTGATGTTTTGCCATGTTTGATGCCAGTGGTTTATGTAAGATAACCATCTCCTAAGCTTTGTTGTCTTTTGCAGGCACCCACTAAGCATGAAGCATACACTCATCTGCAACAGAAGCTCTTCACTGGCTGGGTTTTCCATCACAGCCTCTGTATGGAAGACAGATGATGTGAGTTCTGATTGTTGTGATTGCCCTTGACTTTGGTATTTCTAAACTTTGAAAGAATGTCCCAAGGTTACAGAGTTAGAATAGAGTAGGGACGCAATATTAGTTTGCATAATGTTCTTCATAGAGAACCATATTACAAAAATGCTTTAGCAATAAGCAGTGGCCTGATGGAGGAAGACATTCAGAAGGTAGCTTGATTCAAGAATCTATAAAGAGTAGAAGCTGTAGAGAGTAATTCAAGGACCTAAATCAAGGAGAACACTATTTGCTTAGTCATTTTCCCATCCTGCTTTGAGAAAAAGAACTACTAATAGCCATCAGTTCCTGTGCTAGGACTCCAAGAAAGGGACATTCTGATGACTGTGTGGAGTGCAGGCTGGTTAAGAAAGGGACATTCTGATGACTGTGTGGAGTGCAGGCTGGTTAAGAAAGGGACATTCTGATGACTGTGTGGAGTGCAGGCTGGTTGGTGTGCAGAATGAAGGGGGTAAGGCTTATCTCAAATCAAGGTATCCTTGCTGGACACTTAGCTTTTTCAGCATACCCCAAGTTCAAGGAAGGATTATGAAAGCATTGTGTAAGAAACTTGAGGAAGAATTAGGCACACGGTGAGGCTTGGGCTGAGTCTTAGGGGAGTGGAGCTGGGGATAATTACTACTTATGACCACCTTTGGGCCAAGTATCCAACAAGCAGAATTACTTTAAGCAAATCATTAAAACCCCATAGTTAGCAAATGGTAAATCAGGGTTCAAATCGAGAATGCAACATAAATTCAAGCACCTTCATAGTGGTCACTGAAAGAAACTCAATTCCAAACAGTCTGATCCAATGGAGGGATTACAGTTTATGATCATTGCTTTCTTTAAAACTTTCACAGAGATGTGTTCAGCCATATTCTTAGAAATGTCTTGGACACTGGGGACATAGAAGAAATAAAGAGGTTAGGATAGTCACCTTTATAGATTGTGTTTCTTAGTTGCAGAGAGGACAAATGACTTGTCCAGGTCACACACTCATTCAAACTAATAGGTTCGGGGTGAGCTTTACCCAAAGTCCCAACCATGTATGGCTCTTACCTACTTTCCAGGCATTGCTCTTGGAGCATCCTGTGGGCCTCTTTATTTCTGGTTGGTTCTCTTGCATTTCCTTCCCTCAGCTGGTCTCTGTGATGTTATCCTATGTCACTTCATGCAAAGCAGCCAATCTCAAGCTCCAGGAGATGTGGGATTCTCAGAGTGAGAGGGATGGAAACCACCTTCCCAGCTTCCTTTCTCTGTAGCCTGAGGCATTTTGAAGCATGCAAGCATAATCAGAACTCACAATAGCCTACATAGAAGTGCCATCTTCTCATGTACCCAGGATGTTATACAGCAGAGAGTAAGTGTCTTCTTGGCCTCAAGTGGTCACCATGTTTTAACTCTCTCTGTTAAGTGCTAAAGTCACCCTTACTTGAAGAATGGGAATCTGAGGCTGAGAGAAGCATCTTCCCTGAGGTTAAGAGGTTAGCAAAGAGTGGAGCCAGAATTTGGATTAATGTATGTTTGCCTACAAACCATGTTTTTAAAAACTCTACTAGGAAGACAAAAGAAATGACTGGTAGGGGCCATTGTATGTGGATAAGTCTCAATGTCTTGGCTAAGTTCACTCCAATCTCTCTATCATATGTGGAAAGTTCTAGTTGTCTGAGACTGGAAAAACAGGACTGAGGCTTGTGCTAATGGTGAAGCTATTAGACCAAGCGTCTTCCTCCTCTGCTATATTTTCACTTCTGCATAGAAAGGAGATCATCCAAGTGACCCTTTTTTCCCCACATCTTACCATCCTGGGGCCAGGAGGAGACTATTTATCTGGCTTCCACTGCTTTCAGGAGAACAAACCAAGTGGAGAAGATAATGAAGACGTTTGGGGGGCTGTTGTTTTTTAATTTTTTTGTCCCTCCCCGACTTGATCGTATTTAATAGTTTTGAAGAGTGCTACAAAATAATGTGGCTGTCGGAACACTTTTTGCACAGCTTCTTTCTGGCTGAGAATTTTTGAGAAAAGAAAACTATAAATAGCTGACGATAAAAGAAAATTGCTGCTGTGATCTTCGAAGAAAGAAAGGGAAAAATACAAAGGACCTCCCTGAGAGGTTTTCAAATCAAAATTATGGATCCCCTCCCAGGGCTCAGGCTTGCTGCTTTTCGGAAGAGAGAAAGGGTGAGGGGAGAATGACTGTCTTCCCCTCCTGTTTGTTTTCAAAGATGTTTTGACTTATTTGCTTTTATTGTAATAGATTCAGAGCTCTTCACATCCATTAGGCATTTTAAATGAGTTGAATTTTCTGGAAAGGCAGGTAATTTACAAGTGGAGGTTTATTATTCACAAGGCAATCATGCGGGTTTGTGTTACTTCTCTGTCCAAATTTGCGTCCGTCTCTTCTCCTGTCCTCCCTTGCCTTCTGAACAGTCACACGGGGTGGGAGAGACATAAACATTAAGGTGCAAAGAAAAACAGTACAGGTTTGTTAAGCACACGACGCTCTTTTGTTTATTTCTCATGAGTAAATCACGTCTAGTTGCCAAATGTTTGTCATTGTTTAAACTTCGTATTTTTATTGTGAAGAATCAACTATACTGTTTAGGAAAACAGAAGGTGGAAAGAGAAACTTCTCTGTGCGATGTTCCCTTTTGCTCTGACTGAAAGTATCTCCCTCACTTGAAGCATCTTTCTTATTAATTAGGAAAGACTGAGCCACAGTTCAGGGCTGCCATCTCTTGCTTAGTTATCACACAGAGTTCTGGTTACTGTTTTCAGTTGGATAGAGACGTTAGTTCCCAGAGGCTGTGTTAATAGAGGTGGTCTGAGAAACGGTGATGTGTGCATTCAACAAAGACCCGTGGCTTCAGGTTTTATGGACCCATTGATATGCATGGACACTTACACTTTCCTATGAGCTACATTTCTCTTCTGTGCTAGGAAGTCTGCGTGCCTCTGTGGACAAAGCACAGGAACTGGCCTTAGACTTGAAAGGATGGATGGACTTATGTGGAATTATCTTAGGAAAGGAAGTGAGAGTCAGGCAAGGAGAAGATGCATGCTTCTGAGATCAAAGTGACTGTTAAAACTTGACATAAAAAAAGGAAAAAAAAAACAAACAAAAGAAAATTTTAAAATTAGAGAACAAATTTAGAGAAGAAACTTGCTCAGGGCCATTTTAGACATAGATCTGTGATGTTAACATTTCCTTTATTCCTTAGAAAATGAAATAAATTGCTTCCCAGCAACCCTGAAGGTCATTGGTACCAGCTGCAGCATCACACTGCAGAGAGAGAGAGAGAGGGAGAGTGATAGCCAGGGGAAGTGGTAGAGGTGAGGAGAGCTGGACTTTGCACACCTGAGCTGGCCTGGATATTTGAGCAAGTTCAGACTGAGTCAAATGGAGCTGTCCCTAGGATTTAGTTTAGCTGTCATATCTGGGTCCAATTAAATGGCACACTGTGCTAGGAGGCAGGAGAGGGAGACAGAAACTAAATTCTATCTGTAGTCATTTAATTTACCTTATCAGTTTATTTGTATCTCATTGTCTTTACCAATAAAGTAAGGATTTTAGCTCGATGCTGTGTAATCTGTCAAGGTCTAGCTAAACCGTCCCGCAGATCTATCTATAATTAGAATTCTTATCATTTGTTTAATAAACCAAGCAATCAACACAAATTTACTATGCACATTCTTCATGTACTGTGCTGGGGATATAAAGAAGTAACAACTTGGTTCTTGTTTGGCATCAAGTCTCTCTGAAACAAATTGTGAACGTTCCTGAGACCTGAGTCCCAGGAATCTAGCACAGCACATGGCATGCAGAAGTCTCACCAGAATGGCTGCCAAATGATAAAGGGATATTATTCTGTATCTCATCAGAGTTAAAGAACTACCAGGAGGCATACGGCATGTGATAGGACTTCCAGTGAGTTGGCTTTCTTTGGGGAACAATGTAAGGAAGGCTTTTGCAGGGGAAGGAGAATTTGCCTTATGTGGCTAGACACCAGGTCATTTCCCTTTGGAGGCTGGAGGCAGAAAGCCATCTGTTTCAAAGCTTAAACAAAGGGACAGCACAGATCTTGTTTGCCTGAGCTCCTCCCACCACAAGTGTCATAATTCAGGGCTTTGCAGTCCGTGGTGTGGAATGGATCACAATGAAACTTTGAAGACAGAAGTTTGAGGAAGTTGGGGGAAAGCAGCAGATATTTTCCACACTGGAGAACAGACAAATTTATAGACTGTTCATGACTTATGGTGGTTGGATTTATGACTTTTTCAACTTTGGTGTAAAAACAATACACATCCAGAAGAAACTCTACTTTGAATAGTAACCTTTTCCTGGGCTAGCAACATTCCTTATGATACTCTCTAGCTATGTTTGGCTGTCAACCATATGTTCATGGGGAAATAATCATATTCTATAGTATACAACTGTATTATTTAGTGTGAAAATACATTTGAAGTTATTGTGTTCTGTAGACTTGCCATACAAATAGTTATAGATTATAGATTCTAGGGATCTAAAATGTCCTCTTAGAAGCCCATGTGTTGAAGGCTTGGTCTCCAATTAAGCACACGCACAGAGGTGGAACTTTTGAGAGGTGATGGGATTATGAGGGCTCCTGACCTCATGAATGACCAATGCATTTATGGATTCAGAGCTTAATAGGTTTGACTTTTGTTACAAAAGTGAAGTAGCCTTATGTTTTCTAAGTACCACAAAGTGAACAATTTCACTCCACCACATGCTCCCTGACATGATGTTCAGCTTCATCCGAGGTCCACAGCGATGGGCTTGATCAACCATAGCCTAAATATCCTGAAACCAGAAATAAAAATAAATCTTCCCTATTTTTTATTATCTCAGATATTTTCTCACAGTAACACAAAACTGATTGACACATATGTTTTCAACCTCCTCTTGGCTTATTGAGACATGACTCCATAAGGGCAAGATAATTTGTATTTTGTTTGGCAGATTATGTGAGACTGATGGATATACTTGGCTTTGTAGTTAGTTATTCATCAAGTATGCATCACATTTGAGCCATCTTCCCTATCTTTTTTCTCTTTCTCTTCTCTTCTTTCTTTGAAACTTCTGTATACTAAGTGCTGTAGTAGATCCTGGAGAGACAAGAAGTAAAAATAAAGGTCTTTTTTAGTGGTGTGTGTGTGTGTGTGTGTGTGTGTGTGTGTGTGTGTGTGTGTGTGATGAGGATGAGTCTGGATCAGTGGAAGATAGCAACATGAAATCAGAACAGTTGCCTTGCTCTGTTTGATGTGATAGGTGAAACTTTTAAAGCTTTAGCAAATGACTGATGTTTGGTGCCAATGTGGAGATAGGCTTGGTGGAGACATCCAGATGTGCAGATGCCTTCCTGTTTTGATTTCCTTCCTTGTAGCTATGATTAAACATCCTGACCAAAAAAAGCAACCTAAGGGTAGGAAGGACTTATTTAACCCACAATTCCAAGTTATACTCCATCATTTTGAGGAAGTCAAGGCAGGAGCAGTCATATCCCATCCATTATCAAGAGAGGAGAAATAAGTGTATCTGTACTTGCTCAGCAGTCATCTAGTTCTCTATTGTTTCTACAGTCCAACTAACAACCAAGACAGTTTCTTACAGACCTGCCCAGAGGCCAACCTGATGTAGACAGCTCCACAGCTGAAACACTCTTCTCAGTCGATTCTTGGTTGTGCCGAGTTGACAGTTAAAATGAGCTAGCATACTCTCCATCTAAAAAATCTGTAAGTAAACTGCTCTGAGATGCCTCTTCTGAGGACTGCAAGGCAAGCAAGTACTGGAAAATGTGCATATATTTTCTTTGTAAAGGTAGATGCATTGGTTTCCTGTTTCATTGGTCTAACAAAGTACTACATATTTAGGGGTGTAAGACAGCAAAGTTGAGTCTGAAGAAGCAGCTCAGTGGGTAATAATGTTTACTATGCAAAGTATAAGGACCCGAGTTTGAAGTCCTAATACCCAGGGAAAAAGCTGGGCATGGCTGTACCAGTGCCTATAACCTCAGAAGCTATGGGACTGGAGATAGGAGGATCATTGAGGCTTGCTGGTCACCATCCTAGTTCCAGGCTCTGCTCCCATTCCTTGTCTCAAGAGAAGATGGAGAGTGATAGAGCAGGACAGCCAACTTTTCCTCCTGCTCTCCATGTTTGTGCAGGACTGCACACACTTGTGCAAATGCACAATACACAAAAAACAAAAGACTACTTACTAGGAGGGTAGTGCCTCACTGTTCTGGAGTCCAGAAGTCCCCAAAGGAAGGTTTCTGTTGGAGGGTGTAAGAAAAACCTAATGTCTCAACTTTTCTAATTCAGTAGGCTGCTTGAGTTCCCTGGCTTGTGACTCTCTTCATCTGTCTCCAGAGTCAGCAGTGGGGCATTCTCTAGTTCCTGAATGACTCTGCCTCTCCATCTGTCTTTGGAGTCAGTGGGGGGGGGGAGCATCCTCTAATTCTTGCATGACTCTAACTCTGCATCTGTCTTCAGAGTCAGTAGTGTAGCATCCTCTACTTCCTGTATGACTCTGACTCACCATCTGTCTTCAGAGTCAGCGGTGGAGCATCAGCTAGTTTGTGTATGACTCTAACTCACCTGCACCCCTCTGATGTGGATCCTTGTGACCACAGTAATGATATGGAGTGATGTCCTCATCTCAAGATTTGCTTTCCTGAGAGCTGATACTTCTGCTCTCATATCCCTTTACTGCACCATCTATTCCCTTCCATGGACGTGGATGGAGTAGAGCCGAGAGCTGATACTTCTGCTCTCATATCCCTTTACTGCACCATCTATTCCCTTCCATGGACGTGGATGGAGTGGAGCCGAACAACGGATCATGGACTCAGCTACTAGTGTAACAATGGGAAAGTTACTTAACCTTTCAAAGCCTCGATTTCTCCCATTGTAGGAGAGAAATCTTAAAAAGCTATATTTTTATAGGGCTCCTCCATAGGGAGAGACAATGAGGAACCAAGTGGCCTTTTCTTAGGACAGGAGGCTGTTTAATGTAAATTGACCATTGTTATTGGATATAATTTCTAGTAAGAAACTGGATAGGTGGCATAGATAGAGAAGCAGAGGGCCTTTAAAATCTGAGTGTTAGCTGAATCCAGTTATGTTGTAGTTTTTGTTTGGAGAGTTCTTGGTTTACATGTAACCGGTTTCCACCGGCTCATTCCCTCATCCTTGCTCATCTGGAAAGATGACTTGTTGTGCTCGGTGCCACCTCATCACTTTACTCCACACCTAATTTTGGGAACTTAGGAAATAAAGCGCCACTTAAGACTCTCAGTGATATAGAGATGTTAATGCAGACACCTTTGAGGAGCACCATATTTAATAAATTTCCAAATTTGTCTTCAGATTTTGTCCTGATATTATGGGGAATGAGGGTCTTATTTAATTAATCCCATCTAATGTGTTCAACAGCTAGCTCATCAATCCTCTGTCTTCATATGGAAGTGGCTCACTAAATTAATGAACTCTCTGAGTGACCAGGTTTCAAGATGCGACTGGGAATACAGGGAAATGTATTGTGGCAACGTATTTGCTGGATTATTAGTTATGCTTTGGGTTAAGGGTGCGGTCTATTTCGAATTGCTTTTGTTTCCATCTTCTATTCCTCTAATTTTGGAAATTACACATTCTCTCTGTCAAAGCAACTCCAATGACGTGAAGGAGCTGAGGAGGGATGGAGTATTTAGCCCCGGGGCTGAAGCGGGAGTGGGTGCTGAGTTAAAGCTAGGGCCTGCCTGTATCGCAATTTGTTTCCTGTGTATTTCATTCTGGTTTAATAAGAGACATCTTAAATTCTGCTTAGTTATTACATTGCCAATATCTCAGGATCACACAAATAGACGTAACTTCAAATTTGTTTTATTAATTCCCCCCCAGAACTATCTTTCTGCAAATGAAATATAACAGTAATCTTCAAGCTTCAGGCTTAATCAGCCAAATAAGGACATGGAATGTGCACTGTTGGTTGTAGCAAATGATTAAGTAGTACATGGAAATTTAAAATACAGATGATCTCCCAGAAGGAGGGGGATGGTATGGCTATGGATGATGTGGGCAAAAAGAGCCCCAGCTTCCACTCATTACAAGAGAGACTTTCCAGGTCCCGGCAGGTGAGGTTTATTTTGAAGCTAACAGGGATTGTTCCTGAGGGTTGGAATCCCTACTGAGGTAGGAATTTTATGGTCATACATTGTGAGAAATAGTACAGACAGAAATCTAAGAAGGTTCAAAAATTATGTAAAGGACAGTGTTTCCCAGTGGCCTGGAACGATGACAAATATTATGATTATGTAGTCAAAAGTGGCCAAATGCTTCACATGCATTTAACCCAGCTGATGTGTAAAATTAAAACAGAAATATAATAAAAAATAAAATAAATACATAAATAAAAACTTCTAAAGAGAAAAAATAAAAAAAAATCTCCATTCCAATATTTTATTTATTAATTATTGGAGATAATGTTTCACTGTGTAGCTCTGGCTGGCCTGAGACTTGCTATGTAGACTAAGCTACCTTCCAAGTCACAGAGAACTGCTTACCTCTGCCTCTGTCTCCTGAGTGTTGGACTTAAAGGCCTGCACCACCTTTCTGGGTCCCTCAGTCTAATCTTACAAGAGGTTGTTCAATAGTCTTAGTTTATAGCTGAGGGAAGCAATATCAGGGACAGGAAAAGCAACTTACTTGTCCAAAGTCATGTAGCTGCTAAGTTATTGAACTGATATTTATGGAATACTAAACTGTAATATGTGTCTGAGAACTGTGTTATTGTTCTCTATTTCTGAAGAATAAAGGGGAAAAGGTTAAACTTTTGAAAAGATAACTTGAAAACCAACATTGAGTTAAAAACAAATGGAAACAAAGTCAAACCCCATTTAATTACATTAAAATCTTTCTAATAGATTCTGTAGTAAAACACTTTTTAAAAAAAATTTAATTTAATTTTACATATCAGCCATGGGTTCCCTTGTCCTCCCCCCCCCCCCCCCCCCCCCCCCCCCCGCCTTCCCCCATCTACCCCCATTCCCATCTTCTCCAGGGCAAAGACTCCCCTAGGGATTCAGCTCAACATGGTAGATTCAGTCCAGGCAGGTCCAGTCCCCTTCTTCCAGGCTGAGCAAAGTGTCCCCACATAAGCCCCAGGTTCCAAACAGCCAGCTCATGCACTAAGGACAGGTCTGGGTCTCACTGCCTTAAAGTATAGTTTGCAGAGCTGGGGAGATGGCTCAGAGGGTAAGGGCTTGCTACACAAGCGTGAGGACCTGAATTTGGATCCCAGCACCCATATGAAAAGTTGGGTATGGTGGTGCACATCACATCTATAACCCCAATGTAGAGAAATAGAGACAAGTAGAGCCTGGGGCCTCACTGGCCAGCCACCCTCACAAAAACAGTGAGCTCCAGGTTCAGTGAAAGACTGTGTTAAAAAACATGAGGAGTGCCTGAGAAGGACATCCCAGGGTCAGCCTCTGGCCTCCACATGCACCTACACAGGCAAGCACACACCCACTTCCACATGCACATACACACAAGCATATAGACACTACACATAATATACACAGAGACCATACATATGTACAATGAATAAAATAAAAGCCTTTTTTTTAAAAAAAAAAAAACAAGTATTGTTTAATTAATTAAATTAATTAATTAATTTAATTGCAACTCACTGGTGGGCCTTAGAATTTGTGTTGTTATTTTGAGTGCTTTAATCCTAGTGAAATAAAATAACATGAAAGCAAAGAGAAGACACAAGGATGGCGTAAGGATGACTGACTTTCAAAACACATGTTGTATGTCTATTGGGCACTGGAGCAAAAGGAAAAATGGTTATTTCTATCATGAATTACAGTGAAAGAATATGGAAGAATACACAAGAGATTTAGCAATCTCAGCCTTCATTTATTAATTTTTTTGTGAAAGGACTACTCCGACCCCTTACTTTTCATGATTTCACCGTCCATGAAATGGCCATTTCTATGTGTGATGTGGCTCAGCTACCTGAAGTGCAATCTACATTTAGAGAATAAAGAATTTCTCTGTATCAGCAAATTTCCTGTGGGGAACTAGACAGCAGTGAGCAGTGATCAGTAGGTACATCAACTTCAGTAAAAGCACACGGCTCCTAGAATGATTGAGCACGCCTTTCACATTTGTCCTGATTTCTTTGTTTAATTTTAGGCATATGATACTTACATGAACATGCTTATATAAGAACTTAATTTATCTGAAGATTACAAAATATGAATATATAAAATATTCAATCATTCATATAAGTCATTTAGCAAGTGTTTATTAAGTACCTATTTTTTTTTTTTTCCAGTCACTATAGTGAACTTGACAATTATACTGCAATGGCATAGGTGATGTCACCTTTGGCCATGTTTCCAGTCTCCCTGTTTTCAATGAATAACATCCTCGTGCAGCCATGATCAAGGGAATGTAACTGCTGAACCTAGCTCGTGATTGGCATATTATGGAGTTAACGGGTGAATAATAAAAGTATATGTTTTTATACATACATATATATAAACAAAATTGGGGCGGGGCTCCCTAGCTTTCTGTGATCCCTGTTTTTGATGAATTTATATGACTGAGAAAAAGTGGACACACAATGTAACAACAAAACAATGCAGTGCACATTCTGGTGGCTGAAACAGAAAGGCACAAATCTAACATTTGTGTGAGCATGCTGAGAAATAGGGTTTTGAAGAAATTCTTTTGGGCACAGAAGCTTCTGGGAAGAGGTGGAACTTGTGAACTGAATAACACGATGGTTCTCAAAATGTAACGTGCCTGTGTGGAGGGCTTGTTAGGACGCAACAGTTAGTCTGACCTCTTCTTTCTGACATGTAGATGTGAGATGAGCTGCTAGATGTGTTTTTTAAGTTCCAAAGTCATTCTGTGCTGTTGGCCTTGGGATGATGATACTTGGAGGACCCTGGGTAATTCTTCTCCTCCTCTACCTCTCCTCCTCACTTCTTAGTCTTCCTTCTTTTTGAGGAAGACTCACACTCTGTAGCCTTAGCTTGACCCTTACTCTTTCCTGGGGGTGGGAGAGCTCTGATGTATTTTTATAGCAGTCATCAACTAAAACAAACTCTAAATCCACAATCCTCTGCTATTCTATACTTCCAAGCCCAATCCTTATACCTTTCCGCCCTCCTGTGAACTGAATGCAGCTATTTGACAAGGATGCTAGTCATATGATTTTAAGGCTCTCCACAGTTTAGTAAGCAAAAGTTCTAGTAAAAACAATGTGTGGACTTGAGTTTAGGTTTCAGTTGTTTTTTTTTTTTAAATTAATTTTTTGATTATTATTATGTGTTTTAATTTTATACATCAGCCATGGGTTCCCCTGTCCTCCCCACTCCTGCCCCCATTCCCACCTTCCCCCCCAGCCCCTCCTCTCCATTCCCATCTCCTCCAGGACCAAGACACCCCTGGGGATTCATTTAAACCTGGTGGATTCAGTGCAGGCAGGTCCAGTCCCCTCCTTCCAGGCTGAGCAAAGTGTCCCTGTGTAAGCCCAAGGATGGTTTCAGTTGTTTTTAAAATAGTTTTTATTTTTGTTTTTTTATTAAGGCTTGAACCCCAGGCGTCAGCCATGCTAAGAAATTGCTTTATCCCTGAGCGGTATTCCATTTAAAAAGAATATAAGTATGCCTATCTTGGACATTTCTTTTAAAACTTTTCTATTCTTTATTCAGTTAAACTATGGCATTCATATTCAGCATTGACAGGTTCCTGAGTCCTGTTATGATATCACAAAGACTGTTGGAAATTTGTATCAGGAAATGCCTGAGAGAGAGAAAATGCTTTGGGTCAAAAACAGCATGGCTTGAAAACTCTCTCTTTGAGTTTTACATGATATTAGTTTACAGTAAACTCTTGTCTGTTGAATGGCTAATGTCTGGATGAAAATGGAAAAACTGGTCAATTATCCAGATATCCATTCTGCTGAGGAGAGCATAACAATTGACCAAAGTGCATATGACCACCCAGATATTTATCAAAGGAGACTTAGCTCATTGGCTTAATTGGAACCCTGGATATTGTATAGTTTTGTGTCTGGGCCAATAATCTGTATCAACAATCACCAAATAAACTTCCAGTTCTTCACTTTCATCCTTGGTGATGTTAAAAAACTCCACATTAGGAGAAGAAAAGACAAATGCCTTCCAAAATTAGAAAAGAAAGACACTTGTTACACTTCAGGATACTCTCAAACTCAGCTCTATGCTCAGGTAATTTGCACTGTCTTGGTGGTGATGATATCACATTTATAAAAAAAGGAAGATTTTCAAAAGCCCAGACTTCTAACTGAATTTTAATAAGTTCTCAGGAGCTTGGAAGCTTAGCTGAAACCTGTCCAAACTTCTTGTCTGTTTTGTGCATTTATACACCTTTTTTCTTAAGGCACATGGAACTTTTACATGGAATCAAGATATTCAAAGGCAAACAGAAATTTAAAAAAAATGATTAATAAATGAAATATGGTGATAGTATGGTGAAATGCTTATGTCCAAGTCACTTACAGTTACTTATTTATGAGATAGGGTCTCGCCCTGTTGCCTAGGCTGGTCTTGAACTCAGGAGTTCAAATGATCCTCCTGCCTTAGCCTCTTATGAATCTGGACCTATAAGAATGTTGTACCATGACTTTGACAGTTTTGAAAGGCTTATTATATTTACTCCACTGTTTTATCTTTTTGTTTGTTTGTTTGGTTTTTTAATTTTGTTTTTCAAGACAGGTTTCTCTGTGTAGCTTTGGAGTCTGGCCTTGAACTTACAGCAATCTGCCTGGCTCTGCCTCCTGAGTGCTGGGATTAAAGGCGAGCACCACCACCACCCAGTACTGTTTTATCTATTTAAAACATTTCTTTTCTGAGATTATATTACATTAATTATATAATTCCCTCTATTTGCTTCCCCCCTGCCATATTCTCCTGCTTTCTTTCTTTCAAATCCATGATTTATTTTAACATTGTTTCTCTCTCTCTCTCTCTCTCTCTCTCTCTCTCTCTCTCTCTCTCTCTCTCTCTCCCCCCTAAGTACATAACTACAACCTTCACACTTTCTCTGTCAGTATAATGTTACTTGCATGTATGTTTTCAGGGCTGACCATTTGGTATTGTATATCTAATTGATGTATTCTTTCCAGTTGTAACTCATTTGAATACAAGTCTGAGGCTTGATCATTGTTTAGCTTACAATTGTGACCAAGTCATTATTTACTCAAATTAACAAAATAGTGGCTAATTTTCTAGCTTGTCACCATTTTTCTATTTTCTAAATAGGACAGGGCTAGAGAGATGGCTCAGAGGTTAAGAGTGCATATTGCTCTTTCACAGGATACACATTTGATTCCCAACACTCACAGCTGACAACTACCCGTCACTCCAGCTACAGGAGGAACAAACAGCTCTGGCCTTCTCCCACATATGCACATACCCACACAGACCCTCCCTACATGATTAAAAATGATAAAATAAACCATAAATATTAAAACCAGCTGGCGACGCTGTTGAGAAGAGTGGCATTTGATGCACTGTAGTGTTTATAGATGCTGCTGCTTAATTTCATCCCTCCAGAAAAGGAAATGCTTTTGCCAAAGGGAATCCGGGAGAACTATGTGACACAGAGAAGCTTTTGCATTATCTCTTAGAATCAACAGGGCTATATAAAATCCTAGCACGTCTGGAAGACTATCAATTCTCACAGTTAGCCACCATCTGGGAATGTAACCACCCGGGGTTGACAGAACTGGCGATTAAATGTGAGGGAAGTTCACATCCATAGGTAAGAACCAAGTGCCGGCTGTGAGTTATGAGAGCGTACCTGCATCTTACTTGCTATAACAAACCATTAGCTCCCAGCTCATGTGAGCTGGAAAGTTGTCAGTGCGCTGAGGTATGTATGGAGATGTTTTCAAATACCTTTCTCGTCTGCTTTTATTTCAGAGAAGCATCTAAAACCATACTATAAATCCAAAGAAAACAAAACAAAAGTCATATTCTTCATGCTTCTCCTTCACGTTTAAACTCTGCCAGTTTAATTTCTGGTTTTATTTTCCTTTGTTGTCTGAGTGTCAGACGCTGACATGGCTGTTACTTCTCCTTGACTTTTCCCCAGACGAACTCTGTCATCCTAAGAGCAATTTCAGATGCCCTATCACATTAGCCAAGGCCAACATTTCACTCTGTTAAACTAGAAAGTAATTCCTTTTCTTTAGACAACTATTTAATGTAGTTCTTCAGAGGAACCCAGACCAGGACACTACATGTGCCAGGCAGCACCTCTTCAACTAGTTTTTACATCACCACTGTTTTAACCATTTACCCCCATTGCCCCCTTTTATAACTTCATCCTCAGAATTTCTGTATCTAGAAAGATTCTAGTACAAAAAACACACAGGAGACACATATTTCATGTTTTTCTCAACCTTCTATTCCTGGAACAAGAGAATCAACAGTTTGTGGAAAAATTAGAACAAAACTATCTTTGATGTGAGGGCAGAATTTTTTTTTTTTGAGTAGAAGAAGCCATCCCATTGTCTGTAGTAAATGGCTATAAATGGTCAAGTTCACAGAATTTATCCAGCTTTCATTCAATAAAAAAACTCAACTTCCCTGAAATATTCAAGCCAGTGAAATGCTCATTTGTGTCTTTAAAATTAGCCTCCTGTACCCATTGCTACTATGCAGGAAAAGAAAAACCACTTTGAAAAGAAAACATCCAATAAAGATTCCAGAAGTGAGAGAGGGCACCAAAAATTTGGTAGTACATGACAGTATCTAAGTCATCTGCAAAAAAGTTAAGAGCCAGAAAGAAAAGTAAATGTTTTCAACTTTGTGGCCACAGGGGCTACCCAGGAGTGCAGCTCAAGAGAAGGCTTCGATCAAACGAAGCCAATGAACCTGGCCCTGATCCAAGAGAACTTACTTATGAGACAGTTCTAACCTGAGGTTGTATTTCACTACCTTCTGATTTAGACTGTCATATCAAGCATCTGGGGAGAACAGAGAGATCTTCCAGCTGTTATGAGGCTTTTTTTTTAAATGTCAGGATAAACAGCTAGCATGTTGGCAGAGCCTATAACCTACTCTTTACTTGAGAAGTTTAAGTATGTTTTATAATAAGACAAAGACATTCAGCCACTATCATGATGAACAGGCAGCCAGCTTCTCAAATATTTCTTTTATTTCCCTTATGGTTTGTCTTTTTTTTCTTATTTTTCTTATTCTAATTTCCCCTTTATTGTTTTCCACATTTTCTATATGTGTTTATGTTACATTTTATATATGTTGTGTAAATGCTTGGACTGTTTTGATAGTAAACATTTAGTTCTGATTTGATGATAATCTACAAAGAAGTTAGAAAAATGCTGTAGTGTCAAAAATGGAGGTTTTTTTTTTAAAGTCCAATTTAAACATTTTTCATATCTAGCAGCAATGAAAAAAGACAGATAGCCATGTTCATACTCCCATTGCCACATCAATAACTAATAATTTGAGATTAGTTATGTGATAGGACATTTTTTAACTAATGGGCTATCTGTGTAAAGTCTAGCATAATAGATTAGTTCCTAACAAGACAAAATGATCATGTGGCCCTCTGCCTGCCTGATACAGACTTCACCAATGTTGACCAATGTCATGGAATATCCAGGCACCTCCATTTAGAAAAGCGGCTGGGGAAAACCATCAGCTTCACGCTCAAGATATCTGCCCTTTTGCTTAGAATCACATCTGTGGATTTCATAGTTTTCACATTTCAAAAAATCCTTGTTAGTTCAGTTGAGCCCATTGGTTCTCATTTGGTTTTTTAACCTTGCACACTAAATCAGCCAGATTCAGACCATGCTCCCTATAAATCAGGAAAGAATAAATAAGGAGAAAAGGGTGTGGGAGTGTGGCACTGAGCTCTCATAGAGTTTAAAAAAAAAGCACTAACCTGCTACCTTGGTGCCCTAAACCGAATGGATTGAGTGGTATTTATAGTCACATTGTAGAAAGTGCAGCATTGAACTGGGCTGCTTTCAAGCCACACCTCTGCATGACTCAAGAACGACTTTACCAAAGAGGGAAGATTGGGAGGTTTTTGAGGACACATTTCCATTTTATATTTCAAATTTGTCACATAATGTAATTTGATGATTTGTCTTGTTTTTTACTCTAACCTTAAAAGTACATTTAATTCACTGAGATTTGGTGTTCTAATTATCAACTGCACAACAAATTACTCCTAAATATTGTAACTTGAAACAATGGAGTGTATATATTTTGTTTAGAGATATTCTAGTTAGACTGGAATATGTGAGGATGTTCATCTTTTATCTCAAACTGACTATGGATACCATTCAAGTCTGTTGGTACAAGATGGAGGTGAGGATGATTAATTCAACTATTCTTCAATCTACTAGAACTCAGGGCAATGTTTCCATGCCTTCTCTGCTTAGGTTTTTTTCCTGCTCCACAGATAGCCCCAGTCTTAACCTGGGTGATTTAGTATGAAGGTTAGGGTCAGTACTAGATCAGGCAGTTCAAAAGTGGCTAGGAGTTATAGTCACATAAAGGCTTATTGATTCATGCACTTGATGCTTGGGGTTTGTGGCTGAGACATCTAAATGTGGCAGTGCCATGTGTCCCACAGGGCCTTACCAGGGAATGTCTGGGTTCCAAAAGCACCACTGTCAGAGCTAGGGAGACTTGCTTTTGTGCCTGGCCTTGGAAATGACAAAGAGTCCTTCCTAGAGTCTGTGTTCTTTCTAGGAACACACAGAAATCTGTGAAGATCAGAAGGAAAGATAACAGAACCTACCTCTTCCCAATAGTAGCAAAGTCCTGGGAAAGTGAGGGAGAGCAGAGTTATTGATGTGGCAATTTTCAGAAAATGCAATCTGTAACATTCAGGCTACATCAAATACTTCCATTTGACTAGAACTAATATTGAAGGGTTCTATATCCCAGTGTTTTCCCTTAATGTCCTAATTTGCCATATATTAGTTAATCTTCAGTAGGAGTGTGTACAGTAGGGAGGTGGATGCACCTAGTTCAAATGCCTGGGATGCCTTTGGTCCCCACACAAATAAGACTCTTGCTTCATCTTACCTCTTATAGATAGAATTCAGAGATCTTAGGTGGACTTAAGAAGGAGGAGAATCACTAAAAAATGCAACAGCTCAAGTGAGTGTCTAGAATTAGTCTTTATACAAGAGTAGGCTGTTCACATCCATTCTTTTTCCCCCTCATAATGAAGAAAGTGAATCAAGACTTTGGACTGGCCTTGTTATAACATGGAAATATTGGTGAGAATGGAGAGAAATATATTTCTGACTTATAGCTATGTCAGGCAGGGTTATATGATCACAAAATATTATATGAAAAATGTTTCAAGGGTTAATAGCAAATCAATAGAGAAAGTTATAGAGTTACATATGAGGGCTTGATGGAGTAGACCAAAGCTGGCCAGAGATCTCCATTGGGGGGCGGGGGAAACCTCCTGGAGCTGTTGCATATGTTGGGCTGTTGTGTGCAAGGCCAGGCCTGTAGAAGGAAACAAAGGACCTGGAACGTGCTTATTGTCCCTGGATTAAGCTTAGCCATTCAACTCATGGGTTAGAAATTGGTATTTTAAAGAGAGAATTTTATGCAGGCTCTCCATGCACACAAAGTAACCTGTTTGCAACGTTCATTCAGGGAAAGTACCAAAGAAACCAGAATAACATACCACAAACACATAATAACACACACACACACACACACACACACACACACACACACACACACACACACAACTACCACCACCAACGATTGACTTGATGCAACAGTATTTTAACATATTTGTGAGTGGGTTGAACCAACCAATGGACTTAATGGCATCGTGTTAGCATAGCATAGTCTTATGAAAATTGTCCCCTCTTTGGCTCTTATCTTTCTCTTACATATTATCTGTAGGAAATATGGCTCACTATTTGTGAAAAATTTATTATATACCAACTTATAGGTAACAAGGTCTTGGTTATTAATGGACCACTTTAAGCACAATGACAAGAGGTTTTTGTCTGTTTATATCGACATTCTTTGCTCAAGGACCATTTGTGAGAATTTGTGAGTCTTAACTGTGGGATTTTTCTCCCCGCCATCCCCCTGCCCCATGTACTTCAGACAACCACAATTGCTTCCAAGCTCAACATCTGGAGCCACATTTGGTTTCATTGTTGGAAAGTAGATTAGCATCCCTATTTACAAACAAGGGACTGACCTTGTACTGAACAGCAGTGACCACGTCTTCAGCTTCCTTGACGGTGGGACAAAGCTGACATGCTTCTGTTTCTGGCATTAGTGAGCATCTCTCAGATGTCTACTCTCTGTAAGCTGAACTTTTGCCCTAGGACATGGAGTAAAAGATGACACTAATTGGAAGTTGGCATCCTGGAAAATGCCGTTGTAGTTATCTGCTGCAGGAAGATAGCCCTTATCTTGTGCCAGCAATGAACCATGGGCTCCATGGACCTGGCTGAATCTGTTCACACCTGTTCTAACATGGATGCCAAGAAATGAAGGGTCAGGAGGAAATTAGATGCACTGAGCCCTTGGGAAGACACAGAGCCCTTTGAAGGTGCATTGGAATTATAATAGATTGGACAATGAAGAGATGAACTGTGTGCATGTACTTGGCTGTAGACAGGAGCATTGAGAATCCTAAGTCAAGTGCTAATTTGAATGTGAGGTGAAAAACAACAACAACAACAACAACAAAAAAAAAAAACAACCAAAACTCTTTGAAGCCGTAAGTGGGAAACATTGCAAAAGTAATAGAGGATCTTAGCAGTCAATGCATTTTTATAATGTATCACGGATATTTCTTTTTGAAATGAGGTTTGATATACAAAGATGGAGCTAGAAATATGTGAGTTTGTATTGTGTGTGTGATTGCTTTACACATGCTGCTATAGTCTATATTTCATGGATTTGAACAGATTGTTAGTCAAATCATGTCCCTGGAAACATAAATTATATGCACATATGAAAGAGACGACACTACAATTAACATACAAGAGAATGTTAATCCTGTCAAATGCAAGTAATATAAAATGATTACACTCTGTGATTACATTTTTCTTATTTTATCTCCCTACCTCCCTTCCAAAATTGGCTCTCTAGCCTTTTAATTTTCTAGGACCACATGAGATGCAAAGTGAAACATAGATATGGATAAGTCATGTACATGATAGAAATTATGAATTTTTCCCACTATGGTGTGTTAATTCTCTTTTCTATCAATTAAACATGTGTTTATTCGGCACCAATTTGATGTCAGACACTTTGCTAAGCATTCTGGGAACAGAATATTTAAGTAGCTATAAGCTATTTCTCAGATGACTGCCTCTGTGGTTCAGCAAAGCATATGGCTTGTGATCTTTCCATTCCACTATTTCACATTCCCCCATTTTTCTTTCCACTGCAGTTTGAGACATTGTTTGAAAATGGCAGCTCTATGGTGCCTACTTACATGAATTCTGCTCATGAGTGATTGTCAATTGCTCTTAGCATTCAGGGATGGCTTACTGCCAGGGCATTTTTTTCAATCTTACTTTTTGGGATGTTTGCTGAAATTGGGGTTTAACAATTTGGCTAGGCTAAATGACCAGCAGGCTCCAGAGATCCTCCTGTTTCTACCTTCCTAATGTTGTGATTATCTGCATGTGTCACCATGCCTGGGTTTTGACATGGGTGCTAGAGATCTAAACTCAGGTCCCCATACTTTAATGACAAGCTCTATAGAAGCACCACACAAACACTATACAAGCACTATCCTCTATTAGCACTTATCTTTAAAGCAGTTCTGGGAAGTATATATTATTGCCACCACCATATACATTTTCATCTACACTTATTTAATTTTCCTCTGGGTCTTTTATGAGGGGCAGAACTAAAATAAAAAACTTTTATACTTTAAGGCTTTACAACTTGTTTGCTCTCTTATAATACAGCATTATAAGTCCCTTCTCTTATTCACTTCATCTTCAAACATTTTTAAAAGATAAGTAATAATATTTTTAATAATAGTTTGTGAGAATTTCTTAGACCATGGTGTGGTCATGTGCATCTCCCCCCTTCTAACTCCTAGATAGATGTGCTCCCTATCACACATTGCATCTCAGCTTCATGTTGCCTTCCTCTTCTTCTTCCACAGTCTTCCCCCTCTCCTTCTTTTTTCTCCTTCTCCTCCCTCCCTCCCTTCCTTCCTTCCTCCTCCTCCTCCTCCTTCTTCTTCTCCACCACCCCCACCTCATCACAAATCCAATGTGCTGCTAATATAGTTGTGATGTAGGGCCATCCACTGGAACATGGTCAACTTACAAGGACTTAAATCCTTAACAAAAACTGACTTTCCTAACCCCAGCAGCTATCAAGTGAATATAGCTCCTAATTTATAGGTGGGATTTTGTGAGGGCACTGCTGCCACAACCATACTAGATTGTTGACTGCTTGATCTTGTACAGGCAACAAGCTTATCTGAGTTCATGATAACAAGAAGACACTGTTTGAGTGTGGTTCTCTACCCTCTGAGTTTAATCATATTTCATCTCCCTTTACTGTCATGGACCCTGATTCTTGGTTGGAAATTATATAAATGTCTCATATGTGACTAAACACTGCATTGATGTATATTTGACTACAGTTATGTCTTTAGAAAGTGTAGTTTTCTTTTGGCACATTTTGTAAGCATTCAGAATAAATGATCTTGAAAGACTTTGTACTGCCTTCGAGTTGTTTATAGAACTAAAGGGTGGACACTTAACACTTGCTGTCAAGCCTGGCAACCCAAATTCTGTCCCTGGGGCTCATGAGGTGGAGGGAGAGAGCTGACCCTTACAAGTTGTCTTCCAACTGCTGCACATATACCATGGCACATACATGCGTATACACAGTAAATAAATGTAATAAAATTTAAAAAATTGAGATAGTTGAACAAGCCAACCTTTACTCTTGCCTTGGACCTTTGAATAGCTGGGATTACAAGCAAGCACCAGGATTGCTTGAAAGGATAGTTTTGTGCATTGTGATAAGTATATTTTAGTGGGTAGCCATGAGCTCTTATGGAAGTGAAAAGGAGGAACATATAGGTCAGATTTCAAGAGCCTCACTCCTGAGGAGCAGCAGTTCCTGAATGTAATACAAATATACTTTTATTAGATGCATTTCCAGTAGATTTGAATTTAGGAACATTTCAGGTAGTATATGCTCTTCATTACAAACAAGGATAAATTTCCATTATACTTTTGAAAACTATCAGAAGTGATATAAAACTGTTGGTCATGTTTCTTTAATAATACTTTCATGTTGTCAAATTGTTAAGACATGGGAGCATGTGTGGTTGTTTGAATGAGAATGGTCCCCATGGGCTCATATGTTTGAATGCTTGGTCCCTAAGTTAGTGGAACTGTTTGGGAAGAATTAGGTGTGGCCCTGTTGCAGTAGATAGGAACTTGTGGGAAGAGATCTGCCACTGGGTATGGGTTTTGAGGTTTCAAATGCCCAAGCCAGGTGTAGTGTCTTTCTCTCTCTGCCTATGAATCAGAATGTAGCATTCTCAGCTACCATTCCAGTGTTATTTCTGCCTCCTTCCTGCCATGATAACCACAGACTGACCCTCTGAACCTGTAAGCAAGCCCTGAAGTAAATGTTTTATTTTATGAGTTGCCTTGGACATGGTGTCTCTTCACAGCAACAGAACAGTGGCTAAGACAGCATATTAGAGTCAAGGGTTCAACAATTTATCTAGGTTTTGAGATTCTTTTTGTTGTTGTTTTATGTTAGGACTAGCACATATACAGATAAACTCCAAGAACTGGTTAATACAACCTAGGCAAAAAAGGATAACATTTTTAAGGATGCAAAATTCTATCATTTCCATAATATCTAGACTCAGGCTTCACTAGGCCCATATTCTTGTCTGTTTAGAAGTAGTCTATGTGACTTCTGGACTTCATTCATCTCATCTTTTCAAAGAGGAGGAGTCTGGGTCAAAAACTGAAACAGTGTTTATAGTTCTTGACATTTCTGATCCTCAGGTTTTGCCAATTGCTTGC
Source organism: Onychomys torridus (assembly GCF_903995425.1). Taxonomy (NCBI): domain Eukaryota; kingdom Metazoa; phylum Chordata; class Mammalia; order Rodentia; family Cricetidae; genus Onychomys; species Onychomys torridus. The sequence continues at coordinate 59,678,647 of NC_050456.1, forward strand.
TCAGAGAAGAGCAACCTATTGGTTTATGGAAATGATCATACTCTGAGTAGGAAATGTAGGGCTTGTAGCTCAGGGTCATGCTCTGAGGGCTTGTGGTCTGAGTTCAAATGAGCGTCTGAACCAATTGTCCCAAGTGTAAGAAACCTCTGGGAGACCTAGGGCAGTCATTTTTGGTGAGAGGGAGGGAGGGGTTCAGAGGAAGAGGGCAAGAAAGGTATGCAGGTAAGAGGGTGCTGTGGGATGTTCAAGTATGTCAAATGTGTTGCTCTGATTTGTTAAAATAAAACACTGATTAGCCAGGAGCCAGGCAGGAAGTATAGGTGGGACAAACAGAGAAGAGAAATCTGGGAAGTAGAAGGTGGAGGCAGAGAGAGCTGCCAGCCGCTGCCATGACAAGCGAGATGTAAGCCACGAGTTATGTAACAACTTATAGACCAATAGATATGGGTTAATTTAAGATAGAAGAACTAGCAGTGGAGGAGAGTACCCTTGCTCCACATCCTCTCCGACATAAGCTGTCTTCTGTGTTTTTGATCTTAGCCATTCTGACAGGTGTAAGGTGGTATCTCAGAGTCATTTTGATTTGCATTTCCTGGATAATTAGGGATGTTGAGCAATTCCTTAAATGTCTTTCAGCCATTTGAGCTTCCTCTGTTGAGGATTCTCTGTTTAGTTCTATAGACCATTTCTTAATTGGACTGTTGAGCATTTTGATGTCTAATTTCTTGAGTTCTTTATATATTCTGGATATCAGCCCTCTGTCAGATGTGGGGTTGGTGAAGACCTTTTCCAACTTTCCTCCACTGCTGGTGGGAATGCAAGATTGTACAGCCACTTTGGAAATCAATATGGCGCTTCCTTACAAAATTGGGAATCAATCTTCCCCAAGACCCAGCTGTAGTATTCTTGGGCATATACCCAAGGAATGCTCAATCCTACCACAAGGGCATTTGCTCAGCTATGTTCATATCAGCATTGTTTGTAATAGCTAGAACCTGGAAACAACCTAGATGCTCTTCAACTGAAGAATGGATAAAGAAAATATGGTACATATACATAATGGAGTACTACTCAGCAGAGAAAAACAATGACATCATGAGGTTTGCAGGCAAATGGATGGATCTAGAAAAAATCATCCTGAGTGAGGTAACCCAGACTCAGAAGGACAAACATGGTATGTACTCACTCATAGGAGGATACTAGATGTGAAACAAAGATGACTAAACTGCTACACAACTCCAGGGAGGCTACCTAGAAAATGGGACCCTAGGAAAGACCCAATGACAGAGAAATGGATGAGATCTACATGAACAACCTGAATGACAGTGGGAGTAATGAAGGGCAAGGTTTGAGGGAAAGAGAGCTTAGGGTAGCAGGAGATCCCAGCTGGATCAAGAACAGAAAGGGAGAACAAGGAATAACAGACCATGATAAATGAAGATCGCATGAGAACAGGAAGAAGCAAAGTGCTAGAGAGGTCCCCAGAAATCCACAATGATACATCCACTGTAGACTACTGGCAATGGTCAAGAGAAATCCTGATCTGACCTAGCCTGATGATCAGATGGCCAAATACCCTAACTGTCATGCTGGAACTCTCATCCAATAACTGATGGAAGTGGATGCAGAGATCCTCAGCCAGGCCCCAGGTGGAGCTCCAGGAGTCTAATTGTTGAGAAAGAGGAGGGACTGTAAGAATGTGAATTGTTGAGACCAAGATTGGAAAAGCACAGGGACAAATAGCCAAACTAATGGAAGCACATGAATTTTGAACCAAAAGCTGTGGAGCCCCCAGCTGGATCAGGCCCTCTGGATAAGTGGGCCAGTTGAATAGCTTGAACTGTTTGGGAGGCACCCAGGCAGTGGGACCCAGACCTGTCCACGGCGGGGGGAGGGGGTGGCTAATCCAGACTATTCTGTGCAGAGCATTGCTGGCAATATCTCCACCCTAGAGAAGTGAAAGCTGAGAGCTTTGATGTGGAATTAGAGAAAATAAAGTATAGATGCTTTGGACTTCTAAACTCAATGAAAATGCACAGTAAATGTCTGGAGTCTTTAGAAGTCAGCACTTACTTCCTTATCTTCTGTTAACTAAACCTACTTTTTAACCAAAGAACAAAATCTTGATGTTTTCTTTTTGATATACTAACCATAATATTTTTTGTGATTTTTCTAACATAATTGTCCAATATTTCAGTTTCAACTGAGGCTGAAAATAGCTTCTGTGTACTGGACCCTTACAAATGATGTATAACATTTCATTACATCTTTGAGGTCAAAGCAATTGACATATAACTTTTGGAAAATGGTTATTTCCCTTATGGGGCTATTGTATATTAAGTTCTTATGCTTGATGGGTTTTTATTAAATATTTCATTGCCATTCATTTATTTTCAAAACAGAATGCCTCAATCTAGCAAATAACCACCTTGGTAGGCATTTCTATACTTAAGCTTCATTATATATTCATATCAAAATTATTCAGAATAATTATTGATAGAGTACCCAGGTATTAACAGGCAGCTTATTAAGTCCTGGATAGAGATATTTCCTATTTCAAGTGTTCAGATTTTAGTTTCAGATACGACTGAAGCCGAAAGAATTATAATAGAATGCAAAACAGCACAGATGCAAAATGCCTATGAGAACTTGAGAAAGGCTAAAAGCTTATTTATTGGAGTCCAGAGCTGAAAATTCTCACAGAAGAGTTTACCTATACCTATATAGTAGTCTGTAGGAAGACCCTGGTGAACTTTTCTCATTGGACTGGTAGCTGAATGATGATTATAAGAAATGATCATGATATATCTGATAGAGTAGGATGTGCTTTGGAATCAGACACCTGAGAACAAATTCTGCTTCCTAAAGAGTATTCTTTCTGAGATCTGTTTCCCTCATCTAACACATTGCACAAAATTGTCAAGGAACTAAAAAAAATAAAATAAAATAAAATAAATGGGAATGATGGTGATACCTACCTTCTGTAACATGGTTACATGGCTAAGTCCTGTGTTCAAGGAGATAATCAGATGAAGAAATGGAAAAAAGGGAGTGGTGGCCTCAGGGAAAGATCCCACCCAGCTAAGTTTCCAAATTGTAAAAAGGAATTAAAGAAAAGCTTAGAGCCAGATGTGGTGGTGCACACCTTTAGTCCCAGTACTCAGAAGGCAGAGACTGACAGATCTCTGAGTTTGAGGCCAGCCTGGGCTACAGAGCAAGTGTTTGGACAGATAATCTTAGGCAGTGATGGAAATTATAGAAAACAGAAAGCTGGTGAAGTTGTAATTGAACTAGGGGGTCATGTTCCAGTCCTGGCAAGCAGCAGAACTTGGCAGTTTCAGCCACATGGTTTTGGCTCTAGAGTTACGAACAGAAGAAAGGCTTTATGGAACCTTCCTCTGTGATGAAGGAAAGCAGCTGAGGCCAAGCATGTGTCAGAGGTATCCCTGAATGGAGGCCCAGAGAGGCCATTGCATGAAGCTGTGAAGGAGAAGCCTGGATTGTCTTAGAGAAACTAAGATGTTGGAGATGCTAGAGCCATGGCATACCTGCCAAGGAGAGCTGCTAACAGGGAATGGAACCAGCTCAAGAGAAAGAAGCATGTTGCAGACAACAAAGCTGAAAGGAGTTGGAGATCTGCAGAGCACTTTGACATCAGACTTGGAGATAAAGAGTTGGGAGTCTGCCCACCTGGTTTTCAGTCTTACTTTGGCCCAGTATTTCCTCACTCTTCATGCACCCTTCCCTAATTTTTGGAATGGTAATGGAAGTATGTGATATGCTTTTTGATTTTGATTTTTACAGATGATTACAGTTAAGAGACTGAATCTCAGAAAAGACTTTGGACTTTAGACTTTTAAATAAGTTTGGGACTGTTATAGACTATGGGGATTTTTGAAGTTGGACTGAATGCACTTTGGCATTATGATATGGCTCTAAGCCTTTCAGTGCCAGGGAATGTAATGTGTTGTTTTGAAAGAAAATGCTCCCCCCCAAAGAGTGGTGTTGTTAGGAGGTATAGCCTTGTTGGAGTAGGTGTGGCCTTGTTGGAGGAAGTGTGTCACTGTGGGGGCAGGCTTTGAGGTCTGCTATCCTCAAGATACTGTCTAGTGTCTCAGTTTACTTCTTGTTGCCTTCAGATCTAGATGTAGCCAGTACTATGTCTGCCTGCACTCCACCATTTTGTATCATGATGATAATGGACTGAATCTCTGAAAATGTAAGCCACCCCAATTAAATGCTTTTCCTTTCTAAGTGTTGCCATGGTCATGGTGTCTCTTCACAGCAATAGAAATCCTAATGAAGACAGTAGACATCAGGATATATGTTCTGTGGGTTCAAATACCTAGTGGATTTTGCTAAGCATAATCATCAGCAACACATTGCACAGATCTGGCATTAGAAGGGACACCCATTCATGGAGGCTCAGGTGAAAGTGAAGTAACAAAGATACTCCAAAACACAAATGTTTATTTCGTCTCATAGGAAAGTCTCTAATGGGTAGGGACATTAACTTTGCCATTTTCAGTATACAGTTTAAAGATAGAAAATTCTAGATTAAGAGTTTCATTACAAATATGTAATGCTGAACTTGTGCTCTATCACTTCCATCCATTTTCATTCCTGAGGACTTAGGTCACCATAACTTCTTGTAATATCAGAAGGGAAATGTAGGTTGTATTTGGATAGCTACATGCTCAGGAAGGAGAGCAGAACAGATAGGGGAATCACCTGGGATTTCCACTACACTGCTCAATGAATATTTATTGAATGAGTAAATGAAGAAAACCAAAGCCTGAATGTAAGTGTGGTCTCCAATGAGACCAAGACAAAGATGTTAGCTTTATCCCCAGCTTAGAAACACATGTCAGTATGCCAATGTGTCTATTCAGTTAATTCTTGCCAAAATACATCTTTAGGCAGAGCTACCTATTGTGAGTATCTCTTGGATGTAGTGTTTTCCTTTAATCTATGGCTGTCAACTTTTCTCCTGAATGTCAGCCTGGGATCGAAGCCAGAGAAGAGTTTCTATGAGCTCCATGGATTATGGTGCCTTCTTAAGGAAGATGAAATGACAGGCTCCACAGTACTTATCTGTATCACCTGTCAGGGGCTCTTCATTTGGAAGCAGGAAGAGTATTAGGCTGCTTATTTGTGATTCTTTTTCAGAACGGCCTTGGCCTTATGAGAGAACCTCTCTGATACTGGCAAAATGCAGTTTTAGTTCCCCTAAAAGAAAATGCTGCAAGTTTTCTATCTCTGGACTTTTGGACTCTGTTAGATCAATATTCTAACTGTCGACTCTATGCCAGCAACTCCCTCTTTCATGCAATGTAACACTTCCTTTGTTTCATTAGAGATATTTTTCACAGCCACTGTAGGGGCATGCATTGTGTGATGCCCAACTGGTGGGAGGTAATTCACCCCAGGCGGGGCATGGCTATTCTATTCTTCCTTGTTGCCTGAGGATATAGCAGATCCTTCTTAGTTTTCCTGGGTGAACAGTGAATACTACAATACTCTTAGTGAATGTAGAAGAGAGGCCGAGTTTTAGATGAGGAAAATGAAGCTGTGGGATCATATTCTTCAACACTTACCAAGGTAGGAACCTTTCTCTCTCACTTGCAAGGCTGAAAAAATTAAAGAGTAACTACTGAAACTTTATTCCTCTTTTCGCTTTTTCGTTCCTAAGAGCTTAAAGTGATGCTGTAGCCCTACATCTCATTTATTTTCACAACATCCCTGTGGAGCCAGAGGCTAGCCTTTCTTTCACTGTCCATACTGCTCAGACCAAAAGCAATGCCCTGAGAACTCAACTGACTAGTATTCAAGGTCAAAAAAGAGAGTCAGTTTGTGAAGCCGATGTTTGAACTCAGGTGTCCCATCTTCATCCAGTGGCTGCTTTAAGATGTAGTACTTAGCAAAGAAAAGTAACAGGGAGAACTAACTAGATAGGATGAAGGCACAGAATGTCACAATGGGTCAAAGTTCACCTCTCTAAATGCTCCTTAGCTCACAGGTTTTTAAAAATGTGCTTTTGATGACTCGACAGCATTTGATGCTGTGAACTGTTCTCACTCCCTTAAACCACAGGCACGGAGATCATGATTCCATATTTGGTTTGGAATGGTGCCCCAGAATCAGAGTTTTTCAATAGCACTAATGACTGCACATATATCAGGAAGAATAGGGGACATTGACTAGAGTGCATAATGACATTCATTAAATGGTTGTATAATTAGATGGTTGTTGTAACAAATTGAAAAGGATGGTGAGCAAAATCTCAATTTATAGGCATGTAGGGTTATAGCAGGGTCTCCTTAGCCCCCAAGGTACTTGTGCAAATTAGGAAAGTGTTTTTCTCCAGGAGGCATGATCTAAAGCCACAGAGTATAGATTGGTGAGCAAAACCTTGATTGGATTCAGATTCATTTATCCATTTGTTGAAACATATGCTCTTTATGGCCAACTTGGAGTAAAACAATAGTTGAGTAACACACACAGGACAAAGTAGCTTCTGACTTGGGAAGTGTTACTATTTCAGGAATTCTGCTTAGTGTCTAACTGTAAAGGTTTTAATTCAATCTGCTGCTTCACCTCAGATCACAAGCCCAACCACATGCTGCAAATGTGATGCCAGGCGAGTTCTCTGTCCCTCTGTGCATTATATTGTCCCAGGTGCAAAGTGGAAGCTATGATGGTTCCTTCCATGTTGTTTGTGAATATTGCATAAAGAGTTAATACTTAAAAGCACCACCTTGGCTATACAGAAAGCAGCTGGTGAATATACTTTTTTATTAACACAATTTCCAGATGAAGAAACCGGCTGTATGGGAGATTAGAGATCAAGGCCATCTAGCTGATAAATATAAAGCCTGGAAAATTCCATTATTAGAAGGAAACTTGTCATTGGCAAAACTAAGACCTTAACATTACTACTGCATTGACTTCTAGGCAGAACTGCAGTTAAAACCTTTAAAAAGATGCTTTCTTTTTTTCTACTGTACATTTTGGCTTCTTTGTTGAAAATCATATGTTCATAGGTGTGCAGATTAATGTCGGGGTCTTCAGTTTGGTCCATTGGTCCACATGTCGGTTTTTATGCCAGTACCAAGCTGTTTTTATTACAGTAGCTCTATAGTAGAGCTTGAAGTCAGGGATCATGATACCTCCAGAGGTTGTTTTATTGTACAAGATTCTTTTGGCTATTCTGGGATTTTTGTTTTTCCATATGAAATTGAGTATTGTTCTTTCCAGTTCTGAGAAGAATAGTGTTGGGATTTTGATGGGGATTGCATTGAATCTGTGGATTGCTTTTGGTAAGATTGCCAGTTTTACTATGTTAATCCTACCTATCCACGAGCATGGGAGATCTTTCCATTTTTTGACATCTTCTGGGCTGACTTCCCAGGGGAGACCTTACCTTGGAGGAGGTGGGAATGTGGGGTGGATTGGGGGGAGGGCTGGGGGGGTGGGAGGACGGGGGAATCCATGGCTGATATGTGAAATTAAGTTAATTATAAAATAAATATTAAAAAAACATTAAAAAGTAGGCTAATTATAGATGACATATTTCATAAAATTTGTTTATTAACATGATGGGGCCAGGAATCTGGTGGGATTTACTTTGAGTCCCTTACTAAATTATAACAGCCTTGGTGATTTAGTGGAGAAGAGACTTTTAAAATTGGTCCTGTTCATGAGTACAATCTTGCCTTGCTTTCTCTTAAAAGTTTTAGGAATGATCCAAGACATAGGTTCACTCTGACCACAAAACATTCAGGGAAACCTCACTTTGGAAAATGCTGCATGACCAACATTACATCATTACTGAGAATTCCAGGTGATCCAAGTCTATCAAATCCACTCTCCTTCATCGTTTTAGGCAGCAAGACCTGGACAATTTTCAAAGGTGCTGAAGAGAAAGATGCTTGTTTTGTTCAAGCCTTTCAGCCTTTATGGCCAGCACTATGTATTGAGCACAACCCAGAAATGCTTTCTTTTATTATTTCAGGTAGATTACCTGCTTTGCCCTGCCATACTTGCTCTTTTGCTGGCTTTAGCTTTGATTCTCTGTGTGCTTCAGCTACACCCCAAGGTGACTGTTGATTGTTTAATATACTCTTGGTTAGAGAATATTGTGTGTGCTTATTCTTAGTGTGACCAGAGGGAAGATGATTTTAATTTCCTTGGTAGGTGGAGGGTCATCTCATTGCTTCTGCATTCTTGCCAGAGACATTCTTGACCTTAAAGGTCTCTTATCTGTAACCACTCAGTCCTGTAGTTCCTATTTATCATCACACTAGACTCTTCTGTTTTAAATACACAACACACACAATAATGATCTCATCAGAGTCACTCAGAATAAAAAAAATACATGAACATTAGACATAGTTCAAAGGTGTGTATATGTGTGTGTGTGTGTGTGTGTTTGAATAAATGAGCCAATGAATAAATGATGGATTTTTTTCTTAGTTGCTCTTGAATAGAGAGGGTTCAGCATTATATAATTTTGTGATGAAGGACATAGGAAATAAAAGAACTGGAAAAACATTTACTTATATAAATATACTTCATTACAGTGTGTCTTAAATTAAATACCTTTTCAGGCAACATGGTGATTCTTAGAACTTGATAACTTTCAAATTTGTAAGTATTGGAAGGAACTGAGTCCACGGCTTAATTGAAATTTTGTAGCTTCAATTGTCAGAAGTAAATGTTATTCGGAGAAGGCATTAGATGTCCCCATGGTAACAAGACTCTTTTAATGGGATGACATCACAAAGCTGTCCTTTTTTTGAAGACACCTGGGACTTCAGGTATAGATGGAAATACTGTTGCAGGCAAATTATACATGCACATTCTGTGTAATTATGTGCACATGTATAGATATGCTTAATTTAGCCACATGTCTCATTTAGTACCATTTATCATTAGGCTTTTTAAATGACTCAGTTCTCAAGCATGGATATAATTCAAGGTGTCTAGAGAAAGCACTCATCTAAATCTTGAAATAAATATCTACCATCAGTTACATGATAGAAATAAAAGAAACAATCATTTGCTTTCATAATGGTTGCTCAGTACAATAGGAATGTCAATCTTAACATAAGCTCTGAAATAGATGTGGAAGTTGCTCTCCACAACAGTGTCCAGCACTACGCACTAGACTGTCCAAAGCCTAGGTCAGTATTAGTATTACTAGCAGAACTGAAGGAAAGGATCGGAAAGACTCTGTGGGCTGGGTCTCCCATGTGTTTCTTGTCCCCCCCCCCCCCCCCGTCGGGCCCCCCCCCCCGTGTCCCCCTCCCCCCCCCCGACAAAAATGCTACTCAAAATATTCAAGCCATTGTTCATTTCATAGATGCACTTAATTACTGTAAACAATGTCTGAAAAAGAAAAAAAAGTTGGTTTGGAACAAACAAAATCAGCATGGTGCAAGTATGTGTTTGAAAAGTTGGTTCCTCCATTGTTAGTGTAACCCCTTGGCTTAGTGCTTGCTTTTCTATCAGAGATGATGATTTTGTAACTCCAGTTTCATGTTGCATACTGCAGGAAAGATGCTAAGCAGGCTGGATTAGTTTTGCTAGTGCACAGAAATATGCCAGGGTAAAAGGTTAGCTGTAAAGTTGGTAAACTCATAAATAATACCAACTTGTCAGAAGAAAATGAAAACCATTTGCATATACTGCTCATGCTGTAGAACTATGTGTATCCAAGGGCTTTTGCTGGCTAGAGAGCTTCTAGGAGATGGAATATTTGCTAAGATGACTTTTCTCTCCTCAACACCTTTAAAAGTTCTTGCTGTAGCCCCTGCCTTCTCCCCAGCCCCAACATCTGTTTGGACTTACTAAAGCTATGAAATTAGGTGTTTTTATCTTTGCTTATGGCATTGACCTGAACAGAATTCTTCCAAATTAGGTTTCTAATGCCGTTTTCTAAATAGTGTCTCTGTACAATCTCTTCATTGACATTTGTATTTTGGTGGTGAAAAAATAAATTTGTTACATTTCTTCCATTTCAAATGACTCCAGAGCATTGGTCCTCATGAGCATTTTACTGAGGGCAAGGCAAAGTACCTAAGGATCAAAAAATAACTTCCTTTATATTTTTCAAATTCCATGCAATGGTAACTCTATATTTTTGTTTCTATTTCTTCAGTGGAAAAAATATCATCTAGGAAGCTAATGCTGGCAGGAAGCATAGGAACCTTGTTTAATACTTCCATTTTCTAAGGTAAAGAAACTAAAGCAAAAGAAGAAACTCACACATTCCATGGTTGTGAGGATTCTTTCCCTGGGGTAGTGTAAACAAATATTCCCTTCTAATAGGTATCCAGTAGCAAAAAATTATGATATTACTTTAATCCAGCTTGGAGAACCAGTGAGTTTATTGCGATTACTGCTGTAGCATGGCTGAGGGCTTATTTATAGGGGCATGCATAAGAAAGTATCGTGCTGGCATAAATGGTGACTTCCTTGTAGCTGTGTAGATGGAGTCTCCTTTTCACTTAACCTCTCCTGTTCTATGAGTGCAAACACCTTCTAGGTACAAAAGACCATATACAGCCAGTGCAGAATCACAGAAGCTAACTGGGAGGTGCAGAAAGGAATGATTCTACTTCAGGAAGAAACATCAACAGCCAACAGGCCTAACTTTAAAGGTCTTTTGCAAGTTGTTACAGCTGCTCTTATGAAGATGCTGCCTCTTTTGCCCAGAGGATCATGATCTCCAAAACTATTTTCTTGTTGTTGAAAAAAGATAGCAAAGGCCAGAATTCTTAGAAATCAGTTTATTTTATTGCTAACATGAGGGGATATATGCATATAAAATATACAACATATATGTTCGTGTGCCTGTAGCCTATCATGTATATATTTGCACATACTAGCAATATGTTAAATATATACAGTTACACACATATGTAATTATAACCTTCATCCGAAGCATCTGTAGATAATTTATACGATCACATGTGAGAAGCTCTATTCTAGCCACTTCTCTGTTTTCTGTATTAAGTTAGTTACTCAGAGACCAAAGATAATCCGAAAATACTCATTATGTGTGTTAATTTCTCAATTACTTTTTCATTCCTTCACCAGACTTTACAGACATTTTTTGTTACTATGAAGTGAAAAAAAATATTACAATGTATCATTTATATCCCATGCTTGCCTTTTAGTAGAAAGGGTTACTTCAGAATCCTCCTATCCAAATAATAACTGTGAATATGTAGAATATGTTTATGTGATAAATACTGGGATAGTTAATATCAGTAGTCAACTTGACAGGGTATAGAATCATCTAAGAGATAAGCTCCTAACCATGCTTGCAAGGGATTGCTGAGTAGGTTAGCCTCTGTCCATGCCTTTGAGATATTAGTTAGATTAGTTAGGTAGGTAGGAAGACCCATACTAAAAGTGCTGGGCCCCACTCACATGACACAGATCCTAAAAAAATGAGAAAGTAAGAATAGCATGTGCATTCATCTTTCTCTGCTTTTTACTGGAGATGTGATGTGACTAACTGCTTCAAGCTCCTGTTTCTAGGACCTCTTTGCCATGACAGACTGCATGCTTTAATTGGGAGTCTAAATAAATCTATTCTCCTATAAGTTACTTTAATCAAGGTGTTTTATCAAAGTAATGGTAAAAGTAGCGAAAACAGAAAATTGATACCAAAGTGTGGCCACTGATGTAATCAACCTGACTATACAGTTCTCAAGCCTCTGGACCTGGTTTATGGGTAGAACATATAGGCATCTGGAACTTTGGGGTAGAAAAGCCCTTGAATGCTGTAGCCAGAGCTTACCAGGTCATGCTGGTGGGAGCTTGGGTGCCAGACGTGTTGAGAGGAATATGGGCAGTGGAAGTTTGGATCTGGAGGTTTCAGAAGATAACAAGGACTCTATCAGGAACTGGGATATGGGCTATTGATGTGACGTTCTGGAGAATAATCTGGCTGCATGCCCACCCCACTGTCCTGAGAACTTGAGTAAGGCTGACTATGATGTATAACAGAGTCAGAATCCTTGAAAGGAGGTCTTGGGAAGCAGGCTGTTGTGTGAAGTTGTGCAGGCAAAGTCTATTTCAGTGGAGACCTCAGCATATTGGAGATGCAAGGACCGTGGGTGTCTGCTGAAGGGAGCAGTGGTGCAAAGGAGAGAGGAGGGAGAGGGGAGGGGTGCAGGAGGGAGGGATGGATGGATGGATGGATGGATAGAGGGAGGGAGGGAGGGAGGGAAAGAGAGAGAGAGAGAGAGAGAGAGAGGGAATGTATGTTACAGGTGGTAGAGCTGAGAGCTGGAGGGATGGTGCTCCTTAGCAACTTGGATGACTCCATCATTACTCCCTATTCATGGATCTGTGAGTTTCTTGTTTTCCCTCTTTTGTATGGTCTTGCTCTGGCTCCATCATTCTTTGCTTTGTCCCAAGTCTTCCGTTTTGGAATGGGAATGTTCATTAAGTACCATTGTAGGTTAGACATATGTAACACATTTTTTTGATGTAATTAATATGGACTTAAAGCTAAGAGATTTCTTCAAGTCTTACCCAAGTCTTGGTCTTTGGACTATTAAGCAATGTTAGTATTGTTAAAAAAAGGGGGGGGGGATTTGAAGTTGCATTGAATGTATTTTGTGTTATGAGATTTCCAGTAATCTATGCAGATAAGAGTGGCAGGTTGTGGCTCAGTGGGCTGTCAAGTTAAGGGGCAGGGTTGTGATGGCTAATATTGACATTTATCTTGACCACATCTAGAACCTTTGGTCCCTCTTATGTGGGATAATTTTGCTTAGCTTAACTGAGGTGGGAGGACTCACCCAAAACATGGATGAAAGAAGGGAATCTGCTGTCCACCAGTAATTATTTTTTCTTTACTCCTGAGAGCAGATGCAGCGTGAGTAGCATGACTTTCCCATTTCCTCAAACTGTGAGTAGAATAAACCTTTTCTCTCCTTTCTTGTTTTTGCCAGGGAATTTTACGCAGGAACAGGGAAAGTAATCAGTATAAATTCTTTATGTTTGCTATTTCATTTAAGCCATACAATGATATAGGCTTTAGTGTCCAAGGTTTCCATTTCCGGAAGAGGGAATTGAAGCTGGGAGAGCTCAAGGGGCAGGTACAATAGGTCAGACCGTGAACATGAACCAGGCTTAGCTCATGCTATAATGTGAAGATTAACCACAGAGTGGATTGGCTTCTGCAATTCAATGCTCAAATTTACTTTCTCCAATACGTTTATATGTATTAAAAACTAAGTTCCCAAACAGCCAGCTCATACACTAAGGACAGGTGTGGGTCCCACTGCCTGGGTGCCTCCCAAACAGTTCAAGCTATTCAGCTGTCTGGGGCTTATGCAGGGACACTTTGCTCAGCCTGGAAGGAGGGGACTGGACCTGCCTGTACTGAATCTACCAGGTTGAGCTGAATCCCCAGGGGAGTCTTGGCCCTGGAGGAGATGGGAATGGGGGGTAGGCTGGGAGGAAGGTGGGGGCAGGGGCAGGAGGGGAGAGGACAGGGGAACCCATGGCTGATATGTAAAATTAAATCAAAGAATTAAAAAAACTAAGTTTCTTAAGGAAACGTTAAAAGTGAAGTTTAGCATTGTACATGAGCACTTGAGAAATATTTACTGAATAAATGTAGGAATGAATGAAAACACCTACAACTCCAGACAAGAACCCATACATACTTTTCACAACTTTAAAAAGGGGTATCAATAAGATTCTACACTGTTATGCTTCTATTTCCTTTTGACTGTCTTTGACCTATGACCTATATTACCACAGTTGCTCTACAGTGCACTGGATTTCCAGGATTTGCTTTTGCCCCCATTTTTTTAAACCAGTGATATGCCCAGAGGACCATGACCAAATCTTGGAGATCTTGGGAATCTGAGACAACTCCATTAACTCTTGGTTTTTCTGGAAGTTTTAAATCTAGAGCATTGCTATTTGGGCTATGGGATTCTATTTTTAGATATTTATATATTCCAATCAGTGATAGATCATGAACCAACCTCTGGGGAGCAAGAAGAATATAAAGGCTCATATGTCTGGGGACTAAGAGGGGTGAGGAGTGAGAAAATGCAGACTCGGGGTAGTTGGAAGGTCATGCCAGGAAAGTTGGCTCTGACAGGAAATAAGAGAGAGCCAGTCAGTACAGGTTGTGGGAACCCCAAAGGGCCAGCCTTTCCTTTATAGATGTTATTTTGTATGACTGTCATGAAAGATGAGGGCTGCATTCTCTCCTGGTTCCTATTTCCTAATATGTGGAGTGATAAGTTAAGGACCTTTAGAACCCTTTTGTTTGAGAGGATCTAAGCAGAGGTAAAAAAGTAAATTATATCTGGGGATTCCCACAGAGAGATGGGTGAGAGGAGAGCAGAGCTTGACTTGGCTGGTGTTCTTCTTGACCTCTTAAATTCAGGGAATAACTTCAGCATCCCATGATGTCCTTTTGTGCAAGCCAATCAGCAGACCATCAAAGGCAGCACACCCTGTATGCTTCTACCATATCTGGATCCTTTTTGGAGGAGAGGACAGGTCCTGGCTTCAAGCAGTATGGTGAGATTTGCTAAAGGGTGCTTTCCAATCTCTAAGTTGACAATACTGATCTCAATGTCAAATGTCATCCTCAACTTTACTATTTCATTTCATAAAAGATTAATGTATTAGGAGCCTTTCCTTGTTAACATTCATTGCCCTTACCTCCCTCTGCATTCACACATTTGATTTAGTTTTAGGGAGGACATTTTTTTTTGTTAATAAATTAATGGGATTCCTGGAAGGAATATATGAGAAATTGATTTAGGTCTTCCCATTTGTTCAACCCAGCCAGGTGGAGCATCAGCCCCACATAGATATTGTAGAGAGGTTGGAGATAAAAGCAGAAAATACAGCCCATGCTATGGAGGAGGTTCTAGTACAGGGAACACAAGACAGATATGCAAACAAGTAATTGTAATACAAAGTCACAAATGATATAATGCAGGCGCCAGGAATGTTATAGGAGCACAGAGGCAGGCGAACAGGGCTCGGTCTAGAAAATGAACTGAAGTTTCATAGAGGGCACGCTAACCAGAGATAGAGCTTCAAAACTTGATTTGTTTACTGTTTTTGTTTTAACCTTGAGATGACTTTTGGTTGCTTATAGGCTTAGTAACAAATATTTCCTCTTCTCTATGCTCTCTGTACCCAGTAAACCATGCCAATCAGCTGAAAAGCCTCATGGCAAATTGTTGAAGGTTAAAAGTAAAAGCTGCCCTTTCCTGAACTGGCTCCCGGAAGCTGGAGAAAATGTTTTTGTTTTATAGTTTTTCTGATGAAAGCTCCCCCCCCCCCCCAGCATTTCTTGTAGGAGAAGTAGGTAAACAAAGCAAGCAGGCTGGCAAGTAGCATCACAAAACCTAGTGTTTCGGTCTTCAGCTACTTCTGGCCGATTTAGCAGGACGTCATCTGCCCTGTGCACAAGGAAAATGAAATTGCATGCATGAGGCCCTGGTTACAGCGAAGAAGGGGGAAGCTGGAGGAATTCAATCTTTGGCTTAGAGAAATCTAATTCTCTCAAGGTACATTGCAGTCTGCAAGGCAGTTATCTTTCTGAGCAGCTAGATGCAACCTGGAAATGTAGCTCTTAATAGCCTTGGTGAGATTAAGTGAAGTGTCTGTGATTGTGGCCGTTCCACACAGGTCATAGAGGATTTGTTGCCCTTGCTTTCCCTTCCCATCCCCCCCCCCACACCTTCTCAGGCTGAAATTCCCTTTCTTCTTTTAGTCTATGCTTACCCTGTGTTTTTCACCTCTTCTCCACTGCCCCCAATCCACTGGCACTCTCTATAGGAGGATGGAAAAATGAATGCCTCGGCAGCTTTGGAGGATAAATTTAATAGAAATTGATGGAGGTGGCCCAAGAAAGTCATATTCTATTATTCTTGCCGTGAGAAAGGTTATCAGGGCTTGATGGAGCCTCACTCTTTTGTTGAAGTATTTTGTGACTGAGGAGTTGCAGTGTTTACTGGACTTGGAAGGGAATCAGAAGAGATATTGTAAGGGAAATTAATTTAAACTGTAATTGGTGTTCAGAAGTCTCAGAATGGTGGGAGAGAAGAAGGCTAGATGATTGTACTGCTCTAATATTAACAAAGACCCTTTGTGATAGGTCTGATTTGTGAATAAGTCCGTTTCCATGTTAGATGTGATAACAATGACGTATCATCCTTCCAGCTTGATGGATCTATTGATAAACAAACAAACGAATAGAATGGACTGTGTGTATAGTTTAATGCTAGCGACTTACAGAGCCCTGGATTTCATATTCAACATCATAGAAAAGGTGAAAATATAAGATAAAGAACCCTGAATAGCATTTGAAGAAGTCATTTTTTTTTTTTAGATAACTTTTGTTGTTGCTGTTTCAGAAAATTAATGATATATGGCATTATCCTTGTCTATAGTGTTGTAACTAATGATAAATTTTCAATTAATTTCTTTCTAAAAAGTAATTATGTCTTTTTTGAGGTAAGTATTCTAGGCAATAGCAAAAAATGTATAAATGCTTCTAGAGAGGACTGGGGTAGGACTACTCCCTTTTGTGAGCTTGGGGGTCTCAAAACAACAACAGACCTTATACAAGAAGAGCCCTTCAAATGTGTCTTCTATGGGGCTGGCTCAAGAAGCCAGTGGCATTTTGTCGCATGGAGATGTTAGGGAGGTCTCGAGTTTCCTCCAGTCTTGATTCCAGCAGCAGTTCTGTGCTTGTGTTTCAGTAAAGGAAGAATTCAAATGGGACACAGTTATAAGCCAAGCAGGAAGAGTTGAATTTTAACAAGCAAAGAAGCAAGAACATGTTCTTTGGAATATGAGTGAGTTGACTCAAGTGGTGGTGGACTCATCCTGACAGGCATGGGGCCTATGTTCCTCAGCTCCCTGTTACCACTTCCCTGGTGACTTCCTTCACCTCCTCCATGGACACTGGGAGGAAAGGGGCGTGTTCTTCTCAGAGGCCCATTTTACCCAGAATTCAATCTGTTTTAAGTAGACATAGAAGATGGGAAAATGCATATGGTGGTTTAAGGGCCTCTAAAGTTGAAAAGTTTACTAGGGGAAAGGGCAATGGCATCTTGGGCATGGTCCCCTGCTGGGAAGTTCCTGAAATTAGTTCAAACTGATCTATCTAACTCTAAACTACCACCTCTGATTGTTCTTTGTCTCCTGTTTTTGAAGTTCTGAGCTGTTTTAGCTTAAGATAGTCACCTGCCAAGATTGCTATTTATATCATGGTTTTCCTGAGATGTGTGTATTGCTGTTTATATCATGGTTTTCCTGAGATGTGTGTGTGTGTGTGTGTGTGTGTGTGTGTGTGTGTGTGTGTGAGTGAGAGAGAGAGAGAGAGAGAGAGAGAGAGAGAGAGAGAGAGAGAGAGAGCACATGCATGCAGGCATGTATGCTATTGACAAGCCTCTCAGCTAACTTTCTGTCTAGCAGAGAGTGCCACTGAGATACACACCAGAAGAGAGGTAGGAAAACCAATTCTGGATATTGCAAGCTTTGAACCTGGTGGAATTCTTTCAAAAATTTTTTATTTCCTGTATTTTTGGAGCTTTAAGGACTATACTAACACAGAGCTAGGAAACCATTCTTATAGATTCAGGTTATTAATTCATTTATTAATACTTTATTGACCTTTTAGTATCCTCTTTCTCTTTATTCTCATGTTGCAACCTTCAGCCCTTCATGAACCAGCTTGTGAATAATTCTCTCAACAAAGGTGATTTGGAGAACCTTGGTTGAGGACATGGTTTCTAAAACAGTTGTTCTAAAGGTATGAAAAACATGGGCACCATCTATGTGCTTGTTTGGGATGTGACGTCTCTTGCCCTCCTCTGGACCTTGTAGATTACAGACTGTAGGTAGGCAGGTTTAGAAATTTGTGGTTTACAATCCCTGTAGATGATTGTGGGGTACACTCAAGTTTTTGCACGTATCTCTGAGACTCAGCATTCCATTATAAACTTACATGGGGCATGTGTTACCCTTCTCTTAATAGACATGTTCCCAGGAGGGTCTTTATGTCATGTCTTTTTTTAAGATCTGCACACAAAAAAAGCCACAATGAGACCTGGAAATCTATAGATAAGTGAGCATAGTAGGCCTCAGAGTTCACAGAGGAAAGACATCAGAGAACAGGATTCAGATCTAATTCTTCAGTTTTATAGATCTCTTTCTTTAACTGAACAGACACAGCGATCCCTCAAGCTCTATCACACTTTATGGCCAAATCCCTAGTGTGCCTTATGTGGTGTCTGTCTGAGCACAGAATCCCTGTGCTTCCACACACTAGTTGGGAGCTCTGTGCATGGCAGTGGTAGCTTGCTTTCCTTCCTGTGTCCCAGCACTGGAGCACCATCCCTTAGAGCAGTGTGGGGGCTGATGGTCAAGTTTAAGTGAAGGGCAAACCTGCTTTGATTTAAACACAGAGAACAGTCTATTAAACACCCTTGTTCTACAGAAACTGCTGCTGCATTCCATCAGAACATACTCTCACTCACTTCAGGTATCACCCTTGAGGCTGCTCAGCTCTTTGGGTGTCTAACCTTGCCCTCCTGTCATAGGCTATTAAAACTGTTAAAACAGAAGGATGCTTAACCACTCCAGCTGTTAAAACATTAGTACATGCTTTGGTGAGCTCAAATTTAAATAGCCCTTGAGGGGATCGCCTTCCTTTTGCTTTCAAAGCTCAGGGGTAAGTCAGAATTTAGCAATAGTTTCAACTTTTTCCATCTCTACATGTGTTCATTTTTCTCCAACCCTCCCAGAAAGGGCCAAATTAGTCATTAGTCTAAGGATTAATTTTAATCTATTTGTTTAGATTTCACTAGTGAAGACTGCAATGACTCACTGACTTTGCCTTGACCCCAACTTTTACACACTTTAAGAAAGAATTCCAGGCTGGTGTGGTGGCACACATCTTTTAACCTAGCACTTAGAAGTAGGGGCAGACAGATTTCTGGGAGTTCAGAGACATCCTGGTATACACAAAGAACTGTAGGTCACCCAGGGCTATGTAGTGAGAACCCATGTGAAAACATTTTTAAAAAGGGCTTTAAAATTCCCAATGTATAATTCAGGATAGCCAAAAGAGAGTCACTTGGAGGTTTTTTTTTCCGTGTGTGTGTGTGTGTGTGTGTGTGTGTGTGTGTGTCTTTTGGGGGGCTCTTACTTGCCTAGGAGACCTATGGTACATTATCCAATCCAAATCCTAGTTTGTATCACTCAGTTTTGCAGTTATTCATATTCATAATCTGCCTGTGTCATTGAAATGTTATCTCCTCACAAATTCTGTGCTAAATCCTGCTTTACTGACTCTGTTTTCCTTGCAGGCTCCCCTCAAGGATTATATCTGACACTGCCAAATGTCATAACTCAATCCTTTAGAGTTCCACACAGGTCCAGACCACTTTCGGAGCTGAATTCCACTCGATTAGCTAAGATCTTAAAACTCAAAACATGGCTTGAGTACCAGTGCCATTGACAGCATTCTAGACTGTCATCAGAAATGCTCACTTTACCAGGGGTCCGGGCTGCCACCTGGGGCCAAGGTGGTGTCTGAGGGCCATGCTGCTTCGGGGGCCCATTCCAATCTGGGTGGCCTGTGTGGTCACCTGGTACCATGGTGCAGGCTCAGGATGCTGTCTGGGTCCATGTCTGGGTCGGTGGTCCTACCCCAGCCAGGGTCTGTATTGATGTCCGTGGCCCACGTTACCACCAAAGGTCATGTAGATGTCTAGGATCTGGGCCACCAAGGACATCTTGATCTGAGTGGCCTAATGCTGTCACCTAGGGCCATGGTGCTGTTTGGGCCAGAGCAGAAGGCTGTGTCTGGGTTCATGACCTGCAGTGGCTTGGGTGTCTGGGGTGGTGTCTGTTACTCCCAGGTGCCCCTGTACTCTGCGGGTACCCAGAGTCTAGTCAGCCACCTGGGACCATGTTGTGCCTGGGGGCCACGCTGCTGCCAGGGCTGTGCTGATGTGGGTGACCTGTGCTAAACCTCAGGGACCATGGTGGCATCTGGGCCTGAGCTGCTGCAGAGGGCCGTATCTGAGTCTGTGGTTCTGCTGCAGCTGGGGTCTGTGGTGATGTCCATGGCCCGTGTTAGCACAGAGGGTCATTGGAACCACACTGTGCTGAGCCCACCTGCCCTTCACTGACCTGGGAATGGCTGGCCTTACCCTCATTGGATACAGCAGCAGGAGAGGTGACCCTACCACTCAGGGGAGACCTCACCCTTGCACTCAGGAAAGATGGACCTACCCCTCACCATAGGCATGCACCTCACATGGGCAGCACACTAGAGCTGATCCTGTGGTAGGGGATGACAGTGAGCCAGCCCAAGGGCATGAGAGCCACAGAGCTGACTCTGCCTCCCCTAATTTGCCATGTGGTGGCATGGGTGAGGGAGATGGGCAAGAGATCTGGGCCCTGCAGTCACAAGAGTAAGAGAACTAGTCCTGCCTCACACCAGCTGCAGCACATAGGAGAGCAGGTTCTATACCAAGCCTGGGTAGCACACTAGAGCCGATCCTGTTGTCAGGGCAACAAGTGAGCCAGACCTGAGGGGATGGGAGCAGGAGAGCTCACAGTGCTCCCATCCATATTCTCCCTACAGCAATCAGGAAAGAGAGCCCTGCACCTTGCCTGGACAAAACAGTAGAGCTGGCCATAGCAATGTGAGTGAGGGCGACCTGGATCTGACTAAAAGGAGGGAAAGATGGCAACCTGACCAACCCAGCTACCACCCAGGCCCAGAACCAGGGCTAGGAGTTGGCCACCCCAATATCCACTGAATCCATGAACTGTTGGAGAATGTGAAGGAGACAAATATACAGATCCAAAATGGCAGGATCTCTATGACACAAAAACAAAAACAGCCCTCCCCATTATCAGTGGTGTAGCAGAAACTAGAGACCTTGAGCCAGACCAATGACTCATGGCAGTGAACACTTCCAAGTCAAGACAAACTGATAAACTGTGTGACTCCATGGGCCACACTACAGCTTCCATGACATGATTCTTCTTCTTTATATTTTTTGTTTTTGTTCTGTTTGGTTTTTCTTTTAAATTTGATTTTGATTTGGGGGAGGTTTCAAAGGCAAAGGACAGATTTGAGGAGATGGAGAGATAAATGGGATTGGAATGCATGAGGTGAAATCCACAAAGAATTCATAAAAGTTCAAAACAAAGAAAACAATGCTCACTCTTGTGCTTATCTGAGACTAACCACATTACAACTTGTACTAAAATCACATCTGTATTGAAAAGTTTTATCAAAGTTTTTTTTATTTTTCAGCAGCTAATGAGATGATCATGTGTTTTTTTTTTCTTTCTGTTTGTTTATATGGTGAATTACACTGACAGATTTTGCTATATTGGACCATCCCTGCATCTCTGGGATGAAGCCTATTTGATCATGGTAGATGATCTTTTTGATGTGTTTTTGGATTTGGTTTGTGAGTATTTTATGGAGTATTTTTGCATCAATGTTCATGAGGAAAATTGGTTTGTAATTCTCTTTCTTTGTTGTGTCTTTGTGCAGTTTGGGTATCAAGGTGATTATGGCCTCATAACATGAATTTGGCAATGTTCCCTTTGTTCTGTTTTGTGGAGTAACTCAAGGAGTGGGGAATGGGATGCCAACCTAGCTACAAAAAACTTCAATATACAATTTGTCCTGCCTTCAAGATGTGCTGGAGTAAAGATGGTGCAGAACTTGTAGGAGTGGCCAGTCAATGGCTGGTTCAACTTGAAACCTATGCTATGAAGGGCCAGGAACCAGAGGCTGGATAGCCTAGAGACCTAGAGTAAAGCCAAACATAACTGGCCAAAAAATCATGGAATGATTCCTAATGATATTCTGCTATACTAGTATACCAGAGCCTAGCATAGTCATCATCAGAGGCTTCATCCAGCACCTGATGGGAAAGATGCAGAGACCCATAAACATTAGGTGGAGCTGAGGGAATACCAAGGAAGAGGAAGAGGAAGAGGAAGAGGAAGAGGAAGGATTATAGGATCCACAGAATTCAAGGACACTACAAGAACATGGACCATGGAATCAACTAACCTGAGCTCATAGGGGCTCACAGAGACTGAAGCAACAATCAGGGAGCCTATACGGATCTGACCTAGGTCCTCTGCATATATATTATGGTTGTGTAGCTTGGTATTATTGTGGGACTCTTGATAGTGGAAGTGGGGGCTGTCTCTCACTCTTTTACCTGCTTTTGGGACCCCTTTCCTCCTACTGGGTTGCTTTGTCCAGTTTTGATATGAGGGTATGTAGCTA
This sequence comes from Onychomys torridus, assembly GCF_903995425.1. Lineage (NCBI taxonomy): Eukaryota > Metazoa > Chordata > Mammalia > Rodentia > Cricetidae > Onychomys > Onychomys torridus. The sequence continues at coordinate 59,700,992 of NC_050456.1, forward strand.
GTCTTATTGTAACTTGTTCTGCCATGTTTGGTATATATTCCTGGGAATCCTGTTCTCTGAAGGAAAAAGGAGGAGGAGTAAACCTATATGTGAGGGGAAGTGAGGACAGGACTGGGAGGACAGGAAGAAGGGGAAACTGCAGTCAGGATGTAATATATTAGTGCAGAAATAAAAAAAAAATAAAGAAAAATGTTAGTTGATTGTTCTAAGAGGCACCTCACATTGTTAGGTCCAGTGAAAATTTTGAGTCCTTTCAATGTCTCCTTTCTGGTGCTCTTCTCTGCCCTCTGCTTCTTTCCTTTCTTTCACTTAGCTCTGCAATCAGTCAAAAGTCTCATTCCATTTCCAATATACATGACACATCTATGTCTTTGTTTCTCTCTTCATGGCAACAACATTAGTTACTTTCCTATTGCTGTGATAAATACCCTACCAACCATTTCAGGTAGGAGGGGTTTATTTGGACTTGTAGTTCCAGAGTACAGTCCATCACCGCAAGGCAGTCCCAGTGAAGAGAACCCGAGCAGGCAGACAATGATGAGTGTTGGCCCTCAGCTTGCTTCCTCCTTTCGATGCACTTCAGGGCTTCATCCGGTGGAATGGTGCCTCTCATGTCTAGGGTTGGTCTTCCCAAGTCAGTGAAGTTAACCTAGATAATCTCTCACAGGCAGGCCCAGAAGTTTGTTTCATTTGGTTCTTTCTAGATGTTCACATCTCATCAACTGATGTTTCTTTATTTTTCCATGATTTTTTTTTTTTTTTTTGGTCTCCAATTATTTCCAGTCTCAAATAAAAGGTAAAATATATCAGACCAGCTTTTAGTCTGTTTGTTTACTTCTACATGTTTAGTACCTACAATGCTGAATGATTCAAGAGATGCTTTAAAAACATGAGTTTGACATGCTACCACCCGCAGACTAAAGAAGCTAAGTAACAAGGAGGGCTCAAGGCAGGGGGCACTTGAATCTCCTTAGGAAGAGGAAATAGGATAGATTTTGAGGGTAGACTGAGGACAGGTGGGGATGGGAACAGAAGGGATCAGGTGGTGGGGGGGGGTGGAAGGAGAAAGGACTGGACCAGATGACTGGAAAGGGGGCCTTTGTGAGTGAGGTAGAAACCTAGTATAATGGAAACTTCTAAGGATCTACAAGGGTGACCCCAGCTAAGACTCCTAGAAATAGGGACACATAGCCTGAACTGGCCATCTCCTGTAACCAGACAAGACTCCTTGTGGAAGGACTAGGATACCAACCCAGCTACATAACCTTTGACTTATAATTTTTCCTGTCTACAAGATGTGCTGGGGTAAAGGTGGCACATAAATTATAGAAGTAGCCAACTAATGACTGGGCAGCCTGAGACCCATGCCACCTTGATGCTGCCTGGAGTGCCAGGACCTAAAGGCTAGATAGCCCAGAGATCTAAGATAGAACCAAACATGGCTAGCCCCTCTCCCACCAAATGTCAATGTAATGATGCCTAGGAATATTCTGCTATACTCAGAGACTGATTCCTAGGCAATTGTCATCAGAGAGACTTCATGCAGCAATTAATGGAAACAGATATGGAGACCCATAGCCAAACATTAGGTGAAACTTGGGGAATTCTGCAGAAGAGATGGAGGAAGGATTGTAGGAGCCAAAGGGGTTGAGGATGCTATAAGAAAACCCACAGAATCAACTAACCAGAGCTCATAGAGGGTCATAGAGACTAAACTGACAACTTGGGGAGCCTGCATGGGACTGACCTAGGTGCTCTGCATTTATGTTACAGTTGTGAGCTTGATCTTCTTATAGGACTCCTAACAGTTGGAACATGGGCTGTCTTTGACGCGTTTGCTGGCTTTGGGGATTCTGTTCTTCATATTGGCTTTCCTTATCTAGCAAAGGGAAATGCCTAGTCTTACTGCAACTTGATATGCCATGTTTGGTTGATATCCATGGGAGGCCTGCCCTTTTCTGAATAGTGATAGAGGAGGAATAGATGGGAACAGGGAAAGGGGACATGGAGGAGAGAAGGGAGGGGAAACTGTGGTCAGAATATTAATCAATCAATAATAATAATAATAATAACAACAACAACAACTATTTTTTTTTAAAAGGTAAAATACCTCTTTTGTGGGCACAAGCCTGTCAAGGGTATATCTAGTTTGGAAATTGCTTTTCACTAGAGTTGACAGGAAACAAAAAGTACAGGAAGTCTTTAAAAAATGAATTAGTGAACAAACTATGAATTTATTTCACATTACCCAAACAACATTTAACAAAAGAATTAGATGTCCTGTGACAGCACAAATAATTAGTGAGTTACTATATAATACTGACTTTTCTCTGGATCATATATTCTCATAGGGAGAAATGATTCCACACTGAAAAGGACATCTGAATTCTGAGAAAAGTAAAACGAAATGAGCAATATTGAGAACAAAGAGACTGGCTCATTCCCATATTTAGTAGCCCCATCTGACTATGGATGTTATTTAAGCTTGGTTTTTGTGACATTGTGCTAAATACAGGCTGTCTGCTATGTGTCTTCTTGTTTGCATGTATTTTGTGAAATTTTTTTTGCCAGACTATCTCTCTTCTTCCATTTTTCAATAAGTATCTGGCATACATCAATGGCTAGACGGCTTATGCTCCTGTGTTACTGTTACCAGGTGTCATGTTAACAGCTTTGAATCAATTATAATTGTTAATTGAAGCTGAATATATTTGATTATATAATTTTGAGCTATCCATGCTTAATTCCACCAAAATTATATGTGTCCTAGAAACTGGAACACTATGAAAAGATGATTGACAGAGAGAAAATATAATATGAACAAAGCCATCTTCTGCACCAATTCATGCACTATGTCCTATTCTCATATGATGTGTGGATTTTCTTTCTTAACTTAGCAAGATCAACTCAATATACTCCATATATATGTGGAATTTTTACATGTAATACACGGCTTAAAAAATAAGAAGACAGCTTAAAGCATTTGTCTTGAACATCCTCTAGGATCTTTGAAAGATTAAAACATATAACTATAGATGTACCTAAACATATGCACCTCTAGTGGCTTATTAAGGACTGTGTATGGAATTACTGGTGTATGAACTTAAGTAACTTAGCAATAAAAGGTTTCAGTATAACTGCATTCCTGTACATATTTACAAAACTGCAGCAGGTTACTGACCAAGATGAACAAAACATGGACCAAATTTCTCTTTCATTTGAAGTAATTAAAACAAAAGGATTTTACCTATTTTTGTAGTAGTTGGGCAATTTGTTATATATTTCTTCTGAGTTGATAAGAAATAAATAAACTCAAGCTGGGCTGTGGTGGTGCATGGCTTTAATCCCAGCACTCAGGAAGCAGAGGCAGGTGGATCTCTGTGAGTTTGAGGCCAGCCTGGTTTACAGAGCGAGATCCAGGACAGGTACCAAAGCTACACAGAGAAACTCTGTCTAGAAAAACCAATAAACAAACAAACAAACAAATAAATAAATGCACTCAATGAATGATAAAGTAAACAAACAACAGGTTCAAGAAGCTTCCTAAGTCATTTTATACTCTATGAGTGAATCACTAAGAAATGAATTTCAATGATTGTTTTAGAATTTATCTCCCATGGAAGACATGGCATTGGCCCTTCATTGGTGTGGAAATCATGGAATATCACTAATTCCAACATGTATCCTCTGACTCCAGTTTCTTTAGCCTTGCTGCCCTGTTTTGATGGCCTCAGGCTTAGAGATGACAGAGGCTTCAGTTTCTGTTTGAACATCCTCTCACCCTGGCTCATTGACTCACCCTTATGTACGGTTCCTGACTCTCATCCTCCTGGGCCTTCTGCTCCTGATTCTGTGCTTTCAAGCTTCAACTACCTGGGATTTTGCTGTGTCTGGAATATGGGTATTATCTGACAAGGTCATGTATTATAGGCATCCATCTACAGGGCACATTGTAGAAGTGGTAGATCCTGCAGTCAGCAGGGTTTTATCAGAACATTAGGTCACTGTGATCATGTCTTTAAGGTAGGGGATATGGGACTCTAGTCTTTCTTATATTGCTTTGCTCTCTTGCATGTGAAATAAAATAGCTCTTCTGTTGTAGCTCCCAACATGCTGTGCTACCTTCACCAGATGCCCAAAGGAATTAGGCTCTTTAACCTTGGAGTGTAACATCCAGAACCCTAAGCGACAATAAAAAATTTTCTCTTTATAAGTAAATTGCCTTATTATTTCATTATGGTGATGGAAAACTGGTAGATACAGGTTCTTTGCCCCAGTTTTCTCTTTTATGTTTGATTTTATTACATGAATTGTACTGGACAAGAGACCCTCTTTTAGACAACCCACAGAATTGGAGAAAATATTTGCCATCTGTACATCTGGCAGATAATTAGTATCTAGAATATACTAAGGACTCAGACATGCAGCAAAAAGAAAACAAACCTCCATCAATCAATAAAGGGGTTAATAAAGTAGACACTTTATAAATGAAGAAGTATAAATGGACAATACAAGCCAAACTTTTTCAACCTCATTGAGCCATCCGAGAAATGAAAATCAGAAGCTACCTTGAGATCCACGTTGCTCCTGTCAGAATGTTAGTCATTAAGGAAACAAACAATGAATGCTGGCTCAGAGAGGACCAAAGAGAACTTGCATACTGCTGGTGGGGATAAAAGCCAGTCCAATCTTCGTGTAAATTGGAATGGAGGTTTCTCAGAAATCTAGAAATAGGGGCCATTGAGGTATCTCAGTGGTAAAGATGCCTGACACCATGCTTAATAACCCGGGTTTAGTTACTGTCAGCCACATAGTGGAAGGAGAGAACAAATTCCAAGTTGTCCTCTGGCCTCCATACATATGTCATGGCAAACACACACATACACACACACACACATGCACACACACACACACACACACACAAACAAACACAAACACACACTCACTAATATAAACCAAAACTGTAAAAAACAAACAAGCAATAAATCCCAAACCCTAGAAATAGATTTATCATATGATGCAGCTATTCTACTACTGGGTATGGGAGGCCAAGTCAACATATCACAGAAATATTTCAACATCAAGGCCTATTGTATCATTCTTCACAATAGCTAAATTATGCAACCAACCTAGGCGTCAGTCAACAGAGGAATGGGTAAAGAAAAGAAAAAAATATATTATATACATTAAGCCATAAAGAAAAATGAAATTATGTCATTTGCAAGAAAGTTGTTGCAACTGAGGACAATCATATTAAGCAATATAAGCCAGACTAGAGAGACAATTACCATGTTTTCTCTCATCTGTGATGTCTAGATTTTATGTACTCAAAGAATATCTTGTATGTGTATATTAAGTGAAATTATCTAGGAAAACAGAGGGAATTAACATGTGGGGGAAGGCACCTAGGAAGAGGGTGTATGTTCAACATAAAATATATCCTTGTAAGAAAATTGGGAGGGAAAAAAACATGATTCCCATGGCTCAAGCTAAACTTGAATCTCTAGAGAAGAAAAATCACATACGAAGTTAGTGATCAAACTAAAATTAAAATAATAACAAAGTTGTAGCACGAATCTTAAAGGGTCTTATTAATAAAAACAAATCTGGGAGCCAGATATTGGGGTGAACACTGAAAGATCAGAGAAACACGTAACAAGCCACAGCTTCCCCACCTTGCCAGTTCCTCAGCTGATCCTGTTTCCTCAGACTGGAAGCCTCTGTGTCCTCATCTGAATGGAGCTCAGCTGAACTTCTGCTCAAAAGGCTGAAAGCTTAACTAGTCTAGTTCCTGGTCCTCAGGCCTTAGATACCTTTCTGCTTTCTGCCATCACTTCCTAGGATTAAAGGCTCACTTCCTGGGATTAAAGGCGTGAGTCACCATGCCTGGCTGTTTCCAGTGTGGCTTTGAACTCACAGAGATCCAGGCGGTACTCTGCCTCTGGAATGCTAGGATTAAAGGCATGTGCGCCACCATTTTCTAGCCTCTCTATCTAGTGGCTGTTCTGTTCTTTGACCCCAGATAAGTTTATTAGGGTGCACAATATTTTGAGGAACACAATACCACCACAAAGAGCGTCTACTTTTGTGCTTTGAAGTATATGACGTACTGCTCTTCCCTGTATCATCTACTATTTTTAACATTTGTTGTGTCAATCAATCAGAAGCAAATATGCAATGGCCAACACCATCCTTTTCCCTAGCAAGTTTAATACTGTAGCTATTAATAACAATCTTACTTCTCTTAGTTTATCATCCATCTTCCCTGTGCTGTTTCCTTCCAAGTGTTGTTATGATTGATATTGACATGCTGGCATGATAGTTGAAGATGCTAAGAAATGAAACAGTACCACCAGTATCAGTTTGAAGCAGTAGAGGAGGGAATCATTCCCACAGTGGTGGCCATTATGTCTAGTACACTTTGAACTATAGAAAATATTTTCAGGTGGAGAAAAAAAAAAGATAATTTTCCTAGGTTCTGAATCTGAACATCAATCATTGACTGTTTAAGAAAGAGTTTCACTGATGGGGATAGCAAAATCATCTAATATTTCATGGTAAGTCATGAACTTGTAGTTTGTCCTGGAGTCCAAGGGTTCACATTTAATGTATCTCTATTACATCTAATAATAATAAGAAATAATTATACCAAAAGTAAATTTTTGTTTTTGGATTTTTTTTGGGGGGGCGGTTTTCAAGACAGGGTTTCTCTGTGTAGTTTTGGTGCTTGTCCTGGATCTCGCTCTGTAGCCCAGGCTGGCCTCGAACTCACAGAGATATTCCTGGCTCTGCTTCCTGAGTGCTGGGATTAAAGATGTACGCCACCACTGCCTGGCAAATTTTGGAATTTTAAAGTGACACTTGAAATTATGTTTGCAGAAGCCTCATTTCTGTGGAGGCGGAGATGTTAGATGTGGAGACCAAATGCTAAGCGAGTGCCTTCCCCTTGGCTATACATTTCTCTCTGCCCCATGATCTGTTTTTGTTTAGTGGATACATTGTAGGAACAGGAAGATACATCTTTCGGGCAGCATGCTACTGGATGCAAGACAGGAAAATGCCAGCAAAAGATACTTTTAGTCTTGTGATGATATTTGATGATTGGGTAACACTGTCTATCAGAATATTACTTTCTTTTCTTTCCTTCTTTCCTTCTTTCCTTCTTTCCTTCTTTCCTTCTTTCCTTCCTTTCCTTCCTTCCTTCCTTCCTTCCTTCCTTCCTTCCTTCCTTCCTCCCTCCCTCCCTCCCTCCCTCCCTCCCTCCCTCCCTCCCTCCCTGCCTCCTTCCTTCTCTCTCTCTCTCTCTCTCTCTCTCTCTCTCTCTCTCTCTCTCTCTCTCTCTTTCTTCTCCTCCTCCTGTCCTCCTTCTCCTATTTCAGAGAATTGTGAATGTGTTCATTTTCAAATTCAAATAGGATCCAGGAGACCTTTTTTTATTTCTATTTGGATAAGCCACTTCAGATAAATTTCTTTCTGCATTTATTTATTTATTTGTCTGTCTGTCTGTCTGTCTGTATCTATCTATCTATCTATCTATCTATCTATCATCTATCATCTAGTACGTGTGCACATGTGTGTGTGTGTGTGTGTGTGTGTGTGTGTGTGTGTGTGAAGGATACTGTGTACAATCTTCCATATGTATGTGACAGGTATGGGAGGTCAGAAGACAACTCCTACCATGTGGGACCTGAGGACCAAACAAAGGTCTTTAGGTTTGGTGGCAAGTACCTTTGCTTGCTGAGCCATATGGCTGGCCCAACTTTTAAAACAACATGCAAAAGCTTAGAAAAGTTGCTTGCCTTCATAAACTTTACCTTTCTGGGCTTCAAAGTGAAATTAAGTGGAGGCTAAATAATGTATAGTCTGCAATCCCATTTATTGTTGCTTATGATTTTGGTCCAATTTATTCTGAGAAGGTGAGTAGCAGGAAAAAATAATGCTGAGATTAATAGAGGAAGAAACCTGACATCAACCTCTGGTCCTCACAGGTGCTCATATATACATGAGCACCTATCCCCATCTACACACACACACACACACACACACACACACACACACACACACGCACACACACCATGTCCACTGCACACACAACCCAATAAATAACAAAGTTATTGAGATCCAACTTAATTTGACTTATGCTAAAATTAGCATTAGCTCATTTTTCTTCAATATTCATGGATAAATTTTGTCACTCAAAGCTAGGGTGAGCATGCAAGAAATTCTAGCATTTGGGGAAGCTTCTTTTGATAATGATATGAGTTTGTTTATGAAAACATGACCCTATGATCCTAATACCTCCCATTAGCTCCCACTTCTGCATATAGTAGTCCTTAGGGTCATGTTTCCCATACATGAATTCAGGGAACCATTGAGGTCATAGCAGAAGTCACAGTTCACCCTGAGCAGGTTTGGAACATATCTATGTCTAGATTTAGGGTGCGGGTTAAGTCAACCAAACCCCCACGGGGTAAGATATTATTCCCTTAGGGAAAAAATTGGGCTATTATTCTTTTTAAGTATGAGAATGAATAGATCCTGGGCAAGGATTAATAATAGAAGGCAATTATTAACTGTTTACTGTATGATAGTTGAAAGGGATTAACATACATATACATTGTTATCAACTCACCATGATAGTTCACTTTGCAGATGATGAAATAATTTTAGAGGAAAACAGCTTGCTGATTGATGTTCATAGGAAGCAGTCACTGGCAAAGCCACAGGATTTGCAGGACAAGTGTCCCTTGACAGTGGAAAACTGAAGGGCCATCTTAGGGCCTGGTGCTCAAAATGAATTCCCAGTTCAGACATCTCAAACTCTCACCCATCCTCGGATGTGAAATAACGTTTGTGTTCCTATCTACTCAAGAAGGAGACCTTCCCTCCCCTTGGCGGCTTCATTTACATCTTGGTGATTGCCTCATCACTGATTCCGCATTAAATACAGAGGTGTGACTAGCTAATTCTGTCTTGTGGCATAAATTAAGAAAATGAATGTACTTAGGACCATGCATCCCTCTCCATTTTCTCTCTTCCCTACCAACATAAAATCCCCCTCACTGACCACCTACACACAATCTGTGGTGCTGTTTCTTGCTCTTCCAAATTTTCTTGGCTTTTAAAAAAGTGTTTTCTATTACAGAATGGGAAGGCAGTCATTGAGAAAGATGACATTGCTTTTCAGTAAATAAATAGGGATTTATATAACCCTTGAAATGAGATAGCGTAAATATGTATTTTACTAACATTTCTCTCAAACATTGGTGACAGTAGTTCTTTAAACAGTAAGCATAGCTTCAAAATAATGAGATAAAACTGTTAAATTTTGCTGAAAAGAGGCAGGTATTGTTTGTTTTGCCGGCCTTTCTCTCATGTACCTATTGAAATATATTATTTTCTCTTTAGTGTATCATCTTGTTTTTCTAAAAGAGACAATTTCACCTAAACCTTTAAAGAGTAAGAGAAACTGGAGTGTAGCATATTTCAAAGTTTGGGTAAGTGAGTAGGTTAACCCATAAAATACTGAGAAAGCAGAAACTGGCGCTTCCTCTTTGCCTTGATCAAAAGGATGCTTGGAAGATAGTACTTAGCTGAGAGACTGGAGGTGGTAAAAGGGAGCTGTGTTCTAGAACATGACATGTATGTCTGGGATCAAAACATAACTGCTTCATTTTTTCTGATCTATGCACTCAAAACCAAATTTTCATTTCTTTCAGTATGTAGTAATATATAAGCATGCAAATAAAACTTTGTATAGTAACACTGCGCTGGCCTATCCATTTGGCAATCCTACGCCCATTCTCAGAAACAGGTAGAAAGAATCATCAGTATTTCAGGCAGATTTTTTTCTTAAATTCTAGCTGTCGTTATGTAGGAAAATTACATAAGAAATGAAGGCCCTTGATACTCTCTTAACCAATACTGCAACTTTTGATGGAGAAAATTTATCTGTGATAAAGGTAAAAACAATTGTGATTTTAATGAAGGTATAAATTCCACTAAGGTTGTTATGGTAGCTGAGAAATGGTTAAAGTATTTAGAAAATGATTAGTTTTAATAGGAATATCTCCCAACCAATGTTTAGTCTTTCTGTACATATTAGTCTTGTTTCAGTTGCTTCTTTTGGATATGAAGTTGGAAGGTTTTGAATGTCACTTTGCTTTTTTTATTTTAACTTCAAACACTTTTAATATTCTGTTGCCAACATCTCAAATGATATATCAGCTCTTAGTTTGTATCTGTAGCCATTTAAAATTTAAATCACATTAGAAAGCAGTGAAATAATCACAATTTTAAATTAAATTAAATTTTAATTTTAAATTAAATTGAGTTTCAATTTGAAAGGAAATTAAATCTTTATTTCAAATTAAGTCCAATTTTCAGTTATTTTAATTAAAGTAAGATATAATTACATTAAGTATTTAAATTAAATTAAGAATTTAAGCACAAATGCAAATGCATCTTAAAGAATTAAAAATAACCTTGGGCCAGCAAAATGGCTCAGGAGGAAAAGGGGCTTGCTGCCATGTCTAACAACCTGAGTTCGATCCTGGGACATTCTTGGTGGAAAGAGAGAACCAACTTCCACACACAAGTTGTCCTCTGACCTCCACAAAGAACAGTGACATGTGTGTACATTTGTACATGTGCATACACTAGAGCACATATACACACAGGATAAATGAATAGATAAAATAAAAATGTAAATACAAATAACTTCAAAATGTCTAACCACACAGAAATACAGAAATTATTTTGCTGATAGGAGACAATCGATATATATGTTTATCAAAATGCTGGTCATACTATGGCTAATTAGCTGGAAATATGTCAAGAAAAACACAGCTGTTCAGAATGTTTTACAAAGGTAGAGCAGGCAGGTTGTATGAACAGCAAATCTGATGCTCCTCAATAATAAACCAGAAAGTGCAAAGAAAGGCTTGTACATGATGCCAAACTCCTACCATTTTAAATGATACAGGTAATGTTAAAATGAGTTTTAAAATTAGTAGAAATTCAGGAATTCTGATAATGGGTAGCGACATTTCTGCTTTGATAAGACAATGATTTATTAACAAAAGCCAAAGCACAACATCTTTTCAAGATCGTAAAATATTCCTTTGAATTTTCACCATCTTCATTGACTTTTACTATAAAAACCACTTTCACTAACCCAGTACACTCGAAATAGAAACAGTGGTTTAGGAAGCTGAACTGACTGTCAGAAAATATCACCTCCTGTTCTTTGCTGAGCTTGATAAGCCTCAGCTTGTCTATTTGAGTTTCCATATAATACTAAGGTTGCCTCCATCCCTCATTCAGCTGTTTTCCCTTACATTGTCATCTGTGCCCGCCCTGACCAAAGTACTCATCGGCCTGACACATGAAGAAATAATAACGTCAGTAACATTTAGTGTACGTCAGCTGTTGTGAAGTGCTTTGACTCTCTCATTTCATCACCATCTCCAGTCACTGATAAAGGAATAAGTGATGAGACAGATGTTCAGAAAAGTAACTTGTAAAGAAAGCAACACAGTAGCAACTAGATTGCTGAGCATCAAACCTGCACTCATCACTCTGGCGTTGAGGTCCTTCATTGTTGGACTAAGTCAGTCTATGTAAGAACTGAATTCTTGTTAATACAAATGGACCCATTCTCTTTTTAGCTGGATGGGTACACACACACACACACACACACACACACACACACACACACTCATGCCCACATGCATGCACATGGAATGCATTTTTATCTTGGGATTAAAATTTCAAGTGTAAGGTATACTCAAGAAACGACTGTGGTGCGTGAATGCAGATGTTTCTTTCTTTCAGTGAACACACAGACCAGGTTAGGATGAGAAAAGAAGAAAATGAAGCCAACAATTATAGTTTGATGATCAATTGCAATTCCTTCCTTCCTTCCTTCCTTCCTTCCTTCCTTCCTTCCTTCCTTCCTTCCTTCCTTCCTCCCTCCCTCCCTCCCTCCCTCCCCTCCCTCCCTCCCTCCTCCCTCCCTCCCTCCCTCCCTCCCTCCTTTCTTTCTTTCTTTCTTTCTTTCTTTCTTTCTTTCTTTCTTTCTTTCTTTCTTTCTCTCTTTCTTCCTTTCTTCCTTTTTATCTTTCTTTTTAATTAAGAGATTCTCTATTCATTTTACATAGCAACCACAGCTTCCCCTGTCCTCCCTCCTCCCACCCTCAGCCTTCCTCCCCCAACCCAGCACCCATTCCCACCTCCTCCAAGGCAAGGTCTCCCATGGGGAGTCAGCAGACCCTGGTACATTCAGTTGAGGCAGGTCCAAGCCCCTCCTCCCTGCACCAAGGCTTATTTGCAGCAGTTCTTGGTGCCTTTGCTGTCTCTGGTTTCCTATTAGGTATGTAGTGAATTTACAGCATCTTTTCTCTTCTGGGACTAGGGTCTTATTCAATGAGAAAAACTAGTTAGCCCACCCAAAACATACTTCTTTCTCAATCTATACTTGAAACTTTTTATATGGTCCTTGTATAGTTCAGACACTTCTGGACAAAAATTTTAGATAAATGAGACTTTCTAGGACTAGAGAGACAGTCCATCAGTTAAAAGCCTGTGTATTGCTCTTGTAGAGGACCCAGATTTGATTCCTAGCATCCCTGGCAGGTGGCTTACCACTACCTGCAACTCCAGCTCCAGGGAGACCTGATGCCTCTGGCCTCTGTGTGCTCTGGCACTCGTAAGTACATACCTATAGACAGACAGCATACATATACACATAATTAAAAAATAATAAAATCCTTTTTAAAATTCATTACCATTCCTGCATTTTGGGATTGAGAGTCAAGTGAACATGACATTAGGATAAATCTGATTACTACCAGGTAGGAGATAGGAGGTCATGAGACTAGATAAGGTAATGATACCAAAATACCCATTAAGAGTTTAATTCACACCAGACATTTTTCAGAGATTTATGTGTTTAGTGCTATTTTTTTCTTATGCTATCTTGCATGGTAGTTATTCATCTGGATTAAAACAAAGAAGCCAAGCCATGGAGATTTTCAATCATGTTTTCAAACTCACACAGTGTAGTAAGTAGTTGCTCTTCTCCCATTGAGATAAACCACCATGACTAAAGCAACTTTTGTCTGAATAAACTGAATAAAGAGCTTATTTTGGCGTATGGTTCCAGAGAGGTGGGAACAGCATAGAACAGTGGCAGGCATGGTGTATGAAACAGGAACTGAGACACCGCAAGGTTAAAAAGATGCAAAATGGCTTGACACGTCAGAGTTAGTGAATGGGATCTGAAGCCAGCTATTCACACCCCTTGTCTATGAGGTTTCATTCCATGAGTTTCCTTGTCTCCAAGCTATTTTCCTTTAAGCTAGATGTGTGTTACTAAATATCACTTCCTTTGTGTATATTATAATTAAGAATCATGAAACACTTAAAAATCTCAGCATGAAGTCTCTGTTTCTTTGCCTGATTTACAAGAGATTAAAAAATTGGAAACTTTATCATTTCAGCACATTTTTTTTTTTTTTTTTTTTTTTACTATTTCTCAGGTTGATGGGTTTATCTGCATTCTGCCAATCTGTCTGCTGTCAATCCCTTCCTCTCCCTCAGTTGAAATTTGCCATCATTTTAGGTGGGGGATGGGGCTATTGAAGCTTTGAGGTCATATATTTAAATTTTTCTCTGATAGTTCCCGTCTTCCTCTACTTTACATCTTGGCATTTGCTTATTTGAATCTATGTGCTACTTATATTGTAAGTTATGTTTATCTCCTCTGTCTCTCAAATATTATGTAAACATGTGTATATAACTTTCTTCCAATTTAATTATACCATTGACTCTAAATATGTCTGTCTATCTTCTATATCTATGCACTCAGGTATCTATCTCCCATGAATCTTTCTTTTATACCCATCTATTATGTATATTTTGCCACCCATAGATCCATGTATCTTTTACAGCCATCTATTTTCTCAATATATCTATCATCTATTCTATTACCAATATTTCTATCATCTATCTATCTTCTATTTTCTATCATCTATGTATGTATGTGTCTATTGTCATCATCATCTATCTATCTTTCAGCATAACTGGATTGGAATAAAATTCTAATTTTTATTTTATTGACAAAATTTAGCACAGTACTCCATGTTAAATATTTTATTAAATATGTATTTACTGGTGCTTTAGGTCTGGTAGTTTAAATTCAATATTATGTCAAATCATAAGAAAAAAATACATCCTCGTCTTTAAGTGGTCTCATCTGGTTGGAAATTTATGTCAGTCTGGAGTCTTGTTAAAATCTGATCTGAAGGAAACAGAAAAAATTTCTCTTTTCTTACTGTAGTCTCAGAAGACCAATACAGTATTTTAAAGCCAAACGCTTATGAATTTCTCCTTAATCATCATTGCCATGGACTCAAAGAAAAATCAAGGCAGCTGCTCATTGTCATGGAAGCTTACAGGTCATAAATCTGGCAAGTTGAGATGGTAGCCAAGTGAAGTTTTATAGGGCAGGTATGGAAATTTCCTTCAACTTCAGAGTGTAGAACATTGTATAATTTCCCTGGTTATTATGAAGTATGAGCTGATTGAATTAAATGACTCTAAGTATAAACTATTTGACATAATTTAAAAGAAGTGGAGGAGGGTTCATGTACCATTTGTAGAAAAGTAATTGATTTCATAGTGTAAACCAGACTTAAAAAATTGATGTTTGAAGGATTTATGTCCGTAGGCCCGCTTCTTAAATAGTGGTGTGCCTTTAAAGACACAACTGGGTCAGTCATTAGCATGAACAGTTATGGATCTCTTTTTGCTTGTGACTTTCTTTTGATCATTTATCTTTCTTATTTTGAAAAGGAACAATGCAAATCTTGCTGAGAAAATCCTTAGCCTCAGCCTATAGAATTTATCCCATTAAACACCAAATATACCACAATTATACCTTTTTTATATAAACTATCCTTTGGGCTATATATTAAATTTGTTAAAAAGAAAACTCAACCAGGCATATCAGTTAGTAATTGGATAGTGATATTGGTTCCCTTCCCCTGATTTAAGTTTTTCTCTTCTAAAGGAAAAAGGGAAAAGGCATTGTACAGGAAAGGGATGAGGAAGTCTACTGAAGAAAAAGCAGGGAGAGATTGTCTTGAGAATCATGAAGGAGAGGTGGAAGTACCAAGTCTCCACAATTCTGTTTAATTCCTGCCCAGATTAGGGACAAGAAAAGGCACAGAGTTTGCTCTTACTTTGTAATTTTCTTCTAGCCAGAGCTCTAATATTTAGCCAGAGCAGATGGCAATAAGGTGGGATCAAAGCACAATTAGGGGCCACACTGATTTGCATTTTAGAACCTACAGTGCCAAACAGGTAAACTGCATGACTTGGTGATGCTTTTAATAACCCAGCAGTGGGACCAAAGCATTGTTGTGAGGGAACAGCTGGACTTGCATCATTCATTGGAAGGTTTGCTACACCCACTGAGCTCTTGCTGTACTCCAGGGGATGTACTGGAAAGATCCACTGCTGAGTAGGACACACATGGAATATGACAACTAGCTAAAGTTTGAACTAAAGAGCAACTACTACTCACCTCTATATCTAAAATTAAGAGGAACATGTTTGTTCTATTTCATTTATTTTGTCTGTGTTAATATAGTTACCTAGGCAACAATACTCTAATATCTTGTTGGGGCATTAGAGCTATCTAGTAATACAACTACCACAAAATATATGTGGAAACTTGGGGATTTATAATGAACACTTTCTTGTGTTCTCTCTGAACCCCCGCTGGTCTCCATTTGCTCATGTGGAAGATAAACAATAGTGGTGACTCTTGTGTACTGATGGACATAGATAGACAGCCGAGGACTGTGCCTGCCAATTGTGAAGCTCGGCATTTGATAAATGCCGAATCTGAGCCTTAGAGAGGATAGATGAGCTGTTTGTGGTTGAATATATAACCAATGGGAAAAGTCAGACTTTTTACTCTAAAGTCTATAACTTTTACCACTATATGTCAGTTGTTGCTCTCTAGTTGAACCGTCCATCATTGGGGAGTAAGAAATAGTCACCATAATTTCTCTGGATGTGCTTTGCCAGGGAAGCTGGTCATGTTTGACTCCTTTAGCAGCATATATAACAACTGTACAGGAAAAGAATATAGAAGATAATACTACAATTTACCCACAAGCTGACTATTACTATTGAAGTAATCAATTTCGTGCACATTCTTATATCATTACTTAATACAGTGCATTATGTTTCCTGCCAATTCTTATTCCCTTAAACCCTCATCATGGGAAGTTGGTTTTCACTTTATTCCTCAAAGCATCAGAACAGGAAGATGCCTTTGAAATTGTGTAGTCAACAGCTAGAATAGAATTGGTATGACAAAGGCATGGCTGGAGAAAGGCATCTGTAGACCACAGCAAAATTCTAAGGAAGGGAAGACAATTAGCAACATACTTTATGTAAGTAATTTTTTGCTTCAAGAATGAACATTGTTTATTTTAACTGCAGGATTACAATTGAAATTTGGCCTGAATTTGAATTTAGATGAGACTTTGATGCATTACATCAGTGTTTGGGTCCCAGATAGAGAGCCTGTTCTGGGCCTGATATTTGATAGGTTGTTTGAATCAATGAATAAAATGAATGAATGAATGAATGAATGAATGAAAAAAAATTAATGAGAAAAAGCTGTATAACTCACATATACACTGTGGATATGCAAATGTAATTCACTAACCTAAGTCCATTATCTTCATCTTCAGGCACAGCATCATCATCATCAGTGAAAGTGCTGAATGTGTATTTTATGGATATTTGTACTTCTCTGGGGCAAAAAGGAGAAAGCACAGAAATACCGGGCAGTTGGATCCAAAGAGATTATGAAGATCTGAGCGTGTGTGTGGGTCTATGATTGATTAAAAGGAGGGAGGGATGTATGGTGTTGCCACTTATGAGAATGGTGATAATATATATTGATAAATAAGATAGATATTATTGATAAATACTAAATCTCAACAGTTTTCCCCAAGTGTTTGTTGATAGCAATTTTGTATTTGTTGGAATTCAATTATAGGTGAAGGTGAGTCAGTTAACACTGTCAAGTTTATTTTAATACATAAAACGCCATTTATCACATAGGTGATTTTTCTTGTTTACTTATTTATTTGAGATAAGGTCTTTTTGTGTAGTGTAGGCTGCTCCCATGCTTGTGGAGCTCCTCCAGTCTCAGTTTCTGAGTGCTAGAGTTATAGGTTTACACCACTCTTCCCAGCTTGGCAATGCTTCCTTTAAAAATATATATTAATGGTATACTAACCTGGGGAATTAATAAATAACATTTACTAAACACTTGCAGTTTTCCATCTGTTATTTTTTGCACTTTTACATATATTTCCATATTCAATCCTCAGCTCCAGGTAATGAAGGCTACTGTGATCACTTCCTATTCACACAAGATGTAGAATGCACCACTCCAGTTTGCTTAGCTAGTGTGTAAAGACCTAGGTTTTTAACCAGACTGTCTGATTCCTGAGTCTGTGCACATTCAAGCATGCTGTTGCACTAACTTAAGAAGCTTTGCAATGGATGGATGGACATTGGGGAGAATGTACTTAGGAATTGCACAGTTCAAGAGTGCAAGTCCCAAAGAGGTCCATAACTTGTCCAGTGTTTAGTCCAACATCATATAATCATTTTCTTACAGGGTTTCAAATATGACAGTGTACTTTGTGTACATAGGGGAATTAATTGGAGAGAATTTATTGTGACATTCACCTGATGGTAGCATACAATTGTATTATTGTGGTCATTCATAAATCAGTCTTGAAAGGCTAAAAAACTAGATCAGTATACACACATTTTTAAGCTTTCTTCCCTAATGGAAGGCATTTGAGTAACTGTGGACAGAATCATCATTCTTTCTTGGTCTGAATAAGTGACAGTTTGCTTGGAGAAATACATAGCCTCAGTTCATTGATTGCCCAAGTTTCTGCAGATGAGGAATGATAACACAAAGAAAAATGGAGTGGTGACTCCACCTTAGGGGGATTAAGAAAAGATGTTGGAAATTGAACAGGCTGTCTTATTTCTTCTTTTATTCTGCTTAGACAATGCCGTCCATCTCTTGCCATTTTAGAAGAAAATATTCCCATAGTATTTCTAGGAAAGAGAACCTACATTCCTCCTTTTCATCATTAATGAAGTAATAAGGGACACAAGAAGGGCATACTTCGCACTGTTCTATCCTTCTAAGTAGAACATGCCTTTAGAATAACTGGTGCATGCACATCAAAGAGTATTGAGCTAACCTGAAATGTCATATTTCATAGAGAGTTCAACAGGGCAATTTATCACAATTGACCCCATCAGAGAAGTATCAATCATCCATAGTAGACCTGGGGTTGTGAAATGCCCTCACATTTGGTCATAAAAATTTATCATGTCAGGAGTTGTATAGCCAACAGTCCTCTCTTGAAGTATGGTGGTCCTGCTGGGATATTTATCTTTGTTGGACTGACATATTAGTCAAGCATTTTCTCTTACTCCACACTCATCCTCCTGTGTAATCTTCTATTATCAGGGAAGTCTACTTGGAAACACAAGTAGTGATGCTGATAAACAACCATGGGGGAGAGAATAAATGCCTCCTTGTATGCATATCTATGAGGATGTTTTATAGAAAGGCTAAATATTTTATCTGGTGGCTTTCATTTTTTTTCCAGGTCATTATTTTGAGCAAAGGCATGTAGTAGAAGGAGAATTAGGTCCTAGGCAAATCAACATCAGAAAAATCTATTTAGATCTATTTTTTTTCTGTTCTGGTTTTGTAGAACCAAAGGGAATAGGGATAGTGGTAGTGCTTCTTCATTTCTGACTCCTTTGGGCATGATGATGAAGTGACAAAGATTTTCATTTAATAAATATGGAACTATTTATGCAGAAAAAGTTTTAAAATTCAGTACCTCAAAGTCAAGGTGGTTAAGAGAAGAAACCATCTGTTTACCCCAGAGCACAGATTATATTGGGACAAAGAATCAAGAGAAGGCTCAAGGTTGAGGATGATGTGTTTTGGGTTTGATCTCTGTCTTCATGATTTGTACAGCTTGATCTTGGCCAAGACTTGAAATGTGTGATAGCTGAGAATTTATGGAACATCCAAATAAATAAAAGTTGCCCTTCCTTGAAATTAGTGTGATAGTTAAATAAAATAAACATGAACAATATAATAAAATTGTTTTTCTTTTTTTTGGATAAAAAACAGTAAAAAGAAGGGCTAAATTTAGGATAGGAATTTGTGTTTAAAATTTTATATATTTAAAATTCTAGTGACTAGTTGAGTGACCTCAGGGAAATGCTTTAGTTGTTCTGAGCTTGGGGCTTTCATATATTAAAATAATGTGAATAATTGTTATTGATGTTTAATAAGATATTTGACATTTCTTGGAAATTCTGAAAGCATTATATAAATGCTTGTTAACTTATTCTTTGTCTTATTGCAGAAAGCATATTAATGCTGTTAATAACCTTATATTTGATTGTTTGATCCAAGGTGATTTGATTAGAAGGGGACTCATTTTTGCAGGCAATCCTCAAAGGAGACAAGGCTTATTGAGTAATTTGAATTCTATATAATATTAAGATAGATGGCATTTGTAAACAAAACAAAACAAAACAAAACAAAAATAAAAACACTGATATCTTTTCTACTATGACTGAATACCAATTTATCCTCATAGTCCTGAAAGAGATGACACTGACCAGTGTCTTTGGCATTATTTTAATAAACATAAGGACAAGTTTCATTAGGTTGAACATGAATATTTATTTCAAAACATCTAAAATTATAGGCTTCCTATTATTTTTAAAGCACTTTCTTGTCCATTCTCTGTACTTCCACATCTTTTTAAAAAATTACTATTGTTTCACCAACATGAAGTTATCACCATCTTCTTCTTTCTAATAGAAAAAGGATTATTTTATAGGATCAAAGAAAGGATGCTGCCTCATGTTGCCTTTCCATTAAAGACCCTAGTCAAAGCCAATCAGTCCCTTAGCATGGACATTTATTTGATTTTACTTTCCCTATGAATTTGACTTCTCCGTTTCTTCTATACAGTGCGATCTTTGTAAACAGGAATTATATCCCATTCAATTTTGTGTTTCCCATAAAAATAAATGAGTAGTAGTTGATAAAATTCAGCTGAATAAAAATCTGTTGTCTCTAATGACAATACGTTACATAGAAAAAAAATCAAAATAGAAACTATTCTGTTTGTTTTGTTTTGATTCCAATTTTCTTCCAGGAAATGACTTCTAGATAGAGACCTATTTTCATGAAAATTTATAGTCAACTAAAGCAGCTTGGGAACTGTGTTCTTGTAGGGAAATTGCTACTCTTTGAACATAGTTCAAAACTCTTGAAGGTAGTTGGACTTAGCAGTGGGTCTCAAAGTGTATTTACCTTGCTACTTTCTTATCTTTTCAACTCATTTTAACATTTTCATTGGCAGAAAGAAGGAAACTAGAATAGGAACAAAATGTAAAAAGAATGTGAATCAACTTACTCACTTCACAGAAGAGGAAATTGAGTTCACAGTCTTCCATTCACTTGTGAAAACTTGTGCTACCAGCTCATGGTGAACCAGGAACAAAATTTAGATTCTGTACTTAATCTGGAGTATGGTCTTCAGGTCAGCACTTATATCATGAATCTTAAAAGACCTTATAATAAAAAACCCCAGAGCCAGATATTGGGGAGAAAGCTGCAAGATCAGAGATGCAAAACAGCCAGTCTGCTTACCTCTATGAAATCCTCAGCCTCAAGAGAGCAAGTTCCTGCTTTCTCATGCCTTATACGCCTCTTTGTGCCTTGCCATATTACTTCCTGGGATTAAAGGCATGTGTCACTACTGCCCAGTTCTGTTTCTCTCATGTAGTTCAGTGTGGCCTTAAACTCACAGAGATCCAGATGGATCTCTGACTCCCAAGTGATAGGATCAAGTTGTGTGCCACCACTGCCTGACCTCTATGTCTAATTTAGTGACTGGCTCTGTCCTTTGATCCACAGGTAAGCTTTATTGGGGTACACAATATATCACCACAAGCACTGACTTTCTTTTTTCATGTGTTTGTGTTCTTGTGTGAGAGTGCGCATGTGTGTGGGTGGAAGTGGGCAAGTACCAAATAGAAAACAGAGATCAACATTAGATGTCTTTATCAATTATGTTCTATCTTATTTTTGAGACAGGCTCTCTCACTGAACTTGGAGGTTGCTGATTCAGCTAGACTAGTTTGTCAGCATGCCCCAGGCAGGGATCCTCTTGTTTCTTCCAGGACTGCACTTGGACTTTAGACACTTGCTGCACTCCCACCTTTTGGTATGAGTTCTAGGATTTTGAAATCAGCCCTTTATGCTTCTTTGACAAACACTTTACTGACTCATCTACTCAGCCTTGTTCCTTCTTGTTCTTTATATCACTTTAAATGGTAAACTGTTGCACAAATTCTGGGGATTAATTATAATAAATACTTAGTTTCTTCTATGGGACTTGGACTCAGCTCTGGCTTCTCAGGATAGAAAACTTTCACAATTCATGTGTTTCCATCAATTTGGCTATTTGTCCCTGCAGTTGGAAACACATGAATTATGAACCAAAAGCTATGGAGCCCCCAATTGGATCAGGCCTTCTGGATAAGTGAGACAATTGAATAGCTTGAACTGTTTGAGAGG
This sequence comes from Onychomys torridus, assembly GCF_903995425.1. Taxonomy (NCBI): domain Eukaryota; kingdom Metazoa; phylum Chordata; class Mammalia; order Rodentia; family Cricetidae; genus Onychomys; species Onychomys torridus. The sequence goes on from NC_050456.1 coordinate 59,722,731, forward strand.
CACCCAGGCAGTGGGATCCAGACCTATCCTTGGTGCATGAGCTGGCTGTTTGGAACCTTGGGCTTACACAGGGTCACTTTGCTCAGCCTGAAGGGAGGGGACTGGACCTGCCTGTACTGAATCCACTGGGTTGAGTTGAATCCTCAGGGGAGTCTTGGCCCTGGAGGAGATGGGAATGGAGGGGAGGGGCTAGGGGAAGGGTGAGGATGGGGGCGGGAGGCGGGAGGACAGGGGAACGCATGGCTGATGTGTAGAATTGAAACATCATCATCACCATCATCATCATCATCATCATCATCATCATCATCATCATAATAGAAAACCTTCACAAGCCCCAATGCCAGGGCTTAACCAACTTGCTTTCATTCATGAGTGTAAGTTTTCCTTAGAGAATTTTTTTGGTGGGGAGAAGATCTCCACCCCCACATCCCAACCAACATAAATTGAGAAAGATGATTAAGCTAAAATGTGAGAAAAATTGTAGTTGTAAAGTCCTCTATTCTTAGACATTCAGACATTCATACCCCTTACTGTATGGAATATTTGGGGTGGGAGTTAGAAGTTGTGTTAGGTCATAACTTCGTTATAAAGGAAATTTGTGATTTAGCTCACTAGGCAGAAACCATGAGCTAATGCTGAAAATAATTAGCCTGTGTTATTTATTTATTTATTGTTGCTGATTTTACTTTGTGACTTTACCTCAACCACTGTACAGAAACAGCTCATTAAGTGGCTGCTAGAGAATCACACTGGGGTAATCAGTGGTTGGTTTTCAGCCAGCCTTCTTTCTTTCTCTCCTTGCTTTCTTTCTTCCCTCCATCCCTCTGTCCTTCCCTCTCCTCCCTCCCTCCCTCCCCCCTCTCTTTTTTCTTTCCTTGTATCATCCCATCTTTAAAACATCTCAAATATCTCTCATGGATCACTTATCATCTTGATTTCATAGCTGGATAACATCTTATTCCTTATAAATTCCTTATTATATCTTATTCTTCAGCATGACAAATTCATCCCTTTCTCCATGACATAAATGCCATCCATTTCCCCCCACGATACCCTTGTTTTAAAAGTCTATGGCTTACATAATCAGAGAAGTTGGATTTGATGTAAGTTCACTGCCATTTCCTTCAAGAATTCATCTTTCTTGACATGTTGATCAATGGAACAGAATAGAAGATTCAGGCATAAATCTGTAGAGCCACCGCCACCTGATTTTTGATACAGATGACAAAAGAAGGCAGCTGCTTCTTGAATAGATGGTATTAAGGAAATTGGATATACACTTGTAGAAGAATGGAACTAGATCCTTGTCTTTCACCTTGCAGAAAAGTTAGCTCCAAATGACTTTAGTGACAGACATGAAACTCCAAAATTACTAGAGAAAAAAAAAAAACAGAGAAAACATGTCAAGATACAAGGATAGCTGAGGACTTTCTGAATAGGATGCCAGTCTTTCATAAAAATAAGGCCAATGATCAGTAAATATGACCTCGTGAAATTAAAAAGCTTTCCATTCAACAAAGGAAGTTTCTAACCAAGTAAAGAGACAGAAAACATATTTTTAGTCCCGAGAAGCTGGACAGACAATATGTAACATTACACAAACCTTCCAGATGTATTTTTCATGCAATAAATTACTGGTTTCAACAAGAATTATGACATAGATGGGAAAGTGAGCCTGCACAGAATCTCTCCTGTGTAAGAAGCTCAGCATAACACTCTTGATCATGTTCTCTTTATTACCACATAGTGCTAGCAGGAGCCAATTCCTGTCTACCTCTGTACCATTGTGAATGTGAAACCCTTCCTTTTCTCAATGAGGAGGCTGAATTCTGCACTGACATTTTCCCTCACAGTTCCTTCGGGGCCCTTCATGCTAACTGCACTCCTTCAGCATAGCACTGACATTTTCTGGGACATCTAGTCCAGGTCACAGGAGTCTTTACTCTCACGGTAGACTGAAGAAGAAAGAGTGTCTCAGTCCTTGTTTCTCTTGGACCTTGCTTGCTGACCTTCCTTTGGAAGATATACTTGCTTTCTTTGGCTCTAGAAAGCTTTACACTCCTGCTTTGTCTCCATCCTCCAGATGAAGCATTTTCTATCTTGTCATTCATTCTGACTTTTCCCCAAATGAGTTTCTTTTTGGTTTTGTTTCCTTAAGCTACACATAGACACAGACAGACAGACAGACAGACAGACAGACAGAGAGATACATACACCTGTAGAATTGCTTTTTAAGACCCCAAGTTCAAGTTCAGTTCCCAGAACGCATATCTGGCTTCTCACAACTATCTGTAACTCTAGCTCCCAGGGATTTGATATCTCCAGCCCGTGTGGGCACTGCCCTCACATACTCCCCACATAAACATAATTTAAAAATAAAAATGCAATTCGGAAAAGAAGAATTTGCAAAGCTATTTCAAACTCAGTTAATTGACACATACCTTTTGCTCTTCCCATTTCCATTGCTTGCTAGTGTCCAGGCAACAGAATCTAGCACCTGAGTTACTCCTTCCCTCCTGGCTCCTACTCTAAGTAGTACTCACAGAGGCACAATGACAGGGGTACTGCAGGCAGGAGATCTATAAGAACTCACTGCTAATGACTTGTTTGTGTTGCATTAGCCTACAGTGCTGATGTCATCCTGAGCAGTATAGACTCAGTGACTTCATGCCTTCCTACAGGAAGGAAACAGCAAGGGAAAAAGCCTTAATATCATGTATTACAGAGACAAGACTGATCATCTGACCAGGGAGACAAAAGTAAACTTTGGGATGACTGGCTTTTACCATTTTGCACCCTCTACATAATCTGCTGGCTAAATGTGAGATGGAAGACTGGTCTTTAGGGTGCTAATCCGCTCTCAGATTACTGCATCTCTGAATAAACAGTTTAAAGATTCAATTTGTATTAGTCAGCTCCCTGGGCATCTTTCTTACTGTTTTTTTCCCTTCTTGTTTCTCAGTCTTCTTCATTCATTCGACCATCACCATGAATTTCTTCCTAAATATTTTTCAGAGCCATTCACACAACCATTCTATCACCCAAGTTTGGACACTGTTATTTCTCACCTTGCTTTCAACAGCCTCTTCATTTATTTCTTAGTCTCAGGTCCTGCTCTCTTTATAACTCTAGAGTTGAGAAGAAGTGAACTTTCTAGGAACAGTCAGAAATATAATAAATCTGTCAAAAGTGCTAAGTCTCAATCTGCTACTTTCTGACACTTCTCAAGAAAGTAACAACAACAATAATAAAATTCGTGTAAAACATACAAAGGAAAAGTACAAACATTTTCAAATGTCAACTCATAATGACACTTCCATTACATCATCCTGTGGAGAAGAGACAATGGTCAAATCCAAGTTATCAGTATGTCAAATAAAAATTAAGTGTTTGTGTTTTGCAATTTTACCCTGCCATTCCAGAGAGACTCTTTCTAACCTTCAGTTCATGCTGCATCTTCCATTCCACATGCATCAGCATCTCCCTAGTGTCCCAGAATTAGTTCTAAATGTTTTACTTTGGCTTATAAAGAGTTTGGTCCCCACTTGTTTCTGTCCTCACAAACACTTCATCCCCTAACCTACCCAACACCTCTCAGAATCGGAAGTTCACCATGCCCCTTCTACATTTGTTCTTCCTTCGAAATTTGATAGGCTAAAGCAGAGTTGTGTTGCCATGTTCTTGTCAATTGCCTTTAGCTGTAAGGCAAAGGAATAGCCTTGTGTAGTGGGTAGCTGTTCCAGCTTTGACCTGGAAGTACCCCCATTGAGGCTTGGGTAACTGTCATGCCTACAAGGCGGAGCCGAGAAAGGACCCCTGAAGACCTGAGATCTAGATGGACCAGCTCTCTTGGTTCCTGGATCCTGGACATTGGAGGTAGACTGAGCAGAGTTCTTCAGAGAACACCTTTCCCAGACCCTGTAACCTATCCCTTCACTTGTAAATTACCCCACAAAATAAACCTCCCTTTTATACATGGAGTTGCCTTAATATTTAAACCAATAGCCTTGTTTAGCAGATTCATAATACATGGTATAAATACTTTCACTCTGGCTGTGACAGAGCTACCGGTGCAAAATTGATTGGAACTGGAAAGAAAGTGAGTCATAGAGAAATGAGAGCACTCATCCCTAGGTTAAGTCCCAAAAGTCCTTCAGGTCTGACTCAGCCAGTCCCCTTCCCTCAGGACTCTTTGTGACCATGACTTTGTGCCTCCATCCCTACTAGTCTCTCACTTCTTTGAGCACCTTTCATGTAGGACTGTAATTTCTTGTGAATATCTTTGCATATCTTCACATTACTATAAAACTATGTGCCACTGAGAGTGGAGGTTGTTTACTGTCTCCTGCTATCACAGAACCTTTCAGAAGGCCCAGCAAGTAGTTATTTATTGAGTACATGAGTGAACAATTAAAACTCAACAATAATAACTGACAAGTCCTTATTGTGCTAATCAATTTGTGTCATGTTCTTCATTTGGTTTCCCTCTGAACTCACTGGCAATGCTCTCTGATCACTGTGGTGGTTTGGCTTAGAAAGACCAGCATGTAGCTAGCTTGAAGTCCACAATCAGGCCATGGGTGTGGCTCAGGGCTTGAGTGCTTGACCAGTGGGTACAAGATTCTGGGTTCAACTCTCTCTCTCTCTCTCTCTCTCTCTCTCTCTCTCTCTCTTCCTTTCTGATAATGAAACTCAGGTCCTTGTGTATGCTGGAGAAATATCCTAGTACTGAGATATATTCTGCATTAAACCCTTTCTCATTCTCAGAATCATCTCTTTCTCTATTTAGAAGACTGGAGAGTTTGCTCCATGGCCTACTCTCTCTTAACAGGGAAGTTACCCCTTTTCTGGTGGTTATAGTGTTGATGGAAATGGAGAGTTCAATGATTTTTATATGTAGGGAAAGAATCAGAATTAGGTCACCACACAGAATCACTAGTTGTGTTATTAATATTTTCTGATGGCTTTTCTGAGGTTGGTTTGTCCATGCAAATTTTAAAAGAGTAACCTATTCTTAATATTGATTTGATTTAAGCCACATCAACACTGTACAAAATTTATCCCATTTTAAAACATATAGTTTGTATATACACATAGAAATTTTTCCTACATTTATTTGAAATTTATATAAGAAATCAAGTTTGAGCTAGGAATATATATTATCTATCCATTGTTATCATTTGTTTTTGTTCTTTTGAGGGGCCTGCCACCCATTTCCCAAATAAATCACTCATACAGGCTTATTCTTATTATAAATGTCGGGCCTTAGCTTGGCTTGTTTCTTGCAAGGTATCCTTAACTTAGCACATCTATCTTTTGTCTCTGGGCTTTTCCTTTTCTATTCCTCTACACCTTTCTTTGTTTCTTACTCCATGGCTTGCTGTGTAGCGAGATAGCTGGCCCATAGAGTCTTCCTTCTTCTCTGGCTACTTCCTTCCTCCCAGGTTTCCCATTCTATATATTTTTTCTTCTTACCAGCCCCACCTATCCCTTCTCCTGCCTCACTATTGCCCATTCAGCTCTCTATTAGCCTAGCAGGCATTTTAGACAGGCAAAATGAATAGGATACGGGGCTTATACAGAGTTTCTTGGAAAGGGTGTAGAACTTTTTAGGGTGGTGCTTTCTTGGGTAGAGATTGGTGTGATTTTATGTCCAGAGATTGGGATTTTTACTCTGTAGGGGTGGAGGCAGAGTCCAGCAATTAGGGCAGTTAGAGTGTTATGTGGGTGGACCTTAATAGTTAGAGGTCCTTGGGGAGGGAGGCCTGGCCACTCCTGTGCCTCAAGGGGCTTACAATGTTTGTCAGATTTCCTTACTGTCATCTTACCTCCAGATCACCTTAAACAATTAACCTTTTTAATAATTAAAAAATGATTACCGAGGCCCACCGGGGTCCTCATGGCCCTGGCTGGCTGAAGACATCCACCAGACTGCCTGGTGCCTAGCTGCACAGGGCAGGTAGGCACCATTATGATGAGCAAATGTATGGTGGAGAAATGAGAGAGAAAGAGAAGCAGACGATTCATGTACTATAGAAAAAGGCAGAACTGAAGGTGGTGAGGAACAGGCTGATGTGGGTGGCCTGCTTGCTACTTGGGGCCTGCAAAACTCAGCCTTGCTGCACCAGGCTGCTGCCAATCACCATGTCTAGGTCCATGGTCTTACCCAAGTTGGGGTTAACATCTGTGGCTCATGTTGCCACCTAAGGCCACAGGGATGCCTGGGGTCTGGGCCACAGCCCGTGGCCATGTTGGTATCTGAAGGCAGTGCCACCTTAGGGGCCATGCTGACATGAATGGCCTACTCTGCCACCTGGTGCCATGGTGACATCTAGGTCAGGAGCTGCAGATGAGGGCCATGTCTGGGTTCATGGCCCTACTGCAACCATGGTCTATGTTGATGGCTGTTGCTCCTGTCACTGCCAAAGGCTGAGAGGGTGCCTGGAGTCTAGCTAGCCATCATGTCTAAGAGCCATGCTGCCTCTGGGGCCAGGATGATCTGTGGTCTATGCTGCCATATGTGGCCATGATGATGTCTGGGCCCACACTACAGCCGAGGGCCATGACTGGGTCTGTGGTTCTACCAGAGCCAGGTTCTGTGTTAATGTCCATGGCTCCTGTTACCATCAAAGGCTGTGTGGATGCCAGGGGTCTGGGCTGCCACCTGGGGCCATATTGGTAACTGATGGTTATGCTGTAGCTGGGGCCATATAGATCTGAGAGTCCAACTAGAGAGCTGTTGGTTACTGCCAAGATACAGATGCCATTATTGCACCTTTAGGTATATCTTGCCCTACTTGTCCTTGTTGTGGTTCATGGATTTCACAACTGGGTAGGACTATTGACTGCTTCCCTCCTTTGGTAGCTTTCATAGTACCTCCTATTTTCATGAAAGATAGTTCTCAGGGAGGATGCTTTCAGGTAAGATTCAGCTCAGGTCCTTGGAGTTCTGTGTCTGAAACATGGTATCTTCAGTAATAGGGGCTTAACCTTCAATTTCTTGCCTTCCTGTATTTGCACTCTTTGAAGGAAGTCACTATAATCAGCTTGTGTTTAATAATGAGTGAATTATTTGTGTACATTAAGGGTGGTGTATTTATATCAAATTTTTAGAATTTGTCTATGTGGAAGATGTACCTATTTTCCATAATTGACTAAGTTATTTAATCACTTATTTATGACTATATATATATATGTATATATATATACTTTGTGTTATAATATAGCAGTATCATATTATTGCCTAAAATTTTCCAGCTTTTTTTTAAGTTGATTTCCATCCTTTTTTTTAAAATACTAATCACTGTGGAGCTTTTATACTTCCTACCTCATTTCTAGAATTAGCCATTTCTCCAAGGAACCCTTACTAGTTTTACTGCATTAGAAACAAATATTTGGATAGTAGGTCTGCTTGTTGCTCTTAAATTTCAGAGCTTGTAGGTATTTCCCCTGACACAATATGGGCAGATATGTGCATATACTGACTCCTATCCATACACACTATCAATATATCTCTCTATAAATGTTTGTATCTATATAAAGCTGAACATGAGTTAATTTCAGTATCTCCAGTTCTAATGCAGGATCTCATTGGCCATTTGCCATCTACCCTTGGTTTATCTATAACATTTTCAATGGTAAGAACCCTGCTCCTTATTTACTTTGGCTTTGATTTACTTAGCTTTTCATCTCCAGTGTATATATGTACTGGTTTCATAATTGTTCATGCATACTCTCATGGAAACATATATTCCCATGCTTATGTACATTATTTTGTCTTTAGTCTTATTTACTTCAGTCAATTCTAAAGTTAGTTCAGAATCTTTCCTCCATTCCTTATTAATATGCATTATGACTTTAAGATCTATATATGCCTTTGCAATGGACTTGATAGCTCATTCTATTCATTGCTGGAGACTATAATATTGTTTAAATGTACCAGAGATTATCCATTCAATTACTGAAAGAAATCTTTGTTGCTTCCAGATTTTAGTGATTATGAGCCATCAGTGGGATTTAAAAAATAATCATGAACCTGTGGATATGAAAACATACAACACTGGGCAAACTTGAGTATACAATAACACATTTATAACATAATGTAATATAAATATAATATAATATATATGTTAAAGGAGATTTTAATGGCATTGGAAAAGTAAAATACATTTAGAACATAAATATTATACTTAGTCTTCCATTGTGTGAAGCATGAATATTAATTTATATCTGGAATGAATACAAAACAATACTAATGGAGGTTTATCTCTGAGGATTGGTGATGGTTATTCTATAAATAGTATTTAATTTTTTCCCATGGACAAATTGCTGGTTTTATAATTAGGAAAAAAATAAACTCAAACAGTTTCTAAATTACAACTTAGGTTATAAATTCTGGATGGGATTTCAAGTGTAAATATGTAGGGAATTTTGGAAAATTTCTTCTCTTTCCATTATGTTCCAAGACCAGTTCTTCTATATTCCAAGTTCGTTTTTAGTCTTCTGGCCCTCTAAAGCCTCTCAGGGTTTTCAATACAACTTTGTTTTCCCATCACACCTTTCTCTCTAGCTCTCATTAAAACAGTGACAAATATTACCACCAAGAGCTTCTCATTTTCTCTAATAGCAATATAGCATTTGTGCCATAGGGCAATTAGGGTCTTCAAATTTTAAACTGCCTTGAAAACCACAAGATTATTTTAGGTAAGATTATTCATGTTCACCCAGTGCTGGATGTCAGAGCACCCAGTCCATCACCTAAATATTTTTGATGATTTTTTTTGAAGTTATGGGTACAGAACACAATGGATACTGTATCACTTATATAAAAGAAATAGGATCAAAAAAATTAAACTGAATGCATGTAAGCCTGCCAAAGCATTTTGGAAAACACAACTGCATGGTCAGCTCAGCCAGCTGTCTTTCTTTCAAGACAAAACTAATTAACAAACCCATTGTATGTTTGCTGATGAAAAGTTGTAAGAATAACACAAAATATATTTTGTAGGGCATATTAAGCTTCTGTGTATGCTTTAAGTAAGTTTGATATAGGAATTATTTCTATGAATTACTGGCAGAACTATTTAGACAAGTCATATCTTTTGTCATCTTTTAACTTCATTATAATTTTGACAAGCATGGAAGCTTTAATTTTAAGATTTCTTTACTAATAGTGCTAAGGACACTGAGAGAAATGTTTGCATTCATTTCATCCTGTGCTGCTGGCCACATTGAAAGTTCTGTAGTTGCTGAAAACAGATACAACCAGCTGGCTGTAAACACCTGAGATCTGTTCTCGGAAGATTTCATTTTGAAAGAAACACCTTCAAAATAGACAGAGAAGCTCATGGCAGGAGAGTATCAAGTGCTTCCTGCCAATTTCTGATTCAGTAGTGGTTTCCTACAAAGCCTGATTCTTCTGTAAATAATGCTTTCAAGCCACTGGAGGTTGGTCAACTTTTCAGAGATTTAAATTTGGGGAGGTGAATAATCCCATAAGACTGTCTACTCAAGCTGTCCACTGTCTAGGAGGAACACAGGCATCTCTCTATAAAGCTATGCAGCGAGTGCTATTGTAGAGATTAGGAATCTGGCTCTGTGGCACTAAAAGGAAACAGGCACTCCCATGTCTCTCAGCCTTTCTTTCTTATCCTTCCCCTCATCCTCTCCATTCTCCTTTTTCAGCTCCATGGGAAAAGAAATGTATTTTGGCTCTTCAGAATTCCCAGCAGAATTTTTAGGAATAAACCACCACCAATATTGTAGCATGCTCTAAAAGCCATGGCATGGGGGGTGATCATAGTTTTTGAGAAAGTAAAGGCACTGAGAAGAATCCGATGGGACCATTCTTAACTACTTTTGTTAATTCTTCTATCACTTATAATTGCTAGAGTAGAGATGACCTTGGGATGACATAAGCAATTTAAATGCTGCTTAACATTTGAGTAATTTTATATTGGAGTGTTGAGTTCATGGTATTGCTTTCGAGGAGAGACTTCTAATTACTGTCTGGAGCACAGACCTAAATTTGTGAGAATAGAAGAGAAGAAACTAAAGTAAGGCGACAGATTTGTGCTTTGTGGAGTAGCTCCTCAGTACTAGGCACACCCTTCCCTTCATCCAACACTGATTGATACTTAGGAGTTTAGAAGCAAAGAATCATGGTAAACCAGTGACTGTTCATTGTAACATGTGCCGTGAGACTGCACTTGAAGTCAATGACTGGTGTATTACCCTTCAGATGTGTTTTATTAGTCTCAGAAAGGATAGGGCTCGCATTAGTAAGTAGACTTTTGTGTTGATTAATTTTTGACAACTTGACACACACTAAAGACACCTGGGGAAAGGGAACCTAAATTGAGGAACTGCCTGTATCACATAGGCCTATACGCATCTTTGCTAATGTTTTTAATGCTAATTGATGGAGGAAGGCCTAGCTTACTGTGGGAAGTTCCATCCCAAGCAGGTATTTCTGAGTTGTGTAAGAAAGTTAGCTGAAGGTGGGCCCAGAACAAGTGAATAAGCAGTATTCCCCTGTGGTCTCTAATTTAGTTCCTGCTTCCAGGTTCCACCCTTCGGTGTCTGTCTTGGTTTTCCCCAACAATAGGCTGTGATATGAAAGTGTGGGTCAAATAAACCCTTTCCTCCTACAAAGTGCTTTGGTAAGTGTTTTATCACACCAATAAAGAAACAAGCTATAGGCCAAGAGATCCACATGCAGGCCCAGGGTGGACCAGGGTGTTGTGGCAATGTGGTGGTGAGGGCAAGGGAAAGATGCCCTCCCCACCTTACCCCTGTCACCTGTAGTGGACAGGGAGATGGCCCTCCTCCTTATCAGTTGCAGAATTTGGGAAAGTGGACCCTGTACCTTGTCTAGGCAGCACAGTAGAGCTGACCCTCTTTATGGGAGTGTGGGTGAACCATACTGAGACCATGAGTATGGGAGATCTGGTCATGCCCCTCATTTGCCATATGGTGGTGTGGGTAGGGGAGAGATGCCCTGTTCCTCCCCTCCTCCACCCTTTGCTGCCTGTGGTGGGTGGGAGAGCTTAGCCCTGATGCCATAAGAGCAGGAGAGCTGTCCTTGCCCCTCACCAGCTGCAGAAGCACTTGGGAAAGTGGACCCTACACTTTGCCTGGGCAATACAGTAGAGCTGGCCCTGAAGGAATAGGTGTGGGAGATCTGACCCTGAGGATTTGAAAACAGGAGAACTGGCCCTGCAACCCTTGCTTATCACAGCAGGGGTGGACTAGCAAAGGAAATCCTGGAGAGCCCACCCTGGTGGTGAAGGCAGGGGAGAACTGGCAGGCTGACCAACCCTGTATCTACCCAGGCCCAGAGCGAGGGTTATGAGTTAGCCCACCCCAACCTCCACCATATCTATGATCTATGGGAACATATGAAGGGGCCAGTTCTTCAGACTCAAAGCTGCAGGATCTCCACAACACTGGGCAACAAGATATCCAAGAGCAGTTCCAAAGAGTGTCCATTATCAATAGTGTAACAGAAACCAGAGGCTTCAAGCCAGCCCAATGACTCTTTGCAATGAACACTTGCACATAAAAATATCTGAATAAAAGGATATACTGCCTGACTCACTATGTTACACTATAGCTTCCATGATGAGATTTTTTCCTTTTTTTTTTCTCTTAAATTTTGTTTTATTTTTTTGGAGGGGGAGGTTGCAAGGGCAGAAGGCAGATATAAAGGGAGAGGAAATGAATGGGATAGAGATGCATGATATGAAAGACATAAAGAATAAGTGAAAAGAAATTTTAAAAAGAAACAAACTAGAACAGATATGATTCAGTGGTATTAATAAGTAGATGCCTATGTATAAATGATAAGCATATCTGGGCATATTTTGGGTACAACCACTTGTCTTATAATTTGTATGTGATTAATTCTATTGATAAATTTGACAAATATCATGATTTTTCTCTAAACAATAAATTCTATCATTATGTCAGCTGTGCTTTTAATGTGAGACCTCAAATTTTCCGGGCTCTCTCTCTAACATAAAATAAGGGCCACTGTTTAGATCCTTTTTGATGTTCTTGTAGCAACCATACTGGAGACATAAAAGCACAAAGGAGAGGTTCTTATTCACTTGTTGGATTCATTTGATTTATGTGTTCATTGATGCCTTCATCAAATTTCTATTATGTAAATTTAAGCATGGAAACATACAGAATAATATTGAAAAGTATGATTCAGTTTTAGTAAATTATAGCTTTCTTAAAAATAATCTATTTGTTCTTTGACAATTCCATACACATACGCAATGCATCTTGCTCATTCATATCTATCCCCAACTCCCTGCTTCAAACAGCTGCAGACATCCCTCAACATGTGCTCTTCTAACATTCATCCCATCCCTCTTTTGGGGAACTCACTGAATCCAAATGGTGTGGCTTGCTGGGATGTTTCCTGCTGAAATGTTCACTGGTCTTGTTGGCTTGATCTCATGTAGGTCTTGTGCAGGTAAACATAGCTGCAGTAAGTTCTTGAGTACAATGGCCATGTTATGTCCAGGAAACACAGAATTCCTTCCAACTCTGGCTTCTAGATTCTCTCTATTTCCTCTTCATTTATAATCTCTGAGCCTCTAGGGTAGTGATCTAGATGTTCCGTTTAGGACCGAGGACTGAGAAATCACTCATTCCCAACCTTTTGACCAATTATGAGTCTTTGAGTTAATTGCTACCCACTGCCAAAAGAAGCTTCTCTGGCAAAGGTTGAGTGCAACACTAATCTATGGGCATAAACAGAGATGTTAGGAAAGCAATTTGACTATATATCCTAGGGAGACATGGGATTTTGATCAGGTTTATAGTACTAAGCACGACTTCACTTCTGTGGAGCAAGCATCAACTACAGTCGGGAAGTGTTTGGTTGCCTCTATAACTGTCATACACATCAGGTTAGCATTATAGCAATAAAGGTCCACTTCTGAGTAATACCCTTGATGACTTTTCTACCCCATTATGAAAGCTAGCTAGTGGTGTGAGGGAGTTTTTTTTAGGCCATTTCCGTCAACAGAAAGAAACTACAGCTCTCATCTTAAGGGAATAAATGATAGTATAGTATATTGTGGAGCCATTTTGACTGATCATGGCCCAGAAACAGATTTAAGATACTCCAAGTTTCATGTTCCAACATGGAGGCCATTTCATGAAGTTTTATAGTTTTACAGAACAACAACAACAAAAATCATCGATCAAGGACGTTTAAAATATATTGGTGGGTATATTAGAGAGGCAGTTACGGTAAGGTGATAGAAGCCTTTCTATAGGCCCAAGATGCTGTTTGATGGCATTGTTGGCTAAGTCAATCAGTCTTTAGCACAACTTATTTGCAGTTTTCATTTGCAATTCTATCCTGACTCATCTATGCCCTACAATCAAAGTATGTTGTGCCTTCAGGAATAAGATCTTGCCATCCAGTTATGGTGGGGAACAAAGAACAATGGCAATAACTGTGGTGTTTCTGGGCGGGTCGCTAGGGCCAATCATAGCATTTTGTCACATTTGATTTATATTTACAAAAAGCCATGGCACTAAATAAACTTCATTAGTATTCATGTCATATTTGGAATTTGCTCTTTGCTGCTAGGTGCTTTCAGACTTTGCACTTGACTCATCTCTCTAGCTTCACCCTGTTTTTCACCTCTGCTCCGTTCTAACTCTTGGCACACAGTCCTCCACCCACATTGTGCTTGCTTCTGTGCTCCCAAATCCTCTTTCCACCAGTGCCGCTTCCATCTTCCTGCTCTCTTGAGTCCTTCCAACCCAGAGAGCCTAGTCTACCCTCTCAAAATTTCCTCTGACCTCTGGGTCATTTGCTTTCTCAAGGATTTTTCCTTCCATAGTGCATTTTTCTCATTTCCACATCAAACATGGGTTGAGACTGTGAGGATGATAAACATAGCAGATGACAGCCGATAAAGGAAAACAACTAGATTTCTTGATATTTACAAGCATTTTTTGCCTTAAATAAGTTTAATTATTTAATAAGTGGAAGACTACTGATTCATTGAAAGTTGTACAGAGTATTAAGTTATTGCATAATCTTTATAGAAACATTATTATGTGCCATATTTCCTGTAGTGTCAATCTTTTATGTACCTTCCATATATGTCTATTTCATGTATATATGTGGTATGTGAATATGGAGATTAAAAAATTGAAGACTTATAAACATGTTGAATGTCTCTCTGTCTTTTATCTCTGTCCCATGGTACCACAGTGCTGTATTCTCTACTTCTAGGATAAATTTTGCTGTTTAATTCACAGTTGTCTGAGCATATGTTATAAAACAAATTAGAATATGCTTTTGAGTATATAATATCTAAAACATTTATTAATACTTCATATAATGTCGTAGGGAGCTCACCAAAGATGACTACTCAGATAAAATTTATAGCCAATTGAAAATCGTTGTTTCAGCTGGCTGGGGCTCCAGTCAGGTATTTGGGACCTAAGTGCAGTGAAGAATGCTTAGAGTAAGGGACTTAAAAGCAACCCCACCTTTTGGCCAGCTGCAGGAGGAGGCTTTACACAAGCAAGCAGTTTAACAGAAGCTAAGCTAGCTAGAGCATCTTGTCCTCAGGTTCCTAGAATAGATTTACGTAATTAATTTTTCACAGGGCTTCCTATCAACAAGATCAAAATTAAGTTAAACCTAAATGATGTCAGCTAGAATACAAGACAGAGAAACCTCTGTACTTGTTTGCTCTGTCACATAATATCTAATCAGCATATAATTATTATTCAATTAATTGCTGATTTACAATCACATTTTTTTTTTTTTTTTTGGTTTTTCGAGACAGGGTTTCTCTGTGTAGTTTTGCGCCTTTCCTGGAACTCGCTTTCTAGACCAGGGTGGCCTTGAACTCACAGAGATCCACCTGCCTCTGCCTCCCGAGTGCTGGGATTAAAGGCATGTGCCACCTCTGTCCGGCTACAATCACATTTTTAATAGATAACTAAAGTGAAATAAAGCATAATGCTTGAAAACAAATGGTCATGCATTTTGAAAAAGTTAGAAAGAGACTTTCTTTAATTGACCTATAAGAAAAATTCTCAGCACAACTTTATACTTGTTCATTCTCTCCCCAAATATTTCTTGAGAAGCCTGAGGTTTTAGTTTTGAATTTACAGCTATAAAGAATCCAAACATGAATTCAAGCTCAGACATAGAGATGAAGAAAATAAATCAATTATTTAGACAAGGAACAAATCAAGGAAGAGGGTGCTTCTTCATATTAAAAATGAGGCAATCCTCTTCACACTGTGAAGATACACTTGACATGAGAATTGACATTTAAGTATATAAGAGGTGACTTCAGAAAAGGGGATCACTGTTTTTGCTACTGCTATTTACAGAGGAAGGGAAATGCAAACCTAATTGAAACGAGATAATGCACAGTCCAGAGTTGTTTAGGCAAAGTAAAAGATGGTAGGGAAAAGACTCTGAAAATTTATTCTGACTTTCTATGATTTAATGCTTGCACATCCTAATACTCAATCTATATAGACCTTTTAAAAGTGATTTTGAATTGTGTGTGTGTGTGTGTGTGTGTGTGTGTGTGTGTGACCATGTTTTAACCACCAAACCATCACTCCAGCCCCATCAACATTTCTTTTTATAGTGAAAAAGTGCTTGACAGAATAACAGTAAACAAGGAAAGATGTTTTTTAGTTCACAGTTTTAGAGTTCTCAGTTTCCACGGCACCATATGTTTGAGCGGGGCAACATAGGGGTATCTGAGGCACAGATCTGAATTAGAAGGGCACTCAATAAAGTTTGCTTTGAGTTAGGTGGAGCTAGCCACTAGCTGACCAAAATTAACCATAGAGGTTGTGGAGGACAAGATAGATAGGAGACAGAAAGTAGTAAGGTGATGTGGAGAGAGGATCTCAGCCCTTATGGTTGAGGAACAGAAGAGAGAGGAGGTCACTGGTGGCTTCTCCACATATCTGATCATTCAGGTTCCTAACCCCCCTCCAAAATAGTAAGTGGATAAAATAGTGAAAATATAAAATCCAATGGAAAGCTCCGTAACTTCTATTTCAAATGTATAGAAGTTAATTGAAACAAACAAACAAACAAACAAACAAACAGGAATTAGAAACAGGGACAGCTTATTAAGAAAGAGAAAGCACTATTAAAAATGGGAGTACACTAATGAGCTGGGGGACAAGTATGCAACCAGAAGCACCAGGCCGTGATTCATGACTTTATTGGTTATCCACCTCGTGCCCAATGTTTCTGTATTTGTAGGCTAAGGTCTTTTCTCTGGCATTTTCTGTTGTGTGGAGCCCAGGTGGGGGAAGGGCTTCTAATACTCTACTGATTAGGTTCTTTTCATATGTCAGTCTTGATGTTTCTTCTCCATTTCCTGTCCTTCTGCTACAAAGGCAGGGGCATGGGGTAGGGGGTTGTCCTCATGTCTTGAAGACATAGTGTGGAGTAAGAAGTGGCCAGAGGTGACCAGAGACTTGCCATAATCTTAAAGGAAATGCCCCCAGTGACCAACTTCTTTCATGTAAGTCCTCTTCTCATTTAAACGCTTCTCAAATTAATACCAACAGTTAGAGGCCAAGAATTCAACACATGAGCCTACAGAGGACATTTCATATTCAAGTTATAATAATGTTTATGCAAGAAAAGAGTCACATGGATGTTACTATCCTTGTTTCTAAGGTGTGTTGTCACAGGTATGACTTTTGACTGTTGAAAGTTTCACTTGTACAGTTTTAGGAGGTCACATCAGTGCTGTCACTAGTAACATGGATTTTGCCACATCCTTCAAGTTGATTAAGGTTTAGAGCATTCTTTATGATAAAAGACATTTTAATAAATAAAATGTGGTACATATACACAATGACTACTGCTCAGCAGAGAAAAACAATGACATTATGAGGTTTGCAGGCAAATGGATGGATCTAGAAAATGTCATCCTGAGTGAGGTATCCCAGACTCAGAAGGACAAACATGGTATGTACTCACTCATAAATAAATAATAGATGTAAAGCAAAGGATAACCAGACTGCAACTCAGAACTCCAGGGAGGCTACCTAGTAAAGAGGACCCTAAGAAAGAAACAGGGATCACCCAGTGACAGAGAAATGGATGAGATCTACATGTGCCAACTGGGGGAGAAGGGGGGTAATGGAGGGCAAGGTTGGGGGAAAGAGAGCTTAAGGGAGCAGGAGGTCCCAGCTGGATCAGGAACAGTGGGAGAACAAGGAAAGAGATACCATGATAAATGAAGACCTCATGGGAATAGGAAGAAGCAGAGTGCTAGAGAGGTCCCCAGAAATCCACAAAGATACCTCCACAATAGACTACTGGCAATGGTCGAGAGAGTGCCTGAGCAGACATACTCTGCTGATTGCATGGCTGCACACTAACTGTCATGATAGAACTCTCATCTAGTAACTGATGGAAGCAGATGTAGAGATCTACAGCCAAGCCCCAGGTGGAGCTCCAGGAGCCCAAACAGTGTGAGAGAGGAGGGATTATATGAGCAAGAGATATTGAGACCATGATTGGAAAAAGCACAAGGACAAATAGCCAAACTAGTGGAAACACATGAACTGTGAACCAATAGCTGAGGAGGCCCTATGGAACTGGATCAGGCCCTCCGGATAAGTGAAACAGTTTATTAGTTTGAACTGTTTGGGAGGCCCCCAGGCAGTGGATTTGGGACCTGTCCTTGGTGCATGAGCTGGCCTTTTGGGACCTAGTGTCTATGCTGAGACACTTTGCTCAGCCTTGGTGTATGGAGGAGGGGACTGGGCCTGCCTCAACTAAATCTACCAGGCTGGGCTGAATCCCCCAAGGGAGATCTTGCCTTGGAGGAGGTGGGAATGGGAGGTGGATTTTGGGGGTGAGAGGAGGGAGGACAGGGGAATCCATGGCTGATATGTAAAATTAAATTAATTATAAAATAAAAATATTTTTAAAAGACATTTTGATCATGATATTTGATAAGATAGGTTTATAGATTATATTTTGACTTCAGCTAGTATTTAATGTAATTAAATGTGTGTGTGTGTGTGTGTGTGTGTGTGTGTGTGTGTGTGTATAATACCTTTGAAAGTGTTGTGACCAAGTAACAGATCCAGTGAAGAATAGCCGTTAGACCCCTTACTTTCTGCTTTTACAGCTCTAGTATTAGATATTTACTGACTCTTAAGTTTGTCTATTTTTTCCATTGGGCAACTCAAAACTCAAGTGCTGGGGATATTTTGTAGGTCACTATAAATTCTGGGATTTTGTAAATGCTCCTCATTTTGTTTCTGGGGAAGACAGAAAAAGTGTGTTTCTTCATGGAATTTTAAATATGTGAATTCATTTTCTATATCATCCTGTTCTAGCTGGACATTATGTCTGTCCCTTTGACTCTGACAGGAATTGGTCTGACTCTTAGTGAGGATGTCATCCTTCCAAAGCCTAGACACTTGCCACTTGACTTCACAGGTTTCCTTTTCTAATGACTGAAATTCTCTAGTGCCTTCCAATTATCATGTACAGCCCTCAAGCATGTGTTCATTTCTTTCCAAAAGAAAATGTAAATGTTTTTGACCTGCAGAGAGTTCAGATTTTCTTGGGTTTTATTTCACTAGCAATAAGTTCTTGATAAATTTTCTTTTCATCAATGTTCAGTTCCTTTAATGTGTTCATAAAGTCTACCAACTTGAGATGACTGGCAGAGATATGCTCTTCAGAGACACTCAAAAAAAGGTATAGGTAGTATTTTTGGTGTGTGTGTGTGTGTGTGTGTGTATGTGTGTGTGTGTGTATGTGTGTGTGTGTGTGTGTGCACATGTGTGTGTGTGTGAGTGTGTGTGTGTGTGTGTGTGTGTGTGCACATGTGTGTGTGTGCATTTCTACTGTCTTCCAGTGATTAACATTTTATTAGATGGTTAGCTGTAGAAGGGATTTGAAGGAAACTTAGTGAACTTGTTGTCAGCGAGCATAAATATATTTCATCCAGAAGACATCAATATATTTTGGGTGGATTAAAACATTGATTTCCAAATAGAACATGGGAGATGCCCTGAGAATTCTTCAGAATTACTGGTGCCATCCCATGGTGCATTGGGCCATGGTGAATGTGTGGGTGCTGGACAACATCCAGTTCAACTGAGACTACACCACATTTATGTTTTTATCTTCTGGTTTCTAAATTCAGCTTCCTCATAAGATTTATAGAAAGGACGCTAAACTTATTTTGAAAGCCACTGGATCTTTTGAACATTTTTGGTTGCTCTCTTGATATTTTTACCTTGCAGCTGGTAGTGCTTTAAGCCTCTTACTATAGCTGGGGTCCTTTGTGACACTGGGGATTTGTATGTAACAATTAATACAGATGCCACCTGCAAGGGCTAATGACACTAAATGAAGATGTAAGGTTTAGGAATAGGTGAACTAAGGAACTGCTCAGTCCCTGCTGTCATGCAAATGTCCTTGATAATGAACAAAGGGGAATGAAATTACAGTTCGTGGGCTGTATAGAAACAGAATTACTCCTATCAAGAATACTTTCTAAGGTTCCCCAAGGCTGTGCAGCCCTTTAAATCAGCAAGCCCCTTTTATTTTCAATCACAAAATGGAAAAAAAATGCAGTTCCTTTTCTCTTTTTCCCTTTCAAGAAATCCAAAGTATAACTATTGTTGAGTCACCTCAGCCTCCACTGAACAGGGAAATGCCATCCCTTTGTAGCCTCAGTGCAGGAGACTTATGATGGAGGAAAAAAGAGTAGAGGAAATGGATCATAACAGCATTGGCTTTAATATTTTCTTCATTTTTACAATGTTCTGCCTTGCTTGACATGTTTACTTTACAAACACTTAGATTCCTGGCTCAGAGTTGCTCTCTGAACACCATGGTGCATAATTAATGTCAAGGTAGAGGCGATTAGGCTGCAAATGTTGCTCCCTGGGCTCTGAAAAGCATTTTAAAAGCCAATTTAGGTCACACATAGTTCAGCCTCTAAGAAATCTTTCTTAATTGTTCAGCTAAAGAGAATGCATCCGGGCGTTTATTAATAGGCATTCCAATGGGCTGTGAATCCTAGGGTGTGTGAATGTGCCAAGGAGAGAGCAGAAGAATCTCACAGAGTGCTGTGGGGAGGGTGATTTGGTAGAAGAGAGGGACCCCAAGAAGGTCATTTTTTTTTAAAAGCTTCATAGAACTCTAAGAAAATCAACAGAGCAAAGAAGACAGTTCCGCTAAACAGCATATGACAAATTGTGGATTGTTTTTACCAAAGAAAACTGCCCCGATTTTCTTCATTGCAGTAGCTTTCGAGATTCGGATTTCGTAGACCATGTCAGGCTAGGAATCCTATTCAAGATCTATTTTCAAATGGACCATTTCTTTTGTGTTTTGGGGTCAGCGTTGTTCTTCTGAGGCCTCTGCGGGCTAGAGGGGTCAGAGCGACAAAGCCAGCAGCACTGTCTAATGAAGCGAACATGATGGAAAGAACTCAGCCTTCCAGTGGCATGGATAGCTGTTACAGTATCTCTAGAACGTGTGCTGTCCTAAGGGCAGCCATCAATGTTCCTGGCAGGGAAGGAAGAAAATGGAGGTTTCTAAAGGTTTATCATCTGCCCAGAGGATCACATCAGTGGTCCTTAGATTAGGATACTACAAGACGGCTCCTCTTTTCTTTCATTGTTTACTAAACTTCCAAACTTCATTGTATAGTGCTCAACGTTTGCCAGACACGTCTTTGAAATTAGGAGTAAACAAAATAAATGCTCTGTATATAGAAACACTCCCTTGCCAACCAGTTTAACAAAGAGACAGCATGTAAGACTGGGATTTCACCTCAAGGGAATCTGATGAGGGATTCCCCTAGCTTGAACCTGTAAAGAACACAGGGAAATCAGAAAGGAGGAGAAAGTCCTGCTTTACTTCCATTTGTTCAGAAAGGCTTGGAACATGGCACCATGTCCTTGTCCTACCTTCATGCTAGGGAGCATTTGTTTAACTTTTAATTTTTTAACTAATCTTTAAAAGTCAGTGTATAAAATAATGGGTCTAATTATGACATTTTTGGAAGCATTTCATGTTCCATTGTTGTCATAAGGGTCACAGAGAAATATTTGTAGTTTCTTAGTGTCATTGGTAAAAATAATTTAAAAACACTAAAGACACTTTCTGACCTGAAAGCCTCTTTCCTGAAGTATAGTTTTTATGTTTCCAAATAATGCTGTGCAGCTTGCCAAGGGAGGGAAGCAATTAAATTGGTTTACCTTGCCAAGTGTGGTGGCATACGACTTTAATCACAGCACTTGAGGCAGAGGCAGGCAGAACTCTGTGAGTTCAAAGCTAGCCTGGTCGACATAGTGAATTCCAGAAAAGCCAGAGCTACTTATTATGACTCTGTCTCAAAAAAAAAAAAAAAAAAAACCAAAAAAAAAACACACAAAAAAAACAAAACAAAAAAACAAAAAAACAAAAAAACAAAAAAAACAACAATTCAAACCAAACCAAACCAAATCAAAAAGCAGTCTTACCCAAATGTCCTGTGCATAAAGGGTAAGAAGTGATATACACATGTCAGTGGTAAACAACAGCTGTCTAATTAGACTTATGACCCACTCAACAGGAGAGAAATGCCTGCTACTGGAAACATAGCCAGCTTCCCAGGGTTTGTGAGGTCATGGACCTTGGAAGAGAATCTACTATTGTCATCTATTTTGCCCAGCATAATTTTACTACACTCTAAATCTTATCATTATACCTACACATATGTGTAGCTATGCCCACTCATCAGAGAAGCTTCTCTCTACAGCTAAGAGACCATCACAGAAAACCACAACTGGACACGATGCAGAGATCAATGGATCATGGGGAGTCCAACCCTGGGTACATCTATATCACAGCTCCCGAATCTATGGCTCAGGGAGCATCATGGAAGAGGATACAGAAAGATTGCCAGAGCCAGATAACCAGGAAGACTGCTGTGAAACAGGCTCTTTTAGAAATGACTGTGTCAACAAGACTAGAACAAAAGCCATACCAATAGACATGTTAACTGTGGAAGGGGAAAAGTTTCACAGGGTCCCATCTCTACCCAAAGAACTACAGGCAATGATTGACTGCTGGGAGAAGAAGAATTAGCCTCTCCTAGAGATGAGCTCCCATATTGGTTGCCTAATGTAGAATGGTCAGTCTTGAAATCACATATACATACACGATAAAAATGGAGTCAGAAAGTTTTATTTATGTATCTTAGTGTCCCCCACTCCCCACTCACATACCTAACAAATATAATTAAATAAAAATAAGCTTTCAACTTGAGAATGGGGCATAGAAAGGTAATGGGTTCAATAGAAGGTAACTGGGAAGACATGGAGAGATGGAAGAGAAAGTGAAAGTGATATAATTTTATTTCAATTAAAATATCAAAAATAAAATTTAATTTAAAATAATTTTTAGGGCTGGAGAGATGATTCAGTGGTTAAGAGCATCTGGCTGCTCTTTCAGAGGTCCTTAGTACAATCCCCACCAACCACATGGTGGTTAACAACCATCTATAATGAGATCTGATACTTTTTCCTGCCTTGTGTACACATAATAAATCTTTAAAAAAAATTTTTTTTGGGAGCTGAGGATCGAACCCAGGGCCTTGCATTTGCTAGGCAAGTGCTGTATCACCGAGCTAAGTCCCCAACCCCTAAATAAATAAACCTTTTAAAAAATAATTGTTATCCCCTTTGGGCCAGAAAGACTGTGTTGCAACTACTCAGCCCTGCTGTGGTAGAAGTAAAGAAACTGCGTGATAGATAGACAGCATAAAAATGAATGGGATAAGCCTGTGTTCCAATAAAACTTTATTTACAAAATCAAAAATTAGAGTTAGCCTGTGAGTTGTGGCTCAATGACCATGATAAACAGAATAAAGCAAAAATCAAGGTCAGTATTTGTAGTTATATCTATACTTTACTAAAATAGCCATAAATTTCCATTTCTGAATAAAAAACATATAATGAATATATTTTCCAATTCTGATAAGATAATGAATTTTGCAAATACAATGACCATGATTTTCCTTTTCCACTCTAGGCTGTTTTGATAAATAAACAACAGAGAGTATCCATTGTACTTATAATATGCTGCCTGGCACTTAGTGAGGTCTTCAGAAGCAATACTTCATTATCATTGTTCTTCTGCACAGAAACTTGGCGTTATTGTAATTTTCGCTTAGTTTCTAATTTACTTCTAAGACGATATGAATTGGATAATTAAGTTTTGGAGAATAAACTTGGCTGTAAAGGAAAGTTTTCTTACACTGAGTTGGCCCAAGATCAAGACACATGCTTTCTGATTTCCAAACTTCTCTGGTCATCATGAGAGACAGAGATAGAGAGAGAGATAGAGAGAGAGAGACAGAGAAACAGAGACAGAGACAGAGGGACAGACAGAGAGAGACACATAGAAGGGGTATTTGTAAATTATGTTCGTCTAGAGAGCAGGAATTAAACTGAATGCGAGTCGATAGAAACATCCGACTTATAAATGGATCCTCTTTGCTGTAACAGAGTTACTGGAGGAGGAAAGCGATGTCCTGATAAGACACTTGAGCCTGGCCACGCCTGAGATAGCTAGCCCCTTGCCTCAATCTCTCACCCAGTGCTCGAGTGAGCTTCTGATCTGTTCAGGGCAGGGCAAACCATTTTCACCTGTCTCATTTTCCTTCCAGTGGAGGGAGGAGGCACGCCGTGGATGGGAGCTTGATTTAAAACAGAGCTGTCTTGCCCTGTTCCCTAGGCAGGAAAAAAATGTGATCACAGATTCTTCTTGTCCCTAAGGAGGCTGTGGAGTGGGCCCCCAATCCAGAGAAGAAGCTGGAAGGCCCAGCACTGCTGATGCTGATTCATTGAGGAAGTGTACAAGGCAGAGGCAAGCCATCCATCATTTCTCACTTGCTGGCCTTTCACTTCCCAGAAGACTCCATAATGTCCAAGTTGGACATACTAGTCTGCATCAGCCCAGGGGAAACAAATGGCACCCCTTAAGTAGACGGAATGGATTGGGCCATCCATGGGAATCCATTTTATAGAATCATTTGGCTTACTGAATGGCCTCATGTTACAGATAAATAAAATCCTACCGCAAAGGAGCCAAATCTGTTTTCCAGCTATTTTTCCAGAAGTGCAGTTCTTTGTTGCCAGAAAAGGTTTAGCTCTGTGATAATGAGGAGCACTGGACTCTGAGATCATTGGACTGGGAGTAGCCTCTGCTTTATAAGCAAAATGACCATTTTCTATATTGACTGCAGACACCTTATTCTCAAGCTCCTTTCTCCTTTGTGCATGCCTATAGCCATTCTAGCTTTTTCTTTGTCCATAACCTAGACTTACTCTTGCTACTCTCTTACTTGTAATGCATTCATTTAAACAAATCTGGCTGTTAGGGGTCATCGGTTCAGTTCAAACGTTGCTTATTTGGAAAGTTCTTTGCCAAGGATTCCTAAAGAAGTACCTGCGTCACTCGGGTGCATTATCCTGAATCTTTCCTTTTTGTAAGACCATCTTTTTTTTGTTTGTTTGTTTGCTTAGTTGGTTATTCGTTCCTTTTTTCCTTCTAAGCTGAAAGTTTCCTAAGAGCACTGTCCTTTTCTGTGTCCTTCACTTTTGGGGCAGTCCCTGCTACACAATACTGCTTAAATAGTATTTGCTAAAAGAATATAGTGTAAGACAGGTACTCAGGATCAAGATCAAAACTAATGTTGTAAAAATTGGAAAACTTCGTGTTCTTTCTTGGTCTTAGTTTTCTCAAAATGAGTAACTTGGAATATTACATAAGACATATATTTTATTTTGTGATTCTATGAAGATTTTTAATTTTAATTAACTTCAAAATTTTTTTTGTTGCCTATACAACAAAAAAGTCTATCACTGGGATCAGGAGAGAGTGTTCTGCTCCCTTTGTAGGTGAAAGTTTCTGTCCCCACAGAAGCTCTCAAATAAACACACTGAAGCTTATATTAACTACAAATACTCAGCCAATAGCTCAGGCTTATTACTAATTAGCTCTTACAACTTAAATTAACGCATTTCTATTAATCTATGTATTGCCACATGACTTGTGGCTTTACCTGTCCTCCAGCATGTCTCTTTCCCTCTGTGTCTGCTGGTGATTCCACTGACTCTGCCCTTCTTCTTCTCAGCGCTCTGTTTGGCTGTCCCACTTATGCTTCCTGCCTGGCTACCAGCCAGTCAGTTCTTTATTAACCAATGAGAGTAGTATATATTTACAGTGTACAGAAGGATTATTCCATAGCATTCCTTCTCTGTGATGATGGATTTATAAAACCAAAGTTACAAATTCCTCCAATTCTGTTATTTTGACATTAGAAGAGTGTTCCAAACTTATTTATTTAAATGGAAAGCTAGAAATAAAACTGGGCCTTAAAGTCCTGGGATATGAAATAAAAGGATGGATTTTTTTTCAATTGTTAACAGATTATCTTCTAAAGATAAATGACCCTTGGTGAAGGTTAGTAGAATATGCTCAGTAGAGTTTACATCAATAGCAGTTAAGAAATGAGTGGCTCTGGTTTTAATTTGGGGAATTTTGAAGATGACCAACAATTCCTCATAATGTGATTTTCTAACCCACACCACTGGCTCCATCATTTTCCTTGAATATCATACTTTTATCAACAGGATGTCCAGCTCCTCTTCTAGAAGGCTACAGTTTTCCAGTTGCTCATTTGTGCTGTGATCACATGCTGTCTGTGGTAGTTGGTACTACTCAATTGAGCTCTCCCATCCACATTCTTCATTACATGCACATAACAGTTAATATAATTTTAGAAATCCCCCCAAATTTTTTATCAATACATTTCATTGTTTGCTCACAGATATTTTTGTAGCACCTGGTATGCTCTGTACTTGGAGGACTTAAATAAAATAATAATAATAAGGTCTAAACCTTGACTTATGCTTTTTGACTACATGTAATAAACTGTCATTTCTTAGCTAATATTTTATTAAGCATTAGCTGGATGTTTTCCCCTTAGTTATACTATATATTTCTCAAACCATTGTATTTTAAAGGTGTTATTGGCCACATTAGCAGGTGAGAAAATTGAGGACAACAAGTCCTTGTAATTTCATTAACATTGAATTATGTAAGAGTTCTAACTTCTGATTATAAATTCAGCATCTACTAGACTACAGAAAAACATGATAAACAATGTTTAGATGTCAAAAGAACAAGGGCAGTTATTCTACATATATTAGGGAAAGGAAACATAGTTATTATATCTCTACTTTGAGGCAGTGAATAAGTTAAGATACTCTAGAGAAACAGAGATGTGAGTTTCAGTGTAAGATTGTCTAGATTAGATTGGCTTGTGGGCATGTTTGTGAGGGATTATCTTTAGTATTTAATTGAGATGGGAAGACCCTCTCACAGTGGGTGGCACCATCCTCTAAGCAGGGGATTGTATACAGTATCAAGCTGAGTATTAATTAGCATGCATCTATTAGTTCATTGCTGTTCTTGATTATTTATGCAATATTACTAGGTGCTTCAAGTTCCTACTGACTTGATTTCTCCATAATTTTGGGCTGTTACCTGGAAATACAAACCAAATAAATGCTTTTTCCCTTAAGTTATTTGGGTTAGGATCTCTTATCATAGCATCAGGAAATGGAACCCAGACATCACCCATCTCTAATTATCCATCCTATATTTTTGAAAGTTAGAGAGACATTAGATTGAAGTAGGTCACACAGTTACAGGATTGGAGAAGTTCCATAGCCTACACATGACAAACTGGTGACCCAGGAAAGCTAACTTAGACTCCTACTCTCAATTGTGACAGAACCATTTTAAGTCCAAAAGGAGGATAAAGCTGATATCACAGCTCAAAGCAGTTAGAAGGACTTTCCTCTTACTCTAAGAGGGCCATTCTTCCTATTTTACTGAGTCACACTGACTGGAAGAGGCATACCCACTTGAAGGAGGTCAATCTGCTTTATCAGTGTATGGGTTCAAATGTTAACTTCATCCCCAAACACTCCATAGACGCACACAGAATAGCATTCAACTAAGTATCTAGGCATCTATGGCCCAATTGACACATAAAATTATAATGGGTTTGCCCTATTCTCTCTTGATGTTTTAATAGCAACGACAGTATTGGAATCCTTAGGACAAGATTTCTTTTCTAAAAGAATGAGACAAATGTTTGCTTTTGCTTGTTTCATGGTACCCAACATTCATTGTTCTTGATTGGAGAATTGATTACATTGTAAT
Organism: Onychomys torridus; assembly: GCF_903995425.1. Classification (NCBI taxonomy): domain Eukaryota; kingdom Metazoa; phylum Chordata; class Mammalia; order Rodentia; family Cricetidae; genus Onychomys; species Onychomys torridus. Next base: position 59,750,026 of record NC_050456.1, read on the forward strand.
TGATTACATTGAAGATGTTGATTGATGTAGGAAGACTCACACTTAAGTAGGCAGCACCATTCTCTAGATTTGGGTCCTACACAGCAAAAAAGAAAGAAAGCTCTCTAATTAGGAGTAGTCACTACTCTCTGCCTCCTGATTGTGGGTGTAACATGGCCAGCTAGTTCAAACTCTTGGTGACCTGACTTTTCTGCCATGATGAACTCTACCCTTAAATTCTGAATTGAAATAAACCCTCCCTTCTCTCACGATCTGTTTGTCAGGGTATTTTATCACAGCAACAGGGGAACCAAAAGACAAGGCCTTCCAAACTAGGAATCTTGAGTGCTTCAAGGAGGGGAAATGACAAGGTGCAGGGATTTGAGAATAGTGACTTTTTGAGTCTTCCTGCTGTTTACCCATTCTTTGACCTTCCTTCAATACCTGTGGTTTACGTCTGGTCTCCTTTTTGCCTATGTTGGCTACATCTGTTTGTGCTGCTTGCAGTGAAAGTATCCTATTAGATCCTGTAATTTCCTCATCCCTTTGTATATAGTTCTAATGGAAAGAAGCCTCCATTGTTCTATATTTGCCGCTGGGGTGGATTTCCCACAAGATTAAGTGTTCATCTGAAGCCTGGACTGGCACTGAGAATTTTGTAGCAAAGCTACTGTTTGAGCTGCCTTTATTTTTATATTGTCAAATTTGTCAAGCCCAGGTCTAACACCATTGCTTTTTCTTAATCTTCAAATCTTCTTAGGATCCTCAGTTTTCAAGTGGGATTCCTGGGGGCTATTCAACCTTCTCTATTGTCTGTTTTCACGGGGATTAAAGTGGCTGATTATGCCACACTTCACCACCTTGCTGGAGTTTTTGTAGAATGAGAACTTATTACCAAGCCTCTCCAAAACCTGATGAAGGAGCTAAAACCAGAAGAGATCAGGTGGCAAGATGGGGATATAACAATGTGGAGGAAGACACTAGGATTTAATGTTTTTCTTTCACTGACTTCAACACCCTGCCATATGCTGTTACTTGCTCTTTTCCTTGTCTCTGAATTTTACAGCTCACAGAATGGTCTGGTGTGTCCCTCAGCCAGACTCCAGTGCTGAAGTCCTCTATGATAAATTCTAAAACTGAGTCCAGTGACGCACATGCACCAGGTAATAGCTATGGCTTCTGCTTTAGGAAACCATGCCGCTCTTGCCATTGTTTGGCTTTGTGTTGGCAGATGAAAATGTTCCCCTTTGACAGTTTCGTTTGGCCCCTTCAGAGCCTTACAAATCTTTGCATTGCCATCTGGGTTCTCTCAAGTGGGCCTTCCCATCACCTTTTTATTTTCTTTTCAGTTTTGGACTATTTTGCCTCTGTCCCTTTTCCTCTTTAGCTCATATTTTAGCAGTGTTCATACTCAGCGTGCCCTCATCTTTACTTCTCTTTTATGTGTATGGAGTGTATTATGGATAATACAGCTATTGCAATCACATCAGCAAACATTTAAGGCTGCCTTTTATAACCCGACCATGCTTCGTTATTCCTCTCACATTTCATGCCTCACTGGATGTTGTAAGTTCCCTGCTGCATTTCAGCAGCCTGTTCAGACACTCCGTGCCCATATCCACTGGGACATCACATATTGCTAAGGTCGGAATTTTCCTTTCTGTGAAAATTGTGCAGTTATACTCTTTAAGATATATCATGTGCTTGGGGCACATGCTTAAAAAAATTCAAACAACTTGCCTCTCTAACTTAAAAATATTCGCTTGAAAATATTCATACATCTACAAGGGCAAATCACAGATTTTTTTTTTTGACCCATCTAGCAAGTGAATAAATACAGTGCTTAAGAGTCTATGCTTCTCCATTGTATCTTCCCTATCCTTTGGTAATACATAATGGCATCTTATATGTATTTATCTTCATAGAAGGTGCATTTATGTTTTCATTTTCAGCAACTAAACTGGGCATTTCAAGTCAAGTACATGAAGTACTTTCATAGAAGTGTTTTCAACAACCCGATTTAAGTCAACATTCATTTTTACATCCCAAAGGCAGAAAAGTTTGCTTTCTTTCAACTCTATTCATCTCCCTATTTTCATAGTTAAAGTGGTAAAGAATCATTTTGTTGGAATGATTTCGAGAGGTCAATGAATATCGAAGTTTCTCATATAGCTTTGGTCTCATGTGAGTATTCACACCAAGGCTGTAATAATCTTGTTCCTCCCTCACTTCCTCAAGCCAGCTCTTCTGCTCTGATTTCCTAAGCTGAAGTCAATTCTTCTCTTGATTATTTTCTTCTCTCATGCAATGTGTGGATAGAGCTCAGTTTCTCTCTGTCTACAGAAATTCTGGATCTTGTCAGAAAGCCCTCTTCTCTGAATTGTATCAGTGCTCCTGATTTGATACTCTCTTACTGTCCATGAATGGTTTATAGTAGATGTATACACTGTTTTGGTGACGTTGTAGGAAGAGTGATTAATTTTCCCAAGAGCTGGAGTGACATTAGACCTTGGTCTCTAGTGTAGCATAGAAGGGGTAAGAACAGACAGTGGAGGCAAGACTGAGCAGATCCATTTGTCAGAGTTAAAAACTACAGTAGAAACTTACAGTTTTAGATAAGATGGAAAGAGAAATCCTTACTTGGAACACAGAGATCTATGAACAATAGTAAAGCCTTATACCTTTCCTGATATTTCTTGTTCTGTGGTTTTTCAATTCTGAGTGATAATTTGAATTCCCAATTTTACACTTCATTAATTAGCCTGTGTACTGATTGAATAACCACTATAAGATCACTTTATTAGGTAGACCTTTGGCTTCTATAGAAGCTGAACACACTATGTGCACCACCACCACCACCATCCCACTATTGTTTAATGTTACTGTTTTATATTCTCTGTTAACAACTCTACTCTTCCTTGTGCATCTAACTGCCTCCTTTAGAAATATGCACCCTGGGTAGGTGTTTCCTGTGGGTTAGGTAGCTAGCTGTTCATGGAGCTTAGTTTTCCTTGGGAAAAACAAAACAAAACAAAACAAAACAAATGGGATGTTCTGAGGACAGGTCCGGATCCCACTGCCTGGGTGCCTCCCAAACAGTTCAAGCTATTCAATTGTCTCACTTATCCAGAGGGCCTGATCCAGTTGGGGGTTCCACAGCCTTTGGTTCATAATTCATGTGCTTCCATTCATTTGACTATTTGTCCCTGTGCTCTTCCAATCTTGGTCTCAACAATTCACACTCTTACAGTTCCTCCTCTTTCTCGACAAGTGGACTCCTGGAGCTCCACCTGGGGCCTGGCAGAGGATCTCTGCATCCACTTCCATCAGTTATTGGATGAGAGTTCCAGCACGACCGTCAGGCTGGAAGGAGGGGACTGGACCTGCCTGTACTGAATCCACCAGGTTTAAATGAATCCCCAGGGGAGTCTTGACCCTGGAGGAGATTGGAATGGAGGGAAGGGGCTGGGGGGAAGGTGGGGGCAGGGGCAGGGGTTGGAGGGGGAAGGACAGGGGAACCCATGGCTGATCTATAAAATTAAAACACAAATATAATAGATAAAAAAAGGAGAAAAAGAAAACATGGGATGTACATGGACAATGAAATAAAATTTGAAGGATACTATTCAAAGTACTGCTATGGTCCCTCAAGTGTTCATGTACTGGGAGTGCTGTCCTTAGTTTGCCAGGTGTGAGGCAGTATACAACCTTTAACTAGTGGAACTTAGTGGTCAAGTTAATTGGGACATTTAAAAGGATTGCCTTCTGAAGGATTTGGTATAGTTCTTTTAGAATCTTTAAAAGTTTTCTGTGAGGGTTGCTATATAAAGTGAGTCTGTCCTCTATGTCATGCTGGTATTGGTCTTGTTGGAGAAGGTGTGTCATTGGTGATGGGCTTTGAGGTTTCAAAAGGCCCAGTTTCTCTGTCTTTCCTCTCTGTCTTTCTCTCTCCGTCTCTTTGTGTCTGTCTCTCTATGACTTTAATTTGTGAATCAGATGTGAACTCTCAGCTACTGCTTCAGCACCATGCCTGCCTGCCTGCTGTCATGTGCCCTGCCATGTGATGACCACAGAGTCACCTTTTGAAACTGTAAGCAAAGCCCCAACTGAATTCTTCCTTTAAAAGTTGCCTTGGTTTTATAATGTTTCACCACAAAAATAGAATAGTAACTAAGACAAAAAGTACTTAACACAAAACAGAGGCATTGAGAAGTAGATCAGATCAGTTCAGATGGTTGTTAAACAGTCACCTGTATTTCTCTGTGGTCTTAGGATCTCTCACATGGAGATTCTGACACCCCCAATATTGAATACAGATAACTTTCCACATTTTTACTCACATTGTCATATAATAACTTTCTTTTTTCCTCTTCAATGTTCAGAGTCCTTATGGAAGGAATCCTCATACCAAATAGTGTGACTTATGGGGAGAATGATTCAATGGCTACGAATACAAATCTCTGTGATAGACTGACAAAGCTGTAACCTAGACCCTCACAACTTTTGTACATTTGACCAAGTTACCTAGCCATCCAAACTTCATTCCCTTCATTGGGAAAACCACACCAGCGATGGGAATTTTCTCATTCTATTATTATGGGAAGGTGAAATGAATTAACACATGTACAGAGAAAAGCATAGTAACTCACTAATAGCAATATATATTAATTTCTAACAGATGATGAGTGCCTAAAGGGCTGGAAGCTAATTTTCTAGGATAGAGGACACAGTTAATAATGGCAAGTCAGCAATGAGCCCCATTCTTCTATGTGTTGTTCTTCACACCTGCACAAAATGCTACAAATAATGGGGTAGCCGTGTTGTCTTCTTGGAAGAGGGCTATAATTGAGCAACAATTGGGTGATCTTGTTCTGAAAAAGTGGTTTCAGATATTTGTGGACATTATAAGAAAAAAAATCACTGTAAGCCTCGAGGTAGGCATGAAATCTTCTGATATCTGATTCCTGTGTGCTCTGCGAAGCTTTTCTCACCTCACCCTGGGGTAATAACTGTAAGTCAGTTGATATCTACTTTGATTTCCTTTTACATTATCCTCGGACCTAAGGGAGTATAGGAACTATGAAGGAAGCCCAGACATTGATAATAGTGTGTTCATAGGCTAAGTCTAAGCCAAATAATTAACTTAATGTGCTGACCAATATAGTTAACCTTTTGGAGACTATTTTTTTTGGGGGGGGGGCGTTTTGAAAATAGCTAGCTAAAAGGACAGTTGACTAGCTAATCCTGGGGCAAAGCTGATGATATAGATTCTTTACAGAGTCATGGGCCTTCCTTTCCCCTATCCTTTCTATGAAGGGGTTTTCATCCTCAGAGTTACTCTTGATCTGCATCTTTATTACACCTGGGTTTGGGGGTTGTTTATATTATGTGTTTCTTAAAAGAATTGTGTAAGTCTATAAAAGGGGGGGCTTTATTTTCAATACCACAAAAAACCAGGTATGGTAGTGCAAGCCTGAAACCCCAGCACTTAGGGGGTAGAGACAGAAAGATCAGGAGTTTAAGTCCAGCTATGCTACATAAAGAGTTCAAGGCTACTCTGGTAGATATGAAACTGTCTCAGAAGAAAACCATTGGTACTTTTCTTCCCTTTATGTCTTGATTTTATTTTTCCTTTATCCTGAGAAATTTAGGAGGCTGCCAGTACTCAGTTTTACTCTAAATGACAGTGAGTCTGTCATCTGGAGGTTTGGGGTCTCCCCAGATGGGTTTTTGAAGCATGGATGTTCCTTAAAGACCTTGCAAAAGTTGACTAAACTGCTGCAGTTGGGTAGACAGAAAAACTTTCCCATTATTTTTGTGCTCCTGCCTCCAGGCAGAGCTGGAAAGCCTGCAGAGGCAGTATCCATAGCATATATCTCTTCATCTTGCTCTCTGGCTGGAGGCCTGGATTTGCAGCTGTATCCAGAAGCAAGGTCAGTCAGTACCTCATGTTGCCCTGAATTTGAGAGGTTGATTTCGTCTGTCCAGCCAACTTCAAATTTAATTGTACTTTTTCCTCTAGGTTATTGCAGTCCTGCCAAGTATTGTCACTGTGTGCTACACTAATATGAAGAGAGAATTAAGTGCTGTAGATGGCCTCTGTCCTTCTGCTCATGCCAAAGTATGGGAGATGTCAAAGCACTCTTGAAACATTGTTTTTCAAAACTGAAGACTGTGATCTGGAGTTTCTATCATCTCAGTGTGAGAAATAGGTTTAGAGAATGAAGTATAATTGTGTAACCTATCAAAACCTTGAACATAATCAGTTATATTGGGAGAGAGATAACCAGAGCCAAGCTCATCTGAAAGCCGCTGTCTGCCTCATTTCTGAGAGAGCTTACTGTAAAATTCTTCCCCTTGAATGATAATTCTTCCATCAAGAATCTCCATAATTTATTATATTTGTGCCATCTAATGATGGGTTTCTAATCACATGGTTTGTTTTGGTTTGTATTCACAAGGACGAGGATGGTATTGAAAAATCAGAGTTTGGAAGTCTTTGAGAACTAAAAATGAATTGAGTGTATTAGGTATTTATAATGAAGGGGTTGGGAAATGGCTCAGTCAGCCAAATACTTTCTGTGAAAGCAGGAAGACCTAAGTTCTGATGCCTGAATCCTGGGACTGGCAGCATGCATCTGTAACCTCAGTGTCCAGAAGACAGGTAGAAGGTGCTGTAGCATTTAGTTGGGGAGGAAGGAGAAGGTAGAGGCAGGGTATCCCTTGGGCTCACTGGTCAGCCTGCCCTGTTGATTTGGTGAACACCAGGTTCATTGAGAGTCCTGGTCTCTAAAAAAATGGTGGAGAGTGACTCAGAAGACACCCAACATCATCCTCTGGCCTCCATACTCATGTATGCACACACATATTGCACACATACACACACACACACACACACACACACACACACACACACACACACACACACTTCTATTGAGATCTCCTGGGAAGAATTCCAAATAATTTATATAGACACTCTCTTATAAAGGGCATGAAGTGTAAAAGTTTTTGCTCCTTTTAAATGTGAACTACGCAGAGTCCATTTCTTTCACTTAGTGTGCTACAGAAGCAGAGGGAGAACAGTGGCTTCAAAGTAGAGAACTCCAACAAACAGCACTTCAGCTACTGGGTCAGAGTGAACATCATCATCCATGAATCACTTTGCTGGAGGATATCTCTGATATAGAGTAATAGAAATGACATCTTTGTGAGCTCTGTCTTCAAACCTGTAACTCCAGTCTCATCCTGAGAAAAACATCAGACAAATTCCAACACAGGGATATCCTACAAAACACTGACCAGTACTGGTCAAGACTGTCAGTCTTCATAAACAAAGGAAATATGGGAAACTGCCGCAAAGTGGGCTTGTGAGGTATGACAGCTAAATGCAATGTGGCATTTTGAGTGAGATGTTGGGACAAGAAAAGTATATTAGGTAAGAACTAGGAAGTATAAACAAAATATATAGCATTTAGTATGCACACACACACACACACACACACACACACACACACACACACACACACGAGTCTGTAACAGGTTGGCTCTTTATCTCAGCTGATTTAACTCTTACAATGAAACAATACTTCCTAAAGGGTGTAAGATATGTTTACTTCCTTAAATCTGTGCTTAGAAAGGTAAAGTAACTTATTCAAAATTAAGCACTTATTTTTGAATAACTGAATTGAGATTTAGGCCTACCACCACATGAAAATAGAGAATCACAGAATTTCTTATGAAATTATTTCTTATGAAATATAAAATGCTTGAGACTGATAAGCATTTTCTATTATTGCTGTAATAAATTGCTGTCATTTCATAATCTTTAACAACCTCCATTTCCTCTATCACTGTTAAGCATGTTGGTTGTGTTGGAAGAGGGTAGCTCATAAGCCTAAAATGAAGATACCAGCAGAGTTGACCTCTTACAAGAGGCTCTGGGATGGTGTGTTTTCAAAATGATTCTAACTAGTTCTGGTACAATTTATCTCCTTGTGGTCATAAACCTAAGGTTCTCATTTCTTGTTGTATTTGGGGACTTTACAGTACCTCCTGCATCATAAAACCAACAAGAACACATTACTCTCTTGACTTCCCTTTTGGCTCATCTCTGTCCTCAGTAGGTATTTGCCTGCTTTTTCTAGGGTTTATGTGATTGTATTGGGCTGCCTGATAATTCAGTAAAGTCTTTTATCCTAAAAATAACTAATTAAGACTGAGAGGATTGTTTAGTCAGTGAAGTACTTGGTTTGTAAGCATGGAGACCTGCATTTTAACCTCAGAACCCATCCACCCAGAAATGTAAACAAACAAACAAAATCCCAGACATGTACTTGTAATCCCAGTGTTAGGAAGGTGGAGTCAAGCCAGTCTCTGAGGCTCACTTGATAGGCAGACTAACCTATATGGTAAGTTTTCAGGACAGTGGAAGAGCATGTCTGAATTAACAAGGTGGATAGCTCATGAGGACACTACCAGAAGTTGTCTGCTGGCACCCACATGCATGTGCAAACACATACACGCATATTTGTTTTCTTAGTTAATTTTAACTGTCAACTTGACACAGCTTAGAGTCACTTGAGAAGTGAGCCTTAGTTGAGAGACTTCCCAGATCAAATTGGCCTATGAGCATGTTTGTGGGGTATTGTCTTGATAGTTAATTCATGTAGGAGGTCTCAGCCCACTGTGAGCAGTACCATTCCCTAGGCAAGTGGTTCTGTGATATATAAGAGAGCTAGCTGAGCATGAGCCTGGGAGCAAGCTACCAATGGTATTATAGTTCCTGCTTTAGTTTCTTTCTGTTCTGACTTCTTTAAATGATGAAATGTGATGTGGAAGCCTAAGCTGAATAAATTCTTTACTCCCTTGAGTTGTTTTTAGTCAGAGTATTTGATCACAAAAACAGAAAGGAAACCAGAATGCCTGTATATATACATACACCAATCTCCCCAGGTGAACATGCACACAGAGCAAACTAATTAGTAATTTTTCATGTATAAAGTCCCCTTTGGTGTATAATGCAACATATTTCCATAATTCAGATATTAGGACATGGGAATCTCTGAAGGGATGACATTTTGTCTGCCGTGACTTCTTTTAGGAAAGAACATTCTTGGCGATTTGATTCTAAAGTTTATTATCATTACTACTGTTGCATGAATCCTAAGTGGTCTTATATATTAAAAACGCAGAGCCAGATATCATGGTAAATGCTGAAAGATCAGAGGAAACAAGCCACAGTCACTTCTCACCTTGTCAACTCCTCAGCTGAAAGTGGAAGATCCTGTCTCCATGGATCCTCAGACCTAATGCCCCTGAGTTCTAAACCAAAAGGGGAGTGAACCCTTGTCTCCTCCCACCTTATATACCTTTCCTCCACCCAGCCATATCACTTCCTGTCTCAGCCTTCCTAGTGTGTGCTTCCCAAATATTGGGAGCAAAGGCATGAGATCACTCCTGCTGGGATTAAAAGTATGTGCCACCACTCCCTGGCCTCTATATTTAATCTAGCAGCTGGCTATGTCTTCTGATCTTCAGGCAAATTTTATTTGTTAGAGTACAAACAAAATATCACCACAGCTACTGCCTTCTCATACTCCCCCGACCCCTGCCACAAGATGTGTCAATATGCTCACTGAGCTCCAGGATCACCAGGAGCCGCTTACATGGAGGCGTTGTTACTATGCATTAAATGTCATAGCTTGAGAATGGGGCTCAGAACTTTCTTTCTAATGCTTGTGATAAAAACCATAAATTAATACACTGATAGCAGTTTGTCTGCACTTCAAGCACTCTCTGTCATCTTCATGGTGCTCTCTTTCATGGGGGTTCTTCCTCTCAGGTAGGAGGACTGAGTGAGGGTAAAATTCAAGCTTGAGCTTGCAGAGAGTGCAGGAGTCTTAAAGCATCTGAGTTTTCACAGTAAGGCTACTTCATTTTACATCCATCCAGACTATTATTTGCACTGGCTGTGCTTGGCAAAGATAATTTGCCCTCTCTTTGCCCTTGTCCGTTATCTGCTGAGTGTTTAATAATGGTAACAAATGAGATCATGCTAAAAAAGCATTCAACAAGTGTCTGGCACCTAGAAAGTACTTTCTCCTCTCTCTACCTGGCTCACACTCTCACCTGCTTTGAGTATCTATTTAACTTTCACCTTTTTTTTTGAGCTGAGGATCGAACCCAGGTCCTTGTGCTTGCTAGGCGAGCACTCTACCACTAAGCTAAATCCCCAACCCCAACTTTCAGTTTCTTAATGAAGTTCTCCCAAGCATCCTACTTAACACTATAACTTTCCTCCTACCTCATGATGTAGTTGCCCTTTCTTCTCTGCCTCCTTTTTTCTGGTTCTTTTTCAATCTATTGGGATTATATTATATCCTTATATATTATATTACATTGAAATATAGTTATATTGTAGAAATGGAATATGATTTAATGGGAAAGAAAGCTAGTTTTTTAAAGAAACTTGTTTATTTCTCTTCAAAGAATGAAAACAAAAAGTCCTCTCAGCTAAATACATCTGTATGACATCTTGGTTGAAGTTTCTGGTGAGCTTTAATTTACACATCAAGTCACCTCCACATGATAAACACCAGAGAAATATCTGGTGACTTTGTAATATATTCCGTGTTTTCTACAAGTTCATCCCCTTCATTTACTACTATGGTCACCCCTAAGCACAGATTATAGCCACATCATAAATGAGTAGTTTGGGGTTTTATTTGAATTAAAGATGTCAGAAAATATTCCCCCTTGTCCTTGGCCTGCCATTTGGAGAAGTCTGTTTGGAGCCATAGAGACTCTAACAGTCTCATAAATTCTTTCAGAGTTGAATCTCTGCTCACTTGATACTCTCTTTGCAACATTATGAACCCCCTTTTCTATAATACTTCTTTTTGATAGTTAAAACACAGATACCAATTCTTCCCCTTCATCCCTTTCTGTATAATTATATGTTTATCATATTCTACTAACACAATAACATCTGCCACCTTATTTCCACCTTCCATAGTATCATACAGATCTCTATTTCCATCATCCTTTCTCTTAGTCCACTAGATCTGTGATTGAATTTCTCTTCATATACATAACTCTGTTTTCTTGGCTAGCTTTTCCTGAGTTAAATTTATTTAATGTACAGACATCATTAAGCATCTTCAGAGGTTTGATTAAAACTTCTAATTACCTATCCCCACAGCAAATAAGTACTAGATAAGTATCTGTTAATTTCTTCCCCTGGTAATCCCTTGGTATTCCACACAACTTTGGAGACCAGGCCCAGGTTTTGATATATGTCTTGTAATTTATAGTTCAGTCTTCTTTATACTTCCCAAGTGTCAATTCATTCACAAAGATTTCTCAGTTTTCCCAAGAAGCTGCAGTCTCTGTCTTCACTTTAATGTCTTCATTCAATGTTATTCTCACTTTGATAGCCTTACTACCCACTTGCATGCCCCTGTTTTCCCATTGTACTCATCATTTGTGTTTTCAGATTTAGATGTGGTTAGTATTCAATGTGCTGTAATGTACACATCAAATTGCCCAATATAGTAAAGAAATACCAGTCAAATGTCTGCTTAATTTTAATATCTTTTATGTCTTCAATGCCTCCATTCCTGACTATGGTCACCCGTAAGTCCAACTTGTAGCCATGTTAACAGTCATTAGTTTATGTGACCTAATGAGTGACTAAGGATCCAGAGATGATGGCCATCAAGTCTCCAGAGGAGAGGGTCATGTCATTCCATGGAATAGGGAAGAACAGTCTGCAGGCAAAAATGAGAAGTATTTGTACATATCACTACTATAGTTTCTGTAGGCAGAAATTGGGGAAGCAGGTTTTGGGGTACAACAACAGATTCTAGTTGTCTGGTACTGGTCCTGGTGTGACTAGAGAACTCTGGTTTATTAATGACCTAGATTATAAGAGTTAAATTAAATAGGTATATGGGGAATGTTGATTTGGGGTTGGTTGTTTTTTCTGAGAGAGGTGTACTTCTAGACCAATCTTTTATCATCTATAAGAAGTGGCTCACCAAGCAAAGGCAGCCCCTGAAATATTAGTAGGATCTGAATGTCAGCATAGCCAAGGCAAAAAATAAAAATTTCTAATTAATACATCTAAGCTTTCTTAATCTCCCCCAATCTCTTAATAATCAAATTCCTGTCTTAGTGCACACTTAACTGTCATTTCTCATTTATACCAAGTAATGTTAGAATTCTGTTTTCACACTTTGTGAAATTTACATTAGAACTCCAGTACTAATGGTCAACAAATTTCCTTAAGCTCCCAGGTGATGCACTGTATTAGATTAATATGCTTATCACTTTGGAAATTGTTGTCAGATATTTCTCTTTTCATCTGCATACTCTTATCCTCTCTTATCTTCTGTTTGTTCATGCCAGTCAACAAGTTATTCATGTTTATGGAAGCTCATGACACATATTAATCCATCATCTCCATCCATAGACTTCATAACTCCTTGTTAATTTCCAAATACTATCAAATGAACTACATAGTTTTTTTTTCAGTTTAGACATTTACTGATACTCTTAATTCTTTATTTAGTTTGTAGGTCTGCTTAAATCCTTTCAATTAATAAGATCAGGCAGTTTCTTTGCAACTCTAGATAAATCATAAATTGCTGATAGATGAAAATTGTCTAAATATTATTTCTATAGAGAGAATTGACTTTCCTAGAGAAAGTATAGATTATGTCAGAATTACTGCTCCTCCTTATGACTTTTGCCCTTTTTTGATGGAGACAACTTTTGAGTTTTTCATGACCAGATAAGACCTGTCTGAACTCCAAAGAGCTATCAATGTCAGTGGATACATGTTGTGGTAATCTTGTATCATTATGTGTACACCATTAGACTGAAAACCTCTTAATAGCAGGATGTCCTTTTTATTCACCTCTGTGATTTCCATAGTAAATAGTAACAAGCTTTATGAATAGTAGGTGTAGATGATTATTTTTCATAGGACAGCATTGCAAAGCATTTTAGTAAGAATCCTGGCCCCTTAGTGAAATCCTTAGTTTAGTGCTATATTTAAGAAAATTGAGATACCCAAGGAGCAATTAAATGTATCCAAACAATTACTCTACAAATGTGTGTTTGAAGCAAACAGTTTAAGTTCCAGATTGATGAAAGTACCTTATCTTACACTATATATTGTACTCTAAGCTCTCTGTGTACTTCCAACTACACGTTTAAATGTTTAAAAAAAGGGGTTGGGTAAATGTGATGCATTTTATAAAAAAAAAGGAGGGAAAGTGAGATGAATTAATTTGTTTATATGAAAGTCAAACAAATCTGTCATGTAGAAATAGCCTAGTACATTCTGAGCTCCTCCACACTGCCGATCTTGAGAGGGCAGCCACCATAGTATCTTGACTGGAGACAGTAAGAGAGCCAAGAACAGTGGGAAGTCTGACTTGTCATGTGCTGTTGAGTAGACTATCTGCTCCTTAGTTATTCATCCAGTGGGATCAGAGCAGGTGAGAGGAAATGGGAAACTGAGTCACAGGGTTTCAGCAGAGGACAGATCCTTGGAAGTTAGCTCTTCTAATCACCTACCAATAGCTAGTGTCCTTCCCAAGTACTACTGACATATGGCTTCTGCTGAACATCCCATTGGAAGAGATGATCCCCCTGTTGAGGAACCTCATTTTGTGTTAAGACAGAGCTAATTACAAAGAAAGCCTTATTTTTTTTATTGAGGTGAAATTTGCTTCCTATAGGTTTTACCAAGTGTCCCTCATTTTATACTCTTCTGCTTCTTTTTTATTTTATAATTTAATTTAATTTTACATATCAGCCACAGATTCCCCTGTCCTCCCTCCTCCTGAGCACTCCCCCTCTCCCCTTAACCTACCCCACATTCCCATCTCCTCCAGGGCAAGGACTCCCCTGGAGATTCAACTCAGCCTGGTAGATTCAGTTGAGGCAGGTCCAGTCCTCTCCTCCCTTCATCAAGTGTGGTGGTATTGTGTTCCACGAAATCTTGTGTGTTTCCTGAAATAAACTTATCTGGGGTCAGAGAACAGGACGACCACAATATTAAACTTGAGGATAGGCAATAGTAGCACACGCCTTTAATCCCAGCATTCGGGAGGCAGTGCCAGGTGGATCTCTGTGAGTTCAAGGCCACATTGAAAACAGCCTGGCATGGTGACTCACACCTTTAATCCAAGGGCATGGGGGCAGAAAGACAAAGATTATATAAGGCGTGGAGACCAGAAACTAGAAGCATTTGGCTGGTTAAGCATTCAGGCTTTGGAGCAGCGCAGTTCAGCTGAGATTCATGTGGATGAGGACTCAGAAGCTTCCAGTCTGAGGAAAGAAGACCAGCTGAGGAACTGGCAAGGTGAGGTAGCTGTGGCTTGTTCTGTCTCTTTGATCTTCCAGAATTCACCCCAACAACTGGCCTCAGGTTTGTTCTTATTAATAAGACTTTTTAAGATTCATGCTACAACCCAGGCTGAGCAAAGTGTCCCTGTATAGGCCCCAGGCTCCAAACAGCCAGCTCAAGCACTAAGGACAGGTCCTGGTCCGATTGCCTGGGGGCCTCCCAAACAGTTCAAGCTAATCGACTGTCTCACTTTTTCAGAGGGCCTGATCCAGTTGGGGGCTCCTCAGCTATTGGTTCATAGTTCATGTGTTTCCACTAGTTTGGCTATTTGTTTCTGTGCTTTTCCAATCATGGTCTCAACAACTCTTGTTCATACAATCCCTCCTCTTTCTCGCCAACTGGACTCCTGGAGCTCCACCTGGGGCCTGGCCCGATATCTCTGCATCCACTTCCATCAGTCATTGGATGAAAGTTCTACCATGACAGTTAGGGTGTTTGGCCATCTGATCACCAGAGTAGGTCAGTTCAGGCTTTCTCTCCACCATTGCCAGCAGTCTATTGTGGAGGTATCTTTGTGGATTTCTGGGGATCTCTCTATCACTTTGTTTCTTCCTATTCCCATGGGGTCTTCATTTATCATGGTCTCTTATTCCTTGTTCTCCCTCTCTGTTCTTGATCCAGCTGGGATCTCCCACTCTCCTAAGCTCTCTTTCTCTCAACCCTTTCCCTTCATTACCCCCCCCCCCCCACCACCACTACATCCGGTTTGCTGATGTAGATATCATTCATTTCTCTGTCTTTGGGCGATCCCTGTGTCCTTCTTAGGGTCCACTTCACTAGGTGGCCTCCCTGGAGTCATGAGTAGCGGTCTAGCCATCTTTGTTTTTAATCTAGTATCCACCTATGAGTGAGTACATACCATGTTTGTCTTTCTGAGTCTGGGTTACCTCACTCAGGATGATTTTTTCTAGATCCATCCATTTGCCTGCAAACCTCACAATGCCATTGTTTTTCTGTGCTGAGTAGTACTACATTGTGTATATGTACCACATTTTATTTATCCATTCTTCAATTGAAGGGTATCTAGGTTGTTTCCAGGTTCTGGCTATTACAAACAATGCTGCTATTAACATAGCTGAACATGTGCCCTTGTGGTATGATCTTTACCAACCCCACATCTGACAGAGGGCTGATATCCAGAATATATAAAGAACTTATATGTCTGACTGTGTGAGATTCTGTATTTGTTACCATCTACTATAGAAGGAAGCTTCTCTGATGATGGCTGAGCAAGGCAATTATCATATTTACTTTCCTGGACCTGGGTTACATCACTAAGGATGATTTTTTTTTTCTAGTCCCATCCATTTACCTGATAATTTAGTGATTTCATATATATATATATATATATATATATATATATATATATATATATTTGTTGTTGTTTGTTTTGTTTTGTTTTTCAAGACAGTGTTTCTCTGTAGCTTTGGAGACTCTCCTGGACTAGCTCTGTAGACCAGGCTGGCCTCGAACTCACAGAGATCCACCAATTCTGCCTCCCGAGTGCTGGGATTACAGGCTTGCTCCACCACCACCCCCCGGCCGTGATTTCATTTTTTAACTGCTGAGTAATACTCCATTATGTAAATGTACCATATTTTCTATATCCATTCTTCTCTTAAAGGGCATCTAAGCTATTTTCAATTTATAGCTATTACGAATAGAGAAGCAATGAACATGGTTGAGCAAATGTCTCTGTGGTAGGATAAAACGGCTTTTGGGTATGTGTTCAAGAATGATATAGCTGAGTCTTATATTAGATTGATTCCCATCTTCCTCAGAAACAACCATATTGATTTCCATAGTGGCTTTACAAGTTTGCCCTCCCACCAGCAATGGATGAGTGTTCCTCCTACTTCAAATCCTCACCAGCATGAACTATTATTTGTTGTATCAATCTTAGCCATTCTGATAGGTGTACAATGAAATCTAAAAGTAGTTTTGATTTGCATTTCACTAGTAGCTAAGTATGTTGAACATTTGAGTCATTTGGGTTTCTTCTTTTGAGAATGTTTATGTCTGTGCCCATTTTTAAATTGGGTTATTATTTTCTTAATATCTAATACTTTGTGTTCTTTATGTAGTTTGGATATTAACCTTTCATCATGTTTGTAGTTGGTAAAAAAAATCTCTTCCCATTCTGTAGGCTGTTGCTTTGTCTGAATGACTGTGTCCTTTGCTGTACAGAAGCTTTTCAGTGGCATGGGTTCCCATTTATTAAATTGCCGCTTTTAGTGTTTGTTCTCATGGTATTCTTTTCAGAGAGTCTTTTCCTGTGCCAATGAGTTTAAGGTATTCCCTACTTTCTCTTCTATCACGTTCAGTGTATCTGGTTGTATGTGGAGGTCTTTTATATGTTTGGTGTTGTTTCATGCGTATGTATGGATGTATTTGGATTGTTCTACATGTAGCTATTCAGTTTAAGTGACACAGAACAAGTTCAATAAATCTTCCTTACAATTTCTTCTAAGATCACTTTTCTTCAGTGGCTAAAACAGAAATATCTGTTCCTTACAAAATAGTTCCAGGGCACCTTATTTGCTTCTCCCACTTCATGTAAATCAATTAGCATACCAATCCATTGTATTTCTGATTTCCCTCATCTCCACTTCCTGTTGAGCTGCACTGCGAACTTGATGACTTTGATTTTTAGTCTTTGGCCAACTTTTCTCAAGATCCTTCTCAGCTCTTCAATGAGCTCTTTAAAGTAGTTCCAAAAGAGAAAGGAGATAAGAGGAAAAATATTCCCTGTTCTTTTAAACATGTGATAATTATACACATTTAAGGAAGACAATATGTAAATCATGTGTATATAATACATAATGATTAAATCTAATTTAGCATTTTGAGTTGCTTAATGATACATCACTTATTTTTGTTGAGAAACTTTAAACTTTCATATTCTAGTTTTTTTTTAATACAATGTATAACACATTCTTCATGCTCTATCATAAATCAACTAGATCAGAGAGCTTTAAACATATCTCTGTGTAACCATATCTGGTAATAGTTATCCAGCCTCCCTCTATGGATTTGCCCCCCCACCCCCCTTTTTTTTTTATCCCTGATGGGCCTTTAAGACTTTGGCTTTTCCTGGCCATGAACTCTGGAGAATTTGAGGTGACAAATTCCTTTTGATTATGCAATTTAGTTCCTTGAAGGCAGCTTTAAATGACAGTTTGTTGAATGGAGGGAAGCTAGTGTTCATGACTTACAAAGAAGGAAAAGTGAATGGCTGTGAGGATTTGACCTTCTGTACTTCGAGTATTTTAGATTGGCTAGCAAGTCCTAAGGATACTGTTCTCCATCTCCCTAGTGCCCAAATTACAGGCATGTGCTGGTGCCAACTTTTATTGGAGGTATTGGAGATCACTTTATTGGATAAACCATCTTTCCAGCCCCATATTCTCTTCTTTAAGGACCTACTACTTACTCTATGGATGTGCAAATGAAATACATTAATTTTTGTAGTCTCTGACTTTAAAGAAATATTTATTATTTTGAACTTTTATTTCCACATTGTACTATTTAGTCCTTGAATGTCCCAAAGATAAGAACTTTGTTGTACATGATTTAACTTATCTTGGATTAGAAAGTTATTTATTCCATGATTTGTGATATATCCGAATTTCTAACCAGCACTAAAAAAAAAAAAAAAAAAATCCCTGTCTACTAAAATAACGTTAAGAGAAATTTTTATGATATGGGAAATGTTCCCTATATACATTTGCCAACCTGACAACTACTCCTCATATCTGGCCACTGAGCATTTGAAGTGTTGCTAGTGCAGTCAAGGGACAATATCTTAAATCTGACTAGGTCTAATTTAATTTCAAATATAAATGTGTGAATAATAGCTATCATAATAGGCAGCAGCACAGACCTAATATTCTGAGCTTTTAATAAGCAACCCTCACTTATTGTGATGCATCTTTGCTTTATTATTGGAATGATTTATGATGTAGAGTTAGATGTAATTTTTTTGGGCATGCTTCCACCACCATAGGCTCACTTTTATTCTTAAATATGTTTAAAAATCTGATTTCTAGGGTTGTATATATAGATACTTCTACTTCCTTCTTTTCTTCAGCCTTCCTAGAATAAAATTTTAAGATTCATCATGGCATACAGGAAGAGATCCATTTGAGCCACAGATGGCTGAACATTTGCTAAAAGGAGCAGGCGTAGATTTTTCTCCCTCTCTTCTGCCTACCTATTCTTTATGCTGCACATCTGAACTCTATTATTCACCATTTTGATTTGTATGGGATAAGTCTTTGATATTTCAGAACAAGATACGGTCTGGAGAAGTAGAAAGATGTCTTCAATTAGCAAAGTCCAAGATGTTAACCAGAAATTAATGCTTGCTATATGAATGCATTTCTTAAACAAATTATTTATTTCTAGCACTGTGCAGCCACAGAGTGCTAGAAAGCAAAATTGCTTTACTGATGCCCTGATCTCAATATTGGAAAAGTTTTTACAAGAGGGTATTAGAAAGACATGAATTGTATCCACATCTTTGACTTTCCACCCTGGTTTGCTAGTTGGACATGTCATGATTACAAAGTGGCAGTGGTGCTCATGGGGTGGTGGTGGAAGTGGTGGTGGTTGTGGTGTGTGTATACACACAAACATACTTGATATTAGTGGGCAAGTCAGTATCTGTAATGACACTCCTTCATTCCTACCTTTGATTTTACAGTCTTCATTTTCTTATGAATTTTTAATTTATGCAAGTAGAAAAATGCAAGGAGCCTCATGATTTCACTGCTGGGAGAACTGAATATTTTATTCACAGATTGCTAACAAAGGGTAATAATTATACCCTATTTTGCAGGCCTGAGCGTGAGGAATGTCCTGCCACCCTTGGTTCCCTCTGGTGCAGCTTCTCTGTGGTAATGGAGGTTAGGTTGGTCTGACAGGCATAGCTCATTCATTTACTGTCTCACAGTGACAAATCTGGGACACCACTTGCCCTCACCCTTCTTGTTTTGCTGTTAACAGACTTAAAGAATTGGCAAAATGACTAGACCAATCAGCCAAGGACATTTGGTTGGAATAATGCATTAATAAATGGTCAAGTGCTTTGAAAAAAAAACAAAAACTCCCAAATACTGTTATTTTATACCTCCTGCCACACATGGCTCATTTACAAGCTTGCGCTCTCTCTCTCTCTCTCTCTCTCTCTCTCTCTCTCTCTCTCTCTCTCTGTGTGTGTGTGTGTATGCAATACTGTTGGAAGACAAAATTAACTCTGGCCATTATATTCCAAATAATTACTGATTACCCCGTACCCTCTCAGAAAACTATTTTGCATGGAAAATAAAATCAAACAGTGACCTGTAGGTGGTTTCTAGTGCTTGCAGTTACAAAACACTGCATCCCAGTTCCCTTTATGCCTGTGTTGCTTAGCCTTCCCCAGCCAATGATGATGGACAGCAGTACTTAAGCTTAGAGAAGGAGGCCCTGAGGCCCTTCCCGCATCACTGCACTAATAGACCCTGAACTTGGCTGAGAGAGCAATTAATTCTTAAACCAGTTGGCAGGAGAAGCTTCCAAGCAGACTTTTCTTTGTGTCCTAGAACCAACCATACATATCTACCCTGGGCTCCACTTTGAAAAGCAACTATGTAGAGGGCAGAGGAAAATAGAGCAATGTAGTGAGCTTTCCTATAATTTTATTTTTATTTTTATACCTTGTCCTATGTTCAGCATGCTCCAAGAAGGCAGGCGAACCCTTGCATTTCTCTGACTGAAGAATACTATGATTTCCTTCATTTCTCCCTTCCTCCCACTGTCCTTCCCCTGCACTTCATAAATAGTGCCTGAGTGCCTACTGTGGTCAGGAACTATGTTAGATGGTGATGAATGTCTATGAGATCTAGATATTAATAAGGTACCCTTCTGGAGTTCCTTCCACTCCAGAAGGGCCTTTGCACTCTTGCTGTTCTTTCCCAGTATCACTCCAACACCAGTTTGTTCAAATGAGTGATGCTGATTTTAGCAGAGGGAACAAGGCTTACTGGAATCATGGGAGAGTTACAGAAAATAAGGAGAGGCCCACGTGGAAGCCAGGCATTAATCATTTTAAAGGAACACATTTAAAGGTTGGCTGCTATTGTGTTAAAACCATTAGATGTGATTAACACTCTAGTAACTCAATAAATAAGAGCTTTGGTTTCTTTGAAAGAATTCTGGGTGGTGTGTGGAGGAAGCAGAATGAGAAACATAATTAGAGGGTAGGTGGAGAAGCAGGAGGGCACTTCCAGCATGTTTACTTGGGGGCCTGCTTTCTTAAAATGTAGCCCAGCCAGTTCACCCTCCCTTTGTGACATGCCCAATGATGCTTTATTCTTGTTCTATGATTGAGGGAGATTATAGCTTAGAAGTAATATTTAAAAATGGATTATCTAAATGTATACTGCTTATTATCTTGGCTCAGTACATTATGTGTATAGGTTGTAAAGTACTTTAAGGATTAAGGTATAATTAATTTTTTATCACTTTAATTTCTAATGTCATTCCCTATGCCCCTTTGCCTTCAGTGTTTCCTAATAGAAGTTTTCTAACGATACCTGAGTATTTTTTTAACCGCACAGGTAAGAGATATCTCTTTGTATAATTCTTGTAGTAACAATGAACTATGGCTATGGTAGAAGAAGGAATGCTTTTCCTTGACAAAATACCCTTCTTATATCTTCTATAAGTGTTATACATTATGAGAGTATTATTTATGTGAAGTGTTTTTTGTCTGTTTATTTTTTAATTTTTATTTAGACAGGGTCTCTTGTGGCCCAAGTTGAGATTTAGCTTGCTGTGTGGTTAGAATAGCTAGATTTAAATGTCTGATCCTCCTACCTCCATCTCCTGAGTGCGAGGGCTATAATGCAGTTGGAAGTTTTCCTGTGTCCTGCCTGGTCTGCAGCCGCTCAGACCCAAATAAACATATAGAGGCTTATATTAATCATGAACTGTATGGCCATTAGCTCAGACTTATTACTGACTAGCTCTTACACTTAAATTAACACATAATTCTTATTTATGTTTAGCCACGTGGCTTGGTACCTTTTCTCAGTTCTGCCTTGTCATCTTGCTTCCTCTGTGTCTGGCTGGCAGCTCCTGACTCAGCCTTCCTCTTCCCAGCATTCTTTTAGTCTGCCTCCCCTGCCTATACTTTCTGCCTGGCTACTAGCCAATCAATGTTTTATTAAACCAGTGTACAAAAGCATTATCCCACAGCACTATAGGCATGGTGAACACACCATGCTTGAACTAGCTTTTTAAACTTAAAAAAAAAATGGTAATGGAAATTCAGTGGTGTTAGAACTTATCTTCGTAAAAATCTAAGTAATAAACAGTTTATTTATTGCAGACTTAATAAAATATTTGCTAATGGGGCATAGATGAGAGGTTTCTTCATCATGCCAGTGACTTTTTATACTATAGTATATTTAAATTGAGGATTTTGTTAGAACCCACATCATAGTCTAATGGTACTCTAGAAAAGTTCTATGAATAGAAGATCAAATTACCCAAGAGCCAGAATTCCATTTCAAACCCTAGAATAGACAGCATTAAAAGTTGGGCTTTTCTGAGATGATCTGTTTTCAAGCCAATGGCTCTATTACTGCTGTAATGATGCTTATGGACAGTGTTAAGTACTACCTGTCATATGCTCTCATGAAGGCTTTTAGGAAAATCCAAACACCCTTCCTTTTTCTGGAAAGAGTTTAGTGAAAAGAACCACCCTTCCTTTTATTATTAAATAGAACTTAAGGATGCTTTCATTGTTTATCCATTGCAAGGCTGGGCACAGCCCCCAAACTCCCACTCTTTAATGATTGGTGAGCTATTCTGTCCCCAGTCTCAATAAAGACAAAATGCTTACTAGTTAAATCTTTGTTAACTTGACCTACTGTCCCTAGATCATTGAATTTTGCCTACACAACTCTTGTCCTTGGCATTCTCTTCCAGAGTGAGCTGGACCCATAAGAAAATAATGTCTGGTTCACACATCTAGTCACAGCCACCTTTTCATCCTAATTTCCTACAATAGACTCTTCAAAACCATATTCACATTGCTTGATAGAGGAAAAACCTCCCCCTTCCCCCAAGCCTTGAAGCACTTGTCCATCATGGTCAGAATGATTTTGTCTTTTGCAACAGTTCCTTATAGTCCTCTTGCAATTATCCTTTTGGGTAAAGTAACATCTTAGCAAGGGAAGATTTTGTTTTATTTAAAATACTTAAATTTGTCAGATAGTGTGATAGTATGTTTCAAGAAATGCAGATAAATTAAAACTTAATAAAAACTTTCATCAATAATTTAGACATAAATGTAGTCTCTCTCCACCCCCTCTCTCTCTGCGCGTGTGTGTGTGTGTGTGTGTGTGTGTGTGTGTGTGTGTGTGTGTGTTTGTGTGGTATGTATGTGTGCAGTTGCATTTGTCCAGGTGAGTGCATATAGAGGCCACATATTGAATTTGAGTGGCTTTCTCAATCACTTTTCTGCCTTGTATTTTGACAAGGTTTTTCACTGAGTGTAGATCTTGCTCTTTCAGCTGGACTGGTTGATTAATTAGCCCTAGGGATCGGCACCAGGTATCCTCCTGTCTCTAACCCTCCAGTGCTGAGCAATGTGCTACCATGCCTGAACTCATGGGGGTGTCAGGAACCCAAATCCAGGTCCTCATGCTTTCATAGAAAGTACTTTATTCACGGAAACAGCTTCCAAGCTGGAGGAGAAATAATATTTTAGTTGGGTTCACATATTTTGGTATATTCCTTTGGAATATTGGTGTTCTGCAGGGTGCAGAATATTTAGATTCTGATATTACAACAGCCTATGAGATTCGAAAAAAAGACATTTTAACTAAAGAAAGGTCCCACACATCTGATTTTTGGTTTTACACATAGGATGCTTAAAGCTAAGTAGGTATTGAGGCCTAGGAGTTTATCTTCCATTTTAAGAAGCTAATACATTCACAGTGAGACGACTGGACAAAGAGAAAGGGAGATTAGACTCTTAGGGGCAGTGAATGGCAGGCAGGACAGTTGCTAGAGAACTTGTGAAAAATAATTGTTTATTTGGATTTGTTATGTAGAGAAGAGTTAGTCTCTTCCTGCTATGAGAAGGAGAAGCCGCAGTATAAACTGGGTGTGCCTATGCCAGTTCTAAACAGAGAGCTGCTCTGGAGACCTCATTAAGTAATTCTCACGCTCAAGTTGAATGTTTTGAGGTGGCTCATCTGATCCCCTTCACTTTAATTTCGTTGGCTCTCTCATCACGGAGGACCATTCTTTATGTTCCACATATACTTAGCAGATACTCACTTTAATGCATTAATAATCATAGTTGCACTCTTGAGTCCGCGCCTGCAGCTGTTGGAGACAACTGCTGTGTGGCTCTCCTCCCCAAGTCAGGAACAATGGAGAACAGTAAACTAAGGAGGCAGCTTCTCCTGACTTCCTTCCCAAGGTCAAAGCCCTGGAGTGCCTTCACTTTGCAGAACATTCTTCATGTGGCTGCTACCCAGCCTGTTGGGCTTAATTCTGTTTTTAATGAGTTGCACACCTGTGTCCCTGGCTGGTTGCCCTCCACACAGTGGGAAGAGGTTGGGGAGACAGAATTCCTCCTTCACCTAGGCCCTGGGATGGTAGTATGCATGCATTTTGTTCAACATCCCAAGGAGGGATGGTATTTAGAACCTCTTCCTATTATGCTAAGCAACCAACGTGGGATTTATTATGCAGATATTATAAAGACAGTAAAATTGTTCAATCAAATACAGGCTTACCACAGCCTAGTGAATTTCCAATTGCACAAAGTACTGAAGGAAACCATGCCTGAGTCACTTTTTTTTTTTTTTTTTTGTTCATTTCCTGCTTAGGAAATTTGCTGAGGCTCAACTTAGGAAGAGTAGTGGTAGAGATTGTGAAATATTGGATTTTGGCCTCATATTCACAATAAAACATGTAAAAAGAAAAGAAAGAAACCCTGAAGGATATTTCAAGTACTCACTCTGATTTTCGTAAGCATCTGTGTTGAGGTGGATGCAAATGGACAGTGGCAATTCAGATGTCTAGTTGATTGTTATCAGATTCAAAGAAAATGCCTGGATAGATTCTATCAATAATTAAAGGGTATATTAGGGATGTGCTGTTTATGAAATATTTAGAATTCATTTCAAGGAGCCCTTAGAGAACACAAAAGAGACAAATAATTTCTCCCTGGAGACACTAAAAAAAGACAAAATTAAAAGTCCTACATTGGATCCTATCTATAGACATGTTAAGATGTGTTGAAAGATGGAGGGTAATGTTAGTGAACAGTGGCCACAACGTAACCTTAAGGTTCCAAGTCTTATCAGGATACTGATTGTGGTTACCGGTTTATGCCTGAGTTTCTTCTCACATGAGAAAACTTATATAGCATCATCCAGGATGGTGAAGAGATGAAGAGACCAGGGCATAAACATCTAAGTCCCTGAAAATATGTTGCTTTGGTATAAGGGTTCTTTTGAGTAGAGGACAATTAAAGAAGAGAAAATACAGAAGGCGAGCCTTTCCTGCTTGTCTGCTCAGAAGCACAAGGTAAATTTTCTTTTGTGGAGATGGTTCCTTTCCCTTCTCTGAGCTAGAACTACCTTATCACCATAGTCAGAGAGACAGCACCTAGATGGATCTGCACAAATGAGTGTCACCAATGTAACTCTGGTATTTCTTTGTTTTCCCCTATATCTTTACCTTTCTCCCCCTTAGTGACCACTAACAGCCCAAACCCATTTTTTTTTTTTTTTGTTATGCCCTCTTCAACAAATTTATTGGACTTTGAAAAAGTGCTGTAATGTCCCCGATTGAAACTATGCATGTGTGTGCACGTGTGTGTGTGTGAAGCAAGACAATGTAACCGGTCATTTTTATGCTAGGCTTGATGACATGTACAAAGCTGTGGAGAAACAAAGGATAAAGAGTATTAGCTGAAGGTCACAAAGTGGGGAAACTTTGAAAGGTTTGCTCACACAGCTTCCTTTCACCATCCCTTGTCTTTGGAGATCCGGTGTTCTTTCCTTCTGGGTATATAAGAAGGGCACTGTCATATTGTTATGAGATCTTACTTTAAATTCTCCTTAGCTCCTTCATCGTTATGATATCCACCAAAGAATTCAGATGCCACATATGTAATAGGGTACAAAAGATGGGAAGAGTTTATTACAAAGTGAAGAACTCCAAACAGGCAAGAGTGGGTAATGGCTGAAGGGACCATATACTGATCTCTATTTTCATCAGACTTTTTTCTGTTTCCAAAGTCTCTAGAGCAGATACCTTTTCTCAAGTTGTATTTTCCTACATATGGGTTTGACAAGGCCAGGTCCATCGATTCTTACTAAATGGGTTAATATTATGTCCTTGTTTTTGCTGGAAAGTCTACTTGGTAATAATCTTGTAAGTTTTAGATTCTTGTCTATTAGTGATTTCTTTACTCAGAGCCAGAGATATGAAGAAGAGGCCATTCTCTTGGCCAGAAATCAGAGGCCTACTGTTTCAATTTTGGCTTTACAGATTGCTAATTATGAAGGGGGTATCTGTTCCAATGGTCTCCAAGTCTGTTAACATCTAACTAACTACCTAACAACGTGATATTTTAACCTACTTTGGGAGATAAAGGTAGGGAGATCGAGTCCTTCCTGACATATCTTAAATTCATTCAGTTTAAACATTCCAATATGGCAGGAACTATGTTTTAGAGTAATATGCCCTGAACCTCATCAGTTTGAAAACCTTAGTGTGTTGTCTTCACCAGAATAAATTTTCTGTATTCATTGTCTCTCATCTTCCAAGTTACTGCTTCAAAGGAAAGATTACTGACACCCAAAACAATATTTAACACATAATAGTCACCTAATGAATTTTTGATAATTGAACAAATAGTAACCATATTTTTTAAACAAAACCGCATGGTATGAGGCTTTTTTATGGGGTTGGGGGCCCAGCCTATACAGAGCAGACGTCATCAAATTCAAGATGCAGGACTGGTGAATGTCCTCTTTATCTTTGTCAACTACATATCAAGTCACTATGTGTAGCTGTTGTGATATGAGTACTAGCAGAGGTTGCAACAGAAGAAGGAGCACTTTGCACAAAGTAGGAGAGTGCATCTCCTAAACGCTCTTATTTGAATGCAGTCACGCTTCTGTGGGGAGATGCTGAAGCTACAAATCCAGCTCTCCTCTGTTCAGTTGCCTTGATTAGGGAACAATCTAACATTCCTAAATTATTCACAAGTCCCAGGCACTGCTGAGGACTAACAAATGTCAAATACGGTAATACTCATCCAAGCAGGAAGAAGAATTGATTTAAATGTGCGCATTTAAATTAACAGGAACGCAGAACTAGGAAAGTGACCCCAGCTCTTCCTTAAGTGCCCACACAATTAAATGCAAATGCTTTCTAGGGGTGTCCCATGCCAGCCATTCCTCAAGCCTCTCAAATGTGAAGGAAATGGCATTTACTGTGTCATCCTAGGGCAGAGGGTCTGACACTCACTAAAACCCGCTATAGTGTTTGTCCAGAGCTAATCTGCATAAACCCATGTAATGCAAACATATTTTGAAATGTTGATTGCTGTTTCGTCCTTTTAAAACTATCCTCTACTCTGTAATAATTAAATTCCAGATGCTTTCCCTGCAGCCCAGACAGCTAACCACACGCTGGCTTTAAGGGAAAGATGGAGGTCACTATATAATCAACAGAAAGGTCAAAGAAACTTAACTATTCATTTGTTTATTTCTTTGATAAGTACTATAAGTTATTCTAGGAGTCTAAGCACTGCACTGGTTAAACTAAGGCAAGCAAGGTCTCTGCCTCACAGAATTTGTATCCTCCCGGGCAGATACATAATAAACAAAATGAGTAAATAGTCAATAATGTTCAAATATTAATAAAGTCGATCTATGAAGAAAGTGGAAAAGGTGAAAAGGCTTAGATACCTCACTAAACAAATGTCATTTTCAGAAGATTGCCAGAATTAGCAAATTAAAACACACAATTGCCTCTGTATGTTCATGGGACATGTTTATGTAAAAAGTATGTTTTTACACTGGACATCTTCTACTTGACCTTAGAAGCTTGCTCTTGAATTACATTTTGAAAGATATAAAGAAGGTGGTCATGGGGAGCTATGGAGAAAAGGGTATGTGGGCAGGAGATTCATATGTATAAACTGCCATACATGAGGAACAAAGGCTAACAAATGTTTAGTTGAGGATTCTGTTTGGATAAGACTGCACAGCTCTCTGTAAGCCACAATATAGATTCTGAATTTTATCTTAAGTGTGACAGGGAGCCATAGAAATGTTTGGGGAAAATACCTTAATCTTTTCTTTTTTGTTTGATTGTTTTAAAAATATTACTTTGGTTTCCAAATTGAGAATGATCACTGTAGGTGGCAGTGAAGAAAGGTGGGCATTATGGAAGTGATGAGAAACACTTAGACTTGGTATCTATTTTAAGCATAGAGCCATTAAGAATTTCTAGAGGATTGCTCATGGGGTGCCTAGGACCCAATGATCCCAAGGTATTATGTCCACATTACCATTTCAAAAGGCCCTAAGGTAGCCAGAAAGGACACTTTAAAAAAATATTCAGATTTGCAAAACTGTTCTAGCTTGATGCCAGATATAAGACAGGATGGAGAACTAGTGTGGAAAGGAGCCTGAGGTGACACCTAAGTTAGTGAAGTGTTTGCTACTCACGCATAGGGATCTGATTTCAGATTCCCAGAGCCCTTGAAAGTCTAATGCTTAGTTCATGTCTGTGATCCTAGCACCTCTACAGGGAGATGAGAGGCAGAGACCAGAGAATACCTGCAAACTTCCTGGGCAGCTGTCAACAGCCAACAAGAGACTCTGCCTCAAAGAAGGTAGAAGGTGATGGAAGATAGTTGGGGTTGTCCTTTGACCTCCACATGTGGGCTATGTCATGTGTGGACCAACAACAGACAGACATATAGACAGATACACACACACACACACACACACACACACACACACACACACACACATGGCAGGGAATTCAAAAAGGAGGACTGAGCACACATAAGGAGGAATGGCAATTTGAAAAACACAAACCTTATGGAGTCTCCAGCACTCTATGTAATGCTGGAGTTATATTTGCCTCTCTTATGGCTCTCTCAAGAGAACATCATTGATAATAGTCATTGATAACAGGTATTTGCTAAGATTTGAGCCCTGAGCCTTAACTCTGCATTAAACCTGCTGCATATGGAAAATCATCTGTATCTAATGGTTTGGAATACTCAGAAGTATTTCTTCTCCTCTGTGGAACTTGAAAGAATGGCCAGGACAATGTGGAGACTAAGCCTACTCCCTGAGAACAGGCAGAATAATAGTTCCTTAAAAATGTCCATGTTGGTAAAGCCTCACCTTTTAGGATGGAATGGGGGTGTGGGGTGGGGTGGGGGAGGCTGGAGGAGTGGGAGGAGGGTATAGGGAAATCAGTGATTGGCATGTAAAATGAATAAAATTTTTTTCTTAATTAAAAAAAAAAGTCCATGTTGGAATCCTGAGAACTTTTGACAGTTGTACTTTGTCTGGTAAAGGGGAATTGATGTCGCTGGTTTTCTGACCTCAACCTAAGGAGCTTTGTCCCCTTATCTGGGTGAATAGGTATATTCATACTGATGTTTTAAATGCAGAAGAAGGCAAAAGAGTTAGTACAAAAGTGATGCGATGTGAGAAAGATTCCACCTGCCACCACCATCTTTAAGATGGAAGAGCACAAAGAGGCAAGGAATTCAGACAGTTTACAGAAGCTGGAAATAAGTAAGTAGACAGCCTAGAGGCATTGTTATGGGGTGCCCACCAGAGAAGACTACTCAAACATGTCTATAGCCAACTGAAATTCTTTCTTCCAGTAGCCCCAAGTATTTAGAGCAAGGGACTTTTAAAAGAAAAACCATATCTTCATATCTTCCTCAGCAGTTGTAGGGGGGAAGTTTTATGAAAGCAAACAGTTTAACAGAAGCTAAGATAAGCAGTTAGCTGGAGGGAGAGGTTTGCATGAGCAGGCAGTTTAACTGAAGCTATGTTAAGTTTGCTGGGGCATCTCAACCTTGGGTTTCAAGAATAGAGTTGGTTAATTTTCAATGGGATTCACCATCAAGGATGCCAAATTGTAGTCAAACCTAAAATGGTCTCAGCATGAATACAAGAAGGAGGAACCTCTGCATTCTCTTGCCCTGTCACAGCATCTGAAAAGGAACAGCTCTGTAGATTCTTTGCTTTCAGCCCAGGGAGACCGAGTTTAGCCTTCCAGCATCTGTGAGTGTAAGATATTATATTTGTGCTATTGTGAAACAATAAAAGAATTAAAATCATAGGACTTTGCTGTAGTAATAATGGAAAATTCATGTACTGAACAAAGTAGATGCAGACAAAACCAGCCTGATATCTTCCATCAAAGATAACAACAATTAAACATGTCTCCCTTTTATACACAAAAGAGTCTTGTCAAGAGAATCGAAACCAGAGAATTACCTAGATGATGGAGGAGAACATATACAAATCTGTATTTTTTTTCCAAGTCCTTTTTTTGTGGTTACATCTCAGCTCTCCAGACAGAATGTGAAGATTTGGGGTGAGGCTGTTTTACCTGCAACATTGACATTTCTAAGACCTTCACCACTGCTATAAGTTCCTGCCAAGTACAAACTTATTCATCAGACTTAGCTTAGTCCTCAGTGAAAGACTGTCAAACTGACAGGTGAATAAATGAATGAGTGAATGAATTTTTTTTCATTGTGGACAAAGCATTATAATATGCCAGTGTGTGTACGTCAGTGGTGCATGCTAAGAAAACCACAAGTTAAGCTTGACTTTGTGCAAACAACTTTGCAAGCTTGACAGATCCATTTGTTATTCAGGGTCATATTGTTGTAATTATTGTCCTTTAGCATAAACATATGTCAGGAGCCAGGCATTAAAATGCAGCCAATCTTTGGCATCTAATCTCTCCCTTTGTTGCTTGACCTGGTCCTTGACAGACTAGAGATTCAGTCTGAGAAGTCAGAGGCAGCCCTACCAGAATGCTGGAACAAGGAGAGCCTTGCGGCTGAACTGAAGGCAGGATCTCGTGATGGGTGCTGTGGTCAGTTCACAGCAAAACTGGAATTCAGCTTACATGGAGGACTGGGAGTGAGAGTAAGCTGGACAGAGTGGGAAGGGGAGAACCAAAGACAACTCTGTGAAGCTTCCGGCTGCTTTCAGTCAAAGTATCTGATACACAAATTCAGTCATTCCTTGATACAAGGACACCTTGCTCTATCCAGGACACTATGCAAAATGCCAAGAGGGAGGCAGCTATGCATCCCCCAAACTGACATTGATTTCCTGTTTGCCATGCATCAGGCACTGGGTTGAGCACAAGGCAAGCAGGATCTCACTTCATTCTCAAAACAGTTTTGAGAGGACAGAGCAATTACAATCGTCACCAAACCGATGAGGAAAATTAAGCCTAGTGACAGTAACTTGCCTAAGGGCACACTACAAATAGCAGATCTGAAGCCAGATTCAGAAGCCAATTCCCTTAACCAATGCACAGTTTTGGTCTTTAATGACTGAACCTAATAATCTAATTGCTCCACCTCTATTTTAGTAGAGAAAATAAGACACATAAATACTGAACTTACAAGACAAAATGGGATAATCACTGTACAAAAGGAATGAGGCCATCAGCATTATGGGTAATGCTATCCAGGCAGGATTTAAACCCCAGGAGTTAGCATACATTATTAGTACCTACTGAGTGTTTACTCTCAGTCAACTGCTTTTCCTCCACTTATTTAGCCATTCATAAACTATTTACTGAGTACAAGCTACTCATCATTCCTTTTCCAGTATATAGGGCCCACTGAAAAATAAAACAGATAAATGTAGCTGCCTTTTGGAATTTTGCATTCTTAAAGAGTCAGAGAAAGAGGAAGGAATAAATTCTTGTGAATAAATGTACTTTATACACACAAGCACACATTTGTATATATAATTACATACACAGTTTTTAAAATATTAGAGGGCATGGAATAAAACAATAAAAAAAAACAGAAGGGAAAAATAGGTAATTAAATGCAGGTATCATGACTTAGGCCACACTGAACCTCTTCATTGAATTTTATCAACAGTCCTCAAACACTTAGGAGGTGCCTGCTATTTTTTGTGCCCTCTTTCATGTTGGGAAACTAATTTAGAGAGATCAATTAGTTTGTTCTAGAAGGTAACAGAGCCTTTCTCTGACAATAGGTGCTTTGGGGGCATTGTTTATGATACAGATATGACCAAATCCTAGAACCACATTATACACAACCAGTTCAAAAAAATGGCATCAAGAAACTCCAGGGGCTGGAGAGATTGCTCAGTGGTTAAGAACATTGGCTGCTTTTCCAGAGGACCTGGGTTCAATACCCAGCACCTACATGGTGGTTCACAATTATCTATAAATCTAGTTCTGGGGGATCTGACACCCTCTTCTGACCTCCTCAGGCACCAGGAATGCATGTGGTGCACAGACATACATGTAGACAAAACACCCACACATAAAAGTAAATTAAGTTAAAGAAACTCTAGTTACAAGCATGGAAATATCATAAGGGAATAGAGTTCAAATTTGTGAAGAATGTCCAGTTCATCAATATTTACAAGAAGAGCCAGCTGGAGAACCTGGCACATGACACCAGGGACATTGGCATACGGAAATTAATCCCAAGACACGTCCCTGTCCTTGAACTCTTTTAGATTTTCTGAAACATGTCTACCCTTTCTATGGCCCTTGGAAACCAGGCTGTGGGGCCATTGCAGGGGTTACATTTTCAGCCTGAGTATAGCTTTCCAGCCTAAAATACAATTGCAATTTCCTGACATCTCTTTCATCACAACCTACATGTTATTAAAAAATGGATGTACCTGAAAGAGAACTGGATTGGACATCTCCAATTAGCACCACAATGTGCTGTCCTGATGTTTTGAGGGCCCTGCCTCAAAAATATTTCTAAAGTTTCTGTAAGTCCTATAATGAATATTTAGTGTGTGAATATGTACATAAATGCTTACCAAGTACAGGCCTCAGAAAGATTATCAGGTAGTAAACATTTTGTTTCTTTACCAAACAGTATTTTGTCATCCATTCCTTAGCACCCAATGAGAAGATATGTGCTATGCGAGCACCCCCATCTGATAGAAAACAAAATCATTAAGTGGCCAGGAAGCTTAAATGGCCCAAGGATATATCACCATGGAGTAGCAGAGCTGGATTAACTTGATTTCTGCTGTAACTCTTCCATTGTAGTTTCTCTAGATGCTGAGGACACATATATACAAGATTCCTGACATCTAGAAACTTACAGTCTATTGCAATAGATCAGTAAATCATTCAAAATATCAATATGGAGTCATATTGATATTTGGAAAAGTTGTTCAACATGTAGATAAAATAGTGAGAAAGATATCCAAAGAATTCTAAAAGCTTTCCTCCTCTTTCCTCTTTCTCACATGATGCTGGAGACAGGGATATAGCAGGAATGGGCTGTACCATCATTTTGTTCTATATGACTAAGGCTCAGTCTGTGGAAGGTAGAGAACTCATGGCTCAAGTTTTTGGGAGGGCCTAAAGTGACCTCAGTTTAAATGCCCATCACTTGGTGGGACATGGAAGGCTGAGTTTCCTCTTCATGGAGTCTGTGGTCTCTTCCACATGGTCTCTTCAGAATGTCATCTGCTGTGGAATAATCATTTTCCACACTGTGAATATGTGTTGCTCTCATTGTTAATGAAGAGCTGACTGACCAATAGCTAGACAGGTAGAGGTTAGAACAAGCAGACTAAAAGAGAGAACAAGGAAGAAGGAGAGCAGATTTGCTAGCCAGATGCAGAGGAATCAGAAGATATATATGCCATGTTGAAATCAGGTACTGACACTTGGTAGAGTGTAGATAAAAAATATGGGTTAATTTAAGATGTAAGAGCTAGTTAGCAACAAGCCTGAGCTATTGGCTGAGCATTTGTAATTAATAATAAGTCTCCATGTGGTTATTTAGAAACTGGCTGGTGGGACAGAACTGACTGGTGGAACAGAACAATTCTGCCTACACTTATTAGAATTTTTAGTCTCTGCTCTGGCCCCACATCCCAGTTTCCAAAGGCCATGGAAAGGGTAGGCATGTTTCAGAAACCAGGAGATCTAACAGATCTTGGAGATGGAGATAAATGGAGAAATTACCAGCTTACAGGAAAGATGGAAGTTGAAGCTTCCAGCTGTCTTAAAGACTAAGCTAACAATAGCCTGATACCATTCTTCCATTGGTGAAAGGAGTGACAGACAAGCCCATCCATAGAAAGACGAATAAATGACATATCTAGATACAATGAATATCAGAAAATTTATGGCTAGTTTCCCCCCAGCACTCCATATTCATTTTGCGTAAAGGTTTCAGTGTATTCCTAAGAAACACTGCCCCTCGATTATTTTCAATATCTTAGTGGTTAAATGAGACAAATATGCTTTCTCAGAGCTATGCACTGAGTT
This sequence comes from Onychomys torridus, assembly GCF_903995425.1. NCBI lineage: Eukaryota > Metazoa > Chordata > Mammalia > Rodentia > Cricetidae > Onychomys > Onychomys torridus. The sequence goes on from NC_050456.1 coordinate 59,784,020, forward strand.
TAATATACACTTATAAAATGTTGCTTTCCAAATGGTATTATGACAAGCAGTGGAGGGTATTGAGATAGCTCTTGAAAGTTTGTAATGATAGTAATTGAGTGTTAGGATGGGAAGGGGGCAGGCTGAGGATCATTGTGATTTGTTACAGGAAAATGGAGAGGGCACTAACAGTCATTCCAACTGGAAGGTCTGTGGAAAGTTCTGAGAAAGTAGAAAATGATTGAGGCTCAAGAAAACGACATTGCCGGGCAGTGGTGGTGCATGCCTTGAATCCCAGCTTGTGGGAGGCAGAGCCAGGTGGATCTCTGTGAGTTCGAGGCTAGCCTATGCTACAGAGTGAGTTCCAGAAAAGGTGCCAAAGCTACACAGCGGAACCCTGTCTCAAGGAAAAAAAAAAAAAAGAAAGAAAGAAAATAGGACACCTGTGGGCATCATGGGAAGTAAAAATTTCTAGAATGGTCCTAGGTGCATTGCAAATGTGGCAATTTAATGGAGAAATAACTAGCAGAGATGGTTGCATATGTGTTTGTGTTCTTGATTAGGTGCCTCAGAGACAGTGGACCTGGAAATAAAGAATTTACACTACTGAGGAAAGAATTACAAGGAATTAGTTGGGTCAGCTAAGCAGTCATGATTACAGGGGCATATAGGTAAAACTTAGTTTCTTTCTCTTCTTTATTAGATTATCTTTAGCAGTTAAAAGCTTTGCTTTGTTCTATGACTGCAGATATAAATAGTAAGAGCAGGATTAAATGATCATTTTACCCTTGTGGGTTAAGATATTGAACACCACCATTCAATAGAGACTTCAACAACAGATACATTCCATATAGGCATGTTCCAATATGGCAGCTGATGACCACATGTGGATCCTGAGGTCTTGAAGGGCTAATGTGCTTAAAAAAATTAACTTAATAAACCAAATTGCCTCATGGTTACTCTATTGAACAAAATTTTTTATTTAATAGTCATTTGGAGAAAAATCCATGGTATATGATATTAATCTTAACTATATAAATGTTGTATCTCAGAAGTCTCTTACATTCCAGCAAAATTTAGTTGTTTATTGAGGCAAGCTAGGCAGTTAAGAGAAAAAGGGTTATTGTTAATAAGGGGCAACTGAAGAGGACTCAATCCAAGCACATGAGACATAGAATAAAGGGGGATAGAAACTGAGGGACCAGCTGTTTGCCCCGAACAAACAAGATGCTGAAACTTGTCAACCTATACCAGAATGGCTTAGTTTGGTTTTGTGGAGACATTCAACATACTTTCCAGCTTTGCCACAGGTAGCAAGTTGAGAGAAGTGCGTATTATTTATATTCACCTGGCATAATTTGTTATTCTGCTTTTTCTGGTGTCAATAATTGAAGTGGTGAAGTTAGACTGTGTTCTCCAGGGTATAGGTACTCCTGCCAAGAGCGGAAAACTTTCATCTTGCAAAGCCTCAATCAGCCAGTTTCTCATCTGCCTCCCATAAATCATCAAGAAGGAACAAGCTCATTATCTCAGCACCAGGGACAAAAGTCTTTTACATGACACTGAACTTTCTGACTACTGCAAACATGGCAGCTTGCCATTCTATATTTCACAGGTGTGTCGGCTCCTTTAACAGCCTGGGTCAGAAGTTTGAGGGTACGGCCCGAAATTTCAATTTTCTTATGTGCCGTGACTTGCAGCGGGCCCATGTCCAAAGGTAATTGGACCCAGTGGCCTGTGGATTTACTTGGATGTTTTGTAGTTTTAATAGGCTTGGGAAAAGGGAATTGGGAATTTCTGTTCCCAAAGATAGTCTCTCTAAAGGAATTAGGAAATGTCTTTACTCTACTTTGGGAAAGTACCTCCATACTACCTCTCTGAATGCCTGTGTAGTGGCTCCTAGGAAGAGACTATTAAACTTTGTTGTTTTAAAAATTATTTATAATTTGCACGTGATAATCATACATATGTAGGCTACAGTGATGTCCCTTCACAGGCAAACAGTGAACATTGGATCAGGTATACTGGCATAGTCACCTTCCTAGCTTTACCAGTGTTTTGTGTTAGGAACATTCAGAATCCTTTCCATTAAGTATTTTGAAATGTAACTACTTGTTGTCACCCATAGCCATCCCACCATGCTCTGGGGCATTAGGAGCTGTTCTTCCTCTCCAATTGTCTTTCTCCTCTAACCACCAACTCTCTGTCCTCCACATATCTTATCCTTTCTAGGCTCTGAGAAACCACAGTTTTAAATACAAACAAAACAAACACACTTTTGAAGTCAGAAACAAAATAAAATAATGAAAGTTGCAAAACAATATAGTGTGTGTGTGCATATGCCTACCAAATTGAAATCTTGAAACTCAGGCATGACAGTCATGGTGAAAGGAGACTTTTAGCCAAAAGACAGTGCATAATAAATGAACAGAGTGCAATTCAAGTAATTGTGAGAGAGACTAACATCTTGCATCTTCATTTTGTAGTTCTTTCTAGATACAAGGTTTCTTAGGTTCTGAAATCTTCCAGACTACCACACATGAAGTTATTGAACCCTAGAATTCCCCATGATTCTTAGTAAGAGAAAAATACATAAAAATGGTCTCTGAACCTTTCTGAGAACACAACTGCCATAAGCACTGTGTGAGGGTGTCCTGAACACCTGCTTCCTGAGCCAGAAATGGCAATTTCTAGTTTTTGGAATAGAAAGGGGCATATAGTCTAAGAAGCATAATAAACCTTTCCTGTAATGGGTCAAAGAATGAACAGTTTAGTCTTTGGAACCAGGTGATATCTGTTTTAATTACTTAAATTGATAGCAAAGGGGACAAGAATATGTCAGTTGGTGAGCATGGTGATGCTCTAATAAACTTTGGCACCAAAATTTAAACTTTATGTAATATTTACTTTTAATGAAATAGTCTTTTTTGGTGCTTTTTCAAGCACTTAAAAAAGTAAATCGCACTGTAACCACTCAAGCTACTTAAGACAAAGATTCATTTTTTTAGTGAAACAAATATATTCAAAACAACCAAGATGGCAGAGGAGATGTGGCCTATGTTCTGTACTTTTCTGGATTCCAGTCTATGGGCTATGTGCACAGTGACTAGACCATAAATACCCTATACACTAACTATAAATATCACAAGTGTCTAGACTTTTAGAGGTATGGCAGCCTTTGGGCTCTTATTCTTCTACAGGACTGAGGCCCATGCTCTGATGAACCTTGTCTAAGTAGATATCATTTAACAGTAACAACAGAGCAAAACATAATTTTTATGGTGCAGTAGAAAGTCATTGAACAAAGTCTGAGAGGAATGCAGCTCAGCTCTGATCATAAGCAAAGGCTTATTTATCTAGATCTTATCATCTTAAAAATGGGAACAAGGATTGCTTCTCCTCTGTCAGGGAATTGCCAAAAACCCAAGAGGGATTGTGCTTTTAAAATGCTTGATGAAGATAAAAAGATACCCATGGAAGAGCATGTCAATAAGTTATCTAATACCAAATAGTCAGCCCTGAAAACATACATACAAATGATGTTATTTACAGACTGATCTGGGTGTATTTACGTATTTATATATATATATATATATATATGTATGTGTGTGTGTGTGTGTGTGTGTGTGTGTGTGTGTGTGTGTGTTTGTGTATAATGTATTAGTAATATTCTATATATTTTTAGTAATTTTTAAGAAATACCCTAAAAGTTCTGGGTCTGACATAGAATTTCTCTCCATAATTATTGGGTAAACATACTCCACAAGTGGATATATGTGTGAGTGCTTTTATATTTGTGTAATAAAATAATGAAAAAAACCCTCTCTGCCTGTAATACATTGTCTTTAGCACTGCTATCTTCCCACACAGGAATCATTTAAATCAATACTATTTTGCTGAGAATAGTTATGTCTTTTTGTGATGTATCCCAAACCCTAAAACAGTTAAGAAAGTTGAAATAATCTGGGGGTACTTTATATGCACAGAGATATAAAACAATGGGTTAAAGACTAGGCTAATGAAAGACAAAGGTGCCATATAAATAATTCTTCCTATTATTTCAAGTCACTAATAAACAAGACCATGACGGAAGAGATAGCAACAAAGCATGATGTTTAGGCACATGCATGTGTGCATACATATGTATAGGATGAAAGGACACATATAGTACCCAATATACCATCATGAGGGATTAATTTCAAGAGTGTAAAACACTCAACACAAAAATGATTCAGTTTGCTTAACTTTAGTTTTATAAATCTTGCAAAACATTTTACTTTTTAAGTTGTAAGAAATAATTCCATGACAACCAGAAAATGTAGTGAAAGGGTAAATTTCTGTTTGTTTTTTAGGATATGAAATCACTTGTCCTCCAAATGCACAGTTTTAATTAAAATAAACGACCAACCAAGGAAGCAGAGGAGAAAGACATTTCAACACTATTTTTCTTGTGTAAGGTTTTTCATGTTTTCTTCATAAAAATTGAATTTCCCTTCTGGGCTTTGCAGTATAGTTTGTATAATTATTTTAGAGAAATGAGAAATATGAGAAGGAAAATGGGGTATTTTAGAACTGACCCTGAATATATGCTACATCTGGCTGATTTCGTTAACTCTCCAAGCACCACTCTAGTAGCATAGATGTCAGGAATTACAATGATGTAAAGTTTTATATTTCCCATTTCTGACACTAATTTTCACAATGTTGGCAACATCTATGGTCACTTGTTTTTATTCTTTCTACTGGTTGATGTGTAGGCGTGAGTCTGAGAGTGTGTGTATGTGTGTGTGTTCACATAGCCCATTATTTTTAAATTCTTTTACATTTAAATTGTTAATGTACCATTGAAAAAGGGTAATATACAATATAACAATATAATATGGTATGATATGAAGTAACATTCTCTGACTGGGATGCATGGCTATGATATAGGTTAGCATGCTCAAGAAATTTGCCTTGTATGGCAGACCTAATGTTTGTCTGTGAGCTACAGTCTAATGAGGGAGCCTCTAGTGATGGGTCAATGCTAACAAATGTTTTTCTCATTAGATAGACACTGTGGAGTCTTGGCATGGCTCTTGCTAGCTTCAGCTTTAATGAGAGAAGACCATAACGCACACTAATATGGGATTCAAAATTTCATAGTGTAGAACTTGGTGAGACTATAAAACCTAATGATGCTAAATATGAGCTGGAAAATCTCCATACACTCTACCATCTTGTTATAGTGAAACCCTCAGTAGGAGGGGTTAAAAGGGACATGATATGTTAAACTCCAAACTCTCAGACCTAGTTTGAAGTTGGAACGACATTTAATATATTTCCTTGTACAATCTTGTACTTTTCCCTAGACTCCAGGCTCAGAGTCTATCAAAGCCAATGTCAACTGCTTGTACTGTGAAGTACAATCCCATCCAGTCAACGAGAAATCAGCTCTAGGGTCACATTTAGGGGTTTTCAACCCCATCTGTGCTTCCCATCAGCTGAGTAACATTGAGAAACCTGCTTATTATCTGTGAATTTGGCTTCCTCTTTAAAATGGGGATAAAGAGTGTGCCTTTAGCAGGTAAGCCCCAGAAACAAAGGAATAGAATATGCTCAGCCCACTTTAAGTACTTATTGTAGTATGTGGCCTGTTGTAGACATTCAGTAAATGCCATTATAAATTCCAAGAATGTCTTCTAGGACAATGTAAAAATGTAACATTCACATGCTTTTGATGATATTTCTGGAAACAAAGCATCAATCAAAGGATTAACTATAGGAATGTTTCCTAAAGTTTCCAAGAGTCAGCCAACTGGGTTATATGAAGATATCTGGGGAAGGAATATTCATGAGGTGAAGGAATTATCTGGAAGAATTTCTTGAGAATGATAATTGAGCTGGTCTTCACAGAATTTAATAGACAGGAGAGGAGAGAGGGAAGACACTAAGGATGGGAAAGAGGGGGAATCAAGTTGATATAATTCTGTACTTTATGTGAGAGGCATTGTAACTAGACTGCTCCAACTTCTCAGGTACATTAGTTATCTAAGGATACTGTAACAAAATGTCACAGAAAAGTGAGCTTACACATCAGAAATTTATTTGCCACAGTTCTGGAACTCAGGAAGTCTAAGATCAAGGAGCTTGGCAGAACTGCTCTTTCCTGAGGCCTTTATCTTGGTTTAAAGAAGTCTTCTTCCTCCCATTGTCCTCAGATGACCTTTCTCTGTTCCTTCTTGGTGTTTCTCATAAGGACTCCAGTTTTGTTGGGTTAGGGTTCTACCCTAATAGCCTGATTTAACCAGAGATACAAATTTAGTTACAATGAATATTAGGGCTTGCATTAGTCAGGGTCATACAGAGAAATAGAATCATCAAGTTGCTTAGCTACAGATATATGTGAGGGATTTTTTTGTTGATGTGCAGGTGTTTCTGTGTTTATATATGCTTGTAGATGTGCATGCTGTAGAGGTCAAAGGTCAAATTTAGGTGCTTTCATCAATAGCTCCACACCTTATATTTTGGTCTCTCACTGACCATGGAGCTCATTGATTTACCTAGACTGGCTGATAAGCAAGCCACCTAGATCCCCTCCCTCTGTTTCCCCAATGCTAGCATTACAGGAGTCCATTGCCATGCCCAGTTTTTACATGGGACTAGGGGTTTGAACGTTGGTCCTTTTGTTTACACAGCAAGAACTTTACCAACCAAATCACCTCCCTGTTCTAGAGGGGATTTTTAAAAAATGAGAATGGACTTAAGAAATCATGGTGTCTGAGAAATCTCATGATAGGTGGTGTAGTCTGGAGAATTGGTGACGTCTGTGTCACAGCTCAGGTGAAACCAAAAGTCCCAAGAACTTTGTGGGTGCTTGTGAAAGTTTAGAAGTGTGAAGAATAAAAAAAAACATGAAGATCTGATGTCCAAAGGCAGGAAAATTTGGGGGTCCCAGTTTTAGAAGAGAAAATGAATGCTGGCTTTTTATCCTATCTAGTCCCTCAGCAGAATGGGTGGTACTCAATTGAATTGGTTAAGGACAATGTGGTGATTTAAATGAGAATGGTCTCCATAGGTGCATATATTTGAATGCTTAGTCCCTAGTTAGTGGAACTATTTGGGAAGAATTAGGAGGAGTGGCCTTGTTGTTTAATTTTGCCAAATACAAATAGACTAGATATTATAAATAGACTAGACTAGACTAGTAATTATTACTTGATAATTATTTTGTTATATGTAATTTTACTATGTTAAAGTTAAAACCTTCCTTAAAAAAAAAAAAAGAAAGAGAGAAAGAAAACGGTAACAACTGTGGATGTGGCTCTGCATGCTGTAAATGTGTTGTTCTGATTTGGTTGATAAATAAAATGCTGATTGGCCAGTAGCCAAGCAAGTAGTATAGCATAGGTGGGACAAACAAAAAAGAAAATTCTGGAAAGTGGAAGGCTGAGTGAGTAGACACTGCCAGCCGCCACCATGAGAAGCATGATGTGAAAGTACTGGTAAGCCCCAAGCCATGTGGCAACTTATATATTGATAGAAATGGGTTAATTTAAAATATAAGAATTAGATAACAAAAATCCTAAGCCATTAGGCCAAGTAGTTTAAATAATATAAGTGTCTGTCTGTTTATTTGGGTCTGAGTGGCTGTGGGCCCCGGGCAGGACTGGAGATAATTTCAACAACAGGAAGGATTATGAAGTGTGGCCTTGTTGTAGTAGGTGTGGCCTTGTTGGAAAAGATGTGCACAGGAGGTGGGATTTGAAGGTTCAAAAGCCCATGCCAAGCCCAGTGTCACTCTTTCTTCCTACTCTCTGTGGATCAGCATATAAAGTTCTCAACAGCTCTAGAGCCACACTGTCTGTTTCTTACCATGATGATCATGGACTAACACTCATAAAACAGTAAACAAGCCCCAATTAAATGCTTTGTTTTATACTGGTTGCTTTGGTCATGTTGTCTCTTCACAGCAATAGAGCAGTAACCAAGACAGGCAGATTTTCCATAGACCACTGGATCAAAATACTGGTCTCTGGGATCAAATACCCTCAGATGTAACCAGAAGTGGTGTTTTTTCAGCTAATTGGGTTATCATTTAACCCAAGAGAGGCAACTCCTGAAATTAATCTTCAAACGGTGTCAGCATATATATTTAAAAGGGAATGTAGTAAGTAGCAATGATGAATCCATATGTGGAAAAGAAGCTTTTGTTGACACTTGTTGCATTTGGAACCCACCCAAACACATAAGTCCTGTATTCTATTTTTTCTGTGCATTAGTTGTAAGATGCTGAATTCAAAAACCTCTATTAACAATTAAAATGTATGTTTAAAATGGAGACAGTCATACTTCTTTGTAAGAAGTTGTTGAGAGTTAAATTAAGCACTATAAATGAAGTTGCCCAGCAAGACACTGAAAATAATTGTACACTTTTCTAATAGTTATTCTGTGTCTTCAGTATTTCCCAGACTTCCTTCCCCTCATACCTCGATTGATTATTTGTGTAATCCTTTTGGAAAGAATTGGGTCTGACTTCATTGTTCTGCAAAGATAACATCATTGGCATTCAGAGCCCCTGCCATAAGCATCTTCTCATCTTACTCTTATAATATCACATGGTAGACAAGTATTCACAATGAAAGAATCAACAGAAGCTACAGTGCAGACTCCTGGAGAGACCTAAACTGTTGGTAGACCCTAGCATTGCTCACAGTAGCTCCAAGAAGGTGTGGATGCTTGGTTGTCCCCTCCATAGCTGGACCACTGTGTGTTTGAGAGCTACAGCATCACCAAAGCCATACCTAGGTAGTGCTATTAGTATTCATGGGCTAAAACTTCCCAAAGACATGGAACAAAGGATTATTTTTGAAAATAAATTTGATTGCATAAAACAGTTTGTTTAAACTTCTATGGCTGGTAAAGCTCTACTTGGAAGACTTTGTAGAAAATTAAAAATACATAGCTCTACCTGGAACACTTTGTAGAAAATTTAAAATACGTATTGTACAGCAAAAATCATCTGTAAGGGAGAAATGCCATTCAGATCCACTTCATGCCTAAAGCTGGGCTCATTGTTTACCCTTCAGGCTAGAGGTGATAGTGCATGGAGGAGAAAGGCAAATGAATGGGTGTTTAAGACTAGAGGCAGTTTGACATGCAAAAGAGGGCAGTACACAGCAGCTTGGATGCAATTTCAGGCTTGCCACTGTCCTTGGAGATTTCCTTGTGCCTCCATGCTGTTCCGTTCATCTTCTTCCCACTGCAGGCCCTGACAGGCCATTGTTCATGGAAGACACCTCCAGAGCCAACCTTCAGTATTTACAATGGAAATCTGCTCTCTGAGGGAGATACATGTAGAATATAGCACAGCTCTGCTTATTAAAAAACAAATGCTCTTTTCTGAGAGGGTCAGAAACAGTTCCTCTGTTGGCTGTTTGCGCACAGACTTGGGCCCTCCCCATGCTTCCTGTGTTGCTTGGGGGGTTTGTGTGGGGTGTTCATTCAGAGTTGTTTACTTTGTTACATTATTTACACTTTCAGATTGTTCCAGGCATTAGTTGTTATTATGGCTGAGATTTAATTAGCGTAAACTCCAGTAACAGCTTAATAGAAATTAAATTTTAAGCCATTTCTCTTTGATAAATATTAGGATTTATTAGTGTTTCGCCCAGAACTAATTAGTCTGAGGGATGCATTTCAGAGTTAAGTGAGAGAGGGGTTTGTTTACTATTGTTTGTAATTATATCCAGCACATTCCTCCAGTCCCTCTATGTTTTCTGTGTCTACTTGGCCCATTAGCCTGGATGTGAGAAGACTTGTATCTTTGCCAAAGGCCTTAGGAAAGCCATCATGGGTCACTGAAAGAGAAATTAACTCCACTGAGAGAAAATGGAGAAGTGGAGAGGCCCAAGAGAAAGGAAATGGTCAAATCACAGCTCAGAAATTAAATTTCAGAAAAAGCAGATGCAAAAAAAAAAAAAAAAGTGTGAAAAGAACATTTTACGCATAAGAAACTACTCTCTCACAGATCTCTAAATTAGCAAAAGGAACTGTGGTGAAACATCCCGATTGGTGGTGTGGGCCAGGAAATGATAGCACATGCTCTCTGCATCGCCAGATCAGTTTTCTGAAAGAAATGCCTGATCATGTGATTCCCCTGCCCAAGAACAGATAGAGGGAATGAGCCTTGGAGTTAGAGAGTTTATGTCTGTCTTGATTTTTTCCACTTGGTCTGTTTGGCTTTGAGCAGTTCACTCACCTCCCCTTTCCCTTCTTTCGTTGTATAACGTTGCAATGACAGGCTCTCCTTCAGGGTTGGTGTGTGGGTGAGACGAAATGATGTGAGACCCAGCATGCCAGTATGTGATCAAAGTCAATCTTGACTGTGGAGGGTGGGATCCACAATGAGGAAGAGCATCATAGCAATGAAGAGATAAACTTCAAAGGGGCTTCTCTGCTGGACAAACTACATTCAGATATCTTCCTGCTTGGCTTCTGCATGTGGTTCTCAAGAGTTGGCTAAAAACAATCCGCAATAACCATATTATGGACTGAACTCCATGCTGCCTTGAAATTTCCCCATCATCCTAACTTTAACTACAGCATCAAATGGCCCAAGGGAAGGGTAAGTCAAAACAAAACAAACAGAAAAGCAAACATTTTATCAGAATGTAACATATATGGCCCCCAAGCCTATAGCCAAGAGCCCTGTTCCCATTTGAAGCCCGATGAACACGGTCATCATCGTCTCCATTTCTATTTTCTATCGGAGTAGCCACCAGAACCACCCATTTGGCTGCAGTATCCTAGGCTTTCTCTAATCTAGTTCTCCAAACCTTTCCAAATTCCTTCCATATATCAGTTCCAAAGGTTTAAGAATCACATGGTCAGCTTTTGTCTCAGCAATGGTCTGTGTTCTTCAGTTCTCATTGCCATAGACAATTTAAGGGAAGATTGGTTTTGGCTCATGGCTTCAGCCCATGCCCATTTGGCTCCATCTTTGTTGTCCTTGTGTCACAGTGTGGAGGGCAAATTTAGGACAGAGCTGATTATTTTATGATATTGTTGATGCAGAGAAAATGAGAGGAAGGGTTTGAGGATTAGCTAGACCCTTTAAAAACACACCTCCAGTGACCAACTTCCTTCTACTAGGCCTCACTTCTTAACCTATTTAGCTATGAAGTCACCAACGACAGTAATCCATTGACCTTGTTAGTACTCTCACGATCCGACCATTTCTCAATACCACAAACTGAAGACCAAGCCTTGAATACATGTGACCTTTTTGAGGGACTATATGATACCCAAACTAACAAAGTGTTAAAACTCAGGAAGCAGAGTACCAACATGGCCCTAAGTTTCCTGTTCATAAAATGAAGGAATTTGAAGTGATAATTCATTAGTATGATTCTACTTAAAAAAATGTTTGTGTTTTATCCATTCCACTTTTAATCTCAGTGCTGTGTTTTCAGAAGACAAAAGCCGCCAATGGATACTTCAAATATGGTAAAATAAATAATGTTTACAGGTACCCAAATGGAAAAAAAAATATTTTCCCAGCATTTTGTTTGTTTCAATTTAATTCTTGACACCAGACCTATACTATACATTTTGTGAGAAAATTCAAATGAAGCAGATGGTTGAAGACTTAAAAGATTCAGCTAATCTCCAAGTAAACACTTTCTTCTTGCTACAGACCATCTTCAATATTTCTTGGAAGTGTCACAGGGAAATCTTTCTAGCTGGTATCAGCTATGCTCAGTTTTTCATCGATGAGTCTGACCTTTATGGAAAAAGTTCCAAGAGAATTTTGATGTCAACATAACACCTTCTTTTAAATAAAAGGTGGGTGACTGCCACTTACAAAGTGATAGCTTGCCCTATTTGCAGAAGGCATTAGTTTCCAAATCTGTGCCTGACCTCCTCTTCAGAGGTCTGATGATGCACCAAGTTGGGGAGAATGTTTTCTGAAAAACAGAGTAAATAGTTTGTGTTTAGTAAATGACCTAAATTATTAAATGGGCATTGACATTTTTGAAGAATTAAATTTACCTCACATGAACGAGTGAGTAATTTTCGTTCCATAGGTCATTTCCTCAGTCCTAAACTCAGCTGGTCTATGATAATACGGGTCAATTGTTCCTGATGATGGAGGAGAGTTGGGATTTTAAAACTGATCTCTCAGCCAGTCACAGGCTTTTATAATACAGTATGTCAATGCATAAACTAACAAATACGCGCTGAGGTCAGCCCTTAGGGGAGGAGGAAACTGTGTTTGGGAGGATATCAAAATTAGTTCCCATATAATTCCTGCATTGTTTTGGTAAAAATGAGTGATCCATTTATTTTAGGAAATCTACTCTACAGACTTCCATGCAATCTTTAATTTGAAGTAAAATGTGAGAGATCCAGCTCCTTCAAACTGTGAAATGTGAAGTGGGCTTAAAGGGGTTGAAAGAAACCCATTTGTTTTTCTCAAATTTTGAGGATGAGCATATTTGAACTAGTAGCTGCTGCCTCTTCCTTGACATTTCCCATTGCTCCCACCTTTCACAACTTGAGTTTCATTTAGAAGATATTATAATGAAAGTTGTTCCTGTCTTTACAGTGCTTGATACATGCTCTATTCTAGGGGATTTATGTAACTACTCAGGTTACTGCTACAAACCCTCAGTCTGAAGCACATACAACTACTCCTGCTTCAGAGCAGAGGCACAGAGATGTGAAGCCACATATCCCGAGCCACACAGCTCATGAGACTCAAGTGGTCTGGCTCCAGAGACTAAGATTGCTTCTTTTTAAACCTGACTTTTGTCTGAACTATCTGAAATCACCTTAATCACTCTACTGGAGTTTTGAGTCAGTGAATCTGTAGTAGGGTCTGAAGATTTCACATTTTAACAAGTTCCCAGGTGCCCCCTGGTTGGTGGTGTGTATTGTTATGCCTCTGTAAAACCCATCAACCAGAGAAAGGATTTTGATGGCAGAAAATCAGTGATGCCTTTTATATTGCAGAAGTCCTGACTGTAAAGCCATGGTGGGGGTGGTGTGCATAGAAAAGGATGTACTTACTTCTGTCTGGTTCCTTTGGAGCCTGAGACTAGGAAAAACTTTCCGAGTTAGAAGGGATGAAACAAAGTGTACCAGACACTGATGGGTTCCTGAGAGTAGTCTAAACCTGCATTTTCTAGAGAAGCACTGAGGCCAGGCTACTTTCCAGCCCATGAAGTGAGTAGAAGGGTTGCATGGTTCTCCAGTGCTCCTCAAAATGTGTGAGAGTTTTAACCAACAGTACTCCTTAGAGAGAACATAGAATGGATTTTCTAGGTTTGAACATGTAAGACTTACTTTACTTTTTTTTGGCCAGGCAGTGCCCACAGCACCTGCAAAGTCCCCGATTTCCTATTGCTTAGCCTACCAGAGGAGCAACTGCATCGACTGTCTCTGTAGAGAGTCTTACATATCATTTCAGAACCTGAGCAAGGAGCCAAAGTAGGAAAATCTTCCTGGCCAGCTCCAAGGACCAGGATACGGCTGGAAAAAAGCAACTGGCTTCCTGAGAGTAGACTGGGGATAAGGCTGGTCAATGTTGCATGCATGGGCTGCTGGCCAAAAGCACTAGAGAGAGAGATAGGATGTCTACTGGATACTGGGTGCCTATCCCGTGCCACCTCTCTTCTTTGATAAGAATTATATAACCCTGCTCTTGAAACTCAGAGGCTCCCTTGGAATAAGGAGGTGGGTGAATTATATCCAATATCTTGAGGGTTTCATAAGAATCACTTGTTATTTCTTATTTGTGAGTTTGGCTGGTGGTGGGAAATCCATTTGTACAACAAATTGACTGCTGTATAGAAATTTAAAGAATGCTCCTTCAGGGACATCCATGTCACACACTGATGAAGAGACCCAGGGGCAGTTTTAAAGCCAGACCATCATGAGTCAATAGAGGTGACCCTGCTAAAGGATGAGTGTCAACAGAAGTCACTGTCGAATTTGGAAATACCGCATCTGGACTGTAAAGGAAGATAGTTTGAAAAAGAGCAACCATACACTTTAAATTTACAAGGCTGAAATAAAACAGGTGACTGAAAGGAGACAGGAAGGACAAATGTGGCTCTGGAAGGGTTTATAGATGCAATTTGTCTGCAACTCAGCCTTTCTTTCCTTGGGAAGCAAAAGGAATTCTAGGGCTATCAGCCCAGACCAGCAAGGCTGTGGGAAGGCACTACCTAGGTGAAAGAATCCACCATGACCTTCAGTGAAGGAGTTTGGAGCCTGGGTGGAAACCTGTAGAAAGACCATAAGGTCTCAAATCTGTAAGGCAAAGGCTGACCCTAGCTAGCATCCTTACAGTGTCCTTCCCCATAAATTGTGAGCAATATCATGCCAAACACATCACATTTTGTTTCTGTTACATTTTTTTTTTTTTTGCTTCTAATTATCAGGAAACATTTGTCTCAGTGCTGAAAACCAAGTCCTCATGCTTTAAAATAACAAAATAATGCAGATGGCAAAGTGGTAGTAACTAAGAGAGCTTTTAATTTAATATATATTTTTGACTTTTTAAAAATGAGCATCATCATTTCCAATTTTGTTCATCTAGTATGTAAGAAGCACTTTTAAAGGAAGATATTTTGCAAACTTCTTACAGAAGTGGATATATTGCCGTACAAAAATCCATGTTCTCCTTTCCAAGTAACAGACCTTTGAATTTATTAAGAGTAGAAATGAACCTAGCTCAAAGTCTGTATTTCTTAATCTCCTTTGCTAATAAGCATATCATTTGACTAGGATCTGGTGGATGTGGTCAGTGGAAGGGTGGTGCCTTGCTTCTAGAAACATCCCTTAGAAGGGCGCATATAGAAGTTTCAGCAAGCTGCAGTTTTAAGATAAAAGTCCACACTTTTGACTGTCCCACATAAGTTTTCAGGGTTTTCCTAAAAACAGGGGCTTTATAACTTACTAGAAGGCTTCATAGAGCTTGTAGGGTAGAGCTGTTACACTCCCATGGACAGTTAGTACAGGGGAAAGATGCCAATCAACATCACACCAGGGTGAGAGGGTCACACTGGCCAAGTGCAGGGGACGAGGGGACCGGCATGAGCGACGCCTCTGTCTGTTCTCTTCCCACAAACTTGTGGGCCATATCAACACATTCTGACTCTGATATGGGACAGTCACATGAAGCACCAGTAACTGGGAAGGGTCACCTGAGCCATGCGGTCTAGAATTTTTTTACTGGGGCCCATATCCCCAAGTGACTGACCTGCAGTTTCCAGTCTCTCTTGTAATTTGAGCTAATGCTTACCATCTTTAGCTCCTCCGGAAATCATGGCTGACATGCTGTGTGGCCTTTACCTTGAATCACGTTGATAGATCTTTCAGCGGTGTTTTAGTTATGTTTCCATTGTTGTGCTGAGAAACTGTGACCAAGGAAATATACAGAAGAAAGATTTTACCCAGAGCTTATTGTTTCAGAGGGTGAGCTCACAATCATTGTGGTGGGGCGGGTGACAGCAGGCAAGAGAGCGTGGGGCTGGAGCTGCAGTAGTAGCAGAGAGCTTCTATCTTGAGACAACCACTAAGCATGAGAGAGGTAACTGGGAATAATGTGGACTTTTGAAACCAAAGCCCACCCCCAGTGACACATTCCTCCCACAAGGCCGTACTTCCTAAGCCTTTCCAAACATTCCCACCAAATGTGGACCAAGCATTCCAATATATGGCCCTACGGAGGCCATTCTCACACCAACCACCACGAGTGATTGCAGTCTCCTGTCAGAGATGGTCATCATATGCAGAGGGTTCCAGAGACAGAGGAACATCTTCCCAGTAGCTGAAAGCAAGGACCAAACATTTCTTTGGTAAGTTGGATTACTCACTACAGAGACCCACATATTTCTTTGTTTCTTTCTCATCCTATTCACGACGATTTGGAGCGGTAAAGCTCTTACAGAAAAATAGTTCTACATCCTAGATTTGCTGGAATGGTCGGAGTAGGAAGCAGCATCAATCACGGATGGTTTCATATTGCAGAAGTCACCCACCAGCAGAGACTATTTTATACAAGTGAGAAATGGGAATTTATCTTACTTAAGCCATTTGACTGTTTGTTCCTTGCAATCATTAAATATAATCCTAACTGGAACTACGTGTTCTTGACATTCCAAATTAGAAAGATAATGCCTACACGCTTGCTTTAAAAGTGTGCTTATTTTTAAAACTCTCACTAATTGTATGAGATGTATGATTCCAATTTTCAACCTTGAGATACACATTCTTTTTGTGAGAAGTGTTTTAATTGCATTTGGAAAGATGGTTCTTTATGAAATCAAAAGTTCTGTGCTCAGGCTGAGTATTTCCAAGTTTTCATCAGTGTACTCAAAGTCCATTTTTACTTAAGGACATATTTGACTACTTTAGGGATGCTCAGTGTGGGGAATTCATACTCTTAATACTAGACTACCATTTCCCATGGTCGTATCACTATGTACTTGCATCATGGCGGCTCTCCCCCGCCCACTGCCCACTTCTCATTCCTTGTGAGGGAAACCTTTCCTGATGATTGCCTTCCCCACAGTCACCTCTTGGTGTGCTTGTTCACTCTGTCCCCATCCAACTGTGTCTTGCTAGCACCACCACTCATAAAACAGAGTTATAATAGCTATAATTCTCCTGCAATCAGTCAATTGCTGCAGTTAACAAATGGTTTATTAGACTGTTAACCTCCATTAGCTGAGGAGTTAGGTCATTAGCTGCCTCTGATAACCATTTCTCAAAGTTTATGACTTAAATAATCATTTAAATACTGACTTTTATTCTTTTATGTGGATTGAAACAAAGTTTCAGGAGAACTTAAAATTCAGGGATAAAATGAATAATATTCGTTAAGAGTATCTGTAAACTCGAACCCCCAATTTGTTTCAGGGACCTGACGTTTGTTTAAAAACTTTCAGATCAGTGTGATGTTCATACTCAGTTCTAGTTATCCTCAAGACAGTATTCTCAGTGACAGCAAAGGATTTGGTGGATTAGAGTATGCAGGTAAATTGTTTTACTTTTACTTTCTAATTTATTTATTTTCCCTAGAAATGCCAGCAGGTATATGCTATAAGCTTTGTAGCCTCAAAGGCCTGTGACTTTTTGTTGCTAAGCAATTGCCTGGCACCTACACAAATGCCCCTTGACTCATGATGGGGTTGCATCTTGCTAAACCCATTATAGTTAGAGAATACTGTAAGAGAAAGATGCATTTCATACTCTTCCTCTAATGGGTATAATTGCTTAGCAATACTGCACTCTGTAGAGTACTGGATGTTTTCCTTTCTTCAATGTGACAGCTCATTACTGCCCCACACCACAAGACAGTATTATATTGCTGTGTGTGAGAAGACCTCCTGGAAAGATACAACACCCAAGTCTATTCACCCCAGATAGGGAGTCTATGTTAGACCAATGTACAGATGGCATTAAAATCCAACTTGCTGAACCATTGAGTTTTATTGGGCTTACTTATGGGAATATGGGTGAAAGGTTATTTATAGGAGCATAACCGACTCAAAGACCGCTGTGTCACCAAACCATGCCCCAGCATGGTGACATCTTACAAAAGTTGGGAATGTGGAGGACACTGCCCATACTATAAGCAGCTCAACAGTGTCCTTTCCAGGTGACCCAGTTGGTCTAAACTTTATCCAGGCAGTTCACTTGCTTTCTGCTTCTTCCAGGCTTCTGGACTGGTCTTGGAATCTTCTTGGCAGCTTGACTTGATGGAGTGACTCTCAGCCCTCTATGATTTCTTCTGGGAGGGAGGATCTAGTGCATCTGTTTCATTTCAGGAGTCTTTCTGAAGCTATTTTGAGATATTTAACTTCTGGCTAAAGGTGATTCCATGTAGGATGGACTGCCAATCTTGAGGAAACTTCTCTACAACATATTGGATATGGCTACCTCAGGAGGAAATTTGAATTTCAAATTCTAATAATGCTTCTCACTGAGTTCGTAAGGATTTTCCACCACTGTACAGGGAAAATAAAGAGCAATCCTAAATTGAATCATTGTGAACAAGAGACTATCAGTACTTATTAATAGTTTTCTATGGTAAGCAGTGGAATCTAAGTCAGGCTTAGTGGTGCAGAGCTGTAATCCCAATACTGACTCAAGAGGATGAGGCAGGAGGATCCCAAGTTCAAGGTTCACTTGGGTACAGAGTCAGTTCAGGTCCAGCCTGGGTAACTTAGTGAGACAAAGCAAAAAAGAAAGCTGGGGATATAGCTTGGTGATAGACAGCTGCCTAACACTTATGAGGTCTTAGGTTCAATTTTCAGTATTTCAGAAAACATAACAAGACAAGAGAAAGAAAAGAAAAGAAAAGGCAATATATGAATGAAGAGAATAATTAAGTCTAATCTCTACTCAGGATAAACCCTAAAAAGAAAAAGTGATTGAGATTCCCAGTGTTGTGGTTTGAAAAAAAAAATAGTTCCCAAGGGGAGTGGCGTTACTAGGAGGCATGGCCCTGTTGGTGTAGGCGTGGTCATGTTGGAGGAAGTGTGTCACTGTGGAGGTGGGCTTTGAGGCTCAAGCCATGCCCAGTGAGTCAGTTCATGTCTTGTTGCTTGCAAGGCATAGAACTGTGTCAGCTCCTTCTACAGCACCATCTCCCACCATGATGATAATGGACTAAACCTCTGAAACTGTAAGCCACCCCATTTAAGTGTTTTCCTTTTTAAGAGTTGCCACGGGCATAGTTTCCCTACTAAGACAGCAAGGTTGATCTGTCACAACACTCCACCCCAACCTTACTGGTTTTTGGTTATCTATACAATGAAGATTTTATGGAGAAAAGGAGGTAGGTTAGGGCTACTAACTCATGGAGTGGTAGTTTTCATATTTATGGGGTAGATATTAACATTTTTATTTTTAGATATTTTGACAATGGAATGAAATAGCACATATGAAATTTTCATGAATGGAGAGATAAAAATGCCATTTTATTTCTGTACTGAAATATGGCCAGAAGTGTAGAAAGGCTTATTTTCTCATTTAAGCATTTAAATATTTTCAATTGTGTAAACCATATACAAATTTTCCATGGAAGTATGAAATCTACTTTCATTTTTAAGGTGGACTACAATCAGGGTTGCGTTAATTGACTTGGCTCATGTGCAAAAATTTATGCATTAAAGAAAATGATCATGAATCATTTCTTATTCCTCATTCTGCCTGGCACTGTGCCTACTACACATCAGAATAAATATTTATTAAATTCTTCAAATAGACTTCAAATAGGATTAAAAATGAATCTATCTTTTTGTGACCTCCCTCTTGATGATATGCTTAGCAATTGTGTTTATTTGTTCGTTTATTTTAACTCTTTGTTGCATTAGCTCTTTGGATTTATTGTTAGGTCACAGACAAGACAGTATATTTCTCCTTGTATCCACTGCATTTCCTAGCACTATGCCTTGACTATAATGCAGCCTTACCCTCAAAGCAACAAAATAGAATGCAGATTAGTTTCTTATTATTGCTGGAACAGTAGTAATAAGAAATCTGGGAGGTGGTAGAAACTTCAGGAGATTGTGGAAGAAGTAGATTAGCAGGGTGTACCTTTGAAAGTTTTGCCTATCATTCTCTCTGCTTCCTGTCCACTGTGAAGTGAGTGACTCCATATACTATGATCTTCTTTCTCACCACAGACTGAAAATCAAATGAACCAAGGCCTATGGACTGCACTTTCTCAAACCATGAGTCCAGATAAGAAATACCTCCATGAAGTTGACTTTCTCTGTCATTTTGGGCATAACAATGAAATCTGACTAATACTCCTACCGGTACACACATGTAGTGGTTTCAGCTCCATGTAGGCTCCATGTGTGCAGGTGGCTATATCTCTGGATGGTTTGGCAACTTGAAATTTTAGGGTAGCAGTTTCACCTTGCAGCCTTATGTATCTAAGCAAAGTAAGTGACTCGAAATTTTTACAGCTTTTTCATATAAGGATGGGTGGAACAGCATGTAAGTCTTTACATGTCGGAGCTAAAAGTATATGCTTTTTTGCAATGGGACAATTTGCTGCAGAAACTAATTGAAAATGAATTAAAGTTTGATTTGTCAGATGAAGCCAAAGTCTAAAGAATTGAGTTAATTTTTTAAAATGTCATTATTCATTTCAAGTATTCAATGTCCAGATTACCTCCTTACTGCCCAAATGACTTTAAGTGAATGCCAATTTATTCAATAGTCTTTGAGGTGAAAATGAGGTTTTTACTGCTGAAATGGCTGGAAACTGATGTGTGCTATATTAATGTGGTGAAAAATACATCAGTATATGTTTTTATAATAATGGGGCAAAAAATCTGCTTTAAAATTACATGCTTAGGTTATTTATTATTAATGCTTTTTGGACTTAGCTATCTGTGGGATGTTTCCATATTATTACATACTAACATTTGTAATGAATTAAATAATGACACCTAAAGTCCTCACTTTCTGATACTCAGGATTTATTAATATGTCCTTATTGATATGGGGTACATGGCAGATAGTTAAGGTTTTGGGGACATGGTAGTCATACTTAATTAATTGGCTAGGCCAAATCTAATCACAGGAGTCCCCCAGAGTGGAGAAGATGTTCAGAAGTGCAGAGAAGACAGAAGATAGGAAGAGATTTTGTATTCTTTCTGTCTCTGAGGGTAGAGGAAGAGACCACAAGCCAAATCAGACTGGAGAAATAGGTGAAAATGAATTCTCTGTGATCAACAGCAAAGTAAATAAATTGCTTTTTTCACACTTAGGCCTTGGAAAATAAAATTCAAATCTTTAAATTCCCAGTTGCCGAAATAAATAACAATAATTACAGGAAGCCAGATACATAATGGTCATTCTAATTACCATGTTTTTGCTTTTGCAATATAATTAGTCTTATGCTATTATTATTATTATTATTTATTTTTCTGAAAAGTGTGAAGGAAGGACTTTCCCAGCTGGTTTTCAGGCCTTGCATATTCGGGGCATAATTACATCTTCTAAGCAACAATGTCCTGAATCTAAGAAAAGGAGGACTAAATGCTGAGTCTCTTGCTCTGAAAAGGGAATCCGATGACAGGTTTGCTGAAATTGGCTCTCAAGGCCTTTGTCAGCTACTGAGCCTGTGTAGGAAAAAAATAAACTCTGACCTGCTTTTGTCATTGGCAAGGATGACTGGCTGTGCTGGCAGATGCGCCTTCCCACATGTGTGCTACACTTTCTCAACCCTGATCCAGGTTAAAGCTAATACCGGGGGCAATGATACCCTAAACAGTTATTAAGCACAAGGCTGTGGATTCCTCTACCAAGATTACCCATCTTCCATTGTCAGCTAGAGTTTATGGTTGGTCTCAATATTGTTCTAAACTAAATACATAAAGAGCCACTACTATTTCAGTCAGATCATTGACAAGACTGCAGAGAGGCAATGAAGGGGCTTGTTGCAGCATAACTCTGACCATAAAGGAATGGCAATAGTCCACTTTTATTAAGTAAGAAGCCAATTGCACAGTATGACACTATGAGACATCCTTTCTGATCACAGTCTGAGGGCAATTAGGATGGGTTGCAAACTCTAGGAGGGGTCTTACTTGCCTTTTTTTTTTTTTTAATGTGTGCTGTGATTGCATTTACTATTTGCTAGATGCATCTAGGGCTTTGAGATAAGGCCCCATGGTAGCAGTTTCTGGAAGCTAAGTAAGTATTGCATAGAAAATTATCTCCCTTTATCTGCCTTAAATTTGTTGCCCATTAATTTGGAGCAGCCCCTGTTTCTGATGTGATGGGATAGTGCAATTAGATGTAATTTATAGCTCACTTCTGTACCGCTTATTGCTTTATGGTTTGGGAATGATGCAGCTTCCAGTTGTTAATGAAGTCCCCTCTGAAGCCAGGGGATAACAAGATGAAAATGTTTTTCTGTTTGTTCTGTGCTTCAGTGACAGCAGAATCAAAGCCTTCATTTAGATCCCCCTCATTATCTCCATAGTATTCTTGGCATCCAAAGGGCAGAGGTCCAGAGGTCTCCTTTACAAGTCATGATTCTCTCTAACAGAGAAGTCTCCTTGCCTGACCATTG
This sequence comes from Onychomys torridus, assembly GCF_903995425.1. Taxonomy (NCBI): domain Eukaryota; kingdom Metazoa; phylum Chordata; class Mammalia; order Rodentia; family Cricetidae; genus Onychomys; species Onychomys torridus. The sequence continues at coordinate 59,806,092 of NC_050456.1, forward strand.
TGATCAAGCCAGCCCCTTAGAACCCGGGTTTTACATAGGTTGTTCTATACCATCTCTCTTCTCAAGACTTGGCTCCCTTGTATTCTTAAGCTTGGAGTCCCCTTTTCAACAGAGAATTTGGGAACCAGGTGAAAGAAGTGATAAAGGTAGAGGGCATCTCTCTGTGGGGGTATCCTCCTTGTTTTAAAAGGAAAACATCTTCAGAAGCTTCTTCTAGACCATCTCTAATTCAGAACTCCCATTAAAATACATTAACTTTCAAATGACTGCAAAAGTATTAAGACTGGCTTAACCTAATTGTGATTCTTCACTTGGATCCGGTACATTACCATTGGACAAGATAGAGGTCCTCATCTCACAGAAGGATGGGAAGAGATTCTGATGGATGGGTATCTATAATTAGTGGCTATGGTTACTCCCTTCTCATGGTTTCATTGCAATTTCCTGAAGCCTCTTTGTCCTCTAAGTTGTCATAGTTTCTTATCCAGGAGTCTAGCTACCAGGATTCCTGGAGGTTTTGTTTTTCCTCGGTTTCCCTCTGCTCAAGTGAAGTAGTATTCTACACAAAAATAAAGGGAATCTTTTCCCCGAATACTTTGATATATCCACATTCCTAAGATTCTGCATTCAAACAACCCTTTCCACAATGTCTGAAGCTCGTTTCTCCATGAATGTTTATCCAGGTCCTGGAGTTGGCCTTGAGAGTAGACAACATCTCAAACCACCCTCCTGGCAGGAGATGCTTCAGTTACGCAAATCCCAGTTTAGGTACCATGGAGCAAGATGCAACTTGGACAGTAGGTATCAACAAAACACAACTAGAGCCGAAGTTGTGGTTTTGAAGAGAGAAGACTTTATTTAAGGTTAATAAGATAGAAGACTATTTCAAGAATATTTTACTTAGAAAACATTCAAATCTTATTTTTTTTTTTTTTTGTGGTGTGGGGGTATGGGGAAGACAAGCTAGTTTGTTTCAGACAATATACTTGGAATGTAATTGAGACAGGCCTCAGGAAAACCATCTAGGTGTGGAAACTGGTCAGGTTGATCAGGATAAGGCACTCTTCTTATTTAAACTATGTTTCAGGTGCTATGAGGACAATCAGGCAGACAAAACACAATTGTGATGATGGGCAAAATAATCAGAATTATCAAATATGAACTGCAGATCTATGGAACCTCTCAAGGGCAGGTGGAAGCAAAGGCAAGTAAATACACAGGAAAAAAAATGTGTTACTGGAATCATACTTTGCCACCAATATGTTTGCTAATAACATGAATGTGAGGACTGAATTATCAGTGTCAAAGAGTCTTGATTATAGATAACAGCTTAGATTTCCCATATTTCTAGTCTCATCCTCTCCCAGCCATAGATCATCCCAGTATCATTACAGCCCTGCTACTGTGAGGATGCTGTGCATTTTTGGGAGCATTTGACTGTTGATTGTAGTTCTATTAAGTCATTGAATTTGTTCCATTTGGAATCGAATGAAGCAGTGTGATGTGTTATTGGTGACCTAGAAAGACACCTACTGATTCTGACAGGCATAACGAGTGAATTAGACTTCATAGGCAAATATTGAGCACAAGCCTGCTGAAGTGTCTTAAGCTAATCAGAGTTTCTGTAAGTCAGGAGCACAAACAAAATAAAGGATGAAGTGAAGTCAGGAACGATAGTCTGATATATGAAAACCAAGTGTAAGTATAGGAATTAGTTAAAATAAAGAGGCTGTATTTCATTGTATGCAGGTATGAAATTCTCAAGAATAAGTAATTACATTAAAATATGCTAAACTCTGTGGTGGCTTTAACAATATACAAGCTTATTTGTCGGTCATATTTTAGATGGCAGAGGGTGGTAACTTTAAAGAAGAGACATTTCTTACAACCAAAGTACATATTTTCTCTCTCTGTTGATTTCTTATGTAGAATCATGTCTGTACATACATACAGAAGCCACTTTCTAGCTTGGTTTTTGAAAGAGTGTCTTTCGGTGACCCTAGAGCTTTGCCTTGCTAGTGAGGGATTATGGATACCAGCTGCAAATGCCTGACATTTTATCAAGGTGTTTGGGATCCATGTTCAGGCTCTACTTTGCTCAAGCCATCTCCTCAATCCCACTCTTTCCTTAATGTGTCTGGTTTATTCCATATATCATGTTTTAAAGGTTCATCCCTTTATAATAGATATCAGACTGTACACTTTTGTGTTTTCACTCTGTGGACAGATGTAGGGGCTTTCCCCACATTTTGGCTAATGTGCATATTGGCTCATCTGAGTTTCTGCTGTCAGTTTTCTTGGGGGTTTACCTAGGAGTGGAATTGCTAGGTTATGTGATAACTCTATATTTAACTTTTTGAGGAATTACCAAATAGATTTGCTCAGTAGCTGTATCATTTTATTAATACTTTCCATTTAGCAATGAGGAAACCTCTTTTATTGTCCAGATTAAAAAATATAGTAATTGCAGTATATATGAAGAAATCTGGATAGTATAGATATGCATTTTCCTAATAACCAGTGCTAGGAATATTCTCCTGTGCTTATTGATCAGATATGTGTCTGGAGATGTTTCTATATAACTCTTATTTAAAACTGACTCACCAAATTTTTATTGTTGATGAATATGGCTTCATTTATTTGTTCTGGATTTTAAGCTATTTTAAGTTTTTTTTTTTTTTAACTTTGTTGATGTTATTCTTGATGTACAAAAGTTTGTAATTATTCTAGGCATATTATCAAGCTGCCTTCTAATTACTGGCATTTATACCCAGAGATGGTTCTTTTTGCAGTGGACTGTGGTTAATATAGTGACTCACGACATGCTAAGTACAGCAAACAAGCGACTGACTGTGGAGGACTCTGGTCTAAGTGAGACTTCTAAGTGAGACTTCTATATCACACACCTTGTTCCCTATTCATAGCTCAAGGGCCTTACTGGAAGAGGAGAAAGAAAGGTCATAAGAGCCAGAGGTAGGGGAAGACGACTGTGGAATAGTGTCTTTCGGATACGACACAGCTGATGCACTCATGAACTCTCTGCAGTGGGGGTTGCTTGTACAAGACCTGCACAGGATTGGACCCATCACCATTCTACCATGGAAGAGGGAAGGAATCTTGAGACCCCACCCCTCTTTGAGGGACCATTGACAGTTAATCCTGGCTAGGGGAAGATGGGTCCTTTCTTCAGTGATGTAATCACTGACAAAATGCCCATTATTTCATATATAACCACCACACACACTCATACAGTCAACCCTATGTAAACTCAATGGATCACCACATACACAAAAAAGATGTGAAAGAAGGAGGAGGCCTTAGGAAAACCAAAGGGTTTCAGGTTGAGAGGCAAGACAGATGAGGTAGGGTAGTCAGAGGAGGATAAGAAAGACTAAAATCTACTATACACATGAATGAAACTGTCAAAGAATAAAATTTCAATTATGATCTCCAGTTTATTTATTTTGCTGTTGTTACTCAGTATTCTATATGGAGGGTTAGGCACCCTTGTCCTTGAGTTAGGCACCAAATTTTATCATATATAACTGTCCTCCTATACAAAGAGAACATTTTAGTTTAGGTAAGGCATTTTACTTGCATGAAATACCAAGATACAATAACCTTTTGCTAGTAATTGTCATGCAGAGTCACATGCTTCTTCCAACTGGAATTGAAACCAAGGGATTAAGGTCTAGAGCTCCAGGTAGGGAACTTGTGCTACATGTAGAGAACCTGCCCATAAGCAGAGAAGCCTTAGAAGATGGAGAATTAAAAACTTCAAAGAGAAGCTTGGTCAGTAAACATTTTTTTTTGAGGTTGTAAGTGAAAGTCTAAAGTTCATCCTGTTCTTGAACTTCAATCAATAAATCTCCTTTTTGCTTAAGCCAAATTGGGTTGGTTTGGCAGTCTTGTAAAACCTAAAGAGCTCTTTGTAGACAACTATGTTTCTGCTGCGTGCGCGTGTGCACATGCATGAGATGGGGGGCTGAATCTAGGGCCTCATACACCAAGCTGCACATTGGGTCTCTTGAATCTGAGATGCATACATTCTGACTTTGGAACTGGAAAACACACTGTAATGGAAGCATCTCTCCCCAAGGTCACAGAGCATCTTTCCTAAAGCACTGAAATCTAACTTTGGGAGTTCAGTTCTTATATAGAAGCATCACTGTGTTTCATAAACAAAAAGGCTAATGGTATCTTTTTAGGCTTGTTCAGACCTGAACATTCTAATACATTCTAATATTCAAGAAAGAAACCTAAATATTTAGGTAAATTTGTTCGCATGCTCACCCTGCTGAGCTGTGGATGGACTGGAAGATGGCTGTACCCACCGTTGATGTCCTATAAGATCTGCAAATTATTCTTCACAGAGGAAATTAAACTTGGCTAAAAGAAAGCTTTAGGCAGTTCTAAGATATTGAATAGTTCCTTTTCTCTTTTTCTTTAACATCTCAAGTTCACGAACTCATTTTCTTTGGCTCACATTTCATCATCTCCCTAACAGATGGGGTTATTACCCACATCCTGGCTAAGATAGCAATGTAAGACCGCTACTTTCTGTTGGACAGTTCCTTTTTCCTTCAGGCTGCATTCAACTGGCACACACACACACACACACACACACACACACACACACACACACACACACACACGCTAAATGGAAAAGATGGCTTCCTACACTGCAGAGGCTCAGTCTCCATTCTGTTCTTTATTCCTCTTTCCTTTCCTCCCTCCCTCTCTTTCCCTTTCTTCCTTTGTCAGGAAAAGTTCCTTTATTTCTATTTTGTATGTGTTGTGAGTGCATGCATGTAAGTGTGCCATATGCATGCCTACAGAGGCTGGAAAAGGAGATACAGATCGGTGTGAGCCATCAAGTAGGTGTTGGGACCAAACCTAGGTCTTCTGCAAGAGCTGCAAGTACTTTCAACTGATGGGTCATCTGTCTAACTCCTTTCCTTCCTTTTTGTAAAGAAAATTCACTTTAGAATCCTTACCTCCTACCTCCTTCTAACAGGGAAGGGTTCTGACTTATCACTGGCTTTTGGAAAGTTTATAGTGTCAATAGTGGCCATCTTTCTAATGGTAGTTGCAAGAAGTTCCTTTGAATTTCACAAAGCAGATTCCATTCTTCGCTTGAAGTGAAAAAAATTAAGAAAAATAAAATTGAATTCCTACAGATGCTGAATTTATAGAGAGGAGAAACAAAATTAAAATGTTTACTTGATTAATAGACTATCAAAAAGTTTGCTTCAAAATGCACAGTGATTCTTGACAGCACTGGTGGAATCTGAACCAACACCTTAATAATCCTGTTCCTCTGGCTATGTCAGCCAGAGACACATGCTGAAGCTGGAAGTTCTTGAAAGCATCCTCCATAGGTGGTTATCATGCTTTGCAAATGTAAGGATTCCTAGAGATATGTCATTATTGGAGTCTGTTTCTATAGAATCAGGGGAGACTGGAGATTACATATTTTTAAGAAGCACTCTGAGTAAGACTGTGATCAAGTCCTCAACTAGATACTCGACTGGATTTTTAGCTTTACAACTTTAATTCTAATATTTCTAAATTAAAATGTAATCATGTGCTTTATCTTCTCTTTCCTACTTCCAACTGGTCCCATGTTGACTTCTTCTCCTCAAATTCATGACCTCTTTTCTTTTTTGCATATATATATGATATTTATATGTCTACACATACATATATATACATACATACACACACACACACATATATATATATATACCTGATGAGTCCATGTAGTGCTGACCCCATTTAGTGTTGCCTATATGTATATGATTTCAAAGCTGACCATGTTTGAAAAGCTGCTTTTTTGAAAGACAGAGAATGTTAGGAGAGTCATGGACTTGCCCAAGGTCACACAACTGCAATTAGTGAGATAAGACTATTGAAGTTAGAATGGTTCTTGAGAGATGTTCACTGAATTTTATTAAATAAGAGATTTCAAAATAATGTTCTTTTTTAGGTATTCAGAGACAAGAGTTTTCAGGACATGCCTTGCCTGCCCATCCAGACTATTTTGTCAAAAAATGTTCAATCTTATCCCATTTGGTCATTTCCACACTACGATTTCAGGAAAATATCTGCTCCTATCTGTGAAATCAATTTGAGTCTTCTTCTTTGACATAGCTTTCTTTCTACAAGCAGAAGGAGAGATCATTTGGGGAAATGGAATAGTTTCATACTAAACTAGTTGCGTTATGCATTTTCATATTCAATACGAAATATTTTTGTATCCCCTTGTGCTTAGGTGATGAGCGATATCACCCATACAATCAGAGAAGCTTCATATTTAACATAAAATAGTTTAAGGCCTCATGGGGAACCCAGTTTACAATTAAAATGTCCTGGGCAGCGGATCTTTCATTAAAATACAAAGTGAAACCTAACTCACACCATTTAAATATCTTCATTCATTACTACATCATGCACCATCTGGGGTTGTTTCGTGCCTCTCAGTTTCTTATCAGCAGGGGAGAGATAGGCATTGACTTCCTCCCAGAACTCACTATGTCTTAACCAGTGCAGATGCACACTGCCACCTTAATTACTATTGGGAGCCTCTGACCAAGTGTTAATGCTGGAACATGCCCTTCATTGGGGTTTTAAAAATGACTGAAATCTCAAGTTCCTACTGAGGTTTACTTTCCTTTTTAATGACACTGCATTTTATGATTAGAACTTAAAAATTAAACACTTTTTACTCAGCTGTTAATAATACTGCCCCCCCCCCCCCCCCGCCAGGCACTAGCTTTCATGTGCCACGCCCTGTATTAGCATGATTTCTCTCATCACGCACACAGTCCTTTCAGCTAGACGCCCCTCCTACTCTCTCAGATGTATCTAGTTGTGTGATTCTCACCCTCCCTCCCTCCCTCCCACCCTCCCTCCCTCCCTCCCTCCCTTCCTTCTCCCTCCCTTCTCTCTCTCTCTCTTTCTCTCCCTTCCTTCTTTTCTTTGAATTGGTTTTTGCAGTTGTTATGAAGACAGTTTTGTGTGTGGATAGCTGTCTGAATTGATGCTTCTGCAGGGAGATCAGCTCTGGAGTCATCTTTCTGATATCCCATCAGACATTCTTAAATAAATGACCAGTTGATGGGAAATGCAAAGAATATAAAAGTTTCCTTAATCTCTGTGTGTGCATGTCTCTCTGTGAGTGGTGTGTGTATGTTTGTGTGTGTGTGTGTGTGTGTGTGTGGGTGTGTGTGTGTGTGTGTGATGTATTTGTGTATCTGGACAGTCTGACTTCAGTTATCTCCCTTGAGCACTGTGGTGGTATTGTGTTCCCCAAAATATTGTGCACCCTAATAAACTTATCTGGGGTCAGAGAACAGAACAGCCACTAGATATAAAGGTCAGGAAATGGTGGCACTCACGCCTTTAATCCTAGCATTCTAGAGGCAGAGTACCACCTGGATCTCTGTGAGTTCAAGGCCACACTGGAAACAGCCAGGCATGGTGACTCATGCCTTTAAACCCAGGAAGTGAGCCTTATGTAATTCCAGGAAGTGATGGCAGAAAGCAGAAAGGTATATAAGGCATGAGGACCAGTAACTAGATAGAGCAGATTAAGCTTTTAAGCTTTTGAGCAGCAGTTCAGCTGAATGAAGAAGATCCAGAGGCTTCCAGTCTGAGGAAACAGAGTCAGCTGAAGAATTGGCAAGGTGAGGTGGCTGTGGCTTGTTCTGCTTCTCTGATCTTTTAGCGTTCACCCCAATACCTGGCTCCAGGTTTGTTTTTATTAATAAGACTCTTTAAGATTCATGCTACAGAGCACTCTCTACCTCATTACTGCTTTGAGACAGGATCTCTCGTTGAACCTGAAGCTAATTGGTTTGGCTATACTAGCTGCTCAATGAGTTCCTAGGATCCATCTATGTGTCTGCTCTCCTCTGTGCTGGAGTTATAAGCATGCACTCCACCATGTCAGGTTTCTTTGTGGGTTCTGGGATGTAACTCAGGTCAAACCAAGAATAAGGGCTGAAGCTTTTAAAAATATTCCATTAAAGCCTCCACCCACAGTGATTTTCCACTTCTTCAGCTTTTTTTTTAAGTTGTAAGAGTTTGGAAACTAAAGAGCTTAACATTTAATGCTGAAGCTTTTGGTAAAGCAAAGTCACTTTTCTGTGTTCTGGGGATAAAAGCCAGGGCGTTGCACATGTTAAGCAAGTTCTCTACCACTACAGTATATCCCAAGAAAAAACAAGCCACATTTTTTTCTGCCTCTTGCTGCCCCTCTGCCAGCTCAGTGACAAGTTATTATTTTATCTTCCTCATTATCTTTTCCATATTACTGATTATAAGTAGCTTCTTGATTTGTGTCAGCTCCATTAATCCACCATTTGACTAATCTCTAATGACGATGAGCAATAGATTTCTTGGGTGACCCTTCACCTCTACATTCATTGTGGAAAGGATCTGTTAACAAAGACTCGTGCCCCCCCCCCAAATAGATGGAGTCTCTCATTTGCATACATACTGCATCCAGAATAGAATTGGGAATTCAGTATAAACAAACAAAAATGTTTACAATGCCTTAACCAAAAGCCACACACCAATATCTGACAGAAGGAATTAGATCAGAGATATTCTGTGTCTATGATTGACAGAGGAGACTAACACAAATACTACACTAGCACTCAAAGGCATGCAATGCTGTGGTGGGGGTGAGGTGCTCTGGAAGGGGCTTCCATGAATGTGGAAAGGGTGCCTGCTCCAGAGCTATTATGAGGTAGCAACTAGCCTCGAGATGTACACACTTCTGCTTGAGTTCAAAACTCTCCCAGCTTGGATGTGGTAGCTAGAGGTGGGGTTAAAGAAGGGAAGCAGGGAGTGGAGAGCATGGGAGAGGGAAGAGACAGGATGACTTGGCATTGACATGACTTTTTTTTTTTAAACTATCTTTCTTCATCATAGAGGCCATAGAGTTAAGAACCTCTTAACTGATGTGCTAATTTACATTAAATAAATACAATAAAGCTAATTTACATACAGAATATCTAAATGCGTGTTTGGTGTTAATGAATAACATTTTTAATAAGCCAAATCACAAAAGTCCCTAGATCTGTGTATATTTTACTACTCTATATGACTTGAGAGCTGGGTGGAATGACAGGCACCCTTTCAGGCTGTTCTCAGCAGCTTCTGCCCTTTATGCAGGATACCTCCTCCCGGATCAAATTTTCCCTCCCTATTTGTTCCAAAACTCAGGAAGCAGATATAGAAAGGCTAAAAAAGGACCTTTCATTAAGAACACCTGAGAGAAATAATTCTGGTTCGTGTCTTTGACTTTTCTTTCTCCTTTATTTTAAAGAACATCAGAAGTAAGACCAGGATAGCTCATATTCTAGAAACTAGGCTAGATAATCCGTTGGGTTTACCAGGTAGGCCTCCATCCCTATTTTGGTAATCCTCTAATAATGTCTGGTCATCAGAAGAGAGTCAAGGTAGGGAAGGTGGACCTTGATTGACAGCCTGGGTTCTGATTTCATTTCTGTGCTGATAAGGTGTGAATCTCAGGGAAGTGAAAAATCTTTCTGAATGCCTGTTTGCTCATTAGTGATATAGGAGTCCTGATAGCATCTATCCATTTGAATTACAAAGGTTGATTAAATAAGAACACACAGTAGAATGTCTGGCACATAATAGACTAACAACCATTGTTGTGAGGTGTCAGTAACAATTCACATTCCTAGAACCAAAGACATGAAATCAAAGAAAACTTCAGGAATCAATGCATAGGCCAAGTTTCCAATGCTGTTGCCTTGGAAACAAAATGTGTATTTTAACTGGGTGTGGAGCTACACCTTTATTGTCTGATCTCCAGAGGGAGGTGTAGGAAGGAGGATCATGAGTTCAAGTCACTTGGCACATGAGCTCAGCCTGGGGGTATCTGAGATCCTACTTTAAACCACCATTACCACCACCACCACCACCATCACCACCGCAACAACAACATCAACAACAAAGAAAGTAATTTGTGGCTTAGCAAAATTGCTTGAAGATAGTAGCAAATGGCAGGAATGAGTTTCTATTCGTTTTGAGGAGGATTATTTTGTTGAAGTCACATAGTAAGTGTGTAGAAAGTTTCTACTAAGTGGAATTCTAGGCAAAAGGAACCAGGTAGAAGGTGAAAATTTTAACAGCCCCTGCATTTAGAGTGCTTTCCTTATTTTTAAAACACCCAGTGTTTTTTCTTATGCTCTTCTAGATCAAACCATTTCACTATTTATAGACCTTTTGATATTTTAGTGCCTGTTCTAAGGAAGCTTATCTTAGGCAGCTTTGAATCTGACTTGTTTACCACTTACTAGTTATTGAATCAGAACCCAGCAGACAGCAAGAACTCAAGGCTTTAAAGCAGGAGTAAACAATTTTATCTCATTACATTGTTAAGGGAAGTAGATCTTTTCCCCCATTAAAAAACGGGTATCCCTAATCCTGTCTCCAGAGATTTCCAGAGACTGTCTGCATTTAGGATTTAATTTAATATGTTAAACATTATTAACTGACTTTCTTTCTAAAATTATTATTCAAAATTTATTATTATTTGTTACTTTTGAGGTTATAATATAATAACATCATTTCTCCACTCCCCTTTCTACCTCTAAACCCTTCAGTATACCCCTCCTTGTTCTCTTCCCAATTCATGGCTTCTTTTTCATTAATTATTCCCTTTAAATGTGTGTATGTGTGTGTGTGTGTGTGTGCACCTGTGCCTGCATGTGTGTATTTTCCTGTGTGCTCACACATTCGCGATGGTGTACAGGAACATGAATGTGTGTTTGTGAAAGACAGAGGTTAGTGTCAGATGTCTTTCAGTTGCTCTCCCACTTAGTTTACAACCTCTCTTGGTGAACCTGAATCTCCCCGATGTGCCTGGGATTCAGAAAGCCCCATAGACAAATAGCCCAGGGATTATAGATGCCTACCACTGAGTTTTGCTGAGGGTCAAACTCAGGTCCTCCTGCTTGTGTGGCTAACATTTTATAGACTGAGTTATATCCCTGGCCCCAAATTTATTCTTTTGATTCTTCTCATATGTACTTATGAGCTAAACTAAAATTCCACAACATAATCTACCCACCAGAGTGCAGAGACACAGGTTTTTCTTCTAGAATTCCCATTTACTACTTAAAATTTCTGAGCTCGAGTTCTGCTTACTCCCCCTACTTTCTTTGAAAATCAAAGAGAAAACAATGGTCTTTTTTTTTCTTTTTCCATTTTCTTTGCTTTCAATATAAAAATATATTAATCAGCAATGTTAACACTAGTTTGTTTTTATTCCAGTTTTCTTTGAAAGTATATGTTTTATCTTCCAAACTGTTTTAGGTCATTGATGCCACAAATATTGTTATGACCTTTGAAATCTCCTAAAACATTAGTATGATATAAATATATATTTGATAATATTCTGTATTACTTAGGATAGGAATGAGTGTAGATATAATAAACTAGTTGAACTATTTTAGCTATTGCATCCACTGATACACATAGGACAATTTTCTATGTAGGAGAGGAAGGGGAGGTTTTAGCTAAGGGCAAGTCTAGGAAGACAGGGTATACAAGCAGTGAAAAGAAAAATGGCTCACTCCGTACGTTGACTAATTTCTTGCTTTTGTAGAGAGAAAGATAGAAGGTTAGTCTTTAGGAATAAACAGAATTGTGTTTGTATCCAGTTGCCAAGAAGAGCATTGTTAGGAGGGGAGCTTTCCTTTTTAACTTTTGTAAGGATCGCAACAGTATTTAGAAAAATAATGACTAGGATTTTTATAATGACATTTTTATGAGGTCATGTCCAGTGGTAGAGCTTGAAGATCTTGCAGATAGCTTCTAGAGTCAATGCAAAGATAAAGGTACCCTTAAGGGCATGGGGTATATAGATGATGAGGAGAAAGATCTTTAGGGTACCTGACTCCCACAGACTTGTTCAAGGGCATAACAACTTATCTTTTGAGACTCTAAGTTGTTCTAGGACAAAGGCTAATTTTTAGTATTCAAAAATTGGAGGGCTATGCTTTCACAAAAGAAAGCCAAAAAAACCAACCAAACAAACACAAAACAACTTCTATTCAAGGAAGAATAGCTAAGCTTTTTTCTTATGTTCCCAATAATTCCTGATTAAGCCTACAGAATGAACATCAGAAAAAAAAATAAAAATAGGAGGAAGAACCAAGAGCTTATCACTCAAAGATAATATCAGAGTGTTTTTCTTTAAATTTTGATAGAACTAAAACAGCCAGTAACTCAGAAATGACAATATGTGCAGGATAAAATTAAAGAAATAGTTCTTTCTCTAGTCACAGGCAGGATTAGCAAAAGGGGAGCCTAGGAAGGCAGAAAATGTGTTTATGTCCTTCTAGCAATGGATGCCAAGGGCTTAGCGGGTAAGATGATGTTACAATGCTAAGTAAAATTAACACTTATACCACCATCTCAGAACAACCAGGACCCCTCTTCCCCAGCCAAGTGTCAGCGAAATTCCAGAAAGGAGCAGTTATGAGGTCTTTGTACTTCTCTTAGCAAACACAAAGTACCAATGGAGACTTACTGAGAGTCAGAGTTCCCCTGTCTCGTCAGAAAGAGTAGTACCCAAAGAAGGCAGCTAGAACACAAGAGTCAAATAAGACTCAAAGCATCATGATTCCATATATATGTGTGTGTGTATAAAATCACTCAGTCATCATCATATCAAGGGATGGGGAAATGTAAAACTGATGAAAAGACTATCCACAAAGTCTATAATTAAAATGATAGAGATATCAGAGTTATTGGAGCAGGACTTTGAAGACATTATGCAGATGCTTTTCAGCAATTATTTCAGCAACTATAAATGAAAAAAAAAACTAGAAAGTCTCTGCAAAGAAATAAGAGAGGTAGAGAATAATCAAATGGAAGAAGCACAGCTACAATGAATATTTCAATGGATGGGCTCAACAGCTCAGAAAATGAGCCAGAAAATTATCAGTAAGCTGACAGAATCCCAACCTGCACAACCAAGTAGTCCATGCAGCCAATCAACACACAGACACACACATAGATAAATCAGAACCTTGGGAGCCCATGGCTCTAACGAAAGTTTTAATTTTCACATTATCATAGCCCTGAAATAGATAAGAAAGAGATAAGAACTGAAAACTATCTTGAAGAAATGATGGCGGAATGCTTCCTAAATTTGGGAAAACGACATAACACCAGAGTCAAGAAGCTGAATGAACTGGGCAACCTGAGTTTGATCCCTGGAATGCACATAGGGAAGGGAGAGAAACAACTCCCCTATGTTGTCTCCTGTCCTCCACATGTGCACTGTGGTGCTCCCTCCCTCTCTTTCACAAACACAGAGACAGACACATGTATACACACACACACACACACACACACACGTATGTACAATGCACTAATTATGTAGTAAGAAAGTAAATAAATTCCAATCACAATAAAACTAAAGAAATCCACAGGAAGCCACCTCATAACAGACTTCTCTAGAAACCTAAAGCAGTGAAAAAGGCACTAAAAGCCCAAGTTAAGAAATGGTACCTTCTTTGATGTTGGATAGACAGTGTGAATAATGGTAGATTTCTCATGAGCCCGAAGGGGCCCCAGCAGGAAGTGGTACAATGGTTTAAAAAATCAGGAGGAAAGCACAGTCAACCCAGAATCTGAAATTCTGACAATCTGTTTCAGGAGCAAATGGGAATTTACTCAGATATTGGACAGCTATTTGCTGACTATGCTAAAAATGATAGGAGGAAGTTATAGAAATCAAAAGAAAGCACAGTATAGGGGAAAAAGAAAATGAAAATTTGGGAGCGTGCCAGGCGGTGGTGGCACACGCCTTTAATCCTATCACTTGGAAGGCAAAGGCAGGCAGATCTCTGAGTTTGAGGCCAGTCTGGTCTATGGAGTGAGTTGCAGGACAGTCAGGGAATATAAAGAGTAACTCTGTCTTCAAAAAACATATAACAAAAACAAAATAATAATAATAATAATTGAATAAAAATTGTGTGAGCAAAGTACATTTTTCCTTCAAAAATTTGGTCTGAAGAGTGAAATAAAAAGTTGTAACATTTGTGTATTAGTCCATAATTTATAAAAAATTATTTAATATAATAAGAAGTAAAATGAGGTAAAGGGAATTGGTAAAATGATGAAATCAGTAGGTTGTTACATATTAATGTAGTTTGATAGCTAAGAAACAAATAGAAAAGTTATGCATTAAGATAGACTAAAAAAAAAATCACTGTCAATTACTGAAAAGAGAATTGTACAAAATGTTCAAGTAACCCTCAGGAGCCAGGAAAAATAGATTAATGAAAAACATAGATGAGAAAAAAATGGCAAAAACCAAACTAAATCCACAGATTTCAGGTTTGACATCTCAATAATTACTTAACACACATGATCTAAATATACCAATTAAAAGTGAGATTTGTAGAGTGGATTTAAAATATTATAGCCCAAGAAATTGTAATCTATAAATATTCTCAAATAATGGTATATTGACAGGTTAAAAGTAAAATAATGAAACATGGTAGATTATATGAAGAGTAATCCAAAGAAAATAGTAATTATATTAACACCAGCTAAAGGAGAGTTTTGAACAACAAAATTACTGGAAACAAAGAAACATACTGTATAGTGATAAAAAGATCAATTTCCCAAGAAGACATAGAAATAGAAATATTAAATATGTGTGTTGTAACCTTAAGGATGAAACTACTAACATGTGTAAGTATATGAACTAGAAGGTGATAGAATTGGATGTCCAATAGATATATACCAGCAGTTTAGATTAAGATTTTAGCACACCTAATTCGGGATGTAATCACACAGAAAATTAGCAATGAGATAGAAACTTTGAATAGTATGATTAACCAACAGATATTTACAGAAAATTCTACACAACAATAATCAACTCTATATTCTTTTCAAGTGTCCATGCATCATATCCTAGTTAAAATAAACTGCAAATCAATGTAAGTAACTTCAATGATATAGAAAGTAATTTTGTTCATGATGGAATTATCTACAAATTAGTAAATAAAAGATGACAAGGATATGGTCAAGGACTTGGAAGCAAGACAACATACCTGTAAACATCCATCAGTCAATGAAGAGGTCTCACAGTATAACATCCCCAATAAGGCTTAACAACTTCCTTAGCTTAAAAACTTCTGAATGGGTTTACAGTAGCAGATATGAATTCCCTCTAATCAGAAAGGGATAAGTTACACCCAAACGGACTTGCCATTATTGAACCTGTGGGCACATTTTGGCTGGATGGATGGTAGTGTTGTACACAGAGCCAACATTTGATTAAGACTATTGATGCTAAGTCTTTCCTAGCAGCCTGCATAGGAACCTTCTGGCACTATGAGAGTTAGCCACCAGAAAGGAAGCTTCCAGATAAATTCCAGTTTTATTTCTGTATATCTTATGTGGTAGTTTGAATAATAAATATCCTGCACAGTCTACAACATTTGAACACTTGGTCCCTAGGGGATGACACTATTTGGGGAGTTTTAGGAGGTCTGGCATTGTTGGAGAGGAAATATGTCACTGGCATTGTTCTTAGAGAGTTTCAAGATTAATGTTCTTTCTAGTTCCATCTCTCTGTTTCATGCTTGAATTGAGGATACGGGTTTTCTGCTTGCTATTCCAGTTTCCCTGCCTTCCACTTCTCCACAATGACAGACTATTTACTCTCTAGCACCATAAGCCCAAATAAACTCTTCTATCAGTTGCCTTGATCATATTGTTTTATCTGACTTTATTCTGCATGTTCCTAGAAAGTGAGCAAAGTTGAACTGAGAGAGGACAGACTAATTAGTTAGCAGATAAACACCATGTCCAAAAGCAACTTAGAAAGGAAGAGGTTTATTTGGCTTGCATGTATTAATCACAGTCTATCCCTGAGGGAAGCCAAGGCAAGAAGTTAAGCAGGAACCAACACAGAAAAAAATGTAAATAAGTGTAATAATAAGCCCAGTTAATTAAAAGGAAGCATTGATACAGGTGCTTGTAATTTTTTGTCAACATGATACAAAATAGAGCCATTGGGAAGACAGAACTTTAACTAAGAAGATGCCTTCAACAGATTACCTGTAGGTGTGTCTATGGGAGAATTTTCTTAATGATGACCAATGTAGGGGAGGGTCCAGGCGACTGTAGGTGGTCCAGGACTTGTAGATGGTCCTGAACTATATTAGACAGCAAGCTGAGTAAGCCATGGAGAGCAAGCCAGTAAGAAGCATTCCTCTGTGATATCTGCTTTTCAGTTCTTGCCTTTAGATTCTTATCTTTAGTTCTTGCCCTGACTTCCCTCAGTGATGAACTATAATCTGGGAGCTGAAAGAAACCCGTTTCTCATCATGTTGCATTTAGTCATGGCGTTTATCACAGCAATATAAAGCACACTGGAACAACACAGTAAGATGCCAACTTTTCCCAACTTGACACAGAGATGAAGTGTTGTTCTTATCAAAACCCCAATATTTCTTGAAGATATGGCAAGAATTTCTTCAAATATGTATTGAAAGCCAAAATCATTCAAAGCACTAAAATCAGCATTGGAAGAGGAATAAGTAGAATTGGTGTATCCAACTTCAAACCTTATCACATAACTATATAATCAAGCCCATACTGTACTGGTAAGACAGACGGGCACATACATTAGTGGAATTGTACAGTAAACAAAAATATACCAAATAAAAATATCCAACTGAATTTCAGTAAGGCTGTAAGCCAACTCAGTGGAGAAAGAATGGCCTTGTTCACAAAAGCTGCTGGAGCAATTGAACATCTCTGCATACAAACAGCCACCGTAACATCTGTTGACAGAAACCTCACGTCTCACCCACAATATAAACTCAAAACTTGTTATGAGTATAAATGTAAAACTATGAAACTCTTAGTGAAAAATAAAGGCAGAAAATATTTGGGACGGAATTAGGGATTTAGATTTTTCAGAAAAAGTATGGTCTACCAAAGGAAAAAATAGGATGTTCTCTTTCAAAAATTAAGGGAGGCCTTGCCTTGGAGAAAGAGGGAATGGGAGGTGAGTTGGGGGAGAAGGCTGGAAGATGGGAGGCAGGAGGGGATAGGGATCTGTGGTTGGTATGTAAAATGAATAGATAATAATAATAATAATAATAATAATAATAATAATAAATTAACATTATTTTCTATACAAAAGACCATGTCAAGGGAATTAACCAGATAAAGTCTCCCACGTAAAGTCTAGGAGAATGTATTTGATAGCCTCATATCCTATCAAGGATTAATATTAAGAATAAAGAATGTATATGCTCAACCAAAATAGTCAAAGAAAAACCCATCTAGTTAGAACTTAAGCAGAGACATGAACAGATATGTCAGTAGAGACAATATATATGGTGTGTTGGTTTGAAGGGGAATAGTTAACCATAGGCTAATGTATATTTTAATGCTTGGCCCCTAGTTTGTGGAACTATTTTGGGAAGGATTAGGAGGTATGGCCTTGTTGGAGCAGATCTGTTACTTGGGGTGGGCTATGTGGTTTCAAAATCTCATGCTAGGCCAAGACTATCTGTCTGTCTGTGTCCTGTCTCTGTTTCTCTGTCTTTCTCTCTACCTCCAACTTGTGGATCAGGGTGTAAGCTCTTAGCTACTGCTCCAGTACCATGCTTGCCTGCCTGCTCCTGTGCTTCCTGCCATGATGACCATGGACTTATCCTTTAAGACTGTAAGCAAGCCCCAAATTAAATGCTTTCTAAGTTGCCTTGGTCATGATATTTCTTGACAGATGTTGGATTAAAAAAAAAATGAGTACATGAAAAGATGTTCAACATCATGTCGTTAGGCAATACGTGCTTAAGCCACAGTGAGTTATCGATATACCTCTCCAGCCATAGTGAGGGTTATAGTGATATTTTATTTGTATTGAAATGTGATTTTATTTGTATGTTAATAAAGTTGCCTTGAGGTCAGAGCAAGCCAGAGCAGAAGCTGGGCGGTACTGGTGCATGCCTTTAATCCCAGCACTTGGGAGGCAGAGCTAGGTAGATCTCTGTGTGTTCAAGGACACAGCCAGCATGGCAGACACATGCCTTTAATCTCAATACCAACCATAGAAGATCTGGAGGTCTGTACAAACAGGCAGTGATGAGGAGGTCATGTGGCTGGGTTTACAACCAATGAGAAAACAGAACAGAAAGTCTATAAATAGACAGGACACACAGAAGTAGGTTTCTTGCGGACAGGAAGAACAGCAGAAGCAGTTAAGGGTAAGGTTTTCCGCTCTTGCTTTGACCTCGTGGTTTTTAACTCTGCAATTGGTTCTGTGTTTCTTATTTAACAAGCCGGTTACATCTACAGAGGGTAAGTCACTTATATGTGGCAGGTGGGAAAAGTTTAGTGACTCTTCTTCTTTTGTTTTTTGTGATGGTGGGGGTTAAACCTACCCAGTACCTTCTAAATTAGGCAAGTGCTGTATTACTCAACCTCACTACCAAGCTGTAATTTCTTAAAAGAATAAGCATTCAATGAATTACAGAACTCAGCAATCATATTCATGACCATTCAACCCAGCAGAAAGAACACTTTAATTCACATAAAAGAGATCCTGCATATGGGTGCTGGAGATATGGCTCAGGGATTAAGAATGCTTGCTGCTCTTGCAGGGGTCTTGAGTTTGATTCCAAGCACCCATATCAAGTATCTCACAACTGCTTTATCAGGCTAACTCCAGCATCCTCTTCTACCCTCCACAGACACCTACACACATGTACATGCACACAAACAGAAATAAAATAAAAACAGTATATGAATGTGTAAAGTAGCAGTATTTATAATAGATTCTAGAATGACTCAATGTTAAACAAACTGTTTTCTTTCCATACCATATTATGCTGTTTAACAGTAACAATAAATAAGCTACCAATAATGCAACAACCTCTATTAATCACTACATCTTTAAGCCAAGTTAAACAAAAGGTAGTTCTAAAAAGGTATATACAACACGATTGAATTTAACTGACATTCTTAAAATGACAAAAATATTATGTTAGCCCCTTTTCCTTTCCTGGGTCAAATACCTGAGAAAAAGAAATCCAGGGTGGAATTGTTTTGGTTCACAGTTTCAGAGATGTCTGTCTGTCCACAAGCTCCATGGCTTCTTAACCAATGGTGAGGGAGAAGATCATGGAGGTGGGAATATGTGACAGAGGTTCCTCATCTCATGATGGGGAAGTCAGAGAGGGAGAAAGAGAGAGAGAGGAAGAGAGAAAGAGAAAGAGAGATATATAGAGACAGAGACAGAAAGAGAGAGACAGAGATAGACAGACCCTGACACAGAGAGAGACAGAGACAGAGGCAGAAAGAGACAGAGACAGAAAGAGAGAGACAGAGATAGACAGACCTGACACAGAGCGAAACAGAGACAGAGGCAGAGACAGAGAGAGATAAAGACAGAGACAGAGAATATTTGTTCTTATTTTACCTGGGCTCATGGCATGGTGCCATTCATCTATCCATATTTAGGGCAATAACCAAATCATATATAGCTTTAAGCTACAACATATGTGATTTGGTTATTGCCCTAAATATGGATAGATGTATGGCACCATGCCATGTAGGCTGAGAGCCCAGGTAAAATAAGAACAAATATTCTCTGTCTCTGTCTAAAGGTTATACTTGAATACAGGGCTAGGGATCAGTATATGTAGGTTCTACAGTCAGACAGATATCTATCTATCTATCTATCTATCTATCTATCTATATATCTATCTATCTATCTATATCTATGAATTTCACTTATCTATTTATTTAATGAATTTTCCTGTGTTCTTCTACAAATCGTGTTCTAAACAAAGATCTTGGGATCATTCACTTTCCTAGACACACTCTAAAATTTCTTCTTTTTAAATAAAAATTTAAATGTCTTCAAGAGGATTTAGTAGCAAGAATCATTATTAAGCACTGATGTCAATTTATATTGGCATTACTACATTTTTGTAAATGCTTTATTTCAGATTGCCTGCATCCTGTATTTACCCATGCTCAGAAAAACAGCTTTTCACAATAAATGCTCAGTTAATTCGTTATGGATGATCTCAGCTTTATTGATGATGACTTCATCACAGGGTCAATAATTTAAAACCAAATGTTTCCTGAATCAATTACCATTTTCAAATACACATAAAACTTGCACGCTAGCTTTTCAAACCTCTTCCTATGCTATAGAATCCCACCAGATGTTTTAATTCATTCATGTAATGTTTAAATGTTCCAGCCTAGAAGCTCATATAATTCAGCTCAAATGTACTTTAAAATTACATCAATTTATAATTAATCTTACCATAGTTATGCAATTATATAACAAATATCATAAACATCCATATTTTAGGAGATAGGGCCCTGGAGAGACTATCAAGCTGTGGATGATTGCTTATTGGTATCAAAATCAAATTTTTTCTGCTTAAAGAGGCTGGGAATGCTGAAAGATCTGTAATTCTCTTAGTAGACTTCTCATATTCAGAGTGGAAAGTTTGTCATAGTTCTGGATAGTCCATAAAGTTATCACATTGTAGTTTTAAAACTTCATTGCATCCTCTACTTCTGTGTTTGTGTTGATATGAACAAACCTTTTTAAAATATACTTTAAATGGCATAGTGAAAATTTTCAATGTCTATCTAATGACTGTTTAGTGACACACACTTAGTAAACTAAAATCTACTTAAGAGGCTCACACAAAATGGCATAATTTCGTTTACTAGCTATCTGCTCTTTTCTTCCCCCAACAATGGATGGTTGTTCAGTACAAGTATGTCTAATGACTAAAGACAAAAAGTTTCTAGGTTTGAAAATCTGGCCCCTATTCCACAAAAAATTCCTCAGACCTACTTATTGGTCAGCAAACTCATTCTAGAAAAAGCGTAAACTTTTAATTTGTCGTAAGGATACACAGAGACAACTCCATATGTATATGCAATGGATGGTGGTTAAGCCAGAATAATTAGCATTATTATATCTTAAATTCCTATTACCTTTTTTGTGATGGAAACTTCTAAGCTGAGGAGTTTATAATTCTTTGTATAACATATAATACAGTATTATGAATTATAGTTATCCTATTCTGTTGCTGCTCTTAGAATTTTTTTTGAGGGAAGAGGCAGAACACCCTAGAAAAGATATTTCTGATAGCAGCAAACAGATCAGGCAAAATTTTGAACAATGTGTGGAAAAAACCAGAATTTTCATGCCCAGCCTCAGGATTCCTCTAGCCTTGGATGTATATATATGATTTATTTATTTTTATGTATACAGTGTTCTGCCTACATATATGCCTGCAGGTCAGAAGAGGGCGCCAGGTCTCATTACAGATGGTTGTTAGCCACCATGTGGTTGTTGGGAATTGAACTTAGGACCTCTGGAAGAGTAGCCAGTGCTTTTAACCTCTAAGCCATCTCTCCAGCCCCATTAGTGGATCTTGAACATGGCATTTTCAATAATTTCCTTTAGATCTATGTGTCAAGTAGAATAAAGTCAACCCCCTCTCTGCTTTTCTCCAGTGTTCCCAGGACGTATAGGCATGGAGAGGCTGCTCACATTTGAAATAAGCTTTCTGGATGTCATTGGGTTCTTTGCCCTAAGTACTTCCCTATGACACTAGATTGCTGCCTATAGGCTGCCAGCTACTGGACTACAATCTCTCCCATGTTGGCCGTATGTTGCAGCACAGTTTCCTTTGACTGTGATATTTTACAAATCAGAGTTTCTGACCCAACATGGTATATTGAAGAGAATACTGCATTGAGGAAAAGGAGTTACAGAGTCCACTTTCGATCAGTGCTGGGACTCTCTTCAAATCATACTCCCTAAACCTTCCCCAACAGAATACATCTAAACCATCAAAGCAGAAGAACCAATAATACATCAAAAACACTGTTGAGGCGAGTTGTCTAATTCCTGTAGGCAATATATAACCCACAGGTCTGAGCTATCTAGAATGATTGACTATTGAAGGGGAAAAGGATAGAAATCTTAAAACAAAACAAAACAAAAACTATTAATGAAGAGCCACCTACTTTAAAATTTTCTGTAAGAATCACAATATTACTGCAGTGATGTGAATACCATGCTGACAATAAAAATAACAGTAAATGAAAACATGCCTGTATTGAATGTGTCAGGCTCTGCTGACTTCCTATGGGAGGCCTTAACTTCTTGTAGGAGGGAATGGGGGTGAATTGGGGGGAGCCTGGAGGGGTGGGAGAAGGGAAGAGGGTGTAAAGAGGGTGTAAAGAAAGTGATGTAAAATGAATAAAAAATTTCTTAAGAAAAAAAATGCCAGTCATTTTTAGCAATATGCGAACTTTTTATAGTAAGTTGCAATTAAAATGGTTAAAACAAAAAAGGTTTGATATTAAAAGTATGTCTTGATGAATTGGAAATTTGCTTGGACATTCCTAATTTTCTGATCTTGATGTTTCAGAAAGACACCTTTGGCATTAGTGCTGCTAAAAAATAGAACTGTTGAAATTAGATTTTGTTGTTGTTGTTGTTGTTTGTTTTACGAGACAGGGTTTCTCGGTGTAGCTTTGTGCCTTTCCTGGAACTCACTTGGTAGCCCAGGCTGGCCTCAAACTCACAGAGATCCACCTGGCTCTGCCTCCTGAGTGCTGGGGTTAAAGTTGTGCACCACCACCGCCCAGCAAAGATTTACTTATTTATTATGTATACAGTGTTCTGTCTGCATGTTTGCAGGCCAGAAGAGGGCACCAGATCTCATTACAGGTGGTTGTGAGCCACCATGTGGTTGCTGGGAATTGAACTCAGGACCTCTGGAAGAGGAGTTGGTGCTCTTAACCACTAAACCATCTCTCCAGCGCCGTAATTAGATTTTTAACTTAAAAACAATTTTATTAATTCTTTGAGAATTTCCTAAAATTTATTTTGATCATATTTTCTTCCCTTTCCCAACTCCTTTAGTTTCCTAACATTCACTGTGAGCATTCATGTCAGACCTAAAGCTATGTTTACGCCTTGTATTATTCCAGATATTTATTTTCTGTGTTATGAGGGCTTACGTGATGCTCAGAAGGATTTTTTTTTTTTAAGAAATGCTAAGCAGGTTGAAGTTTAAGTCCAGTTTTTGTTGGCTGAGACAACTCTTTTTTTCTTTATAGCACACTGTTGTGTAGTCATATACAATCTAACAAAGTCTCAATGACAGTGACTCCCCCCCTGGGATGATAATGTAATTGAAAATTTTCTGTTATTTAATGACATTATAGGCACAACAATGTCATTCTTATTGCATTCCTTAAGTTTGTGTTGATGTGACCAAACCTATCACACTGCCAGTAGTATAAAGGTATAGCAGTATAATTATATACAGTACATAAAACTTGATAGTGATAATAAAAGATGATGCTACTGGTTTATGGATTTAGTATACAACGCTTTCCTTCATTATTGTAGTGTAGTCTTACTATTGAATAAGAATAATATGAAAGAGACTGCTATGTTATGCTGGTAACAGTCATATATAATCCTGTGTTTGCTGCATCTCTTGATTGCTTTGAGAATTCACCTTGGGCTGGGGTGATGGCTCAGTGGTCAAAGGGCTTGACATATGAGACTCTGGAATCAAATCCCCCAAAGCCATGTAAAGCCAGACAGAGCAGCACACATCTCTACTCTCAGTGTTCCTTTGGTGAGATGGGAGAAAGAAGCTATTGAATCCTGAGATGTGTCTGGGCCCGTTATCCTGATGTGTGTAACAATGAATAACAAAGAGATTCTGTCTCAAATAAGAAGATGGAAAGTAAGGATCAACACCAGGATTGTCTTCTGATTTTCACACAGGCATTGGGGCATGGATGTGCCAACACATCATATACATAAGCATACATACCACAAACACACAAAAAATACACAGATACCACTCCACAAAAAAGACCTAAAAAATAAGTCCATGATGGTTGCCCAAAGACATCTTCATTCGTTAAGTATGTTTTATGATGTTCATCCACACAGTAAGAAAATTACCTAATGACACACTTCTCAGAATCCATTCCAGTTGTTACACGATGCATGACTGTCCTGTTTCCTTTTGCCTAGTCTACCTAAGTCTCAGATGCAGAAAAGAGGATTAGCATCTTAATTATTTCCATTACCAATGGAGGAATAAGCAGGACAAACAGATGAAAAAACTCTGCTTACCTGTTTGCTCATCAAATCCTGGATACTGAATGCTATTCTTCTATAGAACTTCATTTCCCATTCTATTGCATAGTTTCTGTTTGCTACAAAATTTACCTTCTGAAAGTGTCACTGTGTTTTGCCTTTGTAAGGTCATGTACAGCTAGACTGAACAGAGAAAACACCTTCAAAATATCCTGATCTTGTCCCATTTTCATTGTATTCAGATATGCAAAGGAGGCAAATACATTATAATAGTCTATATAGTCTTGCAAGTTTCCTAAAGGAACACACAATAGTATTCACCACTCAGGATGTGCCCACAGTTCTTCTATGTCCTCCCAAACATCAAGGAGCTAGAAGAACACAGAGACGTACTGTAGTAATAACAATCTGGAGTGAACACTACCGTGTTACAAAAAGCTTGGCCTTTTCTTCTGTGATCTGGGAGGACAGAAATACTATGGAAATTAAATGAAGGCAGATTTCTTCTCTCTACAAGAGTTAATTGTGCTTAACAATGTAGCTTTATGAAACATGCATGGGCTATGCAATAAGATGGTGAATTGTTCATCTCCAAATGCATTCCTTCTCAAATATTGGGTAGTTATGACTGGGAGTAAGTAGAAAAATGGTTTCAAAATAGACTTTATTAATTTTTTCTGTTCCCTCTCATATTTCTCAAATGAACTCTAACTTGAAATACCAATATAAACCTCAAGTAACTATGAGATTTCTCAATATGAATTAAGGATAAGACATCAATAAGGCAGCCCACAGATCCATAGATGTTGCTTGAAAACCATTAAAATAACCATGTTTGGATGATACTATGTATAATTTGGATGTTGAATGCTTCTCTCAAAGGCCCATGTATTAAAAGTTTGATGACTATGTGGTGTTACTGAGAGGTAGTGGATCACTTTTAACCCTCGCTCCCTCTCCAATGTTGTCTCATTATGTAATCTTGATTGATCTAGCACTCACTATGTAAACCAGAGAGGCTTCGAACTTGTGGCAATCCTCCTGCATCTGCCTTTTGAGTGCCAAGATTATAGGTGTGTGACCCCAAGCTTCACCTCTAGTGTTCTCTCCATTGGAGTTAGTAAACCAGAAAAGGAACTGAATCATTTGCAAACCAGATAGAAACTGAATGACCATAACCTCTATTTTAGGGAACACATTGTCTCTTCCCTTCATAGCAAGCATGTTGAGTTATGTTCATGGGCATTTCTCATGATCCAGTTTATTATCACCTCCAGATTGTGTCCATAACCTGGGCATTAATATCTTAATAGCTATTACTCTTTATGGAACATCTCCATTTGGTTATAGGTATTCAATATCTAATTTAATTATCTTAACTTTTAGATTGTTAATTTATAGATTAATAGGTATGGATTTCAAGGGTCATGACAGTTACCCAGAAAACCACTGGAGTTAGAGTTGACCCTGGTCAGTCCTTAAGCTCCAGTTCTTTCTGCTGTCCTATCCCTGCTTGTGCATGTCATTGCAACCAGGACCCCATAATCACACAGATATAAATGCTGTTTGATTCATTTTTATGTCATAAGATAAAGCTCAGCTCTATAGGATCAGAAGCTCAGGCTGAGAATACTCCAAATTTTATATTGCTTTACAACTTGTCAAAAATCTACACTTAGGCCAGGCACATCTTTAAACCCAACACTTGGGAGGCAAAGGCAGGAGGATCTCTGAATTAAGGCCAGCATGGTCTTCAGAGTCAGTTCCAGGACAGCCAGGGCTACACATAGAAACTTAGTCTTGAAAAACCAAAACCAAAACCAAAGCCAAAATAAATCTACATTTAGTTTTTCAGCATGTCGAAAAAACAAAATCAAACAAACAACCCCAAAACTCCAAACAAATAATAACAAAATCCCCCCAAAAAAAACCCCAACCAAGAAGTCTGCTGTAAGATGTCACTGAGAGAATTTGCTTGTACTTTGCACAATCCCAAAAGAGAATCCCAGGGTGCAGAAAATGACTTATTCTTTCAGTCAATGCATAAAAACAGTTCTAGATTGCTGACTGAAAACTACTGGTCACCTCCAAGCAACATGACTGGAGATCTCATTTGTTGGAAGGCATGTCTCTATATGAAATGGTTATCACCTGTAGGTGAAAGTCTCTCTTTTAAAGTGTTAGAAAACATTTCTACACTAACATGAGAATTTTGCCTCTGAATCTGCACAATTTATCTGTTTAATTTAGTACAATTAGTGTAAGTTATTCCTCATGGATGGACCTTAGTTCATGAATTATTTGGCTTGTAATGAGCTTGCTTCACATGATCATGGATGCTGGTGTTGCTTTGTGTGAGACTGCCTTTTTGCCATTGATCCAGAAAATTGCTCCATTGTTCAACAAGTCCTCATTGACTTCGGCATCACAAGGGAATCATGGAAGAGAAGAAATACAGACAGAGCTGCAGTGGAGAAGTACACCCAGGAGTATGCTTTTCAACCTTTGGATTTGGAAGTTGGATTGAAGCCAATCAAATACATGTAGCGTGAATTCCAATTCTCCTCTATTTTTTAATTAGGGAAATTTTAATCTTATCTGAAGCAAATCTCTCCCCCTAACATCCTCCAAACTCCTCTTAAAACAAATAAATACCTGTTTCATGAGACATGTCAAGATTCTGTTGATGTTGTTTTTCCCCTAAGTTAACTGAGTTTACTCATGAGATCATATTTATGTCTTGATAGTTTTTCATTGCACTCTGAAAAACTACAACTTACCTACTGACAGAGTAAAGGTCAATGATGCTACTTAAATAATTTAGTTAATAAGGGGGAAAAAGTCCAATAATGATACAATCACCTACCTTGGGTTAGTTCTGAGTTTTGCATTTTGCTGGAATTTGTTGTTAGATGTTGTACTTCAACAGACACCATTTGTCTCTGTCAACATAGGTGCATTTGCCTGGTTTGGATGCTATGTGTATCTACTGCATGTATGTGCTTGCTAGATCATTGACACCGCTTATGAGGTGGCTATTGCTATAATTAGTCCAGTGCAAAGACAGAGAAATTCTACTGTGGTTTTGGTAAATGCTTTCCATAAACCATGGTTCCCAAATTTTTAGAACATGAGCTTAAACCCACTAAGCATATTTACCTTTAGCTGATTGTGTTTGATATAAGATATAAGGAGATATAGACCAATAATGGACCACTGAAATGTAGTTTCTGTGCAATTATTGACTGGACTAACTTTTATTTCAAAATAAGTTAACTCTTGCAGGAAAAAAATATATCTCTATAACTTCTAAGCCCTTAAATACTTATTTTCCAAGATCTGCTTACAATTAATTTTTATGATATTCTTACATTTATTCCTACTAAAATTCAATGAAATAAATTTCTTATTTTCTTTCGTAAATACTAATGTGACATTTTCTGTTTACACTGTCTTTGACATACCTTTACAACAAAGTATTCTTTCACTTGAATACTTGTATAACCTATGTGTACCATGGTGTTACCCTGTTAGAGGTTAGTAACATGACTGGAAACTCCTTGAAGGCTAAGGCTTTGTCTTTTTCAGCTGTAGGTTTGCAAAAATATTTTTATTAGCCCTAAATGAAAGAGTAAGATAATAGTAAAACATGAGTTAATTAAATAGAAAAGGAGATGTGAGTTTTCCCACTTTTTCAAGGTGAGAAAGACCTTTGGGAAAAAAATAATACAGCTAGCATGAATTCTTCCATTTCCAACATCCTTGAAAATAAAAATGTGTGCTTCTCTCCTTGGCTTGTGCAAATAGATGTTGAGAAGCCTATTCTTTATGAATGAAATTTAATTACCCACTAGTAATTTCTTGGAAGAGGCAAAAGTTTACTGGGTCTCCAGACACTGGTTAGTATTTGGCTCCCTTGTGCAGGCATGCTCACGACCTGTGTGAACGCCATTGAGCTCCTAGATAATTGGATCGCTGTTCAGGGTTTGAAATACTTACCCAGAGAGGATTTGCTTCAAGTGAGAAGCAAAGTTTAAAATGGTAAAAGCAAAAGGAGTAAATTAGGAAGACAGTTTTTTTCCAGTTGCTAATTGAATCATTAAAAATGCCATTTTGAAACAGGGCAGGTAGTGTCTATTAATTGCAAGCATTAAAAAGAGCAATAAATGTTACAGCACCTCTTTTAGCTGTGAGTGCTGAGAGCTGTTAACGGAATTTCACAAACAGAAGAGTCTCACAAATGCATTTGATGAACATTTGCATGTCTTGTGCTTGCTCTGTACCAGGCGCTGCCTTGAATTTGAAGAAATTTTAAGGAAAAAGAGGAGATTGGAGCTAGGGAGGCTACTCAATCAGTAAAGTACTCACTACATATGCATGAGGATTTAATTTTGGATCCCCAGATCCCTACATCAAAAGCCAGGCAAGATGGCTCACATCTGTAATTCTATCCCTGGGGAGGAAGAGTGACAAGGATGTCAGCGTCCTGATGAGCTCCTGGTACAGTGAGGGACTTTGTCTTCAGATATAAGGTGGAGAATTTAGGGGTGATGCTCAATAGGTAAAGCACATGCTGTCCAAGTGTGTGCTCACATCAGTGCCAGGTAGACATGGTGACCTAACTCCAATGTCATGAGTATGGGTCAGGGGATTTCTAGAACAAGCTTCTCAGATGACTTGCAGAATCAGTGAGCTTTGGGGTCAATAGAGAGACTGCAGGACATCAGTTTGGGGCCCTGCAAGATCACCTACATAAGTGTGCAAACCCCACACAAATCTACACAGATGAAAGCAAAATCCACTATAAAGAAATAAGATGGAGAGCAATTGAGAGAGACACTTCAACTGTTGACCTGACTTCTGGCCTCCACACACATGTGCATATGAATACACACATCCATATGAACATGGGCCTACTCACATGCACAAGCACACACACCACACACGTGATACATGATATTCATTACATGAAGATTATACACATGATATTCATCATGGATAAAAATTATAAAAAGTGAGAGGTCAAGTAAATCTAGACCTCTGGAAGCAGAGAGGAAGGAGCAATAATTCTCCTTGGAACAACTCTCTGAATACTTACTTGACTCCATAGCGGAGAGATGGTGTCTAAGTTGTAATTTGAAGAATGAGTTAATGTGGCCAAAAATAAATAAATAAATTAAGACATAGTATGTTATGAAGAAGGTGACACCTATCTATGCATAGATTTGGCATTACAGAGGTTGTACACAGGTGACCAGTGTACACACAGTGTACAGAAATGTACACTGGTGTTGAAACCAAGGTTGGAAGTATGAAGTAAGTCGTTGGTGAGGAGCCTTCTGCTGTGACAAAAGTGTTCACAATGACAGCAGGCAGTAAAGGCTTTTTTTGTTTGTTTGTTTGTTTTTCAAGACAGGGTTTCTTTGTGTAGCTTTGAGCATTTCCTAGAACTCAGTTGGTAGCCCAGGATAGCCTCGAACTCACAAAGATCCGCCTGGCTCTGCCTCCCGAGTACTGGGATTAAAGGCATGCACCACCACCGCCTGGCTAGTAAAGGCTTGAAAATAGAATCTAGTGCAAAGGAGGGAGGTTATGATTTTCGATATTTTAGTTCCTAGGTCCAAATATTCATGTATGGCAACAGTCAAATTCAAATGGAGGCCTCAATGACTTAAGGCTAAACTCACCATCAGCTGAGCAAGTAGCAGGGTTGGTTGGCGTGAAATATTCATCCAGCCCCTGAGTGAGTTTGCCCATCTCCTCCACTCTTGCTCATGAGCACGGATTGTGAGCTTTCAGGAAAATTATTTCTGCAATTAAAAAGCTAGAGTCAGTTACTTGTAAATTATTTAAACCTGAATAATTGCCTAATGACTAGTAACTGTAGACTTTGGGAGCTTCTACAGAATTAAACTTAAGGACTCTGAAAGGTCGTGAAGCTTCTCTGGAATATTTTCCTCATGTTCAACTCTTTTGGGTCTTTACAAATCCCACGTGGGGGAAGAGCAGCACATGCCTTTTGTAGGCAGAACAGAATGACCAAATATATCTACAATGTAATCATGAAAACTGCAAGAAGCTCTTAATTTCCTTTGACTCT
Source organism: Onychomys torridus (assembly GCF_903995425.1). Taxonomy (NCBI): domain Eukaryota; kingdom Metazoa; phylum Chordata; class Mammalia; order Rodentia; family Cricetidae; genus Onychomys; species Onychomys torridus. The sequence continues at coordinate 59,836,385 of NC_050456.1, forward strand.
GGGGAGCTGGCCACATCCCTCACCAAATGAATTGACGTGCTGGGAATGCACAGCTCAGTAGCTCAATTAGCGGCTCCCTCCTCCCCTAGGAGACCAGTGATTTCTCAGAGAATCTTTTCCCAGTGCCTTTCCCCTGCCAATCCTTCAGCTGCACAGACACATATCAGATTTAATTCCCCCTCCTTCTGTGTCTTTTGTGGAGAGCCTCCTTGCCTCTTGAAACCATCTTCTGCTGATAATGTGGATTGTTTATCTTGAGAGTCTAATGGGAAGGATAGGAGGGTTCTTGCAGTTTTAGAAGTTGTCCCTCCTGATTTCCCCAGTCAATTTCACTTAAGGCATCATGCCGGTAGGTACAGATTGTAACAGAGTTAGGAGCAAGACCCAGAGACCTTAGTCAGTCTCTCTCTCTCTCTCTCTCTCTCTCTCTCTCTCTCTCTCTCTCTCTCTCTCTCTCTCTCTCTCTCTCTCTCTCTCTCTCAGGAGGTGGAAAAGTATAGATTTAGAGTTCTGTACAACCTGATTCTTCACTGAGTTGGTATAGAGAGTCAAATTCTATCAAATACGTTTTGAATGTGAGGTATAATTGTTCTGTAGTGTAGCGGTTATCACATCTGCTTTACACACAGAAGGTCCTGGGTTCGAGCCTCAGTGGAACCATGATAGTGAAATTGAATGTAAGGTTTTTATTATGTATTTGTTCTGTTTGTGTGTTGTGTGTGTTATACATGCAAATCAGAACTCTAAGAAAATGTTAAAATTTAGTTATTACTGGGCTTAAAAGAAAGCCATAAATTCCAAGTACAGAAATTGGTATTATCCATGTTTGATAAGAAAAATTAATGGATTTTTCTGTTTTTAATCTGTGTTTATTGACAACTAAATGTGAGAGACTTCTCATGGATAGGATTTATTTTATTTAGGGATGCAAGGGTTGTTTCAGATTTGATTAGTCCCTTCAATAATAATCTGAATTCATTATGAGATGGGAGAATGGCTATCTGTTAGAAATAATGAATTTCATGAATGGAATGAGCCAGCTTCCACAGGAGAATGGTAGTGATAACAACATGGCATCAGCTGAGTCTCAGGTTGACAGAGGTATCTGAAAGATGGAAACACAAATAGCCCAAGGTATGCTGAGAAGAACTGAAGGGTCATAGCAGTGCAAACACAGGCCGGAACATGGGAAAAATGGTGCTAACAGGTCCTGCCTTTTATCCTCTTCTCCCTTGCTAAAATCCCTTAGATTAAAGTCAGCCCCCAAAATCCATTCCCTTATTTGGCCACTGACTTATTCCTGAGACAAAACACCAAGGTCCAACAATCAAAATTCATTATTTGGCTAATATAGCCAATCAGCATTTACCAATTCACCCTAGCACAGACTCCCCTTTTTTCACAAAAAACCCCACTTGTAAAAAACATGTGATTGCTTGCTTCTTTGTTGCTCATTTGCTTGTCTGCCTTTGCAGCCTCCCCTCCCCACCACTGCTTGCCTCTCCAGGGTAATAAAACTCCTTTGTGCTGAAACTTTGGTGTCTGGGTGTGTCCTGTACTGACCCTGAAGGGGGTGACCTCCCTTACAAGAATGATCTTGACTATTGGTGACTATTATTTAGGCTTAGCTGTTTGTCAAGCTATGCTTGTGAAGAATGATGTAAGCTCTATATCCCACACTTTCCTACCAGTGGGCTTAAACCTTTAGGATTATCTATTACTTAACATACTTGCTTAGAGGATTACTCAGTATGTACACCCTTGGACATTGAAAGAGCAAGGGATGGGGATTAATTTCATTTAAATATTTTAAATCTGGCATCATGAAACTCTAACAAGATGCCATATATAGGGTACATGTACATGTTGACATTAAAATTATTTTTGACTATTTGAAATACATACAGGGCGATTGTGGCTACTTCTTTCAATGCTTATATCCTTTCACTGACTTAATTCAGTTTAATCAATGATATATTAGAGTATGAAGGAGATGGGTGGTGGTCCACTAGGTCCCATGGAGCAAGAAAAGAATCCAGAAGGAGGAAAGAAGAAAGAAAGATTTGATTAAATGGAATACACAAAGGAACTTGGGACATGAGTTGATAAAGAAAAAGATGTTCTTCAAGATTCTCAAGGACTAGTGTTGGGATAGAAATGTGAGCCAATTTATAGTTTCTTCTCATTAGGAAAAAGAAATAAGATAGTTTAGTGACTAAAGACGTAAGGCTGACAGTCAAGTCAACTACACACTCCAGTGAACTGTGTAATCAGTCAGGATGTATTTTTCCAAGCAACCTCTGGAAGTAAAGGATGATTGTATGAATGGGTAACCTGAAACTAGTCTTGTGGGTGTTTATTAATTTCTTTGTTAATAATTTTTAAGAAGATAGTCCTAACGGTTGGGTGAAGGATGAAATAGACGAAGTGAGTATAGAAGCAGAGTCCCATTAAAAGACTATTGTAAATTCTGTTTCAGATTAGAGATGACAAGTTCATAGAAAACCTTCCACATATAACATATTTGGAAATAACAAATTCAAAAATTACAGTTGGGTATCTTTCACTTTTTTGAGGGACAATAGTGGAATTCTTCCAAATGCAGCATGCATATAAATCTACAGGGTAACCTGAATTCTAGAGAGGAGTTATTTTTGCCTTGATGTTCTTTCTCTATGCTTGGTACTGCCTTTGGAGGCCAATGCTTCCTAGTTTAATGGAGCCAAGTGAGCATTGGAGGAGCTCACATCTGTAAGTTGTACACCAAGATGAGCACCCCCAGGGATATCAATATCATTGGCTAAGCAGCTTATATCTTGTCTAAGTGGCCATATCTGTGTTGACTTTAGCTGTGAAAATATAACCAGACTTCAACCCACAGCTCCAGAGAAACTAGCTAAAAGGGCAGACACTAAGAGGGATGCATGGATCACCCTGGGAAGGGGAAATACATGAGATCTTCTGAGTAAACTGGGAATGAGGAGGGGCAAAGGAGGGTAGGGGATGGGGGATGAGAACATAAGGAAGAGGATAATCAAGCCAGAACAAGGATAGAGTGGGAGAGTGATGAAAGAGATACCTTGATAGAGGGAGACATCATGCAGATAGGGAGAAACTAGGGAAGTTCCCAGGAATCTACAAGGATGACCCCATCTTAGACTACTAGCAATAGTGGAGAGAGTGGCTGAGCTGGCTTGCCCCGATAATCAAATTGGTGAATGCCCTAACTGTCATCATAGAGCCTTTATCCAGTAACTGATGGAAACAGATGCAGAGATCCACAGGCAAGCACTAGGCCGAGTTCCAGGACTCCAGTTGAAGGGAGGGAAGAGGTATTCTATGAGCTAGGGGCATCAAGATCATGATGGGGGAAATCTACAGAGACAACTGAACCACGCTAGTGGGAACTCATGAACTCTAGATTAATAGCTGTGGAGTCTGCATGGGATTGGACTTGGTCGGCTTAGGGGGCCTCTGTCAGTGGGATCTGGATCTATCCCTGGTGCATGAGCTGGATCTTTGGAGCCCATTAACTATGGTGGGACACCTTGCCCAGTCTTGATATAGTGGGGAGGAGCTTGGACCTGCCTCAACTGAATACACCAGGCTTTGATGACTCCCCTTTTTGGAGGAAGGGATAGGGGGTAGGTTGCGGCAGGGAGACTAGGGCAGCCAGAGGAGGGAAGGGAAGGTGTAGTTGGTGTGTAAAATGAATGAAAAGTTTCTTAATAAAGGAAAAATACTCTCCCTTGAGAATTGCTTATCATAGCCCATGCTTATGCAATTTTCCAGTCTCTAAATTTACAATATCCAAGCAGCTATGAAATGCTGTCCTATTATTCAGTATTAATCACATTTCCAAAGTCCCAATAAATGAATACACAAACTCCTCTGAAGTATATCATAATTCCACCTCAAAAGTCTCATAACATTTTTCTCTAGGTTTAAAATCCTAAAGGTATAAAATCTACAAAAACAGAAACCTATAATTTGAAGACAAAAGCAAAAGATAAAAAATGAGTATATTTAGTTCATTCTTACAGAAACAAGGGAAGAAGAAACTCTTAAAATCTGACAGATTTGCAAAACAAAAAAATTAACTGAAACATGAAATAAAAATGACACAGATAACATTAGAATCAATGAACAGTAGGTACAACTGAGAGAAAGATTCATGATCTGAAAGTTGAAGCTAAAGAAATTTTGTAGAATGCTACAGAGAACTGGACAATGTGAAATTTTAAGGTCTATGAGGGATAAAGGGAAAAGATACAACATGAATAGAATTCCCAGGAGACCATAGCAGAAATGCAACTCTGTACTTCTTGAACATCTGGTTGGGTTTGGGTTGAAGAAATGATTAAGATTTTCTAGGAATTATGAAAGACTACAGTTCTCTGTTCTCAGAATGCCAATGAGCCGCAAAGAAGAATAGATAAGAAGAACCCTTTGTATGGTCATGCAAGGGACTGGAGAACCTCAAGGGCGAAGCAAAGATTCTGGAAGTGCACCTGAAGTGGGAGCCACTGGTAGAGAGGAAGGGTTATAGGTCAATTCAAATGATGCTTCAGTGGTTATATTTGTGTCATTTATGGATGGGATATGGTAAAGATCTGAGGAGTGGGTGTTAAGGATGACTACTACAGTTGTGTTGCTGATTGATGGTGTATTGATGAGGAAGGACAGGTTTGGGATTTGTGTCTTTCATATGTAGGAACTGGGAATGTAACTCCTAGTGGACATAGGAGAGGAGAAAAAGAGTTGGCCTTTTACACTGCTCTTCTTCAGACCTGGCTGACCTATTTCTATGAGCAGAGCATCCAAGCCAGCAGTTCACAAAAAGGCAGTGGAAAGACAAGGAAAGTAGCCTCCGGAGAGTTATCTGGGGAGCTACAGGACAATCCAAGAACAAGTGGGTTGTCAAGAAGTTCAACCACTATGACTTTGAGAGAGCCTGAAGCCAATGCTGTGAGTGAAAAGGTGACATTTCCACCCAGGTTCTTTCCTGAGACAGCAGGCAATTGTAGAGAGATTCCCACCAGAGCTTTTCTGTTCCTTTGTCTTCAGGCGCAATCTTAATCTTGCATTGTTCAAGCCAGTCAGTCACTGTCATTCTCCTTGTTTCAGTAATATATATATATATTTATATATTTTACCAGAGCTTTCCGGTCTCCCTCAGAATCTTTTCAAGGACAATGTGCTATTATAAGCACAGCAAGGGGAAGAAGTTTTTGTTTCAGAGGCTTGTCCTCAGCTTTGCAAAAAGAAATATAGTTCTCCAGACATCTGGATATCTGGATTGCTCCCTGAAAGGCATGACTGGAAAAAAAAACAGAGCCAATCATTTTGCAAAACCCTGTAAGAAATGCTTTCTGTTTCTAAGTGACGATGTCTCCTCAGATTCTTCTTCGTCCTGGAGTAAATCCTAATCCTTCTCAACTGGCCGGAAGATTGCTTTTCACAAGTATTCTACCTGCATTTTTCTTTTTTCTTCTGAAATTTCTCTGTTCTTCCCCCAAATTTAGCCCTTTTGAATTTGAACCTCATATTTTGAAGTAAACATTTCAATTAAAGAACAGCATTAGAGTTACAGAAAAATTATAAAGACAGCAAAACTTCTGTAGATGAACCCTTTTCCTCAAAATTTTACATCTTGCATTTCTCTAGTTTGGAGTAACTAAGAAACCAACATGGTTATATTACTAAACTTTTTGATTTACTTCATTGTTTTGAATGATAGCCTTAATCCATTATATTTAACAATTATATATCTTTCATCTCCTCTTGGATTTGATAGTTTCTCACCCCATCTTGACCTACTGACCTTTTAAAAATTTTATTTATTTTAAGTTTTGTGTATTAGTCTTTTGCCTGTATGTGTTATGTAACACAAATCTTTAAAGGTCTTATAATTAAAAAAAAATTGAACCAGATATTGGGGTGAAAGCTGAGAGATCAGAGGAATAGAACAAGTCAGCCACAAGTTCTTACTGCTAGGAAATCCTTAGCCCAAGAGAGAGCTACTTCTTGTATACCCATACCAATATACCTTTCTGTGCCCTGTCATCTTACTTTCTCTCTCTGCCCAGCTACATTACTTCCTCTTTCTGTCCAGCTCTATCACTTCCTCTCTGTTTGTACAGACATCCATACCTCTATGGTTAACTAGTGCTGGGATTAAAGGCATGTGTCATCATGCCTGGCTCTGTTCCCAGTGTGGCCTTGAACTCACAGAGATCTAGATGAATCTCTGCCTCCTGAAAGCTAGGATTAAAGGCGTGTGCTACCACTGCCTGACCTCTAGATTTAATATAGTGTCTAGCTTTTTCTTTTGATCAACAGGCAAGCTTTATTTGTTAGAGCACAAATAAAATATCACCACATATGTGTGTGTACCATGATACCCATGAGGGCAGAAGAGACCATCAGATCCCCTGGAGCTGGAATTATGGATGGTTATGAGCTACTGTGTGGATGCTGGCAACCAAATCCTGCTTTTTACCACTAGGCATCTCTTTAGCCCCTTGATCTTTGTTTTTGATGACTTTAGCAATTTAAAGGAGCATTTTTTCCAGACTGTTCCTTAACATGAAGTTTTCTCAGACTGGAGTTCAAGATTCAGGAGAAGATGGTCACAGAGATAGAATATCATTTTACAGGGTCATGTCAAGGGTGCTGTCTTAGGTATTTTTCAATTGCTGTGAAGAGACACCATGGCCAAGACAATTTATAAAAGAAAGCATTGAATTGGGGTCTCTTTTATAGTTTTAGAGGGAAAGGCCACGGTCATCATATCAGGAAGCATGGCAGCAGGCAAGCAGGCTCAGCCTTGGGTGAGTAACTGAGAGCTTGCATCCTAGCTGCAAGTTGGAGGCAAAGAGACAGAGCGGTCATGGTCACGATGTTGGTTTTTGAAATTTCAAAGCTCACCATCCCCCATAACACCCCTTCTCCAACAAGGCCAGTCCTTTCCCAAACAGTTTTTCTGTGCGTAGTGTGTCTGTTCTCAATTCTTGATTTTATCAAGAACACATTTTTGTTGTTGTTGTTGTTGTTCGAGGGAAGGAGGCAATGGCCAGAGGAAATATCAAAAGGAGGGAGAAGGTTATATTGTGGGGTGCAAAGCTGTTGAGAGTACCGCTGGCTTGAAAACATGTGAAGGAAAAATGGGCGATGGAAAGGAAAATGAGGCAGATTCAAAGAAATCGGGTAAGAGCGGACTGTCCACATCTGTTCCCAGAGAAGTAGAAGAAAATGTGGGAGGGTGCCAGTTTCTCTACACCAAAGAAAATGCTGCTTCTGGGACGATTTTGTGGGTATGTAGACGGAAGGCACCTGGGGTTCCTTTAAAGAGAAGAATATAAGATCACTGAGGTTTTAGAGTGTAACCCTTAAATTGCTGCAGATGAGGAATCTGTGAACTTCTGGCTTGCCTAAGGTTAAAGTTGTTTCTAGCAGACCCTGAATTAGAGCCGAACCCTCCTGATTCCCTGTCTAATTCTCATTCCAGGATGCTGCAGCTGTTTCCCTGTAAGCTGATTCTGATACTAATAGACTGACGTTTTCCATTCCCCTGGGACGTTCACAGCTATAACTAGAAATCGCCTCCATGGCATAGAAATGACTCAGAGAGGCCCAATTCCTCCTAGGTGATTTAAATGTTAATATGTTGGCACTTCTCCAGGCTCCTGGGAATCAAGCTGCTGCCGAGGAGGGGTGGCTGCTCTAGGTCCGCCAGTCTCTGTTTTTGGCTAAGTGACTCTTTACAGTCCTTGAAGATGGATTAGAAGCTTACAAGAGATTTTCTATGAAAGCCAGCCATCCTTCCATGTTGTGTAAGTGGCAGTATTTTCCTCTTTATCTCTCAAACAGTAGAGGGATCCAGTTAGTGTCTACTCCAGACATGCTTATGCTACTAATCTGGACCTTTCTTTGGAAGCAATTATGTGTCCTATTACAGATGTCCTCCAGGAGGGAACGCCATTCACTGGTTTCTCTGCCAGAGTGTCCTGCTTTGTTTTCTCAACCATAGCTGTGCTTGTTCAACACTTAGCTACTCTACTAAATCCAAAACCCCATGATGAAAACAAGATAAAACAGTAGAAGAATTCAGAACACCTGGGTTGTTTGTCTGAAAACTTTACTTTGATGTTATATATATACTGATGATGCTTTTTTTTTTTTTTTTTTTTTTTTTTTTGTGGAGAGTATCAGGTCTCATCCAGGTTTGAGTTGTGACTAAAGGCAAACTACTTACCCAACTAAAGTTGGCATTGACCTTGAGTTTAGAAACTCATACACTTCTGTAAAAGAAAAATTGAAAAGCATACACACAAAAAACCTTGAAAATTGCACAATTTTTTCATTGCTGAATATGAATACAGCCATTTTTCAGATTGTAGTAGGATCTTTCTCTTGTTAGCTATGTGCAGTCTTATGAAAACATACGTTCTTATAAACGTATTACATGTTTCTTAATCATAGCTTGTCTTTTATACAATGAATTGGTATTTTAAGTGCTAAGAAAATATTTTTGTATGCAGGTGCTCACACTTGTATGAGTACTAATATATGTATATGCGTTGAAAGGATGATAATCAGCATTGCTGGTGGCACTGGTTGTGGCGTGGAAAGGTCAAGGTCACAAAAGAACCCAGTGTTAGTTTTTATAGCTTTATTAGGAGGGAAAAGGGGTGGGGGAGAGAAAGGGGAGCCAGGCCTGGGGGCAGGGAGCAGAGCAGAGCAGAGCAGAGAGCAGAGAGGGAACACAGAGAGGGAACAGAGATAGAGCAGAGAACAGAGAGAAAGGGTGGGGGGTCTGTGTTTTTAAGACACAGATTGCATGACCACATAGTCGCCATTGTCCCCTGATGACATAAGATGAAAGACCCTGAGGAGTGAAGGCAGGATCCTAACATGCATGCCTTTGGAGGGCAGAGATTTATGTTGAGTGTCTTGCTTGATCATGCTCCACATTATATATTGAGGCAGGGTCTGTCACTTGAACCCAGAGCTTACTGATTTGGATAACCTGCTTAGCTAAATTGCTCCTGGGAACTCTGGGATACCAGGGAGGCCACTACACCTGCCCAGCCTTGATGTAGGTATTGGGAATCTAAACTTTGTTCCACACACTTGCGTGTCAAATGTTCTACTTACTGGGCCACCTTCTTCGCCCTGGTAATAAAATATTAAAATGCTTCTTTAATTACTATATTAAATATGTGACCACACCATAATTTACTCGTGAGATTTTTCTCCCATGTTTTGTAATTTTATTGTGTTCCAGTATATGCAAATATCTATATAGCTTTCATTAATCATAAAATTTTCTAGATTTATACATGTTTTATCAACACAGATACCTAGAACTAGAAATAAATGCCATTTCACTCTTTTAGTGCTTTGAGTTGACCAGGTTTTCAAGAAGTCACAGCTTTTGAAATTTTCCCATGAGCCCAAAATTGATATAGGCAGTTCTTGCCTTATGGCATTTCGAATGAGTGTTTTGACTTTATGATTCCAAGAAAGTCATAGCCATTCAGCAGAAGCTATGCTTTGAATTGTGAATTTTTATTTTTTTCCCCCGCTAGTGAGTAGTCTGTAGTCTGATACTCTTGTGCAGTGCTGGGTTGCTTCCAACCTGCCATTTGCTCACAAGGTGACATAACTGATTCTCCACAGTGCACTGGGTTGCTAGTCCTGATGTTTAGCAGGGCAGGCCTCTTAAATGTGTTTTTGACTTGCAATATTTTCAGTTTATGATGGGTTTGTCAGGACAAATCCTCATTGTATGTTGAGAAGCATCTGTACCTGGATTTTCAGAGTGGTTTTTCAAAGGTTTTAATCACTAGGATTTAGAAAAAAAATAAGTATTTTATCTTTTAAATTGCTCCCCTCTTCCCTCAAAGAAATGCTGCAATAATTTATTTCTATGTTCACCGAGTCATAGATAATGAAGTATGTTCTTACTCTCCATCTTCCTACAAATGATTAAGATGAGACACTGGCTCAGACCAGGAGAGTAGCATCTGTTGCAGCCAGAATCTAGTTTGCAGAGAGGATTAGGTGATTTATTTACTCTGATCTTTTACACACACATGCACAAATACTTCTTTTCTAAACATAAATCAATTCATTCTTAGAGTACCTTGAGTGTATGTATGGTTGTGGGATGTTTAAAATGGGAGACTAATGTTGCAAAAATATTTCATAAATTTTTCCACAGAAGGATCGGGAGATAAGCCCAACATTCAAAATCAGTTTATATTTAGCAAGAGAGGAACCCTGAGTGAGATGGCTCAGTGAATAAAGGCACTTGCCACCAAGACTGACAACCTTGAGTTCGTGCTTCAGAACCTACATAATGGAAGGACAGAGCCAGCTCCTCCCCATGTACATTGTGGAGTGCAGAGGTGTGTGCATGCATACATGCACCCATGCGCGCGCGCACGCGCGCACACACACACACACACACACACACACACAAACACACACAGAGATAAATAAGGAAGAAAGAAGAACACTCTTTGAGGAAAGATAAATCTGTTTGTAATGATATCTATGCATGATGCTGAGGATTTCATGACTAATCAAAGTATTATTTTCTGCTGTATTCTGGGTCAGACTGCTATGAAAGTTGAGTCATAAAGTCTAGTAAATGACATACAAGAGTGAATAACAATAGTTGTATTTCTATTAAATAGTTGGAGATATAGGAACCAGTTTGTGGAATGAATTGTAGGAAGTTGGAACTTCAAGTCAGAAATCATGAAAACAGAATTTGCTTCTCTTATTTTATACCCTGCTAAATTAACTGGGAGATGACTTGAAATGTATAAAATAATGCAAGGAAATGGGTTTATTATAAAGGTATTCTATGGTTTGGAATCTTTTAAAATTCTTTTTTAAATTTGTCTAAAATTTAATCTGAAATGCAACAATGTCAAGACATGGGACCTAAAGGGATATGCTTAGGATGGGTTAATGACAATATTAAGAAACTGCTTATATCATGAGGTTCTAACTCTGGCTCAACTGCTTAATGAGGGGCAGATTTTTTTATGTCTGGAGATTCACCATTCATCTTGGGAGTAGAGAATGGATTCCCAGGCTCCAAACATTCTGTCTCTTTAATCTTGGATTTCTCACCCTCAAGAACTATAGGGAATAAAGGCATGTTGGAAAAAAATTAACATGTCTCAAATTTTAATATAGCACAAAATGGAACATGTGCCCGCATGTACTTTCCTGAATTAAATGCCATCTCTGGCAAGGGTTCCTTGTGTTTCAAGGTCAGGACATGTCTCTGTTCAGCCCTGAAGTCATATTTCTCACCCACATTGCTATATCTTGTGGTCTGATGCAAGCAATACACAAAATTATAATAATATTAATGTAATATAACAATAATAGTGAATAATGGAAAAAGAAGTCACAAGTGAAAGGAACCTAGTAAACAATAACATGAAGAAAAAGTCCTCCTTTTGTTCTTTAGAAGACTTAGGATAACCATATTTAAATGAGGTCTTATTCTAAAACAGGGAAATTTCACCTAGCCTAAAATTTAATAGCTAAGCATTTAAAGAGGTGGCAGTGATATTTGTGTTATCAGATTTGTGCCCTGACAGTAATCATCCTATGCCTCTTCTGCAGACCTAAATATTCTTTCAAAAAGCTGGTTTGCTTAATGTGTATGCTAATTAAGACAGAAGTCTGGAATTTGACCCTTTTTTTGTTTAAATACATTCTATTGGAATAAGTTCAGTTTTCAAAAATCTCAATAACAAAGAAAAATTTAAAATTTAGTTGCTAGAAATTATAGCATACACCTTAAATCAGATTGCATTCAATGTTTCTAAAATTCTAGTACATGGGAAATTTATTAATAATACCACCTTATAATTTGTCTTTTTAGTTTGATAATAGCATTATTATGCAAGAAACTAAATCATATGGTTGAAAAGATAGGGATATTTTTTGACATATTTAAACATTCTGTATCGATCAAGTCAGAATACAAAGATGTATCATTACATACTCTCACTTGTTTATTTAATATGTCCATGGTTGTACAAGTGTGTGCTCATGTGCATGCACGTGTGTGTGTGTGTGTGTGTGTGTGTGTGTGTGTGTGTGTGTGTGTGTGTTGGTGATGTTACATATGAAGGCCAGAGATCAGTAGTAGTAGATGTTATTCCTTAGGAACAGGTCCACCTTGTTCTTTAAGAAAGAATCTCTCACTGGATGTTAGGCTAGGCTGGCTGGCTAGCAAGTACCAGGGACCTGCCTTTCTTAGTCTTTCTAGTTTTGGGATTACAACAGAGGCTGCCATGCTTGACACTTTTACATGAGTCCTGGAGGATCTCATTCTTGTATAACAGACACTTTACTAACTGTGCTGTCTCCCTAGCCTAGAAGAGTAATTATTATATTAAAGGCAAAAGGTGTGAATATGTTTAGTGTTACAGATTTGATTCTTGACAATATTAGTTTTGCATAAAAGAACTATTACAGCCTCCTAGAGAACCTTTTAACACCAGACAGTCATCTTGGAAACAGCACTGTTGTGAAATTAGATCAGGGAAAACTGGGTTCTGACTGTGTGTCGATCATTCACTAATTCCTCTTGGTTTCAGTTTTCTTGTTTGTAAGCTGAATATAGTAGTGCATTCTTACCTATTCATAGTTTTGAGATAAAACAAAATTATTAGACTAAAAGACTGTGAAGCCTGTAAATGTCACAAAATTATGAAATATGATTATTAATCAAAAGATCTTGAGACAGGACAGGTTGGAAGCAATTATTCCTTATCAAGAAGCAAAACAAATGGGTCTGTCCAACTACATGTTCCCCTGTGTGACAACAACACTTCTGATTCTTGGAAAAAATAACCGATTTAATGATATCTGCTATTCTGTCTTTTCCTGGCCATTGTTTCCATCCTCAATCTACCAGAAATGTGAAGTTAAGTAGTTATCAAGAAGAAAACAATCAAAATTCTCCTACAAATTTAAAAAGAGTAGTGAAGAAAAATAAAACCCAGGAATATAAAGAAAAAGTAGAAGATGGAAAAGGGTTCTATTTTCTGTTAAATAGTGCACACAACCTCTTTGAAATGTGTGTGTTTGGGAGGGCAGGGAAGAGGGAGACAATGAAAAGAGAAATAAGAGCACATTGGCTTTTGATTGCTAGGGATAAAATGGAGCTATTTAATCGCCAGATTGCCCTCACACTGTGTACATCTATTGTGCTGTGCTTGAACCTAAGAGGCAGTGCTGTGGTGCTTGTTAATTTCAGCACAGTGTGAAATCCCCCCACCCTTACTTAAAGGGAATAGTTAGTTCAATTGATGCACATTTCACTGAATCCACAAATCAATAAACCACTCAGAAAGAAGTAAAGTGTGAATCTTCCTGCATGGTCTCCTGATAGGAGAGACAAAGAAAGGCAATAAGATCTGAAATCCCCAACTGGGAGTTTTAAGCCTGCTTTCACTGTCTGGCTCAGCACATGACGTCATTTAGTGATGACTGATGAATGTTATCTCTATAAGCCCCTTCCTGTGGGCCTTTTGCTCTTCCAGCTGGGCGTCTAAGGACTAGTTTACAATTTCATGTTGTTTCTTGGGAGCTAGTGGAGCATGGCTTTTTACTCGTAGTGGAACAGAGCAGGGGGACAAGGCAGGTGGAACCCATCCAGCTGCGGGTTTTGAAATATGAAGTAGTCTGCTGGGTAAGGCGTTGGATCACATAAGATACTGACCTTTGAGCAAAGTCCAAACCACAAGCATTCTACAACTGGTCACAGGGCACAGAACTGGGGATAAGACACAGGACTTCAGAATTAGGATCCAAGGTAGTAGTCCACTTTATCACCCAGGGACTTTGATTGGAAACAGAAGAAACATACTCTGCATATTGGAAACTAAAAAGGATTTACTGTAAGGTTACTGGGGACTTGAAGATGGACTGGAGTCTGGGAAGCATTGCTTGAACAGTTCCATACATCAAAACTCTCAGTGGATTAAAAACCTAAATGTGGAAGGTAAAACTATAGGATGTTAGTATAGCAGAAAATTATACGCAAGAAATCACAATTGGGAAGGATTTTCTTACCAGACATCCAAAACACCATCTGTAAAGGAAAAGACGTATTTTCCTACTAACAAATTAAAATAAAATAGATTAAATTTTCAATGAATTCTAAAGACACAATAGGCTAGGGAATGCTATTTGGTACACTTTACAACCAATGGCTGAGATCTAGTATGTACAAGGAGCTACTACAAATATGAAAACTTATATAATGCAACAGACATGTGTGTAGAAGAATGGAACAGACATTTGACAGAAGGGATGGATGATAAATACTTGAAAGCATCTAGCCTCACTAGCATCAAAATAGAATGTAACTGCAATTATTAGCCCATGAACTTTCATGAGGGTGAAGATACTAACAAATGAAACAACATTGGGAAGAGGTGAGGATATGAAATTAGAGGTTCTAACTCCACAGCTGTGAAGCACAAATTTGTACATGAGCTAGAAGAAATCTAGGGCAGAGTCTCCTAAATATTGAACAAAAACATCATATGACTCAGGAATGCCAACAATAGGCATTAATTAATAATAGGATGGATCCATAACAATGGGTCCAGAATATATCATGATGTCATAAAAGTTTTTGCAAATGAAGATATTTGCATTTCTACAATTGCTCCGAACAGAACTTCTGAAGAAACCTCAAAAAGAATATATTCCCACAATTCCCTACTAGGGAACAACCATGGAAGATGGACTCTGATAACTAGAGATAAGAAGTCTCCATATCATGCCTAAGCAGACAATCACAAACTATTTTATCTTTTGTTCTTTATCTATTAACATTTAAAAAAGACATTTGCTTTCTTTAATTTTCTTTTTTTTTTTTTTTTAATTATTTTTGTTTTTGATTTTTTTGACACAGAATTTCTTTGTGTAACAGTCCTGGCTGTCTTGAAACTCACTTTGTAGACCCATCTTGCCTCAAACTCGTAGAGATCCCAAGTGCTGGGGTTAAAGGCGTGCACCATCACCGCCCGGCCTACGTTTGCTTTTTTTTATCAGTGCCAATCTCATTTCCCTATCAAGATCATATCTAGCTCAAATTCTAACTTCTTTTTTTCTAGAGACCACATGCGTGTGCGCGTGTGTGTGTTTTTTTTTGTGTGTGTGTATGTGTGAAGAAGTGTATGTACACATGTGTATATGAGTGTCCCACACCATATTTGTGTTTGCATGGAGGCCTTGCAAGGGCATGGGATCTCACCGAGCTGATTACAAGTGTTTGCATGATATGTGGTTGGTCATCTTAGTGCTGGGTTGCTCAGCAAGCTCTCTTAACCACTGGTCCATCTCTCCAGGATCTGATTGCCTCTGTTAGCTTTACACTATCCTTCCTCCCGGAGTAATCATTTGAGAGAACTACTGCAGACAGGATCTGTGGCACATGCTCAGGCTCCGGGACAACAGGCACATATCTCCCAGAGCCAGAATGAGACGTTGTAGCAGGGTTTGTAATCCTAGGGCTTGAGGCTTTTAATTGTAGCACATCATGTCAGAACCTTGGCTTCAAGCCCTATACCAGCAGCTTGTGCTTTGTGCTCCGAGGGAGATTCATGCAATGAATCTGTACACCTTCTCTCTAAGCTTTGCAGTCACAACTCGGTAACAGAGCAAGCAAATGGTAGGACTTGCTAAATCAACCTTTATCCTCTCATGAAATGTTCAAATGACTGTGCTTCAAATATTACTGTTGGCCAAGATCAATGGACTGAAATGCCAGCCTGTAGATAATACCATCAAATGTCTTTTAGGCTGACGGGGTCCAGAAAACTCCATCTTAGGGAAGTTTGATTTTGACAAATAATTTTAATTTTTTAAATGAGACCATGTCATTGTTTGGATTATAATACACACACACACACACACACACACACACACACACACACACACACACACACACACGTACACACACACACACTGGCATCTCAAGGATTCTTTAAGATTGCAGTCATGACATTACCACAAGACACCAACAGAAGCGGAGCCTGGCTCTCCAGATATTAATATGCACTCTCCCCTCACACACTCTTGACTCCAAGTCCCAGGACAGAGGAAAATTAACTGTAGGTAGTGAGAGCCTTCAGATATGCTACCAATTGGCTTAGGAGTCGTAAAACAAAAAGATTCACAGAGCAAATTAAGATGCTCAAATTGCAACCTCTATCAAATGGGGGCAAAGGGAAATGTATATGCAATGAGTTAGCTCACTTGTAAGGCCTGGAAGAAACATAAGACTTGAATCATAGAGTATGCACTGTTTGTATACTCAATATCACTCTGCCATAGTCTCCCAGAGGTGTGATTACAAGAAAAGAGATGTGTCTAGTATGGAAGATCTGCATACATATGCTGCTGCCTTGGGACAATGGGATTGTATTTATTCTCTTGGAGACTCACAGAGATCATTAAAGCTGGGAATAACCAATTAGCCTAATGAGCAGCCATGGTTTTTAGAGGCTATCTGAAACCTGAATTGGTAGAGCTAATGAAGAGTAAGTGAACACTTCTTAAGTACAATTATTAAGTTTCTTTACTTCCCTCTTTTCTCATTCTCCTTGTCCTCCTCTTTCTGATGGAGCTTTATGTAGTGTAGGCTAACCTTGGAATCTCTGTGGAGCTGACTCTCGATCCTCCTGCCTCCACCTACTGTGTTCTGGGATTATGGGTATGTACTGCCATGCTGGCTTTGCACTCTACACTTACCACACCCTGTTAGATCTGCCTATAGTTAATACACTTTCTGGTTGTTAAGTACCACACTTAAAATACCTTCACAATTTTGTCTTTACGTATAAGCTACATACTCCTTTATCCTGTGGAACTGAATATTCTCAAAAGCAAAAGCATGTCACATACCTAATTGACAGAGAGTTAGTCATGTGCCCACTTCATCAGTGCCCAGACATGCCAGGTCAAGAAGAACAAAATGCTATACCTCCTTTGGCTGAATAAGTACTGTTATCCACTACAAATTCTCAGCAAGAAGAAATTAGCTATGAAGGAGATCAAAGTACAAATAGGAAGAGAAGATTTTGCACTAGATAGCTTCTAATAAACAAATATCCACTGCAAGTCCATAAAAGGGATATTTTTAGTAGAGTAAATTTAGGAGTAAAGTGAAAACATGGTTACTGGAAATAAGACACTGAAGCCATGATAGGCCTTGGTCCAAGAAGGTTTTTTTATGGAGTTAAGCAAGCCACAAAATTCTGCATTTTCTTTGGCAATCATATTGAAGCTTCTTAGCATAAGGTCAAAACATTTCTATAAATCATTCTTCTGGAATGTTACTTAGATGATGGAGTAATAGAGGCTATCTCTTTCTCTGACTCACACACACACACACACACACACACACACACACACATACACACACACACTCTCTCTCTCTCTCCTAGAACTTCAGTCAAGTACACTTACTTATTTTAACTTTTAGAGAAAGCTCAATCATTGCTATGTCACTTCGCCATAACTCAGTGCCCAGGATTCTTGAAAATTTAAATAGACTAGAAGAATTCTTGGACACCCAGCACCCTGATTTTGGAGACTGTTTTATTTCTCTAACCGTTACCTTTAAGGTTCTCAGAGAACTCACAAGCCTGAGTGTCCTTTAAGACTAGTAAAGTATTTAAGGAAGTTGTTCACTGTTCTTTGATGTTGGCAGAAGACATCTTTCTTTAACCGTCTTTAAACACAGAAACATTCTTCAAAGTGTCCAAGCCCTTCATCCCTCTTCTCACCCAATGACAAAACTGTACTAAGGCAGTATAACTGACACTGTATTTGCTTTGTAAATAGTATCAAAACTGACATTTAAGATTCAGCATTTCCTTTTTTTTTTTTTTTTTTCATGTTCTTCTCACATAGCATAGAGGACTTAAGACTATAGGTAGACATCTGAAAGTGGCTGGTAAACATCACTAAAGGTAATTTTCAGAAATAAAGGCAAAATAATGGCAATATAAAGGTCTCAACATGTGTTATGAATTTTATTCCACTTATTTTATTCTAATTATTTTGTAAAGGGAATCAAATATGTCACTCCAAAACACTCTACTTTGGAAAAAGAACATTTTGTGTGGAAGTCAACTGAGAACCAATAAAAAGGAAGAACTCTCAGCCTTCTCAATCTGTCCTTAGAAGCAGGGCATAAAGAGTGGTTTCTATGAACATACATTACATATGTAAAACATAAACATTACCATTCTCAAGGTCCTTCATGTATTCCATAGTCACTTTCCTACAGTCTGACATCCTTTGAAATCTGAGCCCTTTTTCTTTAGTAAAATGAGATTTAAGGCCCATGAGTCTAACTATTCTTTAAATTTTGTTTCTTTTCTATGAACTCTCATGCACCTAAATATTCACAAAAAATGGTCAGCCATCTCTCCTGTTAAACTGTATTTTGTTAGCTCAAATTGCCAGTTCTAAGAAGGAAAATTCAGAGTACAGGAATAGCGACAAATTTATTGAGAAAACAAAGGAACGTTGAGATAAATTGCCAAGGGAGGTAAAGCCCATTTTTTTTTTTCTCTAGAGGGTAGAAGAGTTAATTAAATCTATGAGAGCAGACAGACTACATGTCTATCAGTTACCCATAACTCGCAAGGGTTAATAAAATAGCTCCGCTCCTAGCCATTTAAAGTACAGGATCTCAAACATGGAAGGATACGCTGTACACATTGACAGCAGTTTTCTACAGGAGCTTATTTTGTTTTCCATAACATGCAAAATAGCTAATACTTTTCAACTGTGTATATGTATATACATTGCTTCAAGCATTTAGCAAGCTCATTATATACCAGGGTTTTATTCCTCAAAAACCTTAATGTTCTGAAGGTCAATGTTTCAAAGGTCTGAGGTTTTTTGGAAGGGCATTCAAAGAAACCCTTAGGGCTGCTTGAGATTGGATTTTAGGTGTTAAGTTTTGAGAACTGGAAAATCAATTACTATGCCAGCTTCCTGGATGTCAAGATCAGCCAGTGTTTCACACAATGCCTGCCAGGTAATGAAGCAGTCAACATTGTCCCCATTCAATAATCTTTCATACCAGCTGTCCAGTTTGACATTCCCTTGAAGAAGTCACTGTGTGATACCTGTGTCTGAGGTCTTTCAAATTAAGGAATATTTATTTTCCATATTTTCATAATACCTATCTATATGCATTATTCCTAGGGTGTTATTTACTGTTTATGCTGTTAGTAGGGAAAATGAGGCAGTCAATCCTTACTATATTTAGATTATATATTTGCAAAATTGTCTGTTTTATCCCTTTTGTGTTATTACACAGATTGGGTGATGTATAACGGACATAAATAATTTTTATTTAAATTTTTTCTTTGATCGTTTCTTGTATGTGTATAGTTCATTTTCATTACTGCTATCCCCTCTCCTCTCTGACTTCCCCCAGCAGGGTTTATCCTGCTCCACAAGTCCTTTTCCTCCATTCACATCTCTTTCTCTAGTTTTGTGACTGGCTGAATTTCACTGGGGTCACCTATTTAATTATAAAAATGGAACTTTGTCTCTATATCTGGAGCGGATAAATTCTATGTCCCCACATAAGGGAAGAACAACACAGAGTGAGTCTACTACCTTGAGTACTGTTATGGAAAGAATAAGTCCCCCAGTTACATCAATAAAACCTTCCCTTATCCTTTAATCACCTTCTACAAGGTCCATCTCTTAATTCTACTGTATCAGTCATTCATTCCATTAGATGAGTTTTGAGGTACAGATTCAGATCATACCATTCTTCTCCTGCCTCCTCATATACTCTCCTTCCATGTAACATATTCTATTCCAATTCCCCTCAAAGTCCTACATTGTTCCAACCCTATCTCAAAAATCTCAAGTCCAGAATTTCATGTATGTCAGATAAAACTGAGACCTTCCAGTTTGAGAAAAATTTCATTCCCAGCAGTGAATATGCATATTCAAATAAATTGTAGGCTTCCAAAATACAGTGGTAGGGCATGTTGATGATAGATACCATCACTCCAAAGGGGAATATGGAAAAGCATAAGACTGTAAACCAGATGAGAATTGGGATGGGAAGATTTGAATTTGTGTTCTTCCTTTTGGACAGAGTAATGGGAAGGAGTGAGTTCCCAAGGCCAGAGAGGGAGCTACTTCCATGACTTAGGTGTGCATAGCTAACCTAACAGCTGTTAGGGATTGGAATTGGGCTGGAATTGAATTCTGGAGGCTCTTCAATGATGATCATTTTTCAGGTCTCCCTACTTTCAATGGCTGCACCAGATACCTGCAAATTGGAGTTCCTCTTTGGGAGCCCTGGATGGAGACTCTATCTTGTACTTCTTTTGTGTGGACCCTCTTCAGTTGGCCTCCACCATATGGCTATTGTTCATGATCATCTTAGGCTCTTTGGGTCATCTTTCAAATTCTAGGTGGAGACAGCAAGGCTTCCACTGTTCTGAAACTACATTCATCTGCAGAATAGGCGCTAGGTGATTGATAACAATGTTTACTATCTTTGTTCTCTGGTGCAGAGGTTTTAGTTGTGCATGGGGCTGTCTGACCCACAGTTGGAATGGTTAAAAGAGAATGTTGATGGAATGCTGGGTACAAAGACTTGAGGTAGCTCTGAGCAGCACACCTCCAGCTTCCACAGATACTCAAAGACTGCTCCCTTGATACTGCTCTGCTATCAATGTTCTATCACTCTTGGTCAGTGAAGAGAGTTACAGTCAGTTCTAAAGATCTTACAAATTATTCTGCTGTCTTGATCAATAGGACTTTACCTGGCTTTTTAATAACTACATTAATTTTATCACATATTTATTTGTCCACCATAATGGTTAATGCAGGTATCAACTTGACAGGATCCAAAATCAGTTAAGAGACAAACTTCTGGGCATGTCAGTGATGGAGTGTGTAGACAAATTTAACTGAGATGAGAAGACATACTTTAACTTTATATGCTATCACTGCTGTACTAGGGTCCTGGATTGGATGAAAAGGAGAAAGCAAGCTGATCACGAACGAGCATTCAGCTCTGCTTCCTAACTGTGAATGCAATGTGACCAGGCACCTCATGTTTCTGTCTTCACGCTTGTTCCATCACAGTGGTCTGTGCCCCAAACTGTAAGCCAAAGAAAACTTTTCTGTAAGTTCTTGTTGTCAGACATTTTACACAGCAACGAGAGGCAACACCATTGTTTCCTACAACTGCAGCTGCCCGAGTTCAACTATGATCTGAACATGTTGAATAGGAAATGCCAGAAACAAAAAGTGTATAAATTTTAAATTACACAGTCTTCTGACAAATGTGATGGAATTTCTTGCCACCTGCCTCTTTGCCTTGATCATGATGTAGTTTTTTCTTTTATCTGAATGATCCACACTGTATAGGCTCTCTATTTGTTACTTATCAGATCAATGGTCATAATACCACTGTCACTGTCTTCAGTAAATCCTTATTTTAGTTAATAAAAGCTGCAGAGCACAAAATTAGATATGTATTCTCCAAATACACAGAAAATCTGCAAAATACATTCGGGACATAAACTGATGAAAATTCTCACTGTCATAAAGAAAGAAAAAGCCCGTCACCAAGTTTGCTAAGATCCAAGTTGAGAACAAATCCATCTAGTATGAAGCAGTGAATAAGGAAAAAGAAAGTCATATTAGTTTAGCAGTCACATGTCACATGCACTGCTGTTTTAGCTAGTGCATTATAAGAATTTAAGATTGAATACAAATTAAATTTGCATTTGTGTGTATAAAATTATTTATACTGGGTTTAGTTTCACCTATCAGGCATTCAACAGAGGTACCAGAACACATCCTCTACAGAGACTTGAAAGCCATTTTTTAATAGCACAAATTTCAAAAAGTCTTATTAATAAAAACAAATCCCAAGCCAGATATTGGGGTGAACGCTGGAAGATCAGAGAAGCAGAATAAGCCACAGCTACCTCACCTCGCCAGTTCCTCAGGTGATCCTGTTTCTTCAGACTGGAAGCCTCTGAGTCCTTATCCAAATGGATCTCAGCTGAACTATGCTGCTCAAAGCCTAAAGGCTTCAACCTCTAGTTCCTGGTCCTCAGGCCTTATATACTTTCCTGCTTTCTGCCATCACTTCCTGGGATTAAAGGCATGAGTCACCATGCCTAGCTGTTTCTAGTGTGGCTTTAAACTCACAAAGATCTGGGTGGATCTCTGCCTCCTAAGTGATAGGATTGAAGGCGTGTGTGCCACCATTTTCTCACCTCTATATTTGTGGCTATTCTGTTCTCTGACCCAGGATAAGCTTATTAGGATGCACAATATTTTGGGGAACACAATATCACCACAATTTTTAGATATTTTTATTAGCAGTACTCCATTTATCTTGTCTCATTCTATTTTTTCACCTATTGTGTTGTCATAATATAATACCACCAACTAGCTAATTTATGAACAATATAAATTTACTTCTCAAATTTTTAGAGGATGAGACATCCAAGTTCAAGGTGCCAGCAGGTCAGTGTCTGGTGAAGGCTACTCTGTCTTCAAAATGGAGCCTTGTTATTCCATCATTAGAGAGAGTGCTATCTGAATCCTCACATGGTGGAAGAGCAGCAGAGAGTGAAGGTGACGTCTCATACCCTTACTTTATCATAAGTTGCATAAAAGATTAACCTTATACATGGGGGCCTACTGCCTTCACGGCTTAACTACTTTTGATAAGTTATTTCTTCATATAATTATACTGATTATTAAGTAGCATGGAAAATCATTAAGCAAATCGGTAACACATTTAACCCATAGAAGTGTTTGGCAGAATTAGTACTCTAAAATTAGTACTGGAGGTATTTCCACAGTGACTATTTGAAATATGCATAGACAAAATATTGAGGTGCCTAGCATATATGTCTCTCATGGGGGTGGAATAAGAAGGTTCTTTGCTTTTTGTTTCATCTGTCACACTATAAATAGGTGTCCTTCTCACGGTTTATTTAACAGCTCTTTTGTTGCATTTTTGCACATGATGTTGGTGATTTTACTGTTGGAAATAACCTCCACATGAAGTACTGAGATGTTCTGTACTGTTCAAAGCATGAGGAAGCTGAGATGTGTCCTGTGGGAGGAAGAATATGTGTTAGATAAGCTTTGTTCAAACAAACATGAATTATAATGCAGCTGTCCATGGGAGTTCAATGTAATGAATCAACAATATATATTAAGAATCCTGATTCAGAGCTATATATAATAGAAAGGTTTGTATTGATCATTTGACAAAAAGTGCTTGCAGGACTCTGCCCTTCTATTTCCCTTAGGGGCAATGATTCAGCATTTGCTAATTCAGTTCTTGTGGTGATGTTATAGAACCTATGCACTGTGAATAATGGGAATCGACTGTATTTATCTCACAGTGTTGACATGTGCAAACTGATGAGCTTTCCTCATGGTAACCATGCAGTCCTTGTCTTACTTTTCTTACTGAGGTTGGGGTTTTCTTTATTTGGCGTATTTGGAGAGATTTGTCTGTGTCTTCAGGATTTGATTGAGATAGGAAGAGGCCAGTGTTCTTTGGTGGATTTTTGTTTTCTTTTGGAAAAGAATAGACTGCCTTCACCTTCAGGGTTGTTTTCAGTTGTTAGTGAATTGATTGCTGGAGTGCTTCACCCTCACTAGTTTGCAGAATTTCAAGTGGAATCCCATTTATATGGTTTCCATTGCCCTTCTTAATTCTGATTAACCTGTTCATTGACACTTTGGCCCTTGCACTGCTTTGTGGGTTTCTGGATAATTATTAAAACATATAAAAGTGCTGAACAGTCCTTGTTTATTTAACATTCTGGACAATTTTTGTCTTTGAGTACTAACTTCCCCTCTCTCTAAAACCACAAACTAATTGGGGTTATCCAGGAATCAGGAATGGGAGATAAGGGAAAGAAGGCATGAGGACAATGATATAGCAGGAAGCTTGTTAAACACCATTGCCCAGAACAGTTTTAGTTATAACAATTGCTCCTGCTGTTAGCAGCCAGGCTCACAGAAGCTGACACAGGCTGATAAGAGGTTACTGTTGTAACTACACATGTTGCTCTCAACGTGACAGCAAAAAATAAGAAGGACATAGGGAAGAAGCAAGAGGAAACTGTGGAGATGTATTGAGTTAGGTGCCTGGCTGCCCTTAGGCAACCACGGAGTTGTTTTGTGCCAACCTCCCTTTGAACTTTTATTTCCTTTTCTTTTTTTTTCTTCTCCAGGTGCATAAATGACTCGGCCTCTTGCTCTACTGAGGAAATGAGGTTTATTTCCAGTCATCATGACTTTGACATCAACAAAAAACTCTTCAGTTTTCTGTCCTCTGGTGTGTTTATTTTAAAAAGTTATTTTATACTGAAGCATGAGAGAATGATCCTTGAGTATGTGTGTGAGTAAATAGAGACAGAAGGGTCTATGTTTTGTAGAGATTGAAATAATCTCATATAGTTAACATTGACTTGGGACAGATGAAACACGGAACCACTGACATTTGTAGAACTGGGGTAGGGAGACAATTTTTTGTTATCCATTAGCAAGATAATTGTGAATAATTTTTATAGACCTTCAAAGCCTGTTTTTTTCATGTATTTGAGTTAGTCAAATGTGTGAGCTTTTCTTTTCTTTTCTTTTCTTTCTTTTCTTTTCTTTTCTTTTCTTTTCTTTTCTTTTCTTTTCTTTTCTTTTCTTTTTCAGAGCTGAGGACCGAACCCAGGGCCTTGCACTTGCTAGGCAAATGTTCTACCACTGAGCTAAATCCCCAG
Organism: Onychomys torridus; assembly: GCF_903995425.1. Classification (NCBI taxonomy): domain Eukaryota; kingdom Metazoa; phylum Chordata; class Mammalia; order Rodentia; family Cricetidae; genus Onychomys; species Onychomys torridus. The sequence continues at coordinate 59,861,251 of NC_050456.1, forward strand.
CCCATGTGTGAGCTTTTATGCAATGATCTTGGTTTCGGCTCTGCTATTTTAGGGCAAAAGTGAGCATAGGTCATACATCATGGTACATTACACATTCAATTAAACTTCAGATTCAGCAACCGTCATCAGGCCTGATTGAACCATTGTATTATTGTTTTTTGACTTAGACCTACAAAATGGGAATACCAATCATATCCAATTCCTTATTTGACAGAAAGAGTCTAGGAGATGATACTTATAGAAGACTTAGCATAGGTTTGAGTCCTGATCCATGGGGGAATTGCATATTTGGTATTACAAATTAGGTCAAATGCATGTGTATAGAGAGGTCATAGCTTCTGATGGGGGAGAGGGTGCTGCTAGTCCTGTAATTTGGGGCATCATTACTAATGTCCCAACATGGGACTTAGGAAAAAATCATGGAAAAAGGATTGAGAAGGATGTAAAAGCTGGAGGGTGGAAGACGTGGCCTGTGGAATTCTGCCTTCCAGGTATGGGGTATGACGTTTGCACTCTCAAACTCACAGATGCTAGGATGGACTGTACAAGAGCTGGACAAGATTTAGTTTATCAAGACCCTGTCATGGAGAGGGGAGAAAACTCTGAAGATTTGTCTTCATAGTCGATGCGGAAGGGAGAGGCATTCTCCTCAGCTGGTATATGCACTTAGGTGCCTATGCATGTAGAAGAAAGGTCTTGATTACCTCAAGTATGCACTATTAATGGAAATCATGGATTCATTTAAAAAAAAAATGATGGTAAGAGGCAGCCAGTTAGGAAGAGGACAGAAACAGTAGCAATGGTATAGAGAGGGTGGTAGAGAGTGAATATGATGGAAATGCATTGTGCGCACACATGAAACATAAAAATCACGATGAAATCCATTATGTGTATAATTAACACACATTGATAGAAAAAAACTTAGTGAATGTTCATAGGAAGTGCTCTTGTTTAAAAGATGATGAAAAATAAAATTAAGATTTTCATGTAGATACCAAAAGGACATATGTTTGATATTTTACTTACCTTTTTTATTAAGGAAGAAATCAGGCAGATACTATAATAGACTCCAAAGGGACATTATAAAGAACCATAAATATCAGAGATTTATGGATCAGAAACAATGAAATTTATTTGCAAAATGACACAAGCTGGCTTGTGGTAAAGACGTTCTTCCTCCGCCGAGCATTATATTTTATGTTCACAGTCAAATCTTTCCCATCACAATGTAATTTTGTCCAATTTATAGAGTTGAAAAAAAATCTCAAAATCCAAGAAAAGTGTGAATTCAATCCATAATAATATTCTACAAAGAAACCACAAATTCCCCACTGGAGAAATCAAGTACTCAGGCTTGTTAGTGCAGGTTTTTATACACATACAAATTGTAGCTATTAGAGCTGCTTAGGTGCAAGTTATGTTTAAAGTGACTTGTGGTGCTACAAAAGAATTCTGTGCTTCTTGGAGACTCAGGAATGAACTGAACTTTTCCTAAATGAGAAGTTCTTGAGTTTTCCCAGTTTTCTCTGAGGATTCTCTCACCTAAATGAATGTTATCTAATTTTTAGTGCCACTTAACCTTCTTCCATTGAATGCATGGCTGAGAAGGCACCAATCTTTAGCTCTGTGAATACATGGAGGAGATGCAGAGAGTTTAAAAGTATTACAGCTCCCAAGTCATTAGAGATTTCTTATTGGACAGCTGAGAATCTAGTCAGGTTTCCATAGTAGAATATCATGGACCAGGGGACATAGAACCATTGGAAAGTTGTTTCTAACCATTATGGAAGCTGGATTTATAGCACCTAGATGCTAGAAGATATGGTTTCTGGTGAAGACCTGCTTCCTAGTTTAGGAGACAGTATTTCCAGTGAAATAGAGGGTCTCTTTTCACGATAGTCTCATACTTATTTATTCCACATACATATATGATCCAAATATCATCTTTTGGGAATTAAGCATTAGTATTTGAACTTTTGAAGGTGAATATATCTATTAAACATATTTTTAGTAACAATTTTTCTGTATAAATGCCAACAAATGTGGCTTTCAGGTTTTTTTTTTTTTTTAAGTTTTTCTTCCTTTCTGATATTGTTTTAAATTTTGGCCATTTATTGTGTTAAATAGCTTTTCAATATCTTTGTTTTATTGACTATTTAGAACCTCTGATTTGGTAGGCTACCTATAATATCAAGAGAGCTGTCAAGTTCTTGAGATAAAAGAAAACTCATAATATCCAGTATGCTAATTCATAATTCCTACTGTGATTTGTAAATGGAAGTTCTTCATCTTATCATGATCATCATTAGAAATAGGACGAGATAATTCACTGTCACAAATGGGGATTTTATAAATTAGCTCTTGCCTCTGTTAACTGCTGTGCTTCTGACATTGTTGACTGAACACGAACCTAGACATAGCTGGGAAGAAGGAATCTTAACTGAGAAAATTCCTTCACGAGATGGGCCTATAGACCAGTCTGTGGGGTATCATTTTGATTAATAGTTCATATAGGAGGGCCTAGTCCACGGTGGGTGGTGTCAACCCTAGGCAGGAAGTCCTGTATTGTATAAAACTCCAGGCTGAGCAAGCCATGGGGAGGAAGCCATGGGGAGGAAGCCTCTCTTTCAGCTCCTGACTCCAGGTTCCCTCCCTCATTGAGTCCCTGCTTTGACTCCCCTCAATGGTGGACTGTTACCTGGATGTGTAAGATGAAATTAACCCCTCACTCCAAGTTGTTTTCATAATGGTATGTATTCACAGAAATAGAAACCTGATTCAGAAAACTGCTAATTGACTTCGATGTTTCCTGATCAGTTTTTGTTTCCCTACTTATCAGTTTTTATAACCTTTTTAATCCTATACTGTATGTACACATCTGTATTTGTGTGTAAGTATATGCGGGGTGTGTGTGTGTGTGTGTGTGTGTGTGTGTGTGTATTTGTGTGTGTGTGTGTGTGTGTGTGTGTGTGTATGTGTGTATAGTCTAGAGACAGATGTCACATTTTCTCAATTACTCTCCCCCTTATATTTTTGAGACTGAATTTCTCACTGAACCCAGAGCTTACAAATTTGGCTAGGCTGGTCAGCCAGACAATAGTTGTAATCCTACTATTTATACCTTCTCAGTGCTGGAAATATAGGCATTCAACCACACCTTGCTTTTTAAAGTGATCTCTTCATCTGTAGAGATATTTTAAAATTATGAAATTAAGTCCTCTGTCTTTGTTAGGGAAATTGTAGGACATGGGAAGGAAATGCTAGGCTTTAGCACGAGTCTATAAGTGCTGTGCCACCTCTGTCATTTTGAACGTTAGAGGACAGATAGGCCTGATTAAGATGATAGCTGAATAATTATACAGAGAATACAAGTTGTACATGATGGAATTTCTCTTTTCTATTAGAAAACCAATAGTGGATTTTCTGAGTCTGGGAAATTTCACACTCAGGCCTAAGATTTAGAAGAGAGAGAAGTACACCTCTTAGGTTTAGTGGTGGAAACTATTAATGGTTACTGGCATTTAACTATTGGTTAAGGTTGGTGTAAGGAAAAATTCTGAAGGAGTTTTCAATTTTAGATAGTGTTGAACCTTAGCTGTGCCTTCAGTTAAGCTGTATTTGCCTTTGACTTGGTCCATGTGTAACAAGATATATCGAGGAGACTGAAAGTATCAAAAAATACTTTTGGTTTTAAGAGTTATAAATTAGGTTTAACATTTGCTTAGATTCCATCAGAGAGTAGAATCATGCTACAGAAAAAAAAATCCTGCTATTTAGAGTGATAAAGATGTTATTATTCAAGAATATTATAATATGTTGTACAATAGGAGAGACTGGACAACTCTGGAAGAATAAAGGTGTATGGCTACTGAACAGAATAAAAGATCATCTGATGGAAATTTTCTAATAGGAGATACGAGTGGTTGGGATTTCTGATTAAAAGAGAGGTGGAGACTGAAGTGCCAGGGGACATGAGTAACTTCATCACATGTCTGGGGGGGGGAGTCAAGTCTCAAGATCAACTGCAGCTAAACTGACTTGGAAGACAATGTAAAACTAATGAAGCTGTGTCAAAGGATGAGAGGTGTCAAGTCCGAGGACTAGTTGAGAAGAGCTGAGAAGCATGACCAGGTTTGGTAACAGAAAGAAGCCTTGTCATTGCTCAAGGGTAGGTCTCTTTGAAGAGGTGAGGTTTGACCAGAGGTTTGATAGATACAAGAGAGTTAAGCACTGGGATAACAGGGAAGAACACTGTAAGAAGAAGAAAGCAAAGAAACAAAGCTTAAATTTTATTTATTTATTTATTTATTTATTTATTTATTTATTTATTATTTATTTGAGCTGAGGATTGAACCCAGGGCCTTGAGCTTGCTAGGCAAGCGCTCTGCCACTGAGCTAAATCCCCAACCTCCACATAAATTTATTTGACAGAGCAAAGGCAAAGGCAAGAAAGGCAGACATGGTAGACATTATGGCGTACTCACATCACATGTTACTATGTGATATTGATGATAATTTGCTTGAGTGATCAGTCTATATTTGTTATAGTAAAGTAAGTGATGAGGCTATGGTGCTGTTCAGCTTCTGGGGCCTGGCCATAAGCATGCCATGTATTTGAGCCATATTCTGCTGGGATGTTCATTCTTGGAGTCAGTCACAATATTGTTAGAAAACCCAGGCTACATGGAGACCTAACATAGCAAATAACCTGTATGAACTCTGAGGTCTGAATGATAGACACTGTAGATACTTCTAGGCCCTTACTGCCATCATCTTGAAGCTAACACCTATAGTGATATTTTATTTGTATTGAAATGTGATTTTATTTGTATGTCAATAAAGTTGCCTTGAGGTCAGAGCAAGCCAGAGCAGAAGCCGAGCAGTAGTGGGGCACGCCCTTAATCCCAGCCCTTGGGAGGCAGAGCTAGGCGGATCTCTGTGTGTTCAAGGACACAGCCAGCATAGCAGACACACGCCTTTAATTTCAATACCAACCATAGAAGACCTGGAGGTCTGTACAAACAGGCAGTGACGAGGAGGTCATGTGGCTGGGTTACAACCAATGAGGGAGGAGAACAGAAAGTCTTTAAATAGACAGGACGCACAGAAGTAGGTCTCTTGCGGAGAGGAGGAACCGCAGAAGCAGTGAAGGGTAAGGTTTTCTGCTTTGGCTCTGACCTCGTGGTTTTTAACTCTGCAACTGGCTCTGTGTTTCTTATTTAACAAGCAGGATACATCTACAATTGGCGCCCAACGTGGGGCACGAACCCACGACCCTGAGATTAAGAGTCTCATGCTCTACCGACTGAGCTAGCCAGGCTCTCATAGTTATTGATTTAAAAGACTGTTTCTTTTCAATACCCCTACAAGAAAAAGACAGAGAAAGATTTGCTTTCACGGTGCCTACTTACAATAATTCTCAACCGGTTAGAAGATTTCAATGGAGAGTCCTCCCACAGGGAATGTTGAATAGTCCAACCCTGTGCCAATATTTTGTACAACAGCCCTTAGAAGTGATACGTAAAAAATTTCCTAAATCTATAATTTATCATTATATGGATGATATTTTACTAGCTGACTCAAGTGCAGATACTTTAGAAAGAATGTTTGAAGAAGTAAAGAAAATATTGCCTGGCTGGGGATTACAAATTGCTCCTGAAAAGATACAAAGAGGAGATTCTATTAATTATTTAGGATATAAAATAGAGCTACAAAAAATTAGACCTCAAAAGGTACAAATTAGGAGAGATCGCCTACAGACTCTTAATGACTTTCAAAGATTATTTGGGGACATTTCTCATCTACGAACTATTGTTGGGGTAAAAAATGATGAACTGAATAATTTGTTCAAAACCTTAGAAGGTGACAAGGACTTAAATAGTCCAAGAGAATTATCACCTGAAGCTGAGAAAGAATTGGCCTTGGTAGAAAAAAAAGTACATGAAGGACATGTAGATCGTATTGATCCAAAGCTGGATTGCATTTTGGTTATTTTACCTTCTAGGCATTCTCCTACAGGAATATTAATGCAGAGAGAAGATATTATATTAGAATGGATATTTTTACCAAATAAACCAAATAAAAAATTAAAAACTTATGTGGAAAAAATCTCTGACTTAATTTTGAAAGGAAAATTGAGACTTCGTCAATTAGCAGGAATAGACCCAGCAGAAATTGTTGTACCTTTAACTAAAGAGGACATTGAAAAATTATGGGCAGAAAGTGAACCTTGGCAAAGAGCTTGCAGTAATTTTTTGGGAGAAATTAACAGCAAATATCCTAAAAGCAATAGAATTGATCTTATAAAGAGAGCTGATTGGATCTTGCCTCGAATTGTACGTGAAAAACCCATATCTGGAGTTCGGACATTTTATACAGATGCCAACAAGCAAGGAAAGGCAGGTTACAAATCAGAAAATTTAAGTAAAGTGGTTCAAAGTCCTTATAATTCAGTTCAAAAATCAGAATTGTATGCTATTCTGTTGGTATTAATGGATTTTTCAGAACCTCTCAATATAGTTACTGACTCTCAGTATGCTGAAAGAGTGGTATTACATATTGAGACTGCAGAATTTATCCCTGATGCTTCAGAATTAACTTCACTATTTATTCAATTACAAGATACAATCAGGGAAAGGAGTCATCCTTTATATATAACTCACATCCGATCCCATACTGGTCTTGCCAGGCCCTCTAGCACAAGGTAATGATGAGATTGATAAATTATTGATAGGAAATGTGCTGGAGGCCTCAGAATTTCATAAGAAACATCATGTCAATAGTAAAGGTTTAAAAAAGGATTTTTCCATAACCTGGCAACAAGCCAAGGAAATTGTAAAGAAATGTCCTACTTGTTCCTTCTACAATCAGACACCATTACCAGCAGGATGTAACCCAAAGGGTACTCAGAGGAATGAAATCTGGCAGATGGATGTGTTTCACTTTGCAGAATTTGGAAAATTGAAATATGTACACCATACTATTGATACTTATTCAGGATTTCAATGGGCAACTGCTTTGAATTCTGAAAAAGCTGATTCTGTAATCACTCATTTGCTAGAAGTTATGGCCATCATGGGTATACCAGCACAAATTAAAACTGACAATGCTCCAGCATATGTCTCTATTAAAATGAAACAGTTTTTTGCTTATTATAATATAAAGCATATTACAGGTATATCACATAATCCTACAGGCCAAGCAGTTATAGAAAGATCCAACAGAACTCTAAAGGACATGATAAATAAACAAAAAGGGGTAACAAAAACCCCCAGAAATAGACTGCACAATGCTCTATTAACTTTGAATTTTCTCAATGCTAATGAGAAAGGAACAACAGCTGCAGAGAGACATTGGTTAATAGAAAAAACAACAGAATTAAATCAGCCTATATACTTCAAGGATGTGCTGACCTCAGAATGGAAACCAGGGCATGTGTTACGTTGGGGACGAGGTTTTGCTTTTGTTTCTGCAGGAGAAGATAAGCTGTGGGTACCATCAAAACTGATAAAGGTTCGATTTGAACAAGAGAGACCTCTTAATTAGAAGAGGTGATAGTTCATCAACCAACATGACCATCCAGTTTAAACTCACTTATACCATTAATACATGCCTTTTCATTTAATCAGATGTAACTTGCCAAAAGGGGACCTCCCCAAAATTAGTCTTGGGGAAGGGTTTTTGTTTTTGTCTTTTAGGAGAATGAAGGCTAAGGAATCTGAAGAACACTGGACAAATGAGACAACTGGAAAAAAAGGACAAATCATCTGTCCCAGGAAAAAGAGTAAAATGGCCTATTGGTATATCATCTACAAAATTTCATAAATCTTTCTAAATGTTTGTTTCTGCTCTTCTCTAAAAAAATAATACTCTTAGTCTTCTTGTAGTCCCAGTTCAATTAAAGCTCCAAGCTGATTTTGGAGTTGGAGAATGGCTCTCTCCTCCTTTAAACACAAGCATGTTGTTAAAAAGAAAATGAAAACTCCCTGTATCATACCAGAAGAAAGAGCCATCTTCTGACATGGGACAGGAGAAAAACCAAATTAATTAAGGGACTATTCTATTACTAATCTCAATTCTTTGACTCTATTCTGATTCTTTAAACTTTTCTTAAAGTATGAATTTTATATCAGAATTCACAAGATATATATATATATATATATATATATATATATTTTAAACTTTGTTGAGATAATAATGGTCATATGAGTACTAATTAATTTAGAGAAAAGGCTTCGATTAGCTGCCTATACATGTCTTTGTGTTCGAGTCTCTTTTCAGTTTTCTGCAGGAAATCACGGCCAGGCCTAACATCAAATGAAATCTCCAGGAAGAAGATGGGGCCCCACAACGACAATTCCACGTGGAAAATAATATCACTAAGCTGACAAACATCATCTACAGATCAGCTTTGGACTACAAAGTGCTTAGAGCAATTCTGAGATGGCTAGCTGAGATGATCCAGTTTCAAAGACTGCTTGAACAAGGACTTGAGATAAACCCTGAACTTTGGCATTATGGATAACAAAGAATATAGTTATCTTTCCTAGAATTTGTCAATTAACCCAAAATTTTTCTTTTCAGAATAAAGATAACTTCGCCCATACCCAGCAGGAAGCAATTTTAAGAATTCGACGCCCACATTCCCAAAGGGGTGGTGTGGGGTGGGTGGTTTTTTGGTCTTTTTATGGGTATTGGGTCTGGGATAGTTTTCATTGTTTAGGAGGGTTGGTTACAAGTTGTTGTTAAGGGTTAGGTAAAGGGCTAGGCAAAAGGTGCTTGTTAAAAAAAAAAAAAGACAATTACTAGTTTTAAATATTTTACATTCAATTGGATTGTTTTATATTGTATACAAATTATTATTGAGATTGAGATTGTTAGAATATACCATATACGTATTTCTAACCTTGTTCGAGATATTGTATTTATACCATTCATTTAACAATGTAATTGTAATTTGCTAATCCTTGAATGTTAGTATTACCAACTATTAGGATATACAGAAATGAAAATTAGTGGTTAGACATTACAATTGAACTTGTAGTCATATTAGGTGTGTTGTCAAGATCAAACAGATATATTTTAGATAGACAGGTCATCTTCAAACCCTTCAGAGATCTACAGAATATGGCATTTAAAATGTTTTAATAACTTAAGAATTTTTCTTTTTGCTATGACTATGAGACATGACGGCTCCTGGCAGTACCAATCTACTTCAGAGAAAATATGGGCATTGAAGAAACTGCATATGGAACTAACTTTCATTGTTGCAAAAGTCAGCCACTGGACAACGAAGTATCCTTGAATCAACTGCTGACAAACAGGACAGACAGAACATGAAACCAAGGACTACCAATTCTTGCCAAAACAAGTGTGGTTGTGGCTTTAACAAAAGGCATCTTCTGAAGCCAGGACAATATGGCACTATCCCTGAAGTGAGTGACCTTTACAATCTGTAAAAGGTACCGTGCCCTTTTCTTCGAAGGCAGCTGAACAGGGAGTGGGCCAATGGCTTCTTATATGCAATGGAACAGCAGATGAAACAGTTATTCTTGAGGAATAACTAAGCTCACCTCTCTCAATAGTAGACTGGCGTTTAATAGAGAGATGTGGAGAAGAACAGGATGCCAAGATGAAGCCACATATACACAGCCAAGAAAAATGGACAGCTGAATTGAAAAGACATCAATAATTTCCAGAATTTAAAATCCTGAATCATGACATGACACTAATGGAATTCAGGTGTTTCTGGTACATGGACTGCTCTCACCAAATGTGAGGTCAAACTGTTGACCTTGTATACATCTTAGTTCACAAAAGAGTCTGTCAGATACGCTAAGCCTGTAGGCTGAAGATGATGCCCCAACACTGTGGAGAAACCTCAGGTGACTGTCCAGGCAGCTGGCTGTTTCTGTCAACTCACATTTTTTTTTTTTGGAAGCTGCTTGCATGCACTTCTTGTTTTTATTTTTTATTAGGTAGTATTATTTCCTTCTTGGGTCTCTGAGGGAGTTGAAGATCAGTTAGTTATAGTTATAATTATCTTTGTTAAAGATTTCAGAAAAACTCACTAAGAGCTGTAAGTGTATAAATTTGAAAGACGTTATAAGACAGTTCCGTTAGCTATATAAGTTAGGATAAAAAGTGAATCAGGTACATTCTGGACTTACCAAAATAGGATAGATAATGGAATTATTTTCTCTGAATTTGTCAATTACAAATGGACTAGACATTGTTTAGGTATTTATTGTTTGTATATATGGTATATATAGTTATTGTACTTTTGTATATAGTTTTTCTTATATTAGTTATAACTTTTTCCTTTTTTTCTTTTTATTAAAATAGAAAAGGGGAAATATAGTGATATTTTATTTGTATTGAAATGTGATTTTATTTGTATGTCAATAAAGTTGCCTTGAGGTCAGAGCAAGCCAGAGCAGAAGCCGAGCAGTAGTGGGGCACGCCCTTAATCCCAGCCCTTGGGAGGCAGAGCTAGGCGGATCTCTGTGTGTTCAAGGACACAGCCAGCATAGCAGACACACGCCTTTAATTTCAATACCAACCATAGAAGACCTGGAGGTCTGTACAAACAGGCAGTGACGAGGAGGTCATGTGGCTGGGTTACAACCAATGAGGGAGGAGAACAGAAAGTCTTTAAATAGACAGGATGCACAGAAGTAGGTCTCTTGCGGAGAGGAGGAACCGCAGAAGCAGTGAAGGGTAAGGTTTTCTGCTTTGGCTCTGACCTCGTGGTTTTTAACTCTGCAACTGGCTCTGTGTTTCTTATTTAACAAGCAGGATACATCTACAAACACCTTTCTTTATTTCTTAGGTAATCTTAAACATTGCAAAGCAGGTCTCTTTTTGCTGTGCTCTGTTTTTGACTTCAGATTCTGCGAGCATATGAACATTTGTGTATGCTCAAATCATTAAGAATTAGGGTGTTTCATTATGTAACAATAGTACCTGGGGCATCTAGAATGGCTAAAATTGATTGCATGTAGAAAGAGAAAATGGAAATGAGCTCAGAATGATGTTGATAAAAGGGTAAAACATATCAGGCATTATAGGTTGAGGTAGGACTATTGCTATAAGCAAAAAGAATAAGCATATGCATGCAAGAATAACTACCAATTATTTGGAAGAAAGTACTCTCAGAGGAGAATAATCAGTGTGACTGTAATTAATTAGATGTTTTAATACTTATTTTCTTATATGTAAAATACGGTTACAGGAACTAAGAACTACAATATTTAGACTAGTTGCTCAACATTTATCAGGTTTTTTTTTCTGTTTCTACTCACTCTTTGTATTTGAATGCCTGTCCCTCACCAAGGCACTGAATTGAATACTTCTCTATTTAAATCCTGTAGATCTAGTAGCAAAAGAGACAATGGTTTATCGCAGTTCTGTATAAAGACAGGTAACATAAGAGCCAACCTTGTTGGTGGAGATGTAGGTGAGCCAGCCCCGAAGTTATAAGTGTGGTAGAGCTGTCCCTACTACTCATCTGTCATGCAGTGGTGTGGAAAGATGGAGAGACACCCCCCTTACTCCTTGCCCCTCACCACCTGTAACAGATGAGAACTGACCCTCCCATACCAGTTACAACACTCAGGAAAGCAAGCCCTCCCCCTCGTCTGGGCAGCCTAGCAGAGCTGCCTTTGGTCAGAGGTGAGGGTGTCACCAGCTGCAGCACTCAAGAGAGTGGCCCTTGTACCTTGCCTGGGCAACACAATACAGTTGGGCCCTGATGATGGTGTAAGGGTTATAAAGCTGACCTTGAGGGTGCGAAAGCAGGAGAACTGGCCCCATTCCTCGCTCATTGCTGCAAGAGGTTAAATAGCTGCGTCAACACTGGAGAGCTCACAATGGTGGTGAGGACAGGGAAAAACTGGTGGGAGGACCAACCTTGCAGCTGCCAAGGCCCAGGACCAGCACTGTGACTTGCCTTGCCCCAGCATCCACTCCGTTTATGACCTGCTGGAGCATGTGAAGGGACCTGACCCACAGATCCAAAGCTAAAGGATCTCCACAACACAGGGCAACAACTGGGATATCCTAAAAGAGTCCCAGTGAGGGCCCAGCATTGACAGTGTAGGAGAAACCAGAGGCCTCAAACCAGACCAATTGCTCTTTGCAATGAACACTTGAAAGTAAAGATATATGGACAAAGGGATTTGCTGTGTGACTCACTGTGTCACACTGCAGCTTCCATGATGATATTCTTAATCCCCCCTTTTGAACTTTTCCCTTAAAATTTGTTTTATTTAATTATTTTTTTTGTGGAGTGCAGGGGCAGAGGGTGGTTGTGAAGGGATAGGAAAAGGAATGGGACCGAGATACATGATGCAAAAGACACAGAATAAATAAAAAAGACAGGCAACATAATGCTCATTGGATACAATTACATAAAATTTAACCTGACTCCATATTGTTATTAGCTTTATGATCTAGAACAAGTTACTTAAATTTTCTAGACCTTATTTTCTTACTTAATATGAAAGTTGAAATCTCTTTATGAATTTCTTTTATATTTAAGTATGCTAATATATAAAGTAATTAGCTCATACTTGATATTCAATGCTTATGAACAATTTGCCAATAGTTGAAGCAAGGAATGCCTTAGGAAGATTAATTTCTCCTACTGAAAATGAGTTAAAGGACATACTACCCATTTAGGAAGCAATCTCTTTATTGAAAGATTTTAATTCTAAATTTCACCTTTTTACATTTAACTCATTAGATTTCCAGTTCTTTTGATCTATAATTATATAAACCTATTCCCTATTTTCATCCTGACTATGAAATTCTATCAGAATTGGCTAAATTTTGTAGCAGACACAATCTCCAAATCTTAGAAAGTTAGCATGTTGAAAGTTTTATTTTCATTCAAATTACATTTCTGTACTCAACAAGACTTGTTTGCACAGTGAATGTTGCATGACCTTCCAATGATTAGTTATTATCTGACCCTGGTTGACAGAGAGGACATCAACTGGACTTTGTCCCAACAGGGAATGAAAGTTCTAAAATAACACTTGCTCAGTTTTCAATAAAGCAACGCCGATTTTTATTTATGTAATTTATAATTTGTCGTTTTCTATATTCTTGGAAAATATAATTAAATTACTGATCACATATATCTATGACTTAACAATGTTAGATTGGTGTAGGAATTTCTAAATGCTTGGTTCTACCTTTGTACCTGCCTTGTCTTGATTTTAGAACAAAGTAGTGAATGCACAGTCTCCAGTTCAGAGTTTTCCTAATCTCACACTGGTAATTTAATTCTCTGGCCTGGATGTGATGTATATTTTTTCCTCTCAGACTCATAGATCAAAATGACTTCCTTTAATGATAAGCAAGCCAGAGAATTAACTTCTGTTGGGTGCTTTCAAAGAGAAGTGTGGTTAAAGGAAATACTTACCATTTATTGTCTACACTGATCAGGAGTCTCTTTTCTTTTTGTTTAAACTATGGAATTCTATCTTGATATAGGCTTGGGGGACTCTGATGTGGTAGGTCTGGAAAAGGTAATAATAGCACTTTTCTTTCTTCCCTAATTTCCCAGTTACTTCAGTTCTTCATGGGAATGGTTGTTCTAAGAAAATGAATTAAGTTGCCTCATAGGTCATGAAAATAACTTTATATAATCTTGTATATGTTTATAAACATGTGCCAGTGCAGCATTTAACAAGTAGATTTGAAGACAGGACTAACTGTGCAATGATTTTATTAAGAGAAATTACTTGTGCAAAAGGAAACAACGAAACCAAGAGAATTTGAAAGATCCCTTAGTTCATAATGTAAATTCAACCCCAAGAGAAGTGGAGAGAGAAAGTTGGGTTGAAGCACTGTGGGTGGCTTCACAGTCAGTCTACAAAAGATTCAGCAAGATTGTGGGGGATACTCTAAGCCAATGTTGGATGACAATAGAGTGGTACATTCCCGGAATGCATCTCCTTTCCCCTGTTGTTGTTTTCTGTCATTGTTTAGGCACAACCAGTGATGGGTTTTAAGGCAAAGAAGCTAAGTCATATTTGCTCTCAATGGAAGGACCTGTGAGGTGTATATTCATGGCTGCCTCATGCCTGTTCTAGTCTCTTGCCTTCAGTGATTTAAAATATTTATTCCTGTTTTATGAATTAGTTACTGAGGTCAAGGGAGCTTAATGGATTAAGATACTGGCACAAGGTCCCAGAGCTATTAAATTTGGAAACAGAGACCAGCCCTACTTATATTATGCTGTCTCCAGTGATATACTCATGGCCTCCCTAATTGAAAATATTCTTAGTAGATATTAAGTTATTTTTAATCTTTAATCTGCCAAGCACTCTCCCTTTTTGCTGGAAGCAGCACTTCCTTTTCCAAATGATGAAAAATTTGTGGTATCCTGTCGCCTGATGGCAATTGAGTTGTCTAGGAAGTAGTACCTACTCAAGCTGGGCTAATTATGCTCTTCCCTGGGACCTTCAAGGTTTGAACAGCTTCTGAGTGCTTAGAGTATAGAGTAGAGGAATAGTTGGCAGTCATGCACCTCACTGTTGTATAACATTGTCTTGAAGGATGAAATAGAAATGCACAAAGAAGCTGAGATGAGAAACCGATGTCCTTGAGCTCAGCTGCATTTCTTTTCCTTCTACTTCTTAAGCAAGATACTTCAGGATCCTCCCAATGATGTTCCCATTGTGCCTAATTTGTAAATGGGTTCTTGACCCTGATTGATATAGTTTCATAGAAATGTAGACTTTGAGCCTTTGCTGAAATAGCTCAGTTGGGAGAGCATCAGACTGAAGAAATGTAGACTTTGAGATCTGTTATAGTCAAAGTACATGTAGTGATTATATTCTTTTCCATTTTCTTTAAAAAAAATTGTCCTTGACCAGCTGCCGGAAACTGGTGACAAACACCTGTGAAGAAGCTAAGGGCTCAATCCAGTCTCATAAGGTATATATAGCTCACAATTAACCAATGTGTGAATAATGCTGATAATATCAGTTATTCCCTGATAAATCAATACTATTTCTGAATAGAATAAGAGAGATGACAGAATATCAAATACATTTGCATTAAAAATATATAACAAGTTGATTATTGTAAGCATAAGACTGATATTTTTGAGTTGAGGGTTCACTGGTACATGCCCCCAAAAGTCTATACTTGAATGACTGAAACCTAAAGATAAAACTT
This sequence comes from Onychomys torridus, assembly GCF_903995425.1. NCBI lineage: Eukaryota > Metazoa > Chordata > Mammalia > Rodentia > Cricetidae > Onychomys > Onychomys torridus. Next base: position 59,876,443 of record NC_050456.1, read on the forward strand.
TTTAGTATTCTAAACTCAGGTACATGGACTATATTTTAGAGATGATAATGACCTGGATCAGGAGAGCAGATTGATACCCAGGTGAATTTTCTAGGCTAAAAATTCCCAATAAAAGATTGCATAAGTTCAATCAACTTTTGGGACTTCTGTAATTGTGGGAAGTTGGAATTTTGCAGGTCTGAAACCAAATAAGCTTAGTCTATCTTCAGCACTTTTAGTAGCCATTCATTGCCCACCCCTGTGTTTGACCTAAGACTTGTGACTGTTAGACAACCCCCTGTGAAATGTACTATCAGATCACTAGCTTCTACCAACCTGAAGGTGAAGAATGTCATTGCATAACACCTGAGGGTCTACAGCAGATATTTCTCTACTTTCCTATAATTCACTTACCTGATGTTTCCACAAATACATTTAGAACTGCCCTGACTTATGACTTTCTTTTAATATGTGGCTATAAAAACTTCATGAAACTGTTACCATATTGGAACATGGTATTTGACTTAACCTGAGTGCACATTCTTGGGCTATGGCCACTTTTGATTTATGCCCTACAACAAATTATCTCTTGCTTAGTTTCAGGTAAGAGCTGTGTTTCAGAGTCAACACTTGACAAATCTGGAAGTCTTTTTCTTACTTTTCAGGTAGGTTCATACAATAATGATCTCTAAGATTTCTTAGAATCTCTTATTTTCTGTTATTGGTGTGTGTCTTTGAAAGCTGTGTCTTTGAGCAAGATAATGTTTATGCCTCTCTTCCTCATCATCATCTCTACATCTGGAAGACAGAAATAGAAATAAGCAAATTCATGTGTGATGTGTGTTTTGTTTCCACTAGGAGAATGGATGAAGACTATCCAAATGTTATGTCAGATAGTTTTGGTTTTCTACCCTCCCCACTTCTTGTGATGCTGGCTACTGAACCTAGAGCTCACAGTTGTTACACAGATTTTTAATACTGACATACATACATCCTGGAATTTTGAAGTGGTCAGCAGGGTTAAGAAAGTGCTGGAGAACGTTAAAAAGGGGAGTTTAGGATTATGGATACTAAGTCTCTAACTATAGGAAGCCTGGGTCTTAAGGACATGGATAGTGTTAGAGGAAGGATGTCCAAGGCAGGACTTGTTTGATGATTTGCAATTGTGGTAAAGTCTGTTGTAGAGTTCAAATTAATGTTTGTTCCAGCTATAATCCTCCTCCACCAGGAAGACAATGTATAAGAACTATGTGATAAATCACATCCTCACTAAATCCTTTAGATGAGGTCAGTGGGGCTTGTCTTAGCTGAATGGGGAGGAAGTGGAAGAAGGAAAGAGGACCCAGGCTGCAGGGGGTGAGCTACAAGTGGGATAAACTAAGAGGTTAGTGTGTCAGCAATTTGGAGAGAGAAAGGAATGTAAGAAGAAACTATTGGGAAGCCTCAGGAATGGAGTCAGTGTGGGGATGCTCCTTGGGCTACACTGTGTCCGTAGTAAAGAGGACTGACTCAGAAGCCAATGCCCGGAGCAATCTGCTGGCTTCTTTTGGGTTAGAGAAAGGTTATAGCTAAGGACTATTAGTTTTCCTGAAGGGCAACCCTGAAAGCCCTTTTCTGAGTGAAAATATGCGTGCTAGGTGATAGTCTTGGGAAACTTGAATAATGAATTTGTGGTTTTGCCCTGATGACAATTGCCACATTATTTGTATATACTTTTCTTAATTATTGTTTGTGATAAGATTTTTGTGTCTAGCCCAGGCTGGTCTGTAAGTCTTTATGTAGCCTAGGTTGGCCACTTGCTCACAGTGATCGTTTTGTTTCTGCCTCTCAAATGCTGAGATTGTAAGTGTACATTTTTAAGAAGATGACACATCCATAAGCATAAGAAGAATGCAGAAAAATAATGATTTTCATATTGTTTGCCAGTCTGCCACTCTGTAATCCATTCTGAATGCAATTTTGATGACTTCCTCATGCAACAACATTTTAATGTTGTTTTTATTGACTGCATATAAATATAATTCAGTCTTCTAGAAGGGTTGATGGTTTTTCTGTACATTTGATAGTACAAATACAGATGTTCATAGGACCTTTAACCATCATAATTCTGTTCAATTATTTTGTATAATTTTCATTCAAAATGTAAAGACATACATGGTGTTATTGCATTCTACACCTTTATTGAAGGTAAAGACTGGTAGGACAAGACTTTTGATTATGCATCTTTGAGATCTTGATCTACTTAAAATTTTACCAGTGTGATGTGTGAAATCATTCACACCATTGCACATATTAGCTTCTGGCTCCAGACCTTTGAAATCATGTATGTTTCTCTCCTATTTTCCTGTAGTACCACTGGGAACCATGTTCACATCATAACACTTTTGAGGCAGGAGAGTAAACGATTTTTAAAGGTCCCAAGCTTAACATAAAAAGGGGCTAGAGAAGCAGAGCAGTGGTTAAGAGTGCATACTGCTCTTGCAGAGGACATGAGTTTAGTTCTCAACATCCACCTCTGGCAGCTCATAGGCTCACAACCTCCTTTTTTTCCCATTTTTCTTTATTAAGAAATTAATTTACTCACTCCACATATTATCCACAAATTTACCCTCCTCCCATCCCCCAGCCCTCTTTCCCAAGCTACCCCACATCCCCACATGCCCACTTCCCCCAAATTTATGTCTCCCATGGGGAGTCAGCAGAGCCCAACACACTGAGTGTAGGCAGGTCCAAGCCTCTTCCCACTGCACCACAGGCACTGGATTCCATAAGCCTGCCCACAGACCAGAGACAGATCCTGATTCTCCTGTCTGGGTGCCCCGCAAATAGTTCAAGCCAAACAATTGTCTTCCATATCCAGAGGGCCTAGCCCAGTCCCATGGGGCCTCCACAGCTACCAGTCCACAGTTCATGGGCTTCCACTAGTGTGGCCTGTCATCTCTGCACAACCTCCCATCATGATCTTGACATCCCTTGCCTGCAGTATCTCTTCTCTCTCTCATCAGTTGGATTCCCGGAGCTCAGCCTGGTGCCTGGCCATGGCTCTCTGTATCTGCCTCCATCTGTCACTGGACAAATGCTCTATGATGACAGCTAGGTTATTTGCTAGGCTGGTCACCAGAGTAGACCAGTCCAGGCACCCTCTGGACTACTGCCAGCAGACCAAGGTGGGGTCAACCTTGTGGATTCCTGAGAGCCTCCCCAGCACCCTACCTCTTCCTATTCCCATGATGTCCTCATCTATCATGGTATCTTCCTCCCTGCCCTCCCACGCTGTCCCTGTTCCAGCTTGACCCTCCCATTTCCCTGTTCTCATCCCCCACTCCTTGCCTTCTGCCACACCCCTGCACCAAGTCCACTCATGTAGATCTCATCCACTTCTTCTTCACAGGGTCATCCATGTGTCTCTCCTAGGGTCTTTCCCTGTTAGCTAGCCTCTCTGGAGCTGTGGGTTGCAGTCTGGCCATCCCTTCTCTCCCATTTAGTATCCAGTTATGAGTGAGTACATACTATGTTTGTCCTTCTGAGTCTGGGTTACCTCACTCAAGATGGTATTTTCTAGTTCCATCCATTTGACAGGCTTACAACCTCTTGTAGCTCTTGTTCCAGGGGCATCTGATCTGACCTCCAAAGGTACTCGCACTCAAGTGCATACACAATACAGATAAAATAATGATAACAATAGTAATAATAGTAACAAAAATCAGCCTTGAAATTCCTTCCCTTCAAGGCTGACACATGCACAGAATAAGGAAGTGTACACTATGCAAACGTGACCCTGATGTCCATCTACAACACTTTGGTTCATCACCTTTGTGTCTGCTGAGTTTGCACTGTAGGTGGAAAGATGTTCCTGGTGGTTATGACTTAAAGTATGCAGGAGTTACTGAGAGCCATAAATAGTACATAAATCAAAGCTCAACACATCCTTGAATGAACTTCTGCTGAACTCAATTGTAAAACATGCAACCCTTATCAACACAGAAGGAACTGGATGGTGGAAGTAGCAGAGAGAAGACATAGTTTTAACTAAATGTGATAAAAATTCTTTTTTTGGCAAATTTTCCAATCACATACTGACCATGTGGCTGCATCACTAGGTTTCTCCCAGAGCTGAGTAAGGACCTTTTGTAAGTTAGGGAACCTGAAACTTTAGCTCCATTAGCAAGTAAGTCCAGCTGTGCTGACCAATCAAGTAATTATTTATTAGGTGTGTTTCACTTTGGTCCGATGTTTTGTGCAGTGTGAACTCCAAGAAAACATGATTGCTTGCTTGGGCGTTCCTTAAGGAAGGTCTAACTTTGGCTGGTAGTGATGCATAATAAAGACTTGCTCTCCTTTTTCCTTGGTGAGAGTGTTTTGACTAAATGTGATAAACGTAAACCTAACTACAATAAGAAAATGCATTCAGCTCCTCATTTGAACAAGCTATGTGTATGGGCATTATTGGCTGTAAGCTGCATTTACTAATTCTTTGGGCTCAGGATCAGGGAGGCACAGGAAAAGCTTCATAGCCACATGATTTCTGGGTAGATCAATTATTACTTATCAAACACTCCAGAGAATCAAAAACAGTAGAGGCTCATAGAAGGACAGCGTTGAGAGGGGCTTCCCTGTCAAAATGAAAACACTTGCTGCTTCTCATCAGTCAGTCTAACTGATTGCGTTTTCTCACCTATGTTTCCTGATTTGTTATCACAGATCTCTGTTGTTTTTAAGAACAGCAATGCAGAGGCTTAACAATAAACAAATTAGGTCTTGAAGGATGGTGAAGTCATTGAGCACTTTGGCATGGGTGATAAAGCAGCACAGGTTGGTGATGTACCTTGTAGCTAGAGTTTTCTCTCAGAGTCCCGCCAAGCCCAGGCAGTCCGACAGCCCAGTTATAAAATAAACACACAGACTCTTATATTGTTTAAACTGTTTGGCCTAATAGTTCAGGCTTCTTGCTAGCTGTTCTTATATCTTAAATCAACCCATTTCTATTAGTCTATAAGTTGTCACGTGGCTCATGGCTTACAGGTACCTTACATCTCGCTTGTCATGGCAGCGGCTGGCAGAGTCTCGCTCTCTCCTCCTTCCTGTTCCCAGAATTCTCTTTTTGGCTTGTCCCACCTATACTTCCTGCCTGGCTACTGGCCAACTAGCATTTTATTTATACATAGTGATATCCACAGCAGTACCTTTAACAACAAAATGTCCCACCAGTAAACTTGAAGGGTCAATTTCAAATCACTGGTGCCTGGAGACAAAGCTACAGCTGTAAGAGAGGGGAATCTGCCAACTATGATATGCTTACCAATTTACAGTCTGGAAGACAAAGTTGGACTAAAAGACCCTAGCTGCCTTCTTGTCCTTTGCTTTTCAGTGAATAGTCCTTATGGGCAGAATTCAAGTCAACAAAAGGGTAAGAAAGTCCCCTGATATTCTCTATGAAGGCCACTTTTCTTGGAAATGAGAGAAGATGTTCAGGGTGGAGAGTAGAATTTGAGGAAGCAGATAAAATACTGAGCGAGGAGAACTGTTCAAATGGAATCTCCTGAGCTGGAGAGGCGGCTCTGTTGGTAAAGTACTTGCTGTACAAGCATGAGAACCTGGGGTTAATCTCCCAGCTTCTGTGTTTCAAAAAAAATCCCCCCAAGCCCATGAAAACAAAACAAAAAAATCAAATCAAAACTGTAGCAGACTTGATTCTATAATCCTAGTGCTGAGGGGCAGGGGGCAGAAGCCAGAAGATCTCCAGTCTGGCTTAATTGGCCAAGTGAGAGGCCATATCTCAAAAAACAAAAACAAAACACCCCCCCAACCAGAAAAAAAGAAACAAATAGAAAAACACTGAGGAACATGCCTGATACTCACACCTGGCCTATACAGCTGTGTATACTTAGACCCACACTCTTCCCTGACCTAGACCAGTGACTACATTCTGAGTCAGAAGGCCAGGAGATCAGAGATAAGGAAGATAGGACAGGTAAGCTTAGGAGGTCTTGCACAAGCCATGTCTTATGCCAAGCAAATTTATTACAAAGGACAGCATCTTATATACTTTTTCCAGGGAGAAATGGGGCGATGTCAGTAGAAAGCTATCATACAATGGAACTAAGTCAGTGGGAAGCTAATCAAACGAGCTTGGACAAGGGAAGCACAGAGCATCTCAAGAATGTCAGAGGACAAGCGCACAGCAGCCTTGGGGTGATTAGCTCCAGTCTCTGGGTGAAAAACCAAGCTCCCAGAGACCAAAACCCTAACTCCTTGGAGGCCCTGACCCTAGCCCAGACTCCAGGCAAGGACACAGAGCTAGGTTCCTTTTGTCCTTCCATCAGGCTGAGAAAGCCTTGGCTTGGCCTAGCTCTCAACGTGCCCCCTACCCCTTGTACAAAATGAATTTCTAGCTTTAATAACATTCCAAAAGAGTACTTTCACAATCCCATCTTACATCTATACATACTTCTTAGATTTCTGTGCATAGCTTCAATTCAGTCTATTAAAAGATTTATTTTAAATTTGTGTGCATGTGGCTGCATGAGTGTATATGGACCACGTGCATGCAGAAGACAGAAGAGGATGTTAGATTCTTGGAGCAGACATTGCAGCAGTTACAAACCACCCACTGTGCTGTGGGTGTTGTGAGCTAAACCCAGGTCCTCTGTAATAGCAGTACTTGCTTTTAACCATAGAGCCATTTCTGCAGCCCCTGACTTCCTCTTTGTATAAAACTGTCAAGCTAGAGAAAATGCTATCTGAAGATAATCCCCAATATCTCTGTTCTTGTGTCTCAACTGTCAAGAACCATCTTAGTTTATGTCAAGTTGTGTTTTCTAGGATAGGCTTAAGTTGAATAAAGTAGTTAGCTTTTTTCTCTTTATATATCTATTGAAAGGGTCCTGTTGTTTTTCTTCACTACAACTATGTGGGCATGTTTGCTTCTATGAAGAAAGTTGCCGAGAGTGACAATAATAGGTGACAGGTTTTAATATGCTGAAAAAAAAAAGATATTCTGATTTAATTAACTAATTAATTAACTTGTTTTTGGTGTGTGTGTGTGTGTGTGTGTGTGTGTGTGTGTGTGTGTGTGTGACGGTACTTGTGGAGCCCAGAAGGTGTTGCATGCCTTGGATTGGGAACTATATATATTGGTGATTGTGAACCATTGGATATGGGTGCTAAGAAACAAACTCCAGTCCTCTGCAAGAACAGCAAATGCTCTTGAACCAACCCTTCAGCCTTTCAAAAATATACCAAAACTCTATCTGCCTATGTCATTTGCTTTATATTACATTTGGTCACAAAAAAAAAAAAAAAAGATTTAATTGTCCAGCTTCAGATCCAGTCTGTAGCAGATTCCTCAAAGACCAAGTTTGTGAGTCTATCAGTTGCTTACAGGCTACACTCATGATTGGCCACTGCCACTGTCCACTCTAATTCATAGGCATTAATATAAGCAGGCAGAAGACACCCTGAGAAGCTGAGAGCACACCACTGTCCACCTCAGCTTTATTCTTACTAGAGTTTTAGGAATGTGCCTAACAAGTTTAATGATCTTTAGAAAGTGCTTGAGAATAGTCAACAAAAATGCTTAATGTGTAAATGGCAAGATTCGACAACATGTTTGTGTAAGTGTGTGTGAGAGAGACCAATGTAGAAATATCACTGAGTGTTGGAATCGCCTTAACTGGCTATTTGATAATTGAGGAGTTTAGATTGGCACAGAAAGCTCACTTTTTCTTTTCTTTTCTTTTCTTTCTTTCTTTTTTTGTTTTTTTTTGGCCAGGGGCCCTTTCCTTTAGAGTTTAACTTTTTCAAGAACCCCAGACATTTATTTTATAGCGCTGTATTCTTCCGCACAGTCTTTCCCTGGGCTAAGAATGGAATTACTAACTTTGCTTGCTCCGTATTCTGAACATCACTGTCAGGTATGAATTAAAAGCTTTATTTGAAGGGTTCAGCTCCTTCTCATCCATCACAGAGGGAACTTCTATAGAGTAATAGTCATTGGCACTGATGCGATTCTTTTCACCATAAATGCTGTAAGTGCTCCGAACAGCCTCCTCTCTCTGTGTTATCTCCATTTCAGTGACTCCTAATACCCCTCCATCTAGGTTCACAGAACTTGAGATGAACTCCTTTAGCTCATCCAGAACAGCTTCAGTTGAGCCTCATTGAAAACATTTGAATAAGAGTTTGGGGGTCCCAGAGGAAGGAGTAAGACTACTTCAGTGATCCATAGGTATCTTATGTATTCAGAAATTAGGAGAGGTGCTGGTGGTGAGACGGGTACCCTTGAGCTGACAGGTTAAAAACAAATAAGTAGCCATTAATCTCCCCCAAACACACACCAACTTTTTTGATCATAATGAGATTACAAATAGGGACTTTAATGTATTCTGCATTCCCGTTTGGGTGTTCAACTTGTAAGTATTTTCTAATTACAAGTGCTTACAGTCATAACATGTTTAGTTAGAAGAGAAGGTAAACACCATTAATAATCATTAGTAATCCAGCCAAGCCATTCTACAGATGAAGCTTCAAGGATCAGAGAGGTCTCTTGATTTATTCAAGATCATGTTCCACATTAATTACCACAAAACTAGGATTTCTCAGGGCTTCTCATTCCCACAGCCTTGTATGAACTTTTTCATTCTAGGTCTTTCCCTTCCTCTCTCTTTTTTCTCCTTTTCTTTCTTCGTTTTTATTGTGACCAGGTTTTACTCTCATGGACAAAGTTTGTTTTTCAGTCTGAGAGGAAAAATACAATAATTGAAATGACAGAAGAGAAACCAACTGGACTTTTCCTACCCACCAAAGGGGATGTTTGCACATAATTTGTGTGACAATGAAGTCTAACCTTGTGTAACAGGGATTTATTCATTAAATAAATAAAAGTTGCCTGCAAAACATAGGTTATCATGTGTGGATGAAATCTATACTGTGCCATACTTTTCTCAATAAGAAATTTGATAGTCATAAAATGACCATAGAGGTATGAAAAGAAGTTTCCAGAAAGAAGCTGTACCTTCAAACTGAACCTTCTGCAAGACTAGTTAACCAATGGATCAGAACTTCAATGCATGTTGTAATTCGAGAGTCAGATTGTCTGGGACCATCATTAGTCCTCAAAGTAGCCATTCATTGCCTTCCTCTCTACCTGACCTAACAGTTTTATAACCATTAGACAAATTATTTGGAATGTACCAACTGAGCCCCAGTTTTCTTGTTTTAATTTTTATTTATTCATCTCTCATACAGTACATCCCGACTGTACCTTCCCATCCCTTCACTCCTCCCAGTTCCCCCTCACTTTGCTTCTCCCTCATAACCCCCCCCCCCTTCATCTGTTCCCCCAAAAGAGCAGACTTCCCAGGGTTACCAACTGAACATGGCACAGCAAGATGCCATAAGACCAAGCACAAACTCTCTTATAGAAACTGTGCAAGGCAACTCAGGAGGAGGAAAAGGGTCTCAAAAGCAGGCAAAAGATTCAGAGACACCCTACTCCCAACTGTCAAGAGTTCCCCTCAAAACACCAAGCCAACAACCATAACAGGTATGCAGAGGGTCTTACTCAGACCCATACATGCTCTGTGATTGTTGCTTCAGTCTCTGTGAGAGCCCCATGAGCTCTGCTTAGTTGACTCCCTGGGCTCTCCTATTATCCTTGACCCTTCTGGCTCTCCTTCCTCTGAGAGGGACCCAATGGAGACATCCGTCCTGGGCTCTCTCTCCACCTAATATTTAGCTGTGTATCAGCTAATATTTCCATCTGCATTGACTCTCATTAGCTGCCAGAGGCAGCCTTTTTTATGACAATTGGACTAGGCACCAATATATGAATGTAGCAGAACATCATTAGGAATCATGTCATTATTATTAAATTTTTAAAAAAGTTTTTGGCTACTAGTGTTTGGTTCTGCCTTAAGTCTCTGGGCTATCCAGACTCTGGTTCCTGGCCATCCAGGCAGTGTCAGGCCTGGGCTCCTTCTTTGTCCTCAAATTAGACTAGTCATTGGTTGGCCACTCCCACAAGTTCTCTGCCACCATTGTTCCAGCACTTCTTAGTGGCAGGACAAATTGTAGGTCAAAGGTTTCGTGGCTGGGATGGTGTCCCAGTCCTACTACTGGAAACCTTGCTTAGTTACAGAAGATGGACTGTTTAGACTTCATTACTAGGAATCTTTGCTAGGACTACCCTCATAGATTCCAGGGAGTTGCCACTGTACTAGATTTCCACATCATTCCCCAAAGGCCCTCTGATTCCAGTTGTCTTTCCCTGTACTCTCTCTCCCTCCATTCCTCCCCTACAACCTGATCCCTTCTATTCCTATCCCAGTTTTCATTTGGAATACATTAGTAGACAACTATCTTTCACCAACTGAAAAGCCAAGAGTGTCACCAGATAGCACCTGAAGATCTGAAGCCCATAACAGATTTCTTCCCCTCTTTGCTGTGACCCACCTCTCTGATGTTTCTGTGAATATACTTGCAGTGTCTCTCTGTATTCTGATAGTATGCAAACTTCATGAAACTCTTTCTATGTTGGAGCACAGTATTTGGGGTAACCCAAATTTGCATTGCCAGATGATGGCCATTCATATTTGGCTTCAGAATAAACTATCTCATTCTCTTTGAGGTGAGAGTTGTGTTTTTGCATCCACAGAGTCTGCCTTCTTTAATGCACAAACATCTTTTTATTTTACCATTTATTCACAAGCAGATTTTAACATTTTGAGTTTTAAGTCATTGTTTAGAATTTGGATAATTTAAAAAGATTTTCAATTTATTTTCAAAAAATGCAATGGGAGAAGCAGAATTAGATATTGACTACTCAAAGTACATTCAGCCAAAGGAAACCACCTATTGTTTAACATTTTGGAGGGCAGCTGAGGTATATGTGTCTTTCTTTCCTTAGTGGTCTAGTATCTCTCTCCCTCTTGTGTGATTTTATTATAATTCGCAATTCCTGGGTTACACTTGTGCAATGGATCATATAGTGTCAATGCTAGAACAGGGATAAGAGATTCAGTTGAAGAGATTCACAAGGATAAAACAACACATTCAAGGACTTATAATTCTCTTCAAGGTAGGGCACACAGGTAAGCTGTTCTTTCGTCTCTGGAAAAATGTAATTCTATTATAAGAAAGATCTTTGTGGTTGTTTTGCCCTGGGGGATTTTTAAACAGAGCAGGAAATTCTGAGTTATGATTCACGCAACAGTTTTGTTTTGGCCACAGTCCACACTGTCATCCTGACAGAGTTTGCAGAAAAATTCATTAGCGTGTATGCATTCTGTTTTTAGCTTTAAAGAGTGTAATTGAATTGTAGATTGTGTATAAGCTTGGTAGTTGGACATATTGAGGGAAGAACTTCTTGCTCTCAACCAAAGATACTGGCTTAGAAGAAAAATAGGAAGTGCAAAGTAACTGACATCATCAGGTCTGTTTCAACAAAGGTTCAAATGGAAACAATGACATTGAGCTACCTTGCCAAGCTTGGCAAATTCTCTCTTGTCTGCAGCAAACACCAAGTTAAACGGGGGTCTACACCAGTCCTCATCTATTGTATTACTTTATGATTTTTTCTTTTGTTGATAAAATAAAACATGCTGGCAATCCTATCATACTATACCAGTGTGACTTGGGAATAAGATGGAGAGAGAGGCCGCAGGACGAACATATGGGAGAAGCCAGTTGACAAGAAGACTAACTGTTTTCCCCAACAGACTAGACTAGCATGTAAGTAACAGAACACACATGATATGCAGATGTCATAGAAGGCAGTGCTATGGAAACAACCCGTAAAGGGTCACAACTGTTTTGGTCCAGGGCCTTTGAACCCCTGTCCTTTCTAGCTCTCTGACTTGCTTCTGATTTGGAACTGCTTCCTTTGGAAACAGTCTTTATAACTCCCAATTTCCATTTCTAAGACACAAGGATCTGGAAATTATAACGAGTACCTTCTGCATCCTGAATCATTCCTACAATGTTGTGGCCACTTAGCTATTGGTGGCTGTGTAGTACTTCTTAGAGACAATTGCAAATATTTATAGAAGTTTGGCAAGGAATACTTAGAATGAAAAAACTGTATAAAATCAATTTGTTCATTTTTTTTTTTTAAAACCCACTGAGTGTACTTAGTACTGCCTGTGTGTGTTGAGTGACAGGCTTTATATTAGATCTTGTGTAGCCTCTTAGGAGTCTCATCCTTAATGAACATTGAGCCTCCCTACCCCAGAGACCACCAGATGCCATCAGTTCTTCACCTAGGACTGGGGCTTTGTGAACAAAGAAATTCTCATGAAACTGGGAAAAAAAAATAGTTGTGGGAGGGACAAGTGAGGAACTGGGGATTCGAATAAGGGGTAAACTTGATCAAAACTTCTATATGTATGTACTAAATTGTCAAACAATATTACTATAAAGGCTAAAAACCAATTTGAGTGTTTTAAAAGGAAAATATCACTCTCAGGATGCCATAACAAAAGTTTAGGTACAGTTTGTATTCCCATTTTTCCTAGAGTCATATGAGATTTGGGGGATCATTCCTTTCTATCATCTTAATTTACACAAGTGGAAACAGAGATGTCACAAGTTTAGACAGTGTCAGGAATGAGAGAGATAAAGATAATAACTATACACTTGCAATATAGTATATAACCTAGTATTTGAAAATAAAATTAAATTATTCAGGAATGAATGAGGACAAGTTTACAAATTTCCAATTATTTTTCTATTTTATTATGATTATCTGCCCATTCAATTTCTCATTACAACTCCTTATCTTTTATCCCTACAAGGGATGTCATTAAACTTGACTCTGGCTGACTGGCATTCATGTTGGGGCACTTGGGTTCTCATAGTGAAGGCAGTCCACGATCTGTGTCTTTCTACATGGCTTGAACAGGCACTTCAATCAGTGCACTAATTTGAAATTGCTGAGAGCTCAACTCCCTATCTACTTGTTTCTTTTAGCATGGACATTTTTAATCAAGTGCTTAATTTGGTCCTGGGGGACTTAAATCTGCTTTAATAATACATGTGACAAAATTTACCTCTTTGCTTTGAAAGTTGTTAATTATGGAGTGCATTTCAAATGAGCTATCATGGCCAAGAAAGCATCTCTTTTGGATGCTTTTATATTTTAACACTGGGAAGAAGTAATAAGCAGTGAAGGGTTATGAAACACCTGCCCATATGGATAGTGGTGCTTTGGAGAAACAAGCAGGATAATTGTGAGGACTTTCGGGTGATGAGCACTTATTAAGTTGTTGTCAGGTTACGCTATAGATTGTACATAACCCAGAGGGCTTAACCTGGTTTCAGAGCATATAAAAGAAGACTCAGGGAGGAAGAACTTTAGACAGATGAGTGGGTTACACCACTCATCCTTTTAAGGAAGTAGAATCACTTGCTTCCAGAGATGATAGTTTTTATTTTCCGTTCTCACACAGTGAGAATGGTCAGTTTTAGGCTGCTCTAGGCTTCCAATTATTTTGCTGGTCTGTTCTCAGGCTCGTATATATTGTGAATTCTTACAGTCCCTACAGTTATTACTTCTTACTTAATAAATTAGCAGAAGGTTTCCAGGAGATTTGTAATAGGGACTATGGTCTTCAGATATACAAATGCAGTTTAAATACCAATGCAGTTAAAAGGATTTAAACAAGCTTCTAAATTACTATACCTTAAAAGCAGTAGATCCCAGCCAACCCATTTGTACATGTTAGCCTCAAAAGATGGCTTTTAGTGGCTTAGTTCCAGAGTGTCCTCCATTATTTTCTCATTCCCTGAGATGATTTCTGGTCTTTGCAAAAGTCTGTGAGTGCCATGCAAAATACTTACTTTAACCCTCTGTGGGACAATATCTTAGAAAATACGATTGCTCAGAAGTAGAAGTGAGGAATAGGTCTTCATGAGTGAGCAGTTTATGTCAGCTACTCAAAGACAGAACTGAGAAAAGCAATCTTTGTACTTTGTTTTGTGAGAAAATGCAGAGATGAAAAAGCAAATAAACCCAGGCTGAGTTCAGATTTCCTTGACCACCACAAGTTTGTGAGAATCTCTTTCAATGTACTATTGTATCTTGAACTGGGGAGATATTTTTTCCTTCTGGGAACTGTCCTAATAAGGAAAATGTTTCCAGTAAAAATTTGAAAAGTAATAAAGCTTGGTAAGAAAATGGTAAAATACAATGAGGCAAGGAAGAGTGAGACCTGCCGTTCCTGAGTCTGTAGTGACTACAAAGGGCTCTTAGGTGTAGGTTGATGCAGCAAACATCTTTGCTATTACTTCCCTCTATGCCATTTGAGTAATAGTTTCTCTATTATGTAACAACAGTGCCTGGGACATCTGGAATAAGTCAAACTGAGTGAACGTAGAGGGAGGAAATGGAGATGAGCTCAAAATGGCATTGGCAAAAGAGTAGAACATATAAGATAGGATGCAGCTTGGAATAAAGGACAAACCCCTGTTAAGAGCTTGGGGCCTGGTGACAGTTGTGCTTAGGCCACGCATTTGTGCCATTGTTTTAGACACTGAAGACACTTCATTTTGCAAGGGACTTGCACGTGCTAGGCAAATGCTTTGCTACTGAGCTGTCCTGTCTAGCTGAGCACTTCCTTTAAACGAGCGCTATGCTGAATGCTTTTGGGCATGAGTATAAGTCTTTGGAATAAGCTCCTATCACTAGATTAATAGATTAATGACACTGATCTACAAACATTTCATAGTGTTAATTAGGAAAAGGCCACGGACCATTGCATCTTATGTATTTTTTTTTCATTTCATTGTATATTTGGTATTGTAATATCAAATGGGAATTATAACAAAAGTAAATTATCATCAATAGGAATTCAAAAGTGAATTAACAGCAACAGAAACTCATGCCTTTAAGAAAACTTAAATGAATTAAAGTATTAGTCTATAGTTTTTCAATTTTTCTGTGGCTAATTTGTATGTACTCCTTCTCGCATACAAATACCACAAATACAAACTCATTTGCGACTTCTTTCCCCCTTTCTTTCTTTCTTCCTTCCTTTCTTCCTTCCTTCCTTCCTTCCTTTCTTTCTTTCTTTCTTTCTTTCTTTCTTTCTTTCTTTCTTTCTTTCGTACTCTTTACCCTGGTAACTTTCAGTCATTGAAATCTTTCTGCACAAGGTTTCATCATTTGGTCTCTCTTTTGTGAGCATCAGTGACAGACACCAGTAAAGTCTAAGTGCGATAGGAATATCTGTCTTGATGCCCAACGTGTAGTATTACCACAGTAAATCTCCACAGCAATGTCTAAGATCTTGGTGTTATAGGTATCATTTTTTTTTTCTAGCAAATATCACTCAATCCCATTCTTATCATCTATTTTCCAGGGAGTCTATAGAAGACATCTTGAGAGGTGTGTAAGCCACATCCTGTGTTAGAATTGAAACCAGAGAGGGCAAATGGCTTTCCCATTACCCCACAGCTTTTCATCAATGAAGGTAGAGCTCTGGAGTGACAAATGTTTGTCAGCTTTGTCAACACAACAAATAAAAGATGGTGTGCCTGACATGCAAATCAGCAAGAAATAGAGTATTTTTTGAACTATTTATCGCATTAAAATACACACTAGCTCTGGTATTAGTCTTGGGTATGTCATTTTTGAGACTCTTAGGTGTCTTGTACAAATAATTTCCTTCCCAGGATCTCAAATTGTTCTACTTCAAAACACAGATTCCTGGATTAAATGAAGACTCGATTATTCTCTCTAAGACATCCTGGTGACTTCTTACAAGGCCGGTATATTCATAAGGGTGTTATTCTGAGTCCAGGAAATCTCCAGGTTTCAACTTTCTGAATCTTATTAATTGTTAATGAGCAGAAAATGACACATAAAAGGCTTTGCATTCTGTTCTCAAATTCTTATAACTAGGAGAGGATTTAAGTTTAATGTGAAAGTATCAAGGCACTGTTGTTCAGTTAGGTTCAGGTCTCACAATAGACATTATCACGCTTTAAAGGACAGAGAGTAGAGCTTGTGTTCAGAGAAATGCTGAAATTTCCTCAGCCAAAATGAATTTAATAGTTTCCCATATAATGCCTGAGGAGCCTGTTGTAGAACTGTTTTGTAAGCCAAACATCAAAAGTCTTATTTTCCTTCCTAGATTTACTCTGTCAAAGACAAGAGGTACTGAATCTGATCCCAAATTCTACAGCAGAATAAGGGGTAAATACTCACCTAGGAATTGTAACATAATTCAATAGACAAAGTAATAGCTATAGGTGAAAGATACAAAAGAATCAGGGAGTCACATCCACACAAGACTTGGAAGGGGTAAAGCAAGGATGCTATATCAAGAAACAAAGCTTACTGGAGTTGAGTGATTTGCCCAACAGGACACCACTAGCTAACAGCAGAGCAAGCCTTATGATTCCATAGTCAGCCTCTCTCCTGAGTGGCTAAGTTCTCACTCCACTTTAAATAATTAGAATAGAAGAATACTAGATGTCACATTATTCTTTCTTTTCCCCAATATAAACTCTCTGTATAGTCTTTACATTTGGCTATTGGTAGTAAGATACATGTAAATATTAATAAATGGTCATTAATTGTGCTCTTACTGTATTGCTAAAACTTTTCCATTTTAAATGCATATTGCTGTGATTGAGACATAAGTGCCCTCAAAGGCTCATGTATTGAATGAAGCCTTGGTCCCCAGTTAGTGGTGGCAGAGAAGTGATTGGATCATGAGGACATTAATCTAATCAATGGACCAATCTATTGATAATTCCACACTGGAATGAGCTATTAGGAAATGGTGGCTTTTCCTTGAAAGGTATATTTTATCTTATCCCTATCACTCCCCCCCCCCCCCCTTCCTGGCTGTTCTTCTGCCATTGTTATTTTTGTCTTGCCAGTGGCCTAAGTATAACTGAGCCAGCCGGCCATGGAGCCAAAACAAATCCTTCCTTCCTTAAACTCTTCTCTTGGGTGTGTTGTCACAATGATGGCAAGGTTACTTACATAGTAATTTGTTGATTGTGTGTTGTTTATATCCTCCTGAAGAGTCCATCAATGTCGTAGTCTCTGGGAGTACATTACCTTTCTTTAGTTTCTCACACTTAGTGTATCTGCTATGACCATGAAGGGATGAGAACAAAAGACAGCATGGAATTTTATTATTTGCTGTTAACAATATCCAAGCATTTTGTTGACAACCAATAATATATTTGTTCATGAAGAGCTAAATTTAGTAAAGTTATGTAAATTTGTTTTTAGCACTGGTATTCAGAACTTTTCTTAACTGTTTAGTTGAACCATTCTTCTTCACTCTTCAGCACTGAAAATGTGTTGAACAGGCAAGAATCAGGAAAGTTTGATTAAAATTTTTTTTTTTTCATAAGGTATCTTCAGATAACTGGACACATAAAACAAACAATATGCCTTACCGATTGAATTGACTAGTGAATGAAGTATACAAGAAATTAATGCAGAGAGCATTATCTTCATTATTTCATTTTAACACAAGTATAACCCAATCTCTCTTGACATTATGTTATCCTTGGATGAACTATCTTACTTTTCCATTATGTTTAAATACTTCAGTAGATAGAGTTACTCTTCCTAATTCTTCCCATGTTATAGATTCTTCAGTTACATCCTTGACATGGCTCAAGGTGAAGGGAATGTCCTATTATTTTTCAAGTGCATGGGGTTAGAATTGGCCACATGACTTTTTATTTTTTAACCAGTGGGAGCCTACTAGAATTGACACAAGTGAAGATACAAAATGTGTTTGGTTGACTCTCACTGGTCTTGTCTCAAAAGTTGTGTTTTACCTAAAATAAGAAAGGTACTTATCTTTAGTCACATTCATATGTATCCTGCCCATCATTCTAATTCTAATGTGCTAACCATCATTCTAATTATGCAATGTATTTAATGTTGCATAAGCCAGTAAAAAACTTGTCTAAGTTTGTTATGAAGTTGAACACTTTGTAAAAGACTTGATAGACATACATTGCTAAAAATAATGTCAAATTAGGGTTTTGTGAAACTGAAGGGAAAAAAATACCTAGAAGGATGTTTTGTTGCAGTTACTTTGTTAATTTTTTAAGCTCTGATGATTTTTATTAGGAAATTAGAATTGAGAGTCTTGGATGCTGTAATATATGTGGTTTCATGCCAGAAAATTTAGCTACTCATGCACAGTGGTATATTTCTATAATATCAAATTGTGGAAGCTGAGGCAGAAGGATTGTAAATTTGGGATGAGCCTAGATTACATAGCATAGTGCAATCTTGAGAAGCTCCAAACCCAAAACCCCAAATAGCAAACAACACCCAAAAAGATGAGCTTCTATAAAATATTATTAAAAAATTCTTATTATCCATTTAAGGTAAATAAAGTCCTTAATTTCTGCATTTGTTTTGTGATTATCTTCAACCAATATTTGCAGCTAATTGAATTAAAACCATTTTTAAATGCTGATCTATAAATTTGATAGCATGGTAAAAAATTCCTTCGTTCTTCATAGACATTGTAGAGTTGCTTGTACCACTGTTTGAACAGCCTTTTCTTGAAAATGAATATGTAAAGTGCACATTTCCCTTTCCAGCTGCTACTCCTATCTGTGGTCTTAGATCCTATTGCAGTTTGTAGGTACATTGTTTGGTTAGTAATCTTTGTTCCAAAGGCAGACACCCCTTGCTACAGATCAGTTACCCAGTTCCCTTCCTATGCAACAGCTTTTCATACCAGTTGTCTAAATTTCACTAATGCTGGATGCCTCTGGGTATTTTCACTTCTATTTACTCCAACAAAATCAGAGTCCATAGTCATCTAAATCTAATAGATCTTTGGAAGGAAAAGACAATCTAGCCATTATTCCTTTGTTTTCAGGTTGCTACCAAATGAAATCTCTGCATATACATTGTCTGAAACTATAATCTTTACAAAGTATATATAAAATAGAGCCAATTGTTGGGGGGGGGTTCAGTAATATTTTCCATGCATCTGGTCTTGGATTTGCGATTGAAAGAACTTGGATTTGTTTCAAATTTAAAAGAAAATGCTGCACATATTGATTGATGAACCATACTGCTGGTAGTGGGTTTTGAGACTAGACGGTTACCTCCTTGGAAAAACTTTGAGTTTTTTTTTTTTTTTTTTTTTTTTTTGTGGCATTGTAGGTTCAAAAATCAATCTATAGGTGATGACATTCCATCAGCACTAGCTATGGTTGGAATTGAGGAAAGCACTCCAATTGGAAAAGTAAGCTTCACACAACATTGCCCATAAGTCAATAGCTGTGAGTGCAGTGACTAACCACCCAAGGACATCCAAGAGCCACTCAGCACCGGATCACCAACAGTTTGCAACACATGCGAGTCATTTGGAAAGCAAGGCGGTTCTGGGTTTAGTATTGTGGTTGTTCCAATTTCAGAAGTGTCAATTCTCACCTGGAAAGAAAAGGTAGACCAGAAGGCCTTGGCTTTAATAAAATACACAGACTCTAGACAGTTTTTAATACAGTCAGATTAGCATAGGATCATAAAGCAGCAGATTCAAGACAGCAGGCTGTGGTTAAAGAAAATCATATAGTGTCTTTCATCAATGTTAACTATGCTCTACTATGTCAGAGTTGTTTTCATTAGAGTATCTTCAAGAGTTCAGAGGATAAAGGGCTTTAAGTAGATTGTTCTATGCAGATATGAAGAAATTCTTGACTAGGTGGTATAAAAAATGACATGAACAAAAAGTCACCATGAGTACCATATGTTGCTGTTCACCTCTATGGTGATACAAGTAAAATTTATTTATTTATTCATTCGTGTGTGTGTGTGTGTGTGTGTGTGCGCGCGCGCGCGCGCGTGCATGCGCACTCATATACAGGTGCACATGCCTGTATGCTCAGGGGCTAGATGACATTTTTGGATTCCTGAAACTGGAGGCTTATTAAGTGGGTGCTGGGATCAAAACTCTGGTCCTCAAACACTCCTAACCACTTACCCATCTCTCTAGCCCACTTACTGTTATTCTTATTTGATTAATAAACCAACACTAGACCGACGTGTCCATGAAACTGGCTTATACAAACCATAAGCACAGCTGTGTTTTCAAGCATTTACCTAACAGCAAAACCCCAAACTTCTTGGCTTTTATATGGTAGAAAACCAGCAAGACTTAGAAGGAAAACAATGTGAGTTCAAGCTGTTACACTGTAGACCTGAGAAAATATCTGGAACACCACACTATCCGAAGATTCAATATAACCAACTTCTCCAGAGTGGTTCAGTATTACAGTATATGTGAGAGCAACCCACGCTTTAATAGTATCTTCCATTTGATGAGCATTGCATAATCAATGCATAATACAAATGTTGGCGCATTTGGATATTCATTTAGCACTTAGATATCATACTGTCTTCTGTTGTTTTAGGAAACTGCTTTTAATAAGAGGGGTGTTTGATGTCTGGTAGATAACATTGGCAGCTGTGACTCTGATAGCAGCAGAGAAGGCAGTATGTAAAATCATATCGTTGAAACTCTGGCCATATCGACTGCATAGGGTTCAGCGACCTTCCACCTCTACAGCTGATAAGCATTCCTGGGAAGAAATGGCTTTATTAAGCATGCTGTTGACAGGCTGCCCTTTATGATCTGAGCAGATGGCTGTCACTGGTCTCTTTGCTTCTTCCCTCCTACGAGCCCAACTGTCTTTACGCCTAGAGAAATCAAAGGGAATAATATATAGCTCTTGGTAACAGATAAACACAAACTCCATCTTTTTCTATTTTAATTGGACCCTCAAGCAGGGAAACAGGAAGAGGGTGGCAGCTACAACACTCAGCTTCAGATGCCTGTGCTTTGTCTTCTGCATACGGAAACAAAGAGCCCTTTATTCTGGTCTCAGCATGGTTATTTTTCACACTGAAAGGGGATAAAGACAGTTGATATATAGACTTCATCATTGTCTGATGTTATTTTTTCACATTTCCATCATTTTCTTTCTACATTAATTTTTGCCTTGGTGTTTCTGCCTTAGAAATATTAGTCAGTGATTTGTACTAATATGCTCTTTTAACTGACAATAAGACAAACCCAATGGCTAAGTAAAGGGATTAAGAATTGAACCTGATTAGTTTCCTCTGTTTATTCGAGGAAATACTGCCAAACACTAGGGCATGTCACAACTCAGATGATGCCTCAGCTAATACATGAAGAAAACAATTTTACCCTTTCCAAAGGACTCTGGGCTCATGAAGTAAAATTACTCTGCCATGATTAGTCAGTCCCAGTTCATATATTCAAGTGTTCATTAAGAGTTTTGTAGAACTATTTTAATTTATTATAACTGGAACACTTAAAATTTCCTAATCTTATGCAGTTGTGAGTCTTCAATACTTCGTTAAAGTAGCATCACAGAGGAGGAAATTTCGACATTCATGGCTATTTGAGTTCATCAAAGTTGATGGTCATTCCAAGTCTAAAAGATTGAGGCGATCTCTTTCTCTCTCCCTCCTCTCTTCCTCCCTCCATCCCTTACTTCTGCATTGGAAGTCCTCAACACTACACAGAAGAGAAGGATCAACTATGTACCGAGTTCTCTTATAGGCCATCCTAAATAAAACAGAATCAGCACATCCTACTGCCCCGCATCAGGTCCACAGAAAGAGAAATTTATAACAATGCAGCCTTGATGGCAGCAATGCTTTAGGATAATCTATCTGCAAAAATATTTCTTCATCATCGATTAAACCCATCATCCAGTAATATATATGAGCATTTATGAAAGAACCAGAAACCTCACAAATTTCATTCACAATGACAGAGATATTCTTGGTAAATTTCAGTAAGACAGTTTCATTTTAGAAACGTTAGATTTAAGCAGAACTGAAAAAGAACACTACAAAAGCCAAAGCAATAACAAATAGCAGTAATATTTCTGTGCTCACCCTCCACTCTCTGTAATTTGCTGGAAGTATACATTTCTGGGCTGGAGAGATGGATCCAGTTGTTGAGAGTATGTATCCAAATTTGGTTCCTAGCACCATGTCTGGTGGCTTACAGCAGCCTGTAATTGCAGCTTCACGGGGAATGAGGGAACCAATACCTCTGTCCTCCAAAGGTCCTATACTTAGGTGCACATATTCACCCCACATGCTAAAGTGTAACTAAAAAAATAAAAATAAAAACAAATTTTAAAAAATGGGTAAATTTCTGGCATGAAGAAAAAGTCTCTGCTTTTCCTTATGCACTAATTCTCTTGATGAACGTGGCAGAAACCAAATAGCCATAGAAGAGAGAGCAAGCTATATTCATTTCTGAGTTGTCTGGCTTTTCATGACTTGTAACTGAAGTTGGTTCCTAAATCTGACAGAGTATCCAGGGCTGGAGTGTCCATGAAGTTGGAGAATTGGTGGGGTCAGTGGTGGGCACGGCTTGGCCACATAGTGGCTCTCTTTCATTTAGTTCAAAAGCCACCATGGCTTGGTACACTTCACTATCTACCCAGCCCTGAGTGAAGACAGATGAGTCAGCAGCTGGGCATGAGGATGGATAGGATATTTCAAAACAAGTACCGCTGTGGTTCTTTTCTCCTTTTTGTCCTGGGTTGGAACTTTGTGATTGAAGAACAGAGTTGTGTCTCCAAGGATTTTTTTTTTTAATGCATTGCATATCATATCTACTGTGGTTGGGGAGAAGAAAAAAGGTTGTACACTTGAGTAGTTGTACAAACTAGGCCTATGAAAGCTATAATTTGAAAACTATGTGGGTGGTAGTGTTGTTGAAGAGAGGAAGGAAAAGATAATTATGGGAAAAATACCTTAGATACATACATCAAGAGATACTAATTACATAACATGGCTAATTTAGGAAATGTAGCTGACTTAGAGTCACATTGCATCATGAGTCAGATCTTGATCAGTAGCAAACCAACCCTGGAACAGGCTGCATAAGTTTAGTAGGAATAAGAAAAGTACTATCAAGAATGAATGGTTTATGCTGTAGTATTTGCCCTCTACTTTGCCTTTGTTTTGTTCTCTGTATTTCTGAAATAACAGTAATTTTGCAGTAGGTCTTACAATGTCTGTCTGATGAGAAAATGGAGTCCAGGGGTTGCCCCTTTATCTAAGTGTGAAAACTGAAGTTCTTTTGGATGCACGCATTCTTTTGTTTGCTGAAATACTCTTGCCAAAAATGTCACAGAAAGGATACAAATAAAATCCCATCCCCAGGTAGATGAGAGTGAGTGCTGGATATTAGCCTCAAGGAAAGAAGGATGCTGGGACTGTATGAGAGCTGGATATTAGCCTCAAGGGAAGGAGGATGCTGGGACTCCTTCAGCAGACATCTTAAAAGTGAAGTTTCTTTAAGTTTTTTGTTCCTACAGTCCTGTGGCTTGTTATTACTACCACACAACTTGAGAACATCTAAGAGCACCATTAAATAGTTATCCAGATGCCGGGCGTTGGTGGTGCACGCCTTTAATCCCAGCACTGGGGAGACAGAACCAGGTGAATCTCTGTGAGTTTGAGGCCAGCCTGCGCTACAGAGTGAGTTCCAGGAAAGGCGCAAAGCTACACAGGGAAACCCTGTGTCGAACCCCCCCCCCCAAAAAAAATAGTTATCCAGCTATGAGGCTGTTATTCTTTAACTAATATCGACTATAGCACCTTTTCTGTCTAGACGAAATAAAAATTAAACCTGTTTTTGAGACGCATAAAGATTCGTCCAAACAAATAATTTGGAAGATATTTACTCCTAGGAGAAGATAAAGACATTGCCTTCTCTTTAGGATGCTTATCTTGTTTCCTTTTTTTCTTTTTGGTGTTGTTTTTCTCTCTTCTTCTGATGGAGATTAGACATAGAGAGAAACAGTCCTGCCCTCAATCTCAGCATCCGCATGTCTTTCCCCAGGTTAAAATAAACCCCATTTCTTCTCCTCAAAAATGGTTTGGCTTGTTTCAACGCGATAACTTCAACACTTTAAAAAAAAATTATTTTCCGCATCTCAAATGTTTATACCAATTTGTCAGCAGCAAGTGTCAGTGACAGGTGGAGATAGAATATTATTTATGCTGAGATACCAATTTTTACTTCTTTGGATGCTTACTTGAAAGAGGATGCCTTGGGAATGAAAACATAGCATTTACCATTGTTCAGTTGATTGTGTGAAGTGAGTGCTTTGACCTCATTGCTTCATGCAGCAGAGTCTTGCAGAACCCTTCCTTTAAAACTCTTGCTACTATCCCACCCTTGAGAACCCCAGCACTGGAGAGAGACTTGAATGCCATTATTTGAAATGTAGAGCAATGCTAGGCTAATCCATTTCAAATAGAGTGCTACAGAATCTACCTTCAGGTGTCTGCTTCAAAGTCAGACATTTTGTGCGTTGACTATGTCACAGATGACTACATATGTGGGGATGAGAAAAGAAGAGGGTATGAATGCCAGCTTAGAAGGACGGAGGCAGCTAATAGAGTTTCAAGGGTATAGGGAACGATTACCTGTTCATCTGCCACCATAACACTATCATTCATGGAAGAGTTCAAAAATAGTTTATTCAGAAGATACTCATGAATACCTCCCCAAAGTCCCTTTATTTCTCAGATCCTTGACTCTAGATCTGTTGGGTTTGAACAAACCATTAATATCATCCTTTGGGCTAAGTTTTATTTTATTAAGATGTCTTGTCTGGGACCTCTTCTTTCTGTTTGCATGGTGCCCTGGTCATTGATTATCCGCCCCCCCCCCTTTTTTTTAACTTTCTTGTTGATGTTCCAGACAACACCATTCTGTATATCATTTACTGTGCTAGTTTCCTTTCAAACACTTGTTTTCTATGTTAAAACCTCTAAAGAGAACTGATAACTACTGCTGACTACCAGGTGTGGGGGTCTGAAGTGATGACATCCCCATTGCCTTACACTGTTATATAACAGTGTTGGACCTCACTGCAGAACTGGAGGTAAGTGTGGCTTTTATGTGTATTGTCTTGATATGTGGCAAAATTGTGGATGTAGGTTGAGTTAACCTCATTTTGGTCACCTGCCTTGCAGCTCCATTGTGTTGAAAAGAAATGTCCCCATGAGTGACATGACAAAGAGAGCTCAGAAAATTATTTTCCACTTTTTGTCTTTGATAAATTGACAGTTTTGATATGGCACATCTATTATGTAGATGACATTAAACTAAATGATATTATTAGTTGCTTTATAAGGGAAGATTAAATTCTAAGATACTTAAGGAGCTGGGTGATGATGGACAGAAAAAACTAAAGCCATTTGAAAAATCTTGATTAGTACATAGTAAATGCCAACCCTATGGTTCAAAGGCAGTGAGGAATTAACTTATATCTCTTCACTGCAATCAAGGAATGCTGAATCCCAAAGTAAAAATGGAGTTGATTTCAAGTGTAATGGGCAGCTCACAGAGTTTTTAAAGAGTACAGGAAAGCAGCCTAGATCAAGCAGGCTGAAAGTCTTTCAGTGAGTGTGCCTCTACTAACATCTGAGTAAACACTGTGAAACACTAAGTTCTAGCGTTTTCATCCATATGGATTCAGATCTGCTATAAAATCTGCTGTCACAAGCAAAGAGAATGCCTCATCTATTTCCTTTTATTTCATAAATACATGTCCAGTGTTGTGCTTATCTGATGGGAAGAATTTTGGTCAGTGTCTGATTCCTGACAGAAAGAAATAGCAGTTTTTTTCAGTTTCTTTTACTAAGAGTGGCATTTGCTGTCCACTGAAGTCTTATAATGGTAGTTGAGAAGCTCAAAAGCTGAATTATAAGTGTAAGAGTCCAAATAAATACTTTCCTCCTATGTTCGTGAATGCCTATCTTCATGTTAGGTATGGTGAAGGTTACATGCCTCATAAGTCTGGTATATTATTTGTAAGGATGTTTTTTAATCTAGCTAATCATAAATTTTTATATCCCAAATTTTGATTTGAAGAGTACCAATTATTTCATGTACAATTTTCTTCATAAGAAGACAGAAAGAAATATTGGACTGAATATTTTCACTGAATAAATGCTAATCTTTTGAAGATTTTCATATTTAATGAGGAAAACATTCTAGCAGATGACAAAATATTCTAAAAAGCTTTGTATATTCTACTCAAAATGGTAGCTTAAAATAGTTCAACTTTTTGGATAACATGAAAAAGGAAGAATACTTAGAAAAATTTTAGTGAAGCATATCAGAATTAAGGAATATAAGTAGGCACACAAAGTTAGAAATAAGGGATCCCAATGTATGCAGAAATATAACTTATGGTATGTTACACAAACTTTGTATAGTCTCTGTATTGAAAAAGTCACAAAAATAAACATATAAGGTTGGGATGGAACCTCCACAGACATGATAAGAAAAACACTTTTGACTAGTAGAAGCTTATGGAATAAGAAATACATCATACCATTTAATACCTTACTACTATGCTCATAATGTGTTGTTACTACTTTATAAGTGCTGATGCAAAAGTACTTTTTTTTTTTGCCAAATGCAGAAATAATTCTAGAAGAAATATTTCTTTGAGTAGGTAGTTTTTAAAGCAATGTCCGAGCTTCTGGCTTCAGTTCATCAGCAGTACCATCAACCTTAACTTCAGAATGAGTGCAAGTATCATATTCTCCACCTTGTAAAGACAGGTCTGCACATGGAAGGACATTAGGGACTGAGCCTGTCAGTCTAAGGCACGTATTATTGGTTAGCTATTTGACCCATTTTATATCCACATAGCTAGGACTTTATGGTCTAAGGACCATTGAACTCTAAGACTTGTGGAATGTGTCCCAATTACCACAACACCTGTGCTGAATTGGATGGCTTTGCTTCATTACGCCATCTTGCAGTGCTCAATAATCTTCCACAGGATATTCTGCACTGGTGGTTGGAAGATCCATTAGATGAACAGCCTGAGAGGTAGAAAGTCAAGCATAACAATGTCCTCAGTGCTTGCAAATACCTTATGTACTGAGTCTTTTGATAACCAATTCTTGACAAGGTGAGATGACCACTGGGGTATTTGGTTTTTTGTTATAATTTTCCCCATCGTCTTTGGTGGGGGCCAAACTCATTCCCAGAACAGTTTGTGATGGGAAAACAAAAGAGGTAAAAATAAATGGTTTTCTCACAGCTCTGTCAGTTTTCTAGGTCACCTTTGTTCATCTACAGTGCCGCAAGACCCTTCTAGGAGATGCTTAGCTGCTCTGACTTCTCTTTCTGCTTCAGCTAACTCAACGCTACTTGTCTCTTAAACATCGGAAATTGGAACCATTTCACTATTTAAAGGAATTGTAATTTGAAAAGGAAGTGAATCTTGGGAAATCACACCAGTGT
Source organism: Onychomys torridus (assembly GCF_903995425.1). Lineage (NCBI taxonomy): Eukaryota > Metazoa > Chordata > Mammalia > Rodentia > Cricetidae > Onychomys > Onychomys torridus. Next base: position 59,903,745 of record NC_050456.1, read on the forward strand.
GCAGAAGTTTCATTTGTGAGTCTTACTCCTGGAGGCAGGGTCTCTCACTGTCTTGACAGCATTTGGGGCTAATCTGTGGCCACAAGTCTGTCTCCTTGTGTATTCTCATCTTCCAGTAATGCTTAATGGTTTATCCATGACCACACTCAGCTCTCTGTCTAGATGCTGGTGTCCTAGCTTGTGTCCTTATGTCTTCACGATAAGCTTTATTAACCATCATCTCGTCACCTCCTCAGACACCTTCATCCCCCTTTTAGAAAAACTATTTTTATTCCAAAGGTTCTGTGTTTCCACAATGATACTTTGCTCTTGATGCTACAAATTGGACACTGTTCTAAATCACCTGCACATGTCCAGTTTACTTGATGCTCAAAACAACACCAGACCTCTCACATAGCCGCTAGCCTCTACTTTGAAGCAAGGAGGTAGAGGATGAGAAAATTTTGAAAGCTGGGATTTGAACTCCCAGTCTACATTCAGAAACTGTTTTTTTTTTTTTTCTATCTTGTTGCATGTTCCTCTGCAATGTGACAGGCGGTATCTGGCCCCTGCTAGTGGTGTGTTTTTGAGCAGTGGCATAGTCTTTGATTTAAAGGAAACTCTTTAGACTTACAGACTTGCTATGGATTTTGAAATTAAATTGTATGACTGCTCAACTGAGCATCTTGCATAAGTGTTGTTTTTTACCCTCAGATTCCTGGAAACATATTGAGATGCATTTACAGTGGACTCGAAATATGGCATGGCCATTTTCCCAAATCAAGAGTGGTGGTTGTATGCGGACTGTAAAGTAAGTGCTTAAAAACCCATACATACTTACATATATCATGTGCTGAAACACACTAGTGGGTATTCCTTCTATTTCTACTGCTCCCTTCCTTCCAACAAGGAAGTCTTCAGTTTTCTCTGCATCTGCTCAAATCAAAGAACAGCTATGTGTGACTGAATCAATGATCTGAGTCTAATCCTTTAGAATCTTTACATGCATTCATTTATTCAGACCCATAGGCATCCATTTCCTGTCTTTCAGACCACTGTGATAATTGAGCTGTAACTGAGTCTTTTCTAGTGTTCTTCTAGAAAAACCAGTGCAGAAGTATGTATGTATGTATGTATGTATGTATGTATGTATGTATGTGTCCGACTTTCTCATCTGTCACTGCCAATCTTCCTTCCTGTCAGGGCTTACCCGGAAGACCACAAATGGGATTTCTGATATTTAATGGGAGCTCATTTCAATAGTATCATTATTCTGGGTAGTTTTTTCCTTCAATGCCACAACTTTGGATTATTATTATTACTATTGTTAAAGTCATTGTCATGTGAAAGGAAGTAAGCAGTAATGGCATTTAAAAGTGATAACAGCTGGTCTTTGTTAAAGGCTCATGTGCATTAGCAAGAAACAGTTAACTACCAACCGCATTTAAACTTCATGCCAGCACTTCATGAATGTATGGATAAATATATGAATGATGGTGCTGTGAAGACATGTCCTAGTTTCCTGCTTTGCACAGGGGAAAGGGGTTAAAACATCCACCTGGAATTTCAAGAAGCAAGAAGAGTTACATATTAACAATCTATGTAATCAAATTGCTACTTATATCCCTCCTCCGTTCAAGCTTCACGAGACTGACATATGAATATAGATGTATTCAAACACTGGCCCAAGGAATGAGGGAGAAAGGCTCTTTCCTGGAATGCACAAGAGGGTTGCTATCAAACTTTCTCTAGCACAAGATGGCTCTGTGACTCTCCATAAAATTCCTCTTCACAGGATTTGGATTTTCATACAAAATAAAGAGAATTTTCCCCAACCCCCCGCTTTGCAGTGCTCTCCTTTTCCATGGAGATAGTTCAGAAGTGTGCAATTATCTCACGATGATGACCAGTAGATGGCAGCAAAAGCCCGCCCTAGACCCCAGCACCAGCTACTGAGTGGCACAGGGAAGCCCAAGGCAGCTTTTAAAGTATCATCAGCCACCGTCTTCCCTGACATGACAGAGGGGCTGATTTTCCAGGTCACCCATGTCTTATTACTTTAGAACATAATCATGTAGAAAGCCTTTCCGTTGCGTTTGTTGCTGCGTTTGTGCAGGATGAAGACTGTCAAGCCCGGAATCAAACAAATAGCAGGAAAAAATAAATAAATGGCGACCCAGGAGAAGTGCAGATAATTTCTATTAAGGATGTTCCTCGTGGGTTTTTCAAAGAACTTTTTTTTCATCACCAAATCTGATCAGCAAAGCAGTGTTCTTCATAAATTATTTATTAGCTTCTCTTTCCTATCTTATCTGTCCCCACTATTGAAACCAGCAAAAATCCAACTTTGGGTGAATTCTCTTGTAAGGCTTTCTGGCTAGAAACATCTCTTTCCACCTTCGAGTGTCAGTAATGAAGGCCAGTTGTGTCAAAAACCAAGTACAGCAAGAGACACTTTTACTTTACATTAGAATTTTCTTTCGAAGAACATTGGCCTACACATCTAATAATTCTGTTAATATTTATTTGATTTTCAGCATATTCGTGGCTCTTTTATCTAGGCCAGTTTGTTTTGTACCTCAGCTGCTTTGGCTCTCTAATTGACTCTGAGGGTTCTTCAGTAGATGTACTGTGTTGGCAAGCAAAAAAGCATCCCCAGGTGTTTGTTCCATTGTGTCTAAAATGGAGATGAAAGTATTTTACATGATTGTTATGAGGGTTATATGCCATTAAGTGAATTGGCCAGTAAAACAGCTAGCTTGGTGCTGACTTCAAGCTCACTGTAACTTAAGCAGTGGTAAGACCACAGTGGCTAAAATCCCTGCTAGTTTTCCCGGCTGTGAGTCTACTCATCAGCTTCTCCCTACTCAGCCATGGAGTGACAGACATCTATCCTAACAAAGTAGGAAGTTGAAAGATGCTGAGAAGAAAATGATCTAGAGGATGAGAGATTGGCTCACAAGGCGTAGTGTTTCTTTCATGACTAATAAGTACCAATGCATCATTCATCTCTGTCAAGAGTTCATTATGCACCAACGAGACCGAATAGAAAAAAAAAAGAAGAAGAAAAATGATATTGTTAGAGAGGAGGAAAAAAACCTCAAAACAAAGTTTCTGAAAGAGTAGAGAGAATGTCATCACCAATCCCTAGGCTTGATCTAAGGCAGCTTCTCCACGATTAATCAGGGCCTGGTGTCATAGGTCTGCAATCCCAGCTATGCAAGAGGCCAAGGCAGGGGGCTGACAAGTTCAAAGCCAGAATGAATTACACGGTGAGCTTAAGGGCAGTCTGTATAAATTAATGGGACCCTGCTCCAAAATAAAACATATAAAGGGTAATAGGACTGGAATTCAATAGTGTGGTGGTTTGCATAACTTTTGTGAAGTCCCATGTTCAATCTCCAATACCACTCTTTAAAAAAAAAGCCCTAAAAAATTATCTAGGATTTGAAAACAGAACTGATGGCCAAGTACTTTGAGAACTAATTCCATTTAGTATCTAGCCATATATATATACACACACATATATATATATATACATACATACATATATATGTGTATGTATGTATATATATGTGTGTATATATGGATACATACACACACACATAATTTGTTTGGAATAAATCCATTAGAAAATAATATATCTTCACAATGACAAATCTGGCAACCTATGTTAATCATTTTGGTGATTTTCTGAGCGTTTGGGGAGATCCATCCATTTGGGGCCATGCTGTGGCATGAACATTACTCTGCTGCATGTTTATAATACACAGGAGCCCAGGTTCTCAGGCCCATTTTACAGATGAGTAAATGGAACCTCTTGCTAAGCGCTACCTAACTGCAGGTAAGGATGAGAGGTCGGAGTCCTGTGAGTTCTCGCACCTTCGCGCCTGCCCCTCTGTTCCCATAGCTTCTAAAACAAGCAAGAGACACCTGCCGAACGTCCATCTTTGAAAGTGAATAGCTACTTGGTTGCCAGTCTCCCTTGCCATCCCCAGGCTGTGTGGCTACAACAGCCTTACCTCAAGGAGTCTGGCAGTGCCCTAGTCAAGGGTAGCTGTATTTTGTGTTTTTTCTTGTTTAAAGAAAATTATAGTCCATCTTTATTTATCCACCCATGAACATTTATAGGAAACACAGTACGGGACGTCATGGAGAAGAGGACACAGATTGCTTTTTGAAAGGCAAAGACTTGAAGATAAGAAAGGCTGTCACCATTTGATACACTTAGAAAATTACCTAGGATCTGAACACAGAGGGTACTGAGACCAACACTGAGCTAAATCTTTTTCGATATCCAAGCAGCCACAGAAGTCAACCACCTTTAGGAGTCTCTTTGTTGTAAAATGGAAATGATGTGAAAACACCTTTCATAGACCTAATCTATTTATCTATCATGTATTTGTGTGTCTATATTTAGTTTCGCTTGTGCATGATGAAATGATTACCATGGTGTCTTACATAGAAGGAGCAGTTGGCACAGGCTAGCCACTGCAGTTACTACCATGTAGCCCTTGCTCGTATGTCCTCAGGAAGTCTGCAGTTCTTGCCAAAGGTTAAAGGTCTGTTTGACACTAAAGACTCAACTTAGCCTACATTAGTGTAAGCAACAACAAAATTTCCAAATTTCAACAAAAGTCACTAAAAATCGTTCCACAGAATGTGGAGTACTTTGTCTTTGTCTTGGCCTTAAGCTTGGAGTATATTCACAGGACATGTATTCTATAATTGACTGTCTTTTTTAGTTATTGGTTATGAATTGGATTTCCTGTCAATGGAGGTGGTCTTGATAATGAAAATAAAACAAAAAGTTAAAATGGCAGGGCTCTGACCTATTTTCTGAAAACCAATGAATGCTCTGATTACATATGTATTCTAAACATCTAAAAATCCAACTCATTAATAAAGTTGGATTATTTTCAGATGGACCACAGAAATGTTTGGTTCAAGTATTGCTTTATCTGAAAAATGTGAGGCTCTGCAATGGTTCTAGCTAGTAGATACATTTTATTTTTTGCAAGATTTATCATGTGCCAGACCTTGTGGCAAACATATTGCATATATTTCCACGTTAAACTGACAGCCAGCTTGCAAAGTATGTGATATTTCTGTTTTATAAAGGTTGAGTGGAGCTCAGTAGGTAGTCAGCCTGTAGCTGACACATGGCTTGAATTCTAGTTCTTTGATTTTAAAGCCTGGGTTTATAACTGCATGAATCTAACATTACTATGAAGAGCTCTTCCATCTTGAGACAACACTTCAAGTACTCCTTACTGTAGTAGGTAAAAGTGTTTTGACATATGCCTTCAGCTTGAGGGGGAACAAACACAGCATAAGGAAAATACACTCAGAGCATCACATATAAACTTAGGCATTACCACTGGCGGCACAGAAACATAACATTTTACTTTTCTCAGTTCAATTTTGTTCTCAAGTTCCCCCAAGCAACCTAGAGCAGACAGTGTACTTTATGGAGTTCTGGTCTACTCAGTCCTAACTAGTTCAATTTCCAGTCAGATCTAAGCAGCTCTATTTTAACAGTTATGTTCTGTTGAGGGAGAATTGGGTACTAAAAGTTGCTGACACATCACTTTTTTTCCGAACACTTTTCTTCCTCTGGGTGGCACTGTTTCTCGGAGAAGCTGTAACTCTTAGCCACAGAGGGGTGAGACATCACTGGCCAATGTGGTAATCTTTGGTCCTTGCTGGTCTCTGTTGGTAAGGAAATTCCTCTTACTTGACTTCTATCATAATCTTCTGTCTGCTCTGGATGAACAAGCTTCATGAACTGCATCATCTTTTTTTTTTTAAATTTTTTTTATTTTTTTATACTTATTATGGTTAGTATTAATTATCCACTTGACAGAATCTAGAATCCCTTAGGAGAGGGGCCTCTTGCTGTGCCTATAGGGGATGATCTTAATTGCATTAATTGATGGGAAGAGAGACATCTTAACTGTGTGTGGAGCCATTCACTGGACAGGGGATCCTGAACTGTAGAAAATGGAGAAAGTGTGCTGAGTGCTACTAACATGCACACATCTCTCTCTCTGTTTCCTGTGTGACCAGCTGCTTCCAGCTCCTGTCACTCTGACCTTCCTAGTGTGACACTTCAATGGCTGGAATCAATCATCTGCAGCTACGTTGCTTTCCCTTCCCCTTTAGTTGCTTGTTAGGGTACTTTATGACAGCAAAAGAAAAGTAAACTACGATATTACTGCATGTGTAGCTCATCGATGTTTGGCTTTCTTTATCTCTCATCAGGGCCGGCAGGAACTACTGGATTTGCTGCAAGCCATAATGGGCTCCTTGAGCCATCCCGTGGAAGAATAGAGAAGCTCTCAGCCTCTGTCTTTGCCTTATCATCCCCTAACCTCCTCAGTTCCTTGCAGTTTGCCTTGGATTGATATTCCTCCTAGTTCTCTGTTCAAGGTCAGGGGACTCAGAGTTAGTGAGGTACAAAAATAGCATTTAACCCTTGACTCATTCCTTTTAAGACTTCCTTTTCTCTAGTGTGCTTGTCTTAGATGCCTACTTCATACTCTGAAGGTATTCTAGGTCCATTTCTTGGTTCTTTGCTTTCATCATGTAAAAATAATCCAGTGTTCTGAGTTTTCAGGAAACTATTTTCTGTTTTATGAGAAGACTTGCTTTCAGGAGTATTGTTTAATTATGGGTCTATGGAAATGTACTTTGATGAAACAAAAACCTTAGTAATGGCTCCCTTATTCTTGGCATGCTTATCCAGCCCTGGAAGCAATTACAAATGCCTTGCCTATAATTTGTTGAATGGTAGCAATCCTTGGGACAATTGGTAACAATTAAGAGTTCCAGGAATGACAGAGAACTCTAGCTCTATTAAGTCTTCTGTTAACCTGCTGAAGTTTAGAGTTTTCACTGGAAAATAAATTACCAATCGTCCTGTGCTGTTTCTTGCTTACTCTCACATATAAGTGTATTCATATGCTGATACAAAAATGAACATTTAAAGAATATTATATGTCAATTTCAGATTAACATAGTTAATATGAGTGTATTATTTTCTGAGTCCACATCTGAATGTTAACTTCACTGGTAAACTTGGGATCCAGTTTTACTTCTGGTTGTTCCTCTTTCAACTTGGGTTCCTAGACACCTTTAGTAGTGGATGATCACTGAAGGTAATTCTGTTAGGTGTAAAGCAGAGTGGTAGGAGTTAGTGCTATATCAAATACAAAAGCAAGATAAAAGGGACATTGGTACACTATTGTCTCATGAGTTTCCTGGGGAAATAGACAAGAAATGTCATTCACTTCAAATAGGGGAGGAGCCAAAAGACCAAAGAAAGATTCTGTCAAGTTCAGGGTGATAAATACATGCATTTATTTAGATTAATTTACAGGAGCATGGGTGACTCAGTGCAGCTGTACTACTGCATGTCTCAGGCGATACTTTAGCTTCTATACTCCATGGAGTTGTACTAGAGGAAGAAGAGGCAAAAGAAGAACTTTTGAGACACCTGCTTCTAAGGGGAGTATTATCACCTGTGTTACCACTACTAAAGACTTAGAAACTGTCATACCACTGTGTTTATTTTGTCATAATTGGCTCTGGACCAAGGACCTTTGTAGGTAGGTCATAGCCTCTGCTTCAAAATAGCCACGGTTATGTCAAGATCAGAGGAAACAACTATAATAGAAATATATGTTTAAAACTATTACCCTTGCTTCAACAGTCAAGTGAATTTTCCTTACAGGAATTGAGATGTCTTCCACAAGAGAAGAAAATGAAGATGTTACTCTCTCTACTCTTAATTTGGTTTGAATGTAGATATTCCACTGCTGGGTATAAGTCAAAGCTTGGGTGACAGACTCAGGCATGTTTTCATAAGGCTTATAAACTAAGATTATTTTTGCCTTTTAAATAGTTGTAATAAAACAAAACAGAGAATAGTATGTAGCAGGGATCAGCCTCGCCTGGAGGTTTTAACTGTTTCCTGTGTTGTCCTCTGTGTCACAGTTGCCTGTCTTTGTAGTAAACAACAGAAAGGCCACAGAACTTCAGTACAGCAAACATGGAAGGCTTCCTGGAACATAAAGTGTAGCATGTTTTGTTCAGAGTTGGATTCAGAAGTTTTCATTCAGACATCTGAAGTCAATACGAGCTGTATGGAAATGGTGTCCTTCACCTAAAAACAGGACACAGAGAAAGCTTCGCTCAGTTTCCATGTCTACAGTCTAAAGTCCCTTGGCTGGTTCTTACAATGGACTGATGACTTTGGAGGCTACAATAAACTTGGTGTTATTCAGACACAGCCAGAAAGGATAAATGGTTCCTTTATTTGTTGTTTATTTTGGATTGTTAGCTTCCTAAACCATGGCTAGTGACTCTTGGATTTATAAGGTGGATGAAATATGGTCAGCACTTTAGGAAAGAAAGGAAACTCTCATGAGATTTGGGTAACTAAAATCCAGGAATGTTCTTTTCTTTCTCTATTGCTTCAGAAAATCCAAGAACATTTGTTCAGAGTAATCGAGATCAGCCATCATAAATATGTGATTTTTGGTAGGATTGCAGCCAAACCTGCCCACTAAATCCTCTTGGGTCATTGATAATAATTAAGAGGCTGTACTTGTGGCTTCCTAGGGGGACCAAAATCAAGACTGTATTATGATTAAGCTTCTGCTTGTGATATGTGCCAGTGAGCAATATTTGTTTAAGTTGGCAGATTTTAATGCTGGTGTGAAATATTTTTTTTATTTTCTGCCTCTAATTATGTTATGATTAAGTTACATCCACTAGAGTGTAATTATCTATTGCATAATACTTTTTATATGTGGGCCCTAGAAATTTGTCACTTCAATAGTGCTGACTGAGGGCTTGTTGGGCCTTCTTAGTGATAAAAACTTTTCTTTGACATAGTTAGGTTTATCTTCTTTTCCCTAGGAGCCCCTTAACAATCATTTTTGAAAGAATAAAATCCTAGCCTGAGCTGTTTATCTTGCAGATTGAGTTTTTTCATATGGCCCTTATGAATTCTGGGGCAATCATGATCCTAGTGGGTCCCAAGTGAAGGAGGACCACTCAGGCACAGCAGTGAGACACTCCACCAAAGACAGCAGAGAAAACTGACTTTCATTTCAGGTTTCCCGGCATTGAGTTTTTTCCAAAGTCATGAGTAAATATATACATTTTGTAATTGATACTCCCTTTTTATTTTATAATGTTTTTTATTGACTCTTTGAGGATTTTTTTCTTTTACTGAAAATAGATTTTTGGGCTTCCATTAGTGTGGCCAGTCATCTCTGTAATCCTCCCATCATGATCTCAACGTCCCTCACCTGCAGTATCTCTCCTCTCTCTCATCAATTGGATTCTTGGAGCTCGCTTGGTGCCTGGCCATTGATCTCTGTATCTGCCTTCATCAGTCACTGGACAAAGGCTCTATGATGACAGCTAGGTTATTTGCTAGGCTGGTAACCAGAGTAGACCAGTCCAGGCACCCTTTGGACCACTGCCAGCAGACCAAGGTGGGGTCAACCTTGTGGATTCCTGAGAGCCTCCCCAGCACCTTGTCTCTTCCTATTCCCATGGTCCTGTGGTGTGACACCTTACACAGCCTTGGTGCAGTGGGAAGGGGCTTGGATCTGCCTAGGCTCAGTGCGCTGGGCTCTGCTGACTCCCCATTGGAGACCTAGATTTGGGGGATGTGGGGATGCAGGATGGCTTGTGAAAGAGGGCTGGGAGGAGGGGGGAATCTGTGGATAGTATGTGGAGTGAGTAGAAAATTTCTTAATAAAGAAAAATGAAAAAAAAGAAAATAGATTTTTTTTTTCACATAATAAATCCTCATCATGGTTTTCCTTCCCCCCACTACTCACCATTACCCCTCCCACTTGGAACCACTCTATTTTGGTCTATTATTAGAAAGAAAATAGGCTTCTAAGGAATAGTAAAAAAAATAAAATATACTAAGATAACACTCAACTTTTAGTTCCATAACACTTCTATATTTTAGGTAGTTCTATAATTGTCTTTGCTTCAGAGACTCAGTGGCATTCTTTCCATTATTTCACTGAGTAGGGTGGATAATATGCTCTCAAAAGCAACCTAATCTTAATTCCTCCTTTACTTCTCTCCCACATTGCATCCTCAAAATTCCATGCCTGCCTAGCTTTCCTATCATTTAATTCTTAAGAATCTAGGTTGCCTGGCACTTGACTGCTGAACAATGACAGATATCTCCCAGACATCTCTGCCCTTTGGTGTCTCCCAAGTCTCTCCTTTACCTCTCTTGAGTTTATTTTATACTTCTACAAAGTAAGTAGTCAAGTTGCATCAACCTGCAGTTGCTCTGTGATCATTTTCAAATTTTCCTTCTGTGTTGCACCTTGTCGGTATTGTGACAAAAGCCTTCTTCTTCCGAGTGGCCTTTACTTGCTTATGACTTTTAAAATCACAAGCAGAGTGAGCAGCACTGGTAACATGAACAGGAGTAACGGCTGCAATAGAGCAGATTCAGCAACGGTGAAAGGATGCCTGGAACAGTTCCAGAGAATGACAAGTGGCAGAAATGGCACAGAGCTGGGGATGAGGAACCAGTGAAGGGCTGTTAAAGTCTATCAAAGAGAGAGCCAAGACTGCTGATGATGGGCAGCTGTGATGAACAAAACATGAGAGACTGTGAGCCCTCTTAAGTCTTAAAGGCCAAGGATTCCAGCATCCAAAGCAGTAAGTGCTGACTGGTGCTGGCTGCTACTGTCACTGGCTTCTGCTTAGGCTGAGGATTTCATTAACTCCTGAGTGGTGGGCCACTGCCTCCAGTCTCTAATAAGAGTGCCTAGAACTATAGGTCTCTAGCTTATAAGGCCTAGAGCTATAAGTTTTCATGACTTGGAACTCCAGGTTTCTGATTTTTCAGCCTAGTCCATAAACCTGTTGGCTCTCAAGGACTCAGGACTTCCAACACTAGACAAATAACTCCTCAAATACTCAGGATTTCTTCCCAGTTAAAATTAAAAAGCCCTCCACTAGCTAGCTGGTAACAGAAAGTGGCATATTTCCATTAATTGTGCAGGCATTGGGTGGAAGAGTTCTTGGGGCAGAAATCACAGCACGATTGGCAGGAGTGAGAAGGGTTCATCGGAAGGGCAGTGGAGCAGGAAGATGTGCAGGAAATGGAAGGGCACTCTGAGCATATTTGGAGGTGAGTGGCTGAATGTCAAAGTCGGATAAGGACACTGTAAAAATGAAATTAACATCTACCATAAAAATACAAGAATGGTCTTTGGGATAAAGAACAAAAGGTCAAAGATTACTTCTTGACCTTAGTCAGTCTTAACATCCACAAAGATAGCTTAAGCCTGGTATCTAAGTGTGGGCCATGCACATCACGTGATATCCTTCAAGAATGGTCAAGAAACAAAACCAGAAAGCATTCTACAACATTTAACCTAGAATGGAGTAAGAGGGGAAGGTTTCTTTTTGTTCATAGCAATTATACTATACAACATGTACTTTCCCCATGATGTCTCAGCTTTTCACAGTGCCTGGTTTCACTAGCGGGACAGGAAACAGTTCTGTGCTGTGTGGCTGAAATTGTATCTTCTGAGCTGCAAGTAATTGTTTTGATTAAAACAAACAAAAAAATGTAACACTGTATGAGAAAAAGATCAATGCTTCCATGCTGTCACACTTATAAAGGAAGAAAACAAAAAGAAAAAGAAAAACAGCACAGAACTCTGCTTCATGTTTTGTTGATATGAAACATAATACTAGAAGCCAACTTAGCTTAATGATGAATGATACTTTTTCAGTAATTCTCTTTCTCTGTGTACCTGTGTTCCCAAGCAAGTCACTTGCTTATTCCATTGCAGTTCCAGTTTCTTCAGTTTTAAAAAGACTTACATTTTAATTGTGCATACGTGGATGTGTGCTATGTGCATGTGTGTGAGATGCTTGTAGAGGTCAGAAGATGGTGACGGATTCTCTGGAGCTTGAGGAACAGGTGGTTGTGAGCTACCTGAGAGTGGATGTTAAGAACTGACTTGTGTCCTCTGCAAGTGCTCTTAACTGCTGAGCCACCTTGCCATCCTCTCTCAGTTTTTAAAACGGGGGAGGGAAGTACATTTATTGAGAGCATATCCCAGGGAATTCTGAGCAGGGATAGTTACAGTGAGGAGACGGGAAATAACTAAATTGCTATTAATCCCTTTCGGCTTTTAGTTAATAGCAAAGAGTGAAAGTAAGCCGTGCACCTCTTGGCAGACCCAAGGAACACTGGGTTCAGACTTAGTGCTACCACTGAGTGAGACTCTGGGCCATTTTCCTTTCTGGGAACTTTGATGAGGGCAGTTGTGATTTGACATATTACAAGTGGTCATCTCCTCCTCAAAGACTCTATTCCCCAGCTTTCCTTGTGGACTAGGAAGTCACTTCCACCACTATAAGAGGCCAACTCTCATCATTGTCTCTAGGCATTTTGGTCATGCACACAGGTAGGTGACAGAGATGCCCTCTTGCTGTGAGTAAACATGGTCCCACCCAAGGTCAGACCACATCTCCCTTTTTTCCTACCTTCCATTTTTCTACAGCTACCTTGTTCATAATCTAACAAGTGAAAGCCTTTCTTATCGTGAAGTTCTGTGCTTCTACATGTGTTTGGTCTTAATTGATTCATCATGTATTTTAATGTTATAATCACAGAGCCCGTGATTTATCTCCCAAACAATGTTTTGATGGCTGTACCTATAGGGAGATGGCAATTACACAGAAATGGCTCTATGAAGAGTTTGTTTTCATGGAATAAAAAGTGTTTATACTAACCAAAGCATTTCTTCTTCTGTATAGAGGAAAAAAGTCATCAGAGTGAGAGGGACGGCTAGTAAGCTCTGCCTCTCTGCTTCCTAAGTGTGGTCCATGAGACAGCATCAACCGAGTCATTTGGAAACTTACTGGAAGCACAGAATCTCAGGTCCTAAGCTGGACCTGCTCAGTCAGTTTTACTGGAGTCCTTTCTGGGTCTATGCACATTCAAATGTAAGAAGACAGGTTTTAGATGATCAGGCAAATAAGGATGTTTCTTAGAAAATCATTTTTATCTAATCTGAAGCTAAACATGCTGTCCCTGTAAGAAGCCCCAATGGGTTATCTGGGTCCAAACCTTAAAATTTTATCTTACAAAACATTGTAACATCAAAAGCAAGAGCCTGTCATTAACTTCAGAACTGATCCAATAATGCCATTTGGTATTATCAGTTGCCCTTCAGGCTTTTAGATTGTTTAGTTCCATTTCTGCTAGCTGAGATCAGCATATGTTTAAGAAACATCTATCCTGAAAATATAATACTCTACTTCAATCATTGGATGAGCACAAAATTAAAAGCAACCTTCTTATCCACTTGTTCAAAAATAAATATTAAAATATTTTTTCCAGTGTTGTGCATGCAGGATTTGTGTGTACCTGTGTGTGATCTGTGTGTCTGTGTGAATATGAATGGGGAAAGCGGTAGATGAATATTGGTTTCTAGCTAGGAATACACTCATTTTTGGTCTATGCTCCGGGTCACAGTACAGTGGGCTCAGCAATGATCCTATGGAATGGATATTTCATTTCCAATTATTAGTGCTTGAAATTGAATAGGTGATTTTTTTTTTTACCATAAAAGTGGTGCCTTTATGATAGAAGGTGAAAACGAGGCACCTGGGAAGCAGTTCTGTTGCTCATTATGACTGTGGTCTGCTGTGTGGCTCTGAGAGATTAGATGTACTTTCACTGTATCACTTGGTTGCTTCTTTCTCAGAGAAAAATGTCCAGTGTATTTCTAAAGAATTCTTGTAAGTCTTGCCCTTGACTTAAAGAGGAGTAGACCACAGACCACACAGTGCAGAAAAAAAAATGTTACTGGCAAGGAATGGGAAGTCTTTTGAAACCACCACGGCAATATTTGAATTGGACTATAGTAGAAGTCAAAAGGCCTTAGAATGTGGCTTTAAGAGCTGAGTGTGTCTTAGCCGGCACTGTGCACGTTGTGATCCTACAAATGTTGTTTATAATATCCTCAGAGTTTCTGGAAGACTATTGTGGAAGGGTCCTTTTCAAGACACAGGAAAATGCATTGATAAAGCATTCAACATTCTAGAACTAACTGACTGCATATATTTCCATGTCCTGAAGAGATGATACATTGGAGAAGAAAGGAGACAGGAAGAACAGTTTAGAATAGTTGGCTAATTAGATTCATGTGGTCATGGGATTGACCTGTGTATACATTAGATTTAATAAAAGGAATTCAAGATGCTAGTGAGTCTGTTTTACAGCATGTTGTATTAAGTCCCAGTGACAGTAAATAACATGCCACATTCCCAGATTTTGTAGCAGACTTGAGACTAGACCTGGGGCTTCTTGAATTATAGAGCACTAAAGTTTCAAAATGTGAGGAAATATAAGAAAAAGTTAAAGGTTGCTGTAAGATGATAGAAAAGTTAAGCTATCTAGTTTAAGTAGACTCCCAAAAGTTCTTGGCCCAATTATCTAGATTATAAAAGTCTCATTTGCTTGGAAATGGATGTGAGGCCCTGCTGATTTTAAGCTACTCAAAGCTGGAGAATGTATGTGGAAATGGCTTGATAACACAGGAATGTCAATGGCCATCATCATAACAAGCTGGAATTAGAGAGGCCTGCCAGAGATGAGAGGTTGATACGCTGTGGATGTTTCCACATCTAGTCTGTTTCTATTTGTTCAATCAATCTCTGTATTTTTATGTGTTTGTTTTTGAAACAAGGTCTCACTATACAGTTGACAATGACCTCAAACTTGCAATGGAGTCCAAGTGGTCCCTGACCTTGCAGTCAATCCTGGCTCAGCCTTCTGGCTGCTGGGATAACAGCCATATGTCACCTCTAGAAGAAGTTTGTGACAGTAAGATCATTAACATATGCCTTCAGAAAACTCAAAATTCAGAAAAGTAAACAGGTAGTTATCGATTTATTAATTTCTTGTGTTTTTGAAGACTGTGCATGTCAGGAACTGGGCTTGTCATATAAATATAGTGAAGGACAATATGCACACAGTTCCTGGGCTTAAGGAACTTTGAGATGGACAGGAAAGAGACATGTATGAATAATTAGCATGTGACAAAGGTGAATGTTGGCATTATGGGAGCACAACATACGGATATTTGATAAGAATACAGAGTGGGGTCAGAAAAATCATTTACTGAAGGTCCAGGGGAAAAAAGCCATGATGGGTTAAGCTGGCACTAAGAGCTCATGAGGAGCCAGATTTGTAACATCCCTTTTCAGAAGCTGTGGATAACCCACACAGATGCAGACAGACTTAGTCCCCGAGCTTGAAACAATTCCTTTTCACTAGGGTCCTAGGAGTTGAATGAGGCAATCGCTTCTCTTGATTTCTTTGGCTGGGAAGAGAAGATTTTTGGCCCTTTCCCCAGAAGGCTGTTTCCCAGATTCATCACTTTGTGTGACAGCTTAGCCATGTGATTAGCAGGTACTGAAGCAGGAAGCATCCTGCTGGATGGAAACTGGACCACGAAACTGATTGTTTTGGGCTGTTTCCATTGGGATAACAGGAGAGCCAAGATGGTTTATTTTTCTTTCTTTCTTTCCAAATACTGCTGCCTGCCACTTTGGGAATTTGAGTCAGACTCCCAAGAGCTGTCAAGCTTCCTGTAGAATCTGGGGATGCTGAATAGAGGAGTGTACCCTAGAAGATTGTTTACAGATGAGAGATCTGAAATCCAGAGAGAAGAGGAAGAACTATTGAGGGTGAGATGACAAGTTAGTGCCTGATCCTCTTAGCCCAGGACTCATCTCTTGAGCCTAGTCCACACACTTTGCCTTGTATGGACCATATTCAAATTCATAGTCACTTTCCTAAGCAATCTTCCTCGGGAAGCTTAGGTGAGCTACAACTCGATGTAAGCATGTGTAACACACAAAACAACATCAGTACTGGGAAGATGAGTTTTCTCTAGCTTGGTATCATCTATTTTTGATACAACATTGGCATGTAAAAGGGTTTTAATATTTATAAAAATCCTGATATATTATCAGTCCCTCGATTGGTATCTTGTTTTGTCAGTGTGGCTATCTAGCTGTGTGATTTTAAGATATTGAAGTTTTATTTGCTTAGAAGCAAATGGCAATGTTTAGCCATTCATTCATTCATACATTCATTCATTCATACATTCATTCATTCACCCACTCATTTAATTAGTGTTTACACACTTCTTACTGTATTCTGGCAAGTACCATACATTGTAGAGAGTCTATGAATGGCAATGGAAGGAACAGTTCCTACTCATGCTGACTGCCTGCCTATCTGGGATGAATGATCTTAAACGTATGATTGTAGTACAAATTACTTAATATATCATAATGGTAAGAAGTTGTTTCTTCACTAATAAAGAAGAGGCAGAATGACAAATCACCACAAATGTATTACTATTATTTGATTTCATATATATATATATATTATAATTATTAGATTCTTTCTTTATTTTGATTTTTGAGACAGGGTCAACGTTGTAGCAGAAGCTATCATCAGACTCATGACAGTCATCCTGTTTTAACATATTAAATTCTGGGATTAGATGCATCTTCTAACATACTTGGTTTATTATAATTTTAGCCTAGAGTGGTCCAAATTACTGGTATAGCTGAGGGTGACCATGAGCTTGAAACCCTTCTCCCTCTAGCTCTCCAGTGTAGGGAGGATAGTTTTGTCCTACCTTGCCTGCATTTATACAGTGCTGAGTATCAGACTCATAGCTTTGTGCATGGTAGGAAAACAATACCACCTGTACCACTTTCCCTAGCCCCATTGTAACCTGCACAGTTATTGGCATTAATCACATTTCATATTGTTCTGAAACTGTTGTTGATATTTCCAGAGCTTTTCATCTTTTCAAACTGAAGCTCTGTACCCACCAAACTCTGGATTCTCTATTCTCCTCATCCCCTGGAAAGCACCCCTCTGCTACTCTGTGTCTATGCATTTGACTACTTCATGTAGCTCATGGAGATGATGGTAATTAATGAGGCAATTCCATGTAATTTATCTGGTAATCAAGAGGGGTTTATTGTTGGGATAACTTGCATACCTCCAATAAGGGCTGGCTACAGGATCAGGGAGAGATGAGGTACCATCCAGCGGAGAACTCTGGATTGGTGTCCCATCCAGCTTCCAGGACCACGAAGTATCCAGAAGGGACCCAACATGTATGTAGCTCTTCTTAAAAGGTTCCTTCTCAGCCACGCCCCAGAGGTAGGTAATAGGCAGGTATGGAAGTTACCTGCTGACACTATAGGGGCAGTATTTCAAGGTCAAACCTGGAACAGCTACTCACTATACATGTAGGATTATACATATTACTTTAGCATTCATAGAAAAATAAAAACAAGACACATAGACATACACCCCTTTAGAAAACACACAATTCAGAATAAACTTAACCTCAAGGATAATCTATATTGTAAGATAAACAATAGCTCTTTGTTTGCTTCTACTATATTTGTTCATTCATTCATCTACAACCACCTGTGTTGCTTTTGATATCCCTTTTTGATGTAGGTACTTTAGCAGGGACTTTGTTCTTACATCATTTTATTTTGTTTTAATCTTTATTTATGTATTTTTTCCCTCAGAAGTCACACTCAGTACCTCATTACCCAGAGAAAATGGGAGTGTATTTAGGTAGGAGGCATACTATAATGGGTGAGACATCAAAGCAAACAAATTATTAACTGTTTTGTCTCAATGGGAATAAAATAATTGTATTCATTAGGTTAGGAAGGCTTAATATGTGACAGGTATGAGGGGATTTAAACTAGACTAAAAGATATGGCAGATTCCTACATGTGACATGCTCTAGATGGGAGGAGAGACACTTGGCAACACACAAGCACATACGGCACTATGACAAGTCTTTGAAGAGATCAGTAGAAGCTGTGAGGTGTCCTGCAATAAAAAGTCAACACAACATAGATTTGGAGGGAGGGGTCAATGGTTATACCGAAGTATTGGGAAAGTTGGAATTGAATATTAGAAGAAAGAACCTTTCAGAAAAAAGAAAAAAAAAAAAACTCTTGGCAGAAGTGATGGCGTAGGAGCCATAAAGAGAAATAAGAGCTGAAGACCGGAGAGTAGGACATACATGCATAAGCTACCGGTGTCATGTTAAGAGAGCGTGAAGGGGTTGGGGATTTAGCTCAGCGGTGGAGCACTTGCCTAGCAAGTGCAAGGCCCTGGGTTCGAGCCTCAGCTCCAAAAAAAAAAAAAAAAGAGAGAGAGAGAGAGAGAGAGAGTGTGAAGAGTTACACAAGGTGATTTCTAAGCACTTCTCCATCCTAAACTGTTATCACTATCCACATGTCATATATGTCAAACAGAATATTCCCTTCCACCTACCTGCATTTGGATAATGCATTTCTTTCAAATTTCTAGAGAGCCAAGGAATGAATCTCCTTTGGATGACAACCCTCATATCCTGTAGAGTCTAACGACTTGTCACAGAAAGTGAATCTCTGGCCACCCAAAAGAAAAGCGAGCACTTTTAAAAGACATCTCTCTCTAAAGGGTCATCTTGCTTAACATCAAGCACAAGAAGACATTCTATGTGCAGCATCACCAAGAACTTGACAGAAGTGCAAACCATGGGGCCCCAACTCAGAAGCCTGTCAACTCAGGAAACGGAGGGCAACTCAAACATTTGAGTTTCCACCAACCCTTTAGGTTCTGAAATGAAACTATGAGGACCACTGTGCTAGAACATCTAGTCCAAATTTACTCCCTTTTCTGCAAAATTGGGACTAAAGAAGTCTCAGTCTATGCACCAGCCACTACCCACACTGAGGCTGATCTGAGATCTACTAAACACAGGATTGAGGAGAGTAAGGGCTGAAGTTCCACAGTGGCTCATGTGCGGTGAGCTTAGGGATCAGTCTGCTTAAAACGGAGTCCAGAGACATGGGGACCTAGAAGGGAGGCTTTGATAGTAGAGTCAACACAAGTGAGATCAGTCTGTAAACTTACTAGTAAGCACAAAGAAAGAAGGCATGGGAGGAATGCAAAATGAAGGGATGGTCATGAGGGAAGTGAAGTGTCGACTGACTTCAGTGGGTGAAGGTGCTTGCCTCCAAGATGGACAGCATGAATTCTTCCCTTGGGACTCACATGGTAGAAAGACAGAACTGACTCCCACAAGTTATCTTATGACTGCCACATGTTTTCTATCTGTCTGCTTCTCCCTCCCTTTTTCTGGCTTCTTCCCCTGACCTTTGCTCCCCCCTCCCTCTCCTGAAATATTCACATTTACCAGCATTTACCAGTTAATAATCTGTAGAGGCTAAAGAGGGAGAGAGAGACAGAGCGAGAGAGGCAGAGACAGAGACAGAGAGACAAAGAGAGAGGGAGGGAGGGAGGGAGAAAGAGAGAGAGAGAGAGAGAGAGAGAGAGAGAATTCTGTATGGTTTTGTGAGGCCAGGAGAGAAGTACTGGCTACTAAGCTGCTAGGCACTTCTGAATCCTAATTGATTGAGCTACTTCAAACACAGGGCACTTATTGCTAAAAGCAAATGAGATCTACTCTTCTTTCTCTTCTTTCCCCCCCTTTGCATAGCTGGTATATCGCACTTGATTGAGTGATGTCAGCTGAGACAGAGGTCCATCCTTGGGCTACTGGCTTAGTCTCTCCAGTAGACTGA
Source organism: Onychomys torridus (assembly GCF_903995425.1). Classification (NCBI taxonomy): domain Eukaryota; kingdom Metazoa; phylum Chordata; class Mammalia; order Rodentia; family Cricetidae; genus Onychomys; species Onychomys torridus. Next base: position 59,923,431 of record NC_050456.1, read on the forward strand.
CTAGCTATACTTTATTCACAAAGTTTCTCCCATTTAACATCTTCTTTGTACCTGGAACTTGGCCCTTCTTAAGAAAACCAAGCCCGAGCACAAACATCCAAATGCCCACAGAAGATGGTTTCACATGACACTGTGTTTTGGTTCTTTTTTTTTTTTTTAAAGCAAAGTAAATATCAATTCTAAATACTTTCATGTTTACTTTGTGTACTCCATCTGGGCCAAAAGGGTGGGCACAAATAGTATCATAAATAAATGGTATCATAAATAAATGATCAACATTAATTAGGTTGCTCTGTAATGTAATTACAGAAACACTACACTGTGAAATGCAAGCAGGAAAAAAAAATCACATTTGGTCAGCATTAAAGACCAAATTATTTTCCTAAATTTTAAAACAAGGAAATTTTGAAACCTCTGAGCCTTCTTCAGATTTTCGCTTCTTATCTTAGGGATTTAGTTTTAAGGTGAAGCTATTTATTTACTTACTTTTGCTGAGTAAATTTAGGCCCTCAGTGGGTTGAACAATGCTTACTTATATGGAGGAGGACAATGTCATTCCATGAGTCAATAAATTCCAATGCTAATCTCATGACAATACAGAGCCAACACTTTCAGATCGCTCTGCACCATGTTGATCTAATCGTGTTTGAACCTTCCAGTTACACCTGAGAATTGACACTTGGCTTTTGCAAAGCAAGGGGGATGCCAAGGCTTCACTCACAGTGTGTCCATATTCTGGAATCCTAAAAAACAATGTATTTCCCAAATAAGGCAAGATTCCTTTATGACTCTGGCTTTAAGTCTGTTCTTTTCTTTCCTTGTCATACTTCTCTCCTCCCTTGCCAGTTAAACACCTACTCATCCTTTAGGACTCAAATGTCATCATTACAGGGAAGGCCATCTACTTTTCCTAGGCATAGGCTCATGATCTATGCCTATCTTGCTGAACTCTCATAAATTTATATATACAGTTTATCATTATGCTTATCAAAGTCATTCACTCAATCGTCATTCTACTGTACTTATCATTTGCAGCACAGTGAAGTTATAAAACAACCTTAGTAATTTTATTTACAGGTCTGTGAACCCCACAAACCAGTAAAAATTCTTCCTTGAGTAGACATTGAGTATAAATTCAGAAAATGTTTGAAGTAGACAACATCAGTAATACAAGGGTCAAACACTACTAAATACTTGTTTTTATTCTGGGCAGCACCTTACTTTTACCAATGCATTTAATGTTTAGATTCTAAACTTTAGGATATTCCTTTGCTATAGCTATCATTCCATCCTTCTTGCCTTTCAAATATCTAAGGCATACCAAAGTTAATTAGTTTGCTCAAGGTTACTGTCCACCAAGAAGGAAAGCTAAGGTTTGACCCCCCAGTTCTGTGTTATTCTAAAGGCCATAGAAACTGCCTCCCACAGATATGATTTATGTTGAAATCATAGGATCAGCAGGATAGAAAAATTAGAATGATGACTATTAATTATTCACATCTGAATAGCATTTACAGGGTATTTTAACATCAATGGGTGCTTCTAACTATATTAAACAAACTTAACTTTCTCATTTAGAGAAATCACAAATAAAATACAAATGAAGTGAAGAAAAAGCCGTATAATTTTTAATATTTAATGGTAACATCCATCTGTTTCTGATCAACATTTTGGTATCTATTACTTGCCTTTCTCTGGCTTTGTGTGTGTGCATATGTGCATGTGTGTGCGTGCAAGTGTGTGTAGGATACTGTGCACAATGCTTCTTTCATACTTTGTAAATATATATCAATGACTTTTTTTCATGTCCACAATGATACTACATTTTTGAGTTTTGCTGTGAATTAATTTGTAACATTTTTGTGCATTTTGCTTTCATAATACAGTGCATATTAGTTTTTCCCCCAAAGAAGCAATAGCTGTACCACTTGCTGCTTAACATCTGAGTCCTTTTTATTTCATTTGCATTTCACCTTTGCCACTATAATATTAAGAACATAATAGTCTGTGTGAGATCATCTCACTGCATTCCCTCTTTAGTTAGGACAGACTCCACTTAGTTTCCTGGTTCAGTCTCCTTTGGGAGCCACAGTATAAATATTCCATATTTCAATCTCATTGGCTTCTGCAAAAAAGGGTTATTTTGACTTGTATATATATTTCAAAAACTTCAGTGATTTAACTGCTTATAATTTTTTCAGTTAAATTCAACATGTGCTACTAGCCATGAACCAAGTTTTTGCTTTGTTGAGTAGATGCTCAAAACTACTTTGTTTGTAAACACCAGTTACTCAAAAATTGTGAAACTAACATTGTCATAGTACTTGACATCTGTCGACTTGTATCTTTGTGTGTTATACTGTTTAGTATGGTTAGAAGTATGAAAAATGTCTCATTTATACCTCAATGGTAATTTGTAATTATTCTCTACTTGAAAATATTTGATTTCAAAAATCATCTTTGCACACGTGACTATTCTGATATTACAGACATCAGGAACAACCCAAGAAAAGAGTCAAGCAACTACTCACAATGATTTGGGAAACTCAGAATTCATCTTATTATCCTTAAATGTACCTTTTTATCTCCAATGATGTCTGAAATGTCTTGGTTGCTCTCCAAAATTTATTTTGGATTCTCATCTAATATAATTTTTTATTAATGAAGTTTTTATTCATTTTGCATATCAACCACAGATTCCCCCTTTCATCCTTCCTCCAGCTCTCCTCAGCCTTCCCCCAACCCTTCCCCCATTCCATCCTCCAAAAAAGTAAACACTTCCCATGGGGAGTCAGCCAAGCCTGATATATTCAGTTGAGGCAGGTCCAACACCCCTCCCCCAACTAGGCTGTGCAAAGTGTCCCACCATAAATAATGGGCTCCAAAAAGCCAGATCATGCACCAGGGTAGATCCTGATCATACTGCCAGGGGCCCCTTAAAGAGATCAAGCTACATGTTGGAAAGGATGTGGAGCAAGAGGAACAATCACAATCCTCCACTGTTAGTGGCAACACAAACTTATACAGCCACTTTGGAAATCAGTATGGCAGTTTCTCAGAAAACTGAGAATCAGTCTACCTTAAGACTCAATGATATCACTCTTGGGCATATACCTAAGGAATGTTCAATCATACCACAAGGACACTTGCTCAACTATGTTCGTAGTAGCATTATTCATTATAGACAGAACCTGGAAAACAACCTAGATACTTCAACCAAAGATGGATAAAAAAAATGTGGTACATATACACAATGGAACCCTACTCTTAATATCTTATATAGCAATATATTATAGATAGTATTTTCTTTCCTACACAGCAAATTAGTATAAGCCTAATAAATGAAAACTATATGTTTAATTACATCATATTTTATGTACATCACGAATTTGGGCTTGACATGACTGACTCTTGAGCAAAGTTGCAGTCACTATGTCTGCCAAAGCTGAATTTTCATTTGAAATGTGAATGAGGGAACTTTGACTTTAAAGCTTCTTCAAAATTATTTGAAATATTTATATGCAGGGGTGGAATTCATGGTAGCATTTGAGTGGAGACACTAAAGGGAGTCTGCTCTAGCAGTCATATATCGTAAAAATCATTAATGCGACCTTCACTTTAGTCCAAGTTTATTGGTTAGAAACAAGTTTCAGTTCCTACCAAGTATCAAAGACAAGAGATTATACTAGGGCACAGATCCCAAAGAGTAGAGATGATGAGGAAAAAGCTGCCTCTACCTAGAATTCTACCCTTTTGGAGGGCCCTACCTCTAACTTTCCCAGGGAAACTTAAGAGGAAAGAGGGATGAGATGCTTGTAGATAGAATGATAGGCATAGATGATGAGAGGAAAGACAGAAACACAGGATAGCTTAGTGAGGACCTGGGTCAATACCCAACTGCTCAGAACTTTATTCAAAAGGGCTTTTTATAACAATGTCATGAGGTGAGGCATAAGACCTTCCCCTTGCTAGAAACAGCCAAATATAGACCCTTCTAAATACCTGATACCCAGGCTTGTGGTCCAACCATCCTCTTATTCAGCCCTGCTGGTAAAGCAAGCTCAGATTCTCTGAATAATTTGGGCCTTCACATATCCTACACTGCCCTCTAGCCTCAAGTGACTCATGTTCTTCTCACCTACAAAATATCTTTATCTTCCCCTAACAATTATAAGAGTGTTATTTTACTGTTATTTTAGAATAAAAATAAAAAGTCATCATATAATTCAAGCTCATGTAGTTCAGAATCCTTTGTGTAATCTGCTAATCATAGCTACTAAGACAGAATTTCTTTTAGTCTATAGATCTGTAACAGTACAGAGACAGTTTACTGCAACACATGAATGAGGCAGACACAGGGTGAAGACAAAATGAAGCAACAGTGAAGGTTGTATGAGTTATTCATTCATGGAAATTGTGAAATCTAGACTGTACAATATTATTTCATGGTGTAGGTATCAAGGCTGAGAATCATTCTCTGTATCCTTGTGTTCTACCCTCTGGGTTCTCAATTCCACCTGACCTCTTGTTCACAAAAAGTAATGTGTTTGAAGGAATTCTCATTGCCATATGTTCCTTGTAAGTAGAATTTCAGGAATTTAATAATCTTTTAATTTTGTATGGCATCTTTATATCCAAGGCATGTTTTTTGATAAAGTAATTTTCTAAAGACCTCATGCTTCTCCTGTGGATTTTAATAATGTTCACTGCTTTAGACAAAACAATGCGCATGTATCATTTCAGTATATTATGCTCTCTACTGAGCTCCCATTGAGAAGATTGGGGCACTAGGGTGATGGAGAGGGTCTTTGAGATGACGTTCTTTGGAAAGGATCCATCTTGTAACACAACATATTGACTTTTTGAACTTTCTAAATGTTTTATAAAAGATTACAAGCCATTTCCTTGGGTTTTCCTCTACATCTTCTTGCTTAGTTTTATCATCTTTTGCCATTTGGTGAGATAGTAATTTTCCAGATCAACTGGTCCTCTTCCTTTTTTTTTTCTTCATCTTTTTATCCCTATTTTCTTGCATTTTATTGTAACCAACAGGAAGAAACTAAGTATATATTTTCCTCACTTTGTTTAGAAGTCTCCTCAGCTTAATATCCAAGTTTATCTTATAAATCCTGTTTTCCACATAACTTTAGGCAATAAATTTTCTTAGCTGTCTGCACTATACAAAAGGGATCCATCTTCCTCTAGATTCCAATACCTTATTTCCTACCCTCTGAGCCCTCACTGGCCACATCCTCCACGACCCAACTTTCATTGTTCAACCCTGTCTCAATTATGATTCTCTTCCAAATTATGTGAGTCTCTTACAAATGTGGAGTTCTAAACATAATCCTGTATTTGAGTTTTAATACTGAGGTGTGCCTGTCACAAACAGAAAATCTGCATTAGCTTTCTATGATGTATGCAAATTACCACAAGCTCAGAGGCTTACACAAGAATTTGTCTATCTCTTGCTATTTCTAGATCAGCATTCTCAACCTGTGGATTGAGACCTCTTCAGGGGAGGTAGAAGGACTCTTTCAGAGGGGTCATCTAAGAGGATCAGAGAACAAAAATATTTACATTATGATCCACAACAGCAGCAAAATTGCAATTGTGTGGCAGCAATAAAAATAATTTTATGGCTGGGGGGTAAACACAACATGGGGAACTGTGTTAAAGGGCTGCAGCATTAGGAAAGTTGAGAACCACTGTCACCCAAAAGAGAGTTCAGCCTACCCTGGAACTAGATTTTCTGGAACCCACTTTAAAATACCTGAAGAGATAATTCTAATGTAACATAATCAGGCCATTAACTATAGGGGAATATTCAGCTGATTGTGCATTTAGAGTAGCACTTTACACCCAAGGGTATGAAAACGTCAAAGAAAACAAATTGTGCATTACTTTGTAAAAACATAAAATAACTCTGATTGTGAGGCTGATAAGCCATACAAAATTATGACACAAGTGATTTCAGAAAATGATAAACTGCATTAGGAATACAAAACCCATATAGATTAGTAAGGAGCAATAGATATTCAATAACACATGGGAAAGAAGAAAGAACATATCAGGAAATAGGAAATGTAGATTGGCTAATTCTATATATGGAAAGTTTAGTTTTTATAAATTACAAACAAAACAATAATAATGGACTCACCTATGCCATCAACAAGCTTCAATACATTCTGTATTAGTAAAGATGGAGCAGCTGGCTTCTCTCTTGAAGATGATAAGTTGGTATGGCTGTCCTTTCAAGTAATTCCTCTTCTACAAGTTTGTTGTAATGAAATAACCAGTACTAACCAGATAAACATACATCAATAATCTTTAAGGTAGTGTTCAAAAGAAGAGAGGATCTGAAAGGAGCCTGAACACTTATCAGGAGAGAAATGTTGAGAAAATTATGAGATATTACAGTCATTAAAATAATATTTAAGATGAATGTTTAATGATGTGGAGAGATGCTGTGATAGGTTAGGAATGTCAGGATGCAAAATTGCCTCTTTTGTGAAACTGATGCTTCAAATAATTTATGATCAGGATGAAATAAATGAAGATGCTGGTGATTATCTTTGGGGTTTGGAATTGTTCATGTCATATAATGCTCTCAAACAGAGACACTCGCCTTATTTTGAAGCCTTTTCAAAGTTTCCATATTACTGTGTTATTGATTGATTGATTGATTGATTGCACATGGTAAAGCAGGAAGTCAATATTGGGAAACATCACAGCCTGAAGTAGTATCAATCAAAGATACTTTTTGGATGTTCATGGAAATGACTTGATGAAACTGGTCAAAATGGAGAGGAGAGGCTGGTGCCACAAACAGTGGTCACTCCTCATCCTGAACTTACAATTTCTAGAGCAGACTGTCATGATAAACAGCACATAAGCAGTAAGAACACTTTTATAATGTAAGCTAAGAAAGTGTGAGTGTTTTGCTTGTTTATTCACACTGGGAACATGCAAACCCTGAGAGGAATAAGAAAAGACATGTATTAATTCTGTGAATGGCCATTCTTGGCTTGGGGTAAAATCCTATCTGAGGATCACAAACATTTTAAATGCCTTGCCTGATTTGATTCACAGGCAAAGAAGAAGTAACATACCCTGACTTATCACTGGAGGAGCATGTGATGATTGTTAATTAATTCAAAGAAAGTGGAATAGAAACATTTTTTTCTATGTTCCACATACTATGTGATTTAAGGAGGCACACATAATTAAATTAAGACATTAAATATTATAGGTATATATTTATCTATCCAATTTATGACAGTAGTAAGTATATATCTAGCCTGATTAAAAAATAACAGAAGTAGATTAAAAGATATTTGTTCATCCTGTCATTGTAGAATTGCCCGATGCAGTCGAGTCCTATATAACAGTATTGCTGTCACAAAGTTCCCATCAGATGCCACTGGCTAGTGGCAGCATAGCCATGTTACATGTACACAGTGATGCAATGATTAGACAGTACACTTCTCAGAATGGGAGCTATTGTATGTATTTAGCTTCCCTATGTGTTTAGGGTATATATAATTTTGTTTTGTTTTCTTCAAGGAGTAGCGTGCTGACCCAGGATGGAACAGACATTTTAGATTGAAGCTTGAAAAGAAATTAAAAATCACACATATTTAAGGACATTAACTACATGTTTAATTATAATAGATACAGCTCAGCTATTATTTAGGTGGAATAGGAGTGTGTGTGTGTGTGTGTGTGTGTGTGTGTGTGTGTGTGTGTGACAAAAATTGATTGGGATCCAAGTAAATGGTTGGAGGACTAAATAAAGTCTTGAAGATAGTGGGGGTAGACTTTTGATTTGCAGTTTTTTCCACTTGTCTCTGATAGGTGACATGGCGCTTTGTGCTTAGCATTGCAATTAAACACTCAGAACCTTTGCTTTTTATACTAGTTTTCAGAAAGAACTACATAAAACATTCCAGAAAGTGTGGCTTAGCACATTCAGCCCTTGGTCTCGAGATTACAGTCAGCCCTTTGGAATCACTGTGATGGTGACAGTTAGCCCTTTGGATTCACTGTGATGGTGATAGTCAGCCCTTTGGATTCACTGTGATGGCATTCATGGTCTTCCTGACTGGGCCTGCTACTCTTTGAGCATCACACTCTAGTTATATAGTTATCCACCCTCAGGTCTTGGCCAAACTTTTGTAGAAACTGCTCATGAGAAGATAACAGTTTTCTCCTCATTTTATTTTCATGAAATTACTCCAGGTTAACACTTACTTTTGCTATATGCTTTGACTGGAGGAGAAGCTAAAGTCCCTTGGCCAAACCCAGCATCAATAAGATGTGCAAGTACTGTGTTGTCCTCTCTCTGGAAAGACAGCCAGGTTTGGTTTCCATGTGCTTCTGTTGGAAAAGTATTTTTCTCAGCTTTAGAGAAGAATTTTTGATCATTACTACTAAGAGGTATTGTCAGACTCAAAATTAAAAAAAAAAAGATGAAGAGAAGGAAGACGTGGCAGTTCCCTCAACCTAAGCCCACAGAGCTGAGGTCTTGCCTCAACCAGCATAAAGTAGTGGGATAGGAGAGTTGTTTTACATCTGTGAGCCCAGTCTGTTGTGTCTAAATTGAATATAACAGCAAACAATGCTGAATTGTTCCTACAGTTCTCATCCTTTTTGGTGATTTTATTCTCTCCTTGAAAATAAATAAATAAAATTTTGCCATGAAGATGCTAAAATTGAATATTCCAGAAAAAAATGTGCTTGAACCAAACAATTGAAAAAAAATCACACCTTTTTATGGCTTCCTTCCTTCTGTCTGTATATAGAGAGAGGGGGCCGTTTTTTTTTTTTTTTTTTTTTTTTTTTTTTTTTTGCCTTGTAATAGCAGACCTCCTAGCCAAAAAATATGGTATTTCTTAGATGGAGAACCTTATCTGTGATTGCTTTTAGAAGAATATAGTACTATTTCTAGGCTATACTATAAAAATTAAGTTTGTGATTGATTAATTTTCTATGTAATGGGTAGAAAATTTCAGTTTAAAAATACAGCAAATGCAGATAGTGTGCATGAGTGTGCGGCAGTGCTTGAATGTGTAGGAGTATGAAATAATGTGAGTGTGTAAGAGAGGGAGTGTGCAAATGAGTGAAACAGAGAATGAGAGTACACACAAGAGTGTGAGTGAGTGTACAGAAGGGTGAGAATTTGTGAGTGTGTAATAGTGTTCATGATGTGAGAAAGTGTGATCATATACATGAGAATGTCAATGTGTAAGAGACAGTGTGCATGACATGGGAAAATGTGAGCATGCACATGAAAGTGTGTGTGTGTGTGTGTGTGTGTGTGTGTGTGTGTGTGCGTGTGTGTGTGTGTTGAATGTGTTGTTGTCTAGGAAGATGCAGAAATAAACCAGGATTATTATTCATCTCTTGAATGAATAGCAGGTTAAATACTCAATACTCTAGAAAGAACAGATCTTTCTAGAACCAAGAAAGTATACAGTTATGTGTTGCCCCTGAATATTTCAAGGCCTGTGAAAGAAATGGTGATGGGTCAGATGAAGGAGGTTTTAGGGAGCTTCCTTCTTAAGCAACTGAAACATTTTCCTGAGGGTTTTGAAGAAGGAGAATTTTGAGTGTTCTTTTTGCAATGATTGATGCTGCTATACATTTTAAAAAATTTACCTTACCTCTGATGGTATAGTAATGATTATGATTTATAATCTTCAAAGACATACCCATTCTTTTATCTTCTTCTCAGGGTATGGTCAACATGTGTGATGTCTGTCTGAGTCTCTCAGTGGGTAATCTGGAATATGTTTTTCTTCCACACACCCCTCTCTGCACCTTATGTTCAGAATCTGTCTGATGACAGGCTGATGAGGGAGGATTCTTTTAAGAGACTGATTAGAACAGTGAACAGTCAGAAAAAAAGCATTTTTCTTGTTGAGCTTTCCCAGATGATGGAGGCCCACAATGAACTAAGTTTCCTTTCACTGTTTTGTGCAGTGAAAAGAAAAACTTTTAGAGACACATGTGAAATATGGCAGATGAGTCTTAGAAAGTTTTGTGTTTTTATATTAATTGATAACAACATTCTCAAAGTATCAACATTTTACTGTGGTTCCAGTTACAAAATCGTACATAGAAAAATGGTGTTTGTTTATTTATTTTTATATCATGTGAAACATAATTTGTCAGTATATGAGGATGTGTTTTGTATATGTTACATTATTGACATTTGGGGAAATAACTAGTGTTGATGTTATCTTTCAAAGGCAAATATTAACATATAAATGTTCTGTGCAAGAATGTAGCAAATCTAAAAGTTTATTCTTCACCTTATGCTTTGGTTAAGTGATGACTCCATCAGGGTAAAATGTGACTCTTCCCTTCCTGCTCCTCTAAATTCAGTGTACACTCCTAAATATTAGATTCTCTTCAATCCCTATGAAGTACTGGGCCCCATTCATAAAAGACAGGGCATATGTTTCCAAATTGCCATTATCAAAGAATGTTAGAGGAACACCATGGTGAATTACACTGGCCAATCTTGGATGTCTTTGATATTTTGTCTGAATAAAAATAGACTTTAATGCCCAGGTCCTTTCAACACTGTAGATCTCATATCCCAGTTGCTAAGCCTCACAACTTACTAGAGGTAGAGAATGAACAGTGGTGGCATATTGAGTTACATGTGCATGCCAGCTGGGTTGCTTCTTCTGAGAAGCAGTGGATTCACGAGCAAAGGTGGGGTCAAATTTGATTATGGTGATGTTAACAACAACCACAAAATGTTTACTGCCTGTTGTGTAGTGGGATTTTCTAGAGCTACCTACTTTAAACTGGAAAAAATGCCCTTGCAAGGTAAATACAATGAAGGAAAATGTACAATTATTCTGTATGAAGACATTGTGGGAGGGTTATTCTAAAGGTTTCTGGAGCAGCTCAGTTAATACTTAAAGATGATTATCGATTAGGAGAATAGAGAAAATGATGTGGTACATGGTGATACGTAGAAATCTTTAGGAAGGAAATGAATGACTCATTCTATTCAAAAAACAGACATTGGTTAGACTTTCTGGAGAGTAATGATGGATTTAGACAGGTGGTTGAGTGCCAGACCATGAAGAGTCTCTGTCTTTGATACATTTATGAGAAAGAATTATTCATGTTGGTCATTGCATACTGTCCTGGGTAGTTTTTATTGCTAAATTGAAATAATTTAGAATTACTTTAAGAACAGTCTCAATCAATTTGGACTGTGGTTATGTATGTGAAAGACTTTTTGTTTGTTTGTTTGTTTTGTTTCTCAGGGCAGGGTTACTTTAGTTAAGAGCCCTAGCTGTCCTGGAACTTGCTTTGTAGACTAGGCTAGTCTCAAACTCACAACCTCTGAACCAACTTCTTGATTGATGATTGATGGGAGAAAGTCCAGCCCACTGTGGGTGACATGATTCCTAGGCAAGTGGGTCTGGTGTGTATAAGTAAGCTGAGCATGGTAGAGAGAGGGAGAGAGAGAGAGAGAGAGAGAGAGAGAGAGAGAGAGAGAGAGAGAGAGAGAGGGAGGGAGGGAGGGAGGGAGGGAGGGAGGGAGAGGGAGGGAGAGAGAGAGAGAGAGAGAGAGAGAGAAGAGGGAGTGTTCTTTATGGTTTCTTCATTCAGGTATCTGTCATGAGTTCTGGCCTTGACCTCAATGATAGATTGCAACATGGAAGTCTAAGTTGAAATAAACCCTTTCCTCCTCCAGGTTGCTTTGAATCAGAGTATTTAACATAGCAACAGAAAACGAAGTAGAATACACACACTCATATACATAATATATGTACATTATGTATATGTTCTCAACTCTGTATCACAGAGAGGCCACATTGACACTGTTCTTGATTATCAGAAAAATCAGAACTCATCCAAGGGTTTCATATATGCAGTACATTTAAAACTGTGTTTGCAGGTAAAAATTTTAGTGTATGGTTGAAATAAATTAACACTAGGATGTTACATATTATCTTTAAGAGTATCTTACAATATCTGCCAGTGTAGACTACAGCCCCTCATTTGTATCTTTCTTTTACTGTTATCCCCTTTAGTCTTTTCTCTTATCTCTCAAATTTCTATTTTTCTCATCTTCCTTCTTCCTAATACACAATTATTAATGTTCATTTTAAATGACTATCAAAGTATCACTGTTTCCTTCTTTGTTAATCTGCTTTACATGGTTGCCCCTTTACTCCATATTATCTGACTATAAAATTATTTTATAATAGTAAGAAGTCCCTCTGCACTAAACATGCTGATGCTAAGCATTCAAGTAATTATTATTTATCCTTAGATCATAAATTGGGAAATTTCATAGCTTGGTAATTCCTATGTACACAGGCATAGAAAATACTACATGCTTTCTACTTTTAATTGGTGAGTATTTTACAAACACAGGCCAATTTCTATTAGAATATATACTACATGAGTTTTTGTTGTGTTAGTATTAATTGCTTTTGTTGTATTTTACATTTGATCCATTATACACAATTCAAGGAGATGCCTGATCTCTTTGTTTATGTTTATGGCTATAGCTCATCATAACAACTGATTGCTTAATTACCTATTTTTTGCAGGCTTGGGCTTTGAAGTTTTCATCCTGGTGTTTAGTCAAGATCTTTTGGTTTAATACTGTAAAATATCACGTGGTTTAAACAGAACAGGAGGTAAGGGAAATGATTTTTTTGGTGTCTCACATGCAGAAGTGGAGGAGGACCAGTCTCACAAGCTATGTGGCTAGAACCATTGGTTGAAGTAAGTGGAAACATGAGACCAAAAAAAAAAAAATCTATTTAGCAGTATTAAACTTAAGGCCAGTGTCATTTGAAGATTAATTGGACAGGGAGATGTTCAGTATAAATCTCATATTTCTAATTAAAAAATTACTCATTTGATGATCTTATTTTTTAAAACCCTTGTGGATATGTGCCAGCTATGGTTACACAGCATCTCTTGAGTATCTCTTGTTTGGAAAACTTACATTATGAATATTGATTATGCCAAAGTAGAAATTAGAAGCTCTCTCTTCATAACTGTCTTCTTTGCTGAGTTACAGTACCAGAGATATTTTCCTTCCCCTGTAAATGAATAGAATGATGAAATAGCATGCCCAGAATCAAGCTTTGTGTTAGTACAGTGACAGACAGACTGAATTTTCATAGAGCTTTGCTTCCAGTTTGAAGTATCTTCATTGAAGTGGCGCCGCTGCTGCCCAGCACTGGAAGCCATTGTGGTTTTGCTAGAATAACTCTAACAGGATATAATTAAGTCTGATACTTGGTTAGGTAACTTCCAATTTTACTGTTATTGCCTCCAATTTCTCTTCAATTTACCTTGCTCCCCTGCCAGCTCATATTTCCCAGTGTAGTCCAAGTTATCCCTTTAAACTGAAAATCTGATAATACCACTCCCCTAATCAAATCTCATCATGGCACTTCCCTGGTTCCAGTCAGGATGCCTAAGGAATGCGTTTCCTCGGGCTGCCATGACAACTCACCACAAATATGGATGGTCAAAAGCAATAGAAATGTATTATCTCCAGGGTCTATATTCTCCAACTCTGAGCATGGTCATGTTCTCTGTAAAAGCTCCAGTGGAGTATCTCAACTCACTTGTCCTCTAGTTATTGTTGCTGCCCATTGTCTTTGGTGTCTCTTAGCTTATAACAGTGTAACTGCAGTTTCTGTGCCTCCTACTTCACAGGAGCACTTCTCCTTTGTGTATTTTTCTGTTTTCATATGGTACTGCTTTCAAATAAGAAATCCAGTTATGGTGAATGAGGGCTGACCAAACTCAAGATGACCTCATTTTAACTGCTGTATCTATCTGCAAGAGCTCATTTCCAAACAGAGTCACCTTTGCAAGTTTAAGAGATGAAAACATCAACACACCTTTTGGGAGAACAAATTTAAACTTGTAATAGTGCTCTACAAGGTAATTCTTCATGTTGATCCTATGTAATTTTCCATTATCTTGTGTTAGTTTCGTTCTCTACTCTCTACTTTCTAGTCACTCTTGACCCTTGACTTCTGCTTATTTTGTGTGTTCTTTACAATTTCATACTTCTTTACAAGCAGATTCTCCCCACCTGAATAACAATCTGTGTTGACTCCTTTCCCCATACTTACCAGTTTCACATCTTTTCTTTATCTCTATCATCATTCCACCTGAGCTTAGGCTACCCTCCTTTGAACCCACAGGTAATTCTACCTCTTTCACATTATGTATAATTCTCTTTACAGAGATAATTCATTTCTAAGTAGGATTTACCTTCTATTTTTTTTAGAGTACCATTACCAAATTTTGATAGTTTGATTATTTAAGAATATAAATTCAGGGTCTTGGAAGATACTAGTTTTTTTTTTTTTTTTTTTTTAAGTGTGTAGTTAGAGGTTTCCTGCCTGGCCCAGTTAGGACAAATCTCTCTTACCCGCCAGTCCCACAGTTGCTCAGACCCAACCAAGAAAGCACACAGAAACTTACATTGTTTAGAAACTGTATGGCCGTGGCAGGCTTCTTGTTATCTGCTTCTTCTATCTTAAATTAACCCATTTCTGTTAGTCTATACTTTGCCACATGGCTTGTGGCTTACCAGTGTCTTTACATGTTGCTTCTCATGGCGGTGGCTGGTGGTGTCTCTCTCCAGTCTTCTCCTTCCCAGAATTCTCTTCTCTCTTGTCCCGCCTATACTTCCTGCCTGGCCACTGGCCAATCAGAACTTTATTTACACAGAGCGATATCCACAGCACTTCCCCTTTTCTTTTTTTTTTAAGGAAGGTTTTAACGTTTACATAGTACAATTACATATAACAAAACAATTATCAAGCAAGAATTACAGTTACAATAGTAAATAAGATATCCTATCTATCTTATATTTGTGAGTCTAAGGTTTTATATCTAACTTATCTTTTATCATAATTGAGGAAATTATAACTATCTAGTCTTTAACCACATCAAAGACCTCAGAAGGATATAATATTACCTGAGAACCGGGAGAAGGATGCAAGCATTTTTCGGGAGTCTTGCAAGAGTAGACAGCGACAGCTGGCAGCCTGGACAGTCATCTAATGTTCCTTTGTAAAGTTGGGGCATTTGTCTTCAGCCCACAGGGATAGAGTCTCTTGGTTACTTCTCTCAGTGTCCTGTAGAATGTCTGGCAGTTTCCTCTGCGAAGCAGGAACCTGAAGGACCATTTTGTCAAGCAAAGTTTAGTGGTCACCTTTCTATGGGTCCTGCATGTCCAGTCGATCAAGCAGTCCAGGCAAGAACAGTTTCTTGCCCAAATGGCTATTTTTGCAAAGGTGAAGATAAGATATGAAGTGTCTTCAATGCCCATCCTCCTCTCTGAAGTAAATTGGTGCTGCCAGGAGCAGACATGTCTCACTGTCCAGAAAGTCTAAATTTTAAAAGTATTTTAAATGCCATATTCTGTGGGTCTTTGAAGTATTTGAAGATTACCTATCTGTCTGAAATATCTCTGTGTACACCTAGAAGACTTAACTAACATGGCTACGAGTATGATTATCATAGATGACTAATTATTAATCTATTTTTAATTATCCATTACAATTTAAATGAGCTATACAAACATAATACCTTAAACATGAGTAGAAATATGCACACAGTATAACAAAATTAACTTTAAGTTTGTATCAATAGACTAAAGTCTATACCAATGTAAAACATTTTAAACAAGTTGTTGCTCTTTAGAAGTAAGTTCCTTAAACTACCCTTTTATCCTATTATATCTATATCATATCCCCTTTTCCTCTGTAGAAAGAGATCGCATTTATAATCAACCTACTTTAAAGAAAAATATTGGTTTTTCTCTGTCCCACACCAGAGGGCTCTTCTGATTTGGGACACAAGAATCTCTTAACCTTTTTTTTTTAGCAATATGTCTGAGTTTAGAGAAGGAGTGAGCCAATTCCATCTCCAAAGCCAGCTTGATAATTTTGGGAATGTGGGCGTAGTTTTTGTTACTACTTCCTGCTGGAGGGGGGCGCTGCATCTTATGGGGACACAAAGAAAATTTTAGGATTATGGAGTAGTCCATTAGGGTGAACCTCTGAGCCAGTTGCCTTGAAACCGTTCTGGATGTTGGAGCATCTGGGCCATGGTGTCATTGGAGACCTTTCAGGTGGTCTTGGCTGATCAAACCTGATGTATCTTAATCTGCAACAAATCCACAGCCTCTGGCTTTCTGTGGAAACAAAAGCAGAGACTCCTTTCCAAAGCAACATATCCTTATATCCAAATTTCAAAGTCAAGGTACCTTTAAAATTTATATATTTGTTTAACTCAACAGCTTTTACGATCAAATCTTTTTCTGTAGTTAAAAATCCCAAAGACAAGACAAACCAGATTCTCTGTGTAATATCCATCTTTGTAAGATTGAAACGCTGCTGTGACTGCTGGCTCCGCCCACTTCAGCTTTCCAACATGGCTGTGGTACAGTTTACCACCAGCTCTGGGTCTGGAGCCATGTGTACGATCAACTATCAGAAGCAGTTCTATCAAAGCAGCGCATAGCCTAGAAATCTTTTCTTTTAACTGGCAAAGGCTAAATCCACCATGCAGCAGAGCAAAGTGCTGCTTGTAGATTCCTCATTCCCGCTACATGGCAGGTCAGATGCACATGCCAGGAACCCGCCATAGTAG
This sequence comes from Onychomys torridus, assembly GCF_903995425.1. Lineage (NCBI taxonomy): Eukaryota > Metazoa > Chordata > Mammalia > Rodentia > Cricetidae > Onychomys > Onychomys torridus. The sequence continues at coordinate 59,940,105 of NC_050456.1, forward strand.
CTCAAACCGGCAGGCTGCCGCTAACTTGAGACAACTAGGAAGCTGTTTTTAGCTCCGTCTTAGAATCTTTTTTCTCAGGTTTTAGGTGGAAATTCTTGCCAACACGTTGGACGCCATTTGTAGTTAGAGTTTTCCTGCCTGGCCCAGTTAGGACAAATCTCTCTTACCCGCCAGCCCCACAGTCGCTCAGACCCAACCAAGAAAGCACACAGAAACTTACATTGTTTAGAAACTGTATGGCCGAGGCAGGCTTCTTGTTATCTGCTTCTTCTATCTTAAATTAACCCATTTCTGTTAGTCTATACTTTGCCACATAGCTTGTAGCTTACCAGTGTCTTTACATGTTGCTTCTCATGGCGGCGGCTGGTGGAGTCTCTCTCCAGTCTTCTCCTTCCCAGAATTCTCTTCTCTCTTGTCCCCCCTATACTTCCTGCCTGGCCACTGGCCAATCAGAACTTTATTTACACAGAGCGATATCCACAGCATAAGTGACTATTCTTTAACACAGGAATATTAGAGACTCCTGTTAGGAATCTTGTGTTGCAGGTCTAAGAATGGTTTATGTCATAGAAACTTTCCTGAAACTTTCTCTTTTCAGAAGTGACCATCGATAGCAGTCCTATGGTAATCCATGGCTTTTATCAATCTTCTGGCAAATCAATAAAAACATAATTCTACAAAACCCTTTTAGACTTTGCTCACTTCTCCTTGATTTATTAATGTTGTTTTATGCTAGTCAGTATAACAATGTTCCATTATTTTTAGCTATTATAATTATTATTAATATCTAGAAACATCAAGATTTCAAATACAAATTACAAAATCAGTGCTTTGTGTTACTTTTAGAGATTTGCTGAGTATTTAGGTGAAATGCTTAGTGTTCAAGACCGAGATTCCTGATTCCTACTCTATATTCTTTGTCAATCTCTTTCTCAATTATTTGTAGACTTTCTCAAGAAGAGAAAGGCACAAATAGCAGTTGATACAAAATCATTTAACATTCATTATTACACATTTTTCATTTATTATCAGTGTATATGGATACATTTGTTTTAAAATTTTAAAAGTACACATAAAATTTTTTAGTTTAAGAATATTTTATATGACTCTTGCTCTTTCTTCTAATTTCCTTGTTCTTGGGAGAAAAGTATTTCAGTGTTTTTATTTTTTAAATCCTCCTGTATACTTCACAGAAAATTAAATGGGAAAGAGAAAATACAAGTTTATTTGAGAAAATTCCTTATTAGCTCTTTGAAAGTATTTGAACAATGCCATACCTTATAGTGCATATAGTATGAAACTGATACTCTTTAATGGCATAACTTGTCATAAAAATTAGGAGTGGATGATGCCTGCCCCTTTCTGAATGTAGACAGTAGAAGAGTGGATGAGGGGGTGGTAAAAAGCAGGTGGTAAGAGGGAAAAGTAGGAGAGGAAGGAGGGGAAACTGATTGGTATGTAAAATAAATTTAAAAATTAATAAAAAATAATTGGGAAAAAATAAAAAAATAAAAAAAGGAAGTTAAAGCAAAGTAGAGTCTGTCACTGAGAGCACTGAGATGGAAATGCCTTGACTATGGGTTGATAAATTAAAAATAATTTAAAAAATTGCTAAGTGTTGAAATCCTACAAAGCAGTAGTCATTGTAATGCTGACTACAATTGATATAATCCATTCGATCATAGGTACAACCTGTGTATGTCTCCAGACGTATAAGCACATGTAACTAGAATTGAATGAGTGCAAAACATCACCATTTGTCACATTTTATTCAGTTGGTTAGTGGACCAACACTGGGACATAGTATTATGGTTGAATATAAATGTCTTCCATAGGCTCATGTGTTTGAACATGTGTACTCTGGTCAATGCCAGTGTTTAGGAACATTATGGAGCAAGTGGGTCACTAGGGCTGGCCTTTAGGATTTTATAGCCCCAGCCGACTTTCTGTTCACTCTTTGCTTCCTAATTGCAGATGCCAGTTTGTTATCAGTTTGCCTTCTCCTTACTGCCACTATTGTCATAACTCCTTAAAATTGTGAGCCAGAACAACTTCTTCCTCCACTGAATTTCTCTTTGTCAGTTATTTTGTTGCGGTGATAAGAAAAGCAAATGATACAGAAAATTGGGACTAAGAAATGGGGCTGTTGTAATAGACCTGATCATGTGGCTTTAGGTCATTGGAACTGATTTTTGAGAGTTATGTGGAGGAATTTGGAGCTATGGGCTGGGGCTGACTTACAATGTCTTGAACAGAGCTTAATTGGAAATCCTGGTGGGAATTTAGAAGACAGAAATGCTGAAACAAGTTAGTGGAGGTCTTGCACATGAGATGTCAGAAGGAGAGAAAGGACTCTGTTGGGACCTGCACTAGAGACATTCTGGAAAATAATCGGGCTGCATTCTTTCTTTGTCTTGAGAACTTGAGTAAGACTGAATTCAACAGCAATAGACAAATTTTTTTAGTGGAGGGAGTTCCAAGACAGCTCAACACTCAGGCTGTGGGCACGGCTGCAGTTTACTGTTCTCATCCAGTTCTAGAGTAGTAGGCTCCCCTTGTCAAAACCCACCACCTAGGAAAGTAATCTTGCACATTTATCTACCAAGGCATATAGAGGCTGCTTCAAATGTGGTTAAAGGCAGTCAAGGCTCCATCTGAGCTGACAGCAGCATTGACCATATGGTACTGATGTTGCACATATGAAAGATGTAGAAAGCTATGGAGTGTTGCAACACAGCTCAGGAGAACTGCTGAAACTAGATGTATGGCAGAGGAGGTTGCTTGCAATGAAGTCTTTAGAGGTCATGTTATGAAGCTGTGAAGAAGAAGTCTAAGTTGTATTGTGGACCACAGGGTATTAGAGATTCCAGGTCCATGGTTCATCTGCTGATGAAAACTGAAGACATGGTGTTGATCTGTCTAAGAGAGAGGCTAAATGTGTTTCAGGTTTCACAGATGAAAAAGTGGGGCTATCCATTCTCTTTAGAGCCCATATAATTCTATTACAATCTCCAGATGCTGTCCATGTACTGCAGGATTTGTCATCTTCTACTCATCTCTGCAATATCAGTTTTGCTGAATCTGATCTTTTCTTGATATGATCCTATTGCTTTCTTTAGGACTGGAAGTGTTTATTCAATGTGATTCTGTATTGTACTTAAATCTTATAGAGAGTCACAGTCAAGAGGTTGCCCTGAGTCTCACATGATAATCTGGACTATGGACTTTTAAACAATGTTGACACTTTTAGAAACTAAAAAGGTGTCTAAAGTTGAACTGAATTCAGTTTTCACTGAAAGATGACCAGGAGTCTGTTGAGGACAGGGTCAAAATTTGGTTTGAGTGTGAAATATTCCCTAAAGACTCATAAATTTAGATACTTGGTACCCAGTGTGGTAGTGTTTGGGGTGCTATTTGGTCCATTCTCTGCTTTCTGAATGCAAATGTTTTGAGATCAACTGGCTTCTGTTCTTGTCACCATGTCTTTCCTACCTGCTTCCATGGCTCCTTCCATCCAATAATGAAATAATATACTTACACTCTGAGACAATGTAAGATCTTCTTTCCAATTCCTTCTTGCCAGATATTCTCTCACAGTTATAATTAAATGAACTAATACATGTTATGACAAATTTGAATTGCTCTTCATTGAATATTTGTATCTTCCTGAACCTTCCTAAGGACTTCATGAATCTGCAGAATATGTCAAATAATGCAGAGAGGTATAGTTTGAATGGTAAAATTATATATTGGATAAAGAACATATGAGATATAAAGGCAACTGCATGTTATTCACTCTTCAAAAGGAAAGATGCATAGTTATTTGCCATCACATGGATTAACCCAGAGCACATTATATTATCTGAAATAAACCAGTCACAGAATGACAAATACTAGATGATTCATTTATAGGAGGTTTCTAAAATAGTCAATCTCATAAAATCACTGAATGGAACGGAGGAAATGATGAAAGCAGCTAGGGGGAGGGGAAAGTGAGATGTTCCTATTGTACACAAAATGAGTAAATTCTAGACATCTGAGATGCAAAGTAGCCACACAACACTTACAGTTAACAATACAAGACTGTGTGGTTTAAGAAAATGTTGCAGATTGATTTCATGCAGGATTCTTACCATCCCTCATCTTTTATACATCAGAAAACACGGGAGAACTTTGAGGTAATGAATCTGGAGCTACCATTGTTTGATAACATTGTAGGTACATAATTATATACAGATAGATAGATTATGATATAAACTAAATGCATGCAATATTTGATGTATCAGTTATACTTTAACAAAGCTTAAAACGTTAATGTATTAGTCATTGCTGTATACAGCTCAAACATATTTTTGAAATCACATTATTTATTCCAGTAGGAACTTATTTAATGCATATAGAAAAGACATGCACTGGATTAACAAACCTCTTTAAACATTTTTTGCTATGTGTTCTGCATTGTAATCAGTTACATTTTATGTATTCAAATACATTATTCTGCCACCAGAAGGACAAAGGGCTCCATAGCACAAAATCTTTAATAACCCTAGGCACTGTAAGTTGTAGTTTTTGATTCTTTCATCTTATTTGAGATGCGTATTTACTCAGTGCTTTGAAAGCTTCCAACACAGAAATCCAAAGGATTTGATATCATGAATCACGTGTCTAGTCATGTGTGTAAGGCCTAGCACTCAATCTCTCATATACTGTATCTCCCCAGGACCACTACCTCTTCCAAACTCATCTTGGTCTAGTTGTCTGAATACTCAGCCATCTTCTCTTATGTTAATTTATTGCACAGGAGCTTCTCTTGCAGGTAGTATGAAGCACTGGCTTTTAAACTTACTGGCCTGTGCTAATAATTTATTTTACAATCTGTACCTCAGTTGGCTCATAAACATTATTGTCTTCTTTCATTGGTTGATGGTAAAGATTAAATGACCATATATCTGTGAAACCCTTAGGTGGGTATCATTAAAGAAAACACAATATATAAATATTTGCTGCCAGATGATTCTGTCTGTGAGTTTTATAACTGTGTAATAGAAAACCATAATTTTGAAAGAGAAGGTTTTTAGAAAAAGAGGTCGGTGTAATATAGCACCCCAAATCACTTTTGCTTTACTTTGTCTTGTTCTGTTGCTGCTAAGGCAACCAGGCAATTTTGGGGATCTCACTGACATAGGCAGACCAACCTAAGAGTATTTGTTCAATAAAACAAGCATACTCTACCCCTTATTGGGACTTGCCTATTTGTGCAGATGTTTGGAAACCCTATATTTGCAACTTTAAAACTAAGAGCCCTTTCCTGAAGCACAGCATATTTAATTTTCCAATGAAAATAGGCAAATGGATTTGTTTCCCATCTTTTAATGTTTCTTAGGCATAGCAGATATTTTTTTTCTTTCTAGCTTTGTGCTTCTAGATTTGAATTTGCCTTCACCCTCCCAAGTGTCTATGAGAGCTCTGTCTTCAGAAATTCTTAACTAATGGAAGAATTTTATTATATCAAGGAATACAAATGTCTTAGAAGAGAAAAAAATACATTGATGTTTACTTCATCAGCAGAATTCCCTGATAACATAATAGTCATGTTTGCTTGTATAAGATTTAGCTATTTAATTTAATTAATTTTTTAATTAAGAAAAAAATTTCATTCATTTTACACACCAATCAAAGGTAAAATCAAAGATTCCCTTCTCCCACCCCCAGCCTCCCTCCCAAAATACCCCCTACAAGAAGTCAAGGCCTCCCATGGGGAGGAACATCCAGTAAAGGCAAATCTAAATCCTTCCCCTTGCCTCAAGGCTGTGCAAGGTGTCCCATCATAGGTAGGGGGTTCCATGCCCAAGAGTGGTATAGCTGGATCGTGGAAGATTGATTCTCAATATTCTGAGAAACTGCCACACTGATTTCCAAAGTGAATGTACAAGTTTGTACTCACACCAACAGTGGAGGAGTGTTCCCCTTGCTCCATATCCTGTCCAACATCAGCTGTGTGCAGTGCTTTTGATCTTAGCTATTCTGACAGGTGTAATATAGTATCTCAGAGTCATTTTGATTTGCATCTTCCTGATGACTAAGGATGCTGAGTAATTCCTTAAATGTCTTTTGGCCATTTGAAATTCTTCCTTTGAGAATTCTCTGTTTTGCTCTGTAGCCCATTTTTTAATTGGATTTTTAGGCATTTTGATGTCTAGTTCCTTGTGTTCTTTATATATTATGGATATCAGCCCTCTGTCAGATGTAGGGTTGGTGAAAATCTTTTCCCAATCTGTAGGCTGTTGTTTTCTCTTATTTAATGTGTCCTTTGACTTACAGAAGCTTCTCAGTTTTAGGAGGTCCCACTTATTAATTGCTGCTCTCAGTGTCTGTTTTACTGGTGTTATATTTAGGAAGTGGTCTCCTGTGCAATACATTCAAGACTACTTCCTGCTTTTTCTCCTATCAGATTCAGTGTAACTGGTTTTATTTTGAGGTCTTTGATCCACTTAGACTTGGGTGTTATACATGGTGACAAAAATGGTTCTATTTGCAATCTTCTACATGTTGCTCTGCAGTTATGCCAGCACCATTTGTTGAAGATGCTTTCTTTTTTCCATGATACTGTTTTGGGTTCTTTGTCAAAAATCAGGTGTTCATTGTTGTGTGGGTTAATGTCAGGGTTTTCAATTCAATTCCATTGGTCCACATTTTTTTAATTAATTTATTTTTTAAAACTTTAAAATTTTTTTATTATATTTGTGTTTTAATTTTACACATCAGCCATGGGTTCCCCTGTCCTCCCCCCTCCTGCCCCCGCCCCTGCCCCTACCTTCTCCCCATCTCCTCCCCTCCACTCCCATCTCCTCCAGGGCCAAGACTCCCCTGGGGATTCATTTAAACCTCATGGATTCAGTACAGGCAGGTCCAGTCCCCTCCTTCCAGGCTGAGCAAAGTGTCCCTGTGTAAGCCCAAGGTTCCAAACAGCCAGCTCATGCACTAAGGACAGGTCCTGGTCCCACAGCCTGGGAGCCTCCCAAACAGTTCAAGCTATTCAATTGTCTCACTTATCCAGAGGGCCTGATCCAGCTGGGGGCTCCACAGCCTTTGGTTCATAATTCATGTGCTTCCATTCATTTGGCTGTTTGTTCCTGTGCTTTTCCAATCTTGGTCTCAACAATTCATGCTTTTACAGTCCCTCCTCTTTGTCAACAATTGGACTCCTGGAGCTCCACCTGGGGCCTTCTAAATGATGACCACATGACAACAGGAATAGGAAGAGTGCTGGAGAAGTCCCCAGAAATCCACAATGATTCATCCTCTGTAGACTGCTGGCAATGGTTGAGAGAAAGCCTGATCTGACCTAGTCTGGTGATCAGATGGCCAAACACCCTAACTGTCATGCTGGAACTCTCATCCAAAAACTGATGGAAGTGGACACATGTTGGATTTATGCCAGTACCAAAAGCTGTTTTTATTACTATGGCTCTATAGTTGAATTTGATGTCAGGGATGGTGATACCTCCAGAGGTGCCTTTGTTGTATAGGATTCTTTCAGCTATCCTGGGTGTTCTGTTTTTCCAAATGAAGTTGTATATTGTTCTTTCCAGGTCTTTGAAGAATTGCATTGGGATTTTGATGGGGATTGCATTAAATCTATAGATTGATTTTGGTAAGATTGCCATTTTTACTATGTTAATCCTACCTATCCATGAGCATGGGAGATCTTGCCATTTTCTGATATCTTCTTCAATTTCTTTCTTCAGGGACTTAAAGTTCTTGTCATTCAGGTCATGCACTTACTTAGTTAGAATTACCCCAAGGTATTTTATATTTTTTTGTGTGGCTATTATAAAGGGTGATTTTTCTCTGATTCCTTTGTCAACCTGTTTATCATTTGTATATAGGAGGGCTACTAATTTTTTTGAGTTAATTTTATATCCTGACACATTACTGAAGGTGTTTATCAGCTGTAGGAGTTCCCTGGTAGAATTTTTGTGGTCTCTTATGTATACTATCATATCATCTGCAAATAGTAAAAGCTTGACTTCTTCCTTTCCAATTTGTATCCCCTTGATCTCCTTTTGTTCTCTTATTCCTCTAGCTAGAAATTCAAGTACTATATTGAATAAATATGGGGAGAGTGGACTGCCTTGTCTTGTTCCTGATTTTAGTAGAATTGCTTTGAGTTTCTCTCCATTTAATTTGATGTTGGCTGTTGACTTGGTGTAAATTGCCTTTATTATGTTTAGGTATGCTCCTTGTATTCCTGTTCCCTTCAAGACCTTTATCATGAAGGGATGTTGGATCTTGTCAAAGGGCTTTTCAGCATCTAATGAATATAAGATTTGGCTACTTTATAAGGTCAGCTGTAGCATTCTGTTGTTTGAAAGTGTTAGTCTCCAAAACGCAGAACATGAACTGAAACAATTTCCAGTAGTTAGTATTGTGTTACTAGTAGCTGGAATATATGGCCACTTTCCTGGAACTTACTCTGTATCCCAGGCTGTCCTTGAACTCACAGAGATCTGCCTGGTTCTGCATCCCAAGTGCTGGGATTAAAGGCATGTGCCATCACTACTCAGTGTAACGAGTCTTTTTATGTCCCCCCAACCAGCTCCCAAATAATGACATAGAGACTTCTTATTAATTATGAAAGCTTGGCCTATAGCTTAGGCTTGTTCCTAAGTAGCTCTTATGACTTAAATTAACTCATTTATATTAATCTATGTTCTATTATATAGTGTTACCTCTCACCTTCAGTTTCCTCTCCATGTCTCCTGGTATCTCCCATATGCCTTAGATTCCTCTTCCTCTTCATTTCTTTCACCAGAATTTCGATCTATACCTTCTGCTTAGCTATTAGCCATTCAGCTCTTTATTACACAATTTTGTACATCTTTACATAGTGTACAAATATCTTACAACACTTTACCATTTCACTGTAGTTAGAGTTTTCCTGCCTGGCCCAGTCAGGACAAATCTCTCTCTTACCCGCCAGTCCCACAGTCGCTCAGACCCAACCAAGAAAATACACAGAAACTTACATTGTTTACAAACTGTATGGCCGTGGCAGGCTTCTTTTTATCTACTTCTTCTATCTTAAATTAACCCATTTCTAATTTATCTATACTTTGCCACATGGCTCGTGGCTTACCAGTACCTTACATCTTGTCATGGTGGCGGCTGGCAGTGTCTTTCTCTACCCAGCCTTCCACCTCCCAGAATTCTCTTCTCTCTTGTCCCGCCTATACTTCCTGCCTGGCCACTGGCCAATCAGAACTTTATTTACACAGAGTGATATCCACAGCATTTCACCATAACACCAAGGGGTCTTCTCTGTTTGGATCCTGTCACACAATTTAAGTCCCTCCTTTGAAAGAGCTCCCTTTTCCTAACATCAAGCCTTTCCATTAGTAGACAGAAAAGTGATAGATTGTTTGATAAATTCTAAGCTAGGATTAATACTTGGTTTCTTTAGGTTTGGCATGGCTATAGATTAGCTGATAAAGAAATAATCTACTAAGATAATGAGATATGTATCCTTTCCTGCTATTAACCAATAGGACTGCTGCTATAACATGGTGGTGAAAGAGACGTACCTGTCCACCTGGGGATGGACTTGCATTTGCACTGGTTCTTTCATGGTCAGTGATGCTGGCAATCGGGCAATAGCCATGTCCTGCAAAACACAACTGAACATTTAACTCTCCATACAAGCTTGTGTTCAAAAACTGTGGCACATAAATTCTTTAAATTTTAAAGTAAAAGTTGCAGTTGTATAAACACAAAGACAAAACAAAATAAATTAGGAAACTGAGGACCATTACCTCTTGCTTCTGATGCTGATTTTAGTGACACGTCGAGTAGGCACTGCATCTTCTTAAAATATTTGCAGAATGAATGATGATTTCCTGTTAAGAGAAAGTTTATAGATTAATGCTTTTCTGTTCTGAAATGATTTGTGTGGGGGTGGGCACAGAACAAGTTTTCCTTAGTTCCTGTTTATTCACTCATTGACTGTTTAATTTCCACTCATACCAAGTGGGCTATGATGTCACAGTAAAGATAAAAACAAAAGTTAGGCAACTGCCTATCATATAAATTAATGTTAAGAATCATACAAATCACAGAAAACTGCCTTATTTTATTGTTCCACAAACGAGGATAATGATAACTTGTTATATTGAAAGGTCTCTGTTAATTGATCAGTGTCTTTACATTAAAATTTTTTTATTATATTTGTGTTTTAATTTTACACATCAGCCATGGGTTCCCCTGTCCTCCCCCCTCCAGCCCCCGCCCCCACCTTTCCCCCAGCCCCTCCCCTGCATTCCCATCTCCTCCAGAGCCAAGGCTCCCCTGGGGATTCAATTCAAGCTGGTGGATTCAGTATAGGCAGGTACAGTTCCCTCCTTCCAGGCTGAGCAAAGTGGCCTGTGTAAGCCCAAGGTTCCAAACAGCCAGCTCATGCACTAAGGACAGGTCCTGGTCCCACTGCCTGGGTGCCTCCCAAACAGTTCCACCTATTTAATTGTCTCACTTATCCAGAGGGCCTGATCCAGTTGGGGGCTCCACAGCTTTTGGTTCATAATTCATGTGTTTACATTCGTCTGGCTATTTGTCCCTGTGCTTTTCCAATCTTGGTCTCAACAATTCACACTCTTACAGTCCCTCCTCTTTCTGGACAATTGGACTCCTGGAGCTCCACCTGGTGCCTGGCCAAGGATCTCTACATCCATTTCCATCAGTTATTGGATGAGCATTCCAACACAACCATTAGGGTGTTTGGCCATCTGATCACCAGACTAGGTCAGATCAGGCTTTCTCTTGACCATTGCCAGTAGTCTACAGTGGATATATCATTGTGGATTTCTGGGGACCTCTCTAGCACTTTGCTTCTTCCTGTTCTCATATGGTCTTCATAGTGCAGTAGGTAGCGTGCCATTCTCATACATTAAAAATTTTATTTAAACAATTCAATTTGATGCAAGCCCTATTTAAAAAAAATCAATATATAATAGGGGGAAATGCAAGCTTTTCATGCAGGCTGTAAAATAACATGTGTAAGGTTTCTTATTTACCATTTGAGCAGGGTAGAGAAGGTGGACTAAGTTTTCACTGTTTTTTGAGAACAGGTTATTTTTATTATGAGTTTTGATTTTTAGTCCTTAAATGGGGGAATAAATATGATAAGAAGAACAAATGCTCTAATGCTGCAAAAGAAACTGTGCCCTTTCATTTTGCTTTTCTGGTCTGTGAAATGTGGATAACTGTGCTGACTTTGTGGAGTTATAAAGACTAAATTAAAGACTTAGGCAAAGCACTCAAGGCTCTATCTTCCAAATGGGAAAGTGTTCTTCACTATGCGCCAAACACTGTGCCAGCCACTTGTTTTGCATAATATTTCATCTTCCTTTCATCAAACTCCGTGTACTATTATTACTGTTCATTTTATAGATAGAGTCTATGTTCTAATGAGATTAAGCCATTTGCTTAAATTGACAGATACAGTAAGTGTTGAAATCAGGTTTTCTGTTCAGACATTCTGGCTGGATTCCATTACATCATTTCCCTAACTAACACCTGCCTAATGGTCTGCAAACATTTACGAATATCACAAGCTAATTAGCACAATAATGGTTGATGTATTGTAAACTGCTATATAAACATTTAATACTAAACGTCATACATAAAACAGAGAATAATGTGCTTATTCCTGAGTTCCCCAGTTAGTACTGTCAGTGGATAAGCCATACTTCAGGAAGGTGATGTCACACTATTTGAAACTTAGCTTTAAATGTACTTGAAACATTTGTTTAATTTTATTTTTTTGCATAATTTTGTGCCTTTTGTAATTTCAGGAATCTCAGGTCCCAGCCAAACAGACTGACTCTTGGTTAAGAGCCTACATCGATAAGGAATACTGCTGGATAGGAAGGGGAATTGAGGGCATTTGGTGCTATAGACCAGGGCTAAATCAGAAGGAAGTAACTGTGAATGTGAATGTGTTTAGGGCTTTTTCCGATAAAGCAAAGGTAAAGGCCACAGAAATAAGAAACTATATACAGTATTGGACAGTTGAGTTAATTTTCCTGTTTCCTGCATAGGTTGATACTATGAAAATTCTTAATTACAGACTTGTAAAATATTCCTGTGTGTTGAAGGCATAACATTCAGAATACTTGCTCTTTAAAATTTTGCTGCCAGCCACACACTTGAAAATTAAACAAAAGCAGCTAAGTTTGAGAGCAGTTGCAGGTAGGGTGATGGTGCGTGTGGTATCTACTTACAGAGTTGTTACGAAGTCAACAAACAAAGGGAAACCAAATGACAATGAGTATCTAGAGCGTTGTCATGCTTAACGAATGGTAACAATGATTGATATTACTCCTGCAACATTTCGTCTTGCTGAGACATTTGTCCAGCATTTCTGGAAGTCACCAGGATATATCTCATGTGTGCTTGGAAGACATCTTCTCAGTATAACTTCATGGTCTCACATCTCCTTCTTTTGTGCTGTGGAACCTGATTGCAGAACCTTGAAAACCTGCTTGAGAATAGCAGCATTCTCTTCATTGATGCCTCAACAGTGGTGCTTTTCAGTGTCGGCTCTGAGGTGCAGCCCAATCCTATGATTCCATGGTAGTTTTACTAGCATCTATCTGTACCACCAGAAGAGTTTCACACAAGTGGCCAGCCCCAAATAGCTCCAGCCATCTTTCTTTATACATCAAAAATAAGCATGTTTTCCCATACTAACAAACAAGATTTTCCCACCTTCCAATGTTAACCTCTGGCAAAAAAACGAATATGTCAAATACATTTTTCCCCCAACTTTTACATGAAGACATCTCTAAAGCAAAAACAACACCTAATGTCATTTTGCTAGCTCGGCCAAATATCGAGCCAGGTACATCCTATCTTTATGAGACTAAAAGGTGATTGACATAGGCACACATTTTAAAGAACAACAATCTTGTTCAAAACATTAACATAAATAGGGGTGTTCTGCCTCCAATCCTGTCAGTACTGAAATAGACAGCTCCCAGGATCTGAAGCGATAGCTAGCATCCCCAGACCAAATCAAAAACAAAAACAAAAACCAAACCAACCAACCAAACAAACAAACAAATAAAAAAACTGAGAAGCATCAGCTCCCAAAGAACTTTCAGGGAAAAAATGGGGTTGCCAGAAATGATCACATCTGTCCCATGCATGACTTAATGACAAAATGACATTAAAATCGCCAAGTGAATCATCAATATTACTAGAAAGAAGGAAGCATGCAGTTCCCGTGGTCTAATCAGTATTCTGCGCTGTCTGGAAGTCCACTGGTCCTTGCCAAATGGGACTGTCGCAGTGGGCTGTTTGCCTCATCTGGAGACCTGTTGGACAAGCACTCATATACTGGTCCAAAATTAGGCCACATGGCTCCCAACAGGGCCACACTTGACCCTCATAATAAGCTGACTGCTTTATTTCTCAGCATTAAAAAAGAAAGTGAACATAGATATTTCAGGTCATATATTTTCTCTTTAGGGGACAAGGGTTGGTCTATGCCAGCTTCTGCATGGGAAAAAAATTGAGTGAAGGATGGCTTGTTTTCCCTACCATCAATATCTTGACTTTAGCTTTTTCTGAACATGTTTTCCTAGAATGACTGCCTATTATTTCTATAAAATTACAGACCTCTAATGTGTCTCTTACAATTAATTTTTACATGCTTCTCAATACCATTCATCAGCAGAGCTCAGTATAAAATGGAAGGTGAATATTCACACATGCATTGTAGATTTCTATTAGCAACTAAAAACAGGTATCATGTCAAAAGGCATTAGTATTTCCTTCCATTTAAGTATTTTAAAATATTTGATCTCTTTTTAGTTTTTGTAGGTGTTACTATTTTATAACTCAGAATGATATTAATTGGTATTATTTATCTTTGTGCAATAAAACCAGTTTTTGTTGATCTTTTTTCCCCTGTAAGTCTTCTGTACAATACAAGTAAATCACCCTGCTTAATCTCCTTTGAGTCAAAGACTATCCTTCTTTTGGATGATCAAATAATTGGTGATTGTTGGCGATCTGTGTAGAAAAATATCAGTGAATTCTTTGGCATTTGTTGAAAACTAGCACCAGTTGATGAGTGGATGTTTCACATTTTTAGATTTAATGAGAGGGTATTGATATATCTCACATTTTGTCAAATTGATATCAATGAGATTGATTTCAGTCTATAAAGAATGTACTATATTAAGTTATGCAGGGAACAGAAAATTTAAAGACACCAACCCATGAGTAACTTAATAGACAAGTTTTTGCTTATGGCTTTGAATTCTTTCTATCTCAGCAGATGCGGGGTGTGTACATTTTGGGGAGCAGTGTCTAAAATGTTGGCCTCTTTCTTGCAATAACTCTGAGTAACTTGTAGCCTATCAACCAACTCTAGTGATACTAACAACATTAAAAAAAAAAAAAAAAACATTTGGAGATTGAACTTAGGGCTCATGCATACTAATCAAGAGTTCTGTCCATACCCCAAGCCCTGTTCCTGTTACCCTACTTTTATATTAGGCAACATACAAAGTAATTATTTTCATATTAATATTTTCATACATGTCCCTTGCTTGCCACTGTCTAATCTGCTTGGCTCTTCCTTCTCTCAGAATAATTTCTCTTCTATTTTCTCCCTATCAGTTGAATATAGAATCCCCTATCAGAGAACCCAGGGTTATACTTTCTTTTTTCTCATCACCTTGCCTTTATAATTTTCCCTTCCCTTCTGCTTTCATGTTCTATATGGATATTCATCTACCTTAATGATCTATGATACAAACCAGCTGATGGTAAAGAAGGTATTTTTAGAATATTTAATGCATCAAATGATATAAAAAGTCAGCTGAATTGGTTTATGATGCTATGTATTTACATAACAATTTACTTCAGAATAAATTACATATACATGAAACTATACTATTATTGTATTTTGCCTATATAAAGAGTGGATTATAATTTACAGGTTTAAGTCTCTTAAATCCAAGATATTTGAATGTATAGTCAAATTCTAAAACTTAATGTTCCAGTAAGCAGTGAATCTTCTACTACCAAGATTTAGTGTTACCTCTCACACCAAGAAGACTCATATAGAGACCCATATTATTTTTATGATAGAAAATAATCTTCTCATACTCAGATTTTTGGCTTAGTCAACTTCCAGATAGATTTTCAATTCTAGCTTACCTAATTCTTTCTGCAGAAGGCTTTCTCTGACTCATTAATTTAGAAGAGACATAACTCATCTCTAGCACCGATTTCTTTTTGTGTATTTTCCATATTATTTCTCCATATAATTCCTGGATTACATGTTGTTTCTATGAGTACTGTTTGGAATAGCCCTCCCATAGGCAACAACATAAACTACAGATAAGACACAAGAAAATAATGAGATGAAGATATTGGAGAACAAGGAAAATGCAGGCAGACCCCAGAGGAAATGTCAACATTTGTAAGGAGGGATCAGAACAGGATGTATTTCTTGTCTTCATGGCTTTTATCCTGAGGCAGGCAAAAGTCAGTAATCTATATAGTGGTCAAAACAAGAGACTGTCTGACATCTTTCTGGTCCGATGAACAGAGAACAAACTTGGAGGAAACCAGCCATGAAAGAGTGGTCACTCCAGGGATGGAGAGAGGCAAGAGTGGGAACTAGAAGTTATGTGTAAAAGCACTCATTCAGTAAGGGACTGAAACCATCAAGTGCAGGGAAGACCTAAAGTTTTCTTTCCTTCAACTGAAATGAGCGTCTACTCCAGAGCCAAAATTTACATATTGGATGCAACTAATTCAGTTTCTATATTAAAAAAAATTGTGCTCATTGGAGATACATGACAACATCTGGAATTTCTGCAACATATTTTTTGTTGTCTTGGATATAATAAAAAATGACAGTCCATTGAGTTAGATCTACTGTATGTTGATACAGAGATTTTTAGTTCTTTTATTCTTTATTTTTTAATTAATTTTTACATACCAACCACAGATCCCCCTCTCATCCCTCCTCCAGCTTCCCATCCCCTACCTTACCCTCCGGCTCATTCCTCATCTCCTCCTCCTAAGGGGTAAGTCTTCCCATTGGGGGACAACAAAGCCTGGTATATTCAGTTGAGGTAGGATCACCCCCCCCCCCCCGCATCAGGGTGAGCAAGGTGTCTGACTACAGGAAGTGGGCTCCAGAAAGCCAGCTCATGCACCAAGGATAGATCCTGATCCCACTGACAAACAGACCCATTTACACAACTGTTTCCCATATGCAGAGGGTCTAGACAAGTCCCATGCAGGTTCTACCACTGTCGGTCTAAAGTCTGTGAGTTCCTCTGAACACAGTTCAGTTGTCTCTGTAGATTTCCCCATCATGTTCTTGACTCCCCTTGCTCATATAGTCCCTCTTCCCTCTCTTCGACAGTGCTCCTAGGGTTTGGCCTGGTTGTGGATCTCTACATCTTCTTCCATCAGTCACTACATGAAGGCTCTGTGATGACAGGGTACTCACCAATCTGATTACCAGGATAGGCCAGTTCAGGCACCCTCACCACAATTGCTAGTAGTCTAATCTGGGTTTTTCCTTGTGGGTTACATATCCTCTAGGATTCTGAATTCAAAAAACATAAGCTATTAGTATATGGAAACATAAGCACCCATTAGAAAATAAATGACAATTTTATAACCGAAGAAGAGAAAGCAACAGCAGAAGTGTTTGAGTAGGCTTTACAACAGGAAAGAGTTAACAATCCACCAGTGCTCTGGGAGACAAGTAACAGAAAACTAGAACTTAAAAATAAACAGAGCTGTGAGGATTTGTGGGGTGCCAAAAAGCAAGAAAACAAAATATTGTGTGTTTAGGGTAAAGAAGAAAGCTTGAAAACATTAGACACCAGAGAATAATTACCTTCCATATACAATAGATCAATATGAATCTATGATAAAGGCATCAGAACAGGGAAAATTTATTTGTGATGTCTGAGAGTTTTATTTTGTCAGATAGTGGAGAATAGAAAGCTCATGATCATGGTGTAGTTAAATGGGGGACACGTTTGGTAAGGCATATACTTAAAGTAGCATGCTTCATTACCAATAAATTTAAATTTGATATGAAAAGAAAACAAACCTAACCATTTAAGTTCATTTCTTATCATTAGGTTTTTTTTGCTGACCCTAGTGTATGACTTCAGGTTGTCAGATTCTCAGTGAATTCTCCTTGAGTTATATTTTGTATGTCTTTCATCTCTATTGATCTAGTGAAAATGAGTAGACAGTAACCAAATTACTTAAAATTACATGGAAGAATGCATGACCATAAGCATCATGAGCTAATGAAATCTGAATATTACATACACTTTAGGTTATACAATAAATGGACACACTTTGCATTTTGGAACTTAAGTTGCTCTAAATCTGGTGTATATTACAAATCAAGAACTTAAAGTCCATTGTCTTAAAGAATGTATAAGAGTCATTATCTATAAAATATTATAAAGTAAATATTCTTCTCATCATCCACTTTAATTGACCATATAGAAACTAAATAATGCAAAGGATCAGATCACATGACCAGTCAGGTTATTATTACAAAACAACTCCCCAAGCACATGAAATACTTACAAACTGAGCTCAAATACCATTTAGTAAACTTCAGAAACAATTCCTACCACACAGGTCTGGAGGGACTAAAGATAGAAATAGTGTAATCAGTTCCAGGTGAGATCTGGAACTACAGAAGAAGGGTAAATGAATAAGGCCTCTAGCATGGGGACTGGTAATCACTGTTACTGTTAGCAACAGAAGTGCTTTTCATTGGATAAGTCTCTGGGTGCTGGTACTCAGATGCAAGGGAACCCTTGGGGCTGGCCTCACAGAACATAGAGCAAGCGTGGTGAGTAGAATGGACTGTGGCTGGGAAGAAACTAGAAATTCACAAATACTGATAACCAGACCTTGTCATAGTGACCTATAGGCTCATGTTCTTTTTCACATATCACACTGGCTCTGCTTTAAGGTGCAG
The DNA here is from genome assembly GCF_903995425.1 of Onychomys torridus. NCBI lineage: Eukaryota > Metazoa > Chordata > Mammalia > Rodentia > Cricetidae > Onychomys > Onychomys torridus. Next base: position 59,958,148 of record NC_050456.1, read on the forward strand.
GGATTTTCATAGCAACCACAGAGTTCCACTATGGTTTGCATCTTGGAGAACTGAGCACTTTCAGCTTTCTTTTAGTGGTCAGAGGTTATCCTCTTGCTTCTGAGTTAAGATGAGAAGATCAGAAACACCACCACTTAGTTTAGTTCTAGGATGATTAGCTCAGGCACCTGGAACCATCTTTCACATTCAACACATACTTGTCCCTAGGTTAGTGGACTCTTAGGGCTTTCACACGAGTGCAACTGGGTTACTAATTAAATGCCATAAGGCTCACTGATGGATGGTTACGCTTTAGTGTGGCATTTTAAAGAATAGAAAGGAAGGGACTGAGATAATTGTTCTCTAGCTAGTTAAATATAATGCTGCTAAGGAAAAGACCAAGGTACAGTGTCTGACTTCAATTATTTCCAGCCCAGCAGGTCTTTCAGTATGTCCTTTGGAACTGCCAGCACTGTCCAACTGCTTAGGAAACATTAGACATATCTTTTTTTCCTCATGAAAAGTAGTTGAAGAGATAGAAAAAATGAAATATTTCTTTCTGAGTTAATTAAAGAGATTAATGAGTTTCACTGAATCTCTATCTGTTGTTTAAAAAAAATAGGGATAATAGTAGTGGGCACCTTCAATGATGGCTGTGAGATTTAATGGGAGCAAGAGACACACAGCACTTATAACAGTGACTGTAAAATAACAAGCACTTAGTAAGTGCTAGCTGCCACCATCATTATAATTATCCTGTTTTTTCTTTGGCCTTATTTTAATGATACCATCAATAATTTTTTTTGTCCTTGTTTGAAGGCTGGATTAGCAAGAAAATTCTGGAGGAGCAAAAAATCCTCATTAATTGTATCAGAGGATGTTATGTGAGTTTCCACCAGCAGCCGTAAACATCGCCACAAATTGAATGGGATTAAAACCACAGAAATTAATTTTCTCACTCTTCTGGAAACCAAAGTACAAAATCATAGTGTTGGTAGAGTTAGTTCTTTGCTCTGAGGGAATCTATTCTATGCCTTGCTTCTGTCTCTGGGCAGTTTCTGGTTTTCCTTGACTGGCAGGTATACTACCTTTGTAACACTTTCTCTTCTGTTTCTTCTTAACTTCTGCATCTCATAAGGACATATGTTGTTGGTGTGAGGATCTAACTGATTGATCCAAAATTATATCAGATAGAAACCTGTCAATTACATCTGCAAAAACTGTTCAAAGAAAGGTCACACTCATGGATTCTGGACATGCATTTGTTTTTGGAGATCATTGATTCAACTTATATGTGTTTGCTTGAGTCAAGCAAGGTCCATCCATAGCCACGAAGCCAATCTTCCCTAAATGAAGTTAATTTTGAGACAGAATCTTGCTTTATAGCCTATGGGTGTCCTGAAATTTGCAGTCTTCCTGGCTCATCCTCTTAAGTGTGTAGAGTCATGTACCTCTAGCACATCAAGCAGGACATTTATTTTGGTTGTTATGGAGATAAGCTTCAGGATGTGGTAAGAAAGTTCTCTACCACTGAGATGTAGCTCAGTCTGTGTCAAGAACATGTGACAGAAAGAACTCATACAGAAGTAAAGACAGCTGAGAGATAAGTCAAGCTAAATAATTAGTCAACAGAGAATGAAAGAAAAGAACACACATACATGCATACACAGAGGAGAGAGAGAAGAGCGAGAGTAGAGAGAGAGGATACTAAGGCTCAATATTGATCCCATTGAACCATAAGGCAATTCTACAGATTACTTCCTTACTTCTATGAGTCAGATAAAATGTGTGACTATCTATGAATATGTGTGTCCTGTGTGTATTTATGTATTTGTGAATGTATTTTGTAGTCTTGTTTAAGATGGATTTCTGTCATGCACACTTGAATTCGGAATCATACAACTATGAATTCTGGTAGATTGTAATTCCTTCCTCTATTATATCTTGACAAAAAGAGGAAGAGAGGCTACTAGGAGTAGGCTCTCTGGTTTGTGATTCCTTCATTGACACTGATTTTAGAGATGATTTTTGGCCCCATAACACCATATTGAAATTGCCTGCATACCTAGCTCCCCTCTGGAATGTTTAAAACACACCGAGATATGATATGGTATCCTTTGACTATATTTTACCTTCTGTAATTTTAAAGTATCTCTATGAGATAAATTATATTACCCACATTTACAGGTAAGAAAATGAAGCTCAAAAGTTGATGTTATCAAATGTATGAAGATTAGCCAGTGCTTATGTTAGGCAATGAATGTTCTGTTTACTGCAGTATCCTAAGGGGTTATCAGAGCTTGGTACACAGGAGAACACGAGTTCTAAAAGTGTATTTCTTAATGATCAACATTAGCATCATTGGGGGTCCCATTAGGAACATGAATTGTGAAGCTCTATTGCAAACACACTCAGAGACTCTGAAAGTAGGACTCTGCTCAATAGATGACTCTGGCTTAGTAAAATTTGAGGTTCACTGAGTTGAAAAACAATGAATACATTAAACACAAAGGTAGAAGCTGTGTGTGTGTGTGTGTGTGTGTGTGTGTGTGTGTGTGTGTGTGTTTACGTGTGTAAAATGTGATTTTTAACACAACAGTGTCAGAGAATAGCTAAATCATCTTTTCTCCTTTGTGTGAGCTCAACTGATTGCTAAGTTGTTCTTTTGGTACACAGAGTTTAGGACCCACTTGTAGTACTTGTAATATAAGCCCAGGTATGAAAAAAAACAGTAATTTCCTATCTTTCAGAGGATATAGGACTTCCATCTCATTGTGCACTCATGGCTCTGAATGTTGTTACTGGTGTCTCTCAACATGCCCATAAAGCACCAACTGGCTAGGCCAAAAAAAAAAAAAAAATCACCCTTTCACACCATTTAGCCCATTGCTTACCTAATGGGACATATAATGTGATGAAATTGCCACCTGGTGGTTGAGATGTGGGACCATTCCCAGGAGCATAATTACACAGGCTCTCTTATTTAATATTTTAACTGTACCTACTCCAAAGGCATGCTTGTGGAGTTAGTTAATGTTATGACAAGCTATTGATTGGAACTGAGATTTTTGACACTTTTAAAATGCCAGAAAAGTGAGTTACTAGATTTTGGGGAAAAAAGCCAGCTGCTTGATTTTAGAGAAGTATTTATTTTAGATGCAAGCATGTAACAGAATAAAATGTTATTGAAGGATACAAAATAATGAGTCTAACATAAGAGTTCAAAATAAAAAATGGTACTGATATATTGAAAATTAAAATTTACCTGTATAATATCCAATGTGATGGCAAATGTAAATATAAAGTTAAATGTTTTGTTTTAAGAAAATTAAAAATAAGTGTTTCTAGGAAATATCAGGATGATTTTAGTCTTTTTTTTTGTTTTTTGTTTTTTTTGTTTTTTGTTTTTGTTTTTGCTTGTTTATTATGAGCTGAGGACCAAACCCAGGGCCTTGCACTTGCGTGCACTTGCTAGGCAAGTGCTCTACCACTGAGCTAAATCTCCAACCTGATTTTAGTCTTCATACAGTCAGTCTGTCCCTATGGAGTATTGAAATAATATATTAATCAGGAGAGGATAGCTCTTGTCTCAAAAGCAATATAGGTTACAACTTATTGATGACCTCACTCATCTGTGAAAAATTTGGAAATGCAGTGCGAGCCCATGGGGTTTTGATAACCAGCAATTGTCTTTGCTTCTAGCATCTCCATGGTCTAATTAAATTGCTGGGTTTGTGGATAAGTATTGTTTAAATCTGGTTTTGTCTTGGAAGATCTTGTTCACTCCATCTATGATGATTGAAAATTTTGCTGGGTATATTAGTCTAGGCTGGCATCCATGGTCTCTTAGTGTCTGCATTATATCTGTCCAGGTTCTTCTGGCTTTCAAAGTCTCCATTGAGAAATCGGGTGTTATTCTGATGGGTTTGCCTTTATAAGTCACTTGGCCTTTTTCCTTTGATGCCTTTTATATATATTATGTGGTGAGGGGACTTTTTTGGGGGGTCTAGTCTGTTTGATGTTCTATAGGATTCTTGTATCTTCATAGGCATTTCTTTCTTTAAGGTGGGAAAGTTTTCTTCTATGATCTTGTTAAATATATTTTCTGGGCCTTTGAGTTGGTATTTTTCTCCTTCCTCTATCCCTATTACTTGTAGGTTTGGTCTTTTCATGGTGTCCCAAATTTCTTGGACACTTTGGGCCATGACTTTGTTGGTTTTAGTGTTTTCTTTGACTGATGAATGTATTTCTTCTACAGTATCTTCAATATCAGAGATCCTTTCTTCCATCTCTTGTATTCTATTGGCTATACTTGCATCTGAAGTTCCTGTTTGTTTACTCAGATTTTCTATTTCCAGCATTCCTTCTGCCAGTGTCTTCTTCATTTTTTCTATTTCCCTCTTCAGGTCTTGGACTGTTTCCCTTGCTTTTTCATGATTTTCTTTCAGGGACTTATTGTTTTCTTCTGCTTTAATTATCCTTTCCTCTAGTTTTTTATAGCGTTCTTCCCATTTTTTTTTTTTTTTGTCTGTTCCTCCACTATATTTTTGATTTCTTCTGTATAAGGCTCTAGACTCTTCATGATGTTACTTATAAGGTTGTTTTCTCCTCCTCCTCCTCCTCCTCCTCCTCCTCCTCCTCCTCCTCCTCCTTCCATTCTGTGATGTTCAGGTCTAGCTGTTGGAGAAGGGCTAGGTTCTGGTGATGCTGTATTGCTCTATATTTTGTTGTATGTACTTCTGCCTTGGCATCTGCCCATCTCCTCATTGGTTCGTTCTTGGTCTTATCAGTGTACTTGGTCCAGACAGAGCTGACAGGTTTAGGGAGCCTCTCTCTGGTCCAGATGGAAGCTCTGGGCTGTATGGGAGCTCTGGTCCAGATGAGAGTGCTGGCTGGACAGGAGCTGGGGTGCTGGACTCTGAGTCTCAGGAAGTCCCTGGGGTCCCCTTATCTTGTCCAGGTGGGAGCTCCACTTGTCCAGATGGGGTTCCAGGACAGGATGAAAGCTCTGGTCCAGATGGGAGTTCCGGGGCAGATGGTAGCTGGGGGGTCTCTGGTCCAGGTGAGATTTCTGGGGCAGGATGGAATGCTGGATGCTGGTCTCTAATTCTCGGGAAGTGGCTGGGGTCTAGGGCAAATGGGTGTGGGGGCAGGGTGCGGAGCCTTCAGGATCTGTCTGCAGCCTTGGAAAAGGGGAGCCTTCCTGCAGGGCCTAACGAATGGCCGGAAACTGGGGCCAAGTTCTGCAGGTCCTCTGGGGATGGCTGGTGCCCAGGGGTGGGACCCAGATGTGGTTGCCTCTCTGACTACAACCCCAGGCACTCACCTCTGGTCCAGATGGGAGTTCCGGGGCAGATGGGAGCTTGGGGTTGGTTTCTGAGTCTCAGGAAGTGGCTGGGGTCTCCAGCAAATTTGTGTGGAGGCAGGGTGTGGAGATTGCAGAGTCTGCCTGCAGTCTTTGAAAAGGGGACGCTTCCGGAAGGGCCTGACAAATGGCCGGAAACTGGGGCCAAGTTGGGCAGGTCTTCTGGGAATGCCTGGTGCCCAGGGTTGGGACCCAGAGGTGGTTGCCTCTCTGACTACAACCCCAGGCACTCACCTCAGGTCCAGATGGGAGTTCCCGCCTAATGACTCATAATGTAACCTTTTGTAAGGAACCAAGGCAGAATGCAGTGGAATAGATACTAGATTATGTATCTGTTAGTTCTAGATTCAAACCCTAGGTATAATAATTTTTGTTCTGTTGACCATTGTTTAGTCATATCATCTTCCTCTCAGTATCCCACTACAGATTGATAACTTGAGTAATAAATTCAGCCTCATGTTGAAGAATCTGAGTGCTATAATGAGACTTAGGTTTGGGTCCTAGCTTTATATTTTATAGCCATGTGAATTTGACAAATCACCTACTCCTCTTACACTTGGATTTATTCCTGTATCAAATGGTAATATCAATAATGCTTGTGACAGCAATAGCTTTAATTACTGGTTGGATGCAACCTAGGATGTCCTGGGAAGAGAGTCAGAATGAAGAATTGTCTACACTGGGTTGGTTGTGATACATGCCTGTGGGCAATTAGCTTATTAATGTTGGAATGCTCAGCCCACTGTGGGTGCCATCATTCCCTAGACAGGGTATCCTGACATGTGTAAGAGTAGAGCAGCTGAGCTGACCACAAACAAGTAAGCAAGCAAGCACGCAAGCATGTAAACATTCATGGATTCATCTTTCTCTGTTCTTGACTGTAGATATAATATGACTAGCTGTTCCAAGTTCCTGCTACCTTGATGTCTCCTCAATAATGGACTATAACTCACAACTGTAAGTGAAACCTATTATCCCCTAGGTTGAATATTGTGTCAAGGTATTTTATCAGAGCAATAAAAACAGAAATAGGACAATGTCTCATTGTTTTACCTGAACATCTTTACATTATTAGATGTGTTGAGTATAAATTCTGTAGCCTAATTGTGAGATACAGAATATAATTAGTTTTTGCAGTAAAAATATACTAAACCAAAATGATTTTTGATTATATAATGATTTCCTTCTTCTTTTTTTTCCTGTAAGGCAGCTAGGACTCTAGCACTTTTTCTCCTACTTGGTACTTAAGAGACATTCCTTCATAATTCACTGTCACTTATAGGTGTGAGATATTCTTTTTAGAAGGAGTAGTGAATGGAAATAACACTTGAAACAAATATAATTTGAGTAACTGAAGGCCTTTCAAATTTTCTTAAAGATTCTGGTTAAGCTTTGACAACTACCATTCCAGCTCTTTTTCTTCCAACATTCTCAGCCAGGCACGGGCTGGCAAACAGCCTTTGTGCTCTAAGCCTTGCTCTTCATAAGAAGAGTTTGGCATTGAATCTCCCACCCGTCACCACCCATCATACGCTGAAGGGAGAAGGTGAACATAGGGCTGGTATCATTTTGACTTTTTTTTTTGCTTGATGAGATGGTACAGTTCCTGACAGATATAAGACTTTTGGAAAGAGTTCAGCAAAATGGAAGAAACTATGATCTGTGAAAGGGTGGATGTGTTGAGTTCTGTCAGAGGTCAAGTATACAATAATGTCAAGTAAACAATAAGATGATTTGGGAAGAATAATTTCCCAGAGGTTTGTAGTAGGTATGAGCACCCGGAAAAAGGTGAAAATGAAGTTGGTTTCAGGCAGCCTGGCTGGAAGTATTTGGACCAAGTACTCCCTCTGCTGAACCCCATTATTTCTCGTTGACACTGTTTATTTTAGAATTAGTCATTTTTATTACACACAGCATTTCCTAGATGACGGTTTTTCTTTATCACCCACCCTTTCTTTTTCTGTGTGTGTGTGTAGTGTTTTACACTACAGCTACCTTTCTTTGTCTGCTATCAGTGAACAAATGGCATGGTACCCACACTAGCTCTGCTGCTCACTAATGGTGCATGGTGGAAAATATTACTTGACTTCTCTAAATTGTAATTTCTTCTACAAACTGGGACTAGTAATATCAACACTGTAGCATTTTAGAGAGGTTTAATGCTATGTAAAATGCGTGTTCATATTCAGCAACATGTAAATGTCAGTTATTACCTTTCTTGTTCACAGTGGCTGATCAATCATATTGAAGAGTCAGTATAATGTACTAATAGTACAGGTTAGTATAATATATAGTGCATAAATACATCACAAATTTATAGTTTACATTTATATTGTATGTGTTAAAATACAAGACATAAATAACATATGGGAATTCTTTGCATCTTGTAAGCTTTCATAACTTGCCACAAATTCTGAAAGCTTTCTATGTGTTTTATATACTTTATACCCACTTCTGTCTTTAATCTATACTTGGAAAGTTAGAAAATGGAGGTAGTCTGTGTGGTAAATTCTGAGTTTATTCCCCGGATCTGTACTGCAACCTCGTGGTCTGAGATTTAGCTGTGTGTTGATTGTTATGAAGCTCCTTTGTATTTTCCCAGCGAGAAAAACACCAGGTTTGTCCATAGCTAGACTAGGTCAAGTTGAACAAACAAGGCCACAGGGAACTAGCTTTCTTTAATAAAGAAGGCAACAAGGAGTTTTGCTGATGTGACCTAATGTGGATTTTTCCTTTCCAGTTGTGATCTCTACAAGATCTTTCCTAATTGATTGCTAAATCTGTGTGCAGAGAGAACAATGAACTGCCAGTAATTCCTTTTATGCTCTCTGCAGACCTGAGCACCACTTTTGTCTGTGAGTTCTTTCTGCTCTGTGAGGGGAAGGAAGCAGTGGAGAGAGGGCAAGTAGCTAGCTGGTTTGCATGTGGTGCAGCAGGCAGATCAATCAGGCTCATGTGAGTGGCTTAATCAGAGGCCTGGGGTTCACTGCAGTGGTGACTGAGTGGTACCTCCTTGCCAATGGCATGGTCTGTTTAGAGACACTATTGATTGTTTCTCTCCCCTTCCCTTCGAGGAGAGTTTCCGGCTGCAAGGCGATGTCAGGAGAAGGGCAAGGAGAAGAGGCAAGGCTTTAATTCAGCAAGCAGCAGATGCAGTACAACTCAGTGCAGACTCTTCAGATTAGTGATGAGTGGAGATACATAAGCAGGAGTGCCGAGCCAAGGATGCTAGCAGAAGGGTTGGGGAGAGTGATTCGATGAGTGGATCAGAAGTGGATTTGGTTTAGACAAGAAGACAGCAGGCAAGAGCTCTGAGTGAGGTCATGCTGAGTGCATTAACTCTACTGTGAAGACACAAAAGTTACTGGTTAGAGTGTTTTTTTCCTGGAGAAATGTAAAATCTAGATACCAGGCAAGGATTAAGAACGTAGTCGATTTATGTACAAGCTCTGCATATATATCATGTTTTTCTTTGAGGATGCTAGTGAGTAAGCAACAACATCCCTAGAAAGAGACTCATCACAGAAAAAAATCTAAACTATATCGAACTCATGGAATTAGGTGTAAAAGATATAGAACTTAATTCTGATTTAGAGTTTTCTATGAGGACGAATAATTGAACACAATCAAGGCCGTTTTTCTTCAAGCCAGCTAAGTGATGCTGTAGGAAGAGACTCAGTAAAAGAGAGGCAAAACAGTTTGAGATGATGAATGAGGAGGTAACATAATTTTGTGTATTGGTCATAAAAATCAGAGGTAATTCTTTACCATCTCATTGTTTTAAGCAGTTCAGGGGCATATATGTGTGTGTGTGTATATATATATATATATTGCGTGCACGCGCACACACACACACACACATATATACATATAAATTTAACTTCAGAGTTCCTTAAGCAAAAAGCATATCAACACAGACATGGATGGATGGGTTCTAAATGAAAGGTCAGCTACATAGTATTTAATTTGATTGAATTCCTCAGTTCTTGGGAGGTACTTTTTAAACAGGTAGCACTGGAATAACACGTGCGCTAGCTGTTTTCTTTCCTGCCTCACAGTCTGCATTGATTTTTTTCCTGTCACTGCCCTGTTAGGTTGGGCCATGTCAGACATGCCAAGAAGTCCAAGTATCCCTTCTCACTTTCCTACCTCTTATGGGAGGTTGAAATCTCTCACTGTTGCTTGTCACTGGTTGGAATACCTTACATCTACTTTTGTTCTTTTTTTTTTTCTCATCTTTGTTCATTATCATGTTTGTTTGAGCCTCCTGAGGTGAATCTTATTTACTGCTGCATCTCTGGCATCTAATTGTTATAGGTCCTCAAGGAAAACATCAAAGGGCTTGTCCAGCTCTTACAGAAAGGCAAAGGCACTCACTTCTTTAAGAATCTGTTAAGTTTTATATTGAGAGTCCTCAGACCTTACATGACAGATTATACAATGGACTTCAAATGTGTCTAGGTCTTAAACTCTGAGACCTGTGAGTATTATGTGACAAAGATGGTGCAATAGGTCTGATTTAGCTAAAGATCTTGATGGGCAATGACTTTGGATTACCCTGGTAAGATTTAGATGCTGTCACAAGTATCCTTAGAAGAGGTGAGGGGGAGAAGAAATTGATTGAGGGGAAGGCAATGTGAACACTGATCGGATACTGTGATGTTGTTATAGTTTGAATTTGGATGATTCCCCCACAGCCTCACAGTTTGAGTGTTTGGTCCCTTGCTATGGAGTTTTGAGGAGATGGATGCCTGGATAGAGTACCACTCAAGGGCTGGTTCTAGGGCCGAGTCTGTGATGCTATGCTGTCCCCTTCTTTGCTTCCTGACTCCTTGCAGCATGCTCCCCAGTGCCGTTAACAACTCCTTGCTTTCCCTCTAGTGAGGGAGCCAAAATGAATGTTTCTTCCTTTAAATCATATTGGTTGGGATTTTGTCACAGCATTAGAAAAGTAATAAAGGCATCCATATTGTAAGGAATGAAGGGATAAAACCTCAAAAAGGCAAGAAAATGGACTATTCCTAGGGAAACTTGTGATTCCTAGGGTACACCTTGATTTTGGCTCATTAAAGCTGCTTTAGATTTTGTACCTATAAAAAGAATGAATGTGCATGGTTTTAAGTCACCATTTTTTGGTATGTTATGTTATTATAGCAACTATAGGAATCTTGCAGTGACTACACTGGTGTATGGCTTAGCTTTTCAGTCATTTATTGAGAATCCAGCTTTCAGTTATCACATCTCTTTGGGGGATACATGAATGTGAACCCAGATTGAAATGGATGGATACATTCACAATGATTACTCCATAATTTCTCACAGAGATGTAACTCTCCTATTACCAGGAGACTTGTTAAAGTGACCAATCCATTTTCTCCCTATAGCCAGACAGACCCAGGCAACTAGTCCATCACCAGGATGCCAGTGTATTGATTATAATGAAAAGAATTAAATTCTGCCGCAAAGGTGAGAATATTTAGCTTTTTTCCCAGCAGTCTGTTTTCTTCCTGCTAGCAGACAAATCTGAAAAGACAAATCAAAACTGAAGGTTGTGGAACAGTGACTCTGAACAGGGGCAGTTAGATTAATTGCTTGTGGAATGGGAAGAGAATGAGACATGTTGAGACATGCCCTTTGGATGGATCATTTGTGTTCCTTCAGTTGGAATTCTATTGCTCACCTTCTCTGTACAGAAGGCCTTACCAATGGGATTAGGATAGCCGTGTTTTTCTTGTAAGGATACATCTCCCTACTAAATACATTGATGATTGGTGCAAAACGGTTTTCTGTGATTCTTTTAAAAGTTGAAATATTTCTATTTATACTTAGAGAATTTTATACATGTATAAAATGTAATTTGATCATATTAATACCATACCTATTTCCCACTCCAACTTCTCATGAGTCACAGTAATCCCTTCCCAACTTCATGCATACTTATTTTTCCTTCCTCCTCCCTCCTTCCCTCCCTCCCTCCCTCCATCTCTCCCTCCCTCCCTCCCTTCTTTCCTTCCTTGCTGTCTTTTCCACTGAATCTCATTCGTGCTTCCAAATGTATATGGGTGTGGGTTTATGCATTAGATTATAGTCAACAAGGTGCTATATTCTTTTTGTTTTGTTCTTTTGGTTGAATCTAATAATTTTTTTTTATTAAGAATTTGTTTTAATTTTACTTACCAGTCACAGATTCCCTCCTCCTGCCCCTGCAGCCTTCCTCTTCTAACCCAACCCCATTCCCTCTTACAAGAAGGTAAGACCTCTCATGGGGAGTCAGCAGGGCCTAGCGAAGGATGGGGAGGGGAGGTAGATGAGATCTTTATGAGTAAACTGGGGGTGAGGGGTGGGCAATGGAAGATAGGGGATGATGGGATGAGAACATAAGGGAACAGGATGGTCAAGTTGAAGCAGGGATGAAGTAGGGGAGCAAAGAAAGAGATACCATGATAGAGGGAGATATCATGGGGATAGGGAGAATCTGGGTGTGGTGATATTGTTTTCCAAAATATTGTGCACCCTAATAAACTTAGCTAGGGTCAAAGAACAGAACAGCCACTAGATATAGAGGCCAGAAAATGGTGGCACACATGCCTTTAATCCTAGCATTCCAGAGGCAGAGATCCATTTGGATCTCTGTGAGTTCAAGGCCACACTGGAAACAGCCAGGCATGGTGACACACACCTTTAATCCTATGAAGTGATGGCAGAAAGCAGAAAGGTATTTAAGGCAGGAGGATGAGGAACTAGAGCCTGGTTAAGCTTTTAGGCTTTTGAGCAACATGTCAGCCGATATTCATTCATTCAGAGGTTTCCAGTCTGAGGAAACAGGATCAGCTGAGGAATTGGCAAGGTGAGGTGGCTGTGGCTTGTTCTGCTTCTCCAACTTTCCAGCATTCACCCCAATACCTGGCTCCGGGTTGTCTTTTAATTAATAAGACCCTTTAGGATTCGTGCTATATCTGGGTGCTAGGGAAGTTCCCAGGAATCCACAAGTGTGGTGGTATTGTGTTCCGCAAAATATTGTGCACCCCAATAAACTTATCTGGGGTCAGAAAACAGAACAGTCACTAGATACAGAGGCTAGAAAATGGTGGCACTCACTCCTTTAATCCTAGCATTCCAGAGGCAGAAATCCCTCTGGATCTCTGTGAGTTCAAGGCCACATTTGAAACATCCAGGCATGGTGACACATGCCTTTAATCCCAGAAAATGAGCCTTTAATCTAAGTGAGTGATGGCTGAAAGCAGAAAGATATATAAGGTATGAGAATCAGAAACTAGCAGCATTTGACTGGTTAAGCTTTCAGGCTTTGAACAGCTTCTAGTCTGAGGAAACAGGTTCAGCAGAGGAACTGGCAAGGTGAGGTAGCTGTGGCTTGTTCTGCTTCTCTGATCTTCCAGCGTTCACCCTAATAACTGGCTTCAGGTTTGATTTTGTTAATATAAGACCTGTTAAGATTCCTGCTACACATAAGGATGACCCCATGTGCTATATTCTTTTTTTTCCCTCCTGTTTTATTTATTATATTTGTGTCTTAATTTTACACATCAGCCATGGGTTCCCCTGTCCTCCCCCCTCCCGCCCCTGACCCCACCTTCCCTCCAGACCCTCCCCTTCATTCCCATCTCCTCCAGGGCCAAGACTACCCTGGAGCCTACACCTGGATCAGGCCCTCTGGATAAGTGAGACAATTGAATAACTTGAACTGTTTGGGCTATGTTCTTAAAGAAAATGGACACTCCCTCCTCTAACAGCCATCAGTTGTCTGTTACTATTCGGCTAGGGGTGGGGTCTTATATGCTCTTCTCCCATCCATACTGGAGTGTTGGCTGGTTTGATCTTGTGTATATCTTATGCAAACAACCACAGCAGCTGTGAGTTCATGATTGCAATAGTCCTGTCCTGTCCAGAAGATACTGTTCTACGCTAATAACCCCTGGTTTCTGGCTCTTACAGTCCTTTTGTACTTTCTTTTGCAATATCCCTTATTCTTGTGGGGAGGGGTATAATGTAAATAGTTCATTTATAACTGAACACTTTACTGACACATTTTTTCCCTGCACTTTGACCAATTGTGAGCCTCTATATCAACCATCTTTTCTCCGATGAGGACCAAGAGCTGCACTGATCTATGGGTAAAGAGATGCCTATTTAAATCAGTGCTCTGCCCACTGAGCCACACCCAGAACTGAGATCCCTGTGTTGAAGGCACTTTGATACTATTAGCAAAGTAATAGTAGTAGGTGCTCCTTTCTTTGGTCAGGTTTAGAGGATAGCACAGACATGAGTATTCTGTGGTGAAGACCTTAAATCCACACAGAAAATGGTAGGTTATCTCCATGAAATTCATACCTCTATTGTACACATAGGCATATTTTGCCAGGCTGGTTGCTATTTGAGGCAGCAGTGTTCATGGGTAGGTAAGACTTTTGATGACTTTTCATCCCCAGCAGCCTACACAGCACTTTCTAGTACCAGGAAAGCAAGCTGCTAGCCAGCAGGCAAGATGTTAGCAGGTTAGTAACATATTGATTTCTTTGTGTCCTATGACCAAAGTGTGTGATGAGCTTGTCAACAGAGTCTTATCATCAAGATACTAACTCTAGTATGGTGATTTCTTATTTGTGACCATTCCTTTAACTTTTCTAGGGATAGATGTATGCTTTTATTCTAGCTAGGGTTGAATCTTGTTGGCATATGAACCATCTGGTTTTTTTAAAGTGGTCATTTCCTAACTCATTATGTATTTATATAATAAAATGAGCAGAAATGTTATAAGTGCATGACTATAATCTCAGCACCAAGGAGTTCAAGGCAAGAGAATCACTAGAGTTTAGAATTCAAGATCACTTTCTACATCATTCCAAGGCTTCATCTCCAAAAGAAAAAAAAGTGAAAGATAACTATCTTTTCTTTTGAATATTGGTAGACGAATGTGCTTCCATGTTTTCCTATATGCTGAAAACAAATATTGTATCCAAAGACATAATTTATTTAAAGGAATTTGCTCTGCTCCATATAGACAGCAGTCAAAAAATGCAATTTTGTGTGTACATGCTCTTCAAGAATCTGGAGTGTGGGAAAGGCATGTCAGACGCTAACATTCTGAATGAGAAACTCAGAACGTCTCATCCTCTGACAATCAGACATCCCTTGGAAGCAAAAAATCTAGCACTTAGAGCTCTGTGCCTTTGTTCTTTTGATGAAACATATACTGTTCAGGAAAGAATTCTGTTTTTTTCTTTTCCATTTCACTCTGATCTAGTGATGGAGACACTTTCAGACAGAGGTGAGATTTCATTATTCCAGAAACCTGTGAAATTCTCAGCAGGCAAACACATTTTTAAAACAATGTCTCCACCTCATGCATTGATGTATTGTAGAGGATGAAAATTCAATGATAAATATATTTGATTTGCTCAGACATCTACCATCAGATCACTGTGTGTTGCATGGTTTTATCTATTCCACCTATCATGTCTGAAATAAGCTTTCACCAAAACTGAACCCTGGAGAATAACCATTATTTTCAAGAACACTGCAAACTTAAAAGTATATAAATAATCAAATACTAATAATTTAATAATAAAATATCATGTTTAGGGGACAGTATAGCGGAACAAGTGAGAATTAATTGATAGTTCTCTATATTATTGTTCATGTATGAAATGCGTTGATAAAATCATGTAGGAAAGCAATCAACTTATTGAAAGCAACACAGACAAGCTTAGTAACATACAGAGCCAGAGCTGACAATGTTTTATTTGAAAAGAAAAATAAACCCTCTTGAGAAAACATACCTGTATTTTCATATTTAAAATTACCAGCCTTAAACCAGTCTATTTCCTGTATCTATTCTCTAACCTGCTTTCACTAGACATTTTTAGTGATGTAGTGAATTTTGTTGTCTTTGAAATACTGCACTGTACACTGATACAATGAAGAAGCAGTATGTATTCTTTGTACTTTGTTTTTAAATTAGACGGGAATAAATGCATTTTAGCACTGTAGTAAACCTTCGGCATTGCCACAGGTGTTTATATCAAATCTCTAGGTAGGGAGTGAAATATCTATTTGGTGTCACCTATATACAGGAAATAGGGGACAATGATAATGAAAAACAAAGAAATAGAAGTTTTTGTTACCCCTCACCTTAGAGTTTTTATAAGGTAGTTAATGAAGACTTCCTTTACCCAAGTGCCTTTCTCTCAGTATGGTGGCCACATTTTCTGTTCATCTTCCTTCATCATTTAATGAAATCCTCCTGAGGCAGAGTAGAGCCAGTGGGACAAATGCCCTTTTCATTGCCTACGCTTTCTGAACAGTTATACTTCTCTATACTAGTGGAGGGAAGAGAAGGTGAGTTGGTTCAATGACGTGCCTAGGGATAACTGACATTTTAGAGGCTCTCTTTAATACACGTGGAGACCAAGCTGCTCTGGAGATGTCATCTTTATAAGCTTTATCGTTTATAGACCAAACACTTTAGTCCACCCCTTGCCGCTCCGAACAAGGTGGATGTGACACTAAACCAACTCTCTGCTGTAGTAAATGTGTCCTAAGCTTAAGCAATTTTACCATGACCTTTGGTTTGTCCCAACTGAGCTTCTCTTATCATCTAGAGCTGCCTATACTTGGGACTTTCTTGACTATTGTCTGTTATCATATTTCTCCTATTTTCCATTTTACTCTATTAGAACTAACTCGTCCCCTTAATCTATAGTAACTTATTTCTATAGATTGTTTCAGACCCTTTGTCTAGTTACAGAGTCTTGGAGGTCAGCGATATGACTTATTTTCATGGTTCTAAATAATATTCTCTTGGGCAACTATACATTTTCATTATAATCTTATATATAATACTAATGGTATTTTAGAATTTCATTGTTTGTTGCCTTTACAACAAAATTTCCTTGTAGTGTGGTAATAATCACAGCTACTGTGGACTTCATGTGTGTAATAGCTAAGTCATGTTTAGAGCCCAGCTTTCCACAGCATTTCTCCTCATTCATCTCCTAACTTCTTTCAACCTGCTTTTCCCTGATTATTCCTGAAATTTTGAGGTGGAGTGTGTGTGTGTGTGTGTGTGTGTGTGTGTGTGTGTGTGTGTATTGATATAAATGTCTAATACTCAAAGTTTTTTATTCTCAGCATTTTCAGTAGTTATGAGCCTCAATTTTAACTATTATGCTCTGTAAAAAAAATCCTTTTCTGGTTAAAGTTGAATGCAGCATAAATATAAGTATGTAAACATAAATATTTAGAAGGCAGTTTGACAGCAGAGACATTTAGCATAACAACATCAATATGTTTTCCACTAGGGCTCAATGAACTACCCTAGCTGAAGAGCTAATAGCAGTTGATGGCTGTTGAGGGAAGGGAGTCACTTTTCTTGGGGCGTTGAAAGGCAGATTTGATAGATTCACCACATTCCAATAGATGACACCATATACATGTGCATATGGGTGATATATATTGATGTAGTAGGTTATTAAAAAGACATGAAGCTGGGAGAAAGATGGGAAGGAAGGAGTACTGGAGGGAAGGAGTAAGGAATAGATATTACTAAGATACATCTTTTAAAAAATGCATGAAAATGTAAAACTCAGGGGAAAATATTTTTATGTGTAGTAGTGTTATGCCTCTAAATTCTTCCTACCATCATATGGATGTGGCATCTTTTGTAGCTTTATAGATTAGGGAATAGCATCAGGCAGAATTGAATGTAAGTATTATATACCAAAAATTAAATGATGCAAATGAATTGATTGACTATAGAATAAGGAAATTTTGTGTTTTTATACCTCAAGTCTGACATAAGTTTACTAATACTAATGTAGAAAAGCAGAAATAAGCTCATAAAATTTGTAATTTTAAGAGTGTGGGAAAACTTAGATAAAAGTTGTAAGTCAAAAGGAGTCAGGTTATATATGAATACTTATCTTTGGATCTATATATACTCTCCTTCCTGGTAAGAAGAGAAAAATATGACAAGATCAGGCCCCTCCTAGAACATACATTACTTTAATGTACACTAGAAAAGGCCCCTACTCTGGATAGCTGCTGCTGGATTGATGAGGCATGGAGACATTTTCCTTTTGTCTTCAGGTGCCCTTGAATAAGGCCAGCCTATTCAGCTATTCCAGAATAAATTCTGGAAAACATTAAAGAGTTAATTCTAGGAAAATATCACTAAGGAAGGGTAGATATGGTCCAAATCAGGTACTGGTATAGACAGACATAATGCATGTTAAAGGGGGGTCAGTACAGGAAGGAATAGAAGCTAATTGTTAAACAGAAGTAAGTTGTTTTTGTCACAGATAACTATCTGTAGTGGGTAGCCATTTCAGCTTTAATCTGGAAGTTCCAACCCCCATTGAGGCTTCAGTAACTGTCATGCCTACAAGGCAGGGCTGAGAGAGGACCCTGAAGACCCAAGATCTGGATGGGCCAGCTCTCTTGGTTCCTGGACCCTGGACACTGGAAGTAGACTAAGCAGAGTTCTCCAGAGAATACCGCCAGACTGCCCTACACCTTTCCCAGACCCTGTTACCTATCCCTTCACTTGTGAGTTACCCCACAAAATAAACCTCCCATTTAACTATGTGGAGTTGCCTTAATAATTTCACCAATAACTATCATTTTGTTATAGCTCATTAGACCTATGTTCTTGGAACCGATTCTCCTTACATACAGAAAGCATAATTTAGAAATGTTGATTTCTTTTGTTTCAAATCAAGAGACTCCTAAAATATCCTAATTTGTCAATGTCAATATACAAGTCATTTTCCCACTTATGGATCATCCCTTTCTTTGATCTTAAAAGATTTATTTTATAAGTGTGGATGTGTTTTTCCCTCCATGTATGTCTATGTGTCATGTATGTTCAATGCCCTCAGAGGCTAGAAGAAGGTTTCAGATTCTGTGGATGCAGAGTAACGGTGGTTGTTACTCACCATGTGAAGGTTGGGATCTGACCCTTAGTCTTCTGTAGGAGGAGCAAGTGCACTTAACTGCTAAGATAACTTTCCTGTCCCAATGCTATTCTTCAAGGAACCTTCAGCCATTAGGTTTAACATGCTATTTCAAAAAAGTAAAATGTATGAATGTGTGTTTTACAATTAATTTTAGTGATTATAATGTTCATTCTTAGGCTCAGTGGGATGTTTTAAAACTTGGGTTGTCATCACAGTGATTTCAGGTCTCTTGAAACATATAGATGCCCTGTTTCCACAATACAAGATAACCTGAGCAAGATAACCCAGACTCAGAAGGATAAACATGGTATGTACTTACTCATAAGTGGATCCTAGATGTAAAGCAAAGAATAACCATACTACAATCTACAGCTCCAGAAAAGCTAGCTAACAAGGAGGACCCAGAGAGGACAAATGGATCACCCTGGGAAGGGGAAGTAGATGAGACCTCTATGAATAAACTGAGGATAAGGGGGTGGGTAACGGAGGATAGGGGATGGGGGATGAGAACATAAGGGAATGTGATGGTCCAGGTGGAACAGAGATGGAGTGGGAGAGCAATGGAAGAAATATACACTATTGAGGGAGACATCATGGGGATAGGGAGAAAGCCGGTGTGAGGGAAGTTCCCAGGAGGGAAAAATCTCTATCTTCAAGTATGAATTATATTCTTCTTTCATAGTTCAGCACTAATTTCAATGATTGAATCTCCTTGCACTTTCTAACATTAATTAACATTGTAAATGTTGCAAATGTAAATGCATAAATGAAGAGAACATAAGTCTTTTTTTTTCCACTAGTAGAAAATTTCTTTCTATAGCTTGTTACTCTTAACTGATACTTGCTGAGCAAAAAGCAACTGGAGATATGTTTTACAGCAAGGTTAGGATACAAAAGTCCATTGAGCTCATTCATATGCAAACAGCAAGAGCTGCAGAGTATTATGGAGAACCCTAATCCACAAAGATGTGGTACCCAAATTCTTCTTGTTTGGACCTGAGGCTCTGACCTCAGAGCTTGCCTTGTTACGTTTATACAAGAAGAGAGACTTGTGTCTGTGGTGTAGAGAGATGCTAGACCCTGAATGTCACACCAGGTGTTTGCAGCCTGAGACTACTTACCTGCAGATACCTCCTACAGAATCAAGTAGCCACACTCCCCATTCTGCATATAATGAAAGCACTAAGGGTCAGACTTACTGCATAGTTGCTTTGGTTTCATCAGAGTTCACACAGTCCACCTGTTCCCCAGCTGTCCTGTACCTTTGTCAATGTTCTTGTCCTTTCTTCATTCCATCTCTGCCATTAGACAGCTTTCCAAGACCAAGCCATGCCATATGGGCAGTTATGGTGGCCAGGACTTCCAAGATTCAGGAGCCATTATCTGGTGAGAACCTTGTTGTTTCATGATCCTGTGAAGGATGGACAGAAGAGGCTTAGAGAGCAGGAGGGAGCTGAACCTCCCTTGTTATGAATTCTCTCCCATGGAAACAGCTTTAATTCATTTATGAATGTGGAATCCTTGTGGACTTACCCATGCTTGCAGGTTCCACCTTATAATACTGCTACAAGGGAAATTAAATATCAACGTGAGCTTTAGGAGGTAGATGTTCAATGCATAGTATTATACATACTGCCTCCCTTAACTTGTGTTCTTCCATACACATTATATTTCCTCTGTCACCAAATTCACCCACTTCTAGAATTATCTTAGAAGATCAAAGTCCAGAAAGAGTCTCACCTAACTTTCACCATTAGGAAAATTCATTGCAAAGTTGAATTCATGGAATCAAAACAAGTTATTTATTTCCAAATTATGTTGAGGCAGGCATAGGTCAGATGTTTTTCATTAAAAAGGAGAAATGAGCAAGAAGAAAGGAATAGCACACCTGAAGCAAATATATAAAACCCAACAAAAAAAGTAACAGTTCCTTAAAGCTGAGTACATTCTTTGACTCCATGTCCCCACCTTTTTACACCGAGGAAAGCCAATGTATTGTATTGACCCAAGATGAAAGATCAGAAGCAAGACCATGCATCTGAGAGTACACCAAGCATGGGAAACTTAATCACAGCTTGTTCTTGTGTTCTTGAGCTAACTCACTCAATTACTCCTATCATTGCATTAATCCCTTCATGGGTTGAAGCCCTATGACTGAAAATATTGATGCTTAAGAGAAGCCAGACTAAATAATAATGTGAAGTTGGAGTAAACACACACACACACACACACACACACACACACACACACACACACACACATAAAGCGATAGCTCAGAAATAGCAATGATTTGTGACTCAATATTAATTTAATGTGGATAATA